>NC_090924.1:1267992114-1269439614 GCF_040938575.1 Ambystoma mexicanum
CCTTTAATTTTGACTTCCTGTTTTCTGTGGTTGTCTGAAATGGCCATGTTGTCATCTGTTTTGTACTCTTTCCACACCTGATTGCACCTATCTTGGGAAAAACAACTAAACACTTGAAACATTGTGACTCATACTACCTCTTTTCCTGTTACTCACCTGGATCCTCTTACTTTTAGTGCTGACCAATTGCGTGTCCACACCCTTTTAGCGTGAACTTTTTCTACCTAATTCTACCAAAGACGTTTCTCGTGCTTCCATGCAAAGGTCCATAACTTTTATCTGTAAAATAAATCAAAATCGTTACAGGCACTCGAAAAATTGTTTTTTACTTACCCCACTGTATTTTCTTAAAAAAGCTTGTGTGCGATTTTCCCTTGTTTGGTTAACCCATTTTTTTGTCAGCCATACTCCTTTTCTTGGTCTTCATGGTCACTGATGCGTTTTATTGCCTTGCGCTCCTTTTTTTGCTGTTGGCCAGGAAACCTCATAAGTGCTATTTGTTTTCCAATTTTTTGATTTTTTTTTGTCCGTTTTATGCTTTTGAGTTTATTCCCTATCCATTTATTCATTTGCCCAATTGTTCCCTTCCCCAATTTTCTTTTATTCATTTATTTACTCAAAATAATAAATTATTCTCATCTTTTCCTGATTTATTTATTTTTCCTGATCCTGTGTAACAGAGGCCCAAAGTCTCCCTAATGTTTTTAATCCTTTATTCTAATCATTTCTTGTTTATGTTGGGCATTTATTTTTATTATTTTGGTTTTCATGTATGCTAAAACACACTTCTTTTCCTTTTCTGCGTGATGCTGTAAGGAAAGTACCAGAAAGTACCATTTCATTATTTCATACTCCATTAAGCCCTATATGGCTGCATTGTCGTCTATGATGTTGTTTAACCTAAATCTTTTTATCTGAACCATTATTGTCCTTCATGATTCTTATTTCATTCTGTTTGTTTCTAAATCATTTGCCATGTTTCCCTACATTATGGCTGCCTCTAATTTCCTGCAGCCCATCTGTTTCTTCCTTTTGTTTATAAATGTGAATGTCCTGCACCTGAATTTATAAAATATTTTCATTATTTCTCCACCAGATCATACAGCTGGCTATTTTACCATGGTACCACGATAATAAAATCTTTTAATTTTCACCCAATCTCATTGGCCTTCTGCCACATTCATGCTTTTAAAATTGTGCTTGTTTCTAAATGGGGAATGTCCCAAATAAACATGCATGTTTTCCTTGATGACCTAAACACCATCATCATGCTTTCATGCTTTGTCATTCAATCCTTTCTTCATCCATCTAAATCCTATAATACCAGAATCTCAACTGATCATCAAAGGTTCTTCACTATTTAATTTTAAAAAAATGTTCTCCACGCCAGCTGCCAAGGCCTCAAAAATTGTTAAATACCACCCCTGGTATACCACCATTCAGGCTGTCCTATCACGCATGATGGAGTTCCTAAAAAGGACCTTTAGGAGCACCTCAAAACCCCCCATTCAATACATTTGTGCTCGAAATTCCCCAAAAGCAGGTCACAGAGGACCCAGTAACCCCCTTCAACTTCAGAGGGCATTCTAAGTCAAAAATAATAGAAAACATGAATAACATTGGACCATTCAGCTACAAGGCGATGCCTGCCCCTGCCCGCACGTTAAAGAACCCCATATAAAATTACTTGCTCCACATCTCATAACAATACACCAATACCTCCTTCAATTCCAACACTATTTCTGCAGCTGTAAAACAACCTTTAGGAGTGCTCCTCCACTCACCCTTGTCCATGCCATGCCAAGTCACATGCTACAATCTGTTCTGTTGCACTTATCATTTGAGTGCTATTTGCTTCCACTTCACTACCACATTCACTAATGCCATTGGCCCTTTCCTTTCCCCACAATGCTTACAAAACTTGCTCTTTCATTTCCTGTGTCATTATCAGAGTTAAATTGAATTATTATACTACCATCCTTGCAGATATCCTAGCAGAAATCTTCACAGGCTCTAAAAGTGCAGGGTGTTGCTGTGTGCAGCTCTCAGTATTCCCAAAAGGATATACATTACTCATGCCATGTGAGCTGCTCACAGGCTACCTGTGAAGGAACGGTTACTTTCAAAATCCTAATCATTATGCATAAATGTATGTCTCCCACAGCACCAGTATCTAACTGATGCTGTTAATAGTCAGTTCAGCCTGACCCAAAGAAGTCACCATGTCACTCAGCTACAAGTCCCACTAACCAAAAGAGCTAATGCCAGGGGGCTAAGCTTCACAGTCTTGTTCCCAAACCATGGAATGCTTCCTCTAGCAAACTTAGAGCAGATCCATCCCTCCTCGTTTCTTCGCCAAAACCCTAAAAACTACCTTGTTTAACTACCATTATTAGTTCCCCCAGCGGTGTCTATACACATCCCCCTGCTGCTTAATTAACCTCTATGCCATGTGTTTACTCTAGCTCTACTGTATCCAATGTGAGCTAAACATGCAGCTCATTCATTGTAATTACAGTATGTATTTATCTGTCCTATAACTACAGGTGAAGCTGTGGCATGCAGCCACTTGTGTATGTCTGTTACGCTCACCTGGTATCCATGGGGACACCACCCAGCTCGTTGGTCGCTGGTGCCCTGCTCAGTGATGACCTGGGATGGTTCTCGATGGAAGTTCTGCCTGGAATTACAGGGGGGTAGTGTGTTTAGAACTGGATTTCCAATGTAGCTCCTCCCCACCTCCCGTATGATTTCAGCCCACCTCCTGGGCCCTCTTCTCACCTTGTTGTAGTAGTTGGCGAGTTCTCCGTCCTGCTTTCTGGGCAAGGGCGCGTTGTTTGTAGTGGTGGGCGCAGTCAAGTTACTTCACTGACCGCGGCCCAAATAATGTATTCAGGTAGGTCTTATTGCTGGCTGTTGCATTATTGTCTTTGCATGCCTTTCTCATTTTAACAATGTCTTTTTCCTTCCCCTTTAGATGTGCGGAGCGTCAGTGTGGCGAACTGGCTGTACTGGGCCTCGCCGGTAAATGATGGTGCCCAGTAGCGCTGTGAAGTGGTAAGTAAGCGCTGCGATGTCTTGGGTTAACTGACCTTTTTCTCCTTTTTCGTAGGTCACAGAGTGCTCCACGGAGTGCTCCACGGAGTGTGGAATTCCCAAAGTGGTGCCGCCCAAAGGGCAATCAGCCAGGTAATTCTTTTAAGCAATCCGTGAGAAAAATGTCTCTATTACCTCAGCTTATGATGTCTTTCTCCCTTTTTTCAGGTCCTTTGATCCAGGCAAGAGCCAACCCCAACGAAGCTGCGAGCAAGGAAGGAGGTAGCAGGTAAGATGATGAGGCTAACAGTGTTCTTGTTCTTCTACAGGTTCTGGATTCTTCCCGGCTCGAGAGTAAGCTGGACACGGTGAGCGTCACGCTGCTTGCTGCAGAGTAACGCGAAGCATGTAATCCTGTTCGGGTGTGGTTTATATAGCCACAGCCAAGTAGTCCAGATAAAGTAGTCCCTTGGCACCACACCCAAAAGACTAGACCGCATAGCTTGGTTCTGGGAATCAAGCTAAGTCAATGCCTCCATGTTGAATTAAAGTCTCAAAAAGTAGTTCCATCAGCAGATGCTCATCCTTGAATATGAGCCTGGCGCCAAAGGCGCCAGGACTGGCCCCAGGATGGCTTGAGAGGCTGATGCCAGGCCCTATAAGCGATCCGAGTCCTGATTCTCCCTGGCCAATGGGCTCGCCAGTGGGAATCAGGGCTGAGTGTCGTGACAGCCATTTTTGTTGTAATCTGTGAGCTTCTTCTTTGTAACAGCAACACGATGCCTAAGGGCTTCTGTGTGCTCTGTAAATTCTAATACATAAAGGGGTTTCATGCAGTGAAGCGTTTCCTTTCTTACTAGGAATTGCTCATTCTTTGCCAATCTACAATAGGCACTAGTATTGGATCAATACAATGCCCCTTCTCTGGGCACTCATGGACAACCCAAAATAAAAATATGTATCACACAGAATAATGCCTCTAGGCAATACTGAATATTCCCATACAAAAGCCTCTCATAAACCAGGAGAAAAGCGCACTGGCTATCAGTAAACAAATTCATTCTTTTATTAAACTCATGGCCAGCACACAAAAGATGCCTCCTTGTTCATGCCCTTTCATACTTATTAGAGTGAATCACTCTTGTTAGTCCATCAGACCCTCTTGGTCTGTCCAATATATATATGCCTGCCTTTAAAAATCCACAACTGGGGGCCCAGCTCTGGCCATCTGGCTCATAAAAACAGGAAGGCCCACCCACCAGCACTAAAAAATGAAAGAATCTTGCATTGCTTTCCTCAACAATGTATTCCTGCACCATTGCATGTACTCGCGCCAAAAATATCCCTGGGCTAATGTGTGCCTACACATTTAAATAACTGCCACTGAAAGGTGCCTATTAAAATCACGCCAATGCTGACACATTTTCCTCAAGACTGCTAAACCAATGCCACATCTATTATCCAAAAAGGTGTCTTTGCTACATGGATACACAGTCCCAATGTCTTATCATTAGACCAAAAATCGTTTTTTCTTGCCATATTTCTCCTTGCATTCCAATAACCTAGTGCCACTTAACTTTTGTAAGCACATCTGCTCACCCTCTTGGGTTTTCCCACTATGAAGCACATTCATTTTTCTGTTCTGCAAAAATATTTCTCATTTCAGGTTGACACCTTTTATTCAAAGGTGTCTCTGTGTATCCTGTGTTTGCGTGTTGCTGCGCCTACATGTACACTCACTTATTCGCCCCCTGTCAACACATTCATTTGGCATGTAATGCACTTTATTTTCAAAAATTAAATGCAATGTATAAAACACTCACTTGAGCATTTTCCAGTTCACTAGAATAGTTTAACACGTACATCAGCTGTACACATAGCTGATACCTCCCATGCATCATGCATTGCTGTCTCTCTCGACTGACTTAATCTATGGTTCTCAAGGGTGTTCAACCTATCAGTGCTTTAAAATAATACCACTGAATATGTAAGGAGATGTATGACTGCCAAATAACATGAAATGTTTTCTCCTTTGAACATGTCTTTTTACCAGATAAAGATAATGTATCTAGTTTTACCGCCCTGCTACAAAATGACCACCACGAGTCATAACGAAACATAAAAACCGAATGTAATGACCCAACCAGATCCGAGTCCTGCGACCACCAGAAGTGGGCCACGCAAACACGAGCCACATCAACTCTCTTCTCACTTCAACAGTTGCACTCGCCTGGTGGGCACAAGAATTGTCCTTCATTTAAAAAAAAAAAAATGCCCCAAACTTTTCAAATGTTTTTGACCAGTGGTTTAAGAATGCACGATAATATTTTTCTCCCATGTTCATCGAACCTTCTCTAGAATTGACCACCTCCTATCTTCGCCCCAAACCCTTGCCTTCACCAACGAGGTATCCATCAGCCCAAGGATCCTATCAGATCATGCTCCTATAATAATGGAACTTCACATCCAGGACCCCAAAGCTAACACCCCACGTAGATGGTCGCTCTATGACCCGATCTGATCCTCAATGACACGCTAACTAGGGACAAAATTGCAACCACCATTAGGAACTTCTTCGAGGAGAACCCAGTCAGACACCTCCCCTGCTAACAACTGGGATGTCATGATAGCAGTGGTTAGGGGGGAGCCCTGATAGCCCGGAGGTGAATTCGGCAAGCCCTAGAAGAACTGCAAACAGCAGAAGAAGCCCAAAAGAAGAACGGGTGGTCCCCAGATCTCAACAAGCCCTCCACTCAGCCAGAAAGAAGCTAGAGGCCCACTACGCGGAGCATACTGCGCAATAACTGGCCAAGACCAAACAATTTTATTATGCCAAGAACAACAAGGCTAGCAAGCTACTGGTAGCCGAGCTGGCCAAAACGAGACGCACCAATACCATCGCAGGGCTCCGAGACCCACAAGGGGTGATTAACTATTCTGAGACAATGAAATGACAACTAGCAGTCGACCACCTAACCCATGTCATGACGGCACCCCCACGAGACCGATCCAAACAAAAGGAATACCTGCAGAGGGCCGCCGTCCCACGCCTCCTCGATTACGCGAGAGAGAAGCTGGAGGCTCCAATAACAGACAAAGAGGTCAATGAAGCTATCAAAGCCCTTAAATCGTGGGCCCTGGGCCCAGACGGGTTCTCCTCAATATTCTATAAAATATTCAACCCCCAACTGATCCCCCACATGGTGACACTTTTCAACTCATTCAAGGGGACGGGCTCAGTGACCCACCTCAATGCAAGAGTCCACAACTGTCCTCCTTCCTAAGCCAGGGAAGGACACGAGAGACCCAGCTTCGTGCAGACCTATCGCTCTACTGAACATAGATGCCAACCTCTACTCTAAGATCCTGGCTAACCGGCTGTCACACATACTTCCAGACATAATCCACCCCGACCAGACGGGCTTCATCTTGCATAGAACCGCGGGAGATAATATCCGGAGAACCCAGAACCTGATAGACATTACCCACTGAAACTCCCAAACCTTCGCCCTGATGGCCCTAGATGCCACCAAGCTTTCGACAGGGTAGACTGGTCATTCATGGAGTGCACCCTGGAAGCTTTTGGTTTTGGCCCTGCGTTACGGTCCATGGTTCTGGCCAACTACAAAGCGCTTAAAACCATCCTGAGGATCAATGGCGCCCTTTCATTCCCGATCCCCATGTCCTGTGGGACAAGACAGGGCTGTCCGCTGTCTCCCCTTCTCTTCACCCTCACAATGGAACCCTTTGCCCAGAGGATCAGGCAAAACAAACTCAAAGGCCCGCAGGTGGGCCCATCTCAACACAAAATTGCACTGTACGCTGACAACGTACTGCTGACGCTCTGAGGCTAGCACCTCAGCGAGGCACGCCTTGGCAGAAATAAAGAATTTTGGGGAGGTCACTGGCTTCACTGTCAGCTTCTCCAAATCAGTGGCCTTGGGCGTCGGCCTCCGGCAGGAGGAACGGGACACTCTAACCAGGTTATGCCCAATCAGGTGGCGGGAACGGTCCATCCCCTATCTGGGAGTTCACATCTCGGCAAACCCGAAAGACACCTATCAGGCAAACTTTCCCAGACTATTTCGAGAACTAGAGGGGGACCTGAAGCGCTGGACCACACAAGAAATCTCACTAATGGGACGGATAACGGCCACCAACATGAATTTGCTCCCGAGATTCCTCTACGCCTGCTCCTCCCTCGCAGTGGCCATCCTGACACCAGCCCTTCAGGATCTACAAAGGAAAATGTTAAAGTTTATATGGAGAGGCAAGAAGGCCAGGATCCCCCACAAGACACTGGTTGGTAATGCCAGGCTTTGGGGCCTGGAGATTCCCGATCTCCAGGCATATAGGGCAGCAACGCATATAGCACACATTCATGCCTGGCAGATAAGCACAGCCCGCCCCAGATGGGTGGAATTGGAACAAGCTCAACTCCCTCTCCCCCTGCAATTCCTCCCACACATCCAGCACCCCCTCAGAGAGTGCTGGAGGAACATTTTGCGGATGGCCAAACACACTCTAAGCACCTGGGACTGGGCCCTGAAACGGAAGGGAATCCCGAGAGGCCAAAGTCCTCTCTCACCAATCTTTCATAACCCGAAATTCTCCCCGTAACTTCCAAAATTGGATAGATGGGGGCCTCGAAACCCTGGAACAGCTATACTTTGGGAACAAACCCCGCACCTTCGAACAATGCAAAGAGGTGTTTCAACTCCAGGAGGGAGATAGATTAACCTACTGCCAGCTCCGCCACTGGTGCTCCCACCCCCAGACCCTCCAGGCAGCCACTCGCCCTCTGACGTCCCTTGAGATGACACTTAAAGACCTACCAGCCAGAGGCAGAACCTCGACCCTATACAGACACTTCCTGGGGGACTTCCTAGTGGCAAAGACTCAATGCATGGCCCAGTGGGAGGTGGACTTGGGTCACTCGATTGACGATCAAACTTGGGTGGACATCTGGACACGCACCCACACCTCATCCTCTTGTGTCACCAACAAGGAATGCGCATACAAGCTCATGCTGCGATGGTACTACCCCTTGCTCAGATTACACCATATGAACCCACGAGTGGACCCCTCCTGCTGGAGGGGCTGCGCCCAGCCTGGCTCCTTCTTTTACATGTGGTGTACCTGCCCCAAGATTCAGCAATTCTGGGTTAGGTGCCTGTCGACCATTGAACAGAGAACCGGGACCGCCCTCCCACTGGATCCTGAAACCATCCTACTGGGGGTCCCGACCCCTGGGATCTACCCACGCTCCGGAAATCGAGCAAAACTACTAACGCAATGCCTCTTAGCAGGCAAAACTGTGCTGGCCCGTTTCTGGAAGTCCCCGGACGGTCCCTGCATGGCTCATTGGTGGGGTAAACTTTGGAACATCCTGATCACAGAAAAGGTCACTACGGCGAGAGCAGGGGTCCTGCACTGCTTTCAGAACATCTGGGCCCCAGTACTGGACTATGACCAGCGATTTCCCCGCCTTTACATTCAAACCAATCAACACCCGATGGGCTCTGAGAGATCAGGAGGCCACTTGAGAGGCGGGAGCGGCAGGCTGTGATGTGGCTTGGGAGAACTGGAGGAGAGGGAATGGGGTTTGAGGTTGGGAAAGTGGAAAGGGGGGGAAAGAGTACAGACTTGAAGGAACTATTAATGACATGCAAAGTTGACATGTAATGTTACTTGTAACCTGTCCTGCTTTGCTTTAAAATAAACTTGTTTAAAAAAAAAAGATTGCACGATAATGCTCGACAAACACCTTGTATCTACAATCTACATTTGGCACATATTTTTGATCATTAAAGAAGGTGGTTTGCGATGCGCTTTCTGCATTTCTTCAACATCGGCCAATTTCCTGAGCTTGGCACTGTTATTGTCAAGGCCAATACTGTGCATTTCGGCCAAAAGCCCTTTCGTTTGAGCTTTAGCCTTGCTTTTAAGCAACAAGAAAACACAATTGCTATTCGTGTGCCAGTCTGCCCACTTCAATTTGTACATAGCAACACTGTTTTAAATCTCAGATCGTTCTTAACTGTGCACTTTTAAACAGTTTTCTCTGACTTTATATTCAACAATGTTTTTAACACTGCATTCCTCTTTAACAAAAACCGTAGTCCAAGCACATCATTTTTCTCTTTGTCTCGTGTTCCCAAAACACACATTTCCTTTTCTTCAATCTACAAAACAAACGTGTCTACACTTTAAAATTCATTTTCTAAAGATGCGCTTAGTTTCAAACACACCCACAGACTGAAATTCCACAATAGCACACTTCCTATCTAAACCTCATTAAATCCTTCCTTCACATCTGCACCGTTCCTTTTCCATCAATCACTGTAAATCCAATGTGCTTCTCGGTTTGCACAAGGTTTCTAAAGGTCCTGACCTCTCATTTTGTCTTTCAACTCTGCGCAGTTTCATTACCCACATATAACAGCCCCTTTAATTTACTATAACTTTGTCATTTAAATGCGAAACTCTACCGTACATAGCGTGATCCATTCGTTATTTTGTCTAGAACTAGAAAATCACAATTTTAACTCCATAGTTGCTAGGTAAAAAAAGAAAATTCCTGATGGTTACACGTGAAAAAAGCTTTTTACACTTATCTCAGAACTGTTTGACTCTTTTGAGATGAAATCACCAGGAATTTGTGTGCCTTAAGTCCTAGCATCTGATCATCTATATTTTTGTTATTATTTGGCCTTTTCAAAACCTTGGCTGAGAGCCAATTTTTTTATACTATTTCCAATGTTTTTACAGTGCACACAGAAAATTATGCCATAAAATAAAACAAATGAACGGCCATAAAATATACCAGTTAGACGCACAACATAACATGATATGTGACAAAAATCAGACAAGACTTCTGGGCGGCTGCATACATATCTGCCCCTAAATATGTGCATTTCTTTACAAAAACGCGAGTTCACCCCTTTCAAGGAATTTTTCAATTCTCTTGGTCTCCTAATCACCCCATTTGACTGGGCTCTGGGTGCAAAACTCCATCCAGCCGTCTTTAAACGCTAGGCAACTGGGCGTATCCTCTATCCCTTGGGTATCTTCCTGGTATCTCTCTCTTCTCAGGTAGCCTCCTGGTATCTCTATCTCTATTGCTCAGGTATGCTCCTGGTATCTCTCTATTGCTCAGGTATCCTGAGGCAATATTTTTTCTTTCTTATATATACACATTATACTCTTAGTCTGATGTTATTTTTTGTTCATATCCCACCTCCCTCAATTACCTTTGCTGAGGTCCCCCATGAGTATTTTACTCTTATGATTGATTTTTTAAATGTTGTTAATGTTTTGGTTTTTCCCCAAATCTGGACTGCCATTGATATTTTTCCCTGAAAAATGACTATATATATATATATATATATATATGTGTGTGTGTATGTATATATATATATATATATATATATATTCCCCTTCCTGCCATACTGTTCTCCCTCCCTGTCCCTATCGGCTAGGGCAGCAGCAGTCTGCCCCAACCCAATCTTATTTTCTATCCCCTTTACTCCACTCTTATCTTGGGCAGAACAATATGGCTCACCTTAGTCTCTTGGTCTTAATCTGTAACGCTCACCTGGTTCCCACGGAGGCGCGGCGTCGAAGGCGCAGAACTCTGAAGATGGACAGGAAGGGCCCCTCTATTCTGGCTTCCCTGGCTCGTTGGATACCCTCCTGTGCGTGAAAAGGGAGTATTACCAACTGTGGAACAATGCTCAAGCCTCCCACTCCCTTCCAACCCTCCACGATTCCCCGTGAAGCCTCACCTTAGGGTTTGGAAGGATGAGCTCTCCATCCTGCTTCTGATGCAGGGGCGCGTTGAAACCCAGTTACTTCACTGGATTGAGGATTGATGGGAGTTCCGGTAAGCTTGACTGTTCAGGTAAGGCGCTGTAAAAGTTCTGTTCAAAAGTTCAAGCTTAATAATAATGTTCGTTGTCTAATTGCAGCAAGCGCTAATGCTTATGTCTTTTTCCCCTTAGGGGCCGGGGTTCGGAGATGCCAGGAAGCGGCAGGAACCGAAATGCAGTGGGAATAATCTAACAGGTAAGACTTAAAAGGAAACTGAGCTTTCCTTATTCCTTTTCTCCCTCTCACCTTTGTTCTTGTCTTTTTTCCTCTAGGCGCCGGGGCGTAGCTGAATCCGGGAAGATCGCTGCTGAAGATGGAAGCGCCTTGCAAAGGTGAGTAAAATGCAGCGCTGCAGCGATCGAAACAAAATGCCTTTAAAATGATGTCTTCCTTTTCAGGGCTGTTGGAGAAATGACTCCGGGATGCAGATTTAGCAGGTAAGGGCTTTTCTTCTCCTATTCTCTTCCTTTCTTCCCTTGCAGGTGTTCCAGGGTGCTGGCAGGCGTGGCTGAAGTCAGGATGCAGGAGCTGACACGGTGAGCGTCCAGCTGCTAGGTGCAGAACAACGCGAAGCACGTGTGGCTGTTCGGGTGGGGTTTAAATAGCCTTGGAAGAAGTTCCTGGTATGTATCCTTCCACCAATCAGGTATGTATCCTTCCCCGACCACACCCGGGTGGTGAAGTAGTCCTACAGGTAAAGTAGTCCCATTCAGGCCTCAAGAGGGCCTGGATGAAGCAGCAAGGTCTGCATCAGGTAAGTGTGCACCCAAGCACTTAAACACATATCCTCTTCTATGAGCCTGGCGCCTAAGGCGCCAGGACTGGGGTCCGCTATGAGCCTGGCGCCTAAGGCGCCAGGACTGAGTCCAAAGGGCCGCGACTTGGGCCAGCTGAGACTTCCCTGGGGAAAACGATGTCTGCCTCTGGGGTTGCTGGGCCTGGCCTGGCTCCTTAGAGGTAGGGATCATGACAGTACCCCCCCTCAAGGCCCCTCCCAAGGTCTTTTCCTCCGGGGGTTTTGGTTTGCGCGGGAATCTTCGATGGAATCTTTGAATTAATCGTGGTGCGTCAACATAGTTACTGGGTTCCCAAGATCTTTCCTGATCGTTGACTTAACTATCTTGGAATCTAAAATGTCTTTCACTTCGAATTCTAATTCTCCATCAATTTGGACAGGGCCTGGGGGCTCAGACAGTCTGGTTCCAGGTTGTACTGGTTTTAGAAGAGATGCGTGAAAAACGGGATGAATCCGCATGTTGGATGGTAAATCGAGTTTAAAGGCCACTGGGTTGATAAAAGCTTTGATGGGGTAAGGCCCAATGAATCTGGGATTAAAAGTTTGCTGACCCTTGAGGGGTAGATGTTTAGTTGCTAGCCATACCTGATCTCCTACTTGGTAAGGAGGAGTTTTACTTCGGTGCAAATCAGCGTTTTCTTTATACTTTTTCTTGGCTTGCTGCAAGTGGGTTGTAGCTTCTTTGAAGGCTTGGGTTATTGTGGAATGTAGGTGATTTACTGCAGGCATCTCCAGGGTCAGAGGTGGATCTAGGTCAGAGGTCCGAGGATGGTGACCATACAGGGTATAAAAAGGAGTCTGTCCGGTTCCAGAATGCACTGAACTGTTGTATGCATATTCTGCAATCCAAAGGATGTCCTTCCAATTCAACTCGGATTGGTGTAACATAAACTGCAGATATTGCTCGAGAGTCTGATTGGTTCTCTCGGTTTGTCCGTCGGTCTGGGGGTGGTGGCTGGTGGATAACCGCACGTCTATTTGTGCTAGTTGGCAACATTTCTTCCAAAAGTGGGAGATAAATTGACTTCCACGGTCTGAGACTAATATGGAATGGAAACCATGTAACCGCACTATATTTTCCATAAATTCCTTGGCCAAGGTGGAAGCTGACGGCAATCCTTTTAAAGGGATAAAATGGGCCATTTTGGAGAATAGATCCACTATTACGAGAATCGTGTTGTAACCACCACAAGGAGGCAGGTCAGTTATAAAGTCCATTGACAAGGTGTGCCATGGTGCTGGTGGAATGTCCAAAGGATGAAGTAGGCCGGCTGGCCTTTTCTTTTGACTCTTATTTTGGGCACAGATTCCGCAAGACAACACAAATGACTGTCTTTTCTCCAAGAAGGCCACCAGAAGTGGCGTTTCATCTTTTCTTCTGTTTTCGCGATACCGGGGTGTCCTTCCATTAATGATTCATGATGACGGGTAATGACAAGTTCCTGCAATTCTTTACTTGGCAGAAATAACCGCTCTTGGAAGTAGGGTAAATCATCCTTAACGGTGTAGTGAGGACCCTTTTGACTCCATTCCAGTAAGGCAGAAGAGTCAAAAAGCTGTTTTACTTGAGCTTGGATGTCCTCAATGGTTTGCAATGAAGTCAAGCCCAGAATTCTTTGTTCCGGTATGATTGGCACAGGTTCTAAACTCGAATTGGGTTCTTCCATGCCTATCCGGGATAAGGCATCTGCCTTACCATTCTTGCAGCCAGGGCGATAGGTAATTACAAAATCAAATTCTGCAAAGAATAAAGCCCATCGGAGTTGTCGCGAAGATTGAGCTTTGGCCGTCTTTAAATACTGCAAATTTCTGTGGTCCGTAATTACGGTGATGGTGTGTCTTGCACCGAGAAGATAGTGACGCCAAGCCTTGAAAGCTGATTTAATAGCCAGTAGTTCTTTGTCGGTAATTGCGTAATTGAGTTCAGGTGGAGAGAATTTTCTGGACCAAAAGGCCACAGGGTGTAGTTGGTTAGTTTCTGGGTCTCTTTGTGACAGGACAGCTCCCATGGCCGAACTGGATGCATCGGTTTCCACGATGTAAGGGAGATCTGGGCGCGGGTGCTTCAATACAGGTGCAGAGGTGAATTTGGTTTTCAGGTCCTGAAAGGCTTGTTCAGCCTCAAGAGTCCATTCAAAGCGTTTGTTTTTCTTTAGGAGAGCTGTGATGGGTTGAACAGTTCGAGAAAATTCCGGGATGAACCTTCGATAGAAATTGGCAAAGCCAAGCATGCTTTGCACTCCCTTCACAGAGCTAGGAGATGGCCATTTGAGAATGGCGTCCACTTTCCGCGAGTCCATTTGGATTCCTTGAGGTGTCAGGATGAATCCGAGAAACTCCACTTCTGTGGTATGAAAAGCACATTTTTCGAGCTTGGCAAATAATTTGTGCTGGCGCAATTTCTCAAGAACTGCCCTAACATGGTTTCTGTGATCAGATTCTGAGGCGGAATACACCAGGATGTTGTCAATATAAACGATGACACAAACATCGATAAGTACCCGAAGAACATCATTCATGAAGTACTGAAAGGCGGCAGGTGCGTTGCACAAACCGAAGAGCATTACTTGATATTCGAAGAGCCCAAATTTGGTGCGGAATGCAGTCTTCCACTCGTCGCCCTCTTTTATACGTACCAGGTGGTAAGCTCCTCGGAGATCTAGCTTGGTGTACACACGAGCATCTTTTACTTGGTCGATAAGCTCAGGTATCAGGGGCAAAGGGTAACGATTCTTAATCGTTATCTGATTTAGGGCGCGGTAGTCAATACAGGCCCTAAGGTCTCCTTCCTTTTTAGGTACGAAGAACAAAGCGGAAGAGACTGGTGACTTTGATGGGCGAATGAAACCATTGGCCAGGTATTGATCCAAATACTGGCGCAAATGCCGGTTCTCAGGTTCAGTAAGAGCATAAATCCTACTACAAGGTAGTTGTGCATTGGGTACCAAGTCGATTTGGCAATCGTAAGATCGATGGGGAGGTAAGGTGTTAGCCTGCTCTTTCTTAAAAACGTCTTGGAATTCTTGGTATTCAGATGGTAGCTGTACAGGGTCGGAAGTTACAGAGGCTAGACCCATAGCTGGATTCCTTGGGTAACAGGTTGGTTCACAATCAGGAAAAGTTATCTTCTTTGCTCGCCAGTCTATTCTCGGATTATGTGTTTCTAACCAAGGGATTCCAAGAAGTTCTTGAAATTGTGGGGCCTTGATCACATCAAACACGATTGCTTCCCGATGTCCGTCCTGACCCACCAGAGTGATTTCAACTGTGGAATGCGTTACAGGCCCTGAGGCTATTTCGGTTCCATCAACTGTAGTAATTACATCTTGGGCTACTTTCGGGCGGAGAGGAAGCTTAATCCTGGAAGCCAATTCACGGTCTATGTAATTTCCAATAGCTCCACTGTCTATGTATGCTTTTATAGCATGCAACTGCTGAGGCTGTTTTGGGTTCACAAGCACCATTGGCATGACAAAATGCGAGGTCAAAGAGTTTGTTTTCAAGCTCGGCAAGCGGACCCCTACGCTTGTCGGGCTAGGTCGTTTCCCGAACCAGGTGTCAATAACTCGTTATCAGTGGCTCCAACCACCTTCTTGGGTGGTTTAACTGGACAACTTTGAAGAAAGTGACCAGAAGTTCCGCAATACAGACAAAGTTGCATTTGTCGCCTTCTCTCTCGTTCCTTCTGCGTTAATCGTCCTTTAACACTGCCAATTTGCATAGGTTCGGAAACGTCAGTACTCTTGGAGTTAACATGGGTCTTGATAGGTACTCTGGTTTCATACTTGAGCCGATCTGCTTTTCTATTTTGAAGTCTGTGATCAAGTTGAACCACTAAGTCTATGTAGTCTGCGCAGGCCTGGGGTGGATCTACTATCTGAGCTATAACATCTTTAAACTCTCCACGCAGGCCTCGATGAAACAATGTGATCCTTTTATTTTCAGGCCATCCGGTTTTCACAACTAGTCTATTAAAGGTGGCGATATAGGACAAAAGATCCTGATAACCTTGTCGTAAGGATAGCAGTTCAATGTCAAGGGCCTGTCCCTGCGAGTGTCGAGCGAACAATCTTTCCATGCTGGCCTGGAAGCCCTGGAAATCCCGGAGAATGGGATCATCCTGATTTACCAATGGAATAGACCAATCGGCAGCACAGCCACTGAGGTAAGATAGTACAAAGGCTACTTTGGTCTGGTCGTTGGGGAAGGCCCCGGGCCTGCATAAAATGTGTAAACGGCATTGGTTCATAAAAACGGCATATTTCTTGGGATCCCCCGCAAAACGCATGTGTCCAGGTAGATTGATTTGTACCGGGTTATTCGAACCCATTGTTGTAGAAATATCTCCGGAAACAGGTAAAGGAGTGTGCTCTGCCTGGTCCTGCAATAACCTTTTGGCCAGATCATCAGTTCTTTCCTTGGATAGGATTAGTTCCCTTCTGAGAGCATTAGACTCCTGGCGGGCTGAGTGCACTTCTGCCCGTAATTCCCCTAAAAGATGAGCCAGCTGATCTGTCTCGGAAGTCTCCATAGCGCCCAGGTGGGAAATTGTGGTAAGGCTTTGCGTTCTGTAACGCTCACCTGGTTCCCACGGAGGCGCGGCGTCGAAGGCGCAGAACTCTGAAGATGGACAGGAAGGGCCCCTCTATTCTGGCTTCCCTGGCTCGTTGGATACCCTCCTGTGCGTGAAAAGGGAGTATTACCAACTGTGGAACAATGCTCAAGCCTCCCACTCCCTTCCAACCATCCACGATACCTCCTCCACGATTCCCCGTGAAGCCTCACCTTAGGGTTTGGAAGGATGAGCTCTCCATCCTGCTTCTGATGCAGGGGCGCGTTGAAACCCAGTTACTTCACTGGATTGAGGATTGATGGGAGTTCAGGTAAGCTTGACTGTTCAGGTAAGGCGCTGTAAAAGTTCTGTTCAAAAGTTCAAGCTTAATAATAATGTTCGTTGTCTAATTGCAGCAAGCGCTAATGCTTATGTCTTTTTCCCCTTAGGGGCCGGGGTTCGGAGTGCCGGAGATATGGCGCCGACCCGAAGTGAAACAGTTCTGGATGAGCGCTCAGGTAATGTCTTTGCATTCGCTCATTCAATGTCTTTGTCTTTTTTCCCCATAGGGGCCGGGGTCCGGAGATGCCAGGAAGCGGCAGGACCCGAAATGCAGTGGGAATAATCCAACAGGTAAGACTTAAAAGGAAACTGAGCTTTCCTTATTCCTTTTATCCCTCTCACCTTTGTTCTTGTCTTTTTTCCTCTAGGCGCCGGGGCGTAGCTGAATCCGGAAGATCGCTGCTGAAGATGGAAGCGCCTTGCAAAGGTGAGTAAAATGCAGCGCTGCAGCGATCGAAACGAAATGCCTTTAAAATGATGTCTTCCTTTTCAGGGCCGTTGGAGAAATGACTCCGGGATGCAGATTTAGCAGGTAAGGGCTTTTCTTCTCCTATTCTCTTCCTTTCTCCCCTTGCAGGTGTTCCAGGGTGCTGGCAGGCGTGGCTGAAGTCAGGATGCAGGAGCTGACACGGTGAGCGTCCAGCTGCTAGGTGCAGAACAACGCGAAGCATGTGTGGCTGTTCGGGTGGGGTTTAAATAGCCTTGGAAGAAGTTCCTGGTATGTATCCTTCCACCAATCAGGTATGTATCCTTCCCCGACCACACCCGGGTGGTGAAGTAGTCCTACAGGTAAAGTAGTCCCATTCAGGCCTCAAGAGGGCCTGGATGAAGCAGCAAGGTCTGCATCAGGTAAGTGTGCACCCAAGCACTTAAACACATATCCTCTTCTATGAGCCTGGCGCCGAAGGCGCCAGGACTGGGGTCCGCTATGAGCCTGGCGCCTAAGGCGCCAGGACTGAGTCCAAAGGGCCCCGACTTGGGCCCGCTGAGACTTCCCTGGGGAAAATGATGTCTGCCTCTGGGGTCGCTGGGCCCGGCCTGGCTCCTTGGAGGTAGGCATCATGACATAATCATCTTGTCCTGGCTCTTTTCGGCTTGAAGAGATGTACTCTGTTCAGTAGTCTGATCAGTCTGTCGTCCATCATCCTATCCATCCTGGTTTGGCTTGCCAAGTGAAGAGGAAGTGCCAAGACCACGATCGTGTTCTTTTTCACCTCTTTCATCATCCCTTTCTCTTATGGACTTTCTGGGGCCCTCTGTTGCTCTCTGGCATCTCAGCAAAGCAATTCAGGTAGCAGGCAAGGAGGCAGAGTCAGGTTCAATCAGGTTTTATTTCATTCCAGGCCGACACAGAGCACGGAAAGCATCGTTGTCAAGTACACAAACTCCTACCCCCTTCTGAGAACAGACCTTCCTTTTACATCTGATCAGAAAAAGGGGGATTCTAGCCCCCACCTTTCTAAACGTGTCCGGGTATGACTCTTCGTTAAACATACTCGTGCAAAAGGCAATTATTTCTTATCTATTTAAACCTTCAAAAATGAAATACATTCTGGCACACCTGGCTTTTTCCCGGTGGTGCTGTCCCAATTATGGTCATGCAGCTGTTTCCCTTAGCTAAGTTTCCAGACACAGCCCAATTAACTTTCTGGTTTCAGCTTGTTTATCTAGTTTCTGAAGGCACGGTGGCCTTGAATGTTTCAACTTCAGGACTAACCCATGCTAACACGCTCTGCAGCATTTTTTCATTTATGCACCCATTTAGCAGCATTGGCAGTTAAAGGCATTGTCAGAGTGCTTTTCTGTCTGTGTATAGAAAAAACCCTTAATCATTTTCCTACTCAATTTTTATAATCCTACTTACTAAACCATGAAATATGCATTTTCGACTTTATAAACATGACACCCTTTAGAATACTAATATCCTTTACCACTCTGAATACTATTTTCATATAATTACAATACTAAATCAGTCCATACAAATTTCCTTGCCTAGCTTTAAGTGGGGGTGCTGCCCCCAACTGCATTCAGTTGTCTGTACCTTATCTTCATTTCAGCACCTCCATTACAGTAGTCTTATTAGTCAATGTTCTGTAGAAAAAAACAATGAAGAAATACCTCAGTAAAGGCCACCCTCTCGTTTGATTCATTTTCTAACTCTTGGGTGCCCCAGGATTTTGTATAGCGCACTAGGAGTGCCTATTGTCCTAGTTGTTTTTAGAACTCACCGGATGTGGCTGCAGGCATTTACGTTCCGCCTCAGTTATGTTGCTAGCAGTCTTGGCATTCCTTTTTTCATAATCTGTTTGTGTTTGGTCTCTTGCCATGCCCCCGATGCCGAGATTTCTTGCCATACCTGCCACTAGACAAGCACCAGGCCTTGAAGTCGTGTCTGGCAGAAGCTAAGACTGTGACTTAGGATCTGTTAGTCATCCCTTCATAATATCGATACATCTGTCATGGAATGGCGCTGGTTGCGGACCTCAAAAGAGTTGCTTGCAGGCACGCTGCCAAATTTACACAAGGTATAAGATTGCATTATCGATCTCCCCTTCGGCAGCCAAGATCTGTTCGACTCCCCCACAGATGAGGACTCCATAAGAGCAAGACTTCCACCCAGAGAGCCAAATCCCTAGCAGTCCCGCAAAGACTAGCCAGTGGCCCTTTCATCAGACCTCCTTCGCCAGTACTTCAGGCAGAAGTCCTTTGGTGACTTTCTTGGCTACCAGGATAGGAAGGCAAGAAATGTAGACCGCTCCCCCAGTGGCCACAGAAGGAAGCAGTCAAGACCCAGATCCAAAGGGTTTTTCGCTAGCCACTCTGGGACTACGCCCTCTGATCTAAAAAAAAAAAATGACAAACCGGATCAGGTCCACTTCACGCCTGTGGGCTGCAGATGGCTGTTGCATGTGAGTAGCTGGTTGAAAATTTCACAGGATCTCTGGATTTGTTCAGTAGCCTGTAAGGGATTCCTTCCAAGTCTTCCTCCTCTCGTCTCTCCTCCTTTGATACAAATGGGTTCTGCTTTCCTTTTTCAGGATATCTGCAAACTTCACAACATGCAGCACATAAAACCAGTTCTATGCCCACCCCCGTGCCCCCAACGAGAGAGGTCTAGGGTTCTATTTGAGAATATTCTCGATTCCCCCAGGAAGGACCAGGCTGCCCTGCGGGTGATCATGGATCATTTTTCCTTCAACCTCCATCACCCCAACAAAAGGTTGAAGACGATTATGCCGGCAAAAATTCTGAGTTCAGTTCAAAGTAACAATTGGTTCGGCACTGTGGACCTAAAGGGCACCTACCTGCATCTACATCTTTGGGAACCACACCGGAAATACCTCAGATTCTTCATTGGCATTTGGCCTCAATGCAGCACCAAGGGTGTTCACCAAGCTGATGAGCAATGTGGCCAGTTTGTTACGGGTCATGGAGTTCCTCGTGTACCTTACATTAGACTGGCTTGTCCAGGCGTCCTCCACTGGGAGGCTTCCAATGCTACCAACATCCTGGTGTATACCCTGTTCAACCTGGGGTTCTCAGTCAACTTCGTCAAGTCCTCGCTGATCCCTGCTCAGAAGCTTACCATCCTGGGATTTGTGGGGGATTCGAAGCTGGGCAAGATTTTCCCCTCAACAGAGCGCATGTTGGATATTCGTCTGACAGTGGCATGTTTTCTTTCCAGCAAAACGACTACAGCATTCTGGTACCAGAGGTTGTTGGCCCTGATAGCCACATGCGTTCTCTGTGTCCTGCACGCCAGATTGAAAATGAAACGCCTGCAACTCCATCTCAGCAGCTCATGGTAGCAGGCTACAAACAAGCAGTCTCAATGCATTGCGACACTGGCCTCATATCTAGGTCAGGAAATGCAGTGGCGGACAGACCAGAGCAATCTGTTACAGTGGGTCCTCTTCAAGGAGCCTCCAACCAATGTCATAATGACAGACTCATTCCTCAGCTGTGGGGAGCCACCTTGGGTATCCTAGATGCCCATGTGCTGTGGTCTGAACTGGAAAAAAAACACAATAGATAAATACATGGGAACTAAGGGCCTTCTTTTATGCTCTGTAAGTGTTCCTGCCGAACATGTACAAGGAATCTGTCCTGGTACAAATCCACAACTCAACATCGATCTTCTATATAAACAAGCAATGCGGTATGAGATCCCCTCTGCTATGTCATGTGGCCGTATTGATCTGGGAATGCTTTCTGGCACTCGATATATACTGCTGAAGTCAGTCCATCTGGCCGGGGTTCTGAACAAGGAAGTGTATCTCCTCAGCAGGCTGCGCCATACCAACCTAAAGTGAGAGATCAATCCCATGACTCTGCATCCCATCTTCCTGGAGTGTAGAACAAGCCAGAACAATGTGTCATTGCTGCGCCTCTCGGGCGGCACGTGCACAGACTCTCTGGGAGATGTACTAAATGTTTCCTGGATGGAGGAGATCCTCTACACTTTCCCTCCAATTCTGCTAATCCCCAAAGTATTGGCCAAACTTAAGGAAGCCACAAACTCTACACTCATAGGCATAGTGCCACAGTGGCCGGCCCAGTTTTGGTACTTTGAACTATTGAGAATGAACGGGCTGGTCCCGATTCCTCTTCCACAGTGGCACAACATCTGAATCCAAGGACAGCGCAAGATCCTCCATACATGCCCTCAATTGCTCAACTTAGCAGTCTGGTTCCTGAGGGCCTGTCTCTAGGTCATTTAGGTGTGCCTGCAGAGAACATGAAAATAAATAATTCAGGCGGCCTGGAAGCAGTCGAAACGGTCTCCATTGTCGCGGTTTATTACGCGGTCACACCCAAGTCGGGGAGCTCCTTGCCCCACAGTGAATGTGGCACACAATAAAGCACTTTTTTTTAAAAAGCTTGTGTGGTAAGGCCTCCAACCCATCCCGCACCCTACCCCCAACAAGTACCCAGTGCCACAATGGACTAGGAACCAGGCTGGTGTGTATTTATTTATATATATTGTTGAGCACTTGGCCCAATTTATTGATGAGACTTTGTTTCCTTTTGTTTCCGCTTTGCCTTCTTATTTGCAGGACACGAGGGATTTCTTACAACACATTACTGACACTCCCTGGGAAGAGGGTCTTCTCTTGGCTACCCTCAATGTTGTATCCCTGTATACATCCATTGATCATCAAGTGGGAATGCGAGCTTGTCAATTCTTTATGGAGACACGTTCATTGAATTATCATGGTCACAGCTCTATGATTTTGGAGATGTTGTTCTTTTGCCGCACCAATAATGTTTTCCTGTTTGATAGTGCATTCTACCGGCAAGTCAGGGGAACTGCTATGGGCAGTACTTTTGCCCCATCGTATGCCAATCTTACGATGGGATGGTGGGAGGCTACATTCTTACGTGATTTACTTGCGTCCAGTTTTCCTACCCAAATTGTTGCCTGGTGGCGCTACATCGATGATGTATTAGTAATTTGGAAGGGTAGCGAAATTGACAGGCAATTGTTTGTGAGAAGTATCAATACTAATGTGGTGAATTTAAGTTTCACAGAATGCCACAGCACCACCGAGGGGATTTACCTTGATGTGGTGGTATCCCTAGATGTATCTGGCTTTCACACAGTTCTGCATAAAAAACCCTCCAATACTGGCTTACCTCTGCATGCCACTAGCTGTCATCCTGTGTCATGTAAAAGAAGCATTCCGTACGCTGAATTTATCCGCTACCGCAGGAATTGCACTGACTTGGCATCATTTGACCATCACTGTGCTCGAGCGGCTACTGATTTCATGCAACAAGGCTATACCAAAAGAAACATCGAAATGGCCTATCCCAAAGCTCGAGGACTCTGTAGGGATAAACTATTGTATGGTACCAAATCGCATAAGACCTTAACAGATGATGAACCTAGACTCATTGTCTCTTTTGATAATGCCTCCCACAATGTCCGCAGAATCATTGAACGACATTGGCGTGTTTTGATGTTGGACAAAGATCTATGCCCCTTAATTTCCAAACGTCCCACCATCATGTATAAAAGAGTACCATCGCTCAGAGACAAGCTAGTTTCCAGCTTTTTGTCACCTATTGATAAAAGTCCTTCCCTTTCCAATTGGCTGGCGGTCTCCCCCATTGGTTTTACGAAATGTACTAAATGTAAAGCATGTGCTCATGCCACTCTCTGCAAATCTTTTTTGCATCCGGTCACCAAATGTAACCAAATCATTAATTATTCCATCAATTGTGACACTACTTTTGTTGTCTGTCCTCTTGTGTCCCTGTACGAAGTGGTACGTTGGGAGCACTACCTGCAAGCTCAAACTCGGGATTCTCCAGCATCTCAGGGCTATTAAAAATTTAGATCCCGCATACCCCATGACTAAACACTTTCGGCAGGAACATGAGAACGACTCAGATTTGCTTACGTTCTTTACAGTGGCACACATTCCCATTCATCCCAGGGGTGGAGACTGTGTTTTACAATTAAGACAATTGGAAACACGTTTTATTCTGGACTTCGATACCAAGTTTCCCAATGGACATAATCACGATGAGGAGCTTTATACGTTTTTGGGGACTTAAGTCTGGTTGATATGATTAATTTCTGTGATGTCCTTTTTCTCGTTGGTGCATCTTGATTTTCATTTGGTTTAGGTGTTTTCCGTTGGCATCTTTTCTCCATATATTGTATCCTTGGTCTGTCTGTATTACTTTACACCTTACTTCATCGGTGTTTTTATTTTTCAGACTTTTGTCTCTTACTTTTTTATCTGCTGCAGCACGATCGGATGGGACTCAAGCTCTTTTTTGTTTTTGTTTATTTTTAATATTTTTTGTCGTCCTTTTGCTTTTCCTATTTTTGTAGCTCCACCTTCTTTTTCATGTAGTTTCACAGCTGTCATTAGTAGTAATAACCGTTCCTACTTTCTGTCAATATTAGCTATTCCGTGCTTTCCTAGCCCATGTTAGATCTATGACTATTGGTATCTTTCATATCATCTCCTCTTCTCTGGGTAGCTATGGACCGTGTCATTTTAAATATGTCAAATGCCGCCATTCTGGCTCTTGCAAGTTTGCACATTTTGAGGCTGCTATACCTTCTTTTAATGATGCTGATACTTCACAATTTTTGCTATTATTGATTCTGTTATCATGGCCCGGCATATTTGCACATTATTATGCTGCCATGCACTTGCACTTTATTTCATCTTTTAATGGGGCCAGATTGTTGGATCATGCGCTTTTATAGATTTCTATATTGCAACCTTGGTTTTGCGCACTTGGGCTCCATTATGCTGCTACTACTGCGTGCACTTGCACTTTATTTCATTCGCCAGAATGTTGCAAATTGCATCTTGTACATATATTGCTATTGTCACTTTGGTCTCGCATTTGTGCTCGTTAATTTGCTGCTATAACTGCCTGAACATGCACTTTATCTTATTTTACTGGTATTTGAAATCTATACCTGTATTTTATGATTATCCAGATATTTGTCATATGTTTTCTTGTGTGGCCGTAAGACGGTTGCTATATTACCATTTAATTGAATAGATTTTTTTTTATTGTGGGTGGTTATATTACTAATTCAACTGTGTCTTTATATTATGAATTACCACCTTTTATTAATATTGTAAACTACATTGGGGGCAATATGGAACCGTGGGTCCGTCTGGCATGGAATGCGTGCAACGGAGTATGCGTCATGGTTATTCTTGCCATAAACGTGCTTATAGTGCTTTAATTACTGTAGCGCCACTTGGCTCACAGTACTGCCTATTTTTGCCTTTCTATTCCATCATGGCCGCTGCTCTTTCCATTTGTCCAGGCACCCATCGAGCTCCAGTGAAACAGCAAAAGGACTGCACTTGCCAAACTACTAAGGTGCTCCAGTCCTCCTTCTCTTCATGTGATCAAGCACTCAGTTGAGTGCGAAATGCGTTGTGTGCGGGTCGTGCTCACGGGCGTCCTGCCTCTGCTTTTTGCCACTGTTTTTCAGCCGTATTTTGTACTGTTGTTTTTATGGTAACATTAAATACCTTCAGACCCATACTGTGTTGTGAGCAGTGCTATTTTTTCTATCAAATTTCACAAATAGATTTACAGCCACCAATGCCGTGGCAACACAAGAACAAAAAATACTTCCGTCAAAACACCAACACAGAGATAATACTAAGATATGCAGTCACAATGATTTCTTTTTAAGTCACCAACCAATGCAGGAAAAGAACAATTCAACACACACAGTGATTGTAGATGTAGTTCTACTTTCTCCCAGTAAACCCCCACCCTCCAAACATCAATTAAACTTGACACCTCTGAATGGAAGGCCAGTGGCAGAGAGTGGGAACACAATGGGAACATTGGATCTTGGATTAGGATCACTGATGCAATGTGAGAAAGAAAAGCAAGGGTAATTTTGTTTTGCCACACCTAAAAAGAACAGGTAGGGCTTTGGGTTTTGGACAGAGCACAATGGGAAAATAGTTTTTTAGGTTTCTAGCAGAGATGAAATGTGGAAGAAAAGCAATGGTACATTAGTTTTGCCATACCTAAAAAGAACAGGCAGGGCTTTGTGGTTCTGGTCAGTGCACAATGGAAAGGTGCACTACCAGGCTTCTCACTTCTGATTTAACATCAAGGGGATTGATGGGGAATTTTGTTTTACACCCTGCGCATACACTTGGAAACAGGGCTTTGGGTTTAATTATTTTTGGCAAATCTTTGTCTATACCGGATCAAAACACACTGGGAAGAGTTTGTTAGTTTCGAATGCTAACAAACTCTTCGGTGATTTCAATAGGGAAGTTAATTGATTTACTTTGATAAATATGCTAGGGATCTACACAGACAAAAAGGGTATTTTCTATGGAGAAATAACTAAAACAATGCTTGAAAAATATAGGGCCTACACTATCTATGGCTTTGGGGTGGTCTTACTTGCAGGGGATGCCTGGAACTGGGCACCAGGGAGCATCAGGGCACCGCTGGGACAGCAAGGTGGTTGGTCAAGGATCTCCTTGCTTTCCTCTAAGGTGTCCCAGTCAGCTTTTATGACTCCTGGCTCCTGTCTCCAATGCAAGATTTAGGCCCCTCTGCTGGGATGTTTCTCACCAAATTTTGGCAGCAGGTTGGACCGCCAAAGTAGTGGAAGAACTCCAGCTCCAATGCAAATTGGTTAATATATAGGGCAAATGATATAACTAACTTGTTATGATTCTCGCAAAAGGGATTGGCTGGCTCTCACTACCCACCTCCTACCTGTGTGCTAATAGGACAAGGGGATGGGGGAGGGATTTGGGAGAGCTGTGGGAGGAGACGGCTTCATCATCCCACTTTGGCAGGTGGGTTCGGCATGCTTCGAGCTCACAAAATCAGATAAGGCTAGTCTGAAATCAGCACCTGCTTGCTGTGCAGAGATACTGTTTTTCTTCATTTACTCAGGATCCATATCAGTGAAAAATGTGCCACTCTGCAGTCCCTATTTTAAATATCTGCATGCGCATACCAACTTTCACATCTCTCGGAATCAAGGAAAGGCCCAAATCACATTTTCATGAGTAACTTTAGTTATGTTTATCACACCAAAATCGTTTTAGCATGGTTAAAAGGGGGTTACCATCACCTTTAATAAAAGTCTGGAATGACCGTTGTGGCATGCACGCTGCCTATTTTATGTGATTAAAATATATTTCTCCCATTTTAATCAAACTGCAGTTTCACTTCCTCCTTCAATGGGCCCCCAACCTTGTTCCTCCAGTTTCATTTCTCTTCAGGCATGTGACTAAGCAGAGAAGCCCGAGAGCCACACTAATGGACTTGTACCTCGAAGTCACTCCTGCTGCCAGAACATACATGGCTTATCTGGTCTTCAGTATGTTTTGGATCTAAAAAGTGTATTTCTTATTTTCTTTTATGTACTGCTCCTGATTATGACAACCAGGCCTCTCTTCAGGGCAGCAGAGGGAAGGTCTTGGAAGTTAGTTTCATTTTGGGAGAAATGGTCAGCAGCACATGGCCTTTTAAACTCGCACACAATTTCACTTTTAAATGACATCTTCTAAGGCACGCAGTTTCAGCATATACATACAAGAATCACTTCTAGATTGTCCATATGTAGAAGGCGGTTATGCAGAAACCATGTTCATATTTTGAAAGTCTAATGAGCATTTCGCTTAGCCCACTGTCTCTTTGGATGAGGGAAAAACAAAAATGACTTTATTTCTTTTGCATGCAATGGACTCCGTTTCACTTTAGCTGCTTGGAGCACAATCTGGTATTCCATTGAAGATAATGTACGCACTGCTGTCTCTCGAAATATCAGTGCAGCTCTCCATGGATGGAGTGAGCTGGCATGGTCATTCACATGTCTTTCTTTCCCATCCTGAAATGCATTGCGAACATCTTGGCACGTTTGGATTGAGGCCCACTTTCTTTCCTTTATGATGTAGGTTCAATAGGCCTTATGTCGGACCTCATTTCTGTGCTGGCCTTATATTTTGGTGAGCCTTCACAAATGACTCTGGCCTCTTTATTTCTGGTATCCAGGGGCTATATTTCACCCCACACCATACCGAAGTAATTGTACCAGGTTCTTTCATTGGGCCTTGGAAAACTGTATCAACCCCCTCTCCAGCGGCTTCAATGACATACTGTCCTTCATCTCACACTTGGCACCTGCATGCATCTCAATCAACTCCTGCCCGCACCTATTGGAACGTGGGTGAGTTGTCTTCCATGGCAAGTCCAGTCTGCGGTTGCATCAGCATGTTAATAGGCCTCGCCCTGTGTGGGATCTGAACATCATTTTATCGGCACTAACCTGCAATCCCTATGAGACGCTGAATTCCACAAAACTCAAGTTCCTCTCTTGGAAGGTGGCCTGGTTGGTTGCCCTCACTTCCGTCAAGTTCGATTAAGTGTTCATTCAACATGTCCTCGACACAGAAGACTGGTTTTAAATGGTGTGCAGACTGTGTGGCAAAAATGTCCATAACAGACCCTTGCATGTCTGTTGTGTTTTAGGGATAGGCCACAAGGTGGACAGCTGCCTTATGACAATTCTTGACAGTCCAGGCTTTGCAGGAAATGAAGGGGAAACCTGCAGCAGGTAAGCCCTCTTCCAAATCCCCATCCATTATCCTGTCCAAAAGAAAGTCATCTGGCTAGAGGGATGTATCCCCAGAGAGAAAGCATCTTAAAGATAGCCCAGGGTCAACGCTTTTGTCTTGGAAGCTAGACAACTCAGTGCCAGACAGGTTTGAATCCTGATCCCACGATTAGAAACCACAACTCTGGGAAGTAGAAGGAAGTAATTAGTAAAAAAAATCGAACTAAAACAGGTTTAATAAAACAAAATCATTAAATATCAATCTTGATTCCGCAGAAACCTGGAACAACCTCCCAAAAGGAATGAGAAATACCAAAGACAAAAAGTTAGGAAACCACTAAAAACCTGGCTCTTCAATACCTTGGAACCAGACAGAAACAACTGAAACAATCAAACAGGAAATACAAAAGAACAGGCTGACAGAATCCATGACGGCACAGACAAAACCTAGAACCGACTTAGGGAAACTACCACAAGAACAAAAGAGACCATGCTCGGTGGAACCGACCACGAGCGGCAACCCTAACAGGACAGAACAATAGCGAACAAGCCTAACACAAACAGCCACAACTACCAACCTTACCCACTCAGACAGGGCGTTGGTCGGGCGTAGGTCGTAAGTAGATTGATCAGAGAGGACCAGTTTGCACCAACCACAGACTGGGATGTAGGGGCTGGCCAGAAAAAAAAACAAAGATAGAAATGCAGAGACTAACTAACTTAACATAATGACTGAGATGAGAGACAGCTTTATCATGCTGAAACTAGATCACGGAAAGGGAGACAACCATGTCTAAATCCCGAAAGAGACACAATAGGAGTGTGCATTTGTCAGGACACCAATGCTACTAACCAACCCTACAAAAACATTTAAAAACCTTACCCCTCTTCACACACCTCTCACACTCTAACTAAACACAACCACACCTTAAACCGCCGCAACCCGCATGCACTTCACCACACCACAACAACAAACACAAAACACTCCACAGACGCTGACACAACAGCACACGACTGACCCATACCATATACCACACCAAAAATCTCAGCGACCGATGTTAATTGAACTGAAGCTGCCAACAGTACATCACAGCTCCCTTGCTCCTCTCCAAATTCTGTCCTACTAACACGCCCCCAACCTACCACCCTTTTCTTTCAGGTCCACCAGAGCATCAGGGTACCACTCCGATGGTGATAGTTCGCGGTACAAATATCCTTTAACATAACTTAATTGAACCAGAGTCCTTTAAATCAACATTACATAAATTAAACCAACAAAGTGATTAGGACATATTTATAAAGTCATCATGAATATATGAGTAAAAGAACAGTCACATATACATATCAATAATACAGAGGTAAATAACATTACTGTCTCCTTGAAGGGGCATGGGGCACTGACAATGGTCAATGAAGTACATTGCTGCTCCTCATGTATATACTACCCGTTTCAGGCAAAAAGGGGCCCTTCATCAGGTATGGGATGTAGGATGATCTCTGCAAAAGAATAAATCTACAAAATTGTATAAGGAGTAAATTAAATGTATGTATTTCAGTGACCTAAATGGTAATTAACTCGTAAATGACTGACCTGTGTTTTTCACAATCAAAGCCAAGTTGAAAGGTAAATATTCGATGGGGCTTATTTTGTCAGTGCTGTAGATACTAGAAAGAATAAGTAAAGGAATCAATCAATAGGTAATATATGGCTGGGCATTGGACCAGTCGCTCAAAAGAAGCGCTGGGTCCCATGACACGGCCATCTAAGTTAGTGTGCTAGTGGAGGCGTGGGTTACACTAACATAAATGCACTCACCAATGCAGGTGGGTTTAGTTCAGTTAGTGGTCTGCTTGTTTAATGAGGGTGGCAAGCGTGACAGCCAGCAAGACAAACTAGTTCAGCACAGAATTGTAAATCCACGTGTCCTGCAGGACAGAAAGCAGATTCGGGTAAGTATGGTAACTTAGACATGGTGCATATTTAGCCGGGCATGGGACCAGTCGCTCGGTGCAGGCGCTGGGTCTCATGCAACGGCCACCTGAGTGAATTGTCTTATAGGGGGGGGGAAAGAGTATCAGTAACACAAAAATACTCATCATTAGACACAAGTTTAGTTTGTAGAGCGAATCTGATAGACATGCTTCAATGAGGCTTACAAAGCATTGCCACAGGACGTAATGATTTGTGCAAGAATTATAGATCTGCCTGTGCTATTGGACAAGTAACATGTGTGTTAGTGCTGACATTCAAAAGCTCGCAGAGCCTGTCATGTCAATTCGTACTAAATCGGAAAACTTACTTTGATAGCGCGAGGTATGGATTACGACTCCGCTCCTGTAACAGCCAGGACTGCATTAGCAGGGCTTGGAATGGTTGTCACGGAAACTATGATGCTTGCGTGTTAGACTTTGTGCTCTACGGTTCAGATTGCTATGCTGATGGGAGCGCCATCTTTGAGGGGAGAATGCATGAAGGTCATGGTACTGAAGTTACTGGTTCTAGACAACAATTAGATCATAAAAATGGGTAAAGTGAAGTAAATGAAATGAAGAATTTAATTTAAATCATAGGTGAAAACGGCTTGATAAATGGTGGATTAAACTGTTAGGCAAAAGCGTCTTGATTAGTAGAAGGCAAATGAATGCCACTCTGAAATAGAAAGTAACAATGGAGGTGCTCTGTAATACAGTGCGTGTGAGAATTATAGATGAGCCACAAAAAACTGCAATGTGATATGAAATGTATATCTCAGAGACGCACAACTGAAATTGATTGTTATGCAGGTTGTATAAATGCTCTACAGAAGGATATGGTTGAGAACATTTGGATGTGGGTCACAGGTGACAACTGAGATCCCAGTCCACATTCATCCCTCTTGGGGCCATAGAATTGAAACAATCTATCCAAAATTCTTGTTATAGTAACAGTTTAGTGAGGTTACCGCCTCTTCTTGGATGGTATACATGGTCCAGTATAATACATTTGATTTGTGCTATTCAATGTCCTTCTTTTATGAAATGTTGAGCCACAGGAGATCTCGCCGAAGTGAGTGCGATATTTGATTTATGTTCAGACCAAGGGGTTTTGGCCTTTCTTGTTGTCATGCCAACATAATAGAGCCCGCAGTGACATTTCATTCCATAGATAACATGTTTAGTGTCACAGATGGAAGTGTGACGAATGGCAATTTTGCAACCCATTTGGGGATGTGCAATGGAATTTCCTTTAATTAGATTATTGTAGTTGTTGCAGTTGTTACAGGGCAAGGTGCATTTATAATTTAGATCTTTTACTCTCTTCGTTGAGAAGTCCGCCTTTATCAGATGATCTCTTATTGATCAGCTTTTGTTGTAAGCAAATAGCTGAGGATTTGGAAAAAGCTTTGCCAATGTCTGGTCCAGTAATAGCATATTCCAGTTTTTTAAAATTATCAAATCAAATTAAAGCCATCGGCGCATTCAAAACCGTTGGCGCATTCACTGACTAATTCTACAATGTCTTCGAGACCCTCTGCTCCTTCGACACCATTGCGGCATGTTCCAGAAGACCCGGTACAGACACTAAAAGAGACAAGCAGCTGGGAGACATCTCCTGAAGCTGACTTTGGGAACCCAGAGGTGGCTGGATATGCTGATCCTTCCTATAGGTCAGTGGTAAGTAAAGCTTCTGAATATTTACGGTGGTCAAAACCCAATGTAATTGTGGAAACCGATGAGCTTACCGATATTTTAGATAGTGGTCCAGTAAAGGAATGTCATGACTACTGGACAGGAACCCCAGTTCACATCCCCTAAAGGGTCCAGTTGGATCCAGTCCTGGCGCCTTTGCCGCCAGGCTCATAAAGTGTGCCCTGCACACTTTTTTCCTTGGTCACGTGTTATTCCATCTCATAATAATCATCCACGTGCATCTGGGCCAGGCATGTCCATAGGAATCCATGAAGCTGCACGTGCAGCATCATTTGGGAGTGGCAGGGTGGAACCATCTAGCGGAGCAAGGGAGTGTGGCCGGGACCAGGCTATTTAAGCCTGCCCCGCCCGCAGGCCAACACTTCGCGTTATTCTTCGTAAGCAGCGTAACGCTCACTGCCACGTGAGAAGCATCTTACCTGTTTTCCAGTGAAACCATCCCGGAGAAACATCTTACCTGTCTTCCAGCAAAACCATCGCGGAGAAGCATCTTACCTGCAGAGCCAGCAAAACCATAGTGGTGGCGCAACTTACCTGTTTTCTCAATCAGAACCAGCAGAACCATCGCTGAAGCGTCTCTTACCTGCTCGCAGTGACTCCATCCGCATTCGACCAGAGCACACTTACCTGGCTCGTGGAATACAACCACCGGCTGCACGCCTTACCCGACCCTCAGCTCCGACACCAACTCGGGAGTTCTACACGCCCAGCTTTGTCGCGGTCGCAGGCATCCTTCACCCACCGACGGGTCCGCTCACCACAACTCTTCTCCAAGCGCTGCTAGGCTATCCCTGTAGGAGGAAAGAACAAATAAGGTTAGAAACCTAATAAGGCCATTTGTTAAGGTTTCGTCCCCTCGCATCTAGCGCTTACCTTAAGATTCCAACTTGCCATCTTCTTGGGAATACTTAGAGTTCTCCACCGGCACAACAGCTCTGCTGGGCCGCCATAATCTATAACGGAGAAAGAGACATTGTTTAGGATACAAACTTAAATCATGTGACAAGACATTCATATTTATATGAACAATAATCATCACAAAAACTCCTACCTTCGAAGTGGTTCAGTCACAGCCGGCCTGGGCCACCACATCTATGGACCAGTGAAGCAACTGGGTCATCTCGAAGCGCCCCTGCTGATGAGAAGCAGGACGGAGAGCTCGTCCTCACTATATATCAGGTGAGCCTATATGGGTAAACGCTTACCTCATTTTGGCACGAAAGGTCGGAGGGGAGTCGTGATACCTTCACACCCTTCTCATTGCCTCTCGTGTTCTCGCTGGGGCAGTACCAGCATCCAGAGCAGTGTACTTGGCAGCAGCTGGGGGACAGAACCGATCCCGGGGAGCCGAATCCAGGGAGGGCTCCAACCGTATCCCAACGTCCCCGCAGAGACCAGGTGAGCGTAACAAGGAAGCTGTTACTTTTTCATGCTGCCTTAAGGGTGAGAGTAATGGAAAAATGCTTCAAGACAGATTCCATACCCCCTGTTAATAAACTTTTAACTAAGAAGTACAGAACAGCTTTGGTAGATACTTCTATTTTCAGCGCGCATCCAACACCAGAAAGCGTGGTGGTTCAGGCCACATCTGTTTCTTCTAAGTCCGCGGCTTACCCTTCAACTCCCACTGACAAGGACGATAGGAAGGATAACTCATTAGGAAAGAGGATATTTAGTGTAGGAAGCATGGCACTTAAGTTAGTCAATGCTACAAGTGCCTTGGTGAAGTACACACACACACACACCCTATGGGATGAAGCTGCCCTTGCAGATCATATACTGGAGGGAGAAGAAAGGGACAGGTTTTTAAGCCTAGTCCAAGAATGGAAAGCTGCCATGAAGCAATCTTTCCAGTCCAGCCTCGATATTGTGGACAACGTAAGTAGATCTGTGGCTGCCAGCACTGTGCTAAGACGTATGCTAAGGCTTTTCTCAGGATGAGGAAGAACTATATAGTGCTTATACTATTATCGATAAATGGATGGTGCAGAATAATCTTGCCCTCAATGGGGGAAAAACCAGAGTTGATGATTGTGGGGACTCCGCTAATGATATCTAAGCTTGGCCTGTTATACAATGAATTCCATCTAGGAGATATCATGATTACACCCCAGATGAAGGTAAAAATGCTGGGCATGGTTTTTGATCAGCAATTGAACATGAATGTTCATGTGTGGGGGGAGCTTGGTTTCTTCCGCAGCCTATTTTATTAAATTGTTGACTCATCTTCATCCCTTTATATCTCAGGCTAATGCTGAGACCATAGCCAGAGCAATTATCGGGTCGAAATTAGACTACTGTGGAAGTCTGTTGGTAGGGATCAGTAAAGCCGTTGTGAATCGGCTTGAAGTGATGCAAAATGGTGCCGTAAGAGTAGTGATCATATTAGCCCAACGCGATCATGTATCAGCTGCCAGAAGGTCTCTGCATTGGCTTCCCGTGGTTTCTCAGGTTCTCTATCGTCTTTTGATGATTACTTTTAAATGCAGACTCGGCGTAATGCCTATGTATCTTCAAATTCAGACCAAGAAGGTGGAATGCATTTTCCACAGCAGCCCATAAAACTTGGAATTTGCTTCCATCAGAGCTTCGTGGTCCGGCATCCCTAACAAGTTTTAAAAAAACAACTCAAAACATGGCTGTTTGCTTGATTTCCCGTTACTATTGCCTCTAGGAGTCTCAATTTTAGTTAGGGCCTTGCTTATGTTTCATGTTTTGCGTCTTGTATGCGCCCTAACGTCTTCGGGTCCAAGGATGCGCTATATAAATGTCATAAAGTAAAGTATGTCATGGCTCAGGAAGTGAGGACTGTTGACGAATGTCTAAACCCGTTTGCTGGACATGCCCATCAATTAAACTTTTCATTTTGGCAAAAATGATAACAGCTTGTAGAAGCTGCAGGCTTCAAGAGCAGCAGCTAAATCTTTAGGAGCAGCAATCAGACAAGCAGTGCAACCCTCAGGACAAGGGTGGCGAGGATGCCCTTTTTCGTTTCTATTTTTCCATCTTTAGAGGAAGAGGACAATTCTCACAGAGGGGTACAGGAGATCTCCCCGTGGAAGCAGAGGGGGTTGACTCCCAGTGGAACACCCACAGAGTTACCCTCTGCTGCAAGTGGAGCAGCAAAATTACCCTCACCCACATGTCTGTGGTAGGAAGCAGACTGCCACAGCATCCCTGGAGTTGCAACTTTGGATGCATGAGTGCTACAAACAGAAGCTGATGGTTACTGCATTTCATTCCTAAAGAAGCCCGCAGATTGCCCTCCGATAGCCAGATCTGCTTTGGTTCCGGATCCGCTCCTCTAACAGAAGATTTTCATCCTGTTGGAGAAAGGTGCAATAGGGCTGGTACCTGAAGCTGAGAGAAGAACAAGTTACTTACCGGGGGTAAGCTTCTTTCGATTGGATGTACCTCCCACATATTCCTCATCTTATGATATCTCACTTTTCCAGCTTTATCTGCTTAGGAGACTATATTTCAGCAGGGGGTGCTGCGCGTCGATGCCTGTCGACTTGATAACCCTCAACGGCCTCCATCTCCATGGCGATGTCATCGATGGTATATAGTGTGCGCAGAGACCGTTGGCTTCAGTTCAGTTTTTTACGTGTATTGGTTTATCCTACGCCCGACTGCCACTCACCCTGAAAGAACATAAACTGCAATAACAAGGACATTCTACTGCGGGGGCAAGTTGGGAGGGCCGATGAGAAATATGTGGGAGGAACATCCAATCGAAAGAATGTTGCCATGGGTTAGCAACTTGTTGGATTGAGTCCTTGCATGTATTCGTCCACTCATGATAGACTCCCAGAGCAGTGCTTGTATTTCTGGAGAAGGGAGTAGAATTTTCAATCTTTAAAAAGAATGTAGGAATTCCTTGCTGGTCTGTGTACAGAATGTAACGCTGCCTTCCCAAAAACACCTTCCCGGCCTGAGGACGAGTCCAGACTATGATGCTTGGTGAATGTGTGGACAAAGGACAAGGTGGCCGCTGCACAAATATCCTGTATTGGGACTCCCCTCTGTAAAGCAAAGGATGTAGTCATGCCCTGGTCGAATGAACCCTGACACCCTCAGGAGTTTCTTTTCCAGCTAATCTGTAGCATTCAGAGATACCTAAAATGATCTGCCTAGATAAGGTTTGTTTTGTGACCGCCATACCCAACCTATGGCCCATGTAACCAACAAAGTTGATCATCCTGTCTTAAGTTAGACATCCTGGAAATGTAGAAGCTAAGTGCACGTCTTGGGTCAAGCCTGTGTAATCTCTTCTCTTCCTTCCCAGGATGAGGTGAAGGATAAAAAGACGGTAGTATAATCTTCTGAGTTAAATGAAAGTCAGACACAATTTTTGGCAAAAATGTTGGTTTAACTTTAAACATCACTCTTTCGTTAAAGAAAATTGCGTAAGGAGGCTTGCAAGACGAGGCATGAAGTTCACTAACCCTATGGGCTGATGTAAGAACCGCCAAAATGGTCTTCAGAGTTTGCGATCTTAAAGGACAGGAATGAATAGGTTCGGATGAAGCACACATTAGAAATGTCAAAACTAGGTTGAGATCCCAAACCGGGATTTGAAAAGGGTCCAGAGGAAATAACATTTGTCAATCCATTCAGAAATTGAGAGCGCTCAAAAATAGATGGCACTGCCAGACTCTTTAATTGTCCCAACCTGGAGCCCCAGATTAGCCAGGTGTAACAAGAACAACAACACTGTAGATGTGCTGCATGTAAAAGGGTCAACATTCTTATCCCTGCACCAGCTGCAGAACTTGTTCCAGCGACAGCGGTATAAGGATTTTGTTGCTGGCCTTCTGGCCGAAAGCAACATTTCAATTACGTTGTCTGGGAGGTCCCAATCCTTATAGCTCAACCTCTTGGTCAGAAACCATGCATGAAGGTTGAGAGTCTTGACCTCTGGATGGAGAACCCAACCCTCCTCTCATGCGTATTGGAGGGCAGATGGCCATGTCCAGAAGGTCCGGGTACCACGTCCTGGCCCAATCCGGAGAAATTAGGATCATGGATTTCCCGAACTTTCTCAACTTCCTGATCACGTGAGGAATGACTGGAACTGGAGGAAACGCGTACAGAACTGGAGACTCCGAATCCACTTTGAACGCGTCGCCTAGAGTTCCTCCTGGGGGAAATTCCAGGAGCATTACAGCTCGCACTTCTGGTTAACACTGGTCATGAACAGATCCACTTGAGAGATTCCCCAAAGAGTGAAAATCTCTTGAAGGGCTGCCTGAGCTAATTCCCACTCGTGGGAGATCAAACTCTGCCTGTTCAGAGCATCCACTGCCGTGTTCTCCTCTCCGGCTAGATGAGCTGTCGATAAGGAGATTCCTCCTTGAATTGCCCAGAACCAGAGCTGCATTGCCTCTCTGCACAGTGGTAGTGACCCTACACCACCTCTCTTGTTGAGGTAGTACATGGCCACTGTGTTGTCCGTCATTATCGGGACATTCTTTCCCGGTACAGAGGGCCAGAAGGCCTTCAGCGCTAGCCTGATCACCCTCGGCTCCAACAGGTTAACGTGTAGTTTGGACTCCAATGGAAATCGACGGCTGCTGATTGTCAAATTATTGGCGTGGGCACCCCACCCAGTCAGTGCAGCATCCATCACTACAATCCTCTCTGGCCATGGTTGTCAAAAAGGTTTTCCCTTCAGAATGTTTTTCTCGCAGGCCCACCACAGAAAGTCTTGTGTGACTCTGTTTGGAACCTTAAGAAGGTCTAATATCCTGCCTGAGAATTGTGACCATTGAGTCGTGAGACCCAATTATAGAGATCTCATTTTCAGGCGAGCATCTGGCACCAGGAAAATGCAGGATGCTATGACGCTGAGCAACCTCAATAAATCGAGGTCCGGAAGACACTGGGCACTCTGGAATTTGTTGACCATCTGCAGAATGTTTTTTGCCCTCACTTCGGGTGGCGAGGCTTTTTCCAAGGATTAGTCTAGGACTGCCCGATGAATTGGAGTCTGAGATGGTATCATGTGGGACTTCTTGAAGTTGAGGGAGAAGCCCAATTTGTGAAGGGAGTGGCAGGTTACGCTGAGATGTTCCAGTGCCTGTTTGGGAGAACGTGCCCTGATCAGCCAATCGTCCAGGTAGGGATAGACGTGAATACCCCCACTCCTGAGACTCGCTGTCACCACCGCCATCAACTTGGTGAAAACCCTCGGTCGGAGGTCAGCCCAAGCGGCAGAACTCAAAATGGATAATGAGAACCACTAATGGTGACTCATGTTCTTTCTGTGCTTGTAATGGATTGGCACATGAAAGTAAACATCCTGAAGGTCATATGATGACATTCAGTCCTGAAGCTGCAGGGCTTGAAGGATCCGAGACAGGGTAACCATCTTGAACGTGTCCTGAGGAACTTGTTCAAGACTCAAGTCCAAGATGGGTCACAATCCTCCGTCCTTAGGGATTAGAAAGTAAGGGGAGTACCAACCCTTGTTCCTTTCTGCTACAGGTACTGGTTCTATAGCACCTTTCTCCAGCAGGGTAAACAATTCTTGCATATGGAGTGGATCTGGAACTTTGAAAGAGCCGCTCCCCGGATGATGTTCCTGAGGCCTTTGAAGAAAGGGATGGCAGTAACCATGGCAACTTTTTCCAATGCTGATGCATCTGAAGTAATAACCTACCATTCCTTCAGCTGCTGTGAAGTATGCCTCACACCGGGGTTTTGTGGAGTAAGCCACAGAGGTTTTGAGGTGGCTGATGGTAAAGCAATTGCTGCCTGGGTGGTTTTAGCACCTCTTACCTGTCCACCACAGGGGAAATCTTCTCTGACCTCTTCAATTTGACAGTCCTCTTCCAACTGAGGAGTAATATTGAAAAGGACCTGCCCCTCCAAGCCATACCAGAGGGACGAGTTTGTGACTGTCTGAATACAGCACCAAGGGATTTGGCTGCTGCTGAAGAGGTCTGCAGCTTCTCCAGGCTCTCGTCAGCCTTTCTGCCAAATAAATGTTTGCTGTCAAAGGGCATGTTAAGAAGACTAGACTGCACATCTGGGGCAAAACCAGACTTTCTCAACCAGGCTAATCTGTGCATTACAGTGCTAGCCGCCATAGCCCTGCTGATACTGTTAGTAGAGTGAAGACCCGTCTGGAGGGATCCGCACATTGCATCTTTCCCATCCTTGACAATGCTTAGTAAACCGTCTTTCTTCCCCTTCGGGGATATGTTCAGCCGCCATCTCAATGCAATCCCACAGGGTCAAAGTGAATTTAGCCAGTGCACGCGTGGCATTTGTTGACTTAAGAGCAGAGAAAACCTTTTTAGCCAAAGTGTCATAGCGTTTGTCATCTCTGTCCAGGGGAATTGCTGGGTATGCATTTTGCTTGGATGTGGATGTGGCGGCCTGAACCACCAAACTTTCCAGAGTAGGGTGTTTTGTCACATAACAGGGGTCACTGCTCAAAGCACTGTACTTGCTTGTCAGTTTTTTGTTCACTGCTGGAATTAATTCTGGCATTTCCCAATTGACAACTTGCTTTTGTAGGGTTGCATGAAAAGGAAGAATAGGGTCAACCTTTGGTCCTTTACCATATCAGTGAGATCGTCCTGTTAAAAAAGTGGTGCAGGTCTACTCTATCCCAGAAATTCTATGACCCTAGACATCAGTTGCCTTTACGATCCATCAGCATGGTCTGAGGGATCTGGTCTTCCAAACTCTATTTTGGGGTGGGGGGAGGGGGGGGTGTCCAACCCACTTGCAGTTTGCAGGGTTTCATGAAGATATTTTATTCTTGAGTCCTCTGACATTAAGGCCTCTGAAGCACCTTGTGTCCCATACTGTAACCCAAAAGGACGCAATTCATCCAAAGATGGTTTAGCCTCATAAATTGAGGAAAGTGACTTAGTCTAGTGGGGTGAAAGATTTCTCGACATCCTTCGAGAGTTTTGTTATTTGCATCGACGATGGCATCAAAGTTGTCAACACTGAGGCTTACGACAGATGCAGCGTTGCACATTTTTTAGACAATGATATGAAGTCTTTCAGCATCGATGACGTTGAAGACTTTATTTTCGAAGCAGACTTTTCTCTACTCAAAGGAACCTCCAAGGGCTCCCGAGGAGTTTTCTCCAGGACACTCGGGCCCAATGGCGCGCAGGTTTTGTCCTTTGTCTTCTCTCTGTTGTGCTTGTCGACATGGGTATGGCTCTTGCTTTTCTTTTTTTCTTTTTTTTATTTTAAATGTTTATTGGTTTCACAAAGAGAAAAAATAAACCTTTTACAGTAACTTCACCCCGTCCTCCAGATACAAGAGAAAAAGAAAAACAACCCCTTTATATCACACTTGGCATTCCATATCATTCATCAGGCCGGTTTGCCCATTCTTATCATTTTTGTTGGGGATATTACCCCCTTACGCGTTATGGAGATCTGTACAGTTCTTACCCATTCAATATCTCATGTTGACTCACAACCTTCGTTTGAATTTTTACCACATATTCCACAAGTTTCATAATCGCCAAAACAAGGCTTGTTCTTTCATCCAGTAGTACCCATTCCCACCATTTTACAGCCGATATGGTTAGAGTGAGCCTAGAGAGATCCTCCAACAACTTTGCTTGTACATCTTTTAAGGCTTTACTTAAAGTTATTAAGTGGAAAATGGTTTCCACCCTCCCCTCAATCCCACAATATCTACATTAGCCAGTTCAATTTGCTTCCTTGCCAGTTCAATTTCTCCAGTGGGAAGGATGTTTAATCTGCATCTAAGCCAAAGATCTCTCTAATGTGGCGATGGAAACTTATGGAGGTATTTTGGGAGTTGGTTCAATCTCTTTCTCTTGGAGCTCAAAATTGGTCTTAACGTATCTGATTATCTTCTTTCGGAAGTTTCTATACAATATCTAGATTTTGCAACTTTAAAAAAAAAACTTTCATGGGGTTTACAATTAGATCTTCAAGCTCGAGATTTGTGTCCCTTAGGATCCTTTCTACTTTTGATTTCCAATGAAACACGCCTATTTCAGACTCTCCATCATGCATTTGGAGTATTGCTAAAGGGGCCACCGATTCATCCTGCATACATTTTCTGAATAGGGCTATGGATTTACGCAGTGCTATTGAGGCTAATGACTGAAGTCTCAGTTCATATCTCACGGTGGCTACTGGAAGGGAATTAGGCAGTTTCAACATTTTACATCAGAAAATTCCCTCCAGTATTCCCCAGATTTGCCAAGGCAGGTTCAGCATGGCTTCAGAGCCAAAAGTAAGGGGCAAAAGGGAGTAGCTGCCATACTTCCTATGCAAGGCTGCACCCTGCACTGAAAGCTTTTCCACTTTTCTCCTCAGAGACGTGTAGTGCCTCTTGTCGTCGATGTTCTTGTTAATTATCACTCCCAAGTAGACCATAGTGTTGACAACCTCCAGTATGTTGTGCTCTACTCTCCACACAAATACAGGCTTTTGTTTTCTATGAGCCGACGACAAGGCTAGGATCTTAGATTTCCCCACATTGATTTTCATGTCATTGGCATGTCAGAAAAGCTCTTGATTTTCTTCGAAGGGGTCGAGGCTGCATTCTCAAATCGAATACTTTGACAATGTTTTCCCTGAATCTCTCTGATTCAGCCGGCGAGGCCGATTTGGTTGGGCAAGCGACCCGTTCCAGGGACAAACTAGACGATGAAGACAGCGACCTGTGTTGCCTTTTCTGCGACCGTCGTGAGGACGATGATGAGTGGTGAGAACCAAGTCGGGATCAGGGCCTTTTAGCTTTCTTCCGACTAAGGGAGTCGCCTCTCGACTCGGAGGATCGCTTTTTCGATGGAGTTTTCGAAGGGGATTCATACGGCCTACCTGCAGCTAACTTACCTCTACGCTCTTTCAGGGCTTTCGCTGTCATCGATCGGCAGGACCCACACTCTGATGTTAAATGAGTGGATTCTAAGCACCACAGACACACCCGATGGGGGGTCCATAAGGGACATTTTTGCACTGCAGTAGTGACATTTTCTGAACCCCGATCTCAGAGTCGATGCTGACGACAATGCCATTTTCACTTAATTCAAAAGGTTTCTTGTCAAGGAACCGAAGTGCGCCAATCTTCCGAAGCGATATCTCTCTCAGAAAAATGGAACTCGAGCAAACGGTCACTACACGCGCTGTATACCATCGATGTCGACTTCGAGACGGAGGCCCTTGAGGGACATTGAGTCGACAGGCATCGATGGCATACATTGACACGCAGCCCCACCTGCTGACATTTATTTTCAGAAGCAGCTAAAGCTGGATATTGTGATATCATAAGATGAGGAATATGTGGGAGGACACAAATGATTTAAAACCAGGGTTGGTACTCACTCTACTTCCTAATTCCCAAGAAGGACAGAGGAGTGCGACCCATCTTGGACTTTAGATGCTTGAACAAGTTCCTCAGGAAGGACAAGTTCAAGATGGTAACTGTTTCACAGATCCTTCAGGCTCTTCGACTCCAGGATTGCTTGGTGTCATTGGACCTTCAGAATGCTTAGTTTCATATCCCCATACATCAGAAGCACAAAAAGTACCTGAGGTTTGCGTTTGGCGGTTCTCATCAGTTTCGGGTTCTGCCATTTGGGCTCACCTCAGCCCTGAGTGTCTTCACCAAGCTTATGGCAGTGGTGGCAGCAAGTCTACATAGGGAGGGGATTCATATCTACCCCTTCCTAGATGACTGGTTAATCAGGACCCATTCTTCGGAACAGTCCCACATGCATCTCAATCGCACCTGCACTTCCTCCATGAGCTGGGCTTCTCCCTAAACTTCAAGAAGTCCCACTTGACATCGTCACAGAAACTTCAATTTATTGGAGCAGTCCTGGATTCAGCCTCAGGAAAAGCTTTGCCACCCAATTTAAGGAAGGGCTCAACATCTCTTACAGATGGTCCAGAAATGTCAGGGCACCCAAGTTCTCCCAGGCTATGACTTCCTAAGGTTGCTCGGCCTCGTGGCATCCTGCATTTTTCTGGTGCCAGAAGCCCGTCTGCGAAAATGATCCCTTAGTGGGCTCTCAGATCCCACCGGTCTCAATTCTCTGGCATAATGTCAGACCTTCTCCAGGTCCCGACAAAGGTCGCTCAGGATCTCCTATCGTGGGTCAGACTCCATATCAACCTTTTAGAGCTGTGGGCAATCAGACTAGCGCTGATGGCATTCCTGCCATCATTACGGGGGAAAAGTGTCCTGATAATTACAGACAACAGTGTTCATGCACTACCACAACAAGAAAGGGGGCGTAGGGTTGCTGCCCCTGTGCAGAGAGGCAGTGTAGCTCTGGTTCTGGGCACTGAGAGAAGGAATTACTCTTCTGGCAGTTCCTCAATCCGGAGTAGAAAACACGGCAGCCGATGCTCTGAGCAGGCAGAGTGTGATCTCCCATGAGTGGGAGCTAGCTCAGGAAGGCCTTCTGGAGATTTTCGCCCTTTGGGGAACTCCTCAGGTGGATCTGTCCATGACCAGTGTCAACAGGAAGTATGCGCTGTTCTGCTCTAGGGGATTTCTCCAAAGAGGGGCTCTAATGGATCCATTTGTAGCGGACTGGGAGTTTCCACTGCTGTACATGTTTCCTCCAGTCCTCGTCATTCCTCACGCAATAAGGAGGGTGAGGACGTTCGGGAAACCCATGATCCTGATTGGGCCTGGAGAACGCGATACCCGGTCCTTCTGGAGATGGCCATCTATTTCACCCACAGATCAGGACTCTCAATCTTGATGCCTGGTGTCTGAAAGGGTGAGATATAAGGATTGGGACCTTCCAGAAGATGTGATGGAGGTGCTGCTTTTGGCTTGAAGATGAGCAACTAAATGCCTATGCCACTGCTGTTGGAATACATTGCGCAGCTGGTGCAGGGAAAATAAATGTGATAATTTTACATGTAAACTGCCCACGCTTCTATCTTTCTCGCTCCACTTTGACCCACTCTTGGTTACAAGTGGCCACGGTGAAGGGCTACTTGGCAGCACTGTATATTTTTAAGAGACCCCTGGATGAAGGATCATACTTTAAAGTGCTATTTGTAGTACAATTTCTCCAGCATTAGATCTTTCATAGATTCACATGCTGTGAATATTCCCCATTGTCAGGCTGGGAATACTTGGTAACGTAGAGCAGTTATAAGTTAAACTGAAAACTTTCAGTCACTTTTATGCTCTTTACAGTCATTTCTGGGTCATACTACCCGCAGCCAATAGGAACCGCTCCCTTAGCTCCTCCCCTGTTGGCCATCTTCAGATTTTTTACCGCACGTTAGTGTAGGGAGACCTCAAAAATCATCCCTTCAACTTCTAAAATTCAACATCTTTTTCACAAAAAATAGCTATTTTTTTACATCTACTCAACGACCTGCTTTAGCGGGAACAGCGCTGCTACCTTTGACCATCCTGCCTTCTGTATTCTTCGACGAAGCTTTGTCTGCGTAGTTGGCGCTACCTCATGGTGGAATCCACAAGGAAACGCCTGTTCATGGCCTCTGTCTGCTGTGGCCCTATGCATGTCTACGTAGAGTTTCACCACGAGGACTGTCTCTACTGATTCATCCTCATCGTGTCACCCAGGACTATGAAATTTGCCTGTCGTTTTCCAGCAAGACACTGAGGGATCATCACACGTCTTGTTGCTTCGCTCGAGGACACTGGCGGGACCTCTGACTCTGCTTCAGTATGGAGTCATGCTTCGTTATGCCGGGTCAGGACGACCCAGCAAACCACCTCGAGCAAGACGTCTAGGTCGCACGAAGTCCAGGCCTCTATGAAGAAGGACAAGGATTCCTCAGCCAACAAACCCAGATCCTCGCACAATGACTGGTCTACACAAAGGTCAGTGCCCAACGGGTATCAACAGGGGATGAGAGCCAAAGGGATCGAAAACGAGCTCCTCGTCGCCGGAATTGGTGACTAAGACGGCATCAACGACCAAGCCTCAGTCCAGGTCGTCTACCACGAGGCCCTTGACACCGTCCAGCGCTGCCCTGTCGACAAAACCTGCGACTACGACCATGACTGGCTCACAGTGACCGTCAACGAAAGTCTACAACCACCTCATCACAACAGTCAATGAAGTCCACGACCACGACTACCTTGTTGTCAGCAACATCATCATCAGCTACGACTACCACATCGTCAGCGACTACACCAACAACAAGGATCTCGTTGATGACCTCTGCATCCATGGCTGTCTCACACTCACTGACACAGGCGACTGACACAAATGACCACCATGCCATTGTAACCACAGCCATCGTCGCTGCCATTTCCGACACTAGTGCATTGTCTTCATTGACTGCCTGTCCAAGGTAATCTTTCTCTAACATTGGTGTGGACTTGCTGCCGGGTGGCATTGTTGTATCAGAGCCAGAGCTCTTCCCAATCGGAGGAGGTTGAAGAGGAGGCCATCATATCCCTGCCGTCCTTGCCAGAACACAGGAAATCGCCTCCCACAAAGCAGAGTGAGGCAAGCCAGATTAGGCTGCCACCTTAACATCCTCTGCATTCAGATCAAGCCATCACTCCTCCCACACAAAGACATGCCTTTGGACTTTTGATCTACTCTTACCACACTTGTGGCAACCCTGTAACATCTTCCTGCTCCGGCCCTGGTTACAGCGCCGATCAGACAACCTTGCATGGATAACCTTGGCCCTTCCAGGGAGATGGACATCCCCCCATGAGGGATAAGCACCAAGAGGGTAAGCACCAGTCAGCACCACAGAAGCTGTCCGATACTGGGATGGACACAGACCCCGATGATGGGGTCTCTACGCACACAACCCAGATGCAGCTGGTGGGGAACCAGATGGCAGTCCACCCAGGGACTCACCCCTGATGAATTGGATGCCTTCCCCACTCTCATGTCCAGGGCAGCCACGATGTTTGGCCTTGCGCCGGAGGAGCAGCAAAAGGAAAGTGTACTGTACAATTGCAGAGAACAGTGCAGGAAATCCATCATGCCTACCCTGCTGTTGGAAGACGCATCCTGCAACGGCCCTAGCTAAAAAAGACTGGTTTGACAAATAATACAGAGTCCCAAAGAGCACTGTCTCTGTACTCCACCCACACCAGACTCTGTTGTCTCAGCTGTAGCTAGTAAAAGTTTGGCTAATCCATCCTCGTCCTGCTCTGTCCCCCCAGACGAGGAAGGAAAATGCCTTGACACCTTTGGTAAGAAAAATATCACCAACGCCGCCACGACTATCAGGGCAGCAAATGCAATGGCCATAATTGCACATTACGATCATGAGCGGTGGTAAGTAGGGTCCCGTGCTCCAGTTCCTACCAGACAACAAGAAGCAGGAGGCCTTGGACATCTTTCATGAACGCAAGTTGGTGCCCAGATTTGCCATTATGGTCTCTGTAGACATCGCAGACATTTGTTTTCGCCAGCAGGGGAATGAGTAGTGGCTCAAGGCTACAGATTTTTGACCCAACCTCCAGTCCAGGGTGGTAGATATGCACGTTGATGGATCTGCCATCTTTTGAAAGAAGGTGGAGGAGGCCCTGTGGGATGTCTCGACCCACTAGTCCAGGCCCTGCAACATTACTGTGCACTGCTGGCAGCAGAAGCATCAGAAATGGTCGCCGGAAAGCTGGCTAAAAATCACCAGAAAGTGCACAGTAAAAATCAGAAAAATAGGCCGCCATCCACTTTTGCCTATGCCAGTGGTAACACAGGAGACCACTGCCAAAACCCACCATTGGTCTGCCCACAAAGTAGCCTGAAATCCCTTGAAAAAGCAATGCTGATTGCCAAAAAGAAACACAGAGCTGTTTGGAAATCCGTTTTCTTGATTGTCAAAAATGTGCAAAAATCATGGTTCACAAACCACCTAAAAGATCCACTCTCCTTGTTGGGTGTTCTACATTATTCTACTGCAAGACTCCACATAAATACAATGTCAGCAAGAATCATATGTTATGAGAACAAAATCCTCTTTTAAAGATACTTGAAGGAAAGAAAGCTGTCAAAAATGGGTGTAGTACCATTACTCACCTCTGTCAGAAGCCGGCGATTTAAAACCTATCATGTGTAAAGTTGAACATTGAACTCAAACTATGCCAAAGAAGAGATTTCCACCAAAATGCCATGTAAGAGTGCCACACATTGATTTTCATGTTGAAAAAGGACTGGAAGTAAAGATGGGTTTGCTTATTTTGAATTTATAAATTTATTTTTTTCACAAGGAACTATGTTACAATTGACCAGAAGGTAACCTGATTCAGTTAAAACTTCCAAGAGGCTTTCTTCCCCTGAGAAACTCACACCTTGTTCATTCCCACCAAAAGGAGGAGATCTCATTGGCATGTTAATCGGGAGGGGAGGAGATTTCCTCTGCTGCCTGGAGAAAGAAACAATGGGTTCCTTGGGCTGAATAGACAATGCTAATTGGGGTGTGACTCACAACAACTGCTCTGGCAGGAAGGCAAGCCATGTGACCCTCTGACTCAGCCCAGCTCTGGAGGCAGGCCAGACTGAAAATGTGGATTTGACATTGGAGTAAATGTATATTTTAGAAAAATGCGTATAACAAATTGTACTGAAGTGACAAAAATATGAAACTTATAGGTTGTTAAAATGAAAAATTCGCTCACAGTCTAAGAATAAGCTGGAATCTGTGCGATGTTCTCAGACTGAACCCCGGGAATTATTCATATTGTAGCCATTGTGTTTGTTAGGAACATGAAAAATGACAGGGATCTGCCCTGATAGGATGTGCATGCATGTATAAAAAATGGTGCAGAACTAACATTGAGAAACCCACCAAAAGCACAAAAAAGTTGTCATTTCTGAACCAGAGCTCGTAGGAAAATAAGAGTTGGACAGTAATGTACCTTATGCAATCCGTCATGTAATTGTGTATTATTAACAAGTTGCGGATCTTGGAAATATGTTTTTGGGGAAAATAGATTTCCTAAGTAAAAGTAGGGGGGAGGGATTTCCTTTAGGCCATAAACACTGTGTCACTCTGACACATATGACACACTGCTCCTGTCTCAAATCAGGAGAGGGGAAATTGTCTGACCTATCAGATCCTTAGAGGGTTGGGCATAGATAATCAGCCTCCGCACCCACTTTGGAAATGGATAAATGGGGACTGTTGAGGACCCAGACACACACACTTTCCACTCAACGGATTTCTTGGTGAAGCACCCTGCAGTAAGATCCAGGCTCCAGACATAGATCCAGAAACCAGACTCTAGAACCAGACTCTAGAACTTTGAAGCAGAAAGGCCCAACCCAAACGCTGAACTCTTCTCAGCTGGCCTTCAAAATCTTAAGCAACCTGATTCTAACCACTAAACTTCCAAGGGGCACCACAAAATCCAACAGCTTGGCTGAGCTGTTTTGCTATTCTAGCTAAGAACCCCGTGCTAGAACCAAGATCCAGATCCGCATAGCAGAGCTGTAACCCAGAACCCGTCAGATCCAGTCCAAGAGGCTGCGCCGACCAGAGTGCCTTGCTGAGAACAGAGTCCAGGTGCCCTGAATCCTGTCCGGTGACGAGAGAATCCCAGCCAAACCCTTGACCAGATCTTTGACGGGCCCATTCCATTCCTAAGCCATAGGAGTGAGTAATCCTATTCAATCCATTTCAACCTGTCCAGAACTGCATTATAGAATCTTGTGTCCATCCTGAATCCTTCTCATTATATTGTCTGTGATAATTTAAGCAATAATCATCTATGCGCTGATATTTTCTGAAGAAAGTCAAGTGTCATGGCACACAACAATCAGAGTGGAAGGCGCCCTGTTCTGGCGGTTGTCCCGTTGGGTATCTTGTACTTTCAGAGCCCCTTAGTATAAGTCCATATTGGTTCCGAATCTTTAAAGCGCAATCTTTCATTTTGAAATCTTGATTCTTTTCTGAGAAAAAATCTACCTTCACAAAAACCTCTAACTTTTGAACCGCACGTCCTAGAAACCCAAAACGACATTCCAATTCCTCATAGTTTTTCCGCAATCGCGTTTCTCGCGCGCGGAAAAGTTGCTGCGATTTTGCATTTGGCTCAATTTCACCACATGTAAAAATAGCTATTTCTTGCTTTCAACCTCTGAATTTCGTTTTCCATCTGCTAATCATTCTACAATCATTGCTAGTGTTGACCTGAATCAATCCAAAGCCACTCTCACTAGTTCTATATTCAATTTAGCGAATTAAAATCATTTTTAGCATTTTTCCCATTCAATTCAACCACATTTAAAAGCGATTGACCTGTTTTAAAATCAGACATGTTCTCTCTAAGCTTACTGGGGTAACTGGGATTGAACTGCATTGTTGATTGATAGTCCGGAAACCTGTGTGCTCTCTTCCACCTCTTCATATTGCAAACTGGGGGGAGTGAGTAATAACACGGGGAACGAGGGATTATATTGTCTTTTGACTGAAATCATATCAAGTCTTATTCTGTGTTGCATTCTTTCCCATCATTGCATTTTCTTGAACCATACAAAGTATTCTCTGATATATTATTATTCCTATTCCCACTCCTAATTGATTAAAGAGATTGTTGATATTGTAATATTACCCATTGCTGATCATTGTTCATGTTCATAAGTATGATATTCAGATATTATTCATATTCATAAAAGTATAGTCTATATATTGTTCCATTCTTCATATAAATCTTTTCATTTGCAAAACAAACCACCTTCTTGGCTCAGTGAGGCCGGGGGGGATTCAAAGAGAGGGGCGTTATATAAGGGTACATCATCCAGAATTAAACTAACTTTTGACATAAAAATATATAAATAAGGGTTTCCATTGGGCATCCCATACTAGGCATTGATTTAGTTGGAGTGCTGGATTGAAATCACTTACAGCCCTGCAGTCCATAAAAACTGAAACGGAAACTGCTCGTTCCTTGGGCACACTACAGCAAAGGCGCCAGTCCTTTTGTTCAGGAAAAGCTTGCTATTGCAGGACTTTGCGGGCGTACCAGTCTTCCTCTTCTTACAAGGCCCTGTATTCATCAGGGGGCCAATACAGGAATATTATTCCAGTCTTCAAGGGCTCCATGGTGACGCTGTGGCTCAGCCCAATCAAGGGGCCATTCCGGCAAGCAGACACGACCAGCCCAGGGCCAGGCCTTCCAACTTCAGCACTCCAGTGGGAGGACGCCTGTCAAAGTTAGTCAGAGAATGGACACTTATCACAACTGACAAATGGGTACTATCCCTCCTCCAGCAGAGCGACTCGCTGGAATTCGTGGACTATCCACAGGACATTCCTCCCAAGCACAAGCCAGAAAGATTGCAGCACCTCTTGCTTCAGGAGGGGCAGGCTCTGTAGCGGAAAGGTGCAGTGGATAAGGTTCCAAGCAACGAGCTGGGCAGAGGAGTCTACTCCTGCTACTTCCTGGTAAGGAAAAAAAAAAGCATTGCACAACAAGTCAAGTGGTTGGAGACCCATCTTTGACCTACGGGTGCCCAATAAGTTCCTAAAATCGAGAACATTCTCCATGGTCACGCTACAGCAGGCATTGTTACAACTACAACAAAGCGATTGTTTGGCATCCCTCAACTTCGAGGATACCTACTTCCACATCCCTATTCGCCTCTCACACCGGCGATACCTATGGTTCGTGGTATCAGGAGAACATTATCAGTTCAAGGCCCTTCCATTTGGCCTGCGGTCTGCTCGGGAGTGTTTACCGAGTGCCTTGCACCAGTGGTGGCTCAGCTGCACCGGAGGGGAATCCACGTTTACCCATATCTAGACAACTGGTAAGTGAGGGCCCCCTCTTTTTCCGCTGGCAGAATCAACACTGCCATCACCATCTGGTGTCTACAACAACTGGGTTTCTCCATCAACTTCCCAAAGTCATGTCTGGTTCCATCACAACAGGCACTCTCTCTCGGAGCAAGATTAGACTACCAAACCTGCACCGCCAGACCATTGGATCAAAGGGTGGCGGCTCTTTTACACAAAGTATGCTACATCAACAGCTCCTGCGTGACGCCAGTCCGCAACTACAAATTCCTGCTGGGGATGTTGTCATCATGCATCCTGTTAGTCTCCAACTGCAATTACACATGAGACCTGTGCAGGAATTCCTCAATGACCAGCTTCACTTGTTTCAGATGTGGCGCATTCTGGTGATCGAACTCTTTGCCACCCACGGCAGTAGGCGCTGCAAAACATTTGCAAGCCGCTTTCCCCATCCGGAGACCTTGGGGGACGCCTTTTTCAATTCCATGGGAGGAGAAGTTTCTTTATGCGTTTCCCCCCCATTCCTCTGGTGCCTCAAGTCCTACCCACCTTCAGACTGTATCAGTGCAAACTGATATTAGTTGCCCCTGTGTGGCTGAGATAGTTTTGGTATGCAGACCTCCTTGCCCTCTCGTCAGCGACACTGATCAAGCTGCTTCCTCACCAATCGCTCCTATCCTGGAATCAAGGAGCAGTACTGCACCACGACCCGGCCTCTTTCAATCTGACGGCATGGTTCTTGTCTTCTTAGAGTACGGGGCACTGTCCCTTCCGCAAGACTGCCAAGCTGTCCTGACCAAGGCTAGAGCCCCATCCACCTTGAAATGCTACAAGAGCAAGTGGAAATGTTTTCCAGTGTGGTGCAAAAGCCAGCGACTGAAACCATCCTACCGGAGGATCTGTTGCCATATCTATTGTCCCTAGCTCAATCTGGGTTAATGCGTTCCTCCATTAAGGTGCACATAGTGGCAATTTCTAGGTACAACTGTGCTGCAGGTGTGCCTCCCCTGTGGTCTCATCGTTTGGTGAAGAAGTTTTTACATGGGCTCTTCTGGTCTTTTCCAAGGGTCTGCCACCCGGCGCCAGCATGGGAGCTCAAGGTGCTACTCGCAAGACTCATGAAGCCACCATTCGAGCCCATGCACCAAGCATATATTAAACATCTTTCGTGGAAAACTGCATTCTTGGTGGCCATAACTTCAGCCAGGCGAGTGAGTGAAATCCAGGCGTTTTCTGTAAAACCACCCTATTTAACCTTTCATAAGGACAAGACGGTTCTACGTACTAACCTAACGTGTGCCAAAGGCACCATCTGCTTTCCACCTAAACCAGCAGATGGTTTTGCCTGTATTCTTTGGCACACCGACTTCTCAGCAGAACGGACGCTGCACACGCTGGATGTGGTTCGCACCCTCAAGTTCTACATGGCACGTACTAAATCATTCCGCACAATGTATCAGTTTGTTTCATTTGGACCTTCTGGTCCTGGCAAGGCTCTCTCGAATTCCTCCATTGCAAGATGGATTGCTACCTGTATCTCGTTCTGCCACCAGTAAGCCGGCAAACCGCTTCCGGGCAGGCCCCGAGCTCATTCTACCAGAGCAATGGCTGCAACCACAGTTTTTCTCTCCAGAATTCCACGGCCGGACATCTGCCCTGCAGCCACCTGGCGATCGGTGCATTCATTCACCAGGTTCTACTGTGTCGACAGACATTCTGCAGAAGAATCTAGAGTCAGCCAATCGGTTCTGCAGAACCTTTTTGCCTGAGGTGGGTAAGTCTCCAGTGGTGAGTTATGCTGAGAGCTTGCTTCGGCCCATGGGTATTGATGTTATACTGCTTTGCAATCTATTCACAGCATGTAAATCTATGAAAGATCCAATGTTAATGTTCAAGGATATTTGTACCTTGCACTATCACCACTGGAGTGGTGTCCCGGCGCGCCAATGCTGGAGAACGAATAAGTTACTTACCTGTAACTCTGCTTCTCTAGCATTGGTATCTTTCATAGATTCACATGCAACCCTCCCACCTACCCCGCATGGCTCATCTTTAGGCCTTTACTGCCTCTCACGTGCGCTGCCAAATCTGAAGCTGGCTGCCAGAGGAGGAGCAAAGGGAGGTGTTCCTATTAGCTGTGGGCAGTATGACCCAGAAATGACTGTAATAGGGCATAAAGGTGACAATAGTTTCAGTTTAAGTTTAAACTTAACTAACTGCTTTGTTACCAAGGATTCACGGCCTTACGACTGGGAATATTCACATCATGTGAATCTATGAAAGATACCAATGCTGGAGAACTGGAGTTACAGGTAAGTCACTTATTCCTTCCTTAAAGCCTAACAAATGTGTTCGTGCCTACTCCCTTCATCGTGGCAACATGGGATTTGAACCTAGTATTGAAATGCCTTATGGGAGCTCCTTTTGAGCCCTTACATTTATGCCCATTGAGTGTGCTTACTATTAAAAACATCCTTTTTAGTGGCCATCATGGCAGCCCACAGGGTAGGTGAGCTACAAGCCCTGTCTTCTAAGCCTCTTTCACGTCCTTTTTTCAAAGAGAAGGTCATTTTAAGAGTTTGATCATCCTTCTGAAAGTTGCGTCAGAGTTTCACCTTGCTCAAAGTATAGTATTACCAACTGTTTATCCTGCTCCTCACCCATCAAAAGAGGGGGAGAGACTCCATCGTCTGGACCCTAAAAGGTTAAGTTACTATATTACACAGAAAATAAATGTTCACCAGGAGGACCAGCTTTTCGTTGGATACGCTGGACAAAGATTAGGTTTAGCGGTCACAAAATAAACAATTCTAAATGGATTGTCATGTGTATAACAGAATGCTACTCTCGGGCATGCAAAAAAGATTGCATTCCACTAGAGGGGTGGCTGCTTCCTCTGCTTTAGAAAAAGGAGTGCCAGTGCAGGACATCTGCAGAGCGGCAACCTGGTCGTCCCTTCATACTTTCAGTACATTTTACTATATGGACTCTTATCATGAGAGGAGGCCAAATTTGACAAAGTTTCCCTCCAGAATATCAACAAATAAAGCATTCTTGGCACCCACCTCCTAAGACAAACTGCTTTGGGATTCTATCAAAGATGAGGAATGCGTGGGAGGACACAATCCATTCAAAGAACAATTTAATTACCGGTGGTAACATTCTTTCGACTGGATGTTCCTCTCACGTATTCCTCATCGCCCTCCCATCCATCCCCTCTTGGTTGCCTAGAATTTCTGTCTTAAAACTCCCTTTCTCACAACATCACGGATGTCTCCTCCTATGGTACAGCATGCAAATTAAAGGATGTGAAAAAACTAGAACTGAGTTAACGGTCAGTGCGTGTGCTTCATATACCAGCGTCGATGTCACAGCAAGGAACGCTACGGAAGCTGTCGAAGACCATGACTCTACGATGCTCAACCCTATGAAAAAAAATCCAAATCAAGCAGATTTAGATATGTCGAACATGAGCAATACGTAACCGGAACATCCAGTCAAAAAAATGTTACCACAGCTAAGTAACTTGTTCTCCAGCATGGGGTCTGGCATGGATTCACATGCTCATGAATATTCCCCGTCGTCAGGCTGGGAATGCTCGGTAAAGAAAAAATCAGTTTGTTTTGTTTCTGAACTGTCTTCCTCCTAATAACCAATCACTGGTCTCTGGGTCATACTGCCCCCAGCTAATGACTGCCCTCTACCTAAGCCCCTCCTCTGGCAGCCATTTTCAGATTTTTACTGCACGTTCAAGTGTTGGGAGTCCTCGTGCTACAGCTCTCGAGCTTTTACTGCGTTTTGCGATTTTCTTTTTTTTTATTTTATTTTTATTTATTTATTTTTTTTTTTCTCAAAGAGTTTAATCTAATTTTTTCGGTCAAGCGAGCCTCAAGCTCCACCATTTCTACTTCCGATCAACTGGGACCCGTTTCGGAATTTTCTGCGCCCCTCAAGGGCGAGGTTTTCGTAGAGTTTTGCTTCTTGGAGTATTCCAGAACATCTTTGAGGCCTACCACGCGTGGAGATTGCCCAGGACAAAGGAAACATGACACCCGGATCCAAGCTGTTCAGGGGCTGCCCTGGATGCGGATTGCAGAATGTCTTCAAGGAGGACAAGCATTCCAGATGCCTCTACTGCCTTCATGAACACAAAACGCACGTGGAGAAGGACTGCGTTCTGCAAGAACATGTCGGAATGCACCATGAGGGATCGACGTGTCCGGCTCACCAACTGGCTGGAAGGGAAGAGCCCTGCAGTAGGTGAGAAGAAGAGGTCCGAGCGGTCTTCTAAGACCTTTGAGGGCGCTCTGGCGACGGGGCCCAACATAAGGCAAAGCACTGCGAGTCCACGGGCACCAGGAGCACTGATCTGTCGGGCTCCTCGGCTGCCAGGCATGGTGCACTTTCACCGACGCCATCAACCACGAGCCAACGCTCTGGCTCGGGGAAGAGGAAATCGGAGAACCTGGGTGCGCTTCAGGAGAAGCCCTGGTTGATCCCGACGGAGACAGCCGAGGGGGAGCGAGGCAGTGACCCTCCCCCCAAGGTGAAGGCCTGAAGCGTGCCCAAAGTCGTGAAGGCCCTGATTCACCTGGCTAAGCCCTCTGAGGGAGTCCTGTCCCACAGGAGGGATCCCAACGAGGCGGACGAGGAAAGCGATGGTGGTGCCGACGTGGAGGCAGAGGATTCCACTCCCCGGCCGTCGCTCCCGTCGCAGCCGGTAACTGGTCCACAAGACAACTCAGGAGCGATCTTGATGGCGATCCAGGCCTTGTGTACGGAGATAAGGACAAGGTTGCCCTTACCACCACAGACGATCCAGCGGAGCCTGGACCATCGGGAAGCACTCCAAGCAAGCGGAGGAGAGTTCACCCTCCTGCCCCCGCCCAGCCAGCCTTCGCGGCCTTCTCAGCCTTCATCGCCCTGCCCTGATCCAAGGGATGACACGGGAACGGAGATGGCCACGACGGGGGCGGATGACGATGGTGGTGACGATGGGATGGGCCTTCCATCACCACCTCCTTGGGCCCCCCCGCCCGACGAAATTGGCTCCTTCCATCCCATGATCGCAAGGCAACCGAGCCCTTCCAGCTCTGCCCCGAGGAACAGAAGAAGGAAGATTTCTTCTATCAACGCCGTGAGGCCAAGAGGAAGACGGTCCTCTCGATTCCCTTGCACAATGACATCTGGGACGAGGGGCTGTCGCTCTTGAAGAACCCGTCCACGAACCCCGCCAGGAGAGACCGGTACGAGAAGAAGTACCGGGTCCCGGATTCCGCCCCAATGTGCCTTAGGGCACAGCCGACCCGAGATTCGGTTGTCTCCACGGCAGCCAAGAAGAAAGCGGCGGGGGCGACAGCTACAACTTCGACCTCCCCTCCAGACGGCGAGGGGAAGAAACTGGATGCCATGGGACGAAGACCGTCCAACTGCTCACGGAGCTGGGATTCTCGATCAACTTCGCTTAATCCCACTTAGTGCCGTCGCAAGTCGCCCTGTTCCTGGTAGCCAGGCTCGACGCAATGGCGCAAGTGGCTTCTCCGTCGGAGGAAAGGACGAAGGCCATCCTGGGCAAGGTGCAATGGCCGTCGACCATGGACGTGGCCAGGGTGAGGTCCATCAAGTCCCTGCTCGGCATGATGTCCTCGTACATCTACCTTGCGCACCTGTGCAGGTTGCGGATGCATCCACTACAAGAGTTCCTCGACGCCCGTTGGATGCAGGCGACGGGCAGCTTCGAAGACAGGATCTCACTCAACGAGATCTTCCGCCAAGTGATCCGGTGGTGGGTCACCCGTGCGCATCTGGCGGCGGGTATGGACTTCCAGACCCCGGCACATCAGGAGACAGTGGCGACGGACGCCTCACTGGAGGGATGGGGGCGCACACCGGAGATCTCCATGTAAGAGGCCTTTAGCTTCCAGAGGCGAGGTCACTACACATCAATGTCCTGGAGCTCCGAGCCATGTTTTGGGTCCTAAGGTCGTTCCTCCCATCCCCCAAGGGCAAGGTGGTAAGGATCTTCACCGACAACACCACCACAATGTTCTACATCCGGAAGCAGGGAGGCACCAGATCCCCAGCCCTATCCAAGGAAGCCCAGGATCTGTGGCACTGGGCCGTCGCCCAGGGGATGCTTCTGGTACCCTTCCATCTGGCAGGAATAAAGAACACCATCACCGACTCACTCAGTGGGGAGCTGCGCTCGTGCCACGAGTGGGCGCTGCGTCAGGATCAAGTGGATCTACTTTTACAACGATGGGGCAATCCCCAGACCGACCTATTCGTGACAGAGCAGAACACCAAGTGCCAGAGGTTCGCCAGCAGGTTTCCCCAGCCGGGGAGCATGGGCGATGCCTTCTCATTGCCCTGGGACGGCTTGTTCCTGTATGCTTTCCCACCGTTGCCATTGCTGCTGCGACTCATCAACCAACTCAGACGGTCCCCGTGCAGGATGATCCTCGTCGCACCGGCGTGGCCGAGGCAGATCTGGTTCCCGGACCAGTCTGGACATGTCGGCATTCCCCCCAGTCAAACTTCGGACTGACGCGGACCTCCTCGCCAGAGAAGGAGGCGCCATCCTCCACCACGACCTGGGGTCGAGGTGCTTGCAAAGGCCAGGGGGTCCTCAACTCTCTAGTGCTATGGACACAAATGGAAGAGGTTCTCTGTCTGCTGCCGTGTACAGAAGATTAACCCTCTGCAGATTACAGCCCCTCAAGTGCTGCCGTATCTACGGTCGCTGGTCAAGGCGGGGCTAGCTCATGCCTCCATCAAGATACATCTGGCAGCAATTTCCCGCTACATCAGGACGCCGGGGCGATCATCTCTGTGGTCTCATCGCCTGGTGAAGGAGTTTATGAAGGGACTGTTCTGATCATTCCCTCCGGTGAAGGCTCCGGCCCCGGCGTGGGAGCTCAACGTGGTGCTGGGCAGGCTCATGGGGCCGCCATTCAAGCCTCTGCATTCGGCACCGTTGTTCCTATCGTGGAAGACAGCGTTTCTTGTGGCCATCACCTCTGCACAACGAGTGGGAGAGATCCAGGCCCTCTCCTGCAGACCACCCTACCTGACATTCCACGAGACAAGGGTGGTGCTGAGGACGCACCCCTCCTTCATGCCTAATGTGCCGTCGGACTTTCATCTCCACAAGCCCTTGGTGTTACCTGTTGTCTTTCAGTCGCCTTCGTCGCCGGCCGAGAGGACTTTGCACTCGCTGGATGTGTCTAGCGCGCTGAAGTTCTACGTGGACCACACGAAGAGTTTTCGGAAGACATCACAGCTGTTTGTGAACTTTGGGACTGTGAACCAAGGGAAGGCCCTCTCGAAGGCTTCCATTTCCAGATGGCTCTCCGGCTGCATCATGCACTGTCACCGGTTGGCAAACCGACCGTTGCCCGGCTGTCCGAGAGCCCATTCGACCAGAGCGATCGCTGCTACAACAGAGTTCTTGTCTGGTGTGCCCCTGCTGGACATCTGCAGGGCTGCTACGTGGAGGTCGATGCACACCATCACGAGATTCTACTGCATCGACCGGGATTCCAGGGAGGAGTCCAGAGTCGGCCAGGCAGTGCTGCGTAACCTGTTCGCCTGAAGGTGGGCCTGGTGAGGGGGTAAGAGATGCTTAATGTTCAGTTGTATGTACATATTTAATGTTGAGCCTTGCCACCTCCCGTGGCTGTGTATGGGCGTACTGCTATGTACTCTTGTATTCATGAGCATGTCAATCCACTTACTTACCTGTAACTTTTGTTCTCCAGCATGGGTCTGGTATGGATTCACATGGGAACCCTCCCTCCTACCCCTTTGAGGCTCTTCTCTTTGTCCTACTGCCACATTATGTGCTACCAAATCTGAAGATGGCTGCTAGAGGAGGGTCTTAGGTAGAGGGCATTAATTGGCACTGGGCAGAATGACCCAGAGACCAGTGATTGGTATTAGGAGAAAGACAGTTCAGAAACAAAACTGAAACTGATTTTTTCTTTAGCGAGGATTCCCAGCCTGATGACGGGGAATATTCATGAGCATGCGAATCCATGCCAGACCCATGCTGGAGAACAACAGTTACAGGTAAGTAACTTGTTCCTTCTTCTTGGCCTTGGAATCTAACACGTTTTTTCACAGGGACAAGATCATGCTGTGCACACCCGGCCTTCCTAGCCAAAGTGGTTTCCTCCTTCGATATTGGTGGTCCTGCTGATGTTCTTTCCGGCACCTCAGTTATCTGCTGACTCTTTCCATCACACCTTCAATGTCTGTAGGGCACTCAAATATTGCCTTCACAGGACCAAACTGATCAGAAAACCAGATGCTCTCAACTTGGGGGAGCACAACCTAGTCAAGCATCGAAGGCCACTATTGCTCAGTGGCTTCTAGCTGCCATTAACTGCTGTTATTCCTCTCGTAAGATGACTCCACCTAGGGGGAGCCCAGTCCCGTGGGATTTCATCGGCAGGGCTGGCACGTGGTCCATGCCGTCAGCCTTTTGCAAACCCTATGGTCTGTATACCAGTTCCAGGGATGACGTCAGACCTGGCCAGGCAGTCTTGGGAAACTTAGACTATTTCCAACCGTGAATGTTGTGCTGAGAAATCTCCCATTAGTATGGAGGAAAGGGGACGCGACATAGGAGTAAGAAACTGTTATTCAATGATTCAATGAAGTACTGCTGTACTCCCAGTCCATATTCCCATTTCCTCCATACTACCTTACCGCCCGCCCCCCGCTAAACTGGTTCATTTGGACTTGGTAGCTGACGAGCGGGTAAAAAAAGGACTGACCAACGTGGTATATGGGCAGAGTCAGTGTGGCTGAGCACGCCCCTGTGCAGTCATATAAAGAGGAGGTTTTTACTGCAATGCAGAAAAGACATTGGTTCCATCCGTGTATGGATGAAAGCTGACTCCAGTATTCACTACAGATCGGTAACTTTATTTCTACTTCAGTCCTATAACTTCAAGGAGACTTATCCTTTCTATAATATCTGGCTACTTGGGTATTCGGTTAAATGGAAGTTATGTTATCACACATTTTCAGAAAAATCCATCTCCCACAGGTGCTGTATTTATAATATTTGCATTGTGCTTAAGCTTTCCACCTCAACGTCAACATTTACCATGTCTGAGTACGTTACCGCACGTCTGAAGTAAGTCTGTAATCCTACCCCTCATGTATACAGATAGTGTGGCTCATCTATTTCACCACCAGGCCTAACATATTTGTATAGAAATGACCATGATCATTCATGCTCGTCACAGCTCTTTCTCTGCAAAATGCGACTTTATAGAACACCTATGCCCGTGTCTGTGGTGCTGTGGACCCTAGTTCACCTTACTAAAGGACTGTTTGGAGTTTGGCTCTGAACTAAAATCTAGTTACTGCGCGAGGTAACAGCAAGGGTCCACATGAGTTATTACCCATTCAGAGTCCGATTGTGCTCCATGGGGATTGGCATATTACCTACCGCATGTGCTAGCATTGTATTGCATGCAGTAATGGTTTTGTGTGGAAGACATTTCCTGCAGACACAACTGGGTACAGAACTAGAAAGATGGTGCAAATCAGTAGCAAGCCTTACCTTTTGATAAAGGATATACGTGATATATTTCTAGCAGAAAAGAACACAGCGCAGTTGTGCGCAGTGGACAACTTTGCATAAGGACATATCCCCTACCCGCTACCCCCGCGCCCTACTTACATGTCTTATTGACACTTACTTTCTCTCCGATCCTCCTGCAGCATCTCCCCCCTGCGACGTATGCCCCACCTCCTAAAATTGGTAATGACTGCCGTTGCAGGGTCCTTTTTTATTTTTAATCATTATTTAACCTCGCTGCAGTCCTTCCTTAGGAAGCGTGTTTAAATATTGGTAAGGCAGGCGCTCTGTTACCAGTCAAGTTAAGCTTCTCCTCCAAACGCACGTTTTCATGACTCCAACAATCTTCAGGGAGGCTGTGTTTCTTTGCTGTATCAGGCGTGTCTTCATTTCCTTTTCAGGTGTGGCAAGTTAATTGACTCTAAGGATTCTGGTACTTGTATTTTTCGCACTTAATTTTTCTTACAGGTGGCTGGAAACAACTCCCTCCATAGCACAAATCTTCCCCTTGATGGGGGGAGGGGTAAAGCCATGGCTGTGGCTCACCATTGTAAGGCTATATTTAAACACTTCCTTAGGAATCCCCTGCAGCCCTCGAATCTCATTATAACAAACATGGGGCGGGGGACAGCCCAGTTCGATATAATGGGATTCAGGGGTTTTCCATGCCGACTGGGCATTTTTTCCCCCGCCGTTTTCAGACACTCCGGTTGTAAAGGCAGCTTCCCTAACGAATAGCTAGTAAATTAAAGACTTCCTTTTTATGCTCTCATCTTGGACCAGGAAAAGGGAAGAGAATCGAGTGTAGTGACTGTAACCAAGGAAGGTTGAATGACCATTAGCAGGGCGACGGATCAGCATTCCACATGGCCAGGCAGCATTGCCAGCAATTATTAGGCACTTAAGTAATGTGGTGGCAGCTTGTCTGCATTGAAGGCTGACCCTGGTGATAGGCAACTGCACGAGAGGTCTGTACATATAAGCCTCTCAGACTGGATTAACTGGCCCAGGGCCTCCGCCTGCTAGTGTGAGAGCATGCCTTTCAGTGGAAGAAGTGCACCTAAATAAGTGCTTGGCACTGTGACCCGGGCGGGAAGCAACGTGCAACACATTTTTCAATGGTTGCAGTCATGCTGCTTGACATCCAATTGAGTTGAAACTGATTTCATTTGTGCTGTAACTGCTATTGGGTGGTAAAGTAGAGAAATGTGCTTTAACTTCACAAAGAACAGTTCCGGAAAGGTGGAAATTATTGCAAAAAGTAGTGGCCGCTCCAGACCGTTCCCGCTCACTTCGGCCACTGATGCTCTCTACCAGCCATTTGATTGAATTGGACATGCTCTGGTTATCACAAGCCTGCAAAGTGGGCTGAAGTGGATGTGTCTGAGGACACATTAGGACCCCAGTAGGCTTAGAAAAGATGTGTGAATTAGGTAGTCCCCGCACAGCGAGAATGAAGGACAGGGGTACAAAATGTAATCAATAATCCATGATTGCATTTCTAAACATTCAGGTATATGCAACATACATGGTTGCTGCACTTAATCCCCGTTTGTCTCATTAGTTCTGCCATTAATTGGGAACTAGTCATGTGCAAGCTCAGTCCCAGTTCTTCAGGTTTTTCCCAACAAAATATATAACTTTCCTGCAGATTTTAACATACATTTCACATGCAAGATTCTGAATCGCATTTACGACAGTGTGCATGTTCAACAAATGAGTGACAAGGATATATAATGTACACATCTATTCTCAATTTGAGAAATTAAACTTTAACAATAAACCTCTCTTTTCCGCCATCACGTCGGTTCATGCAGTGTTTGGGACACTTGCGCCATCTTGTGGCCATTCCTCTTGTTAAAACAATACAGACTTTCCATACTAAAGTGCAGGAAAGTCCTGATTCTATTGAAGACATGGGGAAAGTATTGCGCTTCCTCTTCACTTTACCCCTCGAGCAACTAAGTCCCACAAAACCAGTTCCAACAAACACAAATAAAACTACAATTTCCTCAAACGTCAGTTTTTTTTTTCGTAGTCTTTCCCCAACTGCTTGGTTTCCGAGGATCAAGTGACTCCATCCAATCCCGTATCCCGACGATCCATGTCCGACTCCTCCTCTCTCCTGACTTCCTCGTTCTTCAGCTGTTCCGATTGAGAAACCAATGTAAACTGCATAACTTTACAACTTTTCAAACGTCCAACCAGTGGCAGAGCCTGCCAGCCCCAAAATATTTGGACGCTGGATGGCAGCTTTCAAAGCTGGCAGTGAGTGGTTCCATTACCCCATTTGCGCTGTCGACTTTCACCCTTCCTCTGACCCCAGGAGGCTGAAATGCTGTTACTCCGTCCTTATGCCCATTAGCTGCACCGTTCCCCCATTTCAGAATGATGCTAATCATTGGAGCAGTAAAGCCTCGGCTTCATCATAGGGGGTATATGCCTTGGGCAGGCTTGTATCCTCTGCCACTATACCTTTGTTGCTGCCGCCATCACGTTAATGATTGATTAAATGTAAATAAATACACAGCGAGGTGAGAGAGGTTTGACAGGCTCTAATCGTCGAGCCATTGGCTGGGTGTCACAGCAGAGTGGATCCGACTACCTGAAAGTGGGAGCACTTGTTTTAAGCCCTCACTAGCCAGGGCCTGTCGCCGCCCATGCTTCCAACTGTAACTCTCACGACCGGCCATTGATGACTGTGCTACTGACTTCCTCAAGATTCCCCGTGCCTTAGACTTCATACCTGCAAGAGGAGACAGCAACATGAAAACTACTTCATTAAACTCCTGAGAGGGCAATCGCCATTCTGCACGCGTGCCACATTATTCCTAGCAACGCTGCTAACGCCCGCTGTAACACGCTCACTCTAAATGATCACTAAGCGATTGTGTGGGTGGGATAATACTTTGCCACCATGTCTTTAATAGAATCATGGCCTTCCTGTGCGTTGATATGGCGGATCGAAATTAAGATTAGTTGAGCAGGAGCTAAAAGCTGCTCCTGGGTATCCAGCATTAACCAGTGATGGGAGCTACCCCTAGGGAACCAGGAGTTAGGGCATAGCGTTCTGCAAATCTAACTTTCAGATGAGATGCTAACTTCTACTTTTGTCCATTATAAATTACCCCTTATGCTTTAAATGATTGTATAGATTGTGTCTGAATGTTTATTTACCGATTATCCCAAATGTATAGAGTCAAATTCACAAGTAACTCGGGGAGCGAAAACGAGCTCTCTGTAGCTGTTGTTGTCAAGCTAACCAGGCTCTTCTAGGCTACAAGCAGGAGCTAAATCGATCCTGCCCCCTCAATTTCGACTCCTGCGTATGCAAAATCTGTATTCTCCAGCATTTGATCTTTCATAGGTTCACATGTTTGAATATTCCCGGCATCAGACTGGTAATCCCTGATAATTTTAACATTTTCCATAGGAAAAAGCATGTACATTGCTAATGAGGTCTGAAACGCATTAGTCTGAAATGAAGTCTGAAATGTTTGTAGTCCCTCCATCTAATTTTGGTCCCTTTTGATACCAACGAAGGAGGTGGCGGGGGCTTAAGCTCCAACCAGACAGCCATCTTCCAATTTTTCACTGCAGTCTAGTGGCCAGAGAATATTCCACAGCTCTCTGAGCTTTGTCTTTATAATTCAAATATTTCTTTCACTAACATAGTTTTTCCTCTGCTTTACACCAGTTGTGTTATGCAGATCAGGAAACCTTTGTTTTCATCATCAAATCGTCGCAGGAAGATCCTGCACCTGGCACCTCAGGGCCATGGTGGACTCAGGCAAAGGCGGCCCTTCTAAGGGGAAAAAGTCCTCTCTTCAATGATTGCCACAAGTGCTCCAAAAAGATTGTCTTCGTAAGAGACCCTCACCAGGAGTGCATATATTGTCTTTACCCTTATGACATTCAAGAACAGGTAAGAAACTTGTCCACGACTATTAACAAGGGACCGTCTATGAACATATCGTCCACGAGGACGTCTACGATAGGCTCAATCTTCAATGGCTAAATTGCTGTCAACAAGTGTCTCGTCCACGAAGGACCAATCGCAGAATATAAACTCTTTGTCAACTAAGTCTTCTTCGTTGACTAGAGAATCCATGGCTAACCCGCCATCTACAAAGAAATCCTTATCCAGGACTACCATGATGGATCCCTCATCCAGGACTAGTACAAAAGGCCTGTCATCCACGACTACAAGTGTATCGTTGACGGTCGATAAACAGTCAACGAGAAATATGTTGTGGATGGGAAAAACACTGTCTAATGGCCATTCTTCCACAACTACTCTGCTATCCACAGAACAGAGTGATAAACGCATTCTGTCAATATCACATACCTGAGTTTCTAATTTTAACCTGTATCCCATCGAGAAAATGGTCGAGCTTCCTGACTTTTTCAAGAAGAATTCTCTGACCTGAAGACAGGCCCCATGGCAGTAGCCCTTGGAAAACACGTCTGACCCTTTTCAACCCTCGTTAATGCAGTCCCTTAAAAATATGGACGAATTTCAAAGGAGGCAAAGTGCACGATTACTAGTCGCTAAGCAAGAGGTACTGGACAAGAGACACAAGGGTATCTCCCCAATGCAGAGACAAAAAAGCACCTCCCAGCCATGGTCCATCAGGGTGCAATCCCTACTATCTCTTACTAACTGGCAGGACCCGGTTGATGATCCCTACAGGGAGTTTTCAGAGCCAGAAATGCAAACCGACAAGCCTGAAGAGGGAGAGTTTCCTCCGCAGTCACTCTAACAATGATACTTATGAATGGGAGGATTACGTCATTGAGAAGCAAAAGAGGCGAAACTCCTCTGGAAGCTCTTCACCACCCGACGACATCACTTCATTCCATTCAATCATTGCAAAGGCGGCAGTGATGTTCGATCTTCAATTATCGTGTGTAGATAAGAAGTTGGTGCTGTATGAGCATAGAGCCAAGAGGTTTACGATTACTGCCAAACCCATTCTAGACACCATATGGGAAGTCCGAGAAAAGATCCTAGCCAATCCACTGTCTACTCCCGCTACAGCGGCTATGCCGATGAAGAAATATAAGGCCCCAGAGGCCGCACCGCTGTGCTTGCGAGGGTACGCAAAACCTGAGTTAGTCATCACTGTGGCCGCCAGGAAAAAGCTCATGAACCCTGTTTCACCACTAATGACCTGTCAAGGAAGGCAGGAAATTTGAAGCGGTAAGTAGGAAGGTATCGCCTTCTGCATCATTGTCCCTCAGAGCAGCGAATGACAGTGAGGTATGACTGGGAATTGTGGCACGAGATGTCCAAGTTCATGAATCGCCACCAGCCGAATTTCAGCATGAGGCACAAGCAATCGTTAGGGACGTGTAATCAACGTCAGACCACATGATACTCGGCAGTGGATATAGCAAAGTCGGGGGTTCAGGCAGAGGGCTCATGGAGCGGTTATTAGAGGGCAAGCACTGATGATAGCTACCAACTTTAGGCCTGAGGTGCAAGCGCAAGTCCTTGACAGGTCATTCGATGGCCAAGAATTGTTTGGCCAAAAGGTTGTCGATCAGCGGAAGGGAATCAAGACGGACCTTCATATACAGCCAGGGCCACCAGTTTGCTGAGATTTTTGTTCCTTTAGTGGGAGATCGAGGAGGTTCCGATTTTACAACAGACCCTAGTCCACACATAGGTCCACCACAGTGATCAGTCGTCCAATAAATAGCGGCAGTCCTCCTCGAGGTACATGACACAGAGAGGCAGCAGTGGGACAGCCCAGACCAGGGGCCCAGTCATCCAAGCAAAATAGACATGAGGTACCATGCCCTTCCACATCACACCACCTACATCAGTGCCAAAAGATCACTTCAGATAAGTGGGTGCTACTGATAGTAAGCAAAGGAAACACCATTAAGTTCCTTGCCCGCAGCCTTACGGTCATTTGCATGAAACACACATCACATGGCCGATCTCAAGCTGGAAGTGTACAAACTGCTACAAAAAGCCACAGTAGAGGCCGTTCATTTCTGTACTCCAACTTGTTTCTGGTAAAGAAAAAGAACGGGCAGTGGTGCCCAATTCTAGACCTCTGCGCTTTAAACTAGTACGTGAAACACATGAAGTTCATAATAACAACACTTCAACAGTCATACCATGGCTTCAAAAGGGTGGATTTCTGGCGGCAATCAACCTAGAGGATGTGTATTTTTGCATACCCATACATCTGGCGGGTACGACGTCCTTTCATCGCAGGATGTTTTTTCACTGGGTTTTTTATCCCCTCCCAAAAAAAAAATATTCAATGGGTTTTTTCGAGGAAAAAAAATTGCAGTAAAAAACCACGCAAAATACATCTCGCGATGAAATGACATGGAACCATCTGGCACACACACATCCTGAGGTTTACAGTGAGAGACCTGCATTACCAATTCTGGGTGCTCCCCTTCAGTCTAAGGTTGGCCCTGAGGGTCTTCACAAAATGTCTTGCCCTGGTGGGCACCTAAGAAGAGCCGGAGTGGAAGTCTTTCCATACCTCTATGATTGGCCATAAAAGCAAAATCAAAGGAACTGACAACAAGAGCTGTCAATCAAACAAAGGAAACCATCATGAATCTAGGGTTTTCCATGAACAACAAATCAGTAGTCACAGCAGCAAAAAATGCCATGTTTTAGAAGCGGAACTAGATGCCCGCATTCTGTGAGTGAGACCGTCAACCTAACGAATAGCAACTATCTCACAACTAGCTAACTGGTTCTTGAGGGCACCCACTACCACGTTGCTTCACTACAAATCCCAACTGGACATGTCATCATGTATATTACTGGTTCCAAATTGCAGGTTAAGAATGAGTCCGATCCAGGAAGAATTGGATCGACAATTGGTACAAGCATCAGGTTTGTGGGAGGACATCATGCACCTGTCTCACCCCTTCCACCAAGCGCTTCACTTGTGGCAGGCGGAACATAAGCTAGGTCACGGCATACTTTTCCAAGCTTCCACCTCCACACTTCTTCTCAGAACGGATGCATCCCTGTCAGGATGGGGAGCCCATCTCAGGGACTTGCAGGCAAAGTGCACATGGTCCAAACAGGAATCAGACCTCCACAGTGTACTCGAACTCCGAGCCATTCGATGGGTGCTAAAGTCCTTTCATCCGGTCCTCACGGGCCAGGTAGTTACCATACAAACAGACAACACCACATCAGTGCATTACACAAACCAGCAAGGGGGAAGAAGGTCTGTGCTGCTATCGACAGAGGCACAGGAAAACACTGGCAGTGGGCCCTGCCCACAAGGTTCGAGTCAGAGCAGAACACCTTCCAGGGAAGTACAACATTATGGCAGATCAACTGAACAGGGAATTCTCCATGTCCCATGAATGGGAGCTCGATTGGACCGAGATCAAACTGTTTTTTTGGAAGATGGGCTCACCCTCAGATCGATCTCTTTGCAACCAACCACAACACCAAGTGCCTCCTCTTCTCATCCAGTTATCCGGAAAGGGATTCAGTGGGGGATGCCTTCTCTCTGACATGGACAGGCAGGTTCCTGTACGCTGATAACCTTCCTAGCCAGTGTGCCGAGACTGGTGAGAGAGCAACCTTGCCGAATGATTTTAATAGCACCAGGCTGGGCCCAATGTTATCCGATGATCATACAGATGACGCACACCACGCCCATCCGTCTCAGAGCGCACCAGGCATTGCCAATTCAATGGAATAAGCATATCCTTCACCTAGACTCATCGGCTCACTCTCGGGACTTGGTTGCTGAACAACGAAAACACACTAACCTAACGCTGCCAGACGAATGCTAAGCATCAAGGGCTCCTTCCACACACAAGACATATGCAAGGAAATGGAAACTCTTTACAACCTGGTGTGCAATGCTACGACTCGACCCGCTGTCAATCACAGCAGGTGAGCTACTACACAATCTGCTCCACTTGGATAAAGTGGGCCTATCGCAGGCTTCTATCAAGGTTCACATCTTACTCCAGGGATCCTGGGGCCACATCCTTTGTTTCAGATCCTCCAGTAAAAACTTCCTCTCATAGAAAGTTGCCTTCCTAGTGGCGATCACATTGGCAAGATGTATCAGCGAACTACAAACTTTATCCACAGATCCACCATTTACAGTCTTCCTGAAGGACCGGGTAGCCCAGGCCGCATCCGAGGCTCCCCCTCAAGGTGGGGTCAGATATGGCTGTCTGAGCGTATCGTACTGCCAACCATTTTGGCAATCATTCTTCCAGCACTGAACGCACCCTACACTCGCTGGACCTGTCGCAGGCCCCTAGGTTCTACTTGCAGCGCACTAGCACTTTCTGCACATCTTCCATATTATTCATTCTGTTTTCAGGCCCTCACAAGGGCCAGTGCATCTCCAAACAAGGCTTTGCCCAATGGGTGGTGAACTGCATTACCCACTGCTACAAGATCAAGGGCAACCGGTCCAGCTGCTGCCCATTCGACCCGAGAGAGGGCACCTACAGAGGCATTGCAAGCGCGAGTGGCCATGAAGGACATATGCAGGGTGGTTACCTGCAGTACGCTCCATACGTTCACCAAGCACTATTGTCTGGAAGAGGACACTGAAAGGGAGTCCGCTGTCGGACAAGCAGTCCTGCAACACCTGTTTATGTGAGGTAGGAACAGCCATCGCTCTTTTCCCTCCTTCCCTTCATGTTTAAGCATGCATAATGTGTTCAGGGTACTCTCTGTGGGTACTATTATTGACCTACTGTGTGCTTCAGTGAAGTGTATGGCATGTGTCCACTGCTTGGTATTCTATTCAAGCATGTGAACCTATGAAAGATCCACCGCCGGAGAAGTCTTAGTTACTTACCTTTTAACTATTTCTCCAGCATTGGTATCTTTCATTTATTCACATGCATCCGCTCACCTCCCTGGTGAGGCTACTCCAGAGGCAGGCAGTCAACAACCTAGCAGTCACTATTGGGACTCAAAATATGAAGATGGCTGCCTGGGGTGGGTCTTAAACCCTGCTACCTCATTGGTTAGTGACAAAAGCGATCAAAGTTAGGTGGCGGGACTACACAAGTGAGTGCCTTTTAGGCTCCATTAGCAATGTACATTGCTTTTTGCTATGGAAATATTTAAAATTACTGGGGATTCCCAGTCTGACCTGGAATATTCATGCATGCAAATCTATGAGAGTTACCAATCTTGGAGAAATACAGTTAGAGGTAAGTAAGTGAGACTTCTATGTCAAGACCAGAAGCTTGATTTTGCTTGTTTTAAAGCTTACGTACCACCAACTAGGCGATCTGGTAGATCGGCTTGAAATAAAAGTCTTAAGTTTTGACTCCTTCATCCAGTCTGCAGCCTTTAGAATTTCCTCCAGTCGGGTGTCGATGGAGAAGGCCTTAGACACCATTGCCAGTTGTGTTGAGTGCTCATCAAAACAGGCAGTGTCTATACCTAGTTGCTGCATACACCACTTCACCCATCTGGCTAGACTATCCATTGAAACTGCTTTGAAGGGCTCATGTATACCAATGAAAACTCAACTCTCTCTTGGTGGTCTGAGATGCTCAGTCTTTGCCTTGTAATTCTTGAGGCTTCTAACTGGGCAAAGCTTGGGCTGGGTGGGAAAGGTCTTCCTTATCTGAAAGGTCACTCCTAGACGTTTTGCCCATCTCCGAGGCACCTGCATCGGACACCCTCCTGCATTGTAGCAAACAAAAAGCATCGCTACTTTGTCCCAAAGAGCTTCCCTGGATAAATCACAGTTATCTGGTCATTCAAGAAAGAGTTGACGAACCTTGTTCACGTCCCATAAACATCTGCATTTGGGCACTGTGGGTGAAGTGATTTCACCTAGAGCAACCTGCAGACCAAGGAGTTTTTGCCTAGAGGAGTGCACCTGACTTGCTCGTGTCGGGCCAGGATTGCCGATCTCAACATATTCACTGTCTTCTAAGCATTTCCCTCTACTTCCAGTGAATAACATCGGCAGACTTGGGATGCACGTCCCTTGCTAGACACCAGCTACACCATCTGGCCCAGGCTGCTTTATAAGATTATGCTGTTTTAGGGGACCACGATTACTCAATAAAATGCTCAGCCTTTCCCGAAAGTCCTGGCGTTCACCAGGTAACCCTGAAATCAACCACGTCATGAGTCTGAGAGTTCCTGTACTGACTAGCATTTGAGGGAGCCCTGCCGGATCCAATGAAATGTCTTGCTCTTCTGGAAAAATAATTGGTCTGGGAACCATGCCTGACGCTTCCAGGCTGATATTACCAATAGCAGTCTTACCCGTATGATGGCTTGCTTGTGCCAATGTCTGCACAATCGTGAGGTGCGCGGGGGGAGGCATGGGCTGGCTCGGGTTCCCAGGGCTGCAAGAACGCATCCGTTGCGGCTGCTTCTGGGTCTAGTCTCCAGCTGTAAAAATCACAACAATTGGCTGTTCAGTCTGGCTGCAGAGAGGTCAGTCCTGCTCGGACTTCTCAGCTGCATCAATCTGTGAAACACTGACTTGTATAATTGCCAGTCGCTGGTGTTTTTGAGATACCTGGAATTCCAATCTGCCACTTGATTGGCCAAGCCGGGAAAGATATCCTGTGGTCACACTCAGGCAACTGTCTAGACAAAAGTTCCAGAAGTCCTTAAATCCATTAGTATCTTGGATCTGGTACCGCTATCTGGGGATGATCCGAAAATGGCCTTCCCATTCCAAGTCTCTGTGGTGTAACCACCAGGACAATCCCATCCTCTCCTCCTGAGATATTGGAATTCTCTGCTTGTGTGTCAGCCCTCTCCTGAGATGCTGAATTTTCTGCTGTTGCAGGGCCCAGTAATGCAAGGGCCCTGGAAAAATTCCCTGGATAAAGGATGCTAGCCACCCCTCTATTCTCGCTAGATCTCAATGTTAGCAGATCCTTGGCCAGAATCGCTTTGATCTCCTTTTGATGGTGTTGACTGTATGCAGTGGGAGATTTAGGGTCCCCTGTACCAAGGCTATGACAGATCCCAGAAACTCCAACCTCTGTGAGGGAACTATCTCAGATTTCTCCCAATTCACTAGAAATCTCAACTCTTCCAGCAGACTTGTCTTTTCGGCCACCTGTAAGCATAGCAGTTGAGTATCCTGCACCATCAAGCAAAAATCATCTAGATAGACTATCACTTTGACTCCCCGTTTGAGCAATTTGGCCACAATTGGCTTGAGCAGTTTGGTGAAACACCAGGGAGCCAATGACAGACTGAACTGGAGAGAGGTGATCTCCCAGCTGCGCCCCAGCCAAAAGAACTGGAGAAAGCGCTGAGGCGGTTTGAATATGGGGGCTGCCAGATAAGTGATCCAAAGGTCTATGTGGGCTGGCCAATCTCCTTTCTGTAAGATATCCCATAGTAGGTGAATACCCTCCATCTTAAAGTAAAGTAGGGAGGAATTGAGGTCTTTAAGGATGAAATGGGTTTGATATTTTGTTTTTGCTTTAAAAGCCTTCCACCTCGGATTTGCCTAGAGTGATTGCCTTTTTTCTTTGATGCTCTTCGGCCTCCCTCGTCATCAGTTCTTGATCTTCTTTGGGGAAGAAAATCTGTGGCGGAAACCCTGATTGCATGGGTCCCTGATAAGATTCTAGATGGAAACCCTGTACAGGCTCCACGACCCAGCCATCCCCTGTAATCTCTCACCATCTTTCAAGATGCCAGCCTGCCCAGAGTATCACTCTGCTTGTTTTCGCTATGGGCACCTTTGCCTTTGTTCCAACCTGAGGTGGCGGCTTGTTTATTCGCCCCTCTTCATCCACTAACTCTGCCTCAAAGGGGGGAAGAAGGGGTTGGGCTTCCTGTCATCCTGGCCCCACCACAAAGTCCTCTTATAGGTCCTCTTTCCAGCGACTCGCCCATCCAAAATCTCTAGGGACATTGACTCTTTTGGGCCTGGGTGGCAAAGATGTTGACAAACATCGCCATGTCTTTCACAAACGCTTGGCCAGAATAGCAAGCCCTTAGCCGCCACTGTGGCTTCCGACGAGGCCAATTCCCCAACTTTGGTTTTAATCTTCACAAGGTTCGTCCTCCTGCGTGCCACCGTGATCGCGCAGTTAACATTTCCAAGGAGAAAAATGTCTCTTAGCCCACCTTGCTAGGATAATGTTATATATCATGTCATTTATAACGCTCTGTGTTTCTAGGTGCCAAAAGACAAGGGAGCAAAGACAGAGGGAGGACAAGACAAATGATCTTATTAGGCCTTGTGTCAGTCAGATCGTTCAAGTGTGAGAACAAGAAGTGCAAGGGTAAGGGGGGAGTGCAAAGGAGAGGGAAGGGAATCAGGGCAGCATTGCCCTGAGTAAGTGCAACGCTGCTCTGGGTAAGTGCCAGGAGGCAAGGGACTGTAGCAGTTACAGTTACAGCTCCTAAGTACATGGTAGACCCGGAAGCAGTGCAGGGGAGACTGATCAAGAAAGAGCCTGGTACCCAGTGAGGGTAGCCAAGCAACCAGTCGGTGCAGCAGACAGGTAGGCCAGGAAGGTCAACAGGGGAGGGAGAGAGAAATTGCAGAGGAGAAAAGGAACTTTTTGCGCTTCTTCCAGAATTTCAGGTTGTCCGGCTCAAATTTTAGAGGGGCATGGAGGCCATTCCAAAGGGAGGCCCTTACTGAGAAGAGATCTACCCCCACTCTCTGCCTGGAGAAGCATCGACCTTTAGAGAGTTGGAGATAGCTTAGCAAAGGGCTTAAGAAGGAAGGTATTTAGGAAGAGAGCATTGAATGCAGTGCGGGCTTCGGACCCAGAAAGTCTTGTGGACAGTGCACAGGGTGTTGAACTTGATCATTGCAGCCTCTGGGAGCTAGTGGAGAGATTTCAGGAATGGAGAGATATTGTCCATGGGCTTGAGGCCAAGGATAAGGCTTGCAGTCCTCTTTTGGATTAGTTGCAGAGGGCAGAGAGAAGTGGAAGGCAGATTGAGAAAAAGTCTGTTGCAGCAGTCCAGCCTAGAGAGAACCAGGGCTCTCAAGACTGAGCTTTCTAGGGGGAATGTGAGGAAGGGAAGAGTACCTTTGAGGAGGTGAAGCTGGTAATGGGACTTCTTGGCGACGTCCGAGATGTGAGGAGAGAAAGAGAGTGGAGTTGAAAATGACACCAAGATATTTTGCCTCTGAGGAAGGCAACGGGTAGAGGGCCTAAGGAGGGCGGCCAGAGTGAGAGAGGGAAAGCGAGAGCAGGGATCCCAATGAGAAGGATCTCTATCTTACTGGCATTAAGGCAGAGATCATTGGAGGTGCACCATTCCTGAATTGCGGATAGACAGTCGGGAATGAGAGAGAGATGAGAGGAGGTTGAGGGGAGCTTGAAGGAGAGCAGAGAGTCATCCGCATAACACTAATAGTTTGACAAAGTAGACATCAGTGGGCCAAACGGGCCAAGTAGAGGTTGAAAAACCAGGGTGAGAGGTTAGAGCCCTGGGGAACGCCACAGGTGGAGAGAGAGGTGGCAGAGAGAAAGGAACCAAGTTGGTCTTGGGAGGGGTGGTCCAAGAGGAAGGAGAACAACCACTCCAGTGCCTTATTCGTGATGACCAGGTTCTCACGGAGTCCATTGATCAGGATGCCATGGTTGACCATGCCAAAGGCAGAGGAAAGATCAAGGAGGATGAGAACAGAAGGAATGCTGGAATCAAGGTTGGAGAGCAGATCTTCACGGGTGTTCAGCAGAGCAGTTTCTGTGCCTCTGGCAGCTCTGACGCCAGGCTGATGGTCATGGAGACAACCAACAGATTCATTGTGGAGAGTAAGCTGGGAGATGGACAGCTTTTCTAGTAGTTTGCCCAGAAAAGGAGTAATAGAGATTGAGCGATAGCCAGACAGGTAGGATTGGCAGATGGCTTCTTGAAGAGGGGGTGCACAAGGGTGTGCTTGAGGAGAGGGGAAAGTTCCAGTGGCGAAAGAGTGATTACAGAAATTGGCCAGGGCTAGAGCGAGGGTGTCAATATGGTCCTTACTGGTTCTGGAGGAGCAGGGGAGAACCTGTTTAGAAGAAACATTCATAGATCAGACTTCTCTGGAAACCTCGTTGGGTGTTGTCAGAGATAAAGAAGAGAAAGGAGGAGGGGAGGGAGAGTTGGCCAATTTGGGTCCGAGAGAAGAAGAGGAGATGGAGAACAGGATGTCCTCAGTTTTAGAGGTGAAGTGAGAGGCCAGAGCCATACACAAGGCCTGGGAGGAAACAGGAGAGGTGAAGACTGCAGCGGGATTGGCCAGTTCCTTGCAGATTTTAAAGAGTTTGCCCATGTTGTTAGAGGTTGCAATGCCGCAGGCTGAATGTGGATTCTCTTCTTGAACAGGACAGAGTCTGTATTGCCTTTGGAGCCAGGTCAGGCCAGTTTGTCAGAGGATGCGCCCAAAGCCCTTCACTTCCTCTCAGCCACCCTGCAGTTGCGTTTCAGGATGGTGAGGTCGGAGTCATATCCAGAGTTGCACTTGGAGGTAGGCTTTAGCCGGATTCTCATGACAGAGGCAAAGATGTCCAGAGTGTTGGAGATAGATAGATGCAGATTAAAGAGGGGGGTGTCAGAGTGTGAGTCAGCCGCAGGAGAGAGAGGGGCAGAGAAAGTAGAGGCAAAGGCATCCACTGACACACCCTTCATGGGCCGAATGACCATAAAGGTAGGTAGCAGTACTGGGGTGGGCCTTACCAGAGGTATAGAGAGTTCAGGTGAGAGGAAAGTAGAATGTGGTCAGTCCAAGAGAGTGGAGTGGTGAGAAGGGGATGCCTGAAGAGATGAGAACATCCAAGTATGTCCGGCAGAGTTTGTTGGACCAGAGGGCAGAATGGAAAGAGAGAGCATGTTGGAGAGGTTGGAGAGGTTCCCACATTTGAAAGACTTCCGCGGTGGGGTACAGACTTGAAGTGCACCCAGGGGAAGTGGAAGAGGGGCCTGAGAGTGGGCAGAGATGGAAGTGAGGGATGGAAAAGGAGCCAGCGAGGTGCTAGTAGGAATAGCAGGAGAAGGAAGTAAGTTGATAAAACAGTTGATAAGATGTGGGACCTGCCTATCAAACAGGAGGAGATTGGGATGAGGACCCTGGACGAAGACAACACCATTCAGATGGACATTAATGATGACCTTGGAGGAGAGGAGGCCAAGAAGGCCTCGCTCCAAGTGCCACCATTAATGGGAGGGGAAGAGACCATATGAAGGGTCCATAGGTCTGGTGATGTACGGCAAAAAGGATGTCACTGAGTGTCTGGAGGAAGCACTGATGTAGGTATCAGCGATAGGGAGGCCTGTGTTGGAGACCAGGATGCCCCTCTTGAACTTCTTCCTTCCAGATTTAGTGAGAGGGATAAGATAGGAGATAGAGTAGCAGTTAGAGAAGATGGGAGAAAAGAAAAGCACCATAGAGGGTGCGAAGAAAGGAGGAGGGAGTGAAAGACAAAGGAGATACGATACACACATCCCCCAACCACTCCCACCCACTACAATGCAGGAAGCACAAAGGGGCTGGGATTACAATAGGGGTCACAGCGAGGGAGAACACAGGTGGCACACAACAGTACAGCAGGAACTACAACAGTGCAGCAGAAACTACAGGAGGGGGACCTAGAAGTGGGAGAGAGCCTATTGTGGCACAGATTCACAGAGCAACAGTAACACTTCTAGGGCCCCTTCTAGAAGTGGGAGAAAACCTAAAGGGGTACAGAATCACAGTGCAACAGAAACCACAGTAAAGGGGACCTAGAATTGGGAGAGAGCCTAAAGGGGCACAGATTCACAGATCAAGTAACACATTAGAAGGGGGCCTAGAAGAGCACAGATTCACAGAACAACAGTAACAAAGTAGAAGAGTGGGAGATGCACATAAACTGCAATGTATGGCTAACCGCTAAGGTGGGGGAGAGGGGAGAGCCTAATGTTACTCAAAGACAGAGAATGAAATGTCAGCAGGATTAAGGGAAGTATGTGCAAAGTCTGGGTAGTTTAGTAGGGAGCCGTAGTGGCTGCACCCCCTTCTCGCACCTTCCTTACTGTTTGGTCGCTAATGGTTGATGACTGCGTCGCAGACTCGCACTCTGCGCCAAACCCCTTTGTCAGCAAACACCTGTGGCGCTCAACACTGCACCCTTGTCCTTTGTGGGCTTTGCCACAGAGGAGTCAGTAGGCCGGTTTTAAAGGCCTGATGGCATCGACATCGTAGCGTAGGATAGCATGGCGTAGTCGCAGCAAGCGTCGATTGGGCAGCGTAACCTGCGGACTTGCGATGCTCAACACCAAGCCCTTGGCCTTCGCAGGCTATGCCAAAGAGGGTTCAGTAGGCCAGTTTTAAAGGCCTGATGGTGTCAACGTCGTGGCGTCGGATAGTGTGGCGAAGTCACCGCAAGCGTTGGTCGTTCAGCGTATCCTGCGGCGCTCATCACTGCGCTCTTGGCCTTCGTGCGCGTTGCCACAGACGGTTCAGTAGGTGTTTTAAAGGCCTGATGGTGTCAATGTCATGGCGTAGGATAGTGGGGCATAGTCCCAGCAAGCGCGGATTGGGTAACGTATCCTGCGAATCTGCGGCACACAACACCGCACCCTTAGCAGGCATTAGATAAGGAGTTTGATGGTAGTGTTGCTCTCTTTTGCCTCCTCTGCCATTGGGAGGATCTTCGCTAGGGGGGTCCAGTGTCCAGAAGCTTATCCTGACAGGCCCTCCATGACCTGTCAATTCCATTCTTAATATCTCTGATGTACTTGGCCATGAAGGTGAGCATTTGAAAATCAATCGCGGGTGTCTGCTCTACTTTCCCTGAGAGCATCGGTCTGGGACAATTGGCCTTGAGTTTCTTTTATGAGAACCATTACTGTCTTTCATGATCAATATTTATTATTTACTCCTTAATCATTTGCCATGTTTCCTTGCTCTATTGCTGTTTCTAATTTTCATAGAGGTCATCTGTTCCCCCTCTTTGTTCATAATTATCCGTGGTATGAGACTAAATTCATCATATACTCTCACAACTTTTCCACTAAGTCACACAATTATCCATAATAGCGTGCTTTTGCCACAACAATAAAAGCCCTTTGGCTCCTATCAGAACCATCTCATCGGCCTTCTGCCGTGTACATGCCCCTATGGATATACCCATATTCAAATGGTGCATTTCTCAGAACAAAACACGCTTTTCTTTGATTACCTAAACAACATCACCATGCTTAGGCTTGCATTGTCCACTTCTTTCCTAAAAAGGTCGGCAAATGCCTGTTGCACATATACAAAATAATTTGTCATAACACACTCTCTTTCAGAGACTTCTTATTTCTCACTAGACAAAAACTACATTTATAGTCTTCAAAAACACCTTCAATCTTCTAATATTCATTCACCACCTTTCTGTCTTTGCTCCATGGACATACAGTCCCAATGTCTACCACTAGACCAAAAATTGTTCTACCTTTGCCATATTCGTTCTTGGCACCTTTAAACCCTAGTGTCACTAACAATTATGAACACATCAGGTCACCCTATAAGGCTGTCCTACTGTGAATGCATGCATACCCTTATCTTTGTGAAATCGTTTCTCCCTTTTTTCAAAACCAACATTTTCATTCCTACGTGTCACTATGTATTCTGTGTTTGCTCATTGCTGAGCCTCCACATGGGCTCACTATACTTGCCCCCTGTGGTACATCCGTTTTGCACCTTTCCTAAGCTACTGTACCTGCTGCACTCCCAGCGCATATGTCTGACACAATGGGCCTCATTACGACCCAGGCGGACTTCGCGGTGCTAAATGCACCGCGAAGCATGGCGGAAAGCCGCCGATAGCGCCATGGGGGTTGGCGGATTTACCGCCCCATTCCGACCTCGGCGGAGCGGTAAATCCCCAATCCCCATTCTGCCCTTCCCCATTCCCATTTTCGCCCCATAGGGTATAATGGGAGTGGGGAAGGAGTTAATTACGCCACCGTAAAATACGGTGGCGTAATTAACAACGAGGTCCCGTAGCGCCATGGTTTTCTCCGGCTGGTAAAACCAGGCGGAGAAAACCTCCATGGCGCTACGGGAACTCGTAGTATGGCGGAGAGGTACGCCATGCACTACGCTGGCGTAACACCCTCTCCGCCAGGGTCCTAATGAGGCCCAATGTCTGATCCTGGGCAAAAACCCTTCCTTGACTTGTGAGCTTATAAACTAGGGGGCATGCTGTCCTCCTTATCGGGAATTGTTCATTCTGCACCAAATCTTGGTTTCTACACATGTGCGCAGGCTGCTCTGACATACCTCATGTCCAATATACAAGTCTCCTAACCTGCCCCTCCTGTATGCTGTGACTATTCTTCTGTATGCTTCGAAACCCACCTTGGTTACTCTGAAAAATGTCCCTAATTATTCTGGATGCCTCTCTCTTAGAAGCTTTCCATACCCCATGGTCTGAATCCATCATTACTTTGATCAAACTGCCTTTAGTTCTTCACCTGCGGCATGTGTGCTGGCAACTGTGATCCTGATCCGTCTCCACTATTCACATTGCCCTTTCACTGGTGTATTTTAACAATTTTTCTGCACTAATTTTGCTTTTTCACTTTCCTAGCATAATTTTTATTGCAATTCTTTTCTTAGAAGAATCTGCACTATTGTGCGGTGGTCAGCTGCATTTCTGACAATGGCCTTGCTTCCAGTCCCAATAATTCCTTAGGCTGCGTCGACACGAGCTCTGATAGCCTTTGGCATTTTGATAGCTCTCCCATCTGGCATGTCTGGATACAGCACTCTAAGCGCTTTCCAGACTGTTGCCCTACTATTGTTTAAACAGCGCTCCATCATGAGCGGTAATGCTCAAATATCTTACCTTTGACCAACTGTCATCAGCTTTGTCCCCAAGAATAACAGCTAGAAGACCTTTACTGTCTTCTGTAGCTAATGTGCCTCATTCTGACACTTTTTCTAGTACATGTATCCACTTCTCAGCACCAGGATTATACTCTAAAGTTTGCATCTTATTTTGCCCGTTTCCTTCTACAGTCAAATATATATACTATGGTCTATCTCCTCTTTTCTCTAAAAAGAAGCTGTAAAATCTCAACTCTCATTCATCTCATCTCCCAGAGCCTGGCTGAGCATCACAGGGACAATGGCTCTGCACCCTGTTTCTCTCAAAAGATTCTCCCCTCCTTGATCAGACATATTGTTGTCCTCGACTAATGTCGCTCTTATTATTCTAGTCTTTATTTTTTAAATCAAATTGTCCACAGACAAGGCCCTCTGCCTGCGTACACTGGGTACTTTGTCATCTGTGAAAGGGAACAAGCTGTTGATTCCAAAACCTGCCAACGATGCACTTCCTTGTTTGCGATTTGTAACTTTCCCATCAATCCTAAATATTTTCTATGTTTAATCAGCTTTGACCTTCACAAGCTTTTGTGTACAAAAGCCTGCTTAATTATTTTGACTGCAATGCAAGAGTGCCGCATTCTTGACTCTCTTTATGACAAGCCAATTTTAACTTTGGCAGAATTTTCCTCAAACCTGCTCCATCGTGCAGTATTGCTGCATTGCTGTCCTGTAATCTCAATACCACTCCCTTGGGTTTTGAAACAGTCTTTAACTATGACCGCAGTAAAATATAAATGTGTTCTTCCTAGGTTTTTCAAAAAGAGGCCAACTATTGTCTGTCAGCTACCAATTTAACTTAAAATAAAAATATTCTGTGTACTCGTTAATGTGTGCTTGCAAATGTGCATGAATGTATTTTCTCTCATGTCAGTGCATCTCCATAGATGCTTCCCATTACATGCATCCACATAAATGTCCTTTCATTTATGTGCATCTGAACTATAAAGATTGCATTTCCACCTATATTTGTCATATTTTATCAACTAACAAAATTGCCTATTCCTTCTCCTCTTCAATAGTTATTTGCTTTGCCTACCCCAATGACCTGCTTTCAAACATATTCAATACACTGTTTTCCCTGCATGCTTTCACACTTCATGCTATTGCAGTGTACTTATTCAAAATCATGGCGCACATAAAAAACCTATGTCATTTAAAAGGATACATGCCTCCTTCTCTGATCACCTGCGATACATAAAATCAAATATCCTATAAATATTGCTCATGATGCATTTATCAAGAAGCATCCAGTGTCGGTTCGCTTTTAACATAATCAAAACACTCTTCTAAAAGTGCTCCAACACAATAAAGTAAACCAAACTGTTCAGTTCTTCAATTTTAAAACATCAGTTTCTTCAACATCTCAGTCACTTTAAAAAGTGATCTTGCTCAGTCTTTAATCAAGAACCTTCCTGACATCTGTTTCTATATCACTGCAGCGTACACAGTTCTAAACCACATTCCACTCACAAGACCGTCCATTGCGAACATAGCTTATCTTATTTTAACTGCGTAGGTCGTTTAGTGCGGGTCTTATCTTAGTCAACTGTCAAGCTAAGCAGTCCCTAAATAAATCTCCTTTGCTCTATACAGGAGCATCTTAGCAAAATCACAACTCCTTACTCTACCGCGACGCAATATAAAAAAAGGGAAACCCTCAGTCATTTTTTAATCTCATGTCAGTCTTTATCTGGGGGCTTATCTTAACAAGGAATCCAAAGCTTGTATATCGTACAATATTTTTCAAGTCTTTGAAGATGTTAACTTCATTAATATAAGGTATTTAACCTCCTGTCTGCTTGCAGTTCTCTACCACAGAGCTGTTTTAGGTGCCTACGCACCTTAATTCATTTATTTATTTTTTTTGAAACTCCATTTCCGCCTCATCTTATCTGCTGCTTGTTTCCATCAAAATGGACACAGTGTTTCGCCGTATTGGGTTCATTAAATATATTGACTTGGATAGTTTTAGCAAATACAAGAATTAACCTCATACTTGCTGTACTTTGGTTTCTATGAGAGTTTAAAGTGAAGAACTTTCTTCAACTGTTTTCTTCATTTATTTCACCAAGTATTACTTTCATCAGCATTTAAACAATGTGATCCTGTTTACTTTGATAGCATATATTTCTCATTTATTTTCATAATTGATCACTTTTAATTCCTGGCTTGATGCCGATTTTTTTTAATCCATAAAATTACATTTTCTTACTCCTAAATCATAAACAAATGTACAATATATACATGTGACATAAACTTCAACACATAAATACATAACATAATCATATAAAACAAACAGAAAAACACACTCGACCGGTCACATATATCTCTTACGATCTTATCTTTAAGTTCGTCTTGCCCTCTAAAAAAGCTCTGTACGGAACTTAAATCAACCTCTTTGAGTCTGTCTTTAACCAGACCCATCGTCTATGCTTCCACTATGGGATTTTAGGTTCAGATGTCTTCTGGTGCATTCTTTAAAACGCAGGCCAGGGCGTATTCTATTGTCGTAGCCTCTCTCATGACAATTATTGCTCAGCCACACTTGAGTCAATATTTCACTAATTTAATTGCTTGGCCTCTCCAAGTCAATTGTTCAATATATGCAATACTCATATTCTTAAGCTACATTTACACCACCTTCCTATTACATCCTAAGCTGCCTTGATTTTCCACCCAAAGAGATCCTGAGGGTCGTCCACCATTCATGTTAACATTGTTTCTGAAAGCTATGCAAACATTAACTCAAAAACCTTTTTTCTTCTAAGAATGGTTTCTCAAAGTGACTTTAAAGCTTTTATTTTTCTAATAAATGTCTAAATATGTTTTCCTAAAATGCGTCTCCCGAAAATCAATTTTTTAAAATTGCCAAAAATAAATTAGTCCACTTCACTCCCCTGGCGCCAAGGCCCTCTTCCATGCTATCAGGCCTGGGAGAGATCCCTTCCCTTACTGACGTGTGAGCATCTGCAGTTTGCCCCCACCTATCCCCTCTCCCAGACCCCCATAGCATTCATGTACCTGTATGTCCAGATTCTTTGGGCTTGAAGAAATTGGGCCTCCTGGCTGTAGCTCGCCAAATGTTCATTCACACACTCTCACACACATTGGGTTTTATTTCTTCCAGCAGGCAAACCACAGGATACATCATCAGAAACATCTCTGGAACTCTGCTAAAATTACGAGGCTCACCCATCCTTACATACACATCTAGGGAGGTGAGGTAATGGTCTGGTCACATGTACAATCCATTTCCAGTCTTTGATTTGTTAATTTATATGGAATGATCAGTGTGCTGTGCCTCTTCCTACTTGTGAGTCGCCGGCCTATCTGCCTCAGACATACTCTAGACTGGTTCCACCCACTCATACACGCCCCCCCCCACCTTGGTCCCCTGCATGAACTTTTATAAAAAAAACTGTCCACTGAGGTCCGAGTGAGTTAGCATAAAGCGACCATTTTGTCTGCTCAAACAAGTAGGTATTTTGAAGTGCCTGATCTTGTCACAAAACCCAAAATGGCGGATCACTTATGAAATGCCTGACCAACCCAAATGTGCCTAAAACTTGGGACTTGCCCCAATTTGGATCTAGGTTCTTTGATAATATATCATAACATTTACTACCTGACACATTCTCTACTGCACATAACTTTCTGACTCCATAAATATGGATCCTCCTCTAAAGGGCTTTCCTGCGAAGCACTGTAATTGATCACCCCACCATGTTATCTACGTTCGGTTTGAGGGGGGAGTGAGTTGATCACCACTAAATTCAGTTTGAGGGGGGCTATAACTATTTCTATAAACTGGTGTTCCTTGCTATGAACTACTGTCATGTTTCTGAGTACCACTTACCTGAATTGAGTTAACTTCTATATATATGTAAATTAGGAGGCGCCACTCGTCTTTGCCACACTGGCTAGTTCCGAAGCATCCCCATCTGCACAGCTCGTGTTCTTCTGGGGGACCGATAGCTCACAGAGGTAGAGCGCATGCTGCGGAGCTGTGCGATCACAAGGTTGGCCAAACTCATGAGAAGTCCCAATTCAGATTCTCACTCTTCTGATGTTGGGTTGCGTTCCATTAAAATGGCGAATACCAATAACGGTGCTGTGAAGCAGGGTGGCAAGCGCTATATAAAAATCAAAGCAGAAATGCTGGTAGTAAGAGCCAATTAATTTCATTTACATTTTTTTTTTATTTACCAGTTTTTTATCATCACTTGACAACGTCTTCCATAGGAAGGTAGGTCAGAGCAAAGAAACGTGGGCAAATGGAAAGCGGGCATTTTGCACAGGAGTAAACCTGCAGAAAAAGAAATGTAGGCACAGCTTTTAACTGGAATGTTTTGTACTTATACAATATAGATGGAACAACAACAAAAAAAAACAATGCCAGTATTGCCATTGTAAGAACGCACTCGTTAGTGCTTTACTCAATAATTGCTGGTATTTGCTCCTGTAGGAACTTGCGTGTTATGGCTTTGCCCGAATATTGCCAGCATTTGCTCCTGTAAGGATACACCTGTGATTGCTTTGCCCAAATATGACCAGCATGTGTCCCTTTAAGTACACACCTGTGAAGGCTTTGCGCCAACACGCTCACATTTGGCCATGTAGGAATATGCAGGGTCCAGCATTAACCGTGGGCCTAGTAGAAATACTTTTGCTCCCCTTGGTTGTTCGCTGTGTTTCCACTAGGTCTATGCTTCAGGTAACAGTGTGCAAACCCTAACCTGCGCATGTTCGTCTACAGTTAATAGGTATTTTAGTGAGCACACAGGGTTTTATTAAAGTACTCTTTGTCAAGTAACCGCGTGCTCTGAGATGGTGTCATTTCACAGAGACCGCTGCAATGGCATTGATGTATTGCTGGGTGTCGTAGCCACTTTAGGAATGGGCGTGGCCGTCTTCCTTGTCTGCGCCACAGGTGCTGTGCTAGGTGGCGGTCACTGTGTGCGTGAATGTGAATATTCAAGTGCCCTGAGGTGGGCTGCAGTCTCGTGCTGCCATCTGCTGAGGGCATAGCCATGTATCTCTCTGAATACTGATGTGCTGAATGTGTCTCTTATGCTATCGGCTTCTACTGGCTGCAGCGCCTTACCCGCCACCAACCCGCAGTGTTCCCCCCACCCCCTATGTTTCCCTGTGAACCCCCCTAATTCCTTGAGGCCACTGGTAATGTATCAAGTTCAGGAGAAAGCTGGCACATGTTCAGCAAAATCCTGGTGACCCCTTTTTACTTTTTAATATCCAACACTGACGATTGTTTCTTGTACATGTAATGGCGATGCACGTGCTCACAATTTCCAGTTTTGAAATGAAGGGAACAGGGGATACACAGATTCTCCTCGGATGACCTGACAGGCAGATAAAGCAGCATCAGGCCCCAAAGCCAAGGCTCTTAACTATTGGACCACGCCTGCGTGCTAGTCTGCGCCCCTGTTTCTGTCAGAACATGCCATGCTGCGAAGCAAGGAGCGGTGTAATTTGCGAGAATTTGTTGTAATTCGAGAATTCCAAAAGAAAGTGTTTTTTTAAACATCTTTGGAGTTCTGAGGAACAGTACACAAAACATTTGAATCGTCTAACGAGGTTTCACTTATAAATAAAGGCACAAAAGAAACCATACTAAGCTAGAAAGCTTGCGTAATGGGGAACCCCCCGCGTTCGTGATGCTAGCACACCACTACTCTGAACAGTTAAACATTGCAGTGGGGGCTAAGTACAGGAAAATGGACTGACTAGCATCCTAGCAAAAAAAAATACAAAATATACACCTGGTGCCTGAAATTAGATAGCAAGTAGAATAAGCTCCCAAAACTACAAGCATTCAACTGGATATCCATCGGCAGAGGGAGGCAAGAGGATGCAAGTGGGATAGAGACGAGAGGCAGATGTGAATCCTGCGGTGTTGATGCTTGCTGGCCAGCAGAGGAGGCAGGTGGGTGTACGTGGGATAGAGGGAGAGGCAGATGTGAATCCTGCGGTGTTGATGCTTGCTGGACAGCAGAGGAGGCAGGTGGGTGTACGTGGGATAGAGGGAGAGGCAGATGTGAATCCTGCGGTGTTGATGCTTGCTGGACAGCAGGGGAGGAAGGTGGGTGTACGTGGGACAGAGGGAGAGGCAGATGTGAATCCTGCGGTGTTGATGCTTGCTGGACAGCAGGGGAGGCAGGTGGGTGTACGTGGGACAGAGGGAGAGGCAGATGTGAATCCTGCGGTGTTGATGCTTGCTGGACAGCAGGGGAGGCAGGTGGGTGTACTTGGGACAGAGGGAGAGGCAGATGTGAATCCTGCGGTGTTGATGCTTGCTGGCCAGCAGGGGAGGCAGGAGGGTGTACGTGGGACAGAGGGAGAGGCAGATGTGAATCCTGCGGTGTTGATGCATGCTGGCCAGCAGGGGAGGCAGGTGGGTGTAAGTGGGACAGAGGGTGAGGCAGATGTGAATCCTGCGGTGTTGATGCTTGCTGGACAGCAGAGGAGGCAGGAGGGTGTACGTGGGACAGAGGGAGAGGCAGATGTGAATCCTGCCGTGTTGATGCTTGCTGGACAGCAGAGGAGGCAGGAGGGTGTACGTGGGACAGAGGGAGAGGCAGATGTGAATCCTGCCGTGTTGATGCTTGCTGGACAGCAGAGGAGGCAGGAGGGTGTACGTGGGACAGAGGGAGAGGCAGATGTGAATCCTGCCGTGTTGATGCTTGCTGGACAGCAGAGGAGGCAGGAGGGTGTACGTGGGACAGAGGGTGAGGCAAATGGAATCCTGCGGTGTTGATGCTTGCTGGACTGCAGAGGAGGCAGGTGGGTGTACGTGGGACAGAGGGAGAGGCAGATGTGAATCCTGCGGTGTTGATGTTTGCTGGACTGCAGAGGAGGCAGGTGGGTGCACGTGGGACAGAGGGCGAGGCAGATGTGAATCCTGCGGTGTTGATGCTTGCTGGACAGCAGAGGAGGCAGGAGGGTGCACGTGGGACAGAGGGAGAGGCAGATGTGAATCCTGCGGTGTTGATGCTTGCTGGACAGCAGAGGAGGCAGGAGGGAGTACGTGGGACAGAGGGAGAGGCAGATGTGAATCCTGCGGTGTTGATGCTTGCTGGCCAGCAGAGGAGGCAGGAGGGTGTACATGGGATAGAGAGCGAGGCAGATGTAGATGTGAATCCTGCAGTGTTGATGCTTGCTGGACAGCAGGGGAGGCAGGAGCGTGAAAGTGGGAAGGAGGGAGAGGCAGAGATTAATCCTGCGGTGTTGATGCTTGCTGGCCAACAGGGGAGGCAGGAGGGTGTACGCGGGATAGAGGGGGAGGCAGATGTGAATCCTGCAGTGTTGATGCTTGCTGACCAGCATAGGAGACAGGAAGGTGCAACTGGGGGCAGCAGGAGAGGCAGAGATGAATCCTGTGCTGTTGATGCTTGCTGGCCAGCTGAGGAAGCAGGAGGTTGCAAGTGGGATACAAGGAGACGCAGATGTGAATCCTGTGGTGTTGATGCTGGCTGGCCAGCAGAGGAAGCAGGAGGGTGTATGTGGGATGGAGGGAGAAGCAGATGTGAATCCTGCGGTGTTGATGCTTGCTGGCCATCAGAGGAGACAGGAGGGTGCAAGTGAGATAGAGACGAGAGGCAGAGATGAATCCTGCTGTGTTGATGCTTGCTGGCCCAAAGTCCCCTGTTTTCGACAGCCAGTGTGATTCTAGGTGACCAATACAACCTACAGGTGTGTGTTTAGTCCTGATGGGGGAACCCAAGATTTATCAGTGGAAGGCAGCACTGTGAGGTCCCCACCCCATTAGAAGCTGGTGTGAGTGGAGGAGGGTGACATGCTAAAAGTGATAGTGCTGTTAGTGTGTTGTGTTTGTGGGCAGTTGCTGCAGTGTGAGAGGATTGTGTGCATAGTCACGGTGGAGAGTAGTCGAGATGATATTTTTTTTATAGGGAGATGGTGTGGTGAATAGTTAGCTGAGAGGGATCCTTTTGGTTCTGTGCTGTTGTTGAAGTGCCTGGTTATCGTCTCCATTAGTGATGGTTCATGCTGTTCTGGTTTGGTTTCAAGAGAAAGGAGTGACTGACCCGAATGAATTCAGTCTCCTGTGTCACTCCTTGCATGGGTGATGCACAACAAAAACATGTAGAGATTGGCCAACCATTGTAGCAATGCAACCACTGCGGATTTAATGCAAATGGTTTATCCTAAAGTTCCCACTAGAAGAGACTGCCTCTCCCTGTGCCCAGCATTGACTACTGAATTATCACATGTGGACTGCGCAGATCTGCTAACCACCAATGCACAGGTATTCTGTGCATGTGTGATGAGTAGCGGGAGCACAATCACTAGACTGTACTAACTACACTAGAGCATATGCATATATTGAGCAATACATAAGTGGTAGAGGAGAACACCTAACTTGCACTCATCTTTACAAAGTTACAGGCTAAGGCGATCTCATATGATTTCCCAAATTGTGTAATTGGTCACAAGATAAATCACTGCAATCTTTGCATTCAGTTGAAATAGATAATTTTTAGTTTGGGCTATTAGGTGGGCTGAAAGCGCTACCTTAAAAGCCAAAACTATTGTCACATAAGAGCTTCAAATATGTGCTTTGAATGATGGTCTGTAATGCCTTTCCAATGTAGATGACATTTGAGGAGGGATACACAGTTGTAATTCCTCCCATTCCCTGCCCGTAGCCAATGTAATATGTATGGCTAATCCCACGCATTCCTGGCCATCTCGGAACTCTTTGATTTTGTGTGAGCTCTTCCATTGAGGCAGCGGCCTTGGATGACTGTCTCCAAGGGAGCTCTTTGGAAACAAGCCGGCCATCTTTGAATGGTAAATATACCATGCATCTTCCAAATAAAATGATACATTGTTTAAAATAGCTAAAGTAATTTGCATTTCGGGAACTTGTTTTGATTTGCCATTAAACGAGGGCTAGTTGTAATTGTTTATAAAATGTTAATGCAATAAAATATATATATATATGTATATATATATATATATATATATATATATATATATATATATATATATATATATATATATATATATATATATATATATATATATATATATACACACAGATCCATACAGATCCAGGTTTCAAAATGTAAAACATAGGTTGAAGTTTTTTTTAAAACTCTGACTCCGAGACTTGGGTACAATGGGAGTGCCAATTATTAAAACCAGTGAGACTGTTCACCCTTTGTTAGGAAAGATTTATTTTTACTGCAACTTTCCTTCCATTGTTAATGGACCACCAAACCTTTTGCTTTTATTTTTGATCCTAGCCTGACTGTTTCCAGTGGAGCCCAGTCTTCAGCTGCGCTGCTCTGCACTTTTGCTCATCTGTTATGGCAAAACGGACACATTCTTCAGACTTTCAGTACTGGGAAACCGGTTCCCTTAGTCTTTGACTATGTTGCTGTTTCTTGCTAACTTTTTATCTATGTGCCAAGTACCTTACAGTACCTGCACATAGGGGTCCTTTTGTTTTATGGTCCTAGACACCCTCTAAAAAATGTTGGTGGCAGCAGTTCACCTTTTTAGTATTTTTAATCTTTTCAATGAACCATATTGAGTTTACCGCAAGACTGTGGCCAATGCCAAGAATGGCCGTGCCACAACGTCTTTTGTTCAGTCCTTTAGCCATCTTGTCCCTTTGCCTCCCTCCAGGTTGAGTAGACTCAGGAATTCCTTATTTGGGCATGCAGCCACCCATGAAAACCACACCTTTCGCTAGCTCCTGCATGTCATGTGTGCTACTGTCCCGCAGCTGCTGAGAGCCAGAGCATTGTCCAACTGCAGGGGTTGAGCCTACAAACGACCTGGCCTAGACTGGCAAAGTTTGGTCCAGATTTTGTCGAGGGTCGGTGAGTACTTGCATCACTTACCGGTGACCCCCTGGCACAGCCATTGTTCTTTATGCACGAGAATCCCTAAAAAGATACTCACCTTATCTGGGCTAGCCTGTGCTCCCTAGCTATTCCCAAAACTCAAAAGTCACTCTGCCTGCAAGGGTAGAAACTCCTCGAATAGTAGGACACTGTTCTTCATCACCTCAAGCCCCTTCCTGAACTGCTACAGCTCCCTGAAGAGGACCCACTTTTTCTCATTATGTTTTTTATTATTTTTATTTTTATATGTCTGTATACAAACTTTTAAAAAAGAAAGAGAAATTCACTACAAAGGAAAAGGGAGAGAGGAGGACGCGGATACTGAAACCATAGAAAAGAGAAAACAAGAAGAGGACAAGAGGGAAAAAAGCATTTTTCCGTTTTCCTTCCATCAAGTACAAAAAGTCAAGCTAGGATTTATGTACGGATCTTTCTTTAGCCTGTTAGGCATTGTTGATTAGGGGTTTCCAATGGTTTATTCGACCTCAATTCTCAGCAATCTCTTTTCTAATTCTTCCAAGAAGAGGACCAAGGCATAAACTAGTTTCAGATCCGCTCCGTCAAACATCCTTTTCCACCAGTCTTCGCCAGACAAACAAGGCCTAGCCTCCAATAGTTTCCCTAATAAAATGGTTTGTACAGAATAGAGTCAGATGTTTTAGTGTCTCGTTTTCTGAACTACAGAACCTACACGGATAAACCGACTTTGGAGGCAATTGACGTATATTTAAAATTTCCTTTGTTAAAAAAAGATTAATTCTAAATATCTCAGGATCGATCCACGGGCTCTTGCTTCAGGTGCTACAAAATTCATGCGTCGATGGGCATTTTGAATATTGCAAGTTTCACACCAGTCCGCTTCCCACAGTTTCTTTTTAACTTTATTCGGATTCTGTGACAAGGTTTCTTTGTCTGAATTCACTTGTACTAAAAGAGTTAGAGAGCTACTCTCCAATTCTTCCTGAATTGAATCTGGGGATGGTTTTCCTTTCATTTGTTTCAAAATGTTAAATTGGGGCAGATCTTCCGTGCCAATGATCTTTCTGTAAAGAGACAAAAGTATTCCATATTACTCTGGCATTAATGGATGTCAGCCCTAGTTCGTACCGAGTACAGGCAGAGGGGGTCCCTTTCGGTAAATTCAGGATTCTATTCCAGTAAGTGTTCTCGCACCATGACCATGTCTCGTGAGCACACCCCAAGATGGCCTCCACTCCAAAGATTAAAGATGGAACCACCTTAGCCTTGTAATATTCAAGGGCAGGTTTTATCAAAAATGTTCCGTATTTCTTGTTCACCATTGCACCTTGAACTGTCAGAAGTTTACATTTTCTTTTAATTTTGGTTCATCGTTTATGTGGGAGCTGAGCACGGCCCCCAAATACGGTACCTGACTGACACAGTTAATCAATTTACCTCCGACATCCCATTGAAATTTCTTTCTTCTTACTGACGCTGCACCGGTTAGACTTGGGAGCACGAGAATCTGTTTTTTCAGCATTGATCTCAAGACCGTTTTTCACAGTAAAGTGTTCCAACGCTCTCAGTTTTCTTTGTAGGCCAACCGGCGTTGCATCAATGAGAACTATGTCATCGGCATAAAGGATGCGCCCAATGTGTGAACCAATTATCTTTGGTGGGAAAGCTCTAACTTTGCCTAGGTCCTTCTGGACGTCGTGGATGAAAAAACTAAATAGGGGTGCCCCCAACGGGCAACCCTGCTTCACTCCTCGAGAGGCCTTTATTGCCGTGGACAAAGAACCTTTCTGGCCCAATCTAATTTTCACTGTTGTGTCCGAGTAGAGTTCTTGAACTGCTTTCATTAGACTCGGTGGACATTTGTAATCTGTCATTTTAGTCCAAAGCAATTTTCGGTTGACACTGTTGAAGACGTGAGCCAGATCGACGATGGCTTGAGCCAGATTGACAAAGGCTAGATAAATCTTTGTTTTTTTCTTTATCGCCTCCATTTTTAGGATATTTAAGATGAAAAGATTGAGCGAACACCCAACTCCCCTTGTGAATCCAGTTTGAGGAATGTCCATAGCCTCTACGTCCTTAATCCAAGCTGTTAAATGATTCAGGACTAGAGTTGCAAAGATCTTTCCAATCACGTCAAGTAGGGCTATGGGTCTGAAGTTTTTGGGATCAGATCGTAGGCCTTTTTTAAAAAAATTGACACTATCAAGGTGCATTTCCACATTTGAGGGAGTCTTCCTTCTTTTATGATGTTACAAAAAAGGTTATAACAGAAGTCGGCCCATTGTTCTGGATTTTGCTTTAGCATCCAATTTGTCAGCCCGTCAGGATCTGGAGCTCTAGACAGGCTTAGTCTTTTGATGTCTTTCAGTATGGCATCTTTGGAAATTTTAAAATCCCATGGGCTGTGGTGTTCCAAGCTTTGTACACACTCCTTTCGATGGTTTTTAAATAGCTCTGTACAGTGGGTAATCCACTGGGTCTCCGTGACCTGGGAGACCTGCAATGAACCCTGACTGGCTTCTGTGTTGTTTATTAAGGACCAAAAGATTGAGTTTTTTTGTGTCACGATCTTTATCATCACCTCAGCGTCATTTTGTAGGATTACGTTTTTATGACTCCGCAACCATGCTTTATACGATGATTTGGCTTTTTTTATTTCGACCAAACGGCGTTGTGTGGAGCACTTCCTAGCATCTCTTAAGGCTTTTCTCAACGTCCTTTTTTTAACTACTATTTCAGGGTCGTAAGAGTGTTGGTGGCGAAACCCTTTTTTTTTGCAGACCCAGATTGTATTCAGTGTATTTCTCAAGTAGTTTTGGGTATTCAATTTGGTCCCAGAATGTAGAGTTGTTGTTAGTCTCAAGAGCTATTGCGATATCAATAATGTTTTCTCTGTTGATACGCACTCTGTTTCGACCTGGCATCACGCTTATCTTTGCGTTCCAAGATTCTTTTTTTACGCACCCCAGACCAGAAATTTGAATGGTTACTAAGTTATGGTCACTCTGTTCCATGGGGATCACAATGAGTTCAGATGTTTTTTCCACGATGGCGTTTGATGCGTAGAAGTAATCGAGGATCGAGGATTTAGACCCTGTGACCATGTTACCGCAGGAGGAATATCTCCTCTGATGTTTCCATTTAATAAGGTTAGTTCACGGTCCTCCATCTCATAGTTCCATGCCGTTTTGATTTTACATGGATCTTTCTTTTTTCTATTTGGATTGTTTTTCAATGTAGTTTCTTTTTCAACTTTACACATTCCATATTTAAGTCTCCGCATACGATTATGTTAGGAGCTACACAGGACTCGTGATGCGATCAATAGTGTCACAAATTAATTCGAGGAACTCCGATTCGTCCGTGGCAGTATGCTGCCAATATATGTTTATGATGTACAAAGTCGTTACTTCATTTACTGGGCTTTTGTTTAATTCTATCGTCACAGACTGCAGGTAAGATTTAAGGATTTGTAGATTTTATTATTTTCAGGTTTTTGGATTGTTTCACCATAGTTATTAGGCCTGCCATCGGTCTACCCATATTTTGCTTAATTGCTGGAGTATTTCGAAGCTGTCGGCACAAGGCAGCTCCTGGAGCCAGGTTTCCTGCAGGAAAATTATGTCCAATTCCTCAAGAACGTGGGACGATTTTCCAAAGAGGTGATTGAAACCTCTCGTATTCCAGGATCCCATCTGCATTGATTGAAAGGTCTTTTCGGATTGGCATTAGAGGTCCTCACTATTGTTTAGGGACCCAGGCAGCCAACTCCAGGTTCCTTGAACAGTATCAACGTCTTCGACTCTGCTGTCTTTATCACTGCCTTTCACATCAACCCGGTCATTCTTCATAGTGATTTTAATTGATTTCAAAGGGCTTCACCGGGAAATGGAGTCAAGGTCACACCCCCTGCAGACCCCCGCCAGGTCGCCACATTGGGCGTCCCTTCTGCCCAATGTGGAGAAACTTACAGGCCCCAGCCTGATCTGAGCTATAACGCTGCGACCTGAGAGGCACCGGGACTGGCTCATCTCTGCGACGGCGGACCAGCTGCAGGTCAATGCTCTGCTGAAAGCGCTGGGCACAGCAGACCCTGCTCTGACCGACGCCGGCCCATGGAGAGAGAGAACCTCCACCCTGCAACTTTGTGCCATGAGATCCTCCGACCAGCAGATCCACATCTGACACCCGGCTCCCGACCCCAGCAGTGAGAGGCCAACCTCCTGACTCCGGCCATCACACCCCTTGCAGACCCCCGCCAGGACGCCACATTGGGCCGCGCAACGGACATAAGCCACCCCACGGTGGGCCCCCCACATTGGGTCGCCCCCACGGACAGAGCCCGGGAGAAAGCCCCCCAGGGAGAGGAATCCACAACAGGCTCGATCGCACATCAAGCAGACCACAGAGGACACAGCACTAGTGCCTCTGCCCTCGAGGTCCAGCCAGCAAGCACCAGCGTCCTCAGTGGATGGTCTTGTGTGCTCCTGTGCACAGGAACCAGGTAAGGAGAGCGGGAGGGCCACGAACTGCCCGAGGGCCCATAAGTACTATCAGTGGCCCAGGGGATACAAAAAGGTCCCACCAAGTCATAGAGTCCCCCCATTTGGCGGGCTGAAGCACACTTATATACCATGCCAACTGAGTCTTGAGACGACCCCCTCAGGCCAACCGAGAGCAACACAGCATCCATTAGCAGAAAATAAATAGGGCAGCCACCCCTGGCCCGTGGTGTGTGAAAAGACTCCTGAATAGAGAGGAATTGTTACACCAGAAGACCACCCAGTGGTCAGAAACACCCTTCCAAGCCAGTAGCAAGGGGATTTTTAACCAATTATATTGGCTTCCAAGCCAGACAACCTGCCGCTTCAGTGGTGACTAGAACAATAGATTGGATTGGGAATTAGAGGTAGCTTGAAAGGCATGTCACCAGCCACCTCTATGAAAGGTTATCGGCGCAAGCAATTGATTCCCTCGCCCTCGACCATAACAAGCAAAGCCCCCTGAGCCCAGTGTTGTCAACATCACTCAGAATCGGTGCTTACAAATAGGCAAATAACAGAAGGACCAAACAGAAAGAGAACCTCCTACACGAGACCCACAGGAGGCGCACCAGGAATATCGTGGTGCTCAGCAGTACACACCAAGCCGCCTGGACAGTACGCCAAAGATGGGTCCAGACCCCTACCAGAGAGAGTGGATACCAGCTTAGTGGTCTCGCCCAGCGGAGACAGAATAGTAACCCTCTGCAGCACACATACTGTGGGGTAGACGCATGTTCCCCATTGACCGGCAGAGAAGACTCGGCCACTCAATCTAGGTACGAGAAACCAATAGAGACGTATCCCTGCGAAGTGGGTATTGCATGTGACACTCCAGCTTCACAGTGAGGGGCACCCTGCCGTGCTGGGGCCCCCCTCACCACTTTGAGCAACATGCCTAATCAACCTATGACCAGCCCACACTTGGTCTATATCTCAACGCAAGCATGTCACCCCCACTCCCCTGCTCTGACAAGGTACCACCCATACCTTTCCTACCAGCTTTGAACACAAATTCCAGCAACCTAAATCGTCCTGACTCCCTGCATAACCACACCATCCCCACCAAACCACCCCACAATGCACAAACCAACTCCTACACATTGCCTCCTCACCTGCGAAATCAGAGGCTAGGCTGCCGTTCGACCCATTTCTCAGCCCCCCATAACACCTTCATCACTAAGCACTCCAAACACTCACCATCACTGAATACTACCCCCACACCAAAAAACATCCAGCAACATCAACACACCCAAGATCATCCCCACTATAACGAAACAAAATAACAACCAGCAAACACAGCTCCAATGTGCACTCATTAATGCGAGATCCCTCCCAGCGCACGCCACAGAGATCCATGACCTCATCACAGATCTTGACCTAGATATACTAGCTATCACTGAGACCTGGCTACATGAAGCCTCAGGTCCAGCCATATGCCAATCATTACCACCAGGACACACTATCTTACGCCAGGATAGAACATCCAGTAAAGGAGGAGGGGTCGCCCTTATCCTCAAAGACACCCTCAAAGTTAGACAGCTAAAAACATCAGATGCCAACAATTTCGACTTGCTATCAGTAAAAATATCCCCTTCACCAAATGACACCATTACAATACACATTGTTTACCAACCACCAGGCCCAACTCTCGACTTTCAGTCTGATATCACTCACATCTTAGGCGACAACCTCAAAACAAACTCAAGAGCCATACTCATAGGAGACCTCAACCTATGCTTCAAAGACCCAAAAGATAAGCAAAGCAAAGCACTTGCCAATGCTCTGCGTGACTTAGGCTTCACCCAACGAGTGAACAAACCGACCCACAAAGAGGTTGTATCCTGGACTGGATTGTGGATCACAACTGTGCAGCCGACATCAGCTCTAACACACCCCGCCCATGGACTGACCACCACCTACTACACTTCTTCATACCATCTAAAATAAGAAGGAGCCCAAACCTACCCACTCCAGCAACCATGGCTAGATCAAAAAAACTGCACACTGCAGACAGGCTTATCCCTCTCCTAGAAACGTTGGCACTGGCTCATCCCACAGCCAACGACCCTACAACTCTTGTTGAGATCTACAACAACACGGCCAAAGAGATTATAGATATTGTAGCCCCACTGGAAAAGAAAAAAGCGAAACAAAAACTTCATGCAAACTCCTGGTTCACCCAAGAACTCCAGGACGCCCGAACCAACAAAAGAACAGCACTAACCTCCTGGCAGACAAATCCCTCCTCTACCACAAGAGACACCTACCTCACAGTTGCCTAACTATATAAAAAAGCCATCGCTACAGCTAAGGCGGCCACCTACAATGACAGAATTGAGAAAGCCAACTCTCAATCCAAAGAGCTATTCGTCATTTACAACAAGCTGACCATCCCACCCTCCTCAGCACAACCTACTGAAAAAAACGCAACATGGTGTAACAACATCAAACATGCTATGCTAGATAAAATCAAAAAACTCCAGAACAAAATCAAATCTCAACTCGACAAACTTCCCAAAACCACTCCACCACCACTTCCTAGGCCTTCCACCCTCCTACTAAAGGATAACACTGTACACAGAACAAACGCACCTAAACCCTTCTCATTCAAGGAAGTCACAGTTCCTGAGGTCCTTCTAATCATGAAACAGACCCAAACCATCTCTATATGCAAAGGAGACATTTTCCCAGCCAACTTAATCAAAGACTGTGTCAAAGCTTTGGCCCCTTTTTGTAACTACATTCAACAATACCTCCTTCGCCACCAGCACTGTCCCACTCGCCCTTAAGGAAGCATGGGAAGACCGCTGTTAAATAAACCTACCTTGGATCCGGACGCCCCAAACAACTACCGTCCCATTACCACGGTGCCGTTTCTGCTCAAGATCCTGGATAAGGCTAAATACCTACGGATCCAAGCTTACCTGGAAACGCACAACATACTTGGAAAAAGGCAATCAGGTTTCCACCCGCGCCATAGTACAGAGTCAGCCCTACTCGACCTCAAGAACCAACTACTTGAAGCCATGGACAAAGGCAAGACCTCTCTACTCCTACTTCTAGATCTCTCGGTGGCCTTTGATTTGGTCGACCATAAGATCTTGTGCAAACACCTCACCAACACAGCACACTTCTCCCAAAAAGCCACCGACTGGATCACCTCCTTTCTGGACGGTCGAGCAATGAGAGTCTTCTCAGACCAGGCATCCGCTCAGCCATCACCTATCAGCTGCGGAGTCCCACAAGGCTCATGCACCTCTTCACCCTCCCCTTATTCAGTGACCTAGAAGACGTCGGCATAACCTTTACAAACTATGCCGATGACACCCAAATTCTCCTAACTCTAACAGGTAACTATGAGCAAGCCTCAAGACACTCCAAGACACATATGCACGTATCCAGGCTTGGATGGCGGCAAATGGTCTATGCCTAAATGGGGAAAAAAACGAAATACTGCTAGTAGGCCCCAAAGAAGCCTTAAAAAAACTAGATGGCAACTATAGTTCTTTCAGCATCGAGGACACCATCATTAAAACCTCAGACACAGTCAAAACACTCAGAGTTTATCTGGACTCCGCCCTATCAGTGCATAGGCAAGTCAACACCATCTCATCAGCGGCTGCGCTCACATCAAAAATCATAAACGCTGTTAGACCATACCTATCTCATAGAAATTGCCTCAACATCGCAAGGGCCTCATCTTGTGCAAAACTTGACTAGTGCAACATTCTACTCCTAGGCACCTCCAATAATAACATCAACAGATTACAAATCGCACAAAACAGTGCCCTCAGAGCCGCACTCTGTATACCCAAGAGAGAGCGCATCTCCCAGGCACGGAAAGATGCCCAATGGCTCCCGGGCAAAGAACGCATAAAATTCAAAGCCCTCACCATCACACACAGATGTATCGCCCAGTCTGCCCCAGCTTACCTAGTGGAAAGAATACACCAATCACCACCCTACAGACTGAAACGTGACCAATATTCACACCAACTCTCAGTCCCTGCATTCAACAGAGCTAAAGCAGGCAGCTCTAACTTTGAGGTTCTAGCCCCTAAAGCTTGGAACTCACTCCCACTCAGTTTAAGAAAAGAAGAATCCCTGACAACCTTTAGGAAAGCTCTAAAAACAAAGCTGTTCAACTAGACCATGTCATGCATTGTCTGTAACGCTTTCCCTCTGTAACCTGTAACACCTTCTCTACAATGTCATATACTGCTGTATACATCTGCTCCTGCAACAATGTTATAACCTGCACCGAATGTATACCCTGTATAACCTGTATAACATGCACTAAGTGAATATCCTGTAACAGCGCTATGATGCCTCCGGGCCGCTGGGCGCTTTATAAATCCAAATAAATAAATAAATAAGGTGTGGGGTGATGACCGGCACACTCATTTCATCCGTCCGGGTTGGTCGAAGAGGGTCCAGAGTGGTCTTCCCTATCTGAACATTCGGGGTTATGTTCTTCTTTGCGCCACCATTCCCATTTTGTGGGTTGCTCTTTTGTGGTCTTACTTGTGGTAGCGTTTTTGCAACACAGACTTCTTTAATATCAAAACCTAAGGAGTTTAACTCAGAAGCACAGCTCCAGATCAAATTGTAAATAAATCTCGAAGGAAGATGCAGTAAGACTCTGTCAGTTACAGACTCGTCTACAAATTCAACAGTTTTTATATCATCCGTACCGTAGAAACTGCACGTAATTTAGGGATATGACCAAGCAGCCGTAGCACATTACGTTTGTTCAGAATTAAAAGATCACCCGATCTGAATATTCTTTCAATCAAGAAAAGTTTTTCGATTGGTGTGCCTAAGATCTTGCTCTTAATTGACTAAGCTCCACTTGCTTGTGGTCTCGTGTCATTTCTCCAATCTTGAGGGAGATTGTTTTGAAGAATGCCAAGTTGTTTCAAGTTTCCGAGATGAGCCACTGTGCATTTTTTTCTGTTTCAAAAGTAAGCTTTTCTTTTGCTTCACTATCGCGATCGTTTAGAAGTTTTGTTGAGTCAACTACAAAATCCATTTTCATCTGGACACAAGCTCTTTTTTCTGCGATTGTCATGAATCCATTTTGTCTTCCACCGGTTGAATGAGCATCATTATGCCTTTTGGGTGGAGGACATATTCTTTTCATTGAGGCACTCGATTCATACTTGTCCTGAGGAAGATTTTCAGAGGACTGTTCGGGCTCCTCATCTGGGATGTAATCAGTATCGTCTTCTCCGATTATTTCGTAATCAATGGATTCACAATCTGAGTCTGCCTCATATGTGGACAGATTAGCCAATAATTCGATCGTTCGCTCATCCTCGTTTTTTTGGTTATTACATTCATTTACAATGTTTGCAGATTTAAAAGGAACTTTCCCCCCAACCTTTTGGTTTTTGGTGGTTGGTTCTAATGGGGTGTCAGTTAAATCTTTTTTTTGTTCAGTCAATATTGTTAGGTTGAGAGCCTTAATGTTCCGTAAGAATTTGTTTGAGTTTGTGGCCTTGACATTTTTGCAACTTTTTATGTTTTTTGTTTTTCTTGTTTGCTTCTGGCCTTGAGGGTTCCACTTTTTTTACAACTTCTGCGGGTTTTTGCTTTTCAAAGATGGAAACAGTTTGGTCATTCAGCACTATCCTTTCATCACTGGCGATTGACGCTGCCATGTAGGGAGTTGAAGAACCCTCAGCACTTGCTAACGTAGAAGCAACTGCAGGTATATCGCACAAGACATCAATTACTAAAGCGACATCCGCAGGACACATTATTCCGTCTCTTTCCGTCGAGGCCACATTTTGATGGTTTAAAGTAGTGCGATTAATGCTATCTTCTGCCCGGCTAAAAGGCACTTCATCTACTCTTTGAGGTCTATTGCTTCTAAGCAAGTAGGTACTGGCACACGAGGCAGTGGCTTCTCTGGAGAGATCAGCAGGACAGGTCGACTGGATCCGACCATTTTTTTCACTTGAGGCATCGACGCACTTGGTTTGTTGTTTTTGTAGAATCAGAAGAGCTTCTCTAGCGACTTCCGCTAGAAGCCGTTTGTCCTCAGAATTGTTCCTCAATTGATCTCTCAATAAGGTGTTTTGCATTTCATTTTTCTTAAGGTGGTTTGATTCCTGTTGTTTTAAATCATGAATTGCTCCTTCCATTTCGATTATTTTTGGATTGATTGTCACTAAAAGGCTATTTCGATCTCTGCAGGCTTCATTCAAGTGCTCGTATAGTTTGAGCAGGGGAGCCACTGTGATTGTCAATGCAGAAATCAAGTTTGGCCGCAGTTCATTTATAACTTGCTCGACAAGGTTTGTACAGGACTCCCGATCGTTGATTAGTTGAGTTCTGTTTTGTCGTCTGGACACTGGCCAACGGATTTTAGGAAAATCACGTTCCATAAAGGAGGAATCTGTCGGTCTGTCACCAGAGGACTCCTCGGAGGTGGTTGAATTATCATTACATAATGGGCTTGCTTTGCCTTGAGCTTAAAATATTTTTGTTTTTGCACGGTAATCTCTTTTGTGAGCATGATGGAAAAGATATCGCACAGGGGTCGGGTTTCCCTCTTTTAGATGGAATATTTGATTGACTCTGACTAACAGGAAGCTAAATTGCCCCCAACTGCAGCTTCTTTGATTTCTTGTTCATGTGCCAGAGGTTTAGGTTTTGCGTTGATGGAAATTGAGGCATTTCTTTCTTTCAAGTTTTTTAAAAGCTGGTCAGCCACCATTAGTGAATTACGACGTTCAGGTTTTTTGAAACAGTCTGGGTATTTCGTCAATGGACATGTCTCACATGCACTAAGATGGGCAGCACAGAATGGATTCCTTTTGGGGAGACAACACCACGGGGTCCAGAACAGGTTTTGAACAAGTTGGCATCAGCAACAAGTGTGAATGAGCGTCGCAGACAGCCTCAGGGTTCATTCCCAATACAGGTTTGATACCTTCCGGTTTGTTCAGACATGCGTTTTTAAGTTGCAACTTTGAATTCAATGGTGTGGCCACCTTCTTACCAACATGGCGTTCTTGCAAGAGTTTAGTCGCTGTGCGCCATGTTAGGCTTTTTAATGTGGGAATCGGGATTATGCAATGAGGACATTTGCACTCTGTCGTTGGCATCTCGTTTATTATGTTTAGATTCATCTGCGAAGGAAAATGCTCAGGATCACTGAGCCAAAAGTCCCATTTCTGGTTCCCGAGATATTTGGAGGATTCAGGTGTACGCACCTTTTTTTCAAAGTTCCAAGTCGATTTTTCTCACATGTGGGCGGATAATGGGCCACAGAACTCGGCCGTTTGTACAGGCAGGTTGGAGAGACAAGATTCGGGAGAGATAACAAGTAATGCACTTACTTGTGCGGTCAGTCCGTGTGCCTTCAAGGGATCCATTTCTATGTTTGAGGCTATCTGGGAACGTTAAAGGAGTTAAAGCAGTTCACAGCCAAAGTCTGGACCGGTGTTATAAGACGAACCAAATCCTCCTCTGTCCGGAGCCCCGCCCACCTGCGGTCTACAACAACGTGTGTGAAAAATAAGTGGTTTTCTGTGTATTTTTCCCTCCTCACACAATCACAGCATATAAAGGGGATTTCCACTTACTTGATCAGTTGTCCTTGGGCGTCCGTGGCGCTTCAGTGCGTAGGTGCCCTTTATGAGGTACTATTTCTGGCACACGCACCAAAATCGCCACAGCTAAATGGCCACAACCAGCCCTTCTGTCCTCAGGGCTTACGCCGCAAGGGCGTCGTGGGTGTGGCTATATGCTCATATAGTCGTGACGTGCAATGTACATAAACAGTGTTTAAAGCTGGTTAAAGTGTTAGGCGTCCTTTTCACCTTTTACACCGTCGGTTCTCCAGTAATGTGCATAGAAAATATTAGTTCATCCACACGGCCAAATAAGCGACGCCCCACTCGTGCTGCTTCAGAAACACGGGAAACACGAGAAGTGCTTGCAATACTTGAGAGCAGCCGCCACAGCTAAACAGCCACAACCAGCCCTTCTGTCCTCAGGGCTTTCTCTCATTATGCACAACCGTGCTTTTTCAACGCACTACTGTACTTTTGAGCACAAGGCTCTCCACTTTATAGGGCTGGATTGCTTAAGTTAGGGATCCATTCTGAAGAACTGCCTAATGCTATATTTGTGTTAACCTACCCTTCTTGCAGGTTGTGACTGTGTTTTCCCCTTTACAGCATTAGGCGAAATGTAACTATATATGTTAAATAGTGAAAGGCGTGTGTGGTAACTGTTTTATATAACTGTGGTTTATTCGTGTGTAATAAGACCTATTATACATATATATGTATTTTGTACACACACTTGTCTAAGCGTGTTCTGTGGAGTTTTACTGTGTTCGCGTTGTGGGCTTGCGATCACTCTCACCCCTCCTGAGACCTAGTCTTCACCACCTGCCAAACTACTGTGATTGGTCTGGCTTGTCAAGAAGGTTCCTCTGTTCCACTAAACTACGTTGGCCTCCTAAACTTCTGCCCACCAGGTCAGAGTTTAGAAATCCATCTTAACAAATTGGTGTAGAGCGCTGGGATAAGATTAGAGGTACCCAGTTTTGCACACTGGTGAAATACCCAGGTTACACAAGAAACAAACACAGTGGCCTTAGTTAAAATGTTTCTGGAATCTGCCTGCCTCACCTATAGCATGGAAGCAATTGTGAATGTAACTTTAAGTGCTTCCAAGACTGAGACATTAAGGAAGATCTGTGCAGAAAGAGGCTTGTCAACTTCTGGCATGAAGGCTGAAATGATCCAAAAGATCATGGATTGGCAGGAACGCCAATTCAAAGCTTTACCCTCTTATGGCAGTGCCGAAGGTGCTGGGGCTGCTTCCAGTAACAATGCTGAAAAAACTGTTGCTGATTTCATAAAGGTGACTGATGATGATAGGGATGATGTAGTGTCCCAAGTCTCTTCTGCTGGCTCTGAGGCTGATGCCATGCTGGAATTCAAAAAGCAAGAGCTGCAGATTAAGCAGAAAGAGCATGAATTTTGCATGGCTAAACTAGAACTGTAGAAAGCAGAGAAACAGGACAGGGATACCAGTTGGAGCTCTAGAGGATCTGGTAATGGGTCTATCTCCTCCTCTCATCCAAGGTTTCCAAAAGATCTGCTTAGAATATATAATGACAAGAATGGCTTCATGGACTGGTTAACTGCATTTGAGTATGCATCTGAAGTGCAAGAAGTTGTGGATGCTGATAAGATTGCATGGTTTCTCAGTCGACTACCCCATTCTGGCTGCAGTGCTTTTATGGAAATGTCAAAGGCTGACAGAAAGACTTTGTGAAATTGAAGCAGACTCTGGTCTTGAAGTTTGGGAATACTCCTGCCCAATACTTGAAGAGATTTAGAGAGTAGAAGAAAAAAGAATGTATGATGTTTGCGACTTTCGTTGCAGATTCCTTAAAGAACTTGTTTGGCTGGGGTAGAGGGCTATCAAGTAACCACCTACTAGTATCGCTACTGTTAGGAACACTGGGCCCAGTATTATTTAAGTAGCTTCCTCAATGGTAAACCTACAGGACCTTGGAAGAGGTCCTGTGGGGTATACCCAGTTGACTGATAGGTCCTATCTCAATGTTCCAGTAGAACCTGTCAGTAGAACTGTGAGTAGTGAACTGGTCAGGGCATCTGTCAATGTGAGGAGAGCTGTTCTTACAAGAGTTCTGGGTGAGATTAGCCATCAAGACTTGGGTCCTGATAGACACTCACCAGATCATTCAAGCACTTGGTCTCAGAATCAGGCTGCCCTAGCCAAACCTAAGGGAAAGCTTAGGCCTAAGGGGAAACCCATGGCCAGATGAATCGGAAGAAGAAACAGAGGGAAACGCCTACAACATCTGCTGAGGTCATTGGTAGAGTCCCTATTCCTAGTTTGGAAGGACTCCCAGACATCTTGGATCCTATAGGGCTCCTGAGCTACCTAGCATGCTGGTAGAGGAGACCTCTAGGGGAGAGATCAGTATGGGCCAACACAGAAAAAAAAGCATCCTATGGAGAAAGGCCTGCTTCCAGAGGGAGGGTTCCCCTCCAGTGAAGCAAAGGATACAACAGGAAGGTGGGTTACTGAAATGTAAGACCACCAAAGAAAACCTAGAGCGTTTGGAGGTTTCTCGCAGTGTGAGGCCCTTCCTCCTACAGTTGGGGTGTGACATTCCCCTAGTGGTACAACTTTATAAAAGGTCACACAGTAAATTCCAGAAAGTAACCAAATCCAAGTCTGAATCAATTGCACAAAGAGTGCTGGAAATACCACAAATGCACAACGTATTGTTAGTGAGTAGCAGCGATAAAACCTAGCCCAGCACGGCTTTATACAAGTGGCTTAAGTATTTTATCGTGAGGCTCAGCTTAACCCAAGCACTGCACACGGACTGCAATGCGGCGCAATGTAAATAACATACAATGTAGTAGATTGGCTATGTATCGATCTCCTTGTTATAAACAGTACGGACACTCGACAGGTCCCAAGGAGTCGGGCGTCACGAGAGCAGAAGCAACCGCTTCCAGCGCAGGTGCGTGTAAGATCAGGAAACGTGAAGAGATGGGAACTGAGCAAAGGCCAATATTCTTTTGTGTGTTCTCTTGCAAATACCTTTCCCTGGCGCCGGTGAGGATCACAATGATAAAAGTGCTAAACGTCAAGCTATCTCGGCATTAGCAGAATGCTCCAAGCCTCTCAGCACACCACGGCTTTCACCCTGGGCTGGCATGCCCTTCTGCCACAGGCTTCGCCGCCTCGGGTGTTATATGAGGAATTTATAGGCTGCTGCTACAACAGCCACCTCTCTTTGCCGCCGCTGGGCAACTCCTTTCATGTAAACTACTAACCCATAAAAAATATAATGAAACCAAGCTCTTAATTCATGTTCCATAAATCCTGACATTCGCAGGGCTGTCACAGGGACAAAACGTTTGGTGAGGCCTCCTTATAATGTTTTGCCCTGGACCAGCGGCGCTGCCGCCATAAACAGGAGACGCCGGAAATCTCCCCTTGAGTTTGTGTGGCGGAACCCAAATATGGTTCATTATTATGACAGCAAATCAACTACAGCAAAGTGATGTTTCTGTACTGAAGACAAGTTCACTCCAGAATAACAATTCTGCCATATGCATAAATATGTATAGGATGGCGTGACGGCGGGTGGTGTGTGACGCCAGCTGTAGGGAGCGCCCTGCCCCTTTGTGCGCATTAATACACACATCATACATAGTGACAGGTAGATGATGTTCACTGGTTGCTGATACATTTTTGAACTGGAGAGCCCTAAATGTTTGCACCAATCATGTGGGATTGACAGAGCACAGTGAGGGAGCCCAAACCAAACAAGTGGTGCTTGAGACGGTTTCTCGTCCCAAAATTGTTCTGAAAGCAATGAAAATGGTGCATTTGACTGCACTTTTTTGAAAAATTAAGTTAAAAATCCATAGAGTTTGCAATTGGTTTTGTATGGTAGCACATGGAAAAAACCCAATACATTTAAGCCACGAACCTTGCATAGGAGCATTTTCCATTGCATTTCATGCCGCCTTTGCCCACAAAATATGCCAGCATGATTTTTTTTTCATGTTGGCTGTTCCCATACATACATGTCCATGCAGGCTGCACCAATATATGACAGTATTACCTAGAATTACTGGCTAGACTGGGCAATATTCAGTGTAGGCCAGATAGCCACAACACTTATCTTTTCTTTACCTAGGCCTGGCTGAAGATGATTTGGGGCCCATTTCAACATAACGGTTGGGGGCCCCCAATTGCTTAGAACGGAAAACAGACTGAGGCACCCACTGGGTGCATACATTATAATGGAGACAAAGAAATACAGCCAGGAGTTAATAGACACTGATTATCACAAGGCAGCCAGCCAGCAGGGAGCTGAAACACTTATATGCCCACTGAAATTCTTTAAATCGCCCTTGTCAGAAGTTGGCTGATGTGGAGGAACCAGTGTTAAAAGGCAAGCTGAAAAGGCTCCAGCAAATGCAGCTGTAAAGCGAGCATTTCAAAGCGCTCATTTTAAGCCCCAGAACGAAAGCGATATATAAAGAGGAAGATATTGCTGTGTTACAAGACTGATGACTGGCACCATGGAGGCATTTGCTGGTGTCCGCCAAAGCCACTTTCAACTGAAAGAGCTGAAAGGCCCAGGCAAGACAGCCAGCTAGCAGGGAGCTGAAACACCAAATGCCCGCTGAAAATCTTTAAATCCTCCTTTGTCAGTAAGTGGCTGATGTGGAGGAACCAGTGTCAAAAGGTAACAAGGTGATAATACTTATGTGTACCCCAGGGAAGTGACGGCCGGAAGGGCTTCATCAATCGCAGCCTGTAAAGCGAGCATCTGAAAGCGCTCATTTCAAGTCCCAGAATAAAAGGAATATAAAAAGGAATATATTGCTGTGTTACAAGACTGATGATTTGTTGTGGTCCTCCAAGGACCCTTTCAACTGAAAAGTCTGAAAGGCCTTGACGCTGTCCCTAGCTATAGCCTTATTGTTTGCTTTATCCTTGATGCATGTGCCATGCATCCTGGGTAAAGCAACCCAACAGCCCCCTCGCCTTCATTTAGGGGTGGGGACTGGCACATACAACACTTTTCGTCAGTAACAGTCAGAAACTAAAAATGTTATTTTATTTGTAGACGTATCCTTCAAGTAGGTTCTTACAGTAATTCCCTTAGAGTCCAGTCACATCATATGAAACATATACATAGAGGAAGACACAAGCTTGAAAGACAGCAATCCTTTTTGTGCATAAAGATAATCAATAGACTTATCAGCACTTTCTGATAGTTCTGTTGTTTTTTTATGGCTGTACTTTCCGTGTATATGGTTATATTTGTGTACATTGTACTCACATTACTTTCCTTAGGGTCCCATCACATCAAGTGATACATATACATAGGGGAAATAGCAGCTTTGAAACAGAGCAATCATTTATTTGCAGAAAAATAATCAGTTAAGTTATGAATTGTTTCTGCTACTACTTGTGCTTTTTTGCTAACTTCACTTTCCCTGTATATACCCATATTGGTATGTGTTCTTGTCTCTTTGTGTTTTGTCTATAGTAATGCAATTATGTAATACATGGGTTTTATTAGCTACTTATTACATATTTCACAGTACACAAAAATCTATTAAGAAAACAATTATCATTTCATTATTCAACATATTAACATTATGACTATTATACCTTCATTTTGTACGCTGCACACAATGCTATGTTTCTGCATGAGTAGCTTAGTATACTAGATAGAACCCCATAATAGAATGCTATTTATATCAATGCATCGTTCAATGCACTAATTAGGGTATGATATTTATTGCAATGATCCTTGACACTTTTTTTCGCAACATTATAATAAGAATCCCTTGTACACACATTTCATGAAAAGTAAATACACATGTGATGTCATCAGTGATATCATCAATGACGTTTGTGATGTCATCTTTGATGTCGTGGGTGTTAGTCTTAGCAGTGCACGGTGGTGGCGCGAGTTATGGTTGCTTAGCTTACCATAACTGACGAATTTCAAGGGTTTTTCGGTTTTACTTGGAACCATAACGTCCCTTTAACATAGTTTTTTCACTGAATTTCATAGGTTTTTAGTAGCGCAACTTAACCATAACGTCCCTTTAACAAAGTTTTTTCATTGAATTTCATAGGTTTTTATTAGTGCAACTTAACCATAACGTCCCTTTAACACATTTCTTTTTTTTACTGAATTTCATAGGTTTTTATTAGTGCAACGTCACCATAACATCCTTTTCAATAGATGAAGACCACTTAGGTCCTCAAAGTGGGAACGCCGGGTGGTAAAAAAAAAGATTTTTCTTCCCAAACCGGGCACCGGCGGCGTCCCGGTGTAGGAAGAAAAATCATTTACCAAGATGGCCACCATGGAAAGGGAAGGCGGGGTGTAAAGAGAACACAACAGGGCATGAGCAGGGGTGGGGGGGGAACAGGGAAGACACGGGGCATGAGCGGGGGGTGGGGGAACAGGGAAAACGCGGGGCATGAGCGGGGGGGTGGGGGAAACGGGAGGGAGACACGGGGCATGAGCGGGGGGTGGGGTGGAACAGGGGAGACACGGGCATGAGCGGGGGGTGGGGGGAAAAAGGAAAGACACGGGGCATGAGCGGGGATGGGGGTACACGAGGGAGACACGGGACATGAGCAGGGGGTGGGGGGCAACAGGAGACACACGGGACATGAGCGGGGGGTGGGGGGTACACGAGGGAGACATGGTGCATGAGCGGGTGTTGGGGGGGAACACGAGGGAGACACGGTGCATGAGCGGGGGGTGGGGGGCAACAGGAGGGAGACACGGTGCATGAGCGCGGGTGGGGGGAACAGGGGAGACACGGGGCATGAGCGGGGGGAGAACACGAGGAAGACATGGGGCATGAGCAGGGGTGGGGAGAACACGAGGGAGACACAGGTCATGAGCGGGGGATGGGGGAACACGAGAGAGGACACGGGGCATGAGCGGGGGGGTGGGGGTAAAACAAGAGACACGGGGCCTGAGCGGCGGGTGGGGGCAACAGGGGAGACAAGGGGCATGAGCGGGGGTGGGGGGAAAAGGAGGGAGAGACGGGGCATGAGCAGCGGGTGGGTTGGAACAGGGGAGACACGGGCCATGAGCGGTGGGGTGGGGGGAACAGGGAAAACACGGGGCATGAGCGGGGGGTGGGGGAAACGGGAGGGAGACACGGGGGCATGAGCGGGGGGTGGGGTGGAACAGGGGAGACACGGGGCATGAGCAGGGGGTGGGGGGAAAAAGGAAAGAGACACGGGGCATGAGCGGGGATGGGGGTACACGAGGGAGACACGGTGCATGAGCGGGGCGTGAGGGTACACGAGGAAGACACGGGGCATGAGCGGGGGGTGGGGAGAACACGAGGGAGACACGGGGCATGAGCAGGGGTGGGGGGGAACACGAGGCAGAAGCGGGCGGGTGGGGGGTAACACGAGGGAAACACGGGGCATGAGCGGGGGGTGGGGGAACACGAGGGAGACACAGGGCATGAGCGGGAGGTGGGAGGGTACAGGAGGGAGACACGGGACATGAGCGGGGGGTGGGGGAACTGGAGGGAGACACGGGGCATGAGCGGGGGGTGGGGGGGTAACACGAGGGAGACACGGGGCATGAGCAGGGGGTGGGGGGCAACACGAGGGAGACACGGGTCATGAGCGGGGGGTGGAGGGCAACAGGGGAGACATGGGGCATGAGCGGGGGTGGGGGGAACAGGGGAGACATGAGCGGGGGTGGGAGGGAACAGGGCAGACATGGGGCATGAGCGGGGGGTGGGGGGAACAGGAGGGAGACACGGGGCATGAGCCGGGGGTGGGGGTTAACACGAGGGAGACACGGGGCATGAGTGGGGGGTGGGGGGGAACAGGGCAGACACAGGGCATGAGCAGGGGTGGGGGGTAACATGAGGGAGACACGGGGCATGAGTGGGGGGTGGGGGCGACACGAGGCAGACACAGGGCATGATCAGCGGATGGGGGTACAGGAGGAAGACACGAACATGAGCGGGGTTGGGGGGTACTGGAGGGGGGTGGGGGGTAACACAAGGGAGACACGGGGCATGAGTAGGGGGTGGGGGACAACACGAGGGAGACATGGGGCATGAACGAGGGGGTGAGGGGCAACACGAGGGAGACATGGGGCATGAGCCAGGGGTGGGGGCAACACTTGGGAGACACGGGGCATGAGCGGGGGGTCGGGGGCAACAGGAGGGAGACATGGGGCATGAGCGGGGGGCTGGGGGAACAGGGGAGACACGGGGCATGAGCGGGGTTGGGGGGGAACAGGGGAGACACGGGGCATGAGCGGGGGTGGTGGGACAGGAGGAGACATGGGGCATGAGCGGGGGTGGTGGGAGCGTGAGGGAGACACGGGGCATGAGAGGGGGGTGAGGGGACAGGAGGGAGACAGGGGGCATGAGCAGGGGGTGGGGGGTAACACGAGAGAGACACGGGGCATGAGCGGGGGGTGGGGGTAACAGGGCACACACAGGGCATGAGCAGGGGGTGGGGGGGAACAGGGGAGACACGGGGCTAGAGCGGGGGGGTGGGGAGGAACAGGGAGACACGGGGCATGATTTGGGGGTGGGGGGAAAAAGGAAAGAGACATGGGCCATGAGCGGGGATGGGGGAACACGAGGGAGACACAGGGCATGAGCGGGGGTGGGAGGGTACAGGAGGGAGACACGGGACATGAGCGGGGGGTGGGGGAACTGGAGGGAGACACGAGGCATGAGCAGGGGGTGGGGGGCAACACAAGGGAGACACGGGTCATGAGCGGGGGGTGGAGGGCAACAGGGGAGACACGGGGCATGAGCGGGGGGTGGGGGGGACAGGGAGACATGGGGCATGAGCAGGGGGTGGGGGATCGTGAGGGACACACGGGGGATGAGCAGGGGGAGGGGGTAACAAGGGAGACATGGGTCATGAGCGGGGGTGGGGGGAACGGGGGAGACATGAGCGGGGGGGGGGAACAGGGCAGACATGGGGCATGAGCGGGGGTGGGAGCGTGAGGGAGACACGGGGCATGAGAGGGGGGTGAGGGGACAGGAGGGAGACAGGGGGCATAAGCGGGGGGTGGGGGGGTAACACAAGAGAGACACGGGGCATGAGCGGGGGTGGGGGGTAACAGGGGAGACACGGGCATGAGCAGGGGGTGGGGGGTAACAGGGCACACACAGGGCATGAGCAGGGGGTGGGGGGAACAGGGGACACACGGGCAAGAGCGGGGGTGGGGTGGAACAGGGGAGACACGGGGCATGAGCGGGGGGGTGGGGGGAAAAAGGAAAGAGACATGGGGCATGAGCGGGGATGGGGGTACACGAGGGAGACACGGGACATGAGCAGGGGGTGGGGGGCAACAGGAGGCACACGGGACATGAGCGGGGTTGTGGGGTACACGAGGGAGACACGGTGCATGAGCGGGTGGTGGGGGGAACACGAGGGACACACGTGTGCATGAGCGGGGTGGGGGGAACACGAGGGAGACACAGGGCAGGAGCGGGGGGTGGGGGAGAACACGAGGAAGACACGGGGCATGAGCGGGGGGTGGGAGAACATGAGGGAGACACAGGTCATGAGCGGAGGATGGGGGAACAAGAGAGACACGGGGCATGAGCAGGGGGGTGGGGGTAAAACAAGAGAGACACAGGGCCTGAGCGGGGGGGTGGGAGCAACAGGGGAGACACAGGGCATGAGCGGGGTGGGGGGAAAAGGAGGGAGAGACGGGGCATGAGCAGGGGGTGGTTGGAACAGGGGAGACACGGGGCATGAGCGGGGGGTGGGAACAGGGGAGACACGGGCATGAGCGGGGGTGGGGGGGAACACGAGGCATGAGCGGGTGGGTGGGGGGTAACACGAGGGAATCATGGGGCATGAGCGGGGGGTGGGGGAACACGAGGGGAGACACAGGGCATGATCGAGGGGTGGGAGGGTACAGGAGGGAGACACGGGACATGAGCGGGGGGTGGGGAACTGGAGGGAGACACGGGCATGAGCGGGAGGTGGGGGACAACACGAGGGAGACACGGGGCATGAGCAGGGGGTGGGGGGCAACACAAGGGAGACACGGGTCATGAGCGGGGGGTGGAGGGCAACAGGGGAGACACGGGGCATGAGCGGGGGTGGGGGGGACGGAGACATGGGGCATGAGCCAGGGGGTGGGGGGATCGTGAGGGACACACGGGGGATGAGCGGGGGAGGGGGTAACAAGGGAGACACGGGTCATGAGCGGGGGTGGGGGGAACGGGGGAGACATGAGCGGGGGTGGGGGGGGAACAGGGCAATCATGGGGCATGAGTGGGGGGTGGGGGGAACAGGAGGGAGACACGGGGGGCATGAGCGGGGGTGGGGGTTAACACGAGGGAGACATGGGCATGAATGGGGGGTGGGGGGGAACAGGGGAGACACGGGGCATGAGCGGGGGGCGGGGGGAACACAAGGGAGACACGGGGCATGAGCGAGTGGTGGGGGAACAGGGCAGACACGGGGCATGAGCGGGGGGTGGAGGGTAACACGAGGGAGACACGAGGCATGAGCGGGGGTGGGGGCAACACGAGGGAGACACAGGGCATGAGCAGGGGGTGGGGACAACATGAGGGAGACACGGGGCATGAGTGGGGGTGGGGGCGACACGAGGGAGACACGGAACATGAGCGGGGTGGGGGAACAGGGCAGACACAGGGCATGATCAGGGGGTGGGGGGTACAGGAGGAAGACACGAACATGAGCGGGGGTGGGGGGTACAGGAGGGGGACACGGGGCATGAGCGGGGGGTGGGGGGTAACACGAGGGAGACACGGGGCATGAGCGGGGGGTGGGGGACAACAAGAAGGAGACACGGGGCATGAGCAGGGGGTGGGGGACAACACGAGGGAGACACAGGGCATGAGCGAGGGGGTGAGGGGCAACACGAGGGAGACACGGGCATGAGCAGGGGGTGGGGGCAACACGAGGGAGATACGGGCATGAGCGGGGGGTGGGGGGACAGGAGGGAGACACGGGGCATGAGCGGGGGGAGGGGGTCAACAGGAGGGAGACATGGGGCATGAGCGGGGGGGCTGGGGGAACAGGGGAGACACGGGGCATGAGCAGGGGTCGGGGGGAACAGGGGAGACACGGGGAATGAGTGGGGGTGGTGGGATCGTGAGGGAGACACGGGGCATGAGAGGGGGGTCGGGGGACAGGAGGGAGACACGGGGCATGAGCGGGGGTGGTGGGAGCGTGAGGGAGACACGGGGCATGAGAGGGGGGTGAGGGGACAGGAGGGAGACTGGGCATGAGCGGGGGTTGGGAGGAACAGGGCAGACACGGGGCATGAGCGGGGGGTGGGTGCCACAGGAGGCAGACACAGGGCATGAGCGGGGGGTGGGGGGCAACACGAGGGAGACACGGGGCATGAGTGGGGGGTGGGGACAACACGAGGGAGACACGGGGCATGAGCAGGGGGTGGGGACAACACGAGGGAGACACGGGGCATGAGTGGGGGTGGGGGCGACACGAGGGAGACACGGGACATGAGCGGGGGTGGGGGGAACAGAGCAGACACAGGGCATGAGCGGGGAGTGGGGGGGCAACAGGAGGGAGACAAGGGGCATGAGCGGGGGGACTGGGGGGAACAGAGGAGACACGGGGCATGAGAAGGGGGTGGGGGGACAGGAGGGAGACACGGGGCATGAGCGGGGGGTTGGGGGAACACGAGAGAAACACGGGGCATGAGCGGGGGGTGGGGGGAACAAGAGGGAGACACGGGGCATGAGCGGGGGGTGGGGGGTACCGGAAGGAGACACGGGGCATAAGCGGGGGTGGGGGTACTGGAGGGAGACACGGGGGATGAGCGGGGGGTGGGGAGTAACACGAAGGAGACACGGGGCATGAGCGGGGGGTAGGGGACAACACGAGGGAGATGGGTCATGAGCAGGGGGTGGGGGACAACACGAGGGAGACACGGGTCATGAGCGGGGGGTGGGGGCCAACAGGGGAGACACGGGGCATGAGCGGGGGCTGGGGGGACAGGAGGGAGACACGGGGCATGAGCGGGGGTGGGGGGATCGTGAGGGAGACACGGGGGATGAGCGGAGGGGCGGGGAACAAGGGAGACACGGGTCATGAGCGGGGGGTGGGCGGGAACAGGGGAGACATGAGCGGGGGTTGGGGAGAACAGGGCAGTCACAGGGCATGAGTGGGGAGTGGGGGGAAAACGAGAGAAACACGGGGCATGACCGGGGGGTGGGGGGAACAAGAGGGAGACACGGGCATGAGCGGGGGGTGGGGGGAAAACGAGAGAAACACGGGGCATGACCGGGGGGTGGGGGGAACAAGAGGGAGACACGGGCATGAGCGGGGGGTGGGGGGTGGGGGGTAACACGAGGGAGACACGGGGCATGAGCGGGGGGTGGGGGTTTTAAGGGGGGACACTTGGCATGAGCGGGGGGTGGGGGGTAACACGAGGGAGACGCGGGGCATGAGTGGGGGGTGGGGGGAACAGGGCACACACAGGGCATGAGCAGGGGGTGGGGGGGAACAGGGGAGGCACAGGGCATGAGCAGGGGGTGTGGGGAACAGGGCAGACACGGGGCATGAGCGGGGGGTGGGGGGTAACAGGAGGGAGACACGGGGCATGAGCAGGGGATGGGGGAACAGGGCACACATGAGGCATGAGTAGGGGTGAGGGGGGAACAGGGGAGACACGGGGCATTAGTGGGGGTGGGGGGATCGTGAGGGAGACACGGGGCTTGAGACAGGGGTGGGGGACAGGAGGGAGACACGGGCATGAGCGGGGGGTGGGGGGAACACGAGAGAAACATGGGGCATGAGCGGGGGTGGGGGGAACAGGAGGGAGACACGGGGCATGAGCGGGGGGTGGGGGTAACACGAGGGAGACACGGGGCATGAGCGTGGGATGGGGGAACAGGGGAGACACAGAGCATTGAGCGTGGGGTGGGGTGTAACACGGGGCATGAGCGGGAGGTGGGGGAACAGGGCACACACAGGGCATGAGCAGGGGGTGGGGGAACAGGGGAGACACAGGGCATGAGCGGGGGTGGGGGGAACAGGGGAGACACGGGGCATGAGCGGGGGTGAACACGAGGGAGACACGGGGCATGAGCGGGGGGTAACACGAGGGAGACACGGGGCATGAGCGGGGGGTGGGGGGCAACGCGAGGGAGACACGGGGCATGAGCGGGAGGTGGGGGGCAACACGAGGGAGACACGGGGCATGAGCGGGAGGTGGGGGGCAACGCGAGGGAGACACCGGGCATGAGCAATGAGGGAGGGTGGGGGAAACAGGGCAGACACAGGGCATGAGAGGGGGGTGGGAGGCAACAGGAGGGAGACACGGGGCATGAGCGGGGGGCTAGGGGGAACAGGGGAGACATGGGCAATAAGAGGGGGTTGGGGGGACAGGAGGGAGATGCGGGCATGAGAGAGGGGTGAGGGGGCCAGGAGGGAGACACGGGGCATGAGCGGGGGGTGGGTGGAACAAGAGAGACACGGGTCATGAGCAGGGGGTGTGGTGGAACAGAGGAGACATGAGCGGGGGGTTGGAGGGAACAGGGCAGACACGGGGCAGGAGCGGGGGGTGGGGGGTACAGGAGGGAGACACGAACATGAGCGGGGGTGGGGGGAACAGAGGAGACATGAGCGGGGGCTGGGGGGAACAGGGCAGACACGGGGCATGATCAGGGGTTGGGGGGGTTACAGGACTAAGAAACGAACATGAGCGGGGGTGGGGGGTACTGGAGGGGGACACAGGGCATGAGCGGGGGGTGGGGGGTAACACAAGGGAGACATGGGACATGATCGGGGGGTGGGGGACAACACGAGGGAGACACGGGGCATGAGCAGGGAGTGGGGGACAACACGAGGGAGACACAGGGCATGAGCGAGGGGGTGAGGGGCAACACGAGGGAGACACGGGGCATGAGCAGGGGGTGGGGGCAACACGTGGGAGACACGGGGCATGAGTGGGGGTGGTGGGATCGTGAGGGAGACACGGGGCATGAGAGGGGTGTGGGGGGACAGGAGGGAGACACGGGGCATGAGCGTGGGTGGTGGGATTGTGAGGGAGACACGGGGCATGAGAGGGGGGTGAGGGGACAGGAGGGAGACGGGGCATGAGCAGGGGGTGGGGGGGTAACACGAGAGAGACAGGGGGCATGAGCGGGAGGTGGGGGGTAACAGGGGAGACACGGGGCATGAGCAGGGGGTGGGGGGTAACAGGGCACACACAGGGCATGAGCAGGGGGTGGGGGGAACAGGGGAGACACGGGGCAAGAGCGGGGGGGGAACAGGGGAGACACGGGGCATGAGCGGGGGGTGGGGGGTACAGGAGGAAGACACGGGGCATGAGCGGGGGGTGGGGGGTAACATGAGGGAGACACGGGGCATGAGCGGGGAATGGGGGGCAACACGATGGAGACACGGGGCATGAGTGGGGGGTGGGGGCAACACGGGGCATGAGCGGGGGGTGGGGGGAACAGGGCAGACACGGGGCATGAGCGGGGGTGGGGGGCAACTGGAGGGAGGCACGGGGCATGAGCGGGGGCTGGGGGGAACAGGGGAGACACGGGGCATGAGCGGGGGGTGGGGGGGTAACACGAGGGAGACACGGGGCATGAGCGGGGGGTGGGGGGGAACAGGGGAGACACGGGCATTAGCAGGGAGTGGGGGGTAACACGAGGGAGACACGGGGCATGAGCTGGGGGGGGAACAGGGCACACACAGGGCAGGGGGTGGGGGGAACAGGGGAGACATGGGGCATGAGCTGCGGGTGGGGGGAACAGGGGAGACACGGGGCATGAGCGGGGGGTGGGGGGAACAGGGCAGACATGGGGCATGAGCGGGGGTGGGGGGTACAGGAGGGAGACACAGGGCATGAGCGGGGGGTGGGGGGTAACACGAGGGAGACACGGGGCATGAGCGGGGGGTGGGCGGAACAGGAGGGAGACACGGGGCATGAGCGGGGGGTGGGGGGAACAGGGGAGACACGGGGCATGAGCGGGCGGTGGGGGGTAACACGAGGGAGACACTGGGCATCAGCGGGGGGTGGTGGGAACAGGGCACACACAGGGCATGAGCAGAGGGTGGGGGAACAGGGGAGACACAGGGCATGAGCGGGGGTGGGGGGAACAGGGGAGACACGGGGCATGAGCGGAGGGTGGGGGTTAACACGAGGGAGACACGGGGCATGAGCGGGGGGTGGGGGGTAACACGAGGGAGACACGGGCATGATCGGGGTTGGGGGGCAACACGAGGGAGACACGGGGCATGAGCAGGGGGTGGTGGGCAACACGAGGGAGACACGGGGCATGAGCGGAAGGTGGGGGGCAACACGAGGGAGACACGGGGCATGAGCGGGAGGTGGGGGGCAACACGAGGGAGACACCGGGCATGAGCGATGAGGGAGGGTGGGGGGAACAGGGCAGACACGGGGCATGAGTGGGGGGTGGGAGGCAACAGGAGGGAGACACGGGGGGCTGGGGGGAACAGGGGAGACATGGGGCATGAGAGAGGGGTGGGGGGGACAGGAGGGCGATGCGGGGCATGAGAGTGGGGTGAGGGGGACAGGAGGGAGACACGGGGCATGAGCGGGGGTGGGGGGTACAGGAGGAAGACACGAACATGAGCGGGGGTGGGGGTTACTGGAGGGAGACACGGGGCATGAGCGGGGGGTGGGGGGTAACACGAGGGAGACACTGGGCATGAGCGGGGGTGGGGGACAACACAAGGGAGACACGGGGCATGAGCAGGGGGTGGGGGCAACACGAGGGAGACACTGGGCATGAGCGAGGGGATGAGGGGCAACACGAGGGAGACACGGGGCATGAGCGGGGGGTGGGGGCAACACAAGGGAGACACGGGGCATGAGCGGGGGTGGGGGGACAGGAGGGAGACACGGGGCATAAGCGGGGGGTGGGGGGCAACAGGAGGGAGACACAGGGCATGAGCGGGGGACTGCGGGGAACAGGGGAGACACGGGGCATGAGCGGGGGTGGGGGTACAGGGGAGACACTGGGCATGAGTGGGGGTGGTGGGATCGTGAGGGAGACACGGGGCATGTGCGGGGGGGTGGGGAGAACAGGGCACACACAGGGCATGAGCAGGGGGTGGGGGAACAGGGGAGACACTGGGAATGAGCTGGTGGTGGGGGGAACAGGGGGGACACGGGGCATGAGCGGGGGGTGGGGGGAAAAGGGCAGACACGGGGCATGAGCGAGGGGTGGGGGGTACAGGAGGCAGACATGGGGCATGAGTGGGGGGTAACACGAGGGAGACACGGGACATGAGTGGGGGTGTGGGGGCATGAGCGGGGGTGGAGGGAACAGGGAAGACACGGGGCATGAGCGGGGGGTGGGGGGCAACAGGAGGGAGACACGGGGCATGAGCAGGGGGCTGGGGGAACAGGGGAGACACGGGGCATGAGCGGGGGGGTTGGGGGAACAGGGGAGACATGGGGCATGAGAGGGGGGTGGGGGGACAGGAGGGAGACATGGGGCATGAGCGGGGGTGGGGGTAACACGAGGGAGACACGGGGCATGAGCGGGGGATGGGGGGAACAGAGGAGACACAGGGCATGAGCAGGGGGTGGGGGGTAACACGAGGGAGACACGGGGCATGAGCGGGGGTGGGGGGAACAGGGCACACACAGGGCATGAGCAGGGGGTGGAGGGGAACAGGGGAGACACGGGGCATGAGCGGGGGTGGGGGGGAACTGGGGAGACACGGGGCATGAGCGGCGGGTGGGGGGAACAGGGGAGACATGGGGCATGAGCGGCGGGTTGGGGGTAACACGAGGGATACACGGGGCATCAGCGGGGGGTGGTGGGAACAGGGCACACACAGGGCATGAGCAGAGGGTGGGGGAACAGGGGAGACACAGCGCATGAGCGGGGGTGGGGGGAACAGGGGAGACACGGGGCATGAGCGGAGGGTGGGGGTTAACACGAGGGAGACACGGGGCATGAGCGGGGGTTGGGGGGTAACACGAGGGAGACACGGGCATGAGCGGGGTTGGGGGGCAACACGAGGGAGACACGGGGCATGAGCAGGGGGTGGTGGGCAACACGAGGTAGACACGGGCATGAGCGGAAGGTGGGGGGCAACACGAGGGAGACACGGGGCATGAGCAGGAGGTGGGGGGCAACACGAGGGAGACACCGGGCATGAGCGATGAGGGAGGGTGGGGGGAACAGGGCAGACACGGGGCATGAGTGGGGGGTGGGAGGCAACAGGAGGGAGACACGGGGGGCTGGGGGGAACAGGGGAGACATGGGGCATGAGAGAGGGGTGGGGGGACAGGAGGGCGATGCGGGGCATGAGAGTGGGGTGAGGGGGACAGGAGGGAGACACGGGGCATGAGCAGGGGGTTGGGGGGAACAAGGGAGACACGGGTCATGAGCAGGGGTTGGGGTGGAACAGAGGAGACATGAGCGGGGGTGGGGGGGAACAGGGCAGACACGGGGCATGAGCGGGGGGTGGGAGGTACAGGAGGGAGACACGAACATGAGCGGGGGTGGGGGGTACAGGAGGAAGACACGAACATGAGCGGGGGTGTGGGTTACTGGAGGGAGACACGGGGCATTAGCGGGGGGTGGGGGGTAACACGAGGGAGACACTGGGCATGAGCGGGGGTGGGGGACAACACAAGGGAGACACGGGGCATGAGCAGGGGGTGGGGGCAACACGAGGGAGACACTGGGCATGAGCGAGGGGATGAGGGGCAACACGAGGGAGACACGGGGCATGAGCGGGGGGTGGGGGCAACACAAGGGAGACACGGGGCATGAGCGGGGGTGGGGGGACAGGAGGGAGACACGGGGCATAAGCGGGGGGTGGGGGGCAACAGGAGGGAGACACAGGGCATGAGCGGGGGACTGCGGGGAACAGGGGAGACACGGGGCATGAGCGGGGGTGGGGGTACAGGGGAGACACTGGGCATGAGTGGGGGTGGTGGGATCGTGAGGGAGACACGGGGCATGTGCGGGGGGGTGGGGAGAACAGGGCACACACAGGGCATGAGCAGGGGGTGGGGGAACAGGGGAGACACTGGGAATGAGCTGGTGGTGGGGGGAACAGGGGGGACACGGAGCATGAGCAGGGGGTGGGGGGAACAGGGCAGACACGGGGCATGAGCGAGGGGTGGGGGGTACAGGAGGCAGACATGGGGCATGAGTGGGGGGTAACACGAGGGAGACACGGGACATGAGCGGGGGTGTGGGGGCATGAGCGGGGGTGGAGGGAACAGGGAAGACACGGGGCATGAGCGGGGGGTGGGGGGCAACAGGAGGGAGACACGGGGCATGAGCGGGGGCTGGGGGAACAGGGGAGACACGGGGCATGAGCGGGGGGTTGGGGGAACAGGGGAGACATGGGGCATGAGAGGGGGGTGGGGGGACAGGAGGGAGACATGGGGCATGAGTGGGGGTGGGGGGTAACACGAGGGAGACACGGGGCATGAGCGGGGGATGGGGGGAACAGAGGAGACACAGGGCATGAGCAGGGGGTGGGGGGTAACACGAGGGAGACACGGGGCATGAGCGGGGGTGGGGGGAACAGGGCACACACAGGGCATGAGCAGGGGGTGGAGGGGAACAGGGGAGACACGGGGCATGAGCGGGGGTGGGGGGGAACTGGGGAGACACGGGGCATGAGCGGCGGGTGGGGGGAACAGGGGAGACATGGGGCATGAGCGGCGGGTTGGGGGGAACGAGAGGGAGACACGGGGCATGAGCGGGGGGTGGGGGAACAGAGTAGACATGAGCATGGGGTGGGGGGGAAACAGGGCAGACACTGGGCATGAGCGGGGGGTGGGTGGTACAGGAGGGAGACACGAACATGAGCGGGCGTGGCGGGTACAGGAGGGAGACACAGGGCATGAGCGGGGGTCGGGGGTAACACGAGGGAGACACGGGGCATGAGCGGGGGGTGGGGGTACTGGAGGGAGACACAGGGCATGAGCGGGTGGTGGGGTGTAACACGAGGGAGACACGGGCATGAGCGGGGGGTGGGGGACAACACGAGGTAGACACAGGGCATGAGCAGGGGGTGGGGGCAACATGAGGGAGACATGGGGCATGAGCGGGGGTGGGGGCAACACGAGGGAGACACGTGGCATGAGCGGGGGGAGTGTAGGTATAGGTAATTTGCATACTCATAAATTGCGGAATGAACAACTAACGTTCTACAGTCAGAAAAGAGAACTGCTGCCCAGAATGATGTGCCTGTAATATTGTGTACAGGCTCCATTCCCATCCATGGAAAGCACAGAAATAGAAGAGAACCTTGTCTATTAAATAATGGAGGAAACCGGCTTGAAAAAAGCACATCAGGAGTAAAACAGAACATCTGGACGGATCATTTGCTTCCAGGCTTGCCCCTATTTTCATGTTAACAGTTTGGGTTTCTTATCTGTGGAAGTGGTTTCCTGGTGCTTTCGTGCGTAGGCAAGCCTGTGCTTGCTTAAATTCCGGAATAAATCTGCTAAAGTGCATTCCAATTCATGCCCCATATCCCACGTCATCGGAGGTGAGGCTTTTCCTGTTATATTTATATCAAATAGGGAGTAAGCTAAGCTTGTAGGTGTTGTTTGGTTATTTGCCCACCCATTGACTGCCCATGGCCTTAGTAATTCCTATGGTGATTCCCACCCATTTCCTGCCCCTCCATGCCCAGGCTTGCGACACCAATAAGCCAAAACTATTGCATTGGAGTAGACATAGCGAGGAATGACACATAGGCCCTCATTACGACCCTGGCGGAAAGTAACTGACCTGACCGCCATAGCGTAAATAGCGTTTCCGCCATTGCACGACGGAGTAAAGTGCGGCTAATTCTGACCCATCGGGCACGAGCACTACGCCATGGCGGAAGTGCAAAGTCCGCGATGGCGGAAATGTCCCCAAAACGCCCCTCACCGCCGTCGTACGGCGCCCTAGGTGCAATTCCGCCACCCATCATAGCGGTCACCGTAATGAGCGGTAATCGCAAAATACGGTGACCGTAAATATACGGAAACGGAAGCAAAAACATGGGGCCGGAACGGGAAACAGCACGCCGTACACCTACAAAAGCAGAATCCCAACACAACCATTAAAAATCCTACCCTGAGACACATCCCAACCCGTTAGCCACCCTAGTGAAAACAATCAAAATGGGAAAAGTTGCGAAAAAAGCGTGCGACCGCAAGCGGCAGGTCCACTTCTCCCATGAGGAACTCACCGTGCTCACAGAGACCCTCCAGGAGAATGCTGCCGTCGTCTTCTCGACGCAAATGACCAGGACGGCACTTGCGAACAAGAAGGCCACATGGGCCCTGGTGGCACAGCGGGTAAGTGCGGTGGGGACCGCACCCCGCAACCCACAGCAATGCAGAAAGCGATGGGACGACTTGCGGATACGCGTACGGAGCATACTATCAGCCAACCGTAACATTGCCACAGCTACCGGGGGAGGATCGGAATCACCCATCAAGTTGACCCCCTGGGAAGAAATCTGTGCCTCCACCATTGGAATGGAGAGTATAGAGGGAGTCGGAGGGATGGAGAAAGGAGTGCAGACATCCGAAGAATCAGGTAGGTGGGCCAAATAAAACAATGCTAAATCCACAGTGTCCAATCATGTGAAGTACCATGTGTCCACATAGTGCAACAGAAACACATGTCCAGGAGAACGTCCACATACATTGGCCTGATAGCGCACTTTAAAAGTCACATTAAATACATAAATAATTAAAAATCCTAAAAACACCCTCTACACGTGCAGCATGCACACCCTAACTGTAGGCTGCAAAACAACTGCATCCTCAATCCACACAAAAATGAAACCACCTCCAAGGCCCTGACCCAAATCACCCTCAGGTACCACCCCAATGCATGTGATACATTGCCATTCCAATTTCCACAGACCCATAAATAACGCTCGCCCTCCTTTACTTCACCACAGGGTCCGATTCAAACGACGAGCTTCAGAACACCCCTACCAGCACACCTGCAAAGAGGGCCAAGACCAACGGCCAAAGACCCTCCACCTCAGCTGCACGGATCAAGACACGGCAGCAGCACAAATCAAGTGGCAGCACACAGGAGGGGACTCCAACAGGCACCCCAGCAGCCAGCATGCCCACAACAGCAGCACCACAGGTCCCCCCAATGGATGCCACAGAAGGCACTGCTTCTGGTGGCAGCAGCACCATAGGTGACACTGCATTAATGGCAGCATGCTCCGACACAGAAAACGGTGCTGTCGATGTAGGATCCATCCATGACCTGTCTCAATCCCCCTGTTTGTTTCATCCCGTACACCATGAGGATACCACGCAGGGGCACCCACAAGACGACGACTGGCCATCCCCCACAAGCCCTGTGGCAAGGCAACATGAGGTGATCAGCCCCTCTGTGACACCACCGCAAATGGGCATGGCCCAGCAGAGGTAACAGTCCCTCGACCAGGTGATCGTGCAACAGCAGCAACTGGCCACGCTCCTCAAGGAGCATGCTGATGAATGTGGGGGTTCTAAGGCAGCCATAGAAACATCTACTGAGACACTTAGGGCACAAATGGAGTGAAGTACAGAGACACTAAGGGTACAAATGGAGAGAAGTACAGAGACACTAAGGGCACAAATGGAGAGAAGCACCGAGAGCCTGAGGGGGGAACTGCATGCGACGTCCAAAGACGTATGTGCTGAACTTGCCGCTGTGCGCCGTGTGCTCACTGAGCTATCACAAACCCTTAGGGACATGCATGGACGTGAGCAGGCAGAGACATCATCCGTTGCAAGTTCCGTCCAGGGCAGCCCCCAACGTAGATCTGGGAGGAACCTGCGCTCCACAGGCAGGGGTGCCCCTGATACCGGGAGAGGGGGCTTGCAATAGCGTCTGCCCACTGACAATGAGCATCTTTGGACACTGGTGTTCGGGGGGGAGGTAGGAGGGTGGAGGGGGTGTGTTGGGCTTTCTTGGGTGGCGGGTCGATAGGGTGTGTAACATAATTTCACATATGCTATAAACATTTCACAATCATCCAATGAGATGTGTGGACATTGATCTTTGTGTACGAGGCCTTTATAGGCGTACAGTCCATATTGTGCATGTTCCAGACACACACAGTGCCACAAGTCCCGTGTCCATGTATCAGCCACCAGGCGTGAGTGCTAGAAGCATGAATCTATGATATCCTGACGAATTCCATGGGCCTCCTGTGCCTCGCGGACTCCTTGAGGTGCTGCCACATCCCCACCCTCATCATGACCATCTTCAGGTGCTTGCAGTTCTGCGTCAGGGGGCATGGGCACATTTCTACGTACGCACATGTTGTGTAGCATGACACATGCCATGACCATCTTTGCAACCTTCTCATGGCGGTACAGGAGTGCCCCGCCAGACCTGCTGAGGCAGCGGAAACGAGCCTTCAGTAGGCCGAATGCCTGTTCTATGACTACACGGGTACGTGAGTGGGCATGGTTGTAGTCCTCCTCATGCTGGTTCTGTGGGTTCCGGAGTGGTGTAAGGAGCCATCTCTTCAGTGGATACCCGGCATCACCTGTATGTGGACAATAAAGGATGTTTGTGGAATGACATTGCTACGTACGCACCCCCCCCCCCTTCCTGCCAGGTCATTGCCGCATCACATACCCCACATTATCATTCATGAAATGAGACTCACCGAGTAGCCAGGATCTGTTCCCTGCGTGTCGCTCCATGTAGCGTGGTATTGTAGAGTTCCTCAAGACCATAGAATCATGGGTTGATCCAGGAAATCGGGCACAACAATGTGTAATGGATCCTGTTGGAGTCACACACCATTTGTACATTAAGAGAATGATATTGTTTTCGGTTGCGGTACTGGACCTCCATGGCATGTGGGACAACCAATTCCACATGGGTGCAGTCGATGGCACCAATGCAACCCGGTATGCCGGCAAGTGCATGGAATCCCACTTTTGTGTTTGTAATCTCATGCTCCGAGCGTGGTAAAGAGATGTAGTCGTCTGTGTGCTTCAGGAGGGCATCGAGCACTTGCAATAGTGTCCGTGACAACAGTGGCTGTGAAATGCCATGCAACTGTCCGACTGTGTGCTGGTAGGTGCCTGTGGCCAGGCAGTGGAGTACAGACACCACCTTCAGTAGGGGTGGGATGGCGGTTGGGGTATCTATCATGCTGACAAGGTCAGCGTGTGTCATGTCCACAATGGTGGTTATGGTGTCCCGGTCCAAACGGTAGAGGGTGTGGATCTGCTCATCAGTGAGGTTGAACGGATGAGCTCGGAGGCGTGGGATTGCGGGCTGCCTGCATGGTGGTAGTGGCTGTGCTGGTGGGCCTTGCTGGCCCTGCCTTGCCCTCCTCCTCCTCCTGCGTCTCCTCTGTGCGGCCGGTTATTGTAGTAGTTGGTGTTCGTCTTCTTCTTGAAGTTGGAGTACTTGCAGTGCTATCAGGTCCCCCAGGGCTAACATCGCTAGTCCTGCCGGTAGCATTTTGGAGTGGGTGTGGTTGTGGGAGGGGGTTGGGTGTGCAATTTATGTGTTTTCAGGCTGTATAGCCTCCACCTGTGGTAATTCATTCCACCTGTGCAAGCTGCAATCCCCTTTGGGCGAGCACGTCCCGCACACAACGCTGCAATTTGACGCATGGCATCTTGCTATTACAATCATGTATTTAATCCCGATGGCAGTGAAATATTGGTTTATATGTTCATTCTGCTATGGTCCCATTGTTTCACATACTATCTTTGCAGTCGCGAACAAACTTGTGAGGGGTCAGTGGAATGTAGTACTCGATTAACGGTGGACCCTCATGCAGCACTGTACCGAGGTTCACCGACGGGCGGAGCGTCCCATTTGTGAGTGAAGCCAGTTGCCATTTTCACACACTGCCGCACTACATGGATGAATTTGTGATTTCAAGCGGTCACAGATGCCTTTTCGACGTGATGTTGCAAATGAGGAATTCGAAGGACAGCGCTTTCGGTTTTCAGCTAGCGGCGAGGAGACGCCCACAGGTCTGACTGCAAATATAACGTTCTATTGTTTAATGTCCTTCGGACAGGGGCCATGGCGAGAATGCAATGATTGATATGAATAGTATGGGATGCGCAATAGCGTAGTGGACGATAAGGCAGGACGTTCCCAAATACATGTTACTTCACAACACTGGAATTCCGGGCTGGAGCACAGTGGATTTTGCAGACTGCATTACGCACAGACTCAATGGAAATTCCACATGTTATGTGAGTAAATAATCAGGCGTTTTCATACCGGGATGAGGGAATGATGTATGGATGCATGGACAGATGATTTAATTGAGAGTTTGCCATGTACATGGCTTTTTGGAATCTATCCACTTCCCCTGCGCTATGTGATGCAGAGCTGCCATAGTGGGACCATCGTCTATCTGCCCTTGTTGAACCCTCCCTGTCTCGACGCGCCTTCAAACACTTGTGTCTATGCACGTTACTAATCCCATCTAATGGATTCTGTTTTAACAGACGCATGCACACGTAGACTCGTTTGTAATAGTGTTTTCACCTCGATTTATATAGTTATGATTCGCAAGTGATTTTTGGGTGGGAATAATCCTTTTGAGTGGCCTAGCATGCATATGGCTGTAGATTTAGTGTGATCATTGGAGTGAGTAATTCAAATGAGGTTCTGATGCCCATACTATTCTTTTTCATTTCATTTGGGTGACAGGTATCTCCTCCCCTTTTGCCGCTGCCATCTGTATGCCACTCCTGAAGATGGCTTTTACTCCCGACACCTGCTGCTTCGAGTTAATCAGTGGAGCACCATTACGATCTTATGGGACGATCGCCAATGGGCCACATGCCCTTACGCAGTACTAGTGGCTAGGAGCAACATATCGACCTTTCAGCTGGACTAGTGCCTACCTAATGGGACGGCCCTGCGGTTCTAGACGCTTCCATGTTGCCTTTTTGAATGTGAATGTAGCCCCTGTGTACCATGAAGGAACAGGGCGTCACACAAGAAGAAGCTGGTCATTTATTGCGGATGCAGCCCACAATGATGAAATATATTTTGGAGTTCATGACCTAATAGCTGTATGGGCTTGGTGGTTTTGTTGTGCATTAAATTTTTATTCTGATATTGACCGTGTAGCGTTATTCTTTGCAGGTAATGTAGCATATTCCTATTTGTGGAGCGATGTATTGTGAGAAGATCTGCATTGGGTTCCGGCTTCTGAGTATAGTTGCGTGGTACTGTACTGGCCGCGTTTGCCTACGAAGCCCAGTGAGGTCAGGGATAGGGGCTGCCATTATGACTGTTTTGATGTTGTCATGCTCAGGGGCGGGGGATTAGCTTTTGTGTAACAGATGCCGGTCAGCCAGGTGGATTGGTGGAATGATGTGATTATCAGAATATGGCTGGTCACAGGTGCCTGTGTTTGCGTGCGTTTCTTGGAGGGAGACTGAGGTCATGTCCATTGGAATAGCTTCTGTATTCGTGCCATCTGTGCCCTGCAGCTCCCATTGGCCCCTCTTGAGATGAGCCTGGCTGCTCAGTCACTCTGCCAACTTGTGTGGTACATGCTTATGCTGATGGTTGGTTTGTTTACTGGCAAGAGTACAGGGCTGGTGCAGTCTCCCTCAGGATACTGCTTTGAATGTTGCCTTACACTGGTGTCAAGCGATGGGGGCCTGTTGTTGTTTTGTCTCATATTTCTGTTCATATTGCTGTACTTGAACCTTCACATGCCTGTGCTGCATCAGTGCGGCAATGGTGACATGCCAAATATGGATGGCCACTCACAAGGCACTTGGAGCCCCTACATTCATTTGTTCGTTGGCATGCATGGGTGACTTGTACATTTCACTGGTTGCATTGTGTGACTTCATTGCACCTACGAAGAGTTGTGCAATGTGGGCAGGGAGTGTTGTACAGGCACTCAGTAGGGCCATTTACGGTTGGTTCGCGATGCCGTAATTCTCACCATGGCGGAATGGTACTTTCCGCCATGCTTGATGGCGTTAGGTAAATGTCCGCTAGGGTCAGAATTTGCGTACCGTTGCGCCATGGTGGTAATTACGCATGGCGCGCGTACTTGGTGCAGTTAGCGTTGGCGTTCACTACGGTGTCGCTAATGGCATCGTACTTTACGGTGACGGGTCATAATCGCACCGAGCGCTATTCGATGGCGGTATTGCATTTCCGCCATCGTTTTTCGATTTCCGCCGCCAGGGTCGTAATGAGGGCCATAGTTTATTTATTTTAAAATTTGTTTATTGGCATTTAGTATAGAATTACAAGAACAACAGCACCGGCGAAAATTGCGCCAGCGTCAAAGTATCATTTCACTAGTATACTACTGCGCTCAAACAACAACTTATAAACAAAAAATGAACCTTAACTGTCTCCTGGATTACCATACTTAATGTCCTGTAGGTTCAACACCAAGGTGGGCGTCTGGGTAGTGGAAGGGAGGAAAGGGGAAGGGGAAAAAAGACACGACTAGGTCAGAAGTCTTATGAGCACGTGATAGTCCCATCTCATATGCCCTGGTACGTTGCCTGGAACTGAGGCTCTCTCTGGGTGGGATGTTCAAGGGGGTTTATCATCCGAAGAATGGAACAATTTTGACATAGTGTCTTTCCATGTAGTCAGTGCCATGCTTGAGTCCTCAGTGGATCTGGTTACACTGTTTTCTCAGGCAATTGTTTCTGCGTTCGCCCATTTCTCAAATTCTCTTCGCCAGATCGTGAAGATTGGGCCCGCGGGTTTCTTCCATGACAATGCCATAGTTCTTTTGGCTATAATACACATTGAATCCATCAGTTTAACCGAGTGTTTGAATTTAGCTAGTCTGGGGTAGATCCCCAGAAGGCACTCAGATGGAGTCCAATTGAACCTAGTTACCCCAGCGTCTGCACACATTTGCTTTATTTTAGACCAAAGGGTTTGAGATTTGTTGCAGTTCCATAACATGTGGATCAGATCCGCGTTATCTGCCCCGCACCAGGTGCAGTTCGGTTGTATGGAGGTGTTGAATGCAGCAAGTCTACACGGGGTTAGATATGTGCGATATAGCACATTTATTTGTATGAACCGAAATCTGTGGTTTCTAGAGACCTCCCTGGGGAACGATAGTGCTCTGTCCCATTCCCTATCCGTGACCTCATATCCTATGTTAGTTTCCCATTTGGACCTTAGTACTGAGCTCCGAGGGTTGGGAGTGCCACTTAGGTGGCTATATATCTGGGACACCACCCTCCCATCTTCTCCTAAATTATAAAGTAGTGTTATCAAGGGATTAGTGTCAGGTTCCTCGGGCCAGGACTCCCAATTTGTACGTGCTATCTGACGAATCTTCCGGTACCAGAGGCATTGACCCGAAGGAATGACGTCAACCGCCTACAACTACGAAAACTCACGAAAGGTACCCCGGCATACAGATCACCCCAAGCGTACACTCCTTTTCTTTCTCAGAGCCGGAAACTATCTAGAGCAGTATCAGTCATATGTAGCCCTGAAATTAATGGCATTTCTGGGGAGTACGGTTGCTTCAGTTGCATGACCTTGTAAGTCCTATGCCAAATTTTTCTGCCCAGGATTGCCAGAAAGGGCGCATTGCTTAGTAAGCTTGGGGGAGCCCAAACCAACTCCTTCAATCGAACCGGAAGGATCATGGATTGCAACAAAGGGGTCTCTGAAGTAGCCTCATCTGCTAACCATCGAGCCACAAACCCCAGCTTGGCAGCAAGGTAATATTTCACGAACTTCGGTAGCTGGATACCACCTAGTCTATACGGTAGCACCAATGTTGACAGGGCCACCCGATGTCTACCACTCCCCCATAGAAAGTCACAGATTATCGTATCAATTAAACGAAAGAAAGATTTAGGAATAAAGAAGTGTACATTTTGGAACCCATATAAAAGTCTAGGGAGAACAATCATTTTGACTATAGATGCCCTGCCCATCATGGATAGAGGCAACCTAGCCCAGAATCCTACAGATTTACGTAGAGCCGGTAGTGCCGCCATCATGTTATATTCATGCATCTGTTCAGGGGTATGCCTTATCTGAATCCCGAGGTATCGGAATGAGGAGGTCTGCCATTCTATGCCCACTGAAGGGAGTTCCTCTGCAGCCTTACCTTTCAGACCTGCCAGGGGAAACAGGCAAGATTTGGTTCTACTAAATTGTATGCCTGAAACCTTGGCATAATTGTCGAGGACCTCTAGCATTGTTGGTACATTTAGCTGAGGGTTATTGATGTATATCAGTACGTCGTCAGCGTACAGAGAAATTATGTGATCTACCCCTCCCAACCGTATGCCCGCATCAAAAAATTGCTGTCTAAAGTAAATGGCAATCGGTTCCAGCCCTAATATATAAAGCATGGGCGATAGCGGGCAGCCCTGCCTGGTCCCCCTGCAGCTGTCCCATGATTCCGAGACATATCTCCCAGACTTCAACCGTGCTCTAGACCTATTATAGAGTATTTTAATCCATCTAACAAACCCCTGGCCAAATCCGAAGTCCTGCAGCACCACCACTAACCATTCCCAATATATAGAATCAAATGCCTTGATGGCGTCTAAGGATAGTAGTGCATAGCATTCCTCGCTCTTGTCAGTCTGGGCTATTATGTGCTGAAGCCTGCGTAAGTTTATGGTCGTATTACGACCAGGGACAAAGCAGTTTTGATCTGTATGTACTATATCTCCTATTATTCGGGACAGCCTCTTGGCCAGTATTGTTGTGAGTATTTTAACATCATAGTTAAGCATGGCAAGCGGGCGGTAAGAGTCGCATCTATCTGCGGGTTTGTTAGGCTTGAGCATTGGAACCACTAGGGTTTCCCTCATGCTATCAGGTAGGATTCCCCTTTCATAGGTTTCTGAGAAGACTTCATGCAATAACAGTGTTAGGGAGGGTTCATATGTTTTGTAAAATTCCGGTGGCAGCCCGTCGTTACCAGGAGCCTTACATGTCGCCAGGGATCTAATTGCTTCAGTTATGTCCTCAGGTGTGATGTCCATGTCTAGAGCTTCAGACTGCGTTGGGGTTCATTTGGGCAGGTCGATCTTTTCAAGTGTATTTAACATCTGATTTTAGGGGATCTGGTGTGCATGGGAGTATAAATGTGCGTAGAAACCTTTAAAAGCGTCATTAACACCCTGTTGAGTATTATGAATTACACCAGATTCGTCCTTTAGTGAAGTGGTTATGTGCCTACGGTGCTCTTTCTTGCAAAGCCAGGCTAGCAACCGGCCGGGCTTGTCAGCTTCAGCATGTGCTCTATTTGTTCTGGTGACATAATCAAATTTAGCTAACCTACTCCATGCTTCTGCACAATCCCCTCTGAGAGTTCTGAGATCTTCTTCTCTCTTAGGGGTGTCTATGGGGGCAGCTTCTAGACTCAGGATTTCTTGTTCTTTCTTATCTAATTCATTGCGCAGCATTTTCCTAATCCCACCTGCCTTCGCAATGACTTTTCCCCGTGTCACAACCTTTAGGGCGTCCCATAGTGTACTAATGTGTTTGACACTGCCAGTGTTCTCCGCTATATAGTTATCTATGGAGTCACGTAGTTCTTCTTTAAATGCCAGATCCTTCAGGGCCTCCACAGACATTCCCCACATGTGGATGGGTGTTTTTGGGCCTATAGGGTTCCATATTATCAACAGCGGGGAGTGGTCTGAAATAGTTCTTCCCAGGTATTGCGCTTCTCCCATCTGCGTTAAGTGTTCCCTCCCCAGAAGGAAATAGTCCAGCCTAGTGTGGAGGGCGTGTGGGGACGAGAAATATGAATAACCTCTTCCTTCTGGGTGTAGTTCCCGCCAGACATCTGCCAGTACCAGGCCTTCAGTCATGGTTTTCAAGGACGTTGTGGCTCATGAGGGTCCCTTAGGCGAAGGCTAGGACCTGTCTAATATTGGATTGTGGACACAATTGAAATCACCCCCCCCATATAAAAAAAACATCTCTGTATTGCGTTAATTTAGAGCTTAGCACTTTCAAGTGCGACGGGATATTATTATTGGGGGAAGTATGAGTTCACAATACATATTTCTAATTGTTCGAGGGTGCCCCATAACACCACATATCGACCTTCCGGGTCTTTATCCATTTTAGTGAGACGAAACGGTACATGGGGGCTGATCCAGGTGTAAAATCCCATTTGCAAACCTGGAGTAGGGAGCCCCAAAGCCCTGTCCCGACCAGTGTTCCCTTAGTTTGTTTTCTGATTCGGCCGTGCATTGCGTCTCCTGCAGCAGAGCTATGTCCACTTTTTTCCTAGTTAAGTAAGATTTAATTCTGTTTCTACGGAGATAGGTGCTTAGGCCACGCACATTCCATGTCATTATTCTAATTTGCGCAGCCAGGGAGGTTTCTTAGGGGGTCCAAAATCTGTCCACCTTTCATACGGGCCTTCAGGTAAAATAGTTAAGTTCTCCCACAGTCTCCATAATTGCAACTTCAAACCCCACCAATCCGCAGTATCAGCCCACCGATCTCTCATCTTTACTTTGTGTTTCGGAGACTTAACAACTGTATTAACTTCCATCACAACGGATGATTTAACTAGAGAAAATAACAAGTAACTGCCCCCAGCCGTTGTTACAAACTCACAACTCTCCTGGGCTCCCGAGCCTCTGGGGCCTCTCCAGGCCTTTCGGTACAGGTGGTGTGCAGGCATTTAGTCTGCACCGTATCGGATGGGGCGGGTCATTGGTGAACTCGCAGTTGGGCCTTCGTGCTCCTGCCCAGTTAGAGTGTCTATTCATCGCAGCGTTAAGTGGGGTTGCTTAAGCAGAATCGTGGTTACTTAGCGTCTTGGACACATTCATATACAGTGCCAATCAATTCTACGTCTGTTGTTTCCTTCTCGTGGGTTCTTCCTTGTCGTCGGCCAAATTATTCTGTTCAAGCCACATGTTTGCGGCAGCTGGAGTCTCAAGAAAGATTGCCTTCCCTTTGTGCAATACTTTATGTCTGGCTGGGTATAATAGCATATCCTTGAGATCAAGTTTCCGTAATATTGCTTTTATCGGTATAAAGGAGCTCCTCGCTCGTTGCACCACGGGGGTATAATCGGGGTATATGACTATTGTGGCATCGTTCCTCTTGATCAATCCGCCCTCTCTTGAAAACCTCAATATTATCTCCCTGTCGCGGAAGTTTAAGATTTTTGCAATAATCGGACATGGGTACGATCCCGGTGGTGGCCTTTTCTGGAGAGATCTATGAGCACGTTCTACCGAGAACCCTTGGGTGAGGTTACCTGCACCGATTTCTTGAAGCAGCAACGTTTCCACAAACTCAATGGGGTTCCGACCCTCCATGTCCTCCGGGACCCCAAGAATTCGGACATTATTGTGGCGGGCGCGTCCTTCCGCATCCTCAGCATGAAATTCTAATCTGGCCACGGTTGATTCTAGCTCTTGAACCTTTGCTTTCAGTTCGCGTGTGGTTTCTCCAGTTTCTTGTAGGGAAGCTTCAATGTTGGTCACTCGTTCGTTCAAGTTGCGTGCGTCTTGTCTCATTAATAGTATGTCCGATCTGATTTCCCTGATTTTGTCTTCCATAGATGTGCGTAAGGCCGCAATAGCCTGCAGTATTTGAGTGTCTCGGGGGTCTGCTGCCTCGGCTGATGACTCCGTCTCTGGCGAGACTTCCTGTTGCGGTTGCTGTTTCGGTATGGCTGTCGTAAAGGCGTCCATGGTCACCACTTTTGGCTTGTTTTTTGGAGGCGACATGGCTCCGCACAATGGTACCGGATTTGTATAGTGCGTCACTAGCTATAGCCTTCTGATCAGGATGGGAGTCCAGCACTGGCGATTGCTGTAGGTGATCTGTGTTGGAGCGTGGAGCGGTTGTTAACCACCTACCAAGCGTCGAGCTAGAGTGCGTTCCACCGGGCCTTATGACCCATCGCAGGTTCTCGGCCTGCAAACGCACGTTTCAGTGTCTCACTATGTAGTGTAGGTAGGCGGAGCGGGATCCCTACTTTGGGCGCCAGCGTGGTTCCCTAGTGTTCCAGAAATCAATGTCTTCTTCTCAGGTGCCGGGGTCAGTACTCCCCCATTGAAGTCCAAAGTAGCCAGCATTGAGGAGCAGTGTGTGGTATAATTAGGAGTCAACACATCACTTACGCAAATCGCGATTGGCCAGGGGGTGGCCCTGAGACAGTGTGCGGTCGAGGGCCCGGCCAGATTGATCCGAGCTCAGAGGCTCAAGCAGCGTACCGTGCCATCCAGCATTCCCCAAACTTGTGTCCAAGCACTGCTACGTCGGTGTATTTGTTAAAGCCCTGTTATGAGGCGCTGCATTGTCCTTGTGATATAACCCAGATTCCCTGGATATGAACCCGTTCCCAAAGGGTCTCCACCTCCGGATCCCCTCTCCTCACTGCGCCGGTTGATGTGCTGCGTAAGGTCCGTGGAGGGCGCCCACCGCGCCCACTTGCCGTCTCCTGGTCTGACGGGCCCGCTGTACCGATATCTGGCAGGCCTCACCACAATTGGCGGAACCGCCGTCCACTCCCCCGATGGCGTGGGCGAGAAGCGGTCCGTATTGTAGGCTTTCTTCCTCTCGTTGTGTCCGCGTAGAAAGTATGCAGCAGCACCACGTTCCACTCGGGCAGGCGTTGTGAGCGCTGCGCCACTTCTACACACAGAAGGGCCGCAGGGGACGGACCCAGTCAAGAGGTCCGCCGGTTCTCGGAGTATTCGAGCTGATTCCGCACTTAGTTAGTCTCGGTATCAGTGGCCGCCATCTTGGGTGTTGTGGAGGGGAGCTTTTACAAACACTTTGTTTACCACCTTGCGAGCTCCGATTTTCTCTGGAAATGTGGTCGAGTGCGTCAGATGGGTTCTTCTTTATTCACATAAATTTATATCTTTGTGCCTTCCAGATGAACGCCGTTATATCTTTCGTTGCAGGATCATGGGCAGGAGCACGGGCGAAAGCGGACTTCACTCCATGCGCGTGGCCACGCCCCCATGACACATAGTCTATAGCAGGGGTCTCCAACCTTTACGTTAGCTAGAGCTACTTGTAGTGGAGGCCAACAGTGGAGAGCTACTAGCGGGCGATATAGGGGTGGGGATATTTATAAACCTCTGAATTTTTACCAATATTTTTTGGGCCCGATTATTTCCCCTCTATACACAGATGGAATAACATATGCCTTCACGATTATATTAAGAACTTCAAAAACCTCTTTGTTGCATTATTATTTATTAGTAGCTGTCTCAAAAAGACAGATATTTGTTGGACTACCACACAAATATCCTGTAATTATTGTGCCCTTCCTTTGCGTTTTATGCAGGCTTTCTACATGCTAGGCACGCTATTGTTTTCCAAATGTGCATTTCACACTCCCATTAAATAAAAAAAAAAGTAATTTCCACATTGAAAAATGCTGCTTGCGTTCACTAGTTTTCTTTGAAATGTTTTTTTTTGTCAGGCACAACACATACTCTGTTATTTGTGTGCCCCTCTGGGTTTTAGCACAGGTTATATTTATAAAGATGTTATATGCTCAAACTGGTTAATCACAAATAAATGCTTCTGATGTGCTGACAGAAGTTTTTAGGAAATTAAACTGTGGGTTCATGGGTAGCAACTTTTGATTTTGACTACAGGGGCAGAAATATCCCCACCTCCGCCCTGAATATAAGCAAGCAACCAGCCCAACCCATACCCTGGCCAAACACATTTTATAGCATTTTTTTCTATAAGGCATTGCAAAAAGTAATACGAATAACAACCTGCAGTATTCAATATATAACATCTCAGCATCTGTCAACCTGCTGAGCTACCCTGGTAGGCTTCTACTGTACAGCGTGTCTATGGATCGCTTAATGTACTAAAAGTGGGTGTACCTGTGTCATGGAGTGATGATTTAAAGTGGAAATGTACAGTGTGGAGTTTGGAAAGAAGCCACATGAAAGAAATTGCACCATTTTTTAAATATTATTTTGAACATTTCCAGGCGAGCGACAGTGCTACTGTGATATTTTCATTGCGTGGTCACAATGATCCTGATCCTGCCCCAGCCCCTCCGACATCTCTGGCAAACAAGAACAGCTTGCTTAAGCAAGACAGTGTTGTGGGGGCGCACAAGGGCAACTGTGGTACTACAGGCGGCCTGATATGATATGATATTTGTAACGCTCCTATACACAAGTGTTTCAAGGCGCGACGAGGCAGGGAGGGGGAACAAAGGGAAGACAGACAGCGATCCTACTAGGCCAGGTGTCAATCAGATCACGTAAGTGCATGGGTAGAGGGGAAGGGAAAAGTGCAAGGGGAAAGGGAGAGGGGAAAGTGCAGTACAGGGGTGGTAGAATAACAAGATAATAATAAGGGCCAGTTGGTGGCAAGTGCAAGGTAAGTGCAGACAACTGCTGGGAAGGGGGGCTGTAGGGATACAGAGACAGTCCCGCAGTGCAGGGGTTGCCAGGGAGGCAGTGCAGGGGAGTGTGGCTGGGCCAAGGACCGAGATCGGTGAGAGTAGCCAAGTTGCAGATTCCGTGCAATTTCAGTCAGGAATAAGCAGGGGAGAGGGGGAGAGAAAGCAGAAGCAAAGAGGAAGGTTTTGAGGTGCTTCCGGAACCAGAGATGGTTCTCCTCAAGTTTCAGGGAGGCAGGAAGGCTGTTCCAGAGGGAGGCCCCTGCCGCGGAGAGAGATCTACCCCCAACTCGTTGCTTGGAGAAGCGGCTGACCCTGAGGGAGTTGGAGGCGGATGAGCGAAGATCTCCACCGCCTCAAAGTACAGCTCCAGGTTCTCCACCCAGGCTCTCCACCGGGGTCCCAAACTGGCAGGCGAACCCACCACGTCAAAATGGTGTAGTGGCGCGAGCTGGCCTCGACATACCCCTTCGTTGTCGTTGTCTGTCATGATGGACGCTGGGCGAGGCCCCGGATGCAGCTACTGCTGGTGGGTCTTGGTGTGTCTGCCCACTCGTGGACACTTTTGTGTACGCACGAGCACTCCTTCAGGACCCGTTACCCTCAGTAGCCTTGTTGATGATGAAATTGCTCCAGCCAGGTGGAGCAATTTCCTCCCGCAAGCGCACAAGCGCTCCTCGGGGCCCGCAACCCATGTTGGAAATGCCCCTAGCCCGTGAGTCACAGTGCCCACCTGCCCCTTGCCACAGGCCAGAGTCATCCTTCCCTTGTCTTCTCCCTCTGAGCTGCAGCAGCCTCATGGGCAGCACCATCCACACTGTGCCCCTTTTCCTTCTTGTCTGCCCTACACAGGCGCAATATGAGATTTGTTGGGATTCCCTTGATCACTGGTCCCCCCACAGCCCCAGGCTGTGGCTCGATGTTCGTGGGGCCACCCGTGCTATCCCGAGTGGGAACAGCAGTCCTTCCTTATCCACCGCTGCGGCCTGGAGACCTAGGACACACCCCTGCCTTTGTTGCTTGTATGCTGGGGTTCTGTGGATGCCATGCCCCTTTTTTGTGTTGTTCTCTGCGTGCCACTGGCCTGGACAACTTCTAGTTTAAATTAAGTTTCACCCGGCGGCCCTGGGTGTGTTGGGGCCGTTTACCCCTACCAGGGCGCTTTCCGCTTCTCCCATGTGCTTGGGAGCATAACGGATGCTTGGCCCCACCCCCTTCCTATGTTCGAGGGGTACACGACACTCTGGCCATGCCCCCTACAGGCTGCACGCCGCTCGCTGCTCCCCGGCCGCCGCAGGCCACAATTCGTTTTCAACACTGCGGCCGCCTCGGGCCGGAGAAGCAGCCAGCCTCCAGCTGTTCCTTGGATGTGCCACGGGCACCGGGCAGCCCGTACATACGCTGGTACGGGACCCTGAGCCACCCGCGGCACCGACACCACGTGGCTATGGCTGCCTCTTCCTCCACGCGGCCGACGCCGGAAGGCACTGGGCGCAACGGGTGTTTGATCGCCCCCCACACCTACCAGAGCGCCGGGCCCGAACGTCTTTGTCGCCAATGTTGGGGGGGGTCTCACACGCGATTCCTGGAGCTGCGGGCACGCAGCAGGGCACGGACAGGGTTCACCCTGCACAACCCGGATCACCGGGCAGGTTCTTTCTTGCTGGGGGCACCCAGCACTGGGCGGTCTATGCCCTGGGACACCCAGGCCTGGCCGCTGAAGTAGGCCACGATCACGTGGCAACCCCAATCCCAATAACGACACACAGGCACGAGTTGCCGTTTCCTGGGACTCTGCTGCACTGCCATGTGCGTTCTTCTTCTTCTTGCTGATAGATTTTTATCCATCAGCGGTGATTTTTGGTAAACAGAGGCTTGAGCCTCATTACTCCATCTTCTCGGTTGAGTATGTAGTTGTGGGATTGTTTTCTTCTTGGTCTGTGTGGTCTTGTCACAGTAGAGCTGGTTTCACAGAGTCTTCGCAGTGATGGGTGTGCGTGCCAGCAGAGCCCCTTTTATTAAAGAGGCGCCATGACATCCAGCATCTCGCATCCAGCCCCTAGACCAACACGCAACAGGCACCAGAAGCGCTGCGCCAAAACACGGCGTACCGTGGTGGAATGAAGCTCTACTTAGACACTTTATGGCCGTATAATGCAAATTGTCTTTCCGCTGATGAATTAACGTTCTTCACAAGAATATCTGATTGGTGTTGAGCGATACAGGATTTAGTGGCCTGCGTGCTTTCCCCTTACTTTATGGTGCGAGTGGTTTTCACTCACTCCATTATACGAATGTAGGCTTTGCATTCGCAAAGCATGTACACTCTTTTTGGCATGCCTAATGTTTGCGCATGCGCCCAGCCTGGGGGATATCTGAGGCCAGCTGCAGACTCTTACACGCTCTCTCTACAAAACGCATTAAGGAGACATGCCTGACCTTCTCTCTACTCAGCGGCGCTTGGAAGTCTCGATAGAGGTGAGTGGCAACCTCTTCTCCCCCGCCCCCCCCCCCCCCCCACCCCACCCCACCCCCTTCTCTCCCTGCCTGGCTCGTGCTGCAGACCGTGTCAGGCTGCTGACCGTATCCACGGCTTGATTCTGAATCAGGGGAAAGGAGGCCTGAAGATATGTGCCTAACCCCTGGGCTGCCATGGCCGAGGAAAGTGGTTTAAACATGTGTGTGTATGTGGGTGCATGTGTGTGCGCGCACGCCCCCACCATGTATTATATGTCTCTGTACATGCTTGTGAATGAATGCTGTGTGTTGGGGAGGCTGATGGAGCAGGACCCGTGTGAACAGTTCCGTTGATGGGGTGGGACCAGCAGAGCAGTGCTTATCATGTGGGGGGGGCGGGGGTCAATAGAAAGAGTGCTGATGCAGCCTGCGTTTGAGGTTAGGGGGGGCTGCAACAGAGCAGCGCCTGGCATGGTGGTTTTACAGGGATAGCAGGGTATTATTGGATGTAGCCGACATGAGTGTGCTCCTGAACCTGCAATACAATGTTTTGGCACTACCTGCATGGCAATGTCTTCTTGCAATAGCAATACTGGCTTGATTGCGCACAGCCAATGTGAGTCTGTTCTTACAGCGGTACTGCTGGCACATATAGGCAACCCCTGCCTGCCTTGGGGCCTCATTACGACCTAGGCGGTAAGGGGTTAATGGCGTCGTAAAAGGTGTCGGCGCCGTTAAAACCTTACCGCCTAATTACGAGGTCCCTTTGCAGGTCCCGACCTTAACGGCTGGTTTTACCAGCCGTTAAGGAAGGAACCCGCAAAAGGACTTTCGAGGTATTGCGGTACCGTAATTACCGCCTTCCCCATTCCCATTGAGCCCTATGGGGCAAAAATGGGAATGGGAATGGGGAAGGGCCAATGGTGAATGGCGAATTACTGCCAACCTTGGAATGGGGTGGTAATTCCGCCATTCACCATGGCGGAGTTGGTAAAATACCGGCATCAACCATGGCGCTCATAGCGCCATGGTTAACGCCAGGGTCGTAATGAGGCCCATGGTCTTCTTACAGTGCAATATTGTCCTACACTTACACAGCCAGCCTGAAAAGTCATCTTACATTGGCATTTTTGGACATGATCAAAATGAGTGTTTTCTTACACTGGCAATACCGGCATATACTATGGGCGAAGGCATTATGAAGGTTGTCTAATGCTCCTGTTTACTGTTTGTGACTTATCTTCTATTGGATGTTTTTCGTTATCCAAAAGGACTGATTATAAATGATATGGCTTCTTTGTTTGTGTTCAGCATTTTGATGGTATTTGAACACTACTTAAACTCATATGCAGTACATAAACTGTTCAGAAAAATATAAACCGTCAATAATCATCAGACGTCGATTTAAAATATTGCACTAATAGCACATATTAATAATGTATCTTAGTGAAGATTAAGTAGAATATAGCATGAACCATATAGTAAGCAGACAAATATATCAGTAAAGATATTGCACAAAATGAAACCATAAAAGAAAATAGCAAAAGTAGTTGCTTACATGCCGTCGTAACATAAGTCATAATCAAAGGTTATGAAAACAACCCACCTATATCATACATATGAATTGTATCATATTGAAAAAAACAGTGAAAATAGGAAAAATGTTAAATACTAATCTTAATTCTTCTTCCTTAAAACTAAGACAACATTATAAATGCTTCCAGGGGCTTAGAAACATATTGTGATCGAAACAACTAAACTGTTCTGTTCACTGCAGCAGAGAAGCTGTTCTTTTGCGGGTATGATTAAAAAAGCTTCTGCAAAGAAGAAGTTATTCTCACAATTAATTAAGTGCACAGAGCATATTGTAGCCCAGTAGCAGCGCATGTGTTAAGGGGCAATGGTGCCTGCACCCTTGTTTTTTGCACTCGATGAATGGGTGCACATTTAAATTATAATTCCAGACTTGCACCTGTCAGCAAGTGCACTGTGTGGCATTATGAAGATACTCTCTCCAAGTGGTGATAGCAGGGTCATGTCCCGGGCTACATTATCTTCTGTGTGTGGGAATGAGCCAAAAAGGTTCGGCGCAGATCCCTGCCATTGCTATTTAGAGGACGGCAGAGGTTCTGCTACTGCTCAATCCGAGCGTAAACCGCGCGTAAACGGTACTGTTTGGCATGAGACTGCTGGCAAACGCGTGGGTGGGCAGGCAGAGGGTCCAACTCTATAGAGCAGGTTTCTTAGTAGCACAGACTTTCAAAAATTCCCAGAGATTGCAGAAATCACCACCAGATATTGAAATGTTTGGAAAGTTCCAGCAGATTTTCCCCTTGAACTATGGAATTTCCAACTTTGCCGAAGTATGACCAATGTTTCTTCAGATTTCTGAATGTTTGAAGTAGCCGCCGAGGCCAGAAGCAGGTGGTGGTTTGATTGAGCTGAGGGCGGCTCGACCGAGTAACTGAACACGTTGTATGTTTGTGTGAATGCATGCATGAGAGTGGTTGTTAAGTGAATGGGTCCATGGGTGAGTGTATATTTATGTGTGTGTATGATGTATGCCTGTTGGTGTGAGTAATGTGTGTGGGGGTGCAGAGCACTGATGATTGCGTCGGGAAAAAGGGAAGTGCCGGAATTGAAACTTAGAACTTTGGATGGGGACACTAATTGTTACGCAGGTCACCATAGTAAGCCAAAAAGGGGGGAAGAAAGACGGACACCAACGACCAGGACACCCAGGGGGTCATTCCGAGGTTGGAGGTAAGGGAAAAACGATGCTGGTAAAGGATTACCGGCATTGCTTACCGCTCCGGGCTATTCTGACCTGAGACCCCGCTATTAGCGGCACCGTTAATAACGGTGCCGCTAATAGCGGCATGGGCGCGGGCACGCGACCCATCATACCGGCAATACCGGCATGCCGCAAATGGGAGGAAATCACAAGTCAGGCAGACAAGCAAATACTGGCATAATGAAGGCGCTAATAGAGGATACCAGCATGCCAGTGATACCGGCATCTCAAACCAACCGTAAAATGCTATGTGCAGTGTTCCCAACTGCCACAGATGCACACAATCAGCACAGGTGGAGGCAATGGAGTCTGGGCCAGTACAAAAGTAGCACACCCAGAACCCTTCCCACACCAAGATGATTCCAACAGTAGTAGCAATACTGGAGCTGGAGGACATGCTTGCATTGCAACATCAGCAACAACAACAGCAACAGCAGGCACTACAGAGGAGACGCAGGAGGAGAAGGAGGGCGAGACCGGCCCAGCATGCCCCACTAGTGCAGGCAGCCCCCAATCCCTCGCATCAGAGCCAGTCCTTTCAACCTAACCCCGGAGCAGATCCACACCCTGTACCGTCTGGACCGGGACACCATCACCACCATTGTTGACATGATACATGACGACATTCTCAGCCTCATTAAAATACGCACCGCCATCCCCCCTCTACTGAAGGTGGTGTTGGTGCTTCACTTCCTTGCCACAGGCACCTACCAGCACACAGTGGGGCACATGCATGGCACATCACAACCCTTATTTTCTCGCATTCTGAACCAAGTGCTGGATGCCCTCCTCAAGCACCCAAGGGACTACATATCCCTACCACAAACTCCACAGGAGATTCTTGACACCAAAGTTGGCTTCCATGCACTGGCAGGCATGCCAAATTGTATAGGTGCCTCTGACTGCACCCAGGTGGAGTTGGTAGTCCCGCATGCCATGGAGGTGGTGTTCCGCAACCACAAGCAATAACACTCCATCAATGTGAAGGTGGTATGTGACCCCAGCAAGATCATAACATATTGTTGTGCCCGATATCCCGGATCAACTCATGACTCTATGGTCCTGCGGAACTCCACGCTACCACGCTATATGGAGCGACATGCTGGACGATGTGCCTGGCTACTTGGTAAGTTGCATGACAGGCATTTGGCACTGATTCGGGGGGAGAGATGCACACACCACCATGATGTCAATGTTGATGTCACAGCATGATGTGCACATCACTAAACACTGTGCCCCAAAGCATCCCAAACAGAACATGACATCCAAATCCCATAGGACAGTAGTAAGGTCGACACCTATCACAACATGACAAACAGTAAACCCCCCCACATCCCGCTAAACGTGCACCACTCATCAGCGGACCTCACCTTCCGTAACACCATCCAGCAACATGCAGTGAATATGCACTAAGTTGCTGTCTCCAGCAAATCACCACACAGCAAAAGTATCCATGGGAGTGCATTGGAGCAAACCACCAAGGGAATCCACTGCCTGTCACAGGGCCGCCCCAACCACAGGAATGCAGCATGTCACCATGGCAAAAATCAGCGCAGAATGCCTAACATTGCAGAGCTTACTGCCAACACTCCAAGTCAGCAATTCCTACAGAAGACAACACATCACAAATTAGACAAGAACACAGCTGTATGCGTACACGATGCATGTGCAACAAGACGGCAGTGCCCACCATGTATCATCTTGAAGATGCAACCCACACCATTAGTCCATGGCACAGGACACAATGAGGGCCTGAAAATAAAGTGCATGCAACCAGGGACATGTGCATGTGACCAACGATAACCTGCAGGCATGTGTGACTAGTACAGCTGTCCATCATGATTCGACTGACATGTACCTTTTTTTTGCCTCCCATGCAGGTGACAGAGGCTATCCCTTGAAGCTGTGGCTCCTCACCCCTGTCCGTAACCCACAGAACAGGCACAAGGAGGACTACAATCGTTCCCACACCCGTACCCGTATGGTCATTGAGCAGACCTTTGGCCTGTTGAAGGCACGATTCCGCTGCCTCAGTCGGTCGGGTGGGGCACTCCTCTACAGGCATGAGAAGGTGGCCAAGATCATCATGGCATGTGTAATGCTGCACAGTATGTGTATCCGACGGAACGTGCCCCTGGCCCCTGACATTGAACTGCTACCACCTGGTGATGATTAAGGGGATGAAGAAGATGTGGCTGCACATCATCGTGGTGCCGATGCACAGGAGGGACGTTATGTGCATCAGACAGTGATAGCACAATATTTTTGACACACATGGCTGCAGAGGGTGACCTGATAGTTTGACCGAGGGCACTGGATGTGGGAGTACATGTACACTATGCACTGTATATGGATAAATGACACATGCGCAATAATGAATGTCCACTCAAGATGTTTTTTTTTCACACAACGGGTGTATTGAAATTGACAATGAAGAAGAAAGTGCACCAACCCCCCACCACCCTAACCCCCTCCCCCAAAACTCCCCAACACACCCTAACCTCCTCCACCTCCCCCCAAAACTCCCCAACACACCCTCACCCCATCCCACTCCCCCCAAAACTCCCCAACACATGTCCAAACAAGTATCCATTGCCATCATCAGGCTTGCCAGTCTACTTGCTGCCACTCCCTACACCTGGTGACGGCATGTCGGGGAAGCACAGGGCGCGCACCGACCTGCGCAGTGGGCTGGTCTCGGTTGAGCTGGAGGAAGATGGTGTGGCCGTCTGCTCCACCTGGGGTGCTGGACGTTCAGCCTCCATAGCATCAGCGATACGGCTGAGGACCTGCCGCAGGGCGGATACCTCCTCGCACAGCCTACTTGTATTGTCTGCAAAGATCTTGCCCAGGGAGGCGGTGTTGTTGGCAATTATCTTGCCCAGAGAGGCAGTGTTTTCATGCCACTCAAGCCTTGATTGGGCGTTGTCATTCACAAATTGACACACAAGGCCGCACAAGGCCAATCAGCTCCTCATGCCACCTGTGGAGGTGGACGGTGCTTGGGTGTCATGTTCAGCTTCAATGGGCTCCACTATGGGACTCATGGTCCCTTTATGAACTGGGCCTCCCCAACTGAACTGGACTCTGCTGAGTGTGGAGCCTCAGCTGTGTCCTGTGGCAGTGTGACAGGGGTTGCAGCTTCTGTCTTGACGGCCCTTGGCGGCACCAGAGCTGTGGCATCTTTAGGTGGGTTCCTTGGTGGTGCATGGTGGGCCTTGTGTTGGACCTTTGAGGTCGAAGGCCTGATGGCCTCATCCCGGGCTCTCTTCCGGGGTGTGGTTGGCTGTGGGGGTGAGTCCTGTGCCTCGCTGTCATGGTCTGAGCCTGTGGGGGTGGAAGAGAGGGACGGTGATGGTTTGATAGGCATCATGCATACATTTGTATAATTGCTCATCTACACAATTTGAGGGTAATAGGCATTTGAGTTTGGATGATCACGTTGCTTGCTACATGGGTGGGTAATGCAGGCATACGTCGGGGTCACTCATGTTGGGGCAGATGTATGGTATGTGACATGCATATTTGTTGGGGCCTGCAGGCAGTGTGACTTTTGCCATTTACATCTTTGTGTGGTTTGTGTTAGGTACGGCATTGCCTTGCTGCAGGCAACTGCATGTGTCTGTGCTGGGTCTGACAATTTGCTGGGAATGTGTGTGTATTGGGCCATGGCTTGCCTCTTTGGACAGACATATTGGTGGACTTTCATCAGACTCTGCATTACAATGTATTCTTAGGACACTCGCCTCCATCCGCCGATGTCGTGGCACCACACTCCATGTCTCCAACCCCTTCCATGGCCTCCATGCCGATCAGGTTCGCACAAATGTCCTCCCACCAGGACAGCTTAATGGGAGAGCTTGCTCCCTCGCTAGTTGACATGGCCTGGGTCCTGTTGGCTGAGAGTATATTGCGGACCCGCAGGCGTAAGTCATCCCACCTCTTCTTGCAGTCCTTTATTGTGCGGGGGTGTTACCGACCGCGCTTACTTTTTGCGCCACCAGTGCCCAGATCTCCTTCTTACGGATTATGGCCTAACTCTTGAGGCTCTGGGCAAAAACGACATCTGCATATTCTTCCAGGGTCTCCACTAGCATGGTCAGCTCATCTACATTAAAGCGCTCCTTGGGCTGGCGGGAGGCTCCCTTCTTCACAGCCTTGGGCATTGTGGTATTGTAGTGATTAGGATTTCTCACACAGCAGTATCCTACAGGTCCTGGCTGCTGAGGATGGCAATAGATTGTGTTTTTAAAGATGGCCGCCGTGCTCCTTCCCGTTCCTGTGCGATGACGCTACTTCCGGTTCCGCTTATTTACGGTGACCGTTATTAGCGGTCACCGCTATTAGCGGTGGCCGCGAATGCCGCATTGATTCATGACGGCAGTGCAATCTGCGCTTTCAATGATGCCGCTAAGGGCCTTTTACGGGCCTTTTACAGCTTGGCGGTAATGCCCTTACCGGCATGGCGCAAAGCTCGTGTCCGCGAAGTCGTAATAGCCCTCTATTAGCGGGCTGTTACCAACACGGACAGGGTATTTGCTCCATGCCGGTAATGACAGTTACCTCCAAACTGGGAATGACCCCCACCCAGACTCTAGGGACAAAAGTAATACTATTAGGACCACTCTGTGAAGGAGATACTTCATTTTGTAAGGAAGGACATAATCCTGCCTGAATACTGAGTACAAATGTCAGGAACCTGTAAAATGGCACGAGGCATGACAACAACAAAAAGACAGTCGACGAGGCATGACAACAACAACAAAAAGACAGTCGTAGGGACCTGACACTCCGACATGTGGATGTAACTAAGGGGAAGAGGAAGGAAGCACAGGAAGTCCAAACCACTTTCTCTCAGAAAAATAACACCAAAAAAATCCAAGAACCAGTGAAAAAATAATCCAGCCAGCAAGAGACACAATACAAGAAATGGAGAAAAGGACAGCTCGACACACCACAACGTGACAAGGTAGATTAGGGGAGATCTGGTTTCTGAGACAAGGGGCAGGCAAGGTCGGTAAACAGGCATTCAGTCAGTAGAGGAGAAGGGAACCTGAGCCAGGGAGAAGGGAGAGGAGACCGGTTAAGGACACAGGAAAGTGTAGACACAAAAGAACGTAGGACAAAAGGAAAGCTCAGGCAAAGAACAAGGAAGTAACTGGCAACATGAAAGATACAGTAATAAAAGTACGGGCTATAGGACCTGCATGCATTGTAGAGTGCCGTCCTAGTTGCTCCGGGGCCCATTATTAAGCCGATTAAAGCACATATGACCAGGACACTAGGTTGATGTTTTTCATTTGTAAGGCTAAACAGCCTTTCCTGTGGTATGCACGATGGATCATGCAGAGAACTTTGAACTGGATACATGCTCTAATCGAAAGCCAATGGAGGCTTTACCGTTCAAGTGATACTGGCTGACCGTAGGATATACGCACGGCCAGGTGAACTGCAGCATTTTGCAACATTTGCAGCCGGTTGAGCAAATTGAGAGGTTGGGCCAACAAAATAGAATTACAATACTTGAGGCTACCATTAATAGTAGCAGCGATGACTTGAGCATGAAAAGTGTCTGTAATGGATGGAATTACTTTTTTAGCTGAAGACGCCTGTGCTGAAGATTGAACTAATCTGGGCATCAGGTGATAAAGACGCCAAGGTGTTTTAGTGATTTAACTGGGACAGGTAGCGGGCCCAGTTTAGACGGTCAGAAATCAGAGGTCCACAGGGATAGAAAAGTGGGAGGGCCCATCACCACGACTTTGTCTTATATCCATTACGTTTCAGACAGTTTTGGCTCATCCACTCATCCATAGCTAAAAGACAGGACCTCTGGCAAGCAGCTGTTCCCTCATGCTCAAGCCTAAATAATAGCTGTGTTTCATCAGCATAGGAAAAGAAACGTGGGAGTGGATGAGGCTGGCTAAAGGCTGAATATAGAAATTAAAAAGTAACAGAGAAAGAGCATAGCCCTGGGGGACCCCACAGAGAACCGGGGCATATTTGAACCGGAATAGAGAAACAGATTGAGAACGGGGAAGCAGAAAAGCCCTGAACCAATCAAACACAGATGCCAGCATCCCAAAGCCTAGCCAGAGAGTGGCTTGATCGATGGTGTGAAAGGAGGCAGACTGATCTAGCAGGATAAGACCTGCTATACCGCCCTGATCGCGAATGCGTGTGAGATCGTCAACCACAGATACCAAAACAGATTCTGTACCTATCCAAGGCTGGAAACCAAGTTGGAAAGTATCAAAAAAATTAGAAGCTTCAAGAAAAGACCCTGGCTGCGGCATGACCCCAGCCTCCAAAAGCTTCATGAAGAAAGGGAGCAAAGAGGATAGGCCGATAATTGGAGAACAGTGAGGCATCTAGAGGAGGTTTCTTTAGGGGCAGTATCACCAGTGCATGCTTGAAGAAATTGAGGATCTGGCCAAATATAAGGGACGAGTTAATAGCCTCAGCAATAATCTCATCGATAAGATTAACAATGGATTTAAAATAGGGAAGAGGAATGGCATCAAATGTGAAGCAGATTTCATTTACAATGTGGCACAGATAAGCTGGAAGGAATTAAAAGAAGGTAAATCGGACTCTCTTTAACAAGGATGGGGAAGCAGACAAAGGTATTGTCCCAGGGGAAACCAGAGTGTCTCAATATTCAGGATCAAAATAATTGGACATATGTTCACATAAGGTCTGGGAAGTTGGGATAGTAGGGGGCAATCTAGGAGAAAGTAAATCTTTCACTGTCTGAAAAAGCTCAGCACGTGACATAGGCATAGACCTGTGTACTCTGGGTGGGCACAGAATACAGGTGCAGTCCCTCCTGTCATATTTAGTTGGGATATGACAGCCAGAAGTATACATGTCATCTCAGACGGGGGAGAACCAACCTAATCCCAGCCTAATTATCTAACATATGCTCCATGGATCTGCCCTGTCTTTTTGTTGAGCCCTGTAGGTGGTTGCAGCATTCACATACTAATTAGGGTTTAATTCAAACAGGCCCACATGGGGCCTGGCTGTAGAGACTAAGAAAGGAGACCGGAAACCCTAACACCCTTTCACATGCACTGTTAACCTGATGCCAGCTCCCACCCTCAGTATTGATTGACAGTGATTTGTCATGTCTGGGACTGCATGTTTACAGTAGTCACCCCCGTAGGGAGACCCCATTCAGAAGGTACACGTATGTGGATTGACGTTGCCAGAAAGTCTGGTCTCGCCGCATCTTCAAGGGAGACCTGCCACTTTAATCAGGAGTCACAGACAGCTCCATTATTCAGAGGGACCATTTGTTCTATAAAAGATGGGTGGGACTTGGTATCACACGTTTTCACCCCTTTACCTTTTTTGTTGCAAAGCACTCTGCTTATGACCTTGTGCATACAGGAGATTGTTGGTGGTGACCCAGGATTGGTTCATTAAAGTAGGCTTAGCCTACACCAATCCAGGTGGTCCATTTGGCTTTAAAAGAGAGTTGATCTTTTGGCAAATCATCCGAATACTTCACCAGACGCAGAAGGAAGAACTCATCATTGGATGCTGCCTGAAGGTACAGTCTGCCTTACATCTTCCACCAGTGAAGGAAGGCCAGGAACTCCAAGAGGGGAGCAAGATCTCTCCCCTAATCATCTCCTAGGGATCAGAGGGAGATGCCAAATCCAGATGACCCTCCAGCAGCTCCAGAACCGGTACCCAGCCAGCACACAACGTGGCTTGCTAGGCTCTGCAGCAAGCTTCCTAGACAGGAAGTGCCAAAGAGTCTTTGAACCAAACCAAGGACAAGCTGCCTGCAACACTCTCCTCAGCTTTTGGACATCCACCTTAAAGGATGACACAAGCCCATTGAAGAAGCCATGAGGAGTGCATCGACAAGCATCTACCGACGTCTGCCTTACAGGACATTTTTGAGACAGTTGTAAGGAAGGCATGGTATCAAACTGTGAAGACAGACACAAGTGAATTCAGTTCAAGGGTGTTTATTGAACTTCAATGGGTTGTTTGAACGCCTATCTTACCTAAATCTAAGGATGGGAGCCAGATACGACCATCAAATAATAATAACGCAATGCTAGTCGAGTCTCTGTCAAAATAAAAGGGCCTATACTAATAAACCTATTGCCAATCATTACTTCTAAATACAAAAGGGTGTGGGACAAAAATGTATGAAACCAAGAAAAGTGTTCAAGAATATGTCAGGATGGTTGAGCAGTTGGCTTCCCTTCCCCACGTTTTCAGCACGGGGCAAGGCGGAATGTTTGAGCTTCCCACACACTCTGGCTTCTCTGCCACGAGGACACAGTTCAAAGCATAGACATCAGGGCCTTCTGACAAAGTCTCTTTTCCAGTAAGTCTTTTACTTCAGAGGGCTTTTCGTAACAAACCAATATCAAAGTTCAATTTCTATTAGGATCTTCACCTGCACAAGTTCTCGCTGCCAGTATTTATCGTGGGCCTCCCTCATTTGGGCTCGGACCCCTTTGTACCACAATGTTTACTCTTGGTCTACCTCATTCGGGTTCGGACCATCCATCTCCCTCGTTCAAGCTCGGATCCTCTTGATATCAAAATCGAAGACTTTTGAATGTACGATGGGTTTTGCTTAAACCGTTGCAGAACCACTTCGATTCACTTCATACAATATTCTCTTCAATCTTTTGGCTTTTGTTTCTCTTGATGGGATACCTTACAGAGACCTTCGATCGAGTACACTCACAGTGCCAGACCATTTTTTCTTTCTCAAGTTCAAACATTCATCAGCCGTTTGGCATTACTCACGTCTTTCATCACATGAGTTTAACAATGTTCATTGCAGCGCTTGTTATACAATGTTGCTGCTTGCAACCTTGTCTTGAACACAGACCGGGGTTTCATCGGTCTCCCCAACTCACCGGCTGTGTTGATCTCTCTAATAATTATGCCTGCCGCTCCTCCTCACATTGGTTGATTATGCGGGAGGGCCTTTGGTATCTCTGACACACAATGCAGGAGTCTTCAGTCTAGTTTCCTGGCCTTATGCTTTATTCTTCAAAGTTGTCTGGAAAGTAACAGTTTCTTGCCAAAAAGGTCAATGGTATTTCCCTTCTTGCAAACCCTTCTTGGTTTCCTGTCTTTCTCCCCTCGTTCAGCTGTTGACTCGAAACTGCTGTTTCTTCCTGTGCTTTGCCTCACTCAGTGTGCTCTCGTGCTCCGCCTTTTGTCTGTGTGGGGAAGTTTAATGGAAGTGATTGCCTGACTTCGCATGACCATATTAGCGCGACATGTCAGGTACACTGCTCGGGTGTGAGTCTGTTTTCTCCCAAAGCGGGCTGTCCGTGTGGAAGTGTTTGTGAACGGAAATGGAATGGGGGTGGTGAAATTCCAATGTATCCTACCTGGTAGGATGGAGTAAAGGTGTTACAGGGGGAGGGATACTGCATCTCCCCATCCGGTGTCCCACTCCCACTCCCCGAAGACACCTTACTCAGGTGATCGTCCCACACTGGTCCGCCTCCAGGAACTGATCCAAAAGCGATGGCCATGTCCTGGCCACCTGAATGACAGGTGCCCAGGGACTAACGAGTGAGGCATCTTCTGGTTTCTCACACAGTTGAGCTCTTCATTCTGCAACCAACTGCACCACTGACTGTTGTTACACATGAGTCACTAAAGCCACCTGAGATGCCTCTACCAGTGCTTCAGAACCACCGACCAGCACTGAGACAACGATTCCTAAACCCAAGCTGCCATGTAGCCCAGCCTGCAGCCGTCTGTCCAGCTTTGCTCACCAAACTGCTTACTGCATGATACCCGTAGCTGTCTCCCATCTTGAACTCAGTCACAGAAGCTGTAAAGCACCCCTGAAACTGACTCAACCCTGTCAAGCACCAAGAACTCCTACAGCACAAGGTACATTGTTGTTCTGTCCCCATGGCAGTGACATTTTACAACCCATTGCTCCATTTGTGTTGAAACCAAGTATCCTTGAACTATTGTGATTATTTACTATACTGACTACCCTCCTGTCAGTATCCAGAGAGCATCCCTTTTCCTTCTTTGAAATTGTGTGTCCTCTGCATTCCTTTACAGGTGGGTAGTATTTCTTAGTGTGCTAGAACTGTCTGTTGTGATAATAATAAAGTAGATATTTTTATACAACCTTGCCTGGATTGTACTTTTTATCGTTGGGCTAATTGTATTTTCGTGAGTTGCAACTAACCAATGACCCACAACCTTTTGGAAGTAAGCCTGTCGTTCCATCCATGTTACCAAAATTGGACAAGTAGGTTTATCATTTACTTGTGTTTCCAATCTATTCGAATCCCTTCTGGTGTACTAGAGGTGTGCGGCTGATTTATGGTTTAGAAATTGATATTCACCTCTGGATCACTGGAACTCCAGATGTTGATTCGTCACATTGGTGGCAGGCGGTCAGATCGGATGGAGCCTTGTGCATGGCTTAGTCACCCAACGATAAGAGTACTGGTTTTGGCAACATTTAGACACTGCTAGAAATTGTTAAATAATCATGGATCTTGACATAGATACTGGGAAAGACATGAGCAAGGATATCCTGCTCTTTCTATGTCAAGAGAAGGGACTTCCACACTGAAGTAAGGTTAATAAACCTCAGTTGCTGTCCAGCCTCCAAGCTTGTGTAGAAGTGAGGGCAGTTGGTGAGAAGACACCAGGGGATGGGTTAGACCCTGTGTACCCAAATGAAGACCTTTCCGGGAGGGGTCGTGGAAGATGACGAGGAAGACAGCATGAGCAGTGTTTCTCATCAACCATCCCGCTGGTTGGCAAGCATGGTTTCTCAACAATCTAGCGTGTCACAGAGGTCAGGGGCTAGTGCAGCATCTCGCAGGTGCCAAGCCTCGGCATAGTCACTAAGTGGCCCAGTAATTGTCCTGGCGTTTAATGATATAGCGGCTAAAAAGCTCCTGTTGGAGGAGAAGAGACTAGCGCTGGAGGAACAAAAACAGCAAGACAAGGTCGCAATGGAGTGGGACAGGGCCGCCATAGAGCTGTGCAGACTGGCACTCCACGTGAAGGAGGTCAACAGATTCACCTCTAGCGAAAGTAACGCTAGTTGCTCAAACCAGGGTGCCCGGGATAAACACTGGTGCCGCATCCCCAAAGACTTAGTGCAGGCTTACAAGGTGGGTGTCATGGTCATGACGTCAGGGGCACAGGCATGCAGGGGTCGCATGCACATGAGACCTGGGTGGACACTGTCCTGGCATCTTTGGCGCCAGGCTCATGAACAAAAGTAAACAAGAACATCCATTTAACACCAAAAAGCTTTTATTATGGACATAGCACTTCAGATGCATTAACCTTGAACATTCCCTCCATTAAGCAGATGCATTAACCTTGCACATTCTACCCATTAAGCAGCCCCAAGTGTATTCTTGGGTGTGGCTGCTAACGGATTGCCTTTGCACGTGCTCACTCTCTATGAGTGGCAGGGTGTGGCTGGTAAGCCGGCCCTAATGGGCGTGCTCACGATCACAGCTATATAAGCTGCCCCGATCCTCAAGACAGACGCTTCGCGTTATTCTGCACTTTCAAGCAGTGTAACACTCACCGGTGCCTGAGGTCAGATTTACCTTTGAAGATCATGCTTCCTGGACATCATGCTTCCTGCCAGCATACTTACTAACTGGGGGAAGCTGTTCTTGCCTGTACATCTCTTCGGCGAACCGAGTATTCATCTTTACACTTTCCGGAACGCCGAAATCTTCATCCTGGCACAACAGCAGGACACCCTCCATTGTCGACAGCGGCACCTGCAAGGAAAAACAGAAGGCAAGGTTAGACATCGAAAAAAGTCAGTTTAAGGTTGCGCTTCGCCATACTTCGCGCTTTTCCTTAAACCATCACTTACCTGCTGTCGAACATTGCAGTAGCATCCATCTTCCATCCGGCCACGTATCGCGTCTCACTTCTGCATTGAGGCCGCATTTCCATCTAAGGGAAGAAAACAGAAGAGAGACATTATTGCGGGCATAAATAGGAGCAGCATATAAAGACATTAAACAGAACGAACAGAATCACAAGAGCTCAAGAAAGACTTACCAATCATAGGAAGAAACATAGTCACAGCTGGACTGGACTAATCCTTATCAGGGATCAGTGAAGGAACTAGATCCCATTCGACGCGCACCTGCCAGAAGTAGCAGGACGGAGAGCTTATCTTCCATAATTCACAGGTGAGCTTTATGGGCTGGCTTATGGTCACAGAAACCGTACTTTGGGGAGAAGGGTTCGAGAGGTACAACAATCACAGATTGGTGCACTCACACACTGTTATCTCCACGCAGGAGCAGTATCACCACATACCACCGCTCACAGCTTTTCTACTGAGGAAGAGGCCTGAAGGGGGTGATTCAAGTTGAGGGAGGGTTGCAACCATGCTCCAACACCTCTGCAGAGACCAGGTGAGCGTAACAGCGGGGAAGGATATTTTTGACTGGTTTGAAGAACTGGATCTTGCTTTTCAGCTACAGGAGGTGGACGAGGTACTGTGGGGTTCAGCCCTGATGAATCGCTTACTGACACCAGAGATTTATGCCATTCTTCAGTTAACTCTTGAGGAAAGGCACGTTTATAAGCACATGAAGGTGGCCCTCCTTAGGATGTTCTGTAAAACCCCTCACCAGTATCTCAAGAGCTTCAGCAAGTTCGGAAAGAAAAGTGGACAGAATTTGAAGCGTTCACACACTTGTCATTGAAATATCTGAGCGGGTGGGTGGGTGGCTGGTAACAAAAGTTGACACATTTAAAGGGGATGTACAGTTTGGTTGTGTGTGAGCATGTATTAAAGAATTGGGAGGTTGTGCTTCACCAGCATCTTGTGGACAAGACTATCATAGATCCTAGGGTACATGCAAAGGCTGCCGACATGTTTGTGAGTGCTCAAGTCCAGAAAAAAGCTCAGACGATCACACCCAAACCGGAAGAGAAATCTTTGAACAAAAAAGTTAACTACAATGGGAAGGACAAAGGTCCAACCCAATCCTCTTCGAAGTCCGGTCCCCAAAAGAATGAAGGAAAATCCCAAAACTATAGTTCAGCCATACACATTGAAAAGAGGAGTGCAGGCACCCCTAACATTAGGACATTTGCTTTCTCACCACCCAGACGTTATTTCGTGTGTAAGGAGCTGAGCCATAGCTAAGGGGATCCTGCTTCCAAGGGCTCACCCAAGCAAGCCATAGTGAATGTTGGACTTGTGTAGGAGGCCATCATGAGTGTGGGCCTCTCACAGGAGGATTTCCCATTAGGCCAAGGAGTGGCCGAATGTCGATTGGTTACACTGAGTGGGAACGGTATCGGGTCTCCTGAAGAAATCCGAGTTCCCAATAATACTTGACTCTTTTTAGAACATGTGTATCTGAATGGATACAAAACTCCTGCGGACGGAGACACCGCTGCTAGCCTCACTGCTGTCACCCGGAAATGCGTACAGCCAGGCCATTATATTAAGGGGCCTGATTGTAGCATCAGTGGGTTTAACGGAAAGTGTCCATTGGCGATAGTAGAGTTCAGCTGGCGAGGTGAAACGACCCATTGCTTTGTACAGGTGAAAGACTCCATCCCTGTCCCATGTCTGTTGGGTAATGATCTTCCTGAGATAGTCAGAGCGGCTACCCGACCAAGGGCCAAAGCGATTGCCAAATTCAACCCTCTCAGAGCCTTTGGGGCTGGAGTGCGTCCAGAGGGCTTGTTGCAGGGACCAGCATTTCAAGTATCTCCTAGTCCAGTTCCACAGACTGCTGAGTCACCTACTCCTGTTGGAGATGGGCCAGTAGCCACGGAGGACCCTACTTTGGTAGCAGGGGACTCAGTGACTCTAGAGTGGCAAAGCGCAGGAACCTGAGGTGGAGGACCAGGCGAGCACAGATCTGAAGGGTGTGCCCAAGTTGGATGAGTTTGCATCAGCTGGGGGACCAGATCAGACTGACTTCTTTAAAGCCCAGACAGAGCATCCCACTCTGGCGGGTCTGTGGAAGCAACTGGAGGAGCAGGCTAAGGGCGAGGCCCCTGGACAGTGAAAGGTGTACTGGGAGGATGGACTCCTGTACAGTGAGCAAAAGAAATCTGAGGGCGAGGGCACCAGAAGTTTGGTGATTCCCCAATGCCACAGAAAGTTCCTTTTGGATTTGGCTCACCAGATTCATTTAGCGGGTCACTTGGAAGTGACCAAGACATCAGACCAGTTGTCTGCGCACTTTTACTTGCCACAGTTTAAAGTAAAGGTTAATGAATCTGTCCGGTCCTGCCCGACTTGTCAAGCTTCTGGCAAGTCAGGTGGTGGCACAAAAGCCCCCTTAATTCCACTACTCATGGTTTGGCGGCCTTTTGAGAGAACGGGCATGGACATTGTGGGTTTTTTGGATCCTTAAACCTCCTCAGTGAACAGATACATCTTGGTGGTGGTAGACCACACCACAAGGTACTGTGAGGCTGTCCCTCTAAGGAGCAACAAAGTCCCTGTGGTTGCAGAGGATCTGATTGGGATATTCTCTTGTGTTGGATTCTCCAAAGAAGTCATTTCTGACAGGGGATCAAACATCATATCAGCGTATATGAAGGCTATATGCAAAGAGTGTGGCGTCACCTACCAGTTATTTGCCTTCCATCCATTGTATGGGCTTATGAGCGGTTCAACAGGACCCTTTAAGGCATGATAGGTGGCTTGGAAGAGCACCTGAGGAGAAAATGGGATATTCTCCTGCTATGATTTCTGTTTTCCTGCAGGGAGGGGGCCACAGAATGGAGTAGGGTTTACCCCCTTTGAGCTTCTGTTTGGACACCCTCTACAAGGTCTCCTCAGTCAAGTGAAAGAGGGATGGGAGGGCAACCCCTCATCCACTATACAAGATGTGGTGTACTATGTACTTGTCCTTCAGTCTAGAATGACAAAGTATATGGAGCCATTGCGAAAAACCTGGTGGTCACTCAGGAGCTGATAAAGCACTGGCACGACCAGAAGGACAGTGTGACAGTCTATTCTGCAGGCTAGTGGATGTGGATTATGGAGCCTATCAAACCCAGTGCCCTGGGCCTTACTGTGTGCTGGAAAAAGTCAGTGAGGTGAATTATCTCATTGACATGAAGGGACCTAAACAGATGTGCAGTATTTCATGTCAAATGGCTAAAACCCCATTATAGCCGGGATCACTTGGTCATGGCATTGACTGACGGAGAGACTAAGGAGACAGATCCACACCCAGGCCTCCTGCATACTGAAGCCACAGATGTGTCAGTTGAAGGTGTCAACCTTGCAACAGACCTGTCCAAACAACAACTGACAGTCTGTCGCCAGTTACTGGGAAAGTTTGCCGGTCTGTTTTCGTGGACTCCACATCATGAGTGCACCAATCTGTGTGACCTGGACACTGGAGACAGTAAGCCGGTGAAGTGTAGGATTCACCTGATGTACGAAAAGGTCAGAACACCATCAAGGAGGACCTTTCCAAGATGTTGTCCCTAGGAGTGATAGAGCCATCCAACAGCCCCTGGGTTAGCCCATTGGTACTGGTCCCTAACAAGTCTAGTGGGGGGAAGACTGAAGTTTGCTTTCATGTGGACAGCAGGGGCCTCAATTCTGTGATGAAGACAGATGCTCAACCCATTCCTCGGGCAGATGAGCTCATTGACAAGATTGGCGCTGCCAAGCACATGCGTACCTTTGAACACACGGCAGGGTACTGGCAGGTCAGTTTGACAGATGGAGCGAGAGAGAAGTCAGCATTCTCAACTCCAGAAGGAAATCTTTCAGTTCACTGTGATGCCCTTTGGATAGAAGAATGCCCCTGCCACCTTTCAGCAGATGGATAACAGGTTTTGTCTGGGCTGGAAAACGTAGTATCGTCTATTTAGACAACATTGCAGTGTTTAGCCACACCTGGGAGGATCACTTATCCCACCTGAAACAAGTGCTTCAGGCTCTGCAGAATGCAGGTCTGACTATCAAGGCCACAAAGTGCCAGATAGTGCAGGGCACAGGGATTTACCTAGGCCAACTGGTCAGTGAAGGTGTCACGCTCACCTGATCTCCACGGGGGCGTACCACGTGGCTGCACGAATGATGTCTGCACTGGCGTGGTGCTGCGCAGTTGATGATGCTTGCTGGGACTTCTCCCTTATTATCACCCCCACGAGGCGTTTGCCTGCAAGATCGGAATAAGATATTAGCTACTGAGTGGGGTTGGATTGGACCCACCTCCTCAACCACCTGATGCCCTACTCCTCTTTTATCTCACCTTAGTGTTTTGTAAGGTAGGCTCTCTGTCCTGCAATCCAGCAGGGGTGCAATTAACACAGTCTTTCCCTGGATCGAGTAACTTCACTCATCCGGTGAGTGGTTGCCGAGTCTTGGAGAGTTGGGTCAAACAGGTAAGTCTCTATGCCAATGGTTGCTTGGTATAGGTGTTTGAAGTCTTTATTTCCCTAAGTCCTTTTTTGATCTGTGTTTTGTCTTTTCTTTCAGGCGTGATCTCGCGTGGATTTTGAATGGAGGATCAACTCTTCCTAAAATGCTGACCAGATTTCCTTCAGTTGAGTAGAAGCGCAAGAGTGTGGCGCTGAATGTCTGAATAACTGTTTTCCCTTCCATGCGCGACTAACCTGCTGTGGCCATGTCCTTACAGGGATTAGATATAGACATCCCGCACAAGCCAGGCTCCCAGCATGGAAAGGCAGATGGACTCAGTTGGTATGTTTGTCTTGATGACAAGCCAGACCCTCAGTAGGGTGGTGGTTCACATGTTGAGGTTGGGGGCATTTGAGGAATTGACCATCCGCACATTGGGTGTGTGCTCCGTTGGGCTTTTTTAAAATGTATATATATATATATAAAAGTGAAAGTTGGTTTGTTTGTGGTGGGATTTGTGGCAAAGCGTTGTTCCTTATACAATTCCATACTGTGCCACCAACCTGCACCAAATTGTGCATAGTTGCATGTTAGGGACCTCCAGACATTACTGGCCACATGACATTTGGACACCCCACTCCTTTTCCCGGATTTCAGCAAAAGTCAAAATTTGTTTGTGGCTTGGTGAAGCTTTGTTCCTTATACAATTCCACACCGTTTGACCAATCTGCATCAAATTCTGCATAGTTAACTCTTAGGACCCTCAGGAAATAACTGGCTACATGGCATTTGGACATCCTTTCCTCGGATTTCAGCACCTTCAGACATGAGATGGTTGCCTGAAATCGGCAAAACATCAATGTGGTCGTAGAGCGACCGGTCCCGACACAAGGAACAAAACTTGAGGTCCAATCGCTAGGATGCATGGTTTCCAAGGTATTTGCACAACAATTAACTGCACCACGCCAGGGCAGGGCGACATGTGGGGAGAGAGCAAAGAATGTCCCAGGATGCAGCACACCAACTCTCGCCTCCTCTCCACGTCTGCTCTGGGGTATGTCAGCCAACCACACATGCCCATTCTCAGTGCAGTTTACTTCAGGGTACAAAGCACATCAAGCAATAAGCAAATTGGAACAGAGCCCTGCAGAATCAGTGTTATCCCATCTGTCTACAGAACCCGTTTGGAGAACAGCTACTTCTGCTAGTTTTAAGTAAAACTAAATGACCGTAGATCAATCGCCGGAAAATGTGTGGGGCTAATCCGCACACATTTTCCTATATTCTCTGCATGACTTACGCATAGACCTGTGTACTCTCGGCGGAAACAGCCCATAGGCGCAGTCCCCCGTCATATTTAGTTGGGATATGACAGCCAGGAATAAACCATGTCATCTCAGAAGTGGGAGGGCCAAACCTTCCCCTGCCATGGGCAGCCTAATTAACTAACAAAGGCTCCATGGATCCACTCTGTCCTTTTGTTGAGCCATGTATCTGGTGGCAGCATTCACATACTAATCAGAGTTTAATTCAAACAGGCCCACATGGCGCCTGGCTGCAGAGGCTAGCAAAGGTGACAGGAAACCCCAAAACCCTTTCACATGCACTGTGTCAACCTGATGCCAGCTCCCAGCCTCACTATCAATTGACAGTGAAAGGTCATGTTTGGTACTGTGTGTTTTCAGTAGTCATCCCAGCAGGGAGACCCCATTCAGAAGGTACGAGTATGTAGATTGACGGAGCCAGAGAATCTGGTTTTACCGCAGCTTCAAGGGAGACCTGGCACTTTAATCAGGCACCACAGAGAGCTCATTTTACCAGAAGGACCCTTTGATCCACAACAGACAGGAAGATGGGTGGGACACAATGTCACATGTTTTTGCCCCTTTACCTTTTCTGTTGCAAAGCACTCAGGTTATGAACTCACTGATTGGTTCATTAAGGTAGGCTTAGCCTCCACCAATCCCTGTGATCCATTTGGGGTTAAAAAACAGCTGAGCTCCTCTTTTGGCAGATGATCTGTATTAGGCCCTGTCTAAAGGTACAGTCTGCCTTACACCTTCTGCCAGTGCCCTGAAGAGGGGGAAGCAATATCCCTTCCCCCCTAAACATCTCCCAGGGAACCGAGGGAGATACCGAATCCAGACAACCATCCAGCAACCGCAGCACTGGTACCCAGCCAGCACACAGCATACCATTCTAGCCTCTGCAGCAAGCTTCCTAGGTGGGAAGTGCCAAAGAGTCTCTGAACCAAACCAAGGACAAGGCAGCTGCCTGCAGCACTCTCCTCAGCTTTGGGACGTCCATCTTAAAGAATGACACATGGCCGGTGAAGAAGCATCTACCCACATCCGCTTCAAAGGACATTTTCTTTGGGCCAGTTGAACCTCTCGACCTGCAACCGACTGCACCACTGACTGTTATGCCACAGTCGCTAAAGCCATTCTGAGATGCGTCGACCAGTGCTTCAGAACCACCGACCAGCACTGAGACAAAGATTCCTGACCATGAACCACCATGTAGGCCAGCCTGCACCTTCCGTCCAGCTCTGCTTGCCGACCTGCCTGCCACCTGTTTCCTGCAGCTGTCTCCCGTCTTGAACTCTGTCGCAGAAGCTGCAAAGCGCCCTGAAACAGATTTGACCCGGTTGAGAACCAAGAACTCCTACAGCACAAGGTACATTATGGTTCTGTCCCCCTGGTCCTTCTCCGAAGTGCCTAATGACATTTTATGACCCATTGTTCCCTTTGTATTGACACCAAGTATCATTGACTTATTACGATTAATGACTATACCGACTACCCTCCTGTCAGTTTCAAGAGTGCATCCCTTTTCCTTCTTTGAAACCGCCTGTCCTCTGCACTCCTATACAGGGTGGGTAGTATTTCATAGTGTGCTAGGACTGTCTGTTGTGATAATAATAAAGTAAATATTTTTATACAACCTTGTCTGGACAGTCCCTTTTATTATTGAGTAATAATTGTATTCTCGCTGTGTGTAATTTGCTTGTGTTTCCAATCTGTTTGGATCTCTTCTGCTGTAGTAGAGGTGTGGGGCTGATTGATTGTTTAGAAAACGATATTCACCCCTGGACCACTGGCGCCCCGGAAGTTGATTGGTCACACTGCCCTTAGTGCTATATGATATGTGGATTGCTATTTTTTAAAACATGCCTTTAGTAAAAGATTATAATGCAAACACCATTGGCGTTCAGCTTGGCATAATTTAGACCATAGGTTGCGAAGATCAGATGTAAACCAAGGAGCAGAGGGGAGAAACGATTAGCAGACCAATGTCAGAGGTGCCAAAGTCTCAGCTTGTTTGTTTGTTTTTATTATTTGTAAAGCGCGCCTAACCCGTGGGTAGCAGGGCACAAAGCAGCTAGAGGAGTGTACAACTTAAGTTACAGAGCACGCATTAGATGAGTCCAACTAGGTTACAGTGTTGGAAGCATCAAACATTAGGGCCGATACATCAGAGTATAAATTAAAGGTGAATATACATAGTTTACAAGTTGTAGATATATCTAAGCATAGAGATGAGAGGATATATAATTTATACACAATTTACAGTAGGCGCAACAGTGGAAGAGGTTGGGTGTCAAAGCATCAGATGTCATGTTCCTTGATCCAGTGGATGGTATTGGACCTGAATTGTGGGTAGGGAAGGTATTCTCTAAGAGATGGTGGTAAGGAGTACCACAATTGTGCTGCTTTGACGGGAAAGCTATTCCCTCCAGACATAGTACGTTTGAATCTCGGGACAAGGAGGAGGTTTGAATTGGCTTTTCTAGAGGGGCGACAAGAAGTCGGTCTGGTGAATCTTGTTATCAAATATTGAGGGGCCGCTTGGTGTAGGCATTTATGGTTCAGAGAGACCGATTTAAGGAAAATCTTATCTTTTGTAGAAAGCCAATTATATGATCTTCTAGTCTCTGATATGTGCTTTCCTCGGAAGGCTTAGGGCTGCTCTTAAGGCGTTGTTTTGTAGGGTTTGATTTTTATTAGTAATGTATTTATTGCTGCCTACGTAGAGTGCATTGCAGCTACTTCGGAGCGGGTGAGTTAAATGCAGGGGTAAAGGGCCCATCAAAGACTGATTATAATTAGAAATGATCTGCATAGCTAAGGAAGAGGGATCTAACAATTTCCAATTTCTCTGCAGCGATTTAGGGGGAAGGAGTGGAATTCGAGGGGATGGTAAAAGAATTTCGAAAGGAATTAAAAAATGATAAGACCACATCAAAACCAATGTAGAAAACATACGAACTAACTGAGAAAGGGCAAAAATGAAATCAAGAGTGTGATCCTTAACATGAGTGGGTCTGTAGACCACCTGCTGCAAAAGTAAAGCTTGCATAACAGTCAAAAAGGAAGAAACAGCCGCGTCTCCAGTAGAATCAGCACAAATATTCAAATCATCAACTATACCAAGATTATAATGCGCAAGAACCAGATCGGAGATCACGACTAAAAAGGCTTTTTCAAACATGGACACGCTCGACGAGGGAGAACGATAAACAATAAGTAAATAAAACACAACAGATGGAGGAACCGATAACCGAACACACAAGGCTTCAGCCTTTATATCAAAAGTTAGCGGCAGAAGTCAGCAAGTTAGGTTAGTTTTGAATAGGAGTTCCACCTCCCCCTCAGCCGGATAGGTAGAATCACAATTTAGATGTAGAACGCAATAACTGTCAATTAGAATAGGCAAAATACCCAGACCGGAGGTTGGCGAGGACCAGGTCTCAGTAACGCATACCAAATCCAGGGTCATGTACCTGCAAAAACATAAACATCTGGAATTTATGTGCCCCTAGGGAGTGGGCATTTAATAGGCAGGCACGTAAGGAAGGGAGAATACTCCTCAAGGATAAGGTATCACAGGAGGATACCCAAACAAAAGGAAATACAGTATTTGATGAAGCAAGCAACAAAAGTGATTCACGAGACAAGTACAAACTTAGGGCAGATGGGCGCAGACTGGCTATACTTAGGTGCAACTTCTTTGCTACGCTCCGAAAGCAATGTCAGTTATACTTGCACATAGCATTGCCAGAGACCAATTAGAGTGCAGGCTCAGTAAAGAGAGCGAAGAAAGCCTCTCCACTTTAGCAGAGAGAGCGAATGCAGGTCAGAAATGAAAGACAGACTAGGGCAGACTACTGGTGTGAGTCGCGGGCCATCCCACTAAATCCAGGCAAATACAGTGCTGCTGCACGACTACAAGCAAATCATGCAGAAATATGGAAAATGTAGATAAACGAAAAAAAGCAAAAAAATGAAAGATGCATGAGCATGAGTGAAAACAGGCACCCAGTCACCTGTCTGTGCCGACTGTGAGTAACAGAAGGCAAAGTAAAAGGAAAACAAATTAAACACCGAAAATAAACTTAAAAGATAAAAATACAACACAAAAAGCGTGAAAGCCATACTGTGCAGCACTGCTGCAACAATGGCTATGTTAGATAACTGCCCCCCAGAATGTCAGGACTTGAAGAACGTCCAGGTAAGTACGTCAATGAGGGATTGTGACAATTAGTGCATTATAGGCAAAACCATCATTACTGAATGTGTTCTTACATGGGAATTCTGACCTATATTGGCATAGTGCATTATGTTATGTTGATTTATACCGCATATGCTGCCATTTGCATGGTCTATGTAAAATCCCTGGCTGGTGCTGCTGGCACTGAGTATGATCAGTATCCCGGGATTGCCGGCCATTCTAGGCCACGCAGTGTGCAGCATTCCTTTCCACTCCCGAACAGCTGGCTTCCAGCCGAGCAGGGTCTTTATTGTGCCTCACGTCACCGCGCATGCGGGATGTGAGGCGGATGTAACATTCCTTCTTTATCCCAATTAAATAAAACATTAACTCAACAGTGTACTGATTCCCGTGCTATCTAGTCCTGTACAGATGTGTGCATCAAATGTGATGTTAAACATAGTCACATGGGCCCTTACCACGCATAAGGCCTCATTATATGTTTGCCGGTCCAGGACCAACGGTACCGGTAAGCTTGCCAGTACCAATTTTACCGGACAGGCAAACTACGAGTTCTGCTCTCAGGTGCCTTTCCCACCTGCCAGGTCTGACCTGGCGAGCGTACTGGCACCCGCGAGCAGAGCATGTCGGACGCACTGGCACCATTCTGAATGGTGCCGGTGCATCTGACCTCCCCATTCCTATATGGGGCTCAATGGGAATGGGGAGCATTTTTTTCTGGCACCCGCGAATGGGCAATTACCAGGTCCAGTGGGGCTGTAATGACCCGGTAATTGTACATTTGAGGGCGCTGGGAAAAAGATCATACTGGCATGGCTACCGCTGGTATTGTAATGACCCCCATAGCCTCTCAGCTTCCCTAGTGCCCGCAGGCCCACCCTCAGATTGTACCCACCGGGCCGCTGCTGAGGCACTGTCTCTGATTCTCCTCCCCCTTCCAGCTCACCTTCACAATGGGGAGGCGCTTCCTCATCTCTCGATGTGTCACCTGGGCTGCTGGCTTTTACACCATCTTTATCGTGCCTTTGTGCCGGGGGGGTGCCCTATGTGGTCACCTTCCTCTTGTACTTGTCTCTCCCCCTCAGTCCACATTTCTTCTGGCACTCTTTTGAACCACAAAGCATTTCTATCAATGGTCTCTTGCCTTTGGCTCGCTGTCACCATGGTTCCTACCCTCCAGGGTGTGTGGTCATAGTGGGTTTCCAGCTTTGACTTGGTGGGGTTCCTTAGTACCAACACCTAGTTGCCCCCCCTGTGCATGGATTCCCTTGCATTTCTTCTGTTAGTCATGTGTTTGTTTGCTGCTACTCACTTAGCTTGGGTGCGTTCGCCTTCAAGATCATCTATCCTCCTGCTGCGTTGATGTGGTATAGATGAGTTAATTACGGTTCTATACATAAGGTCTGCCGGCGGTATGCTCGTGGAGTTGTGAGGGGTCACTTTGTAATTTTTATAGGAATCGGTATATGTCGACCGGCCACAGGCTGTTCTGTGCTCTGGATATGCAGAGAACTTTGTTGAGTGCTCTCATAAGTCGTTCCACATCACCGTTGGTCATTCCAATTTTTATTGTGGTAAGGGTAGGGTGGTTGTCTGACTGGGAGCAAACCGGCAGTGCATTAGGCTGTTCATTTCCACATTGTATCCACATAAATTGTGTCCATCAACTGCTGCCCACCACAGTTTGCGCAGAACCTGTGGGATATATTGACCCACTCAGCTGTGCTTTACCCCATCACTTTGCTGCATTGATGCAAGAAACAGCAACATGGATGTGCTGGCTCCTATGCGCGCCAGGATCTCAAAATTGCGTTTTTACAACAACCATCAAAAAAAATTCAATGGCTGCGTCACCCTGCCACACACATTACAGGCAGGGTGGAACAGAGTACACACTGCAGTAATGTGCCAGTGTGCTCTGCAACATTTAACATGGAATTAAGTAAATAGGCAGCATTGCCTTGCTAAAACCCCAAAATTCCTTTTCAGAATGAAACCTTTTTTTCACCTTTTAAAAATGCTGTTTTGAGGCCAAATCCAACCATTTACTATGAAACTGCTGTAATTGAATAGGTCCTGCCATGCCCAGGAGAAATCATTGTGCATTAGCAAAACTATGCCTAGTTCCTGAATGACAGACCCAGTCATCTTAGCTTGGAAATAAATCAACAAGTATCTTTATTTTATTTGCATGGGGAAGCATGTGTATTTCTCCACAATGTATCAAACAACAGCTGTCTTCAAAAGAACTTCAACTATCTGAGCATGGTCAGTTTCATGTAACAGTGTTCAGATAAAACTCATGCTTCCAGGAAAATGACTTTGGCTGCAAGGCAGTATTGCAAAGGTAGATGGGGCTGCCAAACCGAATTTCATGAAACAAATGCTAGCAGTTTTCAACACGTGTAAAATGGGCTATTGCAAAACTAAAGGAAGAAAATGCCCATTTAAAAAGTAAACTGTTAAAAGGAAAACCTGCCATTACCCAGCAATGTTGAAGATGTTTGTGCCTGGTGATAAATACACACAGAGGCTATTTTTATTCCGCAGGTTTTAATTCAAGACTCAGAATGAGAAAATACAAATTAAAACACATAGGCTGAGTTTGCAAGCTACCAAGAAAAAACAGTTATTCAAGTGCCTGCCCTGTAACATCCCCTAGGAAGGGAGGCACACCATAAACTTCCAGGACAAAGACAATTCACAAACTCGTCAGACATTCGTCTGTGCTCCAGGCTGGGAAAATGCTGTTCCCAGGGAAGGAAGCCGGATGTGAGAGAGACCATATACCTTCTATCAGGCTGAGGAAACCCCCCATCCTGCTTGAAAGGAGATGCCAGTTGGTGTCGGCTGGAAAGAAATAAATGACAAACAGCGACTTTCCATATTTTATAAAGAACTTTAAAAAGACTTATATCTCAGTTGCCAAAATTGGTAAAAATGTGGAATTTTTACAGTGTAAAAGTGAAAGTGTGGGCTGTATTTTGAAACTTGGTAGAATGTACTGACACACCCTGGACAGAACCAGTGATATATGTTGAATTGCAAGTAAAGTATCAATATTGCAGACATACATTTTTGTACAAACATCCCTCATGACAATCCCCATCCATGTATAAAGTTGCAGAATTTTGAGTAATATGAATCCCATTGAAATGCGCGAAAAACTGTCAGAGGAGCGAAACCAAGCTTCACGGACTGGGGGGTTTGGATTGAAATGTGAGGAAAAAAATATGTAACCTGTGTATCTGATTTACTAAAAGGTTGCAATTGTGTAAATATGTGTTTATGGCAAAATTAGATTTTAGTTCCAGTAACTCTGGGAGGTTTCTGGACAATGTAAAAATCACCCATAAACATGACATCATTTTTATGAGATCCAACCGGCAAAGAGCTAGACGGAGACTTCTACCCTTGCCAAATCCTATTGTTAGAGGTGTGTGTAGTAAAGCCTGCCCCTGTCACCTGGCATTATAAATAAGAGCCCCTGACAACACACAAGACACACTGATTCCAGACCGATTCCTGATGTCTTGCCCAGCATCCTGTCCTGTTCCTGTCTTCATCTTACATTTATCCATCTAGACTCCAGATCCCAAACACAAGGCCAAAACCTTGCTGATCCTGCTTCAGCTAGGCCTCAATTCTAAAATAAGCCCAATAACCAAGCAAAATGCTGTGGTGTTTTGGGAATCATCCTGAATTAACCTAGCTTGCCACTCACTGCATGCTGTTGCCATCCTGCTCTCCTGATGACCTATAGTACCCAGTAACCAGAATTGCCAGTCCAGAGAACTATCCTTTGGAATCCAGTCCATGCCCAGCTGTTCCTATCCCGCTGATTTTGTCCGGCTGTCCTTTGTTAGACCAGATCCGTGTGGCAACCAGAACCGCTGACTGTCCAAAATCCAAACTAAAAGTGGACTGTGAGTATCAATAGGAAACATAGAACCCTAGTATACCTTGTTTTGCCTTGTCCTTAGTTCCACTCTCTAAGTCATCAAATCCTTAAAACTTGTAATATTGTAAAAAATCATTCTTGAAACCCTGTCTTTGATTCCTCGTGCTAGTGCCAACATCTTTTTAGTAATTCTGTCTTGTGTAAATCCTAAACTATCAATCCTATTTCGAGTGATCGGACTGGTTACGCCAGGGCGGGCACTGGGGAACTAGGGTTGATTCCGCGGATCAACCCTGGGATTTACTGTGTCTCAATCTCGTAGTCTAGCCTGAATGCTCTAGGGTAGAGTAAAACTGTTTCTTGTCAAAACTGATTTCTTTGCCTTTTCGCGCCTTCATTTTCTCAAAACGCACATCACTAGATCTTGCATAACTCACTCAATTTACCAGCTAGAGACTAATTTCAATTCCATATTGTACCTATGATCCATAGCTACACCCCAAAACAAATACTGCATCATTACAATATTTCACCCATTTTTATTGAAAATCGTTCAGGTATATTCAGGCGGGAATTGCAAAAGTGTGTTAAATTTCCAGCGTGTCATTTTTATTATAAACTGTTTTAAATCTTCCCATTTAATTTCGAATTGTATGCTTTTGCTCAATCCATTGCTTGTGATTGCTAGCATCTTTCCAGTGTTGCTCCAGTGAAAATTTGTATTTGTTTCAAGATTTTTACACACATTCATTGTTTGATTAAGCCATTTCCGAGTGTCATTTTAACATTGCAAGGGTTTCAAGTCCTTTTTTCTCTCTTGTTTGAAGAGTGAAGGTTAGATTTGAATTCCGTTTCCAGACTACCATTCCTAACTGACTTCTGCTTCCTTATATCCCTTCAGAAGTGATTATTTGTGGGTTGAGGGAATTTTGCAGGGGGAAATCCTAACTTGAGTGCTATCTTTCCGAAAATCCAAAAGTGTTTCTATTCCCTGGTGTTTTCTATCTGTATTGCTAAAGGGTTGAATTAAGTGCATTGCCTATCTTCCTATTTGTTATTTGTCACCACATTGGTGATTGCTGCCCCATATATTAAAAAGTGTGTGATTTTCTAAATAAATAAATCAATATTACCTTTACCAACCAGCCTGGTTCCTGATCCATCGTGAGCCAGGGTATTTGAAAACGGGGTGTGATATGAGTGGTATATCTCTCAAATATTGAACCTATATATATAACAAAATAAGCATTTCAGTTGTGCGCTGCATACTAGGCTGAGACCAGGGTGTATCGCCAGATTGAAATCCTTAACAAACCTCTCCTGATCCTCCAATCCTAGCCTCTGGATCTTGGTGTGCCGGGACAGGCCATCTTTAGTGCTAGTCTTCGCCCTTTTAATGGTCCAAACCCATATCCACATCCTGCAGTTATTCCTTTTTCAACTTAGTTATTGTGAAACGCCTGAACTAGTCAGCCCCCCTCTTTTATATGTGCTGCCATCTCTGGCCCCTCGGGCTGCCGACAGTCTCTAAGCTTCCACAGAGGGGCCATCTGCTCTACCAATCACAGGGCCATCTTAAGTACTTTTGGGGCCCTGGGCATGGACATCTTTGGGGCCCCTCTCTACCAAACCAAAGGAATTAAGGGATCAAGAATACTGGTCGGGCCCACCACCCGTCACGCGCACAACCTATAGGTTGATACGCTCTCTTGCAGCATATTAAAGATGTTTACCCCCCTTTAAGTCCCCTTTCCCTTTTCATTCTTGCTCTAATCAGAATGATAAACTAGAAGTATTTCAAGACCAACATTAGCAGTTTATGAAGAGGTTACTGTTCTAGTACATACAGGGCCATTTTTTATCAATAACATCCAGGAAGGTATGCAGCCTCTAGTATTCATGCAGGATTGTATGTAAAAGGTACATGTAACCCATAATAGACAGACAACTCACATTAGCTGCCACACAGAATGCAAAAGTGCTCATGCATGGACAGAGGAGACCAATTGGAAGGAAGGAGACACATACTGCAGCATGGATAGTGTAGGTAGATTAGAAGCTACCAGCTTTATTCAGAAAGACTGAGATTAGAAGTGGGATATGGTTTTCAAATGGTGTTGCCATTAGATGCCTGTGGTGTGCAATATAAATATGCTCACTATTAAAGTGGAAGCATCCCTATAGCCAGTGAAACCATGAATAAGGCTTTCATGAAGTTCATACCATGAGAAGGAAATCACTCTGAAGGGCTGACAATTTTGAAAGGTTTAGGGACTGGCAATCTTGAGAGGTTAGGCAATACAGGATTAAGTGAGATGCCCAGGATCACACATAGGTTAAGGGGTGAAGCTGTGATTTGTTCCAACTCTGCAATTCCTGCATTTGAACACTTTCTTTTCCACTTCTTACCATGAACTAAAACAATCTCATTTTATAAAAACAGACTTGGAAAGTACACAAATCACATTACCAAACATGACAATTTTAAGCAAAATACTATAGAAGGGTGTTATGCAAAATGGGAATGGCTCTAGCTTCATTCTCCCCATCATCAAGGAAAATATATAAATAACAGCATACCAATCAATGTGATTTAACAAATTGTATGTGGGTTTGTCGTTATAAACATACCTAAAAACCTTTGACTTTTATCAAAAAGCGAACAGTTTTTTGTGTCAAACACGCATACCTTAACATATGCTTGTCTGAGTCTACCAAGCCTTCCTTCCAAATGGCCTACATAAGAAGAAAGATCAAGTAATGGGCTAAGCGATACCAGCAGCATGCAAGAGGGCAAACCTCACAGAAGACAGCACAGTATTGGAAGATATAGTAGATGATTTGACCAGGATCACTGTATCGTCTGCTGGCAAATCCAGGATACAAGCATGAACGCTTTTGCCCCATGGTCTTGAATTTGGATACTTATTCACCTGTTGGACTAACAGTTTATGCCATCTTTGGAGGCGATTGCCTAGGTTTTACAACACCACATCTGAACAAACCAATTTCTAGACCTTCACCATACGGATATGTTCGTTTTTATAGCAACCCCTATCTGGTGCAGGTACATTGCTGATAATAGCAGATGTTGTTATGCAAAACCAAGTACATATGCAGGCAGGTTTATAAACTTCAGACATAGGAAAGGCTCAGACAGTCTTGCTGGAATGTGATATTCTAATTTTGCATATGAACAGATATCTCTGCAATGGGTGCTTCACACACTGAGCTAACTTCTGAACCATTGTGGCACTCAATTTATCAATATGCATTTCACTGTTGCCTGTTGCACATGTTCAACATAATTCCCATGGGAAGGAAAGAATGCTACAGAGTTGTGCAATTGGTTTAGAGCCTCACCAGCACCCCATAAAATATCCTGGCATGTACTATTTAAGACTGGTGAACAATGGAGTCTTACTTATTCAGATCAGGCAGCCTTGTGGGGCCCCCCTCCAAGGTGGGGGCCCTGGGCAAGTGTCCCTTTTGCCCTCCCATAAAAACGTCTCTGACCAATCACACTCGTGTGAAGATGGTGTAGGGTGTGCGTGTGTGACTCTGGTGTGGTTTTATTAGAAAGTGTTAGTTTCATTGTGTGAGGGCTGGAGGTGTGCTCTAGTTGCACTGCAGTGTGCAGGGTATCCACGAAAGGTGTCTGGTGCTGGCCACATTATGCTTACTGGTTCATTTGTGCGTCCATGGCATCCTAGATAATACCATTTGCTGGCGTAGGTGCAGTATGTAGAAATAAAGCAGACAGGCAGTAGGTAAAGCTTCTTTATTGGCAACCAGCCTCAGCCAGCAGTATCAAGCCTACCTTACAGCTCTCCAGATAAGTAAGTCTCAACCGTCTCTACTCCACCACTCCAGGCACCATGCCTGAGCTACTAAATGCTCACCATTGAGCATCACATGCTCACCCTAGAGCAACCAATGCTCACACTAGTGACCTCCACTCCACCACTCCAGGCACCATACCTGAGCTACTAACCTGAGCTACCAAATGCTCACCATTGAGAATCCCATGCTCGCCCTAGAGCAACCAATGCTCACACTAGTGACCTCCACTGCACCACTCCAGGCACCATGCCTGAGCTACTAAATGCTCACCATTGAGCATCACATGCTCACCATTGAGCAACCAATAGCCTCCACTCCACCACTCCAGGCACCATGCCTGAGCTACTAACCTGAGCTACCAAATGCTCACCATTGAGCATCACATGCTCACCATTGAGCAACCAATAGCTTCCACTCCACCACTCCAGGCACCATGCCTGAGCTACTAACCTGAGCTACCAAATGCTCACCATTGAGCATCACATGCTCACCATTGAGCAACCAATAGCCTCCACTCCACCACTCCAGGCACCATGCCTGAGCTACTAAATGCTCACCATTGGGCATCCCATGCTCACCCTAGAGCAACCAAAACTAACACTAGTAACCACCACTCCACCACTCCAGGCACCATACCTGAGCTACTTAATGCTCACCATTGAGCATACTCCCACATTCCGCCAAAACACTTTGCTCCAAAACACCGGCAATTGCATCCCGCAACACTTTGCGCACTCATCGGCAATACCAATTAATATTTAGCATTGCACTTATACATTGCTCGCTACATAACAGTTGCAACCACTCATACACATTCCCATAACCAACAAATGAACCAATACAACATTGACTTTACTTGAATTGTAAAACATTTTCAAGTTACACCATGAAAGACTCTCAAAGTTTATGTTTGAAAAGTCCAAATTGGAACATACCTGTAGAAAATAAATTATTGGGTTAATGGTGGCATAGCATGACTGAACATTACTCATAAATGCAGTAGGTCCAAATTCCGGCATCCTCACTCTCACACACACTATAAGAGACTATGGGCCTCATTCCGAGTATGGCGCTAACCAATGGCGCTATTAACGCCTTGGTTGACGCCGTACCCGGACCGCCAGCGCCTTGGTGGTTGGCGGAATTACCGCCCCATTCCAAGGTTGGTGGGGCGGTAATTCCCCATTCACCAAGGCTCTTCCCCATTCCCAAATGAGCCACCATAGGGCTCAATGGGAATGGGGAAGATGCAAATAACGGTGACCGTTCATTACGGTCACCGTTATTGGCTTGGAGGCCCCTTTGCGCCCTTGACTTTAACACCGCTCAGGGCGCAAAGGGAACTCGGAGTATGGTGGTAAGGGATCACCGCCACCGGTCTCGTTACCGGTGGCCGCTATCCCTTACCGCCATACTCAGAATGAGGCTCTATGTCGAAAAGTGCCTGTGGAGAGATGGTCAGGTTAGTGCAAAAAAAAGAAAAACATAACTGTACATTTCATTGAATGCAGTAGGTCCACCAAATGTTACATTACTTCTAAATGTGCTAGGTCCAGATAATCTTCGAGAAAAAAAACTTGCCAAAACAACATTGGCACCATGAAATACCAAAACCTATTGCCACCACAAAACACCACTCAACTTGGCACTGTACCACTAAATAACTTCAAACTTGCCACCATTAAAGCCATCATACGCTAAATACAACAGCACTACACAACCTGGGAACCACTTCCCATAACCTCAAATAAAACTGCAATTCTACTAGCAACAAATGTGTTTTCACACAGTAAAATAAAACAAATAATGGCATCAATTCATGTGTCACATTAATTCTCTTCGTAGACTAACAAACAGAATTGTTGCCACTGTCCACCATTAATTGGGTCCACAGATGACCTGAGTACAGCCGCTTGTTGGCTGCACCAATCTGTGACAACGAAATAAACATTTACACAATACATTTGAGGTGTATGTCATGACATTACAACGTCCGTTAGTCTTCACAAATCCAAATGGATACGCATGACAGTACCTGTAATGCTTAACACTGCAGCCGCATAACCCATGTTGTTTAAAAAAACAATAACAGCATTAACATAGACACAGGGCACTCTGTAGTTCAAAAGACCCTGTACACGAGCTGTTAACTAGACATTCTCACTGTTTTTACTCTGATGATACTGAACGTGTTGTTTTCTCTTTCTTTGCAGATCCGAACAAAACGTCTCTTTTCTTTTTTTTTAGAGCAGCAGACGTCTTGAGCACGTTGGAAAACACTTTTCCTTTCATTTCCTGGTAATACGCGATTTCAGTGGAACTTTGAGCATGTTGAACATGCACGTTGAACAGTTCTTTACGAGCAGATAAGAGAAAGGAACTCTTGATTGGTTAAATGCCCTGTCAGAAAGTCATTGCGGTCTTGGGGGGTCAGAGTTCTGAAATGGCAAGAGTTCCAGATCTTAACTCTTAACATTTGTGCCTTAAACATGTAGTGTTGAGATCTCTTCACTTTCCAAAATATTATTTGCTAAATAGTTTTGAATGCCACTAACTCCACACAACACAGATAACGCTTTAAAGTGCTACACAACAAGACACGAGAGGTTTGCTTCTTCGTTTTGTTACTTTCAGTTTACATGAAACAATGATTTGATCAGAACTCATACATGGTTTGTTTTGGGTAAACTTCCTGCCAAACACCCTGGTGAACATGTCTGTCTACATTTCAAGTGTCAAACGTTGAGGTAAACATTGCCATCGTTAGCATATACGGAGCAATGCTCCATGCAGTCCAAGTCTTGAAGCACCACGCACCTTACACTGCATGAGAGCTACAGAACCTGTCCTCGTGAACTGAAATATCAGCCGGCATGTGATGCCCATTGCCCTAATGTGAGACCCCTTGTCTCATTTAGTGACACGATTAAGGGGCTGATTCATGGAATTTGTGCGCCGAAAAACAGGGATTTGTGCGCCATTCTGCCTGCAAATCCCTATTTAACAAATGGGGATTTGCGGGCAGAATGGCACACAAATCCCTGTTTTTCGGCGCACACATTCCATGAATCAGCCCCTAAATGTTTTAGCCATGGTAGAAATGCCAAAAGAAATGTTAAGTGCGCCAGTGTGGCACTGGAAGGAAACTGCGCTGCCCATGTTCACCTTTTTGCCAGCAATGAGGTATTGACACCACTCTGATACGGAGATCTTAACCTCATAGAGAACGGTTTATATGATTTGGCTGAAAAGATTTGATCAAAGTACATTTCATCAGATTTTTTTGTTGGTTCCCCCTCAGGAGGGTCTACATCCATGTTTTAGCTCACTGTATCTTTTAAAGAGGAGAAATATCCATTTGCATATCAGTCTGGTTCCACCCACTTCGGCAGTCCAGCACCGAAATGCTAGGCAATTCTCCTCTGAACAAGAGTACCAACATCAACCCCAGACACGTGCTTCAGTGAGGTGAAGCTGTGCCTCTCTAAGCAGAGTGAGCAAGGGGTGCATGTCTGGTTTACCCTGGGTAACTTATGGTGAAACTCCAAGTCCCTAAACATATATATACACAAAAGGTCTGGGAGCCCCTCTACCGAGAATAAACACAGCGAAATAACCGGTTCTCTGGGTAGGTTCCCACTCGGGAGGGTCTACAACCACATTTTAGCTCACTGTACCTTTCATAGAGGAGAAATGTCCATTTGCATATCAGTCTGGTCTGGTCCCACCAACTTGGGCAGTCCAGAACCGAAATGCTAGGCAATTAGTCTTAGCAGTGCACATTTCTGGGGTTTTTCGGTTTTTCGTTATAAATGCCATATCATATCATAGAATTCCTATTTACTCAATATATCAGCATTTTCAGCCAATCTAGAAAGTTTCAAGTAAAAAATGTGCCATTCCCTATTCTCCCAGCAATTATTTTTTTTACATCTCTATTTATTTTCCTGCAACTTTTTAGCAGTGTCTCCTGATCGCCGATTTTCGCAGACGTCTGACGTCACTGTGGACTGTTCGGACACAGTCACATGACCATATACGCGTGCAGGCTGAAATGTGTTCGCGAACAAGTCTTTCGCAAACAGTTCAAAACTGCATTTTGAGCTGATCTAGGAAGTTTCAAGTTGAACATGTACCATAGCACAGCTCCTAGACCTATTCTTACTGATTTTCCATCTGCAATCCAGGATGAAGCACATGCTTGGAATAATATTAGCATAACTGCTATTTAACTTCAAAAATGGAATCAGCCATGGCCATCCCTCCTCCCCCGGAGCCACCAACACCTCCACACCCCAGTGGGTCTTCACAACGGAAAAAAGCTCAATCATACACAAAACAATCAAGAGGAACAGGAAGATCACATAGAGGGAATGCCTACCTCGAGCACCCAGAGGGAATCATGGTTGTGGCAGTTTTATTTTACTACCGTTGTGGATGTACCTAAGGCTACAAATGTTAAATGCAATGAGTGCAACATTGTACTCAGTCGCGGACAACCTGGGCAATAATCCTACGGGTCCACCTCCATGCGACGCCACACCAAATCCACCCACCGGGATGCTCTAAGAAAGGTTGTTCCTTTCTCAGGAACTAGACTCTCTTACTCTACCTCATCTTCCCCAACCGCTACTGCCACCACACAGGCCACTCCTGTGGGGCGGAAGATCCCACCAGCTACCGTGCAAGCCATAAAAGAGGCTCTTGATCCATATCTTTCCAAGGCAACAGTCCTCTGTATAAACTGCAACACACCACTCTGCAGGGGGAGCAGTTTCGGAGTGCTTTCGAGGCTGCAATCAATGAGCATGAGAAACACTGCCCCTTACCTTAGATTTAAGGCACACACAACATATTTCCCTGTCCACCTACCACCGTATCTTTTACTGGTGACCCTTCCCTAATTTCCCTCTCCCACCTTCCTTCCTGGCCTCTCCTGCAAAAAGAAAGCAAAATACAAAATCAAAAAACACCAAAAAAAAGGTTTCTTTAAGAATCACCTTTCCCAGTTAAAAAGTAGAACTAAGACAAATGATCTTATAGAGTCCATGTATTTTACAGTTCTCAGTAAAGTAGTTAGAATCAATAAGATTCTCCAACATTTCTATTAGCATTCTCTATTATGCCCCCATTTTAGATCTGGAGATGGGGGGGCCTAAAAATATACCTGTACAGAATTCTTCCAGTCCAAGAACCAAAAGAACCCTCGGGCCAATCCCAGACAGGTAGTCAGGGAGGTAATCCCACAAATGGGACTCCTAACTCTCCTGATTACGTTACCCATGATACAAGGGTAACAAACCCATCCTGGAGTATGTGTGGACTCCCCCAGCCCAAGGGGGAATCCAACCAGGTAGATACCAACCCAGGAAACTTCCCTCCTAACTTTCCCCACGAGGGCAGTAATCAGAACAACCCGCCTGTCTTTCCCCACTTTCCTGAGCCCAGACAGACCAATCCAGGAGAGGGGAGGTCATGTGTGGAGGGTTACCCCAACTATCCAAACCCAGGGTACTATGGGAGAAGGGACAGTTACCCTTCCCGTGATCCACCTAGGATGGACCTGAGACCCCAGTAACCAGCCAGAGTGGGTGTCCCAACTGGAGCGCCAGGTCCAGAACTTGTCCCAGGATCTGGGTTGCGTGTTTGAGGGCTCAGCAGAACCCTCAGATGAGCATGGCGGCTCATAACCTCACAAATCAAGGGTTTGGTACTCCAGAACAATGACGGGGAGAGAACCCCGCCAACTCACTGGTTCCAAAGGAGGAGGCACGGGGGGAAGGAGGGTGTAAAGCCTTAGAGGAAGCTTCCTTCCCCACTTGTGAAAAGCCCCTGGAAACCCAGGAACCGGAACCAAAATCTCCTGCCCCCGAAAGGCTGCAACCCAAGGAACAGAGGTTGAGTAGGAGAAATAAAGGACCTAAAAAGACTCATTTTGTGGAGGAGGTTAGTGTCCTCCAATGAAGGAGAGGGGTCCTCAGAGGACTCTGGGAAAAAAGATCTTCTCCTTCAGGGATGGGGAAACTCCTCCCAAAGAAAAATGGGTCCCGAGAGATCCTAATGAAGACTGGGTGAATGTGGGGACTGTGTTAAGATCGCCCATCATTGAACCCCAGAATTATAATTCAGAAAACCACCTGGCCCAAACCTTTTCTGGGGACTGCCTCCAAAAAGGGGGGGGGCCAGAATCAGAACCAGGGGAGCCCAAAACTCCCCCAATATCCAACTGCCATAATTCTTTGCAGATCCCCAAGCTCCCACACAGAATCATGCCCAAACCTATTCTGGGGACTGCCTCCAAAAAGGGAGGGGGGGCCAAAATCAGAGAAAGAAGATTCCCTAGATCCCCAAAGCCATTCTGGTGACTGCCTCCAAAAAGAGCGGGGGCCGACCAGAATCAGAAAAGGAGGAGCCAGAGATGACTCAAATCCCTGAGTGTGAAATTTCCTGTTCAGAGTCCCAAACTGCCCGACTCCATTTTGGGAACCGCCTCCTAGAAGGGGGGGCAGCCCAGAACCAGCTCAAGAGAAACCCAAACCTCACTAACCCCTTCTGTTGACTGCCTCCAAAAAGGGGGGGGGGCAGAATCAGAAAAAGGGGAGCCCGAAACTCCCCAAATAGCAGTGTGTCAAAATTCTTTGTCGATTCCCTGAATACATGCATGGAATATTTCAAAATTGTCACTGAATACATGCGTGGAATATTTTAAATTGTTACTGAATGCATGCGTATATCCCACTGCTGAAATCCCAATTGGAGGACAGTAGGGGGGAAAATGATCATAACTGGGTTGTGTTCTATTTTATAGATTGCACTGAGAATACCTAAAAACCAAGGAGGACCTCCTCGGGGACCCGGAAGAAAAAACCCAAAGAAATCCGGAATATTGCTCCAAACCTGAAAAGAAAGCCAGAGAGAAGGCATGGGTTTCATTCCCATTCTAACCAGAGCTGGCGAGGAGAAGGTGTTGCATCATTCGCTGATGGAAGAAGAACTTACACCTGTAAAAACCTGTGTTTTTCATGAAAAGAAAGAAAAATCCCACTTGCCCAACTTCCCCACTACTGGAAGTCAAGCCAAAGTCAGGGGGCGGGGGGGGGGTCTTCTGTGGTATATTGTGACCCATTCCAAAGTGCCTCCCTGCATCACTGTACTGAAATGGTGAAGGAAACAGCCCAAAATGACCACGCTGGCTCCTGTGCACACCAAAATCTTTAAAACTGCATTTGGGTCACAACCAGAAAAAGGCTGTACACCCTGCAACCCCATTTTAGGTGGGGTAAAACAAGAGTAATCACTGCAGGAATGTGCCAGTGTGTTCCTCAACATTCAACATGGAGCAAAGGAAAGAAGCAGCAGTACCTTGCTGTAAACCCAAAATGCCCCTTTAAAATGTCAGCTTGCCAACCATAACAAGTGCTGTTTTGGGCGCTAGATCTATTCATTTCTACTAAATCATTGAGATTAAAAGGGCCTTGCAATGCCCAGGATCATCCAGTGTGGCTCAGAGGAACCGGGCCTCATTGCATGACAGTTCCTGGCAACAGTATCTTTGTACAAGCAAACCAGGGACTTTGTTTTCATTTTTCCAAGGGGTGGAGTGGGGGGGAAACATGGCTAAAACTTTGCAACAAGTATCAGAATCAGCTGTGCAGAGAGAAACTCTAAAAAAAAAGGCATGATACATGTATCCAGGCTACAAACAATCCCAGCACTCAAGGGAAGAACTAATGCTGACTAAAATGTGTATTTGCTGCAGTTGTTTTTTTCATGAATGAAGGACAAAATTGCCTGTTGTTAAAGTATTTTCTGTGTAAAGGCTTAATTCTTTAATGTTAAAAAATCCCCTATAAACTGTGCTAATTGTATATGTTTAAATGAAACAACCCTGCTTTGACAGTTCTTAACCTGAGAAAGGTTGACACCTCCACTGCTGGCAGGAAAGGCTAATTGATGCTGGGAGGCCTCGCATACTCATGACAAAGGGACTTCATTAGACATTCATCTGTGCCCCAGGTGAAGACAATGGCAGGCTTGAACATTCACCCTTGCAGGGGAGGGGCAGGAAGCTCCACTCTCCAGGAAGAGGCCCTTCCTTCAACTTCAAAGGATTTGCCATTTGCTCACACTTGGGAAGAAAGAAAAAAAACTGCCATTTGACTTTTGGGTTTAAAATTCTTATTTTGCCACTGAACTTCAAGACATTTAACTTGGCAGCAATAAGAAAAAGAGTGAAAAGTGCATAGATCTAAATCTGAATTTATGCTAGTCATTTGAAAACTTGGTAGAATTTCTTAATGCGTAAGGAACAGAAGTGATAAAGAATGACCAATTGCGCATAAACTATTAATGTTGCAAATATAATATTGTGTACACATGTTCTAGGGGTAATTGCGCATCTATGTACAGAATTGGGAAATGTTAGGCCAAACCTTTCATGGTTAAAATTGCCAAAATTCAACAGAAAGATTAAACCACGTCCCACCGACTTGGGAGTTGGATTGGAATGTATCTGATTTTCTTAGAAGGCATAACTACATAAATATGTATTTTTGGGAAAGTTAGATTTTGGTCCCAATAGATATGGGAGGTTTCCAGATCATCTCATAAAACATGATACACCTTTCTATCATCCAACCAGCAAAATGCAAGGCAGGAACTGTGCTCTTGCCCAATCATAGCCTTGTGGGTGTGGGTAGTAAGTCTGCCCCTACAATAAACTTTTAGTGATGTCAATTGGCATGATAAATAAGGGAACCTCACAACACACAGAAACACACTGATTCCTGACTTCATCCTGATTTTCGCGTGGCACCCTGTTCCTGAATTCTCCATCTTGTTCCTGATTCCAGATTTCTTTGCAAAACCGAGGCCTCTGCATTGCTGAACTCCTTTTCAGCTATGCCCAAATTCTGAAGCAATCCCAAAACCTAAGGAAAGCCATTTGATCCAGTTTGACTTGCTACCATAAATGCTTGCCTGCTCCAAACTCGCCATCCCACTGATCTCCAGTCTCCAGTAACCAGCGCAGTCCAGTGCGGTCCGTCCGAGGTACAAGTCCAGGTGATCAGAACTGCCCTGCTGTCCTAATTCCGCCAGATGTGACCTGCTGTCCTTTAGACCGATCCATGTGATAACCAGAGCCCCTGACGGTCCTAAATCTTAAAGTGGACTGTAGGTATTAATAGGAATCATAGTAAACCATAGCATAGTTTATCTTGCCTTGTCCTATTCCAATCTCTCAACCATCCTATCTTTACCTTAAGAACCTATAATACTGTCCGAACCATTTTTGCAACTCTGTCTGTGATTCCGAGTGTTAGCGCCGATCTTATCTCATTCTTGTTTTACTAGATCATAAGTCATTGGTGATTTTGATTAAATAAAGTAATTCCCATAAAGAAAACGGGGCATCCACCACGTGAAGGATTACAAGCGTCCGTCTAACTGTCGCGATTCACGGTTGGCATTCTCTTTTTCTTAGCCATTAATCTAGTGTAAGTAAAATCAACCTGTCATTTTAAAACCAATTTTCTGTTTTTCTCTGCTCCATTTTCTAAAAATGCCTCTCATTCAACCTTGCATAACCTCCTCAATTTAATAGCTAGAGACTTAATTTCAACTCTGACTTAACCTGGGGGTATTTTGAGAAGGGGTGTGATATGAGTGGTATATCACTCAGAATATTGAACCTATAAACACAATAAACTAAGTATTTCATTTGCGCATTGCATACTAGGCTGAGACCAAAGTGTATTGCCTGATTGAAATCCTTAACATGATGGTCAGTGATCCGTGATGCATTGGAGATTCTAGAGACCTGGCTGGAGGTATGACCAGCATTAGTCTACCCTGGAAATCCAGGGAGGGCAGCAGACCCACCAGTAGAGTGACAGCCAGTGATGTGTGATGCAGAGGAGCATTGAAGATTTTGGAGACCTGGCTGGAGGTATGACCAGCATTAGTCTACCTTGGAAATCCAGGGAGGGCAGCAGACCCAGCAGTGGAGTGACAGCCAGTGATGTGTGATGCAGAGGAGCATTGGAGATTCTGGAGACCTGGCTGGAGCTATGACCAGCATTAGTCTACCTTGGAAATCCAGGGAGGGCAGCAGACCCAGCAGTAGAGTGACAGCCAGTGATGTGTGATGCAGAGGAGCATTGGAGATTCTGGAGACCTGGCTGGAGCTATGACCAGCATTAGTCTACCTTGGAAATCCAGGGAGGGCAGCAGACCCACCAGTAGAGTGACAGCCAGTGATGTGTGATGCAGAGGAGCATTGGAGATTCTGGAGACCTGGCTGGAGCTATGACCAGCATTAGTCTACCTTGGAAATCCAGGGAGGGCAGCAGACCAACCAGTGGAGTGACAGCCAGTGATGTGTGATGCAGAGGAGCATTGGAGATTCTGGAGACCTGGCTGGAGCTATGACCAGCACTAGTCTACCTTGGAAATCCAGGGAGGTGTCGGGTGGGAAATTCTGCCGGGGTCGGCCGGGCCGTCCGGAGACCTCCGGGCAGGGAGGCCCCAACTCCTCCCGTATATCCCAAAAGAGATAGAGTATGAGACACACGCAAGAAGCAAGGTGACTCTACTGTTTATTAGACAAAAACGGCAGGGATGGGTCAAGGATCGTACGCGTCCGACCTGACACACACACAATCGTGGGGCTCGCAGGCCCTTTTTACTCTAGTATGACGCGATACTTGCATCACCTTGGAAAGTTAGCAAAAAACCTATCGCCACTCTTAATTGGTTGCTCGAGTGGTAGGGTTAGCATAGCATACGTATAGAGAACAATATTAGTGGACAAGGGTTAGTCAGGTGATATATCTGGGTTGTCCCTACAATTAGATACATGAGAATTGTTACATGAAGACCCCTGGTGATTGGTTAATGTTAATGGCGTCAGTGATAAGAGCCCCATGTTCTGATTGGTGCGCCCGCGAGCTTCCCAGCCTGGGACCATCGCTGTTCCCAGCTCTCGGTGTACCTGTCATTTGCAACAATGTTTCACTATGAGTACGTGCAGACAATGTGAGGACTTATTCGTAAGCTGGAAGGCCGACTACTCCCACTGTCGCAGATGTCCATTGAGCCTTTTAATTGTATCTGCCTTGTGTCTTGTAACGAGGGATCCAGACGCCTTCTTCCTCCTGGGCTTGGCATCCTGTCAGGTTCGGCTTGGTCACGTGAGGTGGGACCGTGTTTGAGGCAGAATTCTGCACAATTAATATTTTTTTTCCACTGTGTGCCTGGTTTAATTTGCAGGTGTGACTTTAACGTTGGTGTGCGGCGTGCGAGGTTACAACATCGTGCCCTTGATGGTCTGCTCTCGGAATGTGGGTTTGCAACATTGCGACCTTGGCTGTTTGCTTTCGCCGGGCTCATTCTGCAGGATCAGCAACCTGACTCTTGTTCTTTTAACGTCCATGGAAGCTCTTGCGTGCGGCCTACTTAGGCCTGGTGTATAAGTGGAACCGTTTGGTGCACAGGCGCTTTAGGTTGTAGTATCATATTGTCTTATGACCAGTATCGTGTCTTCGTTATATTTCTTATTATGGCACCTGGGTTTAGGAGAAGCGTAAGCAAGCTTTTTAGATGAGTTCATGATGCGTCTTGCGTTTCTGCATTTTGAGAGCCTATGTGGAAAATAATAAAGATGCACGTCCGTGAGTATGTCTGTCGCCTACGTCATAGCACTGAGTATATTCTTCGTGTAGATTGGTGCGGGAGTGTCCGGTGTGTATATTTGCACTGGTGTGCTGACCGTTGGCTAGGTCGTCATGGCATCTCTAACGACGTGTAGGTTTTAGTCTAGTTGATCCGTGCCGCAGGTGTCGGCATGGACAGGGCGGGCTGCTGGGCAGGCAGATGGACACATCCGTATGTTCCTGTACCAGGGTATTTGGTCGTCTGGTAGATGGGCAAACTCTTCTTGTGGCGGGTGCCTGGGCCGTGACCCTTTAGGCCAGGCGCGAGAGGGGAAGGACGGGAGCCTGGTCTTCCATTCTCCCACTTCAGTCCCCCCTCTGGTCGACTTGTCGACCACAAACATATCCTTTTCGTTATCTCCTCTTACTCTCCATATCTTAGTTATTCCTCCTAAATGTCCATAGTGGTTCACATGATCTTCAAATGACCAATACATATATTCACAGGTTCCTCCAGGAGTCCAGTATACCCATTTCCCTATGTAACTCCTGGGGTTTCTTGGGTTCTCGATCTTCACAGATGGTGGGTCCAGATGGTTGGTGATGATCTGGTTGCGCAACTTCTCTCTCTCTTGTATTATTATGCCTGTGTGTTGGCCGTCATCTGCTGGCATCAAGGGGTGCATACCGACCATTTCAAGCAACTCGTCAGTGGTGCGTGCCTTCCGGGCCTTCCAAAATCTTATTATGATCAGTGTAGCTCCAGCCAAAATAGTACAACCAACTATAATTTTCAGTCCATCTGACAGCCAAGATGGCATCCATGACCATAATATTGAAAACCAGCTCTCATCCTTTTTCACACCTTTACTTTCATCCATCATTTTGGAGTGCATCTGGGCCAATTGTGAAACTTCTTCTGTCAGTGTACCGTTGTCAGCATCGTTGGCAGGAATGAACGTGCAGCATGATTGTCCTATCTTTGCGCAAACTCCTCCTTCCATGGCTGTGAGGAGGTCCAATACATATCTGTTCTGAAGTGCTACCATCCTTATAGCTCCCAGCTCCTCTTTTATTGCGTTAAATCCATTTACTGTAGAATTGATGGTCATCATTAGTTCCCATCTAGTTATCTGGAGCCATTTTGCGTTTGCGTAAGCCTGCAGTCCCGGATGTATTATTGAGGAGAAGAACATTGCTGCTCTGCTGAATAGTCTGTGTTCCGGCGGAATTGAAGTGAGTGCCGTTTCCGACCTTCCCCATAGGTAATTTCCTGTCAGAGGTTCTCCTTGTCTTTTTCTTCTATTTAGGACAGTATTATTGCCGTTGGTCCTGTTCCCTGGCTCCTCCTGAGGTGGTGCAGATCTCTTCTTCCTCTTGTCCCCTTCATCCATTTTGGGAAAGTTCTCCACATTCACATGCTTCTGGGGTACCACTAGTGATGGTACATTGACGTGCACCATCGTGCATACACCATTCCACAGAGGGGGCAGTGTGTGGTATGCCTTTTCTCCACAGGCCCAGTAATGGTCCATTATTACAGCTGTTCCTGCTCCCCCCTGGTGTTGTATCCTACGTCCACCTCTCCTTTGTGTTGGTAGCATACCTTAGGCGCAGTCAGCGGCAGTATTGTTATTGGTTCTTCATCCGTCTCTATCCGCGTGAGCATGGGCACGTACTTGATCCAAGTCGTCCAACATCTGTGGTTGTGTGCATCGATAGTTGAAATAGTTTCTTTTGTTACCATGTTGCTGCCAATCACTCCTATCGCCCATTTGTTGTCCAGGTACACCTTCCCCGTTATCGTCCCCAGTGGCCTCTCCCAGCATCCTGGTTTACCAGGAACTTCAGTGGCGTACCAATCACATGGTAAATACTGCAGTGTTACTTTCTTTGTTTCCTCTTTTTCAGGACCACTTGTTATGTATCTGAATGCTTCAGCATGTAAACTGCTCTTGTGGTAACTCAAATAGGTCTTGAGGAAGTTGTTTTCGTATGGGTATGAGTCTCGTGATTTCCACACCATATGCACCACTGTCCCTTGAAATCTTCCTTTCGTTTGGAACAGTGCCAAGTATATTATGCATTGTGCTGTCTTTACATCTATTTCTGTGGCAACGAATGTTCGAGAAGCGCTCATGGCGTATGGTATTAATGAGCAAACGTAGCAGCTGTCCTCTGTTGTCTGCTTACCGATGCGGGTCATGTGTTGGTACCATATGTTGTTTGAGACGTGTGCTGAATCTTGTATATAATTGTCAATACCTTTATTATCTGAGTATATGCTGCGTTGAACTCTATTTTGCTTGTGTGCAATTTTACTAGTATCACCTGACGTAACACCTGTTGCAGCTGGGGATGGGGGTGGATTAGGTTTGGGTACAGCAATAATATTGATAGCATAGCTGTACTGCCATACAGAGGCAGCCGAGAACCCGGTGATCATCAAAATCCCTATTATTTTTATTACACATGTTAATTTCACCGGCATTTTGCTCTTACCTTGCTGCAGTCCGGCAGCGTATTCTTGCGACGTTAAAGTTGCCCGCCTGAAAATTCTCAATATGCTGGTTATTAAATGTTAGTTGTCGTTTTTTAAGCTCTCCCTATCAAATAGTCATTCAGTGCCCAGGCGAAGAGCTGTTCCCACGCTAATCTAAGCGATCTATCTCTTAGGACAGGCAAATATGGGTGGAGGAGGGGCATTGAGTATTCTATGGCCAAGAGGAATGCTGTGTAGTAGACACGTACCCTTCTCCTTTTCAGGTACGTTGGCCTTTTTATTTCATATACAAATTGGTGTGACAATTCTTCTGGGTAGTTATCGTCTGAGGGTACCATCTACTCCTGGGCAGTGAATTTGTTAGTTATCTATATTCTTAGCAGTACAATAATAAGCAGTTCCTGCATGTGCGAGAGAAAAGAAAAGAGAGCATTCACGTGTTTACATGTGTACGTGTGCAAGACAATGTCCTTCAGTTCAGTTATTACTGCAGTGGGGGTAGGGGTCAATGGGCAGGGGGTTTGGGGCTCAACTGGCGGAAGTATCTTTACTCTTTGAGCGTGTGACCATGGGGTGGGCAGTATGGGGATCACCCCTTTCTTCTTCAGTTATTGTCTCTGGGGAATCTGGGGAGTGACAGGGTATGGGAACACTTAGGTCGTTGGCTGTGGTAGAACTCTCTTCCTCCGTTGGTGATGTTGTTGTTGTTCTCCCAATGGACCTGTCGGTGGCGCTGGGGCGGGTCTGTAGTTTGTAGATCTTTACATCGTGTAGGTGGTTTCAGGCACGCTTGTCCTGTAGCTTTACTGCTCTCGTTGATACCTCCTCTACCAGATGAGGGCCAGTGAATCGTGGACTATTCCACTTCCTGTTGAAATTGCGAAGTAGTACGTGGTCACCTTTAGCAATTTTACACAGTCTTTCCTTTTCCAATTCTTTATCCGCGTCTTCTTGTTGATTGCTGTTAGACCCGCCCCGTGTGCGCTCGAGCTGTTGAGACACAAACACTACACTAGTAATCAAAGAAGACACATATTGGTACATTTCATCACCAAGAACACTCGCTGTACTCTCGTGGTCGGTAAATGCTCTTGATGTTGGCGTTAGGGGAAGGCGCATTTGACGTCCGGTAACCACCTCGTGAGGGGTGAGGTGGTGGTCGGACCCTGGTCTATTCCTTAGCTCAAATAGGGCTAATGGAAGGCAATATAACCAACTCTTCTTTGTGGTTTGCTGTATCTTTGCAATTGCCTCCTTTAATAGGCCATTCAGGCGTTCACATACACCGTTGGCCTGTGGGTGGTATGCACATGCAAATTTATGCTTGATGTTCAGCAAGGATGTGATGTGCTGGAACATTTCGTTTGCGAAATGTGGCCCATTGTCTGACCTTAACACCTCGCACACTCCCCACCTGGGGAAGACCTCCCTCACTAGGAATTTAGCTGCTCTAAATGCATCTGGGTGTGAACAGGGCCCTGCTTCAATCCACCTCGAGAATGGGCATACTACTACAATCATATACCTATTTCCTTGACATATGTTGATCATATCAACATAGTCAATATGGAGATGCCGGAAGGGTCCCTCTGGCCGGGGTATAGTACCTCTTATCACCTTTAGAGTATGGCCGGCCGTGAACTGTTGACATGTGAGACAATTGCTGATAAAATTTGACACATGGGAATTTAACTCGGGGCAAAACCAGTCTTCCCTAATTCGTGCTGCAATTACTTCCTTGCCTGTGTGGGCTGGATGATGTAGTTGGCTCAGGGCGGTGTTCAAAAGTGCCAATGGTATTACAACCTTTCCAGTGCCACCCTGGCGCCATAGTGCGTCGGTTGGTGACATTGTGCATCCTCTTTTTACCCATATTTCTTTTTCGCCCATTGGTGCAGCCGCTTGTAGCTCCATAATCTGTGTGGCTGGGAGATGGGTGTACCCTTCTCTTATCAACATCTCCTTAGCCATTCCCCTCCCTCTCCCTCTCTGTGACTCTGGGGGGTTCCATATCTCACCAAAGTATGCAGCATACTTCGCATGTGCGTCTGCTGCTGCATTCCCTTTCGAGATGTGGTCCTCACCATTGGTGTGTGCGGTGCATTTTACTAAAGCTAATTCTTGGGGGTCATTTATTACTTCAATTACTTCAGCCAATAAGAGGGCATGTTGCACTGGAGTGCCATCAGCTCTCCTAAACCCTCTTCTTCTCCATTTCGACAGCCCTGAGTGGACAGTGGATGTAACATATGCGCTGTGGAGTATATGGTCACTAGTTTGTCAAAGCTTTCCTTCAACGCCAAGATCAGTGCAACTAATTCCGCTGCTTGAGCGGAGTAATGCTGTGGTAATTGTACACATTTCATTGCCACACACACCGGTACCTCCATCATTTTTACCACTGCTGCCCCAGTCCTCCTTATACCATCCCTTTGATCGATAGTTGATGACCCATCAATAAACAAGAGCTCACCTCCCTCTAGTGCGTTTTCTTCAACCTTTCTAGTACATGAGTACATTTCAGTTATTTGCGTACAGTCATGGGCATAATCTCCCTCCTCAATTACTTCTGCTAGGAACCTTGCAGGGTTGACCGTGCTACATCTAACAATTGATAGTTCAGCTCTGGATAAAATGATCTCATAACCTGATGCTCTTTGCGTGGTTAGGGTGGACTTAGGTTTATTCAATATCGCAAATAGTGCATGTTCCACAAACAGTGTAGTTGGGCACCCCATGGTGATTGCTGATGCTTTTTCCACCGCAAAAGCAGCTGCGGTGAGACCTTGTTCGCAAGGGAAGTGACCTAGCATCACAGGATCTAAGTGGCCACTGTAAAATGCTACTGGTTTGTAGCCCATGCTTGTTTTTTGAGCCAACACTGCTTTCATTACTGCTGAGTCGCAATGTGAAAATATAAAAAATTGTCACTCATAGCCTGGGGATGCCAGTACCAGAGCAGTTGATATCGCATCTTTCAATTCATCAAAAGCCTCTTTCATTTCCATCGTCCACCCCAGCTTTTTCTCCCCTTTATTAGCTTCCCTTAACGCCTCAAGCAGGGATCCTATGTACCAACTGTAATCAAATACCCATGCTCTACAGTAGTTGCACAGCCCCAGGAACTGCTGCAGTTCCCTCACTGTTTGTGGCATTGGGGTGTTTGAAATGGCCTGTGCTCTTTGTGGTGCAATCTTTCTTCCATGCTGGGATATAAGCTGACCAATGTAAAGTACCTGTTCTTGACAGTACTGTATCTTTTCAATGTCTACCTTGTAACCTTTTTCAGCCAATATTGTCAACATCTTTAAGGAATCCTCTCTGCATGTTCTTTCGTTTGTACTGCAAATTATTATGTCATCCACATACTGCAACACTGTGCTTTCCACTTCAATGTTACCCAAATCCATCTGTATTACTCTATTGAAAATTGAGGGTGATTCGCAATACCCTTGTGGCAATCTGGTGTGCTTCCACTTTGTGTTTCTGTAAGTGAAGCTCGTCAGATCTTGTGAGTCTGGGTGCGATGGTATTGAGAAAAAAGCATTTTTAAGGTTGATCACTGTAAATCGTGATGCTTCTGCTGGAATGCCACACAATATTGTGGCCGGGTTTGCTGCTACAGGATAGTCTGCTTCTACTATGTTGTTCAAGGGCCTGAGATCCTGTATGAAGCGCCAAGACCCCCCTTTAGCCTTGTGCACTGGGTATACAGCCGTGTTACATGGTGATTCTGAGGGGACCAATATGCCATTATTTATAAGGGCCGTTATGGTTTCATATATGCCCTCATCTGCCTCTTTTGATAGTGGGTACTGTTTCACTCTGGGGAGTATTGCACCTTTTTTCAATTTTATCCTTACTCCCCCTATACTTTTTATGCACCCCACGTCATAGGGGCTAGTAGTCCACAATGATTTGGGTACCTTTGACATATCCTCCTTAAAGTAGGGGACTGGGGTGCATGCGGGTGCCTCAAGTGCCATTGCAATTTTCTGTGCTACTTGTTTGTAAGCCACTCTTAGCCATAGTTCCACACTCATCATAAACACCATTTCACCTTCCTCCTTTTCTTCTGAGAACAGCTCCTCATCTGACACCTGGGTGAGCCTACATCCTTCTGCTAGTGCTATCACTGCCCTCCATGCCCTTCCTTCTCTGTCTTGGGCATGTACAGCAATGTAATCAGCTGTTGCAATAATGCTCTCAATATCCATTGAAACCACCTTCCCTTCTGGTTCATTAGCAGGTGTTTCTGGTCTGAACAGATAGGCTGCTGGCCTCCTCCATATTTTCCCTTCTATCCTGGGCATCCATGCAAATGCCATATCTGTTCCATACTGGAATAGTTCGCCATCTACTGGCTCCGCCCTAATCGCTGTCTGTCCGCAGTATGCTTGCATAATCTGTCGCGCTGTGAGCATGTTAATCCCTGGAGTAGAGCAAATTATGCCGTCCTCAGTAAAGGAGATCGTCATATTCAACCTGTTCATTATGTCTCTCCCCAGTATATTTACTGGTGAGGCACTATAATATAGAAGTGGAACTGACAGGTCATAATCTCCAATAGATAAGGGAATGTTATCAGTAAAGGGAACCAACCCTCTAGCCCCAGAGAATCCTTGGGTGTTCATGGCTTCCCCTGACATCTTAAATTTACCTTCCCTTATGCAAGACCGAGTCGCCCCGGTGTCAACAAGGAATGATAATTTTTTGTCACCTATTGTTACCTCTATGCGTGGTTCCTCCGCACTATTAGGTGTTACTGACAGGATGGGACACACCAAGGCCGTCTGTGGGCTGTCCTATTGAGGGTACAACGATTGGCCATTTCCTGTGTAAGGGTTGTGTCCCAAGACCGTCACCCTTCCCAGTTGTGTTTGTTGTGCTTGGGGTTGTTGTGTCATCGCTACCTGTTGTTGTGGCAGTGAATATGTCTGTGGCTGTTGTTGTGTTATTTGTTGTTGTTGTTCACTTTCCTGTTGCAACGTCTGCTGTTGCTGTATGCCCTGCTGTTCCTGTGAGGGCCTTGGTTGTCCCTGTTCACTCCATGATGGTGTTCCTGGTCTAACTCTACACGTGCGTGACATGTGCCCTAATAGTCCACAACTCCAACACACCGGTGGTTCCCTACTCTGCCATGGAAAGCTCCCTGTGTTGTCCTGGTATACTGGTTGCCCTGTGGGGTAGGAATTTCTAAGTCCTCCCACCTACTGTTGGGTGTTATATCCGTATCCTCTCCCTCTCATAATTCCTCCTCTCCCCCTGTTATAATTATAATACCCAGCTCCTTGCATTGGGTGTCCTCCTCCCATGTTGGTCGTGTATGGTTGGAGTGGCGGCGCCTGTTGTGTTATAGTCTGTGAAGGTGGTATTTGGGAGGAATCTTGTGCAGCCACTACTTGTGTGGGGCTTTGGGTCATTGTTGTAGGCGTAGTTATTAGTGCCCCTTCCATTGTGTATTTAGTAAGCTTTTTCTGTACTAGTTTAGCCTCTTCCGTTTTCCTGTCCTCTTCCTTTTGTTTCATTTTTCCTTGCCATGTCCTGCAATGATGCACTATAGTCAGTTGTTTTTCTGGCCATGGTTTTGCTTCCATTCCCACTACTTTCTTTAGTTGTTTCTGAACTCCTTCTGGGAGCCCTTGTACTAGTATATGGTAAAATATTGCTGGTGTTTTATCCCATTGTTCTCTAGTTTCCATGCGCCACTTCTCTTGGATTTCCTGGATATAATCAACAGGATCTTCGTTCTCACGCATCTTGCGGGAGGTAATTGCTCCTATGTCTGATGTGTCTGGGTACTGTACCCTCAGTGCCTGCCATAGTGCATGTCTGCAGTTTGCGAATGGTGCCCCATCATGCAATGTGTTTGTTATTGTTACCCCATGGAATCCCGCTCTCTTCCAAATGTCATCCGCTCTATCCCCTAATATTGATATTAAAAGGCCCTTTACATCTCCTACTGCCAGTTTCTGTCCTGCGGTGTGTTTTTCCATTTCATATATCCACTTACCCGCACCTCCACTTAATGATGGGAGCCTGCATTTTATATTTTCTTTATCTGTATGCTTCCAAGGGACATACTGTGGTCTAACCCCTCCTCCCTCCTCTCTCCAGAAGTGGCATTAAGTTATGTCTCGTATTACCCTTTGTGTTCCATAATATCGAGTCCTCACACCCTTCCTCCTCTTCCCTTTCTTCTACATTGTCAATTTCGTCCGTATTTCTCCTGCTCGTAACTCTTTCTTCTCCATCTTTTCCCCTTCTTCCATCATTTCCTATATTTAATGTGGGCATGTGTATTCGTCTTTCCTGCCTGCGACTAGGGAGGTCTCTAAGCCGACATGCATAGGGTGTCAGTTCGTCTGTGAAGGGCGCGAGTTTTATTTTGCGTAACAAGCGTGAGGTGGTTGAGCATGTAGGGTGCGATGGGGGAGGGCGTGATGGGGATGGTGCGGCCTCATGTGTCTGTCTTTCCGCTATTCCTTGCTCTCCCTCCTCACCTCTCTCCAGCTCATCCTTTCTCCTACTGATCCATTGTGAGTCTGTGTTGGTCCGGGTGAGGTATAGTTTATCTAAGCTTTCCCTTTCACTGTTTCTTCCTTCCTTCTCCACTCCTTCTTTTTCCGCACTACAAAAGTCAGTCATAAACGGCACCCCCCACTCAGTCTTTTTCCCCTTGATTGTTACTGTTTGTAAGTCTATTAGGTCCAGTTCTCCTTTTTCTCCTTTATCAACCGCTCCCCTTTGTGCTGATGTTGTTGCTACTTCTGTGTTTCTATATACATCCCCCCATGCTTCACTCTCCCTTCCCCTATCTTCTCTTTCTCCTTCATTTCTCTCCCCCATCTCCCTACTATTTTCCTCCCTTTTCCTTTTTAATTCCTCCATCACTTCATTACTCATCTGTTCCAATATTCTTTCATCCTCTTTCTTCCTTTCCCATTTCACCCTTTCTCTTTCTACTATACTCTCTATCACCCTCCCTTCTTCGTATTTCTTAGTCGTTTCTGATAGTAATCTCCTCTTCCACATTGCCATTTCTTTTTCTTCTTCTTCCCTTTTCTTTTCTCGCAGCACTACTCTTGATACCCTTTCTGCTGCTGCTTTTACCCTTTCAGCTTCTCTCCTTTGCTCCTCAGTTCGTTCCCTTATTTTTTCCAATTCGTTCTTACCTTCTTTCCTTTTCCTCGCTCTCTCTCTCTCCTCCCTCTCGAGCTGCTTGATCAATTCATTCTGCTCATCCCTTAGCTTTGCTAGTCGTTCCTCCAAAATCTCTTCCTTTTGTCGTAACAGCTCTTCCCCCCTCATTTCACTCTTCCTGGTATTATCCTCGTCTGTTTTCTTTACTACCTCCTTCTCTTCTCCTGTTAATGAACCTCGTAATTTTAATAATATCTGTGCAGCTACCCACTCATCGTTTCCTATTTCCACAGTCTGGTCTTCTCCAGTCCTCCCCTCCCCTGCTGGCATCTTCCTATGAGCCACATATGGTGGAGGGCTGTATGCCGGGTTCGAGTATCCCTCAGCCGCCCTTAACTGTCCTCTTTCTATTTCTCCTAATTCTCTTAAAGGGTACAACCCCCCTCCCTCTGTTTTCACTCCCTTTGCTGGGGGTATATCGTTGCTCGGTTCCTTTTTTAAGTCATCTGATGTATTACTCTTTTCTCCTCCCTCTCCTCCGTTCCCCGTGTTCTTTGGGTCTGCACTCCCCTTTTTCCCATCCTCTCCTTCCTCCTTAATCTCTTTTTCTTCCGGTATTTCCCCCATAGTGAACATTCCATTTGGTCCTGGTCGGGACCCTTGGAACATCCTCCATAAGTTAAACACCTCCACGTGGTTTGCCAACTTCTTCCCTTTATATGTATTGTGCAGATGGTTTAATAGTGAATGTTGGGCATATGGATCGAAGCTACCATTAGGCGGCCACGGTGTTAGCATTTTGTTATCCGTCCCCTGGGTCCATTCTATGCTATACTTAATCAGTTTCTCCCTGTGGGTTGGCAGTGTTGTACATATGTGTTGTAGTGGGGTAGTGAGTGTGTTCCCCCACCCTCCCGATCTTGTCCCGTATGACATATTAGCGCTCCACTTGTTACCTTTCCCCTGTCTGGTAGTGGTTATCTCACTAGCAGTGTACAATATACAACCTTATATCGTTACCTGGCCCCGTAAGTTTGGGGACTTACGATAGTCCGCTAAGGAAAATTATAAAAAATATAGTATTTTACATTTGTATATTTTCTTCTGTCTTTCTTTCTTTATACAACACCCTTACAGCCCCCTGCGGCCGAGGCGCACGTAGCCCCCTGCGGCTGCGTACCCCTTATGACGTTCTTATACAGTCGTCCTATTTTCACGTGCTCCTCCCCCTTCTACACTTGTCGTGGCCGGCGTTCTCCGTGCGCAGCCACGTCCCCCGTTTCCCCTTTCCCCGATCAACTCATTTACCGTTTATCTCCGTTTCCACTCCCTTACCACAGTTCTCTTCCCCACCACTCTCAAAATGAAGATGCCTTGTGCTCGCGATATCCTATGAAAGCCCTACTGGTGACGTCACCAATCTCTTCGAGCTACTGGTAAGTTTTTCATATATTCTTTAAGTTCAAAATACACTTGCAATCTACCCCCGTTAACCTTACAGCTGTCTTCCTGTCACTCCTGGAACAAGGTAATCAAATCAATAATATAATCGGACTGCGCACGCTGCGTCGCCTCGCGTGTGATACGCCCCTCGACAGGAGGGCTTAACCAGCCAACTATCTTCCGTATTGGGCAACTAACTAGCTACTGCCTACAGGGAAACGTCATCTACCTATCGAGTTTCTTGCTCGAACAATAGGGATCCTCATCTACTCATTGATCAATAAATGCCAAATCGTAGGAAACCACACACACCCACCTTTACACGTAGTCGCGACCTAGGCCAATCAGTGTCTACGAGCGGCCGCACGTGATGTTTTCGTGCTCCGTCCCCCTCTTTCGCGTACCGTAGCCGACTGCTCTCGCACTTGTTCGGCTACCATTCATTCCGTTGCCAACACTAAATTGTCAAACCTTCGCCGCGCACCTGTGCAACACCTCCCACCTCCCGTATTTAATTCCTCCCCCCTCCCTCACAATCTCACATTGCTTGTTGTGCATGGCATGCTCACCAAGTTCTCTTGATGCGGGGCCGCTCGACTGCGTGCACCCCTCCAAGCGGCTCACCACCTCCCCTCGTCTGGACCACGTCTGGACACTCGCCAACCGCGGGCGGGATACTTCTCAACCGGCTCCCGAGGGCCAATATCCGGATTGCGCTGTCCGGTCTTCTCGCAGCTCCGCGATGGTCCTGTAGTCCTCAGAAGGGGGCAACGGCAGAGGGGGCCGCGCCGCCGGGCCTCCTCGCAACGGGAGTGCCTGGAAAAAGTAAAAATCAAAAAGCGGATCTTAAACAGATCTCAGCAGTGCCTCCAACTTGTCGGGGGGGAAATTCTGCCGGGGTCGGCCGGGCCGTCCGCAGACCTCTGGGCAGGGAGGCCCCAACTCCTCCCGTATATCCCAAAAGAGATAGAGTATGAGACACACGCAAGAAGCAAGGTGACTCTGCTGTTTATTAGACAAAAACGGCAGGGATGGGGCAAGGATCGTACGCGTCCGACCTGACACACACACAATCGTGGGGCTCGCAGGCCCTTTTTACTCTAGTATGACGCGCTACTTGCGTCACCTTGCAAAGTTAGCAAAAAACCTATCGCCACTCTTAATTGGTTGCTCGAGTGGTAGGGTTAGTATAGCATACGTATAGAGAACAATATTAGTGGACAAGGGTTAGTCAGGTGATATATCTGGGTTGTCCCTACAATTAGATACATGAGAATTGTTACATGAAGACCCCTGATGATTGGTTAATGTTAATGGCGTCAGTGATAAGAGCCCCATGTTCTGATTGGTGCGCCTGCGAGCTTCCCAGCCTGGGACCATCGCTGTTCCCAGCTCTCGGTGTACCTGTCATTTGCAACAATGTTTCACTATGAGTATGTGCAGACAATGTGAGGACTTATTCGTAAACTGGAAGGCCGACTACTCCCTCTGTCGCAGATGTCCATTGAGCCTTTTAATTGTATCTGCCTTGTGTCTTGTAACGAGGGATCCAGACGCCTTCTTCCTCCTGGGCTTGGCATCCTGTCAGGTTCGGCTTGGTCACGTGAGGTGGGACCGTGTTTGAGGCAGAATTCTGCACAATTAATATTTTTTTTCCACTGTGTGCCTGGTTTAATTTGCAGGTGTGACTTTAACGTTGGTGTGTGGCGTGCGAGGTTGCAACATCGTGCCCATGATGGTCTGCTCTCGGAATGTGGGTTTGCAACATTGCGACCTTGGCTGTTTGCTTTCGCCGGGCTCATTCTGCAGGATCAGCAACCTGACTCTTGTTCTTTTAACGTCCATGGAAGCTCTTGAGTGCGGCCTACTTAGGCCTGGTGTATAAGTGGAACCGTTTGGTGCACAGGCGCTTTAGGTTGTAGTATCATATTGTCTTATGACCAGTATCGTGTCTTCGTTATATTTCTTATTATGGCACCTGGGTTTAGGAGAAGCGTAAGCAAGCTTTTTAGATGAGTTCATGATGCGTCTTGCGTTTCTGCATTTTGAGAGCCTATGTGGAAAATAATAAAGATGCACGTCCGTGAATATGTCTGTCGCCTACGTCATAGCACTGAGTATATTCTTCGTGTAGATTGGTGCGGGAGTGTCCGGTGTGTATATTTGCACTGGTGTGCTGACCGTTGGCTAGGTCGTCATGGCATCTCTAACGACGTGTAGGTTTTAGTCTAGTTGATCCGTGCCGCAGGTGTCGGCATGGACAGGGCGGGCTGCTGGGCAGGCAGATGGACACATCCGTATGTTCCTGTACCAGGGTATTTGGTCGTCTGGTAGATGGGCAAACTCTTCTCGTGGCGGGTGCCTGGGCCGTGACCCTTTAGGCAAGGCGCGAGAGGGGAAGGACGGGAGCCTGGTCTTCCATTCTCCCACTTCAGAGGGCAGCAGACCCAGCAGTAGAGTGACAGCCAGTGATGTGTGATGCAGAGGAGCATTGGAGATTCTGGAGACCTGGCTGGAGGTATGACCAGCATTAGTCTACCTTGGAAATCCAGGGAGGGCAGCAGACCCAGCAGTAGAGTGACAGCCAGTGATGTGTGATGCAGAGGAGCATTGGAGATTCTGGAGACCTGGCTGGAGCTATGATCAGCACTAGTCTACCTTGGAAATCCAGGGATGGAAGCAGACCCAGCAGTAGAGTGACAGCCAGTGATGTGTGATGCAGAGGAGCATTGGCGATTCTGGAGACCTGGCTAGATCTGAGTGGTAGAGAAGGTGCTGTGGCTGGAACTACCACTTGAACTTAAAAGATATTAATTGCAGATGATGTGCTTAAATAAAACACCATGTTGATGTTTGTGCTGGACAGAGTGGTGAGTGTTATGCTAATGTGGTTGCTTCTTCTTATTACCGTAAGCGATTGGCAGGTTCAGCGAGTACAAACTGTCATTGGCACATACAGCTTGCAAATGTTGATTTTATTTTTGTAAAATCACGAATTAAGATCTTCCCGGACATCTGTGTTCATCCTGCAGTGCAAAGGTTCTAATCCCATCAGGCACGACATAATCCTTCACCCTTCTGAGGTTGATCAGTCAATCATCATTCATTTGGTAATAATATTGCCTATTATGAGCGATCTTACAAGAGTGGGAAATCTGGATAGAAGTACTAAATAAAAACTGGGAGATTATTGTGTTCAAATCATACGCGCCTTTTAAATAAATGTGGTCATGAATAAATATATTGTTAACGAAAGATAAATGTAAAGGAAAGAATGGGAGACTTAGAGTGATCTGCTTTGAGTTTGTGGGCACTTGGGAGGGCGAGTTCAGTCTATTTATCCTTCTCATGAGCCGCCCTCCATTTTGCTGAAAGTTACCACAAAAGCCAAGGACGTGCCTGAACAGCGCCAGTGACATCTATGGATGGATGTATTTAATTTGTTACATTCACTTTGCCGGACATTTAATTTGTCATTGCAGGGGGAGAATCCACTGCACCCCCTTATTTTCTACCCCATATTCTCCCCCTTACGTTTTGACTCGAAGCATTGCGCTAACCCTAACCACATCCATTACCATCTTTACAATGTGAAGATGCAGACAAAGTAAATGTATCACAAATACAATTTTGGGCAAAGTCAGTCAGGCTCATTATGAGTTTGCCAGTCCAGAAATAAGGTGCCGTAACACTGTGTACTGGCACCTTTCTGGACTGGCAAACTCCACGTCTGCGGGTATGGGATGTGATCTACCAGTAGGCCTGACCTGCTGGTAGTTCAGGCCGCTACTGGCAGACAATTACTGCCATCACCGGCACCGGTATTATGGGTGCCAGTGATTGTCCTAGCTCCATGGGGATGGGGATTTGCCGGCATCTCTGCCACCAGTAACATCCCGGTAATTACCGGCGGGATACCGGGGGATTTCTAATGAGCCCCATTGTATGATGGGTAAGTGGCAAAGCAAAGGAGGGGTGGATACCAGAATCTATGAGTGTGTGGCATGGCCCTGCATCAGATACGATCAGACTCCCAGGAAGCATCATAACAAGATCTCTGATGAAAAGGGGCTGTCCAGTGAATTTAGAAATACCGAACCAGAAATCATCAAACAAAGCTGCATTCTGGAATCCTTATTATTGCTGATTGAACAGTGGAATTATTTGTTTTTGTAATCCAGTACCTTTAGGAATGACTAATGATGACTTCTGAGATAATACTCAGCATACAGTGCTAACCATGTTGGCATAGTAGCTATCAATCTTCAACTATGTTTGATCAAAAAGAGATTCTATTCAGGATGTACACATAGAAAGAAACTGATGAAAAACATGTAAAGGAAACATATCAGTACAACTATGACTAGCATAGCTCGGGCATTCTCCTACAATGTATTGCAATTCCGAGAATGTGTGGACACAGTGGGTACCCAACCAAGTAAAATGGCTGTGTTATGAGCCCCGTCATGTATCTGGGAGCGCTAAAAGTCACAAACCGCCTTTGTCCGATGCCTGCAGAAGCACAGAAGAATCAACTCGAAACGAGTGGTGCAGCCACCAGTTTCAACAATGTACCCCGCGGCTCTGCCTATCGGCAAAACATGATTGCAGCCCTAGGCCTTCATTGGCCCCGTCCCTAATGCATTTGAGACAATATAGCAGGTCTCCTTAGCCTTGGCAGAGGTGGGCTCACTGACAGGCCCTTTTCATGCTGCTTGCCAACAAAGAGACATGGGTCAGGCACTCCAAGCTAACCTGTGATACCTTGGCGTCTAACAGAGTAACAGGTACTCGGTATGTGTGGGTAGCTTGACTTACTTCCGCCTTTGAGTTAAACAATTACCAAAGCATGGTCTGACCCGCCTCATAAAGGTGACTGACCGGCTGAAACAATATGAATTTACTAGTAAGGAAGACGGCATTGTGTAGTCAAAAGAAGGTTGCATGTTATGGACATTGACCGTTCAGTAGCAATTCTATATTTCTAAGATGGCAACCAAGTGGTCGTCAGCGACAGGGAAGTTGATGGCTGTCTACGGGGTTCCCTCTCTCCATCGCCTGTTCTGTGCTTGCTGGTGGACCGCCCCTAGATGGAAACTTCCTACTCCCAGACATGCCAGCCACCTAAATCAGCCACCTAGATCCAGCCACCTATAGCAGCAGCACTTAGTGGGACAGAGGTGAACAGCCTGTAGCATGTGCAATAGCAACTACACATGAACATAGCTACGATTACTCTCTACTGTGCCAAGTCACCACCGTAGACGTCTGAGAGCACCTAGGCTTTTCCTTGAGTAGGTCCCCACCCCATGGGGCACCCAGACCTTTGGTAACAGAAGGGAAAGAAGCAAGCAGAAGAGAGGAGTCTGGGGAAGTGGGTGGTAAGTGCCAGAAGAGAGTGGGGAAAGAAGGTTATGTGATAGCATGGGTGCAGGTCAGTCCTGCTAGGTGGACCAGAGAATGGATGATGTAGAGAAGATGGGCTCATTCTAGTATGCATTGGATTGATTGGAACATGTCACGAGAGATTTGGAGGATACGAAAATGAATGAACTGTGTGATATGCGGATGCATGAGGGCCTTGAGATGTGCTCAACCCATCCAAACAGAGCTGGTGGTTTGCCCAGACCTGCCTTTAACTGATACCACTTGGCAAACCGCAGAATATTCATCCAGGTGCTGCCAAGCCACAGGCCGGAATTTGGTCTATTGTAGAATAGAGCCTGTAGCAATGTGAATGTGTGGAGTGCAGGTGGAGGAAACTGACTGAGAAAGCTTGGCATATGTTGAGACCCTACCATTGCTACCTGGGAGACGCTCCTGAGATCAGAATGAGCAGTGCTGCCAATTCAAAATGGCTGTCAATGAAATGCAATTATTTGACCTGCATTCGACACTCTGATCTGTCCTTGTTTCCTTGGCCAGAGCTGCTAGCTGCTCTGCAGAAAGTTACGGGCACCAAGGAGAGGCATGTAAACTCAGGATAGCCAGAAACGCATTGTAGAAAAGGTGTAACTTGTGATCAGCAATGGTTTCTAGTTCTAACGGCGCACAAAGGGGAAGGTGCGTCCAGAGAACTTCCCAACACAGAAGAAACGATTGTGCAAGAGCGGGAGGGATGTATGCAGAATGGGATAAACTGAGCATGTTTTTTTGTCAAAATCTTTTTTATTGAAATATCAGTTCACAATGCAAAAAACCAAGCATGTTTTAACAGTATCCCAACATGAAGCAGGGAGTGGAGGACGCAATCTTCTGTGCTTGCACTTTCCTTTTCAAATAGCACTGTCTCTGAGCAAAGTAAAATTATGGATTTAATAAAACCTAAAACCTGGATTGGTGTCGATTTACCAAATCCGAAAGGGTGGCAGCGTGACGTAGGTCACTGCCACTTAAAGGCCGGTCACTGCGAATTTCATCCAGATGTATAGAATCCAGTATGTTTAAAATGTTACAGACCAAACCAGGGAATATGGCCAAATTATAAGGAAATCCGGCGCCAGCCATCACCATGTGCAGTTGATGCTTACATTTTGCAATCATTCTCTTGATGTAATTCATCTCACAGCATGGACTATGCTACAGAACTGTGCCCAGGTGCAGTTTTGATTGACATAAGCATTAGGACAAATATTGCCCTTTTCCCCTCCCTCGCTTTCAATGCAGTGTTGCCCCAGTCCTAATACTGTGCAAAAGAGCACGGCTTTGGTGAACGGTTTCTGCAATACAGACCTGTGTTGGACACAGTATTCCTTTCTCCCAGGCCACTGCTTTCGCAGATAATACAACTTTGATTACTTCCAATATTTTCCCTTACACTCAGCCCTACTCTTCCTCAGTGCGGTCCTTATCCCATGAGTTATGCCCGGGAACCAGGCAGCCCTTCGAGCCCATGAAAAGAAAAACCCATTTTAAGCCCTCTCCCCTGGTTGGTTGCGAAGCACCGGAGCAACCACCCATAATCCTATTAGTGGTACGCGGGCTGTACCCTAACTGTTGGCGACACATGCTACAACGGTGGGTGGCTGGGAAGGAATCCATTACTTTGACGAGGAAGAGAAGGACCTAGTTCATTAAACATACGCACCTACCACTTAGTAACCACTACTCACATTTGAAGATTGATGCTTCTTGCTGCTATATCCTCATAGAGTAAGGACAGGACCTCCTTTGCATCCAATGAGAAGTGATGCAACAGCCATAAGCCATATAGAAATGCAGTTTCAACACATAACATATGCAGGGACGAAACTGATAGAATAGCCCTCCTTCAATGGTGACATAAGTACTGCTGCTGTAAATCCAAACAGTGAAATCACAACACTGCTGCCTGCAAAGGAATAATGTCACCAACAGCTGACATGACTTCAGGTGTCAAACAAAGACAACATGCGCATTACGAGTTGGCCGGCCGGAAATAAGGTGCCAGTTGTTCGGGAGGAGAGGAATTCACTGACAGGCCCATAGGTCAGCGCTCACCCTCTAGAACTTGTAAGACAAGATAGCTGCACCATGTGAGGAAAGGGGGTGCAGGATTCACTTACTCCAACACAACTCAATAATGAGGACTCAGTAATTTGGCAAAGGGAAGTCTGTTTAATGACAAGTACATCAAACAGAGCAACAAATGGAAATCAGCAGCAATGCGATCACCTGTCTCGCTCCGACTTCCTCGAACTTCAGTCGAACAGTCGTTGTTATAGGTAAAACTCATCATCACTGATGTCTAATTCTATAAAAAATCATCATGCAATGTAATTGGTTAGGAAAGGTAACTTAAATATAGGTGTTATATCTGTATATGATAAAAGGGCATGCAGATTGGATAACTCTTATCGGGTGGGCGTCTACGCCCATCCCTCTACATCACGCGTGATGACGTCACTGCAACTACGATGTCTTATTGGTTGTACTATCTATAGGACTCCAGATAACTTGGTCCATTGTGATTGGGCAGGTTACACCACTGGACATAAATCTCCACTTTTAATTAGCAGCATGCAGAATGGACACCCAGGTGCCTGGTGTCCCAGGTTTCACCCTGCCTCCCTTCCATCAATCAGTGTTTTAGGGAGATGTGTCAATTAGTTGGCTAAGGATGGCCTCAAAACTCTAGTCTCTTATCGGGAAGAATTATGGCATCCTCGGGTCCTGAATGACATCAGGCGGTGGTGTTTCTTCGGGCCTGGCTGGTTACGTGTTAGTTCACCATGAATCTTCTTCAGTTTCCAGTTTTTTAGTGCATTTAATTTTGTTTCAGCCTCGCCACTTGCATGGGTCCCCCTTATCTTGACCTTCATGAGGCAGGCTGGTATGCTCTGAAGTTTGAGTCTTGTTAGCTGATGCTCTGCTCCCTTTCTCTGGTTGACCTCGATTTCCTAGGCATGAGCCGCTCTTTGTTGAGTTTCGATTCCGCTCCTTCTTTTGCCTTTGGCCGGGTTACGAAACTTGGCCTGTCAGGCCTCTGGCAGCCTGGGTAAATTTCTGCTTTTACAAAATGGAGTCGTACTTGTATAATGTGCCTTATTAAGGTAGATATATGGTTGGCGCTCGCCGCTCTATCTTCTACTAAGCATTGCAAGCAGTATCGATTTCTTAGCATCTTGCGTTTCAAGCCTATTTATACACGTTTAACAGGTTGGTTGCTTCCATCTTGTCTCATAGCACCGTTTCCTCACGTTTTAACATTGTCTCTTCTCTGTGCCCATTACATTTATTTTCGTAGTTACTTGCACTGGCGTGTTATCTTTGACAGCTTCTTTTGTTCATTCACAAGTCTGTTCAGGCCCTTGTCTCAGTTCCACTGGCCTTCCATTAAGGCTCTTTGGGTCTCTTCATGGACCGTCTGTAGGTACTCTTCGTTTCGTATCAGCGGCTGGTACGGCTGTCTGATAAGGGACCGTGCTGCCCAGGGTTGTCTGGTTATGGGTGCTTCAACAGGTATGGATCTTCTGATGTATACCGGGCAGAGTCCCAGTGCAGCTCTTTGTAGGTTCATTTGCTCTTCATACGTCACATACCTTGGCGAGTACGCTCCTGATACCTCGAAATGAAGGGAAGGGGTGCAGGCCATGTCTGGGACCTCCTCTACACTCCCTCCTCTGGTCGGTTCATCGACCACATCTGCAACCTCCTTTGCATTTATTTCTTTTGATTCTTCGGTGTCATGTTCATCGTTTTCAGGGTTTGTACATGATGGGGTGAATGTGTGAGCCTTTGGAGTCCATATTTTTATCACTCCCTTCAAACTCCTTGCTGTTTTTACATGTTCGTCTTTGTTCCATGCCATTAGCTGACATTGTCCATTTGGGCTGCAGTAGATCCATTTTCCTTCATACCTTCTTTGTTTCTTAGGGTATGTGAACCTTGTTCCTTCTGGCGCAAATGTGCTGGCTTTCACAAAGTCTCTTATTTCTTCATCAGTCAGGTCTCTGGGCTTCCACCCTGGCTCGACATCAACCATTATTTTCATTTCTATGGCTTTCTTCGCAGTTTTCTGGCACTGTGTAATGATTATCTTGATAACAAGGAATCCTAGCAATACTATTGCAAGTAGAGCTCCCAGAAACTTGAATATATCTGCCATCCATTGTGGGACCCACGAGAATAGGTCTCCAAACCAGCTGTCATCGTCCACTTCATCACTTTCATCGATCATCTGGTTTTTCAGGTTTGTCAACATGCTTATGGCCTCTGTTAGGGTTCCGTTTTCTTCATCGTGTGATGGTCCAAATGTGCAACATGATTCTCCGATTTTTGCACAAACACCTTCATCCATTGCAGTGATCATGTCAAGCACATATCTGTTTTGGTGGGTCATCAGTCTGATATCTCTCAGCTCTTCTTTGATCTCGTTGAATCCTTTTATAGTGTATTGATGGTCTGCAATAACTCCCATCTGGTTATCTGCATCCATTTAGCATTCACTCCAACTTGGATATGGGGCAGGCAGGAGTAGTGTTGTGAATACTGTTGATGTGAGACTGAACAGCCTGTGTTCATACGGGATTTCATGGAATGCCTCTTCTGATTTGGGAGAAAAGTCATTTTCCCTCTTCATCCTGGATACTAATTCCACAGATCTCCTTCTTAGATGAGCATCTGCTTTCGGGAAACTGCCCAACTTCAGGTCATTATTAGGGATCACTAGCGCGGGAATGTGGACGTTCACTAGTGTGCATATGCCTCCCCAGTTTTTCGGCATCCTTATGTATGCCTTGGATCCACACGCCCAGTAATGGTCCATGATAACTGCAGTACCTTGTGTCATTCCTGGGGCTTCAAAGATTCTTTCACAGTTTACATTCTCTCCCATTTTCCTTGTGCCATTACTTCTGAAGCATAGTTTCGGGCTTTCCAGTGGTACTATTTGCAGGGGTCCTCCTCTATCTTCGACCCATGTTAGCAGCTTTACCAACCTTGGCCACAGAGTTTCGCATAACTTGCTTCTTTGAAGGCTCCAAGGACCATCCACGCTCGGCAGATAACTACTCCGTCCTCCCATCCATCTGGGGAGACCACTGACCCCCAGATCTGCATTTGGCCTCTGTTCTTCCAGATTTTAGCCTCTTCTGCAGTCTTTCCTTGAACGTTCTGTCGCGGGTTAACTTCCCATCTTATCCCTGATCCTTTGATGCCAGGGTTCTCATACCTGATCAAATGATTTCTGGTGTGCGTGCGGTTTCTTATTTTAATGTCCTGGACGTAGCCATCTTCATCCGGGTAATCCTTTTCGTTGGCCCATATCAATGAGGCATCTTTTCCCATAAATTGTCCTCTGGTGTTACACATTGCTACATGTGACATACATTGTGCTGTAGGGACATCAATTTCTACGGCCACGAAGTTCTTGGATTTTCCCATGCTGTATGGTAGTAGAGCACAGACAAAGCATTCTCCTTCCGACTGCCTTTGTCCTACTTCCTTCATTTGCTGGTACCATATGTTGTTTCTGAGATGGGTTGCGCTATCCAGGCAATCGTTAAATTCATTGTTATCTTCGTGCGGGCTTCTCTTGATTCTCAGAGTTCTTCTGTAGTTTGCTATGACTATGTCTCTAAATGCGTCTGTGCTGCTTTCCCTCTCTGGGTGTCTCAGTGGAGCAGGCTGCCTCGACTGCATTGCTGTGGTAGGAGAAGGTTTTGTGTTTCCTTTCCTTCCCTTTTGTATTTTGTCATAGACTTCCTTTAACCACCATTGGCTCCCCAGCCTCCCAACGCGTGGTTGTGTTGTAGGCCTGAGGGTTGTTCCTTGCATTGGAACAGGTGTGCTTGCTGTCATAGTCTCTATAGTCCTGCCTTTCAGCTCCTCATGCATTTCTTTGCTCTGACTTTGAAAGGGAACAAATAGTCTATCAGCATTTGTGTTTTCTCTGTGACTTCCTTCATGGCCACTTCTGTTCTTTTGAGGGATTTTGTTATGCCCTCTCTCTCTAGTGTTTCACTTGGCTCCTCTTGGGTACTTGGGTACTGTTTTCTTGAACTGATTGTTCGGCAGGCAGTCTCCCCTTCTCGGCTTCCTTGGTTGGAGGCCCTGTAGCCATTGACACTTGTCCTTGTCTGTGTGCATCCTGTGTGTGGGTGCGTGCAGTGGTCAGTGCAGCATTTTCATTCATTCCGTGCTGACCCCGTCTCCAGCTTTTCTCTTCATTTGTTACCTCAAATGTGTCTAAATCATTGCTCATTACATTTAAATTTAGTTTGTTACTTTTATCATCAGGTTTTCTTGGGACTGGAATGACTATATAGGGTCTGGGTGCTTTCGTAGGCCCCAGATGTTCATTATCTGGTGGGTGCACTGAGATTGGGACACTTCGTGCACCAATAAAGAAAGCAGTTCTGATTGTTAATGACAGAAAAACTATAATAATAACTATACAGATACACATAATCGCTCGGAACGACAATTTGCAGCATTTTCTTCCAGGGAAGTGGGGGCGCCCTTCTGTTGGGGGTAAAACCAAGTTACTGTTCTGGGCCCCCATTTCGAATGAGTTCATAGTCAGTTATTTATTCCTTCTCTTGCTCTGGTCTCGTAGTTCGAGAGTTCATTACTATTAAAGTGACGAGTGCTTCTCCAAATGTCCCCCCTCATGTGAGTGACGACGGTAGTCTCTAGGTATTCGGTACAGTTCCTGTGCTAGACTATGGAAAAGGGTTAGGCTAGCAACTTTGGTACATCACATTCATTATGCATATCTATAATAGGTGAGCTCCCAGCGCTCTCCTCGAATTTGCTTTGGTCCTGAGGACATGCAGGAACTTGCTCAATGCGAAAGAATGAAAAGATGGAACTGCTAAAAATCACTCAAAAAGAATGTTCGTAAAAATAAAAACAAAATAATAAAAATAAAAGTGAACATATGAAAAAATAGGAAAAAATGAGAAAAATGAAGAAAAAGGAAAATAAGATGGTGAAGTTCTTGTGTCCGCTCCTTTCACTTAGTCTCTCGACGACAAGTTGAAGAACAGTGTCTCCCTCCTCGATCTGCTCCACGGCGGAAGGATGAAGAACTGTCTTTGTCTCCTTGATTTGTCCCCGGCGGAAATACTCACTGGAATCTCCTTAGGAATTCTCGCTGGAAGTTGGACAGGTCCACTTGGAGCATTCGACCATGGAGAAGTGTGCCCATGTGTGGGGCGTTGGCCGGATCTCTAAGGAAGGTGATGACGTCAACATCTGCAGGCCTTTCTACCATTTCTGGATAGTCTGTGACTAATCTAAACAGGATGTTCTGTGCCAGCCGGGTGTCCTCGGGTGATAGGGACATTTGCCCTGTTTGGCTGTGACCTGATCACAAGCTTTTCTTTTGATTCACACAGTATTTGCACCTTCCCGTTGCATGGATTACCACCAAATGATTTAATTTAGTCCCCAGCTGACTCAGTTGAGCTAGGTTTCTTGGATCTCTGATATAAGTGCGTGTATCAGTTGTTTTCCGGACAAGCCGTGGGCATTTCACGATTATTTGTAAGCACAAATTAAACGTGAGTTCATCAATGTCTATTGGCGGTGGAAGCATTTGTGTCATTCTCACTATGCCATGGTAATTTAGCGAAGACCTCTGCGATGACGGTCAGCAGCCGCCTGATTACTTTTTTGTTAGCTGGATCTTGAATAAAGTCTGTGACACTGGCTCCTCTCCCTATGAGTGATGGGTATGATAACACCACAAGTTGGAAATAGGTTAGCACATCCCACTTGAGACTTCTGCTGGAATGTACCATAAATTCTGTGAACAAAGTCTCGATACAGATTGCTTCAGGATACTGTGTTACACTCTCAGGCAATGTCTTACTTGCAGTCTATCAGAGTCTTGATTCTTTGTACTCCTTGGGCATGACGTGCTTTCACAAGTTCATTTTATCAATGTTGTTGTGGCTTTGGGTGTGCTTCTCTTTACCCTGCAACTGGGATGTACATAGTGTTCGTTATGCCCTTATCCCCCTTTGCTTGGGGAACCTGTCCAGTTTTATGCCACAACTTGCATCCGGGTTATTTGTCTTGGTTTTCCTGCTCATGCGTCCTTCTTCCTGGCCATGGATCTTGTTTGCACGTGCTGAGGTTCTTCCCCGACGCCTGTGATTTCTTCGCAGTTGGATGCAGCAGTAGGGGTCTCCCCTACATTCGGTTTAATGTCATTTATGAAGATCCATGCCCTTCTGCCCTGGAGCTCGACGGCGGAGGGGATGCAGTCCTCTACGATGAAAGGGCCAGTAAATCTTGGCTCGTCCCCCCTCTTCCTGGTAAAGTTCTTCAGAAGCATGCTGTCGCCAGAGAAGACGAGGGGCGCTTGTACACCTTGCTCGGTGTCTGCTTCAGCACTTCCTGCTGTGTTTCGTGCTGCGCCGTCCCCTTTTCGCCGTCGCTGCATCTGGCCTGTAATGACAGAGGCACTGGATGTCATACAGCTTAGGTAGTCCTGCATCTCTGTTCCCAGAACCTCCCTAGTCGGCTGAGCATCACATCTAGCTCTATCTCGGGGGGGTGAGAGGGGTCCTCATCCTTCTGCCTGTAACTATCTCGTGCGGCGTGAGATGATGGTCGGAGCCGGGTTGGTTCCGAAGTGCATACAATGCCAATGGTAGACAGTGCAGCCATCCCTTCTTTAATGTGAGCTTCAACTTGGCTATCTTCTCCTTAAGCAAGCCGTTGATCCGTTCACATATCCCATTCCCCTCAGGATGGCACGCCGACGAGAACTTGTGCTTTATACCAAGCAACAAGCTAATCTGTTAGAAAACTGAAATTACAAAGTGAGCCCCGTTATCTGATCTCAATACTTCGCACACCCCCCATCTAGGGAACACTTCCCTCACTACAAACTTGGCAGCACATGTAGAGTCTGTGTGTGTACCGGGACCTGCTTCTATCCATCTAGAGTATGGACACACCACCACAATTAAATACCTGTACTCGTTCCACACTTGAATCATGTCGACGTAGTCGATATGCAAGTGCTGGAATGGCCCATTTGGTCTGGGGATGATCCCTCTCACTACTTTTAATGTGTGCCTAGCAGTGAATTGCTGTCAGATTTTGCAGTTCACCATAAAAAATGCAACATGCTCCGCTAAATTCGGTGTGAACCAGTCTTCTGCAAGCGTTGCAGCAACATTTTCCTTTGACATATGGATGGGGTAGTGCAGTTGCTCTAACGCTACTTTTAGAAGGGCGACAGGCATTACTGGTTTACCAGTGCTGTCTTGCCTCCGCAACCCGTCAGAGGGGTTTAAAGAACACCTTTGACGCTTCCACACATTTTTCTCCCCCTGGAGCTCCATTAGATGAGTCTGCCCCATATTGGTATAGGCTTCTGGTGTGACTCGCGCTACCATCATCCGCTCATGGGTACGTGCCACCTCCACGTCCATGATTGTTTCATTCTTGGATGCCATGTGCTTGGCTTCTGTGTCTGCTTCATGATTTCCACGTGACACGAAATCCGTCCCCTTGGTATGAGTGGTGCATTTCACGACCGCTATGCCCAGTGGGAGCTGTAGTGCTTTTATCAGCCTGTCCAAAAAGGCTGCATGTTGCATTAGAGTGCCATCTGCTTGGAGGTAGCCCTCCTTTTCCAGCGCGCTAGACCTGCATGTACTGTGGACGTCACATAGGCTGAGTCACTGTACACAGTTACTTCCTGGTCTGCATGATTCTCAATGGCGAGTATCAGTGCCAGCAGTTCTGCAGCTTGCGCAGAATAGTGAGAGGGTATTCGTGCACTGACGAGTACTTGAAACTCTCCATTCGCTAGGTGTTTTACCACGGACACGCCTGTATACCTTTGTCTGTCTTCTTGGTCGATTCTTGAAGGACCGTCAATGAACACAATTTCGTCACCTGCCAGGGCATTTTCCTTTACCCTGGGGATTTCATCATAGAATTCCTCATAATTCGCACAGTCATGTATAGGTTCTCCTTCTGCGACTGGCTCAGCTATGAATGTAGCAGGGTTCACAGTTTTACATTGAACTGTTTTGATGGATGGGTTAGAGATAATCACCTCATAGGCGGATGCTCTTTGAGATGTCAGTGTGCGCTTTGGCTTCTCTAGTATGGCAAACAGTGAATGTTCAACATGCAATGTCATGTAGCACCCCATCACAATGGATGACGCCTTTTCGATAGCGAATGCGGCAGCAGCTAGATATTGTTCACATGGGAAATGGCCCTTCATGACCGGGTCCAGACTCCCACTGTAATATGCTAGGGGCTTGTACCCCAGCGAGGTTCGCTGCGCGAGCACTGCCGTCATAAAATTACCATCAGAGTGTGAGAAAAGGTTGAATTCCTCTGCATAATTCAGAATCCCGAGAACTGGGGCCTTACAAATTGCCCCCTTGAGTTCTGCAAACCCTTTGTCCATTGCCTCAGTCCATTCAATTTCTCCTTTTGTTGCCTGGGCTTTCTTCAAAGCCTGAAGCAAAGGCTTGGTATACGAGCTGTAGTCAAAGACCCATTCTCTGACATAATTGCACAGGCATAAGAAGCTCTGGATTTGTTTTATCGTGCGCGGCTTGGCCGTGTTCATGATAACTTCAGCCCTTTCTGGGGTTACCTTTTTGTCCCTCATGAGAGATCAGTTGCCCTATGTACAACACCTTCTGTTGACAGTACTGCAACTTTTCCTTATCAACCTTGTATCCCTTTTCAGCCAGTATAGTCAATAGCTGGACAAAGTCGCACCTGCATTGCTCTTCAGTGGTGCTGCAGATCAGAATGTCATCTATGTACTGCAAAACAACACTGTCCATTGCAATATTGCTTCAGTCCTTTTGTAGGACTCTGTTGAAAAGAGACAGGGACTCGCAATACCCCTGTGGCAACCTCGTAGTTTTCAGGCGCATTTGTCTGAAAGTGAATGACGTCAGGTCTTGTGAGTCATGGTGCAGTGGAATTGAAAAAATAAAACGCCTTTTTCAAATTGATCACCGTGAAATAGTTTGCCTCAGTGGGTATGTTACATAGTATTGTGGATGGATTAGGGACTAGAGGGAACTCGGCTTCAACAACATCGTTTAATGCTCTTAAATCTTTTGACATCACTAGGATGCCCTGCTCCATCATGGCGGAAAATTGTCTTTGCTATCCCTTCAACTGCCTCTCTGGACATGGGATATTGTCGCGCTCGTGGTAAAATTGCTCCTGGTTTCAGTTTAATTTTCACTTCACCCGCCCCCTTCAGGAGACCTATGTCATAGGGCCCTGTAGTCCATACTGCGGCAGGCACTTGGGCCATGTCGTCATCAAAGTATTCTGGAAGTACCAGCGTCAACATCATTCTCTGTGGCACCTTCCGTTTGATAATTTTGACCCAAAATGTGAGACTTACTTCCACTCTTGTCTCCTCTAGATCAGGGTGCTCTTCGAACAGATCGTCATCGGTGACGTCAGTCACTCGGTACCCTTCTTCGATGGCGATAATCGCACACCATTGTCTGGCTTCGTCATCATATCCTTCGACCAATACCACTTTCCCTTGCACTGCGGCAGATTGTATCATTAAGGGAAATACTTGTCCCTCCTCTTCGCATGGGTATTCTTGGTCTGAACAGAAACTCATCAGGGGTTCTCATAGTTTTGTCTATGAGGCCTGGCAGTCCCGTCATAAGCACCCGCACGCCATATGCAAAGACTTCTGGCTCTAACGGTACAGCTCTCATGGCTATACGTCCTGAGTATGCTCTGATCATTTCGCACACGTTTGAATAATGCATTCCTGGAGAGGAGCACACTATACCATTCTCAGTAAACGAGATCGTCATGTTTCATTTAGTCATTAGGTCTCGGACCACAATATTTACTGGGGTCTGATGTGAATATAATAGGGGTACATTCATTTCGCGCTCTCCCACTGAGACTGGGAATGCGTCTGTAAAGGGAACTCTACTATGAGCTCCAGTGAAACTCTGAGTATCTATAGCCTTGCCGGACAAGGAAAATGTGCCCTCTCGTATGCACGAGCGCGTTGCACCCGTGTCAACTAAGAAGGAATATTCTTTACCCCCTTTGACGACATTCACCCTAGGTTCCCTGTTAGGGTCTGGTGTCACTGATAGGATAGAGCACATCAGAGTCCCCCGTGAGCTGTCCTATTTCATATACAGGTTTGATCCACTGTATACGTGTGGGTTTCCCCCATTTCCAGGGCTAATTACCCCTCCGAAATTAGTGCCCTGAGCCGTTTGTGGTAGTGCCTGCTGGGATTGTCCCTGTGGCAAGTTCCCCATGTTCGGTGGTTGAACCACTTGCTGTGCACCTTGCTGCACGCCTGATGCCTGCTGCTGTATGGTGTAATTGTGTGCACTGCCCTGTTGCGGGATGGCAGGCTGATTCACCATGCCTGCCCCCATCCCTTGGCTATTTTGCCACATGCCTTGGCTTCTGCACTTGCGCGCCACATGTCCACTCATTCCACACAGCCAACACACTGGCGGTGGTCGGGCCATCTGTCCATCTGGCGTAGCTGGACTGCCCATCTGCGCGTTCTGAATGCCACCTTGAATATTCTGAAAACCTCCTTGGTTACCTCGAAACCCTCCTTGATTACTCTGCCATCCTCTTCTTCCAAAACCCCTTCCTCTTGGCTATAATCCTGAGTTACCCTGATTATTCTGCGATGGGTTGGTCGCTTGTTGTGCGCTTGGTTCGGCTGGGCTGGTGAGCATGGCTCCCTCGAGAGCATACTTCGAGAGCTACCTTTGCACCAGCTTCGCCTCCTGGCCCTTACGAGTTGCCTCCTTTTTCCAGTTCTTTTCGTGCAACAATCTACAGTGGTGTGCAATTGTCAACTGTATTTTGGCCCATGGTTTTGCTTCTACTCCTACCAATTTTTTGAGCTGCTTCTGCACCAGTTCAGGCAACCCCTGGCATAATATGTGGTAGAATACAGGGATAGATTTCGTCCAAGACTCATGCGTTTCGAGCACCCACGCGTCTTGAAAATTCTGGATATAAATCAATGGATCCTCTGACTCTTTCATTTTCTGAGTCATTATAGCTCCCATATCAGAAGTGTCTGGATATAGTGTTTGCAGTGTTGCAGCGCTTTCCACACTGCTGCCCTACAGTTATTAAATGGCGCTCCGTCATGGGAGGTGTTAGTTAGGGTTAACCTAGGATAGCCTACCCGTTTCCATACATCATCTGTTCTTTCACCAAGAATGGCAATTAGGAGGCCCTTAATGTCCCCTATGGCTAAGGTGACTCCCCCCGTCATTTTCTTTAACTCATGTATCCAGTTTCCGGCTCCCAATATCAGCATTGAAACTTATTTTTAAGGTTCTCTCGGTCCATGTGTGGCCATGGAATATATTGTGGTCTTGCTCCCCCCTTTTCTAGCAACAGGAATTGGAATGCACAGTCCTCCTTCTCTTTCCCCATAGCTCTCCGGTCTATCACCGGGGTGGCATTCCCGCCTTGCCGTCTACCCAACAATGCCCTTAGTCTGTCTGTATAGGCTGGTGCTGACGCCCCCTTCTGACAGTGGGGTGTTTCTTCATATCGGCTAGACTGTCCGGCAGTCTTTGGTGTCCTCGTTATGGACCCACTAGCATCTGACCATCGTACCCCTGGTCCCCTGGGAGCCGTTTTTCGCACCGTCTCCCTTCTTCATGTACCACATCCTCCGTTTCCTCACCGGAGTCAGATCCTGAATACTCCCAGTTTACACAACTCCTTGCATCTTCTTCGATCTGCCCAATCTCCAGCCTGTCTAGGGACAGTCCCCTGCTCCCACTACTTCGAGTGACATCCTCAGTGTCATATAGCTGAGTGCTCTCCAAGCCCTCATCCTCCCTTCCCCCTTGGGAAATTATTTCCAGCCCCATCTCGTCATAGATTTTATCAATCGTTTCCCCGATGCTTCTGGTGTCAAAGTCATCTTCAGTATTTGTCCCGCTTGTGCCTGGTACCGCATCGCTTGCAGGAAAGAATTCTTCTACGTCTTCCCATTCTACTGTAGGATTGGGTTTAGTCACTTCCCGCTCCAAATATTCAAGATCTCGTGCCCTCTGTCTGCGTTTACGTTCCATTTCCTCAGCTATTTCTTTTCGCTTCTTTGCTTCTTCTTTAGCCTTATCTACTTCCCTCATCCATTCATTTCTACGTTCCTTTGCCGTTCTACTTTCCTCATCTTCCCGCTTTTTTACTTTCCTTTTGTGCACTCTCCTTTCTTCCTCTAACCTTAACATGTTCTGCCTGTACTTTTCATAGGCTGCGTATTGTGTGCGACTGAGCGGTATTCCTTGCTCTTTGCGATATAGTTGCTCTCGCCTTAGCCTATCTTTCTTTCTTGTCCTTTCATCCCTTGCTTCCATCCCTTTCTCTCTCTCTCTCTCTCTCCTTTGCGTCTCATCAGACCTCTCCCATGGCCTCAAATCATCACTTCCTTTTCCATCCAGCTTCAGTAATATCTGCCCTCCCAACCATTCGTCTTTCGAGAATGCTATCTCACACCTCTACCTTAATTTCCTTTACATTTATTTCCCTCCTTCTCCATATCTGGAGGTGCACAACTCAGTGCCCGATCTTTCCCTTCATCTTCGCATCTCTCTTTGTCCCTTGAGACCACGGAAGTAATATTGTTTTCCTGTTCTTTTCCCTTATTATCGTCACTACTGTACGTTGGCGACTCATATGCGGGGTTGCTATACCCCGTGGTTGCCTTAAATTCTCTTAGTGGGTAAAGCCCCTCTGTTTTATTCCCTTCAATGACTGGCTCAGGCAGGGTTGGTGGCGTGGTAGGTGTCTCACCCCCCTCCGTACATACATTTAGTATCCAGTCTGTGGGTGGTCCTTCCACCTTCGTTTCTTCAAACATCTTCCACAATTCTAGAACAGCAAGACGTTTCTCTAGCTTCTTGCCTGTATATGTGGCATGCAGGAAAGTTGTCATATGCCGTAAGACGGCTTTAGAGAGGGACCCGTTCTGGGGCCAAGGCATAAACATCTTATTGGTGGTACCCTTAACCAACTCCGTGCTGTATTTCTTTAGTTTTGGTGCATGCTTGGGCAGTTGCATGCACAAATGCGCAAGCGGGGTAACTTCCTCCATTTTTTATTTTGTCACTAACAGTTTTTATACAGTTCTTTAACTTTCCAATAGTATAAGCGAGCACCACATACGCAAGCTCCAATCCAATCTTTTCCCGCCAAAATGTATACCAACAATTTACTCAAAACCCATCAATTCAAAATTCCCTCTTAGTTACCGAATCGCGTAAAGCCAAAATACATTTCAAACAATCATTAATACAAATATTTTACATTTGACATACAACAAGACAGATATTACAGACACTTGACAGACTAGACGAACACCAGCTGGACACACGTATACCTGCCTTCTAATCAATACCCCGACATGGGGTGTAAACAAACCCCTTTGATGCCGTCTTTAATCGTCACCGTAGCCTAATCATCCCCCCACTGTGGGCTCTGAGTTCACGTTTCTTCTGACCGCTGTATTAAAGTGCAGGAATAAGACGAATCCTTACGTTTTTATCTCAGGTGCTCCCCTGGTAATCCATACGTTTTAATCTCAGGTGCCCCCCTGGTAATCCTTACGTTTTTATCTCAAGGTGCCCCCCTGGTAATCCTTACGTTTTATCTCGGGTGTCCCCCCGGTATCCACTCTTTATTTCTTATGCTCGAGTCATTACCACCTATATATATATATACAGTCTTCTCTACTTCTAACTACTTTATTTTTCTCTGCAACCCTCTGTTACCTTCCCTTACTTTCTCTAATGCCTACAAGACATTTGCCAAAGTAACGGGTTTACTGTTTCACTCAATGATCGCATCTTTTCCTCTCTGGAACTTCTGGATCACCGCCCCTTCCTCTTCCAGCTTTTAAGGTTTTCGTCCGATTGGCTGCCTGTGGGAATGAGAAGGGTTATGCTTGGAAAGGCGGGTTCCTTCAGACCAACTGCAGATTTTTGAAATTTTACTCTATCATTGTCCACAGGGAGCTTCTCAGTCTACTCAGCCAGAATGGCGAAAGGACTTATGATCTTGCCGAAGGCCCGGAGTTACTTCGTGCCGTCGGTCTAAGGTGTCTTAGTATTACATAATCAATAATTAATGGCCAAAACCATCCTCTGCTACCAAGTGTTCAGGAGGAGATGAATTCACTGATGGGCCCATAGGTCAGCGCTCATCCTCTAGAACTTGTAAGACAAGATAGCTGCACCATGTGAGGACAGGGGGTGCAGGATTCACTTACTCCAACACGACTCAATAATGAGGACTCAGTAAGTTGGCAAAGGGAAGTCTGTTTAATGACAAGTACATCAAACAGAGAAACAAATGGAAATCAGCAGCAATGCAATCACCTGTCTCGCTCCGACTTCCTCGAACTTCAGTTTAACAGTCATTGTTATAGGCAAAACTCATCATCACTGACGTCTAATTCTATAAAAAAATCATCATGCAATGTAATTGGTTAGGAAAGTATAGGTGTTATATCTGTATATGATAATAGGGCATGCAGACTGGATAACTCTTATCGGATGGGCGTCTACGCCCATCCTTCTACATCACACTACATCACACGTGATAGATGTCACTACAACTACGACGTCTTATTGGTTCTACTATCTATAGGACTCCAGATAACTTGGTCCATTGTGATTGGGCAGGTTACACCCCTGGACATAAATCTCCACTTTTAATTAGCAGCATGCAGAATGGACACCCATGTGCCTGGTGTCCCAAGTTTCACCCTGCCTCCCTTCCATCAATCAGTGTTTTAGGGCGATGTGTCAATTAGTTGGCTAAGGATGGCCTCGAAACTGTAGTCTCTTATCAGGAAAAGTTATGGCATCCTCGGGTCCTGGATGACATGAGGCGGTGGTGCTTCTTCGCGCCTGGCTGGTCACGTGTTAGTTCACCATGAATTTGCTTCAGTTTCCAGTCTTTGAGTGCATTTAATTCTGTTTCAGCCTCGCCACCTGCATGGCCCCCCTTATCTTGACTTTCATGAGGCAGGCTGGTATGCTCTGAAGTTTGAGTCTTGTTAGCTGATGCTCTCCTCCCTTTCTCTGGTTGACCTCGATTTCCTAGGCATGAGCCACTCTTTGTTGTGTTTCGATTCCACTCCTTCTTTTGCCTTTGGCTGGGTTACGAAACTTGGCCTGTCAGGCCTCTGGCAGCCTGGGTACATTTCTGCTTTTACAAAATGGAGTCGCACTTGTATAATGTGCCTTATTGAGGTAGATAGCCGGTCAAGTGGCACAGCGAGTAGAGCGCTCGCTTTGACATCGGTGCAGAGTCTGCTAACGCAGGTTCGAATCCTGGTGGGGCCAAACTCAGCCTTTCATCCTTCCGAGCTTGATAAATGAGCACCACACACCGTGGGTAATAAAAAGCAGTGCTCAGATACCTGAGGGTTCGTAGCGCTCTATAATTGCCAAATTATTATTATTATTATATATGGTTGGCGTTTACTGCTCTATCTTCTACTAAGCATTGCAAGCAGTATCGATATCTTAGCATCTTGCGTTTCAAGCCTATTTACACACGTTTAACAGGTCGGTTGCTTCCATCTTGTCTCGTAGCACCGTTTCCTCACGTTTTAACATTGTCTCTTCTCTGTGTCCATTACATTTATTTTCGTAGTTACTCGCACTGGCATGTTATCTTTGGTAGCTGCTTTTGTTCATTCACGAGTCTGTTCAGGCCCTTGTCTCGTTTTCATTGGCCTTCCATTAAGGCTCTTTGGGTCTCTTCATGGACTGTCTGTAGGTACTCTTCGTTTCGTATCGGCGGCTGGTACGGCTGTCTGATAGGGTACCGTGCTGCCCAGGGTTGTCTGGTTATGGGTGCTTCAACAGGTATGGATCTTCTGATGTATACTGGACAGAGTCCCAGTGAAGCTCTTTGTAGGTTCATTTGCTCTTCATACGTACCTTGGCGAGTACGCTCCTGATACCTCGAAATGAGCGGAAGGGGTGCAGGCCATGTCTGGGACCTCCTCTACACTGGTAACAACATATACAGGCACCTTTCCAGATCTGTCACGTCTGCCGTTAGGCCTGGCCTATCGGACTCCATGCAATGGGGGAGTTCCCAGCATCTCCACTGCCCGTACTATCCCAGTAATACTGGGATATTGGGCGGCAGAGACGGTATGGTAGCTTCCCGGTATCTCGTTGATAATTCCGGCGGGATACCGAGAAACTACCATACCAAACAGTCAAATCACAACACTGCTGCCTACAAAGGAACACTGTCACCAACAGCTGACATGACTTCAGGTGTCAACAGGCTCATTACGAGTTGGATGGTCTGGAAATATGGTGCCGGTAACAACATATACAGGCATCTTTCCAGATCTGCCATGTCTGCCGTTAGGCCTGGCCTATGGGACTCCATGCAATGGAGGAGTTGCCTGGCGTCTCCACTGTCCGTACTATTCCTGTAATACTGGGATACCAGGTGGCAGAGATGGTATGGTAGCTTCCCGGTATCTCGCTGGTAATTCCGGTGGGATACCGAGAAATTACCCTACCAATCAGTCGAATCACAACATTGCTGCCTACAAAGGAACACTCTCACCAACAGCTGACATGTCTGCAGGTGTCAACAGCTCATTACGAGTTGGCCGTGCCGGAAATAAGGTGTTGGTAACAATGTATACAGGGATCTTTCCAGACCTGCCATGTCTGCCGTTAGGCCTGGCCTAAGGGACTCCATGCAATGGCGGAGTTGCCGGCATCTCCACCACCTGTACTATCCCACTGGGATATTGGGTGGCAGAGACGGTATGGTAGCTTCCCAGCATCTCGCCGGTAATTGCAGCGGGACACCGAGAAACTCCCATACCAAACAGTGGAATCACAACACTGCTGCCTGAAAAGGAATAATGTCACCACCAGCTGACATGACTTCAGGGGTCTAACAAACACATGAAGGAAAGACTTCAGGCTCATTACGAGTTTCCCGGTACGGACATAAGGTGCCGGTAACATATACGGCACCTTTCCGAACCGGACAATTCCAAGTCTGCTGGTAGGGGACTTCAAATAGTCTGCTGTGTGGTCATAACTGATTTACCTTAATGGTTGAACACTCGACGCCTAGACACTGGTATCTTGTTTCGTTATGTAAACCTTCCCTCGGCTTTGGACATTCCTTTGAGGCAGCTATGTCCAGCCACTGAATTATATGGAATTGTTTCAAATAACATGCTTAGCTGTGAGGCCCCTTAAAGCTGCAGCACTTCATTGTCTGCTGAGCTTGTGCCTTTTTAAAACGGCAACTGCTGTCACATTTTATTCTTTGCAGGACACATTTGTTTTGCTATCTACCGATTCCACATGCATGCCTGTCACATTATTTCCCTCCCTATGAGTATGCAGCAACCTTATCTACCTACAATTTTCTGCCCTACTTGTGTAGTGAGTCCTTATCTTCTGTACACGCCTTCCTGTCACCTGATCTATTCTATTTTAAAACACACTAATTGTGCAAGCGAATGCCTTATCTGATCTCTACTTGTGTAGTACAAAATAACTATTCTTTGTAACAGCTGCTTTTCCAGGAAAATTCAAAGTACTATTTCCAATGTGTCCTTTCTTATCTTATAACTCTGTTTCTTCTGAGGAAGGCAGGGGGCAGAGCTTGAAAATGTTCTCTAGACAATAACTGCCCCACTACAGTATCGTTATTATCAGTGCGTCTAGGCCCATATTACCAAACTACTGTGAATGCAAGCAGACGTCCAAGGCCAAATAATAAAGATGTGTTATTATATAGCACTTACACTTAAGTGCTTTATATAGAACAAACATACATACAATATCACCCAACCTGTGTTGCTACTCATTTATCAACCTCGGAGGGATGACAGGATGAGTTGGCCTTGCCGGGATTCGAACCTGCAAATTACACACACGCACATTGCAGCAGTGCTGAACCCATTGCGCTATCTTACAAAAGAAACCCCAACCTATCGAGCATACTCAATATTGCGACACTGTCATGGAAGAATCATTTTCATTTTTTGGACAATTTTTAAATAAAACAGTATTTGTTGTACGGGTTAATCTTCAATCAATTTCTCTACTGACAAGCTTAGAAGTTGAGAGCATTTCAAAGCTGTATCTGTGCCACACCACAACCCTCCACAGAAGCCCAGAAGATCTGCTTCAGCTCCATCTGCATGGTAACCAAAGAAGCAGAGAGGCCAAGCTGTAGTGTAGACCATGCAGACCAAAGGAAGCAAGGACATAGGCAGACCAGCTGTTTTCAAATACGTTCATATATCCATTATGGAGTCTGCACAGAGATGACTTTACAGGAGACAAGGTATGTAACCCCTAGGAAAATGGCATAGAAGAAGGCAAGATGGTCTGACTACCGAAGCACAGCCAGCCAACGTCAGTAACTCAAACAGTGCCACATTCAACTCCATGCCTAAAAACATCAAACAAAAAGGTCCACCTAAAACCCTTAAATGACATAGTAGGCTTATCCAACACCCCAGAAAACAAAAATATCTTCCCAAAACTGAATATAAAAGAAAGTGATAACTCAGTAGTGGAGGCAGAGAAATATCCATCGGCAGCGAAGCATGACTCATCTAGCACAACAGGCTCAGGGCGCCTATTGCATCTGCCAATGGCATCCCAATTGCTGAGCTAAGGAGCGCTCCTCCCAGGGATCCATCACACCCCATTTCCCCACCAGAGAATAAACCCGCAACACTTTTAATGGCAGGGTCATTCCATCAGGCTCGTAGATTAAGACCGTGAAAACTGAAAGGGACTACGGGATAATCTGCAGCACTTTTAACTTGAAAGAACCCTTCTCTGATTAAAGTCGGTGATCCTTGATGTGGTCTCTGTAAGTGGGAGTGATACAGGGTGTCACTCTTCTGTTTGTCCATGGCTGACAAAACAAAACTTAAAATCACAGCACCTTACAGGGTCTATCCGGGTGACAATATGACAATACCCACCTAGACATAATGAAACAAAGTGACATTATATCTAGAGCCTTTGCTGTAAGCGGTTGGCGAGGGTGTAAGATGTAGAAGGAGAAGTGAAGTAGTCTGTTTTCACTAGGTAGTCACTTTCAGATGCAGCACATTATGTCATTTTAGTACCCGGCGAGGGCGCAATCAGAATGAGAAAACCATTCTGATTGGCCCTCGGCCAGTATTTCACTGCCATTGGTTCCGGCGGGGGGCGTGGCAGCCCCTCAGCCAATGAGGAGACTCAAAGCGGGCCATCCCCGTTCCGAACATCCATGCCTGACAAGCTGCCTTCGCTCCCCGCCGTGGACTCGGGTTAGTTTTATTTATTTTTCCCTTCTCCTTCCCCCTCCCCACTTCCCACCCCACTTACCTTTAGCCTGCTTTGTCACTGGTGGGGGACGATGGCAGCCCCCAGCCATGTGGAGACTCTGGAGCAGGGCCATCCCCGTTCTGAGCCGCCACACGGTTGGAGGCTTCCATCTTCCCCTGCCGGGGACCCAGGTACGTTTTTTTTTCCCTTCCGACCTCCCAACCCCAACCCACTTACCTTCTTGTCTTTTTTTTTCAGGAACAGAAGTGTTCCCAGTGCGTCCACTCCCGATGGCTGCCATGGAAAGTGAAATCGGACTCTGTTTTCCCTATCCTGGCGGCCATTTTCTTGGTCCTTTTCTTTCTTTTTTCTGTCTCGAAATGTTTCGGGGCAGAATAAAATGCTTTTAGTACCCCGGTCACACAGATCTTGCGCCCTGGGTATTAAAAGCAATATGACCCTTGCGGCGGGGGCATTACTGACTCAGGTAATGCCCTGGGGTCTTCATTAAGGCCCTCGCGATGGGCCCAAGGGCATTACCTGAGTCGGTAATGCCCCAGCCGCTCGGGTCATAATGCCTAATTATTTTGAATCATTGATGCTAAAACTGGTTATCCCACATTCTGACCTGATAGTGGTGTGAAAGGTCCTAATTACAAGCTGCAGTGAGGAGTGAGGTGAGATACTTCCAATTGGCAATGTACCTCTGCATATGTGCCTGGGGGCTTTTCAGCGCGTAATAAATAAATATGTGCATTAAAGTGGCTATTTCCAACATTGTCCTCACAATAACAACGAATATGGTCAGTGTGATCCGCCATTGAACTACATTATGTTTGGCACATGCAAATGGAATGCCTCCCATGAGCCCCAGAGTGAAACACGCCGTTCGTTGTTGAAAATCCTTGAGAGATATCGTTGTTTGTCTGATTCACACATACTTAAAATGACACAGGCTTCAGACAGTGGCCTTACTCTGAGCTTTTGCTTGGAGTACTTGAAACTAAAATGTTAGCGTTGCTAGAGTAAAAGTCACAAATCACAGTTTCTGCAGTAAAGGTTTATTCAATCATGAACAAATAATACATTTCAACAGTAGGAATCCTACTATACTTGTAGTTTGCCTCATATCAAAATGTGCATAACATTAGAAACAATAAAGAACTATACACCATGTTCTGCACAGGGGAAGTCAACCCAGCATAGAAGAGCTCGTTCCAGGGTAATCGTAATTGAAAAAGTTATAACATGATGATAAAATAATGCAATGGATCCTGTGTAGTTATCATAGACCAAAAGATCCATGTGTTATGCCAAATAGGAGGAACAGATGTTTTATTTAAAAAAAGTTCTCCCTCCTTCTGTTTGACGATTGCCTTTTCTCTTATTGATGTAATCATAGAGTAATTATTTCAGTACCCCACTGTTGGCAGAAATGGGGGTGTTCAAATGCTATGGATCAGCTGTCTGGCCAGCCTAGTGGTCCTCTGAAATCAGACCTTTTCATCATGTGGGATTTATTCCAGCCACTGGTCACAGCATAGGAGGATGAAAGTGGAGAAAGAATTGCACAGTGCAAGTGTCACCCTCCTCCTGAACTTTTCCCAAAACGGACAAACCTTGCTTCAATTCCACAGCATATGCATACAAGTCCTGTAGAAGCCGGCAGTATTTCTCAGAAGCCCTTGGACATGCATCAGCTTAAGCAATTACGATTGGCTGGCACAAACAGAAAAGGCTATACATCTCTACGGCCATGACATTAGTCTCTGCCTGGGTTACTGACACGTGAGAAGTCACATATGAAGGCGAGGATTCCTCTCCTGAGAGGTGTAGTGATTATCAGGTAGCTGCTGGTCACCTGATCAGATCCAGTTATGTGTGATGGAGGCAGAGGTTGTGAAACACTGGTAGGAGGAGCACAACTGCACGGAACTGGCAATGGTGCTGCACATCTATGCCCTTCATGGTCACGGAATTCTCTGGGTTGAAGCTCATTGTTATTGTAAACAACTAAATGTATTTAGGGCCTTCTGCAGGGACGCCTTGGAAAGCCCTATCAGAACCCTGAGGATACTGAGTTTGGGGCCAGAGGTGTAGAACGGAGATACTCTGCCAGTTTCCCTGTCCATTTCGCCACAGCTGTCTGGAGATTCATGCTCTCTCTACCTTTGAAGCTTGTATTGCCTATTGGTGGTATTGCGATTTTCCCAGGCCCAATGTCTTGATTGCACCCCAGCAAGTGACCATTTCAGCATAACCCTTTTAAAGATCCTCTGAGCCATCCAATACACTGTGTTTAACATTTCCATTTGACCAGCCCTTGCTCACCAATCTGCAGACATTGACTAGAGAGTCTTACACCAAGTGAGGAACTGACCTTCCTCTACTGGTTCCCCAAGATCTTGTGAGCATCCGCTTAAGAGATGTGCATCGGGAGACCCTTCGTCACTTAGCACTGCGTAAGTCTGTGTAGGAGCAATAAGGACTTCAGTTAAACATTTTGAATATTGTCCAATACCCGCGAGGCACGCCCTCCTTCATCTGTCATTTCATTTGTTATGGAAACCTCATAGGGTGGGGGTGTGTCGATCCCCACTGCCAGGGCTGCTCGCATCCCTGCCCAGGCCACACCTGACAGATGCGATCAGGGCACCAAAATGATCTACCCCCTCTCGATACCTTGTTAGGGTGGGGGAGACCATCTGTCTCGTTGCTGCCTGCAGTCTTGGCCCGGCTTCACCTGGCAGGTATGGCCTGGCTAGTTGCTAAGCCCTGCCCCTTCCAGTCAGTTCCCAGCAACCACTCCAGGCAGAATGCCTTTTGTATCTACTCCCTTCACCCCACCAAAAGGGATAGCTTCATAGACAATGCCTTTGGGTCGTACCAGGTGTTTTGGGCCTATATGCCTAGTTAAACTCTTTTGTTTCACTCGGTCTTCAGGGCCCTTAAATCCTGATACTTCCCTTGGGCTAGGTCTATAACACTTAAATAACATAACATATAAAACGGAGATGGCCTCAGCATACATACAATTCAGCATGCATTTTTTCCTCTTGACCTCCTCACGTGAGATCCATTCACTAGTATTCACAGCATCACACATGTATCTCACTTCACTGAGTCTAGAAGAAGGATCTGTTCTTTATAGTAATTGAGGGAGTCAGACAAAAGGAAGGCTTTGCAAATAGACAATGGCCTCTACACAGCCTCCATGACATATTAATCCAGGAGTCACTCAAAACATGTCTGCAGGTTCTTAGCTCTTCTCTTCCAACTCCTGAAGATGCTCAATGCTTGCAGGGATAAGGGTGGTGATCCACAAACTTCTGTTTTCACTCACTGGGCCACCCCATTGTTTATCCATTTGCAGATGTGACATGAGCCAAAGGTCAATTGGTACATTTCCAAGTTTGGTAATGTCTGACCCCCTACAGCCTGAGGTTGCTGAAGTTTCCTCAATGCTTTATAGATGGAGTGCTCTACAACCACTAAAAATCCAAGGCCAGGGTTCCTGATGTAAAATTCACATACCTCCAGCTTGCTCATCTGTCTTGACCCCAGGATATTTTTTTTTAATGCAAATACTGTATTTCCATTGTTGGTCTAAAAAGATTGCATTTGGAAGAATTGGAGTGGAGAGCTCACCCAGCCGTGCCAGAAGACAGAAGAAAACCTGTATTCAACTAATACATCTTTAAAGTGACTTGCTGACCTCGAATATGCCTAAAGCACAACATTATACACCAAGCAAATGGAAGGTTAGGCGAAGCAAATAATATGAATATATACTTTAACTATCAAAACATGGGGGGGCATACCCCTACAAATCTCCCATTATGCCCACATTGACAAATGAACATGCCCACTGTTTGGGCCTCATCACAAGTTTGGCGGTAGCGCTTAAAACCGACGTAGCGCTGTGACCGCCGGATTTAAGGGTCTGCCAAATCACGGCTTTGGCTGATTTCCCCCCAGCTCTGAGCTGGTGGGAAATCCGCAGCGATTTAGCCGATTTTTGGCGCGTTTACTGCCGGCGGTAAATCCGCCAGCGGTAAAAGCGCAAAATTTCCCCATTGAGGAATTCCCAAATGGGCTCAATGGGGAATGGGGATTTCCCGTTCCGCCAAACCCGTGATCCGAAGCTAATAGCGCCAGTGGGTTTGGCGGTAGGGCTAATAACTCCTGGGCTAATAACTCCTGTGCTATTAGCGCCGACGTTACCTCCAAACTCGGGGTGAGGCCCATAGTGTCACTTTTTCAAAGTGTCACTTTTTATCTATTGTTTGCTTGTTAGGCGCTTATACAATATGAATATACTGTTTCAAAGCCCCCACTATGTGGACTTAATATGGCCCCCATTCTTTATTTTATTTATTTATTTTACATTTATTTATTTTACATTTATAAAGCGCTCACACAGCCCGCAGGCATCGAGGCGCTGTTACAGGAATTGGTTGTTTTTCTTAGTTGCGTTTTTTTTTTTTGTCTTGGTTACGTATTTATAACGCGCTTAAAGACCCAGAGGTTTCTAAGCGCGGACCCGGGGATCGAACCTGTTGCTGCTTCGTGTCGTCCTGCTTCCAAGACGCGCACGCTGCCGCTGAGCTATCCTCCTGGGACAAAATATGTCCCAAATATGTGAATAGATGTTGTTCCTCTAGGGACTGCCTGCGATTCATGATCCTCACACTTTTTTAAAAGTTGTACAATGCAAATCACTGTGAATAATGCACTTTTGGATGGTTGTTGTCATTTCATTCAAACTGCATTATTTCCAGAGGATAGTATCATGTTGAAAACGCATTGTTAGTGTTTCCCTAATCCCATGGGTAAATTTGCATGCAACTCTTACTCTTACCATTGGCCATGCAGGGGTCTCTTGCACTTTTCAAGCCGTCTTTTTCCATTCATAATGTCGGTTTACACCAATCAAGTTCTTGGGTAGAGTATTAATAACCAGGGGCGCTTCACAGTACTTGGAGCTTGCGCTCCGTATATATATATATGGGAGTGGGCCTAGTGGCAAATGAAATACTTGCTTCACCATGTCTGGAAATAACCCTCATTATGAGACCGGTATATTTCTTTTAAACCTGTATTCGACTTTTTCGGAAACAACACATTTAAACAACAAATCAGTAAGCAATAAGCAGGAAGGGCTCACAGCAAAACAATTAAGATATGTTATGACGGTGTAATAGAATGTTAATGAGGATATAGTAAATCTGTATACAATTAAAGCGCATTGAGGCCATACAAATGGGGAAAGAGCGCTATATGAATAACCCAATACAATACAATGCATCAATCCCAGAAATGATAGATATCCATTTTGTGTAGCCCGCTAAGAACCAATATTCGGGTATAGCTGGGGCATCTCGTGTGTGGGCATATGTTCATGCACCAAGAATTGGGGTTGCGTGAGATTCTAAAGCGGTGGGAAGACAAATCCCCACCCTTTGCACCGTAGAGTTAGTGATCCAGTGTCTGATCTGGCAGTATCTAAACTGCTCGGTTGCTGGGATGTGAAAGGTGTCCTAGCAACCATTCGGTTTCTCAGTGACCCATTATATCTGTTAACATGGTGGGTCTGTTTACTAACTTGAGGGTTTTCGGAATGGACCAAATAAACATAATTATCTTTTTGTGGAGAGATTGGGCAAAGGATTGTGACACCATTACTACAAGGGCTAATGTGTGATTAAGTAAACTTGGAGTGATATTCATTTTTAGTGCCGTAATTCAGCCAATCCAGGAGATCTCTTGGTTCTCCCATCTTGTAGGATCATCACAAAGGGTTTTAAGGCCGGGAGGAGAGTTAGTTTCAAACAATGCTTTGGATGATGTTATTAACTTGACCTCCAGATAGTCCAGTTTGGTGGTACTGCATACGAATGTGAAGTCTGAGCTAATCCCAACCATTATGTCTCGAGTCTCTGAGAAATGTAGCCCCATTGACTTTAGGTAATTGATCGAGAAGCCAGAGACCTTCCTGAATGCTGTAAGATCTGACATTAAAGTTGGGAGTGTGGAGTGGGACTTTGACATTGTGATCAGGATCAGGATGTCATCTGCGTATAGGGCTGCTGAGTGCTCTTTGCGAATTTTGAATATCCCTCGGTTAGTCCACATTTGGCGGGCCAAAGGCTTCTTTATTAAAGCAAATAGAAGAGGGGATAACGGCCAACCTTGGCGAATTCCCTGGAAATTTGAATGTAGGATGAGCTGTGGCTATTAATGCAGATTTTAGCTGTAGGAGATTTGAACCATGCCATAAATAGAGTAACAAAGTTACAACTGAACCCAATGGGGCGGAGCATTTTTACAATAAAGCTCCGGTCCATATGGTCAAAAATCTTTTTAGCGTTGAGCATCAGGAATGGAAAAAGGGGATCTCCAAATCTGAATAACATTAATAGCCCTTCTGATATCATCAAGCGTGCTACATTTCATAATGAATCCGGTTTCTCCAATTTGCTTTCCTCCTTCGTGATAGGCAGTTCTTATCGGTTGCAGGCAGTCTAAGATAATTGTGGGAGCACAGATGGGGTGAGATAGGGCGTTTGCATTTCGGGGGTTAACTTCTCCCAGACATTAGAATCCTATAAGACTGTGAAAAAGCCTCTAATTGTTCACATTCTGTAAATCGCAGAGTACCAGATTAATCTCGAACACTCGCAACACGATTTCTGGATTTCTGACTCTTTCGTTTGTAAGTCGAGTATTTATATGCTTTGTTACTTTGCAGCATTTCCCGTGCCTAGTAGCGCGTCTAGGTTTGCTCGGGTCAGTTTATGTTCCCTGTAGAGCTTTTGAGATCACGTCCATGCATGTATTGTTCTTGTTCACGTACCCGAGAATCAAGTTTTTACCTGGCCCTTTTCTTGGATTAAAAATAGTCGAACGGCTAAAAACATCACTCCTTATGACTGCCCTCATGGCGTCCCACAGAATGTCTGGGGGCTTCTTGCCATTGACATTAATGGCAAGTAATTCTAAATAGATGTACTGTAGCAATGTCTTCCAGACCACCGGGTCCTGTGATTACAGATCATATATCTTTCATTCATGTTGTGGCCGTGGCTGGGACCTATTGATTTTCAGGTCGGCAGTCACTCTGGAACAATCTAGCGGGCTGATATCTAAGTCAAAGACATATGGGTCTAGGGATGTCGAGAGCAAGGACCAATCAATGCGAGCAGAGCCCCTATGAACGTGCAAGAAACGAGTGTATTCTTTCTTAGTTCCATGTTGGATCTCCAAATATCAATTATGCCAAATTCCCGCAGGATTCTCCCCAGGGTTACTGCATTTTTAAAATCTGTGGGAGAGTCCGGAAGCGTTTTTTCCATGTTGGGGCTAGGGACCAATTTCAAATCTCTACCAATGATAAGGTCTCCGTCTGTGAAGACTGCTAAGGTAGGGATATGGTCAATTAAGAATTTGTGATGCTTATCGTTAGGAAGGTATAGTGAGAGTATAGTGATCAGATTATATGGTCTTTCAGTGTACCCTTTTTAAGAAAAGTAGTGTTTTTAGCAATTAGGATTGTGGTACCCATCTTCTTGGTGGGGGTGGATGCAAAGTATTTACAAGGGAAAGCCTTGTATCGCATGAAGATTTCGTGTGTGGGATTAGGTGTGTTTCATGAACCATGATAAAACCGGCATCAGTTGCTTGTAGATCTCCTCTTGAAATGGGAATTAAGACCCTCAGGGTTAAGATATTAATGACCTGCACCATCTGATTCGTCGCTATGCCAGCAAAGTGGGTAGAGTATCTGATTCAGATTGACATCTCAGGAGGAAACAAGCCCTCTCATATTACATTCAGGGGTATAAATCAACCGTACTGAATTAAGTATGTCTAGAGCAGTTAGCCCATGCAACTATTGTGAACAAACAATAAAACAAAGACACCTCCCAATTAGAACAACTTTAAAGAACCCGCTCACCCTCCCACCGCTTGAATTGAACAAACAAAGAGAAGCCCATCACCATATCAGCTATTGGGGTGGCATTGGCTAAGCCCCCACCTGTAACATGTCATGGACAAAATTGAGGTGTCAGTTTCAAATCAATATTAGGGTGACCTTCATATATAGTTCTGTGGAAACTGAAGCCCAGGGAGTCTCCATGTTGTAACATCATCGCACCGGGAGCAGCTGAGCCTATGGTCGCAGCATTGATGTTGTGCAATCAAGAGTGTGCATTATGGGGTAGGAGATGATGGTCCGGGGATTGTTGAACAGTTGGGAATTTTGTTTTTAAATGCACCTCCCCCTTAAGGGGATAGTTGGCAACAATAATGTAGTGGATACCCAATTACTTTTGAAGAGGGAAGAACAGAACATGCCTTCCATCCTGAAAGACCCTCCCCCCCCACCCGGAAGAAGCACCAACGACAACATGGGCGCCGATCATATGAGCTTGCATCCATTCCCACTGCTCCCCTGATAGAGAACTACCATGAAAGGTACCCTACAACCCTGCAGTAGTACGACCTTTACCCAGAGTGGCTAAAGATACACAAGACAGAGTTGGAAACTGCTACCTGGACAGAACTGACTAAAAGCACCAAGAAGCCATGCCTCAAGTTGTTAGAAACAGCAAGATGACATAGCTACGTTAGACAGGAAGCACACGTGCAATCCGCACATCCCGGACATTCACACATCCGACCTACACTAAGAACAGCTCTATGAGTTAGAGGACAGTGACACATACATACTGTCTGCATGTTTATTATTTTGCCACTTAGGCTTATTGCAGCAATGCAGGAACACTAGAAGCAAGAAGAACTTGTGTACATGCTTGCTGATGCTTGCATGCAACTAACCGTATGGTAAGACAGGAGCACTCGAGGCACCGGGCAGCCATGACGCACTAACCTATGGACACTATGGATGGCACATGTTAGAAGCCACACTATGGCTTAGGAAATCAAGCAAGCCATGATCGTCTCAGAGAAATCTCAAGCCTCACAAGATGCTGTGCAAACAGAACTACCGTGGCAGGAGCGACAGTGCTTCCAAGGCCACAGTGATGCAAATGACATTCCACATGCAGAGCCAAGGTGACACCGACTGCAGCAAGGAATATTCCCTCCAATATACAGACCAATTTGAAACACGTGACCCGGCCGAGCTGATACTGGGCGAGGTCTCAGAGGCTGGGAAGGTGCAACTGTCCCACGACCAGACAGCGGTGGCAACAAAATCGCTACTCTCCAGCTACTCTTATACAACGGGAATGGAACGTTCTCATGGCATTAGTCTCTACACACCATTGTAAAACACTGACACATAGTTGCACCTTGCTGACACATAATATACATGTATTCCAAACAGGTGTCTCACGGACTGGGAACAGAGTTTGTCCCAGGCTGGGAGACCTGCAGCCTGACCAATCAGAATCCTTCGGTCTAGGGGTAGATAGCAGGGTCTACTGACCAATCACACATGTTAAGCAGGGTTCATACACTCAATAGGCCTGTACCGTGAATGTATATGTAGATGTGTGGTATTCCTATGAGTTGGACGTTTTAGTTCGGTACATAGATAACATATCCCTGTAAGGGTTAGCCGGAGCTATCCTAGATTGCGGAAGGTGTATTAACTGGTTAAGTTTCCCCGGAGAGAGACGTATCACACATCAGGGGACGCGGCGGGTGCAGTTTAATCACATAGAGTTGGAGAGTATACTCCATTCCTGGGAGGTGAGAGGACAGCTGTGTTTTTTTTTTTTTTGCAGGTTCTTGATGTGGAGTTGCAGCAACGGGTCATTGTTCTGTGCACGCACAAAGTGTTTATCATATGTTCAACTTTAGCTTGGTGATGTCACCCATAGGTCAGTGCATAGGATGGTGTGTTGTAACGGTGAAGGACTAGCAGTACGGCATTGGGATTGGTAGATAGGTGAATAAGTGGCAGTTAGTGGCATGTGCATGCACATGATTGAGGTGGTGTGCCAGACAGCGGCAGTGCTGGTGAAGGCTGGGAGGTATACAGAGTACGCCACGTAAGGTATAGAGCCAAGGAGGCGCGTAAACAGTAAAAGCTATAAAGCATTGTATCATACAACAAATGTTTTCCCCCGTGACAGCGGAGCATTGAAACCCTCAATTAGAGGTCAGGTGTAAGACAACATTGTTATGTATTAACACAGAGGTGTGGGGGTCATGTACAGCGGGGCGTTAACTCCCATCCAGCACCTTTGCAAGACACTGCCTCCTTACAAGGACAAGATAGTTAAATATGGTATACAATGGTCCAAAAGCACGGAAGGAAAGATAGCTAGACCATGGCCTAATGACAGTTTCTCTAAGGATGTGCTGCAATCACTACTGACCCACTTACAGAGCACATAGAAGGGAAAGAAATTACCTAACCGTATGGAGATATTTGAACTATGGCATATGTTCCAGGAGGACAGGCCATGGATGTTGAGCTTGTGGGAGGTGAAGGAGAAGGGAGCGGACATCTCCGCTCTGCCTCCAGCACTGCCTAGTATAACATCTGATGACGTAGAGGAGGAGGAGGAGCAGGACATACACCCGCTAAGGGAATTAAAAACAGCAGAAGGATACTCAAACCCCACATATAAAATGCCCCATATGCCCAAAGCGAGCGACAGCAAGGTGCAAGTCAGGCGGCCGACAGCCCCAACCTCGACGAGGAAGGGCTGATGCGCGCGAAAGCAGAATTCGCAGGAATAGGTCCAGAAGAGTGGGTAGCGGCACAGATACTCTTGAAGTTAAAAGGGGTCACCATAGGGGAAGCGTAAGGTGCAACAAGGGCAATAGAAGACTTAGAACTGGGACATGGATGTCAAGGAAGGGCTACGCAGGTTGAAGAGGAGGAGCAACTCCAGGGAGACGAGGAAGCAAGACTAGAAGAAGCAGACAGGGAGCGAAAGAGAGAGATAGCAAGGGAATTGGAACTACAGGACCAGGGTCTAAAGGAGTGTGTGGCTTTGTTAGAGAGGGAGAGGAGAGACTTAATGGAGAGGGACATGAGGGAGGAAAGGCAAAAGGCAGAGATGGAGAAGGAGAGGGAGAAAATAGAGAAACTGGGAGAAGTAGAAAGGGAATAGGCACATGGCATTATGGATAAAGAAAATACTGCTACAAGCAACAAGTAAGTAGGAGGAGAAAAGTTTGAAGGAGTTAAGGTTGACAAGGAGGGTAAAAGAACGTGATCAGGAGAATGAGGATGAGCAGGTAATTAAAAGGTTAAGCAAAGTAATAAAAGCAGAGCTAGAAAGGAAAAGGCGAGATGAAGAGCAACAGGGGGCAAGACAATACAAGCACGTCTAAGGGAAGCCCCGTAGGCAGTGCGGATAGACTTAAGGTAAGTACAGCAAGAAGTGGCAGCGCACACATGGGAGTATGGGAAGATGAGAATATGTGTAAATTAACGGACATTGCTCTTAACACAGTTACGATATGCTACCAGATTACACGCAAATTAAGTTTTTCAAATGGGTTCTCTGGCGATATGGACAAGGAGTTGGACGAGGACAGAGGCAATAGTGACAAATAAAGGGAGGGGTCCAGTAGACTCTATCTAACACAAACAGGGGAAGGGACCTCGTGGGAGTTCAGGTCACAAGAACAGAGGGGTGGGGAAAGGACATAGGTAAACCAACTCAAGACATAAAAGAAGGGGTAGGCCCACAGATGCCATACAACTATAAGCTTAGGGACCTCCAGGGCGCTGGGGAGATGGGGCCGTGATTGTACAAAATAGATGACACTCGTGCCCATGGTGGGGGGGGCTGACAGGGACACAATATGCACCACAACAGACATACGAGGTAGAGCCAATAGACGTAGCTACGGACATTGAGGACGAGAGGGGGCCCATTCAGATAAGGCAGTATAGACGGACACCTGAATAACGGGCTGGGTACTCACAGATGCTGTTATTGGAACAGGGAGGAACAAGACCACAGAACGTGCCTTCGAAGCACACAGACAAGGATAATATTAAGTGCAGACAAAACTACCCTCATTAAGTGGAGGAGCGGGGAAATGGATTCATGAGATGGAGAAAATGACGATGGGACACAGTTTGGCAGTGGGTGACGTCAAAGGCTTGCTGGTCTCAATATTGGGTGACATAGCCGACGACATCTGGAAGAGGACGGGATTCCCAGGGGTGACTAGCCAAAACACAGACCACAACGGGTCAGCATTTGCGAATTGCAGGGCCACAGTATGGCAGACATTGCGGACACAATACCCTGACACGTTAGTACTAGGGGCCATTACATCACGTAATATGCATGATGACGAAGATCCTGTTAATTACAGACAAGTAATTCAAGACCTTTGGCACCTCGAAACTCGAGAGCCATGGGACAAAACGATAGCAATCTTTTACCATATGTTGATGCAGGGATTACTAGATCCAGTACAGAAAACTTTGAAAAAAATGGTAGGCAAGGAAGCAAAGGCTTGACCAGAAATACAACTTACTATAGTGCACCATTGTAGGCTATGGCAAGAGAAAGTAAAACAAATGGCAGAAGAGAGGAAAGCAAATGAAGCAAAATTGGTCCAAAAGAAATTGTCAAAATATGCAGTAGAAGGATCACTCATAACAAGTCCAGGCCCATAGACAATGACAGCAGTTTCAGAACCACAGCCCCAGCACCAACTACAGCAAAAATACATCACCATGCAGCAATACGCACCACCCATGGGAGGAGGCTACCTGGGAACGGGTGGATATCAAAATAATTATAGAGGGAGGGGAGGGTTCCAAAGAGGGTGGGGTTTCAGCCCACAATCACACCACCCGATGGGGGGATTCAGGGGATACATGCAACATTTGTCGCAGGGACAAGGTGGGGGGTTCCCATGGCAAGCAAGGGAGCCACCCCAGTACTGGACCTTTGGGCAGCTAGGTCACATTTCCCATACATGCAGCAGCAGGGGGATGCAACAAGGGTGGGGTGAACAGGGGCAGAAGAACTACCAAGGAGGGCAAAACAGCTATTACTCCCAAGACGTTCAACAAACAAGACAACTGCAAAATATTCCACAACAAAACGTACACCCAGCACAGGCACAACCTCAAATGACAATAACAACACCACAAATGACAGTGCCCCAACCAACAGCACCACAAATGGCAGCACCCCAACAACCAACACAACAAATGACAGCACCATTGCCCCGGTATTTACAAGCAGGACAACTAACGCAGTTACAGGACCACTCCCCAGAACCTATGGACATGATGGCAACCATACTAGTGAAAAGGATGGGAGGGCTAACCATAGTGGGGCACAATCCTTACACGGGGAACAGACTATCACTATACTCACAATAGGACAGTCCACAGACTAACTTGTTGTGTCCCATCCCGTCGGTCACACCCAATCCTGCAGAGGAACCTCACATAAAGGTGGCGATAGGTGACAGCACTTTTTCCTTTCTTGTTGACACTAAGGCGACTAGGTCATGTATACGGGAGGGGACATTTGCGTTGTCAGCCGATGCCATGAACACTCAAGGATTCTCTGGGGCTCGAGATGTGGTTCCCTTTACTGATAACATCTCCTTATCTATAGGAGTTCACGACTTATCTTTGCATCTACTTTACTCAAAACAAGCACCTGTAAACATATTGGGACACAACATAATTAGCAGACTGAACATGACTATCTCATTCACAGACAAAGCCATAGTATGCTCCACCCCAGGGACACACATGCTCACTGCTAGACAAATCCTTCAGGCATATTGTGGAAAAACGGTACAGAGGTGGAGCCAGTTGAAATGTTCCAATATGGAACAGACATGGCCCTCCCATGGCTGGCCGGCATCAAAGGGAAGGTATGGAGAAGGCCAAGTGTGTACCTATTCAGACCAGAGACACCAGTAGATAAAAAAGAGGGAGCGTTTGTGTCAATAGACATAGAGGGGATTGTGACAAGTGAAGATTGGTTTGCTGTACACACAATTGACGATGATGGGAAGGTATGGAGAGCAATAATTGCAGTGGCAAATGGATGTTGATTAACACAAGTATCAGATGAGGTACTGTTCTCATGAAAGAAAGGAGAAGGCGAAATGATGTTGGACATGAGTATGTACTTCTGGCTGCGTATAACGTACAGAGAAGTTGCACAGAAAATGGCAATGGCCCAAGAGGCACCACCACCCTTTTGCGAAGAGGATCTGGCAAAAGTACCAGACAAATTATGGACAACAAGTCCCTATGATGTGGGGTGCATTAAAAGCATAGGGGGAGTACAATAAAATTGAAACCGGAGAAATCCTGCCAAGGGTCAAACAATACCCCCTGACTAAAGAAGCACATGAAGGCATTTATGAAACAATTAGTGCACTCATCGACAGGGACATCCTAGCACCATCAGAGTCTCCATGCAACACTGTAGTGTACCCTGTCTGCAAGGCGAACGGAGGGTCATGGTGTTTTATTCAGGATGTATGCCCCCTTCACCACATTGTAGAAAAAGAGTACCCTGATGCAGCAAACCCCGCCATGATCCTATGTGGCATCCCAGCTGAAGCCACATGTTTTACTGTTATTGACCTCCAGAAGCGTTTTTCTCAATACCCTTGCACCCAGATTTCCAAGATTTGACAAGTTTCATGAACAGCAACCAGAAATGGAAACACACCAGACTACCACAAGGGCACTGCGAGTCACCATCCATCTTTAACAGATGGATTTATGGAATGTCCAGGCAGAAAGCACGGTTTTAAAATGTGTAGATGACATCCTCATCTGCAGTACTACTGAGGAAGAATGCAGGAAGGATTCAGTACAAATGCTTACTGTGCTAGCAGAAAAAGGGTACAAGGTAGACAAGGTCAAACTACAGTACTGCCAAAAGGAAGTACTGTACATTGGACAGTTGGTATCTATAAATGGCAAGCACATAGCCCCAAAAAGAGCACAGGCAATTCTCGACACCCCACAACCTAAAACAGTAAGGGAACTACAGCGGTTCCTTAGATTATGCAACGATTGTAGAGCATGGATCTTTGATTATAGCACTTACACATGTCCACTTCTCATAGCCCTGAAAGAAGAACAAAGAGAAACAAAACAACTATGATGGACAAGGAAAATGACAGAGGCATTCAACGAACTGAAACAGGGGATATTCACAGCTCCAGTTCTAGGGACCCCAGATTACAAAAAATAATTCTTCCTGTTTTCACACTCTGACGGCATGGTTATGAAAGCATCACTGACACGAAAACAAGCATGGACCCTAAGCCAATTGCTTATTATGGTGGATAATTAGATCCGATAATGAGAGGACACTTCTCGTCCGAACAACACTTGGCTGCTGCAGCTTTTGCAGTAGAGAAGGCTTCATCAATAACAAGCCAAATAGCAAACTGACAACACAAAGAGCAACCGGGTATGAAATTATACCATCAAAGCCAGAATTAAAGATAGAAAGGTTCAAAAATGTAAATTCAGCACAATTGTTGGAAGATGGGCTCATGACTGCACTCAAAGCATGGTATTTTACACTGAAACATGGAAGGTAGAGGAAGGCATGCTTGGGGGTGAGGAGGGATGGGTACTGTATATTGATGGGTCATCAACAATCGATCAAAGTAATGGTATCAGGAGAACCGGAGCAGCTGTGGTTAGATTGAGGGAAGACTGGACAAGCGAAATTGTGGCCAGTATCTGACTACTCAGTATTCAGCACAAGCAGCTGCATTGGTGGCACTAATATTAGTACTACAAAAATGTGAAGGGAAAAGAGTTGGAATTTACTCAGATAGCGCCTACATAACCTTAACAGTACATTCCGGGGTAGCAAGATGGCTGAGACAGGGGTTTAGGGGAGCAGATGGAACACCAGTACAGCATGTATAACTGTTAGGATAACTAATTGAGAATGTAACATATCCAGTGGAATTAGCATTAATCAAGTGCCAAGCACACAATAATGGGGGAGCCCCATCTCAAAGGGTAATGAAGCAGCAGTCTATCACTCAAAATGTGCATCTTACTTCAGAGAAATGTGGAATTTAAAAGAGAAACAAAAAGAAATGGGAGGGTGAGACAAATGCTAATGAAGGAGGGATACATTTACTTGCCAGTAACCCAGATAATGGATCTACAGGCAGCTGCATCAACGGAGGAAAAGGAGCTCTGGGTAAAAAGGGGGTGTTCAATGTCCCGTACTGACACCATATGGTGACAAAATAGCATAGGGAAGGTAGTGTTGCCTCTTGCATTATTAAAAACAGTACTAACCCAGGGAAAGAGGTAATTGCAACAAGCATTGGAGAATCATGTCTCTGCCCCGGCCTAAACGCACATGTTGCAAATTTCATCAGCAATTGTTTAACGTGCCAGCAGTTCACTGCTGGACAAAAACTAAGAGTAATAAGAGGAGCAATCTCCCGACCGGAAGGCCCGTTTCTACATCTCCATGTTGACTACGTGGATATGATCCAAGTATGTCAAGGCTACCGCTACATGATTGTGGTGGTCTGTCCATTCTCAAGATGGATAGAGGATTGGCCATGTTCCCATGCCGACGCCCTCAAAGCTGCTAAATGCTTGGTCTGAGAGGTATTCCCAAGATGGGGCATTTGTGAGGTCCTGTGGTCTGACAATGGTCCTCACTTTGCCAATGAAATGTTCCAACACATAACTGCCCTGCTAGGAATAAAACACAAATGTGCATGTGCATGTGCATGTCATCCACAAGCAAATGGGGAGTGCGAACGCCTCAAGGGTCTCCTGAAAGAGAGCATAGCTAAAGCTCAGCAGAGCACCAAAAGGAATTGGCTCCACTCCCTACCCCTGGCCTTATTCGAACTGTGCAACAAACCTGGGTCTGACCACCATTTAATGCTTCACGAGGTGGTGACAGGACGCTGCATGCACCTCCCACTGGCCCCACACACGAGGGCAGTAAATGACTGTGACAGTGCAACTGATGTTTTTGGAAATGAAATGTATGACTGTCAATTCACTCGTTTCTAGCGCTTCTTTTATCTCTCTGCAGCTACAGCGCACACAGGGGAGGTCGGAAGACAACACACAAGAAGATTCTGACAACACGTAATAGTAAAGGAAGGATTGGGGGCCAGGTTCTTTTAATAAATATTGTATGGTGCTGGAACGCACCCCGCTTTACCGGCCCCCACATAATTGAGGCGGTCATAGAAAGGGCCGTCAAATTACAAGGGAAGCCTGTTTGGAATCACATCCAGGACATCAAGCCCTACAAAGCATCGGCCTCACCTCAACGCACCACCGCAGAAGGCGACATGGCAAATGCTACAGCAACAAACAACCCTCAAAAAAGCACCAGTGCCCCAAACTCCTCTGAACTTGAGACTGCCCCAAATACGCAGTAACAAGAAATTACTGGCCACCCTATGGTCAAACGCTCCCAAGTCCCTAAAATTCCCATAGCAACACAGGTGCAAATTGACCAGTGAAAGAACGTTTCCCTTGCCCAAGGCATTTCACAACTGCAACTTGAAATATTGCCCTACCCATCTACCTCCCATGACCTGCAACACGTTTAGCAACGAGATTGTAGCACTGTGATTGAAATTGACTATTCTGCAAGCACAGTTTGTTAACACTATCCTAACATTCTTCTTATTCGCACATGCAGGATTCTGCGACTGTTTATGTACATAGTTAGGGAAATTCTATATTATTTGAAGTTGCTTAAAGCACTCAATGTTGCCTCCTGTTGACTGCCCCAAAGCATTCTCCAACCAATTTGTCCACACCATCAGAAGGCCCAGATGTTTTAGAGCACGATCACCTGAGATATACTACCAAGTGTTGATAGAGTATTTGGCCCAAATATATCCACAACTTGAGCAAAGTGCAGATCCTGCCCTGCCCACACTCAGAGATTCATCCATACAGAAGGTTTGGGAAGAGATATTTCCATGGGCAATAAGTGATTATTTAGTTTGCGGAGCTTGAAAGTACTAACAATTACTAAAATAATAACGCAAATTGGGATTTTTAGCCTGGCACCTCTATCAACTCATGAGCTGCTCAATAGCAGCGTAAGTAAAAATGGTACTGGTAATAAAATTGCTTACAGCAACTGTGTAGTTACTGCTATGTACTGGCCTCTTAGCCACTGCCCTCTGGCAGTTATATCTTACTTTGCATGTTTCGGCTGTATCCAACACTAACATTTCCCTGACCCAAGCAGCAAGGACTACTGTGTCAGGTGGTACAGAAGACACTGCTGATAAGGTAAGAAGAGGTAAGTGCAGTGTTGGCACAGACATTAAGGGAGTTGACACATATCTCACTGACAATGCACATGTAACGAACAACCTGTGGTATAAGCAAATGTCCAAAATTGGTAAAGATACAACAGAGGAGAGCTGCTATGTCTGCTCACTGATCCTCTATGCCATGGGTACCTCTAGAACATTCGTAGCAACTGAAGTACCAGCAGCCACACACAATGCCTCTTGTACCTCGCGATGTTCCAAACACGAGGAAGGTTCCAAGTGAAGACAGCAACTTTAAGATACATTTCTAGGGCAACCTTCCCCTATGAAGATAATTACATTAAAAAATTACTGATGATTAACAATTACTGGCAACACACGGAAGCGTTACAATACATTACTGAGGGTCCAGAGAAGGGAGAAACGAAGAGTATCACGTTAAACTACCTGCCATGCAAGTGGAGAGCGAAAGAGATAGGAGGAGAGCCCAGCTGCTGGGAACAACCACAGATACTGATAGATGGAAAGGTATATACAAAGGATGGAGGGGAGGATGGAGTAGTGGGAGGTAAAGCGCTGACATTAACGAAAGCGGTAGTGAATAAGGTGCAAGATGCAAGAAGAAAATGACAAGTGCCTTAAAAAATGGGACAAAAGCTCATGTTTACTGACTTGGGTGGTTAAGGAAGATGGATCACTCACTATAATTCCCCTCACAACACTGGCCCTGTGTTACCAACATGATAGCAATAACAAAGTAGGAGAAAATGAAGGGTGCAGAAGAATAGAGAAGATCCCTGAAATTGGAAAAGGAATTGCAGTGCTCATGGACCAGTATTGGGCCTGCGGGTCCAAGGCATATGACAAACTTCTGCCAAACTGAGGAGGAATATGCTCCCTGACACAAGTCAACATACCCTCGTTGTTTGTACCGAAAAAAGATGTGAAGATCGGTGATTTCCCCAAAATGGAAGAAGTAAATAAGAGGAAGAAGCAGTCACTGCAACCAACACAACACCCCCAACATAACAACACTAACAAGAAAGAGGGGCTGAAAAGAGTGAAAACAGAAGTGAACTACTTATGGGGATTATCGGAAGTAGCCCTGGATGAAGTACCCGCATCACACAGACTATTCAGCAAGGCACCAATGTTCTTTGCATCACTGCTGCATCCCAGATTACAGACATATGCAAATGCAAAATGGCTACAGATCACACGATGGGAACTAATGATCACAATAAATTCAATGGTGAATGGATTCAACGCAATAAAATAAGAGCTCAGAGCAATACGATTGGTGGCACTACAGAACAGATATGTTAATGATCTCCTCACAGCCATGGAAGGAGGAGTTTGCACAAAAATAGGATGTTCCTGCTGCACGTTCACACCAGCCAACGACAAGGACAATGTGACACTGTCAGAAGCAGTACCAGAATTGGCCCAGATGCAGGCTAAAATGGAAGAAGAATCCAAGGGTACGAAGAAAGATGGGTGTTGGTTCTCTTACCTCTAGTCATGGATGCCTTCCTGGCTAGCTGATGGTGTGACTGTGATTTCTGGAGGTTTGATAATAGGAGCAGCATCCTTGTGTGGGATAAAGATATGTATGTCAAAATGCAAGACGACAGCAGAAGAGCTGGTGGGAATGAAGTTGATAATTGACATGGACAATGATGAGCCGATGGAGGAAATACTAAGGGAACGAGGCTAAGACAAAAGATAGCAGAATCTGACATATGCCCACCAGGAATGAAGGTAGAGAACCCACGTAAACCGAAGATGTACGTAGGGAAGTGGGTTTACTGCAGACCCGGAGGTGGATGCATCTACATGTATTGGTCGTTCAAAGATCATGTCAATTTCGATTGACACTTGGCTGGAATTACAAAAGTGTGGCGTTTGGTAGATGATGGAAAAAAGAACATGGCTTCCGTCCTGAAAGACCCCCCAACTGGAAGAAGCACCAATGACAACATTCCCCCGATCAAATGAGCTTGCATTAATTCCCACTGCTCCCTCGATGGATAACTACCATGAAAGGTACCCTATAAGCAGGCCCTACAACCCTGCAGTAGTACGACCCTTACCCAGAGTGGATGAAGATACACAAGACAGAGCAGACAATGGCAACATGGACAGAATTGACTAAAAGCACCAAGAAGCCATGCCTCAAGTCATTAGAGACAGCAGGATGACATAGTTATGTTAGTCAGGAAGCACACGTGCAATCCGTACATCTGGGACACTCACACCTCCGACCTACATAAAGAACACATGAGTACAGCTCTAGTAGTTAGAGGACAGTGACATATACATACTGTCTGCATGTTTATTATTTTGCCACTTAGGCTTATTGCAGCAATGCAGGAACGCAAGAAGCAAGAAGAGCGTGTGTACATGCTTGCTGTTGCTTACATGCAACTAACCCTATGGTATGACAGGAGCACTCGAGGGACCTGGCAGCCATGACACACTAACCTATGGACACTATGGAAGGCATCAGAAGTCACACTATGGCTTAGGAAATCAAGCAAGCCATGATCATCTCAGAGAAATCTCAAGCCTCACAAGATGCTGTGCAAACAGAACTACCACGGCAGGGGCGACGGTGCTGCCAAGGCCGCAATGTTATAAACAACATTCCAGGGCCTAATTAAAACTTAGTTCAGAAACATAAGTAACAAAACAGCTACATTTCAAAGTGGTTCTAAATAATGTATTGCACCTGTGGATAACATTTTCCCCACACAAGAACCTTGTAGATGCATACTACCCAGCTTCATCTTCATGATACTTGGGTACAAACTCTGTTAAGAGTTACTACAGATGCCAGCTAGTTACATCGGGTGATTCATAAATCAAGTCCCTCACTCTACCAGCATCTCTTCTCTGCTTCTCTGGCCTACCGTTGCTGGCTGGCACTACCAGCCACTCCATGTTTTTGCTCCATCTCCCCTTCCCTTTGCTACTTTGTTTCCTCTGTTTGCCACTTTCTGACGCTCTGCCACTCACCCTTAAGTGTTGCGAAGCCAAATTCTGCAGTCTGCTTCTCTGTCACTCTGGAACTTACATCTCTGCATTCTATTGTTGCTTTTTCCCTCCTATATCTCGCTGTATCAGTTGATATAACTCCCTTTCCTCTCTCATGTCATTACTCCGGCTATATCTGTTTTTTTCATTTTCTCGGTTGTGGTTTCTACTCCTTTTGATTATCTTTCTTGCACTATCTCTTATGTTTTTGGCCTACCCTTCTCTAGTCTTGCTTCTCTATTTCCATCCCTCCCCATCTGCTGTTGATCTGTGTTTTATTTTAATGTCTCCAAATGACTCTTTTGCTCTGCTTCTATCCCTCACTCCTATTGTGTATTTGTTATATTATTAACTCTGTTTCCCTTCTCACTTTCATTGTTGCCCCATTATTTAGCTCATTGCTATCTCTTCCTTTTGCTCGAATTCCTGTTTTGGGTCGAGCAGTGCGTTCTCTGTACCTTTGCCCATTCCCTCCCCACCACACCTTTGATTTTCTGTATAGGTTCGGTTAAGAGTTGCTCTTCTTCTCCTGTTTTTCTGTTTGTCTTTTAACATAGCACTAATAAATATCCAACATTTAAACATCTAGTGCAGCTTTACCATTGGGTGATCCTTTTTAGATGTGTGCAAACCTCCTTTTGGCCATTAAGCTGGGAATTATAGAGTTAGAGGTTTGTCTGACCAGATACAGCACTTGCTTGAATGCAGATGCTTTACCAACACTGTAAGCCATTACAAGTACGAGAGCCCATATAAGATGTGTTTTCTGAGACATTACAGGCATAGCAGCCTCGATGAGGTGTGTATTCTGAGCCAATACAAGTATATTAGCAGCCCTGAAGAGTTGTGAGTTCTGAGCCATCACAGGTATAGCAGCCCAGATGAGATGTGTTTGTTCTGAGCCATTACAAGTATAGCAGTCCTCATGGGATGTGCTTCTTCTGAGCCATTACAAGTATAGCAGCCCAAATGAGATGTCTGTTCTGAGCCATTACAAGTATAGTGGTCCTCGTGGGATGTGCAGGGTCTACGTCTGAGCCATTGCAGGTATAGCAGCCCTGATGAGGTGTGTGTTCTGAGCCATTGCACATACAGCAGTCCTCATGGGATGTGCTTCATCTGAGCCATTACAAGTATAGCAGGCCCAATGATGTGTGTGTTCTGAGCCATTAAAAGCACAGCGTCCCTGAAGAGTTGTGCTCTGAGCAATCACAGGTATAGCAGCACTGATGATTTGTGAGTTCTGAGCCATTACAAGTATAGCAGCCCTGAAGAGGTGTGTGTTCCGGGCCATTACATGCATATCAGTTCTGAAGAGTTGTGTTCTGAGCAATCACAGGTATAGCAGCACTGATGATTTGTGTGTTCTGAGCCATTACAAGTATAGCAGCCCTGAAGAGGTGTGTGTTCCGGGCCATTACATGCATATCAGTTCTGAAGAGTTGTGTTCTGAGCAATCACAGGTATAGCAGCCCTGATGAGTTGTCTGTTATGAGCCATTACAAGTATAGCATCCCGGATGAAATGTGTGTGTTCTGAATCACTGAACATTTAGTAGTCCTTTTGATAAGTTGAAAGTGAAGTCAACTGTGTTACAATTGAATGTTACCTGTATCTTACATGTATAGCTCTGATGCACTCATTAACTCACCTATTAACAGGATTTGAACTAACCGGTTACACAATAATCTCTACAGCAGGGCTATTGACCCACTGAGCCGCCTTTCCCAACCGGCTCTTGACACTGAAAGGCACATAGGGTTAGGGCACTGGCAGTTCCACGTGAGGCTTACCGGACATAAATGGCTTGTCAACATCTCTAAGCCTGTTTGGACTACCCTACATTAGTCAGGAGATTCATAATGAGGCTTTGAAATGTGCTCGATTTTTGTCAGTGGGACTCAGTAATCGGACACGGGAGAAGCAGATGTTTTGAAAAGCGCAAGACTGAGTAAAAGGGATTGAAGTATATGACAGCAATGCCATCTTCACACACTGTCAAAGGTTGATGGGAAGAGGTCAGACACTGTTCTTGCTCAGTATTTTAGCTCACTGCAGAAAATGCCAACACATGTTTGTGCTTTCTTAACAGCAGCTCTGTTAAGAAATTCAAGTATGGTCCCAAAACATAGCAGTCCTGCTAAGAAATGTGGGCATTATGCAATCAGCCCTGCTGTGAATATTTGCAATTGTGTGATGACATGCGTATGGTATAGCAGCTCTGTTGATAAATTAGGCTATTTTTCCTGAATATATAGCAGTCCTGTTGAGAGGTACAGGTACAATCTGTGCCACGGAATATATATATATAGCACTGCTTCTACCTGTGTACATTATACCTGCTTGTGGTGGGTGGTCAGAAAGGGAGTTAAAGTTCAGACCACATGCCTAGCTATCTAATTGGTGTGCTTCTGTGATGAAAAGAAAACACAATATGAAATGCCCATGCTGCTGCAACTGTGCTGCCTCTATTAAAGCCAATAAAGCAGAAATGCATCACAAGGCTTTAATAACACTGTAACCTACAAAATGCAGGCAGTTGAACAAAGTGAACAAAACACAAATTCCCTTTTACATTACTCAGAAAGTATTACCTTGATAGAATCATCAGCAGATGAGAGAACAGACTCATCCCAGTTGCTGATTTCAAGGACCTATGTCGATTACTAAAGTAAAGAGTAGTTGTCACGACCCGGGGGAGATGGAGTGTTTGGAACCGCTGGAGGAAAGGTCTGCCATTGATTGTTCCATCACGTAATCTGCTACGTCGTGTGCAGGTCTAATTTTTTTTTGCTTCGCGTCCGAAGCCGGTTGTTTAACTACAGCCACTTCCGGGTTTTGGATGCGTTGCAACGTTCCTAGGTTTTTCCCTCTGCTGTTGCGCTTCGCTCCCGTGTTTCCTTCTTGCGGTTTCGCCCGTCGTCTTCTGGCCTTCTGCCTTATCTACTTTTTTCCACCTTTCCTGTTGCCGCTTGCGGTTCGGGTTCCTCCCGCCTGCCTTTCCCTCGTTCCTACTTTTCCTTCCCTCTGCTTTCCCACCTCAGCCTTTTCCCCTGCCTGCTCCCTCTACATCTACTCTTTCTTCTGTTGCTTACCTGTGTACCGGATTCCTGGCCTGCACCCGGATTGCTTCTACTTACCCACTTGCCTTGTTCGGCTTACCTGTGTACCGGATACCTTGCCTGCTCCTGGATTGCTTCATCTCAACCCGCCGGTGTTATTCTGCTTACCTGTGTACCAGAACGATTTGCCTGTCCCTGGATTGCCTCTGCTTACCTTCTGGTCCTTCTCTGATTACCTGTGTACGGAACCTTTTGCCTGCCTACGGACTACGGACTGCGGTATCTTCACAAATTTGGTGCTTCTTCTTCTGCTTGTGAGCCAAGGACTTACTTTCTCCCATCTGTTAATACTCCGTTGGGGTTTTTTGTGCCGCTGGGTTTTTCCCCATATTTGGCCACCATGGAGGATCGCCCACAGCTCACCTATACAGTGACACTGTGGCGTCCTTCCGTGGGCGCCCTTATCTACATAAAAAAAAGGAGAAGCCAGGAACAAAAGTGAGAAAGAAGACAGAACCCAAGTGGAAGACTAAAGGTGAGGAGAAGGGGGAGGGAGGAGAGACGGAGTCCTCTTTTGAAGAAGAAGATATTACAGACATTTGTGACAGTTTGCAACGCCCAGAAATCATCATGGCTACTCCACAACAAATACAGGAACTAGTAGCAGCGGTACAAAATCTTAACTTGGAAGTGCAGAATCTGAAAAGTACTAATGCTACCTTACAACAACAAATGACCGAGAGAGAACGACCTTCCACAGATCTATCCCCGCTTCCTTCGGTGTCGGGAAAGTTTGATGGTACGCCTAAAAAGGTGAAAGAGTTTTTGGATGCTTGTAATCTTCATTTTTCATTTTGGGCGCAGACATTTACCTCTGATCATGCCAAAGTGGGATTCATGATCACACACATGACTGGAAACGCTCTGGCATGGGCCACTCCATTAGTGAACCAAACCGATCCAGTACTCCAGGATTACAGCGCCTTTAAGACTCTCATTCAGCAGACTTTCTTACGTACCGAAAGTACGTTTTTGGCTTGGGAAGACCTTCTGGACATCAGACAAGGAAGTACCGACCTATTGTCCTACATAGCTACCTTCAAACAAATAGCAGCTGAAGCCGGATGTCAGGAACAAGCACAATATGCCATTTTTCGGAGAGGTCTTAGGGAAGATCTGAAAGATGAGCTGGCTCGAATAGCTTGACCTCCCACTTTCGCTGATCTAGTTACCGCCACCCTCCGCATAGACGTCAAGCTGAAAGAAAGAAAACCAAAACCTATGGCTCTCCTCCCCTGGAAACCCTTCCTCCTACTCAATCACCTGCCTCACGTACCCCCCAAGATGAGCCTATGCAAATAGGTACCACTCGTGCCCCTCTCACCTCTGAAGAACATAAGAGGCGCAGAGAAGGTAGCCTATGTATGTATTGTGGTGCTTCAACACATTTACTACGAGATTGCCCTGATGTCCCACCCAGGCGCTCGGGAAACGATCGCCCTTGGTAAGTGTTGGGACACACATCTGAGGGGTTACTACCAGTCCATATGCCACTCTCTCTGTCACTTCCTCTGACCGGACAGAAGATTCTCGACTCATGGTCATTTTTGTGACTTTACATCTGGGAGAGTCCGAAAAACAGTCACAAGCCCTATTTGATTGCGGCACTGCCGGAAACTTTATTGACACTCAGTGGGTAGAACGGAAAGGTTTGAATCAGCTTGCTAAAACAGAAGACCAGAAAGTAGAGGGTGTTGATGGTGAGCCCTTAAACTCAGGTCTCATTACCGATACCATCGAGGAACTTACTATGTCGATCCAACAACATTCTGAGCGCATCATTTTTGACATTATACAAGCTGCGCATTTTCCTATAATACTTGGAATCAGTTGGTTACGCAAACACAATCCCACTATAAATTGGACGAAGAATCTCTTAAATTTCCATTCGTCTCTCTGCAAGGCTGAATGTGTACCTGAACCAAAGTTTGAAACAGTAAAGACAGTGTGTAGTTCAGAACCCAGAGCCGTCCATTGTCTGCCTAATCATTTAAGGGACTACACCGAAGTGGTTGCGGAGAAGATTCCCTTAGAGTTACCTCCACAAAGACCGGAAGATTGTTGTATTGAACTCACTCCAGGAGCCCTGGTACCTTTTTGCCGCATTTTTCCTCTGTCAGTAGAAGAGAAGCAATATCTCAGAAAATACTTGGATAACAATATCGCCAACGATCTGATTCGCACCTCTAAATCTCCGGCTGGAGCATCATTGTTCTTCATCCCCAAAAAAGGGTCTCAAGAATTGCGACCTTGTATCAATTACAGGGGTTTAAACAAGGTGACAATCAAAGATCGATATCCCATGCCACTTATAACTGAAATTATACAAGCTGTCCAGGGATCTACCATTTTCACTAAGCTCGATTTGCGGAATGCTTATCATCTGCTCCGCGACAACACAGGAGATGAGTGGAAGACCGCCTTTCGCACTCCATTTGGACTATACGCGTATCAAGTGATGCCTTTTGGATTAGTCAATGCCCCCTCGATTTGTCAACGTTTTATGGATCGTCTCTTCTCGGATTTACTGAGCCACACTACTATCGTCTACCTCGATGACATCCTGGTATTTTCTCGCACTCAAGAAGAACATAACAGGCACATAAAGGAGGTATTTCGGAGATTACGGGACAACCATCTGTCTGTCAAACTTGACAAATGTGTCTTTTCAGCCACTTCCATCTCTTATTTGGGGTTCATACTTTCCCAAGAAGGCATTTCCATGTACCCACAGAAAGTCATATCTATCCTTGATTGGCCCTCACCCAAGACTGTCAAGGATGTCAAGAAATTCCTTGGACTGGCAAACCTTTACCGGAAGTTCATTCCTAATTTTTCCCAGAAGGTCCTGCCTATCACTACCCTCCTCAAAAAATCCTCTACTCCATTCTGTTGGCCACAGGAAGCCGAAGACAGCTTCCTGCACCTCAAGCAATCTTTTTGCTCCACACCCATTCTGCGACAGCCAGATCAGCATCTCCCTTTCATTCTAGAAACTGATGCTTCTGCGGCGGCAGTAGGGGCCATTTTGCTACAAAGGTATCAAGATAAGGAACACCCTATATCATATTTCTCGAAGACACTGAATACTAGCCAGAAGAACTATTCAGTCATCGAACGTGAACTGTTAGCCATGAAATTAGCTTGTCTTGAATGGCGCCATTTACTTCAGGAAGGTGAACATCCTTTTACTATTCGGACCGATCATAAAAACCTGCAGGTCTTACGACAGTTCGAGTGCTACAATACCCGCCAGGCGGGATGGGCCCATTTTTTTGCTCAGTTGAACTTCAACATAACCTACATACCAGGCGAACTTAACTTAGTTGCTGATGCTCTCTCCCGGCGCAGTGACTATTCCTCCGAGTCTGAACTTACCAAGGAATTGATGTTCCCACAGACCAAGAGGGTTGGAACTCTTTCCACCTTTCTGCAACAGGTAAGAGAAGAATCCTGAGGACTCTTTGAAGCAGAACGACATCACAAGAATACCATTTATGACATCCAGGATGGACTTTACCTAAATAAGGGAAAACTTTACCTACCCACACAATCTCTAAGGAAGACCGTATTGACTTGGTGCCATGATTCCAAGATTGCAGGCCATCGAGGCAGTAAGGGCACCCTTGACTATCTGCAAAGACATTTCTACTGGCCAAGTATGAAAGAAGACACCAATCAATATGTTCAATCTTGTACCACATGCCTCCGGAACAACGTATCCACTCAAAGACCTTTGGGGTTATTGGAGCCGTGTTCCATTCCTACAAGTCCCTGGAGTACCATCTCGCCCGATTTTAGTGTAGAATTACCCAGTTCCCAGGGGTGTACCTGCATAATGGTCGTTGTGGATTCTTTTACGAAATTGGCTAATTTTTCACCCTTGCCAGGTATTCCTTCAGCAACTGAGATGGCAGAAGTCTTCATTAAAGACGTGTTCCATCTACATGGGATTCCCACCAAAATTATCTCTGACCGTGGTAGTCAGTTTACCTCTCGATTTTGGAAAGCCTTCTGCGAAGGGTTGGGTATTGAAAGGGCATTGATTTCTGGCTTCCATCCCCAATCTAATGGACAAACCGAACGACTCAATGGCACCTTGGAACAGTATCTTCGATGTTTCATCAATCAGCAGCAAGATAACTGGGTCAGACTCCTTCCTACTGCAGAATTCTCTTATAACAACTCTATACATTCCACTCTTGGGATGAGTCCATTTTTCTGCACCTTTGGGTACCACCCTCGTTCTGTTCTACCCCTTGCGGGTATCTCTTCAAGTATCCCCTCCATTGAGTCTTCTCTCACGCTTATTCATGAGGCCCACAGTAAAGCTCAACAGAGCCTCCAGGAGGCTCGAGATCATCATAAGACCCAGACCGACAAACACCGCAGACCTGCCCCAAACTGGGATGTAGGATCTCGAGTAATGCTATCTACCAAATTCTTACCCCGATGTGTATGCCCTTCCAAGTTGTCCCCTAAATTCATCAGACCATACAAAATCACCCATAAGATAAACCCTGTGGCATTGCGTCTCCAACTCCCGAAGAGCCTGCAAAGAGTCCATCCTGTGTTCCATACTTCCCAGTTGAAACCTTTTCAGCCTGATAAATAGGCACGTACTTCCAAAAAGACCTACTTACCCCCTGATTCGACCCAAGATGAATATGAAGTCGCTCAGATATGTGGCTCCAGATACCATCGCGGAAGGTGGGAGTACCGTGTACATTGGAAGGGATATCCCTGGTCTGAAAATTCGTGGGAACCCAAATCTCATATTAATGCCCCTCTCTTGTTACGCAAATTTCACCGGTATCATCCGGGCAAACCTGGGGGAACTAGTCTCAGGAGGGGGCATACTGTCATGACCCGGCGAGATGGAGTGTTTGGAACCGCTGGAAGAAAGGTCCGCCATTGATTGTTCCATCACGTAATCTGCTACGTCGTGTGCATGTCTAGTTCTTTTTTGCTTTGCGTCCGAAGCCAGTTGTTTAACTATAGCCACTTCCGGGTTTCGGTTTCGTTGCAACGTTCCTAGGTTTTTCCCTCTGCTGTTGCGCTTCGCTCCCGTGTTTCCTTCTTGCGGTTTCGCCTGCCGTCTTCTGGGCTTTTGACTTATCTACTTTATTCCACCTTTCCTGTTGCCGCTTGCGGTTCGGGTTCCTCCCGCTCGCCTTTCCCCCGTTCCTACTTTTCCTTCCCTCTGCTTTCCCACCTCAGCCTTTTCCCCTGCCTGCTCCCTCTCCGTCTACTCTTTCTCCTGTTGCTTACCTGTGTACCGGATTCCTGGCCTGCCCCCAGATTGCTTCTACTTAACCGCTTGCCTTGTTCTGCTTACCTGTGTACCGGATACCTTGCCTGCTCCTGGATTGCTTCATCTCAACCCGCCGGTGTTATTCTGCTTACCTGTGTACCAGAACCATTTGCCTGTCCCCGGATTGCCTCTGCTTACCTTCTGGTCCTTCTCTGATTACCTGTGTACGGAACTGTTTGCCTGCCTACGGACTGCGGTATCTTCACGAGTTTGGTGCTTCTTCTCCTGCTTGTGAGCCAAGGACTTACTTTCTCCCATCTGTTAATACTCCATTGGGGTTTTTTGTGCCGCTGGCTTTTTCCCCATATTTGGCCAACACGGAGGATCGCCCACAGCTCACCTATACAGTGACACTGTGGCGTCCTTCCTTGGGCGCCCTTATCTACATAAAAAAAAGGAGAAGCCAAGAACAAAAGTGAGAAAGAAGACAGAACCCAAGTGGAAGACTAAAGGTGAGGAGAAGGGGGAGGGTGGAGAGACGGAGTCCTCTTTTGAAGAAGAGGATATTACAGACATTTGTGACAGTGGATTTGCCAGCTGCTGCTAGCCAGGATGTCACCAGTGAGCTCCAAGATTTATGGGGGTGCTGCCATAAATAGCCTGTGTAAGTTGGACGCAAGGAAGAATTAAAGGGCCGTATTGACAAGATTTCTGTGTGTAAAAAGTCCTCTTACGCACCTTATCAAGAGGGCTGACCAACACTGTTGCCAACAGTGCTGGTGCTTCTGTGTCCCCATTCCCATAGAGTCCAAACGGACTCTATGGGAATGGGGACTTATAATTTACCGGCACCTGAATTCCTGGGCTGCCGGACTCTTAATGAGCCGGTGGCACGGGTAACTCAGGTGCTGGCAAAATATTATGGGTCCGACGGCAACCCGCCGGATCCGTAATAAGGCCCTATGTCTTGTTTCCCTGTGTGTTAAGTTTGTGCGCATTGCGACCCATGGGCTTGTTGCTCAATATAAGTATTAAAAATAAATAAATAACATTTCCTATGCATGCATAACTGATCAGCATAACTAAAAAGCACCACAATATTACTCATGTGTTACATAGTCCTCCAGGTACGCTGGCCGGCACCTGGACTCGCGAGTCAGGTACCTCTTCTCCTCTGACAGTTCTGGGGGTGCTCCTACTATAGTCTCATGGTCACTGACTTCTCTCTCCGCATCGTTCTGCGTCAGCCATCGCTGGTCATCCTCATCGTCGGGCCCACTGTCATGCAGGTCCATTCTTATATCCTGCTCCACACCTCTCTGAGAAGAGGTCCATCTCTGGGGATGGGGGAGCTCGCCATCTTCTGAAAGAAGCTGGATTCCCGGGTGATGGTCCTGACACCGTCCGAGGCTGTCACCATGGATCCCTTAACATCAACGACTGGGAGCGGTCATTTCTCGTACGTGAGGGATAGCTTCCCAGTGGGATGTCGTGACCGTAGCAGTACTCTGTCTCCCTGTGCCACTGTATAGTCGTGAGGGTGTATTCTCAGGTCCTCTTGATCAATGAGTCTTTCTGTGTCTTCCCTTACCTCGCCATTGTTGATGGTCTCAGGTGATCTCCACCCATTTTCCGGGATGAGACCTCGAGCGCAACATTGAAAAAGGTTTTCAGCTGGTGCCACCCCTATGGAGCAGTGGATCGCCGTGTGGTACTCCAGAAGAAACTGGAACAAAACTCTTCTTTTGCACGTGCCCTCCCTGTGTGCGATGCAAAACATTTTATTTAACGTGCGCATGAAGTGCTCCTCTTCGCCGTTGCACAAGGCCACACTGGGGTGTCCTTCCTGTGACGCACACCTATCGCTTCCAGGAAATCTCGGAAACCACTGCTCTGAAATGGGGGCCCGTTGTCAGAGCAGAGTACTGGGGAATCCATGAGTGGCAAATACCTTTTCCAATGCGAGTATTACCGGATGCCCCAATGTGTCTGCATCTCCCTCCGCCTAAGGCAGGCACCCGGTCTGAAGTCTGGACATGATAACACTCCTGATTACATGACCACGTAAGCCTGCCTGCCAGTGCTATATTCTCTCTCCACACAGATGTTTCATCAACTGGACTGCCGGTGTAATGCAGATAACGGTTTAGTGGTCCCAGTAAGCGGATGGGGTAGGCAGCCGGAGGTACAATCTTGAGGCAGCTGCATGGCAGATGGATGGGACCCTGGTTGGCAGGTCGATGAGAAAGGTCTAAGCCTGACAGAGATTCCCAAGGTCACTACCTCCTTGTTAGCCTGCTCTGCATCAGCCACCAAATGTCCGCTGTTTTTTACTCAGAGAAGCACTTCCTGTCTGTAAGCTTGGAATGTTCCATTGGCAACAATGTTGGAGGTGAGAACAGTAGCTTGAGCCCTTTGCCACATATCATTGGAACAAACCATTCTCACACTTCGGAATCTTTTAAATGTTTCCACAATTAACTACAATTTTATGATCTCCCCGTGATTTTAGGGGGTGGATACATAAATTAAGGCTCTGAATCCTTATAAAGATTTGTAAAACAGGGTGCACAGTGAATTTAATCAGTAGCATTCATAGACCCTCAGAGGGGCTTGCGCATGGGCCTTTGTAGGGTACTGTTTTTTCATTCTTTGCTTCCTAACTTCCATTAATAATCCTATCACATGTTTTAAATTACGTATTTGGTACTAACATGACATTATGTTATGTCACATAACTCATCATCCTCGGATCCACCCCTAATCTAAATAAACTGGACCACAACTACACCAGCTTCATTATCCCATCAAGGCAACAGTTTCCAGGTGAAAGCAGCCCAACACTGGAACTCCTTACCACCCTCCCTTAGGACACCTCAAACCTATCCCCGCTTTAGGCGTAGCTACATCCAATGGTTAAAGAATAATGACCAATAACTGACCTCGCCTTTGCTAATTATGTAAATATGTACACCTGCAAACTGTATATGACTGACCAACAACTGACCTCGCCTTGCTAATTATGTAAATATGTATACTTGAAGCTGTATATCACTGTATCCATCGCAACTGTATCAACCTATGTACACACTGTAAATTACTGTAAAGCACTGTAACCAAGCTGAGAATAACCTTACTGCTCCTACGCCCTCATACCTCCGGGTCTGGCACACAATATAAATGAATAAACATAAACAAACATAAACATTATTTATGCCTGCACAGCAGGAATTTTAGATGACCACATGCTTATATGGGAGGGGGGGTGTTACACAAGTTCCAGGTGCAACCAGCACTGCACTTGTCCAGGAACATAAAACTGCCTGCCACACTGGCCCTAATTGTATCGAAACACTTAACAGCGTTGCACGGACACAGACAATGCCAACATTTCAACACAGCTTCACTTCGACGGAAGAGGTACCTCACAGCAAAGGACAGTGGTGTGTGGTATAAGTCCCAGTAACATGATATAATAACAACAAAAACCAAGAACTCAGTTACACAGGACATTCCACACACACTGCCAATGAGAGCCACTGTGCACACCATCCTGACAGGCTACTCACCACCAATGCCAGGATCACGGTCCCCCCATGCATGGCGCACCGATCCTACAGCAGCCACCAGCAAAGATACAGCAGTCATGCAGGAAACACTGATCACTGACAAGGTTATGCAGGATACTCTCTGGGCAAGAGCAGCATGCAGCACGTACAAGATCCTGCATGCACAAGCTCAGCCATCATAACATTAATTGACGCACTTATGCATACTTATACATGCCCTGCATACCAGCGAGTTCCAGGCCCTTTTAGCAGGCAAAACAGGGCAGCTACAAATATGAGAATAAAAAGTGAAAATACTCTCAAGAACAAATGGGAAAGAACAGACTCCTGGGACGCTGCCAACTGTTTGCACAGCTCCACAGATGTGTGCAATCAGCTGTACCAGGAGCGCAGCGGCGCAGAATGGAGCTCTGATACCATTACTGCTGAATCTGAAGGGAACATTTAGCAAAACAGGTATATTTTAATTTGCAGGAATAACTAAGTGGAAAGAAGTATGGATTTCAAAAATTCATATGAATGATCTAATATCAATTCAAAATACATACATTTGATCTCCTGGAATACTCGTGGTTTTAGATCCTTCATAGAAAAGCAGGAAGGGATCAATATTATTGATCAATCTGAAATGTGTTTACTCCAGAAGACATGGGCCACTGAGGAATTATGTATAGATGGTTTTAAGAATATACAGAGAAAAGCAAGCAGGCACAAAGTAGGAAGGCCAACGCGTGGCTGGGCAATCAGCGCTAGGCTTAATAGGAGTATTTTCAATATCTCCCACCAAATGTGTTGGCGGTTATTATTGAGATTGACACGGCTTTGCCTCCTCCTGAAATGCTTTTAAATGATGAATATGCTTCCCCACCTCAGCCCCACCCTCCTGGTGGAGTGGAGACTAGGGCTATTGCAAACCACATAGAACTCATCCTGACTTGTTGGACACGTAATTACAAAGGGCTGCAATTCATGGAGGACATTAATGCGATACGCTATGACATTGGAAATGATAGCGCTTCCATTGTGCCTTTGATCCCAAGTTAAATGTCTGTTGGGCCGCTTTCATGGATATGTTTGGCTTGGGCACATTAGAATTATTTACATTGTCCCTACATGATGATCCAGTTTTTACTTGGCAAATGGGAATATGTCTTAAAGAATTGATTACATATTTGTTACTGATTATCTTAAAAACGTGATCCCTAGTTATTCGCACATGAGCACTAAAGTAAGCGACCATGTGGTTCTCTGCTGTGAAAATGAGATAGGTGACACAGTTTATAAAAATAATTCTAAAATATGTAATTCTGGGGTTCGTTGGATCCAACGTCAAGGTAAATAGATTGAGATGGTCCCCAAAGAACAGTGAAAAAGAATATATTGGGAGTTTACAAACATATATTCCAATTAAGGAGGTACTATGGAGATCTGAAGGGAAAACTGGAGACCTGATGGTTGCGGAAAATCTACCTACTATTTACAATTTAATTCAGAAGACTGCTGAAACTAGGTGCCAGAACATTTACTGTAATCTGGGGTGGTGGGTGATGCAGCTATTGTTGAGAGGAGAAAAGACTTTAGGTTAGAGATTAGTCAGATAAAAAATAATATATATGATGGTGCCTTGAACCAAGATCTGATTACTAAAGCGCAAACTTCATGCACAAATTGGTTTTGTATCCATAAAGCTTCTATTCGATCTGCAAATTGGGATTTAGTCTTCCAGGCTCTTAGGGACAATGATAGCCGTAAATGTTGGCATTATGCAAAAATTGAAAAATTGGAATAGCATGTAAAGTTGCATGTTGACTGAATTGGACTGGCTAAAGCATGTCACTGCTAGTTTTTTTTTATAAAGAACAGCAGGAGAGAGATAGGGTGGCTAATACAATATTGCCTGACATTAAAGTCCAGAGGGGAGCTTTTGATCAAGAAGGGTGTGTGCAATGTGATGATGACGTTTTAAAGCTGGTCGGGGAATGGTACTAATTTACTGCCAATGATATACTGGAAATTATACTCAATTTGAAACCTTCTAGGACCCCCGGTCCCGACGGCCTATCTAACTTGGTGATTAAAGCAAATGCTGACTATTGGGCTGAGGATGAGTTGTTACAGGCAATGCTTGTTGATATATCCTCTGCAGGCATCATTCCACTTAGGAGGAAAAAAGCTAATTTGGTGCCCATCTTCAAAAAAGGGGATAGAGGCAAACCTAATCATTTCAGCCTGTAACAGATGTAAACTCAAAAATCTATGCCACTTTCATTTAGAAAAAGCTTAATGTGTGGGTCAAAAATAAGAAATTGCTATGTAGGCAGCAAACGGGCTTTCGTAAGGGTTATGGTACCACGTGTACATCGAGAGTTTGAACTATTTGATGCGTACCACTCTAGATAACAAGGGGGACAAGTTAGACAATTGATATGTAGACTTTTATTCTGCATTTGATTCTGTATTGCGCGATAGTCTGTGGGCGAAACCTGAGGGTTGGGGGTGTGACCCTTCTATTCTGAATATAAACAATTTTATCAGGACACAACTGGTACCATTCGGCTGGATCTAGATGGCAGAATGTCTGCAGGAATAAAAACTAATCACGGAGTGTGGCAGGGTTGTGTGCTGGCTCCACTACTTCATAATTGGTATGTCTCTGATTTGGGTAGCTACTTAGAAGGGTTTAAGAATGTTCCCTTGTGTTTTAGTGATAGCACGCTGCCCTGGCTCACTTACGCAGATGACACTGTCCTCCTAGACAGAACACAAATATGTTTGCAGAGAAGTATTGACTCTCTGGTTGCCAATTCTAAGAAGAACAGATTGTCGTTAAATGTGTCTAAAACTAAAGTTATGGGTGTACCAGTCGAAATGGTAAAGGAGTACATTTATTTAGGAGTAGCTGTAAATTCTCGGCTCCTGCGTTCTCCTCTGTGTAGATATGTCTCTTCAAAAATTATTAAGAAAATGAGACTGATTAAGACTCTTATTACTACTAGAGGGGGATAATCTATAGTGCTTTGTATATGGACTTGAAGCATTTGGGGAGTAAGAGGTAAAGTGGTTACATAAAATTAAGGGGAAAATTTGGCGGGGAAATCTTAGGCCACCCCAGTGTGTGGCAATTGAGGTAATCTGTTGCGAGCTCTGGCTCATATCTCTAATGACCTTTTAGAGGATCCTACGTAGTTCTTATTACCTAAAGATGAGTAATCATAGTAATATTGACTCCCTATATACGCTTTTTGCTACTACAGTGAGTGGGGAACGTGCCGCTACAAAGGTAGTTAAGGTTTTTATGGATGAGGTTGGTAAGTTCAATAAACTATTGACTTCAAAATTGATTAACCACTTATCCTGGGTGTTTCCGTATAGATAGATAGTATTGAATAAAAGAGTATTGAAAGAAAAGGCATTACTTTGTGATATGTTGGAAAAACTTTCCAGGTTAAAGAAGTATAATGTATATTCCAGGCAGGGATTTCCTTTCCCTCTGCCCTTTTCATATATTATCAAAGCAAAATGTAGTAATTTAAGGAAATTCATGATGAGATTAAGATTTAACTTGTTCCATAAGCAGGAAGTTTTGGGTGCTTGGAATAAAACTCCTTTCACTCTGAGAACATGTAGGATATGCAGGTTGGAGGTTGAGACTGTAAGGCATATCCTTACAAGGTGTCCACTTTTCCTCGACGAATATCAAAAGGCCTACCGCCCTTTTGAGCAGGACATAGTTTCTATCACGACTGATCAGTTTTGGAGCAATGTTTATTCAGGAGAGTCATTGGCTATTAGCTCTGCAGCCAATATTATATGGAGAGATACTGATAAAATGTTTAACTCAAAAGTATAAACTATTCTGGGGGGCGCTGTTGCGCTCGGTAGAGATGGCTGCTTGATGTGCTGCTCCGCTCCGTGAGGCGCCTTTCCGACCACAATCCTGCTTTGGCGCCCGCTTTTACCTGAATCCGATCACCCCCTCTGGTTGCTGGAAGCCTTGGGGGTGTGCTGTCTGATTGCCGTCCCCGGAATCGTCTCTCCTATGACGCCGCGGTCCCCCTGGAGTCGGGCCGGGAGCTGGCACTACACCGACCTGCTTTTCAGCTTAGGAGGGGCGTACCTGGGGCCCGCGGCTTTGAGGCCTGCTGTGGGGGAGGGGCGTGGTGCAGCGCTGATCTGCCTTCCCCCGCCTCCCGCGGCACTCGCGCTGCGGCCGTGGCCCCCCGGCTGCATCTTATCTGCAAGCAGAGCGGTCCGCTCCGCTGCCCCTCCTAGGCAGCGTGCTGCTTCCCGACGTGCCTCGGGGGCCTCTTCCTGGGACCTGGACCCCTCCGCTGAATGCGGCCGCGGTGAGTTTACAGTGCTCTCCGGCCACTGCCTCACTCTCCCTGCAGCTACGCTGGTCCAGGCTTCTGCCGCCTCTCCCTTCGAGGGCGCGAACAACGTCTGGGCCCTCACGCACAGGCTGCACGCCCTTGATTTTGGTTGTGAATCAACCTACCTGACTTCACGGGGCCCGGCCCCCAACGTGACCTGTGGATATTGCTGGGAGACTGGATCTCCTCGGGTGCTGGGTCCCCTTCTTCCTCGCACCCCCTGGGTGCCAGCGTGCCATGCTTAATGCTCGCTCCCGGCGTGACCTCCCCCCAGCCATGGATCCTGACATCTGATGTGCAGCACTAGCGGAAGACCTTCACTGTGTCACCTCTGGCCCCAGCACTCCATCCACTGACTGATAATAAGTGAGGTCCTGGTTGCCCTGCGTTGCCCCCTGCCATCCTGTCACTTGGCAACTGGTTCCTTGACCCCACCTGTGAGTGCTGTGACCTGGGGCCCCCCATACTACCTGCACTGCCAACTCTGGGCCCTGAGTGCCCCGGCCGACCTTCAGGTGCCCAGGTCCACTTTGCTGGGTCCCTTAACCGCTCCTCTTGGCACGGGGAGCATACCCTCAACCCGCTGAACGGCATTGGTGCCCGGGACGTCCCCTTTTCCCATCTTCACTACGGTACACTGGTGCCTACCTCCTGGCCCTCACCCGGGATTATTGGCCCCATCTGCACTGGTGGGCTCTCTCACCGACTACTTGATTCCACACTCCTCTTCTAGCTGGGGTGGCCATCTCTGGTCCTTGAGTTGTGGGTTCTCGGCGACCAGAACCCCCTCAACTTACGGCACTGCGCCCTATTTCGTCTCAGAGGCCTTCTGTACGTCCATAACACCTCGGACAGCTCAGTTGATTTCCCATGGTGGCCTGTCCTCCCCCCTGTCAGGTCCCGGGCCCTTCCTGGGCCTTAAGCCCACCTCTTGTTGCCACCATAACAAAGGGAACTGGTAAGAAACAATCCTCGATGAGCATGTTCACAAAGGCCCAGGCAGAACTGGTAGCGGAGGCATCGGGCCAGGAACTTTCTAATTCATCAGCATCAGAACCGCCCGATTCCCAAAAAATTATGGAATACATTCGCGAGGGGTTCACCACACTTCACAGCAAGCTGGAAGACATGAACGGCACTATATCCTCCATCAAGGCACATATGGAAAGGGCCGACGGCCGGGTTGCCGAGATCGAGACACGAGTGAGCTCCACGGAAGACGACTTGAGTTCTCTCCGCGCTGAGGTCTCTACACTCTCTGCCCGAGTCACCGACGTCGAGAATAAAAACGAGGAACCCGAATCTCGGTCGAGGCGCAATAACCGCCTCATTATCGGTGTATCGGAAGATGGCATACGGGAACCCATGGAAGACTACGTGGAGGCCATGCTATTACAACTACTAGACTCCCCAAAGCTCTCCCCACAGTTTGCGATCCAGAGAGCCCACCATGCCCTTAAGTCAAAGCCCAGACCGGGCGCACACCACGCCCTATTATAGCCCGAGTCCTAAATTTTCGCGACCGAGAAACTCTCCTTAGGGCAGCGAGAGCCAAGGGAGAACCTCTGTTGGGTGGGGCCAGGATCCACCTATACCTGGATTTCTCGGTGGCGGTCCAACGTGAGCGCAAAACCTTCCTGGCGGTGAAGAGGAGGTTGCGTGATCTACAAGTCAAATACGCCATGCTTTACCCCGCCAAATTGAGAATTGAACACTTGAACAGAGTATTCTTTTTCACGATTCCTGAGGAAGCCTCCAGGTTTATCGATGAACACTTCCCTGGCTGAATTACACTTGCAACATACACTGTTAATGTTTTTGCTTCTTCTTCCTGTTGTCTGCAAACTGCGTCATTGACTTAATACAAAATGGTTTAACTTTTGGGTGGACGATGGTGGGGACCGCTCCCTGTCTGTGCATCTCAGCTGCCCATGACAGGCGCCCTACGCGCTCTGGATTGCCCCTGGGATCTCGGGGGGGGGGGAGGGCCCTGGATGCAATGATGATGGCCTCTCAATCTGAATTCCCATTAATGGCATTTTTCCACTATTGTCACACTGCTCGGCATGTTGATGTTTAATACAGTGGCCTCTCAGGGGACGGCCCCACTAGTTAATGAAATGCCCTCTGGCTGTGTGTGTGCTGCTGGGACCTCTCCCTGGTGCCGGCGGAGTGCAGTCAACATCCTGTTGCTTGGCCGCTCGGCCCCGTGTTGGACCTCCTGACCCATTACCTGGCGCTGTCTGGGACTGCTCCCCCCCTTTTCTCAGCACTCCTCAATCATCGTAACATCCCATCAATATGTGTTGTTAATTCCATACATCGTTTTGACCCAGTTGATTGAGAAACTATCTATCCCAATCTTGTATAATCTGTCTCATTATTATGCGACCGTGCCTTGACCACCCTGGAGAGACCTTCCCCGGGTGGCGCCTGATATCATCACTGGGCACCATGTTTATCCTATTATTGCCTCCCGGTTCGGAGCATCACCGCCAGGCCGGTTCACAGGCCCCCCAGGTGTTGATGCCATTGGTTTGGATTTGGTTGTTTGGTTACGGGGTTATCATTCCTCTGTTTGGGGTAGGGCTGTGGGAGGGGGTGGGGGGAAAAGGGTTATATGTTGAAAAAGGCTTGGTAAATGCAGAAAAGGTAGAGTATAGGGCACCATGGACTCGATGGAATTGCAGATCCAACTACACTGTGCGCCGACCATGGGAGACACGATTTCATTCACCCGTAACCTCCTATGACTGCTCGAGTGAGGACACCTTGACATTCATGAGCTGGAATGTGCAGGGTCTGGGAAAATACAAGAAAATGAGGCTACTTCAGCTCCAGGCCGAACGCCATGGGGCTAAGGTCCTGTTTCTGCAAGAGACACATGCATGCACTAAGTATTGTGAAAGGTTCGCTAAAACATTGGGCCCTCAAAGGTATTATACTACCTACTCTACCCAGAGCCGTGGGGTCATGACCCTAATTCACAGGAGTCTCAGGTTCGATCCCATAGCCACGCTGATCGACCCCCAGGGCAGATATGTCTTACTCCATTGTATCCTGCAAAATAAGGAGGTGGTCCTGTTGAACATTTACGGCCCCAATATTGACGCTCCCGAGTTTTATTTACACCTCACAGCTCTCCTCGATAGCTTCCCGTTGTTACCAATTCTCTGGGGAGGTGATTTCAACACAATATTCGATGTAGACCTTGATAGAACTGGATCCAGACCCTGTCAACTTTCCAAAGCTGCCTACTCTACACTTTCCTCTCTCCCCCGCTTGGCCCTGGTGGATGCATGGAGGCACCTCTACCACGACTCTCGCTCCTACTCCTTTTACTCCTCGGTACATGACTCCTATTCCCGGATCGACAGATGGCTAGTGTCTGATATACTCATAAGGAATATATCTGGCTTAACGATCCTACCCAGAACTCTCTCAGACCACTCTCCGGTGACTGTCACCCTGTGTTGGGGCCCAGACCGCAGCCGAACCAGACACTGGAGAATGAAACCACACTCCCTCCTCGACCCGGTCTTCAGCTCTGAGATGGAGTCGGCAATCGAGGAGTTCTTCGAGATAAACACTAACACAGTGTCTTCGCAGGCTACCCTCTGGGAGTCCTTCAAAGTCTATATCAGAGGCATTGCCCTTTCCAAGGAAAACGGCATCCTCAAAACTATTCGAAGGGAAATCGCCGAAAGTGAGGCTGCGCTATCTGCATTGGAAGCCCAATATACGCTACACCAAACCCCTGAAATCGTTGCCTCAATCGGTACGGAGCTGGATACCTTCCGCTCGCTTGCGGACCGTGTACTGAGGTTCTTGGACAGCCCGGGACTCGCGAGGAAATATGGCGAGGGTGAACGCCCAAGCCATCTCCTGGCTAGACTTCTCCGCCGAGAGTTTGGCGCTCCACCCATCCCCGGAATCGAAAGACCTGACGGAACCCTTGCCACTTCACCCCAGGATATCAATTCCGAATTTCTCTCCTTCTATGAGTCCCTATATGCCCTAGCGGACAACGCCACAACACCGGAAATTGACGCCTATCTGAATAATCTCCCCCTCTCGATCCTTTCCCCCGAAACCATCGGTTCCCTCGAGAACCCATTCACCCCTGAGGAGTTCTCGGAAGCTATAGATTCGCTCGCTTCAGGTAAATCCCAAGGATCAGACGGTATTCCCGTTGAGTTTTATAAACACTTTAAATCGCTCCTACTCCCTCGCTTAGTTGCCCTTTGGGAGGAATCGGTGGAAGTAGGTCAGTTTCCCCCCTCGCTCCGTGAAGCCATCATAACCGTCCCACTAAAACCTGCTAAGCCCCCCACACAATGTGGCTCCTACCGTCCACTCTCACTTATCAATTGCAATGTCATGATCTATGCCAAACTACTTGCCTTACGACTTGCGCCCTACATGCCACACATTATTCACCCTGACCAAGCGGGATTCATTCCAGGACGCTCCACTTCTTTGAACCTGAGGCGCTTTTTCAACATTATTAGCAGGGTGAGCCCAGATGTCCACGCGGTAGCTGCGACACTTGATATGCAAAAAGCTTTTGACTCGGTCTCGTGGAAGTATCTTTGGCGGATGCTTGACAAATGTAAATTCGGCCCCACCTTCCTCTCCTGGGTCAGGTTGCTCTACTCTAACCCTGTAGCCAGAGTCCGCACTGAGGACCGTTGTTCCCCCCTCTTTCAAATAGCTAGGGGCACAAGGCAGGGCTGTCCCTTCTCTCCTTTAATCTTCGCTGTGGCGATGGAGCCATTTGCGTACATGCTTCGTCAATGTCATGCACACAGAGGCCTACGTACCGCCGGTTCCTCGGATATAGTTTCCCTATACGCGGATGACGCCCTTCTCTTCATCCGTTCCCCCAACACTAATCTGGCCCCAATTTTGAAAGATATTGTCTTCTTTGGTCGAATCTCTGGTCTCAAAGTGAATTGTTCTAAATCCACCGTGTTTCCGCTCACTCCCAGTACACTCCCCCCTTCGGATACCATGGGATTCACATGGGCCCAATCTGTCTTCACTTATCTAGGCATAGTAGTGTCACGTCATACTGAACGGGTCTTTGAAGAGAATTACCAAAAATACCTCACAAACCTTATGGTAAAGATACGGGCTGGAACAAACTTCCGATCTCATTGGCGGGCAGGATAGGGATACTGAAGATGGTAGTATTGCCCCAACTCTTGTATAGATTTGCCAATGTCCCACAGTGGCCGGGTGGCGGATTCTTCCAGGTGTTGCCTCATACCCTTAACACCTTCCTCTGGCACTCGGGCGCGGTCCGCCTTGAACTCAGTACCCTGGCTGCCCCGATGGAGGTGGGCGGCTTCGGGGCACCTGACTTCCTCAAGTACTGGCTGGCGGCACAACTCCAATACACTGCATACTGGTTTAACATATCGGACCCCCTACCTCACATCAGGCTCGAAAGGTTAACGGTCAGTGACCGAGACATTTGCTCCCTGGTGATCACACCCATGCCAGTGGCACCAGACTCACTGGACCCGGACCCGGCGACCTGCACATCATTGGCTTTATCCAAAACGTGGCAACTATTGGGTATCACCCATCCTTTCCATGGTAATTTACCGCTTTGGAATTTTCTCCCAGAGGTCCCACAAGTTCCTCCCTCTGTTGTTCGCCAGGTGGGCCGAGGCGGGATACGAACTTCTCTGGGACGTTTTTGAACAGGGCAATTTCATAGAGTGGCCTGACCTCCCGCTGTCCCTGAGGCAGAGACCTTCCGTTTGGCTTCAATACTCATCCCTCCGGACAATCCTTAAACACAAATACCCAAGCTTTCCGGCACTGCCGCTTGATGAGTTCGCTATCACTGAACTGTCCTCACCCTCCCCCATAAGGGGCAAAATCTCCAGGCTGTACACCCTGGTGCAGACCGGATCGCCCCCCGTACTCTCTAAATTAAAACGTACTTGGGAGATTGACCTCAGCCTGGAAATGACCGATGAACGGTGGGCCCATATGTGCGCACGCATCCATGGGGTCTCCTTCAACTCCCGATTCAAACTGATCCAATTCAAGCTACTCCACAGGTATCATTACACCCCGACCAGGCTGCACCATATGTCAAACGACTTCTCCCCCAGGTGCCCCATATGCGGCTGCGATGATGCAGGCTATATCCACCTGATCTGGTCCTGTCCCCGCCTCACTCAATTCTGGAGCGCAGTATGCTCTACCATGTCGGCTATCCTCGAACACCCTATCACCCCATCCCCAATGAGGTGTCTTTTCCATGACTTCCCAGAGCTCCGCCGGGATTCCAGGAAACTGGCTGGCCTCAGTATGCTACTTACAGTGCGTTCTATCCTACTATGCTGGCTTCGGCCTACCACTCCTACTCACGCACAGTGGCTTCGGGCGGTCACATGGGTCTCTGACACCGAGGAATCCTGGGCGATACAACAGCCCGCACACTCCAGACCTGGAGATATTTGGTTAAAGTTCTGCTCATTTATGTCTCCCTCTGATGCTGATTCGGACCCTGTATCCCCAGCCCTCTCCTCCCACTCCTCCCCGTCTAGTTCCTGAATTATCTCCCACTTAGCCCTGCACCCGTCTTGTATGTATCCCCTATGTGTATAAACTGATTTTTGTACTCACTCTATACATCTGTAATTCCTGCTTTGCTTTGATTGTACATGCCCTGTATGTTACTCACCTGTACCTGTGCTACCAAGCTGAATAAATACAAGTTTTTTAAAAAAAGTATAAACTATTCTTAAGATGGTTTTAGTGATTCTTAGGATGTTTTTAGGGATTTTGTATAATGACATGTTAGGATGTATTGTATCGTCTTGTATAATATTATTGATATAACTGCTTTTATGAGTATTAATTGGGACATTCAAACTCCCTTACTAATAATTGTGTCTTATCAACTGTGTTTTTACTAATGATGTATTCATTGTGTTAACTATGTGTTTTTTGGGGATATTGTGTACATGTTTGTAATTCAACCAAATACACAAATAACAAATCATTTTAAAAAATCGTTTTATTCTCAACTTCAAAAACAGGGAGTACCTTACTCCTATTCCAAAATGTTCTCTGGAGTCCTGCATACTCCATGTGTCTACAGACATTTCATGCAGGCAACAACCCAGCACACTGTGTACACATCTGGACTCATGCAGTGCTCCTGTTGATCTACAGGCCCGGGAGGATAGCTCTGGGGCAGTGCACTCGCCTTGCAAGCAAGATGATGCGGAACACCACGGGTTCAATCCCTGGTTCCGTGCTTAAACCTCCGGGTATTAAGCGCGTTATAAATGACAGTTAAAAAAGAAATACAGTCACATCTGGTGAACCGCACCCACAGATCCACAGCCACAGCGGGAAAAGCGATGCTAAAAGCAAATTGCCCAAATGAAAAAGAATGGGCTGAGGGCAAAAGGCACAATGGCACGTGGTATCAACAAAACGCATATTCCTTTGAATGGAGGGACAGAGGAGAGGATATTCCCGGGTGGGAAATGAGGCATGAAGCCAACTGAGCTAATGCATGCCTTGCAAGACAGCCTCCTCCCCACTCCACCCCCAAATGCAACCAGAGTAAGATGACAGCACATCGACATGATATCTGAGATCAGAAAGGGAACATGGAATTCAGTGGGTGATCATGAAGGGACGGTTCCATCCATGTCATTTCAACGACAGTAATTACCTCAAAGTAATTTACTTTGAAATGTTACTTCAATTTCTTTTGTGAGGAGTGTGGGGGGTTCTCATGCCTCCCTTTCCCCTTCGCTACTTCTTCTGCCCCAAACCTCTCCCCAGCTCCTTTTTACCCTTAAACCCACAACTACTTATATTTTCGACCTAATTACTGTAGTTGAAACCACGGGATCCTGCAGGGACATCTCGAGAACTACACACAGTGTAGGAAAAGGTGGTAAGGCACAGAAGGAATTCAGTTAACCAGGCAGTATGCCATCACAGCCGCAATGCATATGGACCACCAGCCATCAGGAGTCCTAGTTCACACATGCCAACATTATCCGGAGGCCCAGTCCTTACTGCCATAAGGACCTCAGTACCCACAGACCTTGACTTGGGGGATACCCCACTTGCAGATATTATTCAGGGGTCCAACCACAGTGTCTGCAGCAGTACACGAAAGTGGCCTCTGCAGGTAACAATCCTTATTGGAGCATGTTTTATTCTCTTTAGGCATGCTAGAAGGGCTTAGTGCACTTTATATTAATAAAATGTCACCAGTGTTTGTGCTACTGGATTTGTGAACAGCACCACCCCTCTTCCCCCACAGCCATTTAGCTGCATTTTACCAAGGCACATCTCACCACGGGTAAAAGTGGCATGAGCACTTAACAACACATGGTGAAGCGGCAGGGCGCTGGAGCCCCTGCCTCACTCCTTCACTCCCACTGCCATCGGGAGATGGAAAGCTGCGTCGAGCATACATCTGGATGCAAGGCAAGCCACTTGACTTACAAAAACTAAATCTGCGCTCGTGCGTGATTTCTATCTTTCATGTCCCACATATTTGACCAATGCCTTAAGTCTACGTTGTTCAGTGGATCCACGCCGTCTAAGAATACTTGTTGCTGGATTTAAAGCAACGTTGTGCTTTTCCTAATGATCGTGGGGTCCTGCATCACCATTCAAGTGTTGAGTGCTTGAGCTGTTCTCTGCTGTTACTTCGCCCTGATTGGGCCATGCCTTCCATGTCTTGGCCTATGGGAAAGCCGCCAGGCTTGGCTGGCCCTCCCTCCAAGGCCCAATTCTAAGGCCTGTCTACCCATGTCCACCACGGTACACCGCTGTGCCGCCCCTCCATACCCCCGCCCCCTGGTCGCCTGTGTAAGAATATGCCATGCCCCCCCCCCTCCCATGATCGCCTGTGTGAGAATGTGCCATGCCCTCTCTTTCCCTGGTCACCTGTGTGACAATGGGCCATGCACCCCCTCCCCCTAGTTGCCTGTGTGAGAATGTGCCATCCTCCCCCACCCCCTCAAGTCGCCTGTGTGAGAATGCGCCTTGTCCCCCCACCCGGTCGCCTGTGTGAGAATGCGCCATGCTCCCCCTCTTGGTCGCCTGTGTGAGAATGCACCATGCTCCCCCCCTGGTCGCCTGTATGAGAATGCACCATGCTCCCCCCTGGTCGCCTGTGTGAGAATGTGCCATGCTCCCCCCTTGGTTGCCTGTGTGAGAATGTGCCATGCCCCCCCCCCCCCGCTGGTCGCCTGTGTGAGAATGTGCCATGCTCCCTACCCCCTCTAGTCACCTGTCTGAGAATGCGCCATGCTCCCCCACCCCCTCTAGTCGCCTGTGTGAGAATGAGCCATGCTCCCCCTCCCCCCACCCAGTCGCCTGTGTGAGAATGCCCATGTCCTGCAACCTACCTTGACTCTATGCATTATTTTCTATGCATTATTTGCTGCCACCACCATCTTAAGAAGGGGTTGGCCCTCATGCTATTGCCACCTGCTTGACTTATGCACTACTGGTCGCTGCTGCCTCAATTTGGGGTTGGCCTCCATGTTTTGCCACCTTTGACACTATGCATTGTATGCTGCCACCCTTTTCAAGATGGGGTTGGCCTTCATGTTTCAATGCCACCTATTTGACTTTTGCACTGCCTGTCGCTGCCGCCTCAATAGGGGGTTGGCCCTCATGCTTTGCCACCTACTTTGACACTATGCATTACATGCTGCACCACCCTTGTCAAGTTGGGGTTGGCCTCGATGTTTCAATACCACCTATTCTGTCTTTATGCACTTATGTAACCAAGCAAGCTTTCTTTACAGCGCCACGATGCCCGAGGGTAGTTGTGCGCTTTACAAATGCAAATAAATACATAAAAAATAAATGTGAGGAACAATTAGAGCGTAAAATAGAAGGATTTGTGGTTAATGTATAGTGCTTTGGATTCGAGCCTGTGTTGCTCTGCACTGTATTGCTTCCCAGACAAACGCATTGCCCCTGAGCTATCCTCCATAAACCGAATAATAAATCATGATCATCTTTAAGCGAAGAGGATGGTTGGGAGCAGGACAGAGGAATAAGGGAGTTGCCCCCTATTATTATTATTATTAGTATTATTATTGCATGTATTGGCATGGACCTTGCTCTAGGAAGCAAAATATAAAATACACACTGATAAAATGCTGTGAAATAGCAGGTGCATGGAAATGTTATCCATCATTTGTGAACATGTTATACGAAAGAAAGTGTGGCATGCAGGCTCTAACCACCACCAGGCCATACTTCTTTTTATTTTGTCTATTAGGTGGCTCCCAATCGCTATAAGCCAACACTATTGCTTTGCAGTACATTTAGAAGGCAGATGGCATGTGAGGAGGAAAACATAGCGTGTAGGTGTTGTGTGGGTTATTTGTCCACCCACTGATTAACCATGTCCATTTTAATCCTTGTGGCCATTCCCACCCACTACCTGCCCCTCCCAGCCCAAAACACATCCTCCGGGGATCTCTTTGATTTAGCTCTATCAAGCAGTAACAGCCTACCAGTGTTATTTCTGAGCAGTCTTCTGAGAGTGAATGACTTAATTGCAGCTGTAAGGCGCTACTAGTGTAATAAGGATGTCTTATCCAAGTGAGCCTTCCATGAGCCTTAAGTCTACAGTTTTAGCTTGTGTATAGACATTAGTTATGCTTTTGCCAGGTAGTGCTCTCATATGCACAGGGAATCACTGAATGTTCCAACTGTTGCCGTTTAATGGCCAGGTAGTACCATTATAGCAGTGCTTGACAAATGCCTATCCCTTGACTAGACATGAACAAAGCTGTTGGCTTTGCCAATGCTTGTTTCTCTGTGTTTAGCGCACGCTAGCATCTGGCGGTTTTGTCACAATTGCATGAGACACTTCTTCTTAACTTACCTTATTTGCAACACTTAACAATGGGTAGTAACAACCTCCTTTGTATCATATACCAGAGCTGTTGGGTGAAAAATCACAATTGGCATTAGTTTAACCATTGCACTAGTACCAAACACTCCACCTGCCTGCTCCCAGGTACCCGAGAACACATGATAGGGCTTTAGGTTTTTGGGTGCCTTTTGCATCGATTGAATAGTGAAATCAATGCACCAGCAAAATTGAGCTGAAACTTGTGCTCGCAGGACAGACGCCACTTTATTTATTTATTTACACATTTGTAAAGCGTGCAGAACCCACAGGCATCAAGGTGCTGATTACAGAACAGGTAGGTGCAGAGGGGGTAGGGGAGGCAAGGGCTTTGGGGTGAGGAGGGGGGGGGAATCAGTTGGACAGTCTGGTTTTGAGTGGTTTCCTGAACGGCCAGTAGAAGATTTCGGCACGCAGGTGTAGCGGGAGAGCATTCCAGAGACGGGTGGCAATGGCTTGGAAGCTGGAGCCCCCGGCTCTAGTGCGCATAAAGCGTGTAGTGGTATGACGGTGGCTGTAGATTGGTTCATTAAAATACTGTACCCTATTTTGTATAATCCTGATTTGAGTGGGCATCAATTTGTATTTTAGCATCAGTTTAATTTTAATTAAAACAATACAAATGTGGAACGCATTATCTCTTCATCACCATTTTCTTCTTAGGCACCTCCCCAATCCTGATCTACTATCACATGTCTAAAATGTGTCGATCTGCTATGACATCAGGTCTGTTTTTATGCAAGACATTCTGAAATCTCGGCAGGATAGCTCAGGGGCAAGACACTCGCTGTGGAAGCAAGATGATAGGAGCAACACAGGTTCGATCCCCAGTCCACGCTTAGAAACCTCTGGTTATTAAGTGCGTTATAAATAACCAATTACAAAAAATAATTTCTGCTTGATTCTAAATCCTAACTAAAAATGTGTGCCTTGTAGCCTGCTTATATGTCGAGCTGCGGCGTTACAACTTTAATTTTAGACTATTTGGATATTTTTTTTTCTTCCGCAGGCACACTGTTGTAACATCTGCAACCGCTTCTTAGTTTTAGCTATTAGGTGGCGCTTATACGCTGAAACTATTGCATTGGATGTCAGCTAGGGAGAAACGGCACATGACGAGGGATCGAAAGCTTGTAGGTGGTGTTTGGTTATTTACCCACCAATTGACTGGACATGGCCATGCTAATCCCTATGGCCATTTCCACCACTTCCTGACCCTCCCAAAACACACCCACCTGGGATCTCTTTGAACTAGCTTTATCAAGCCTTACCATCAAACGTTGTGCTCAAAGTGCCTGCCAGTATTTTTCAAAGCAGTCTTCTGAGAGTTGCACTATGTGTGTCCAATGAAGTCCTGTTAAAAAGACGCATTGGCAATGCCAACCGTTTCGGCTTGTGTATAAGTATAAGGCATTTGTCAGGCCCTGTTCTTAGATGCCCATAACTCGCACCATTTTGCAGCTGCTACCAGCAATGATCTGTTATTACCACTAAGGCAGTGTCTAGCAAACGCCTTTCCTGTGCCTACACAAAAGCTAAAACTGTTGGCATTGCCAATGCTTGTTTTTGTTGTTCTATTGAAGGTGCATCTAGTGCTGCCTGTTATGCTTATCGCAAAAGGTATGTTGGAAAGGTAGTTTGCTTCTTATCAAGAACATACAAACAGTTAGTGCACCAAACAGGTGTGGACTGGGAACCAAAAGAGGACTTGGAAATAAGTTTCAAAGTGCACCCATATTACACATTTTCAGCAAGCACAGCCCTTTTTCTATGGGGAAATTTAGAAATACCACACTAAAAGAGGCCGAGGGTGCAGGGGCCTATTGGGAAATCTCCAGAGTTCCCTATAGGCCAGTCAAAGACCAGGTAGTTAATCATTTCTAGATAGAATTTCACAAACAAGCTTAAATGATGACTAGTGATTAGTAACCAAACATCAGAATATTGCACAGATTTCACAAATACGTTTTTAAATGGTCTGCCCCTAACACATACTGCTTCTATGCGATCGGGTACATTTCAACATCAGCCTGTAGTGCTGTGAAAGAGACACTTTTTTTGTTTTGGCTCTGGCTCACTTGCACAATATTTATATGTCAGCCCTAATGTTTGCTTTGAGTATCATGGCTCCAGGGCTGGCATGTTGGAAGCAGATTTAGAGGCTGGGTGTTTGGCTGCACTGCCGTCTGTCTTGGTGAGCAGCCATTTCAGGGGCAGGAATGAGTTTTTATTAGTACTTTTGGCTATTACACAGCTCCACCTGTAAGCTGAAGCTATTGCTCTTGAGTACAGATAGGCGGGTAATGGGATGTAAGGTGGGTCACACAAGCCTGTGGGTGTTTGGCTTTTTACCCAAACATTGGTTGCCCTTCACCATGATAAACCCTATGGCTATTGCCATCCACAATTTGCTTCTACCCTCACAAAATACACCCTCCTAGGGTCTCTTTCAGCTAGCTATATCTTGAAGTAACATCACACTTTGTGCTGTATAAGGCCGTGCAGTGTAATTTCTGATTAGTCTTTGAAGAGTTAATGGCGAGTTAAAATGACGTTATACATGAGCTCCTGTCGTAATATACATGTCTTAAACAAGTGTGCCTTCAGCCAGTTCATTTACAAGCAATGTGTGTATCCCGGTGTCTGTTCCTTGCGCTGAATTGCCTGCCTATATAACAAGATGCTTCCAGTGCTTAAAGTGGGCCGGGGCCTGCCGGCCCCGGCAGTCTCCAAAATGTCTGCCGGGGCCCTCGTCCTACCGCAACATTGGCGGGATGCATTATCCCGTCGCGGCTGCTGCGACGGGAGATGCGCCTGCAATGAAGTCAGGCGATCTGACAGAAGTGGCAGCCAACCACAGCAACGCTGTGACTGGATGCCACTTCCGTCAGTCATAGTAACTGCCTCTGGTGACCCCTCGCGCGAGTGGTCACCAGAGGCAGTTACTGACTTACTGTCCCTTTGTTTACCCAGGTCGCCGCGGCGTCTTTAACCCTCGGTGAACCTGGGGATTCCTCGACATATTTCGCGGTTTATAAAAGATGACTTTGAAAGTACACATTTCAAGCCATCTTTTTATAAAGCTTTGCCGACGGACAATTTTGAATTGTGTACTTTCAAAGCCATATAAACCTGAAATGTTTAAAAAAGATGGCCTGAAAACTAGGCACAGCGTAGGGTATACACACAAATATATATAAATGTTATATATTTGTGTGCGTACCTTGCTATGGTTTGTGTACTTTGCAGGCCATCTTTTATAAACGTAGAAATATGTTACATATTTCTATGTTTAGAAAAGATGGCTTGCATATGAGCCCCCAAATGAGCCCCCGCCCCCTCGATTTCTTACCCCACTTAAAGCCCTGGATGCTTCCCAGAATTACAGTAGGACCGTTAGTTCTCATTGAGGCCATTTTTATTCCATTCAAAACAAAATACATGTAACCACTCAAGGTGTATATAAGTTATGCAACATTGAGTGGCTAGTTCACTTTAAACACAGACATTAGTTAACCTTGACAAAATTGCTTGGCAACAGGTTTGTGCATAATTTTGCTGCGTCAGCACAGTTCTGGGTATCTGTGACTGACGCGAATGATCTGAATACTAGTGCTGTGCCTGTAAGGAGGTAGAAAGAGGACTGCCAAAGGACTGGTCCGAAACCTCTGACTCAGCAGTAGCAGAGGCAATGCCTGTAAGGTGGCCAGCCCCCATTGCCCGCTCGCCGAGATTCCGGTGCGTACATTTGCTTTTCCAAACATATGCGTCCCTTACCCAAACTGGACCCAAGGGAAGGGGCGGGGAGGATGGGAAATGACGAGAGCAGATTGGCTCCTGCCCACGTGCAGAACAAGGAAGCATCTTGTTCAAAGGGCAGGCGTGTTGTTGCCCGAGGGCCCGGCCCTGTGTACCATCTGATAGCACACTCAGGGTTGCTTTCACTCTCAGGTTCCTGTATGAGCCGTCAATACCTGAAACCTATTCCCCTGCCCTAGTCTTTGTGAACAATTTCAGTTGCGTTTCAGGACTCGGAGGATTCTCATTTTCTTGGTTAGGCAAGAATCTGTAGATTAGCAGAAATATCTTTCTTCCTACACTGCCTACATGTGAGGAAACCCCAAGGTGTGTGTTTGTTTGTTTGTTTATTCACGTTTTATGCGCACCAGACCCAAAGGTAACAGGGCGCAGCAACAAGAAAATGCAAGGCTTACATGGTTACACAATATACAAAATATACAATATAGAGGCATATATAGTTACAACAGTATGCAATATACAAATATACAGGTTACAACGTGTTACATTGAGTGTGGCAGTATAGCAGCATGTTACACTGAGTCTAGCACAAGTCTCAGGAATAGATTAGGTTACAAATGAGCTTGCGAGCAGTGATGCTGAGTTAGATGAGAAAAATGTAGGTGAGTAGGAATGGGTTGATCCCTCTGCGGCGACCGCCTAAAAGGGTGGGAGAATCTAAAGATCAGTAAATAAATTACAGGTCAGAGAAATTACAGGTCAGTAGAGATAAGATGTTTAATAGCCTTTTTTTCTGAAATGTAGGTAGGGTTGGTCAGCTCTCAGGTCTTGGGGCAGTATTGTATTGTAGTGTATTTGTTTATTTATAACACGCACACCATCAGGCCCAGGGGCATCAGGGCACAATTTGTACAGGGTTGCAAGAGAGAAACATACAGGCAGGAGATTACATTACAAAATTAAACAATACGAACATAATAATAATCATATTAATTACATATATTACATAGGTTACAGTGCAACTGGGAATAACAGAGGATATAACCTAGGGTGAACAAAAAAAGGTTAGCATAGGTAGCAGACCGGAGATGGTGTCAGGGATAAGCGGGCAGTTAGAAATGTCGGGCATGTCTTATTGCTGGTCGAAGAGCCAAGATTTGGTTATAGTCATGAAGGTGTTGAAGGAGTCTTCGGCTCTGATGGTAGCAGGGAGGGTGTTCCATAGTTTAGAGGCTAGGACAGGGAAGCTAGTGCCTCCCGCTTTTTGAAGCTTAAACCTGGGGATTGTTAGGCAATGAGTCTGAGCAGTTCTTAGTGGTCGGCCAGTAGAGTGGCGCGAAAGCCGACTGCAGAGATAGATCGGTGCCTTGTAGGCTAGGCATTTGTGCGTGAGGGCATGAGTTTTTAGGGAGATTCTCTGCTTCACAGGTAACCACTTTAGGCTAGTTCTGGCTTCTGAGATGTGGTGGTTGCGGGGGATGTTCAAGGCCGCTCGAATGGCATTATTCTGGGTAGTTTGGAGTTTGGACAGGTTCTCTTGGCTAGTGCCTAAGTAAAGAGCACTGCAGTAATCCATTTTTGCCATGATCAGTGTTCTGGCTAGTGTGACACTGTTGGGGGTGGTGAGAAACGGTCGGCAGGCTGAAATAAGTTTGCACGTGTAGGCAGAGGCAGACCTGACTGCATTTGTTTGTCTCGTTAAGGATAGGGTGGAGTCCAAGTAGAAGCCTAATGTTTTAGTGTCTTTCGAGACTCGTATGGTATTGCCGTCTATGGTGAATGACTGATAGGATGGCTCAAGTTTGCTCAGGCGTTGTGAGGTACCCAAGATAAGGAGCTCCGTCTTATCGTCGTTCAGACATAGCTGGTGCTGGGCCATCCAAGCTTGGATGACCAGGTAGACGTCATTGAGGGCCTTAGTGTCAGCTAGATAATCACCTGAGATAGGAATGAGTATATGGGTGTCGTCCGCATAGTTGGTGTGGGAGACACGCAGATAATCAAGCACATCAAAAAGTGGTTTCGTAAAGATTTTGTAAAGTGTAGGTGACACGCAAGAACCCTGTGGTACGCCGCAATGAATAGGAGAGGGATCCGCGGCTGCGGAGGGTGCAAAGACCCTCATGGATCTGTTGCTCAAAAAGGATTTGATCCAGGCCGCAGCGGACGGTGAGAAGTTGGCAGCAGAGTGGAGGATCCTGCAAAGATCTGGTGGTTAACCAAATCAAATGCGGCGGAGAGGTCGAGGAGTAGTAGCATTGCTAATTTGCCCTTGCCCTTCAGTACTTCGATCTGGGTTTTTAGGTCTAATAGAGCCATTTTGGTCCCATGTCTGGGCCGAAATCCGGATTGTCGTAGACCTAACAGATTTTTTGATTCGAGGTAGTTTTGGATCTGCAGGTAAGCTGCGCGGTCCAATATCTTAAGCAAAAATGGGACTGTAGTAATAGGTCGGAAGTTCGTGGGTATGCTTGGGTCAAGAGAAGGTTTTTTTAGTAGCGGGATCACCCACGCGTCCTTAAGGTTGTCCGGGACAATACCTGTTTTAAAGGAGGAGTTAATGAAGGCTGTAATGAATGGAGCTAAGTCGTGGGCAGAATCCTTGATGATGGGAGCTGGGCACGGGTCACCTTGGCAGTTGGACGGTTTAATCCTCCGGATGATGTTTTCTACCTCAGTGACAGTGAGCGGTGAGAAGGTGAAGGGTTTGGTATTAGCCATTTTGGGAGGGGTGGGCCTGTTAGGGGAGAGTGAGCGGTTGTCACGCTTCAGGCTGTCCTGCTTTTCTTTAATTTTGGATTGAAGCACAGCGATTTTGTTTAGTAGGGCTGCTTGGATGTTAGCACACCATTTGCTGTCTTTCGTGCATGTGTCTGAAGGGGAGACTGGGGTTTCGAGCTCTTTTAGGATTCTAAAGAGTTCCTTGGAATTCGAATCTGCTTGCATGATACGATTGTTGAGCAATTCTTTTTTAGCAGTGATGATGGCATCTTTATAAGTAAGGGAGGCGAGGAGGAAACCATCTTTATGCTCATCAGACGGGTAGCTTTTCCAGCGATTTTCCGCACAGCGTTTAGCTTTACGGAGGATTCTTAGCTGTGGAGTGAACCATGAGTTAAGGTGTGCTCGCGGTTTAGCCTTCCTCGGTTTGATAGGTGCTATAGAGTCAATAGCCGTGAGCATTGTTTGGTTGTAGGTGTCTGCGAGGGAGGTGGGATCAGAGCATGAGTTGGTGGCCGCATTGAGGGAAGGGAGTAACAGTGGGAGGAGTTGTTCTTTTGTTATATTTTTTTTATTGCGGGTGGGGAGTGCTGTGGCCATTGGTGTTGGGGCTCGCGGGGCAGCTTCAATGTTAAACGTTATGATGTGATGGTCAGACCATAAGCATGGGGAGTTGTCGAGGATCCGGATGTTACAGTTGGAGCCGGCTAACCAATCAATGGTCCTACCTTTGATATGGGTCGGTTCTTGGATGTACAAGATGAGGCCGAGGTCTATGAGAGCATTCTCCAGATCAGTTGCTACAGGATCTTTGGGGTCGCCACGACCTAGATTAAGGTCGCCTAAGATGATTGTTTGTGAGTTGTTTTTCGTTTTGTCTAGAAGGAGAGTGGACATTTCACTGACAAAGGTGGGTGCCGGACCTGGGGGCCTGTAAATAAGGTGAAGGGTGGCTGTTTGGTTGGGTGTTAGTAATAATTTGATAGACAGCAGTTCAGATGATTCGAGTTTGGAATCGGATACCACTCTTAGGTCAAGGGAATTTTTGTGGATGAATGCCACGCCGCCACCTCTAGTTTGTGCAGTGGAGCGGTCACAGCGCGTGATGCCATAGTCAGGCGGTAGGGCCAGGGCTAGAGAGGGGCCCGATGCGGCATGTAGCCAAGTTTCGGATATGGCAATGAAGTCAAGGTCTGCAGTGGTGATAAGGTCGGCTATGTCAAGCGCGTGTGCTGTGAGGGATCTAGCATTGATAAGGGCACCCTTGAACATAGGCAATTTAACCCCTGTGGTCTTAGTTTTGCAAGTAGAAGTGGGCGAGGGTGGGCTGGGTGGTGTGTGTAGGGCTTGCTTGGTGGTGTTAGAGCGGGAAGGACGAATGCGGAATCTAGTGCCTAGTCTCTTATTCCTGAGAATGAGGGGGCAAGGTTGGTTAGGAGTAGGTTTCGTGGCAAAATGTTCAAGCCAGAGTGCTGGGTCATTAAGGTATTGGTTGATCTGGTTACTAGGGTGGTGAGCGCCTGCGGTAGTTGCTGAGGGGCTCGCTATATGGGTCATAGTCATGGTGGGTGAGGCTGGGTTGTATAGGTTTGGGCAGGCAAGATAATTAACCTCAAGGGCAGGGGTGGTTGCCTTAGGTAGTTGAATGATTAGGGCAGCGTGTGTGGCTAGGATGTAGTGCAGTAGAGGGCGCACACTGACGTGCATGATGGTGGTGCTAGCTGCCTGAATAGGGTACCTATGATCTTGTTGACAGGGACAAGATTGGTCCTGAATGGGACAGGTATGACGGTGGCAGTAAAAGCAGGTGCTATAATGTGACTAGAAGCCTGGGAGAGGCATTGTAAGATGCAGCGCAGCTATGTTTGGGTGTCAGGCACATTAGATACAACTCGGTTAGGCTAGAGTACACCTAGTAATATCTAGGGGTGACACGTTACAGTGGGCTAGGGTGCACACAGCAGGGCAACACCTAGGTTTGACATATCAGAGTGGCCAAGTAGCATGCACCTAGATAGGGGATCACAATAGCTAGATGCACAATTTGAAATGGTCTGAAAGCGACCTTAAGGCACAGTACAATTTGAAATGGTCTGCAGGCGACCTTAGGGCACAACACAATTTGAAATGGTCTGAAGGCGACCTTAAGGCACAACACAATTTTAAATGGTCTGAGAGCGACCTTAGGGCACAACACAGTTTGAAATGGTCTGAAAGCGACCTTAAGGCACAACACAATTTTAAAAGGTCTGAAAGCGACCTTAGGGCACAACACAGTTTGAAATAGTCTGAAAGCGACCTTAGGGCACAACACAATTTGAAATGGTCTGAAAACGACCTTAAGGCACAACACAATTTTAAAAGGTCTGAAAGCGACTTTAGGGCACAACACAGTTTGAAATGGTCTGAAAGCGACCTTAGGGCACAACACAATTTGAAATGGTCTGAGAGCGACCTTAAGGCACAACACAATTTTAAAAGGTCTGAAAGCGACCTTAGGGCACAACACAATTTGAAATGGTGTGAAAGCGACCTTAAGGCGCAACACAATTTTAAAAGGTCTGAAAGCGACCTTAAGGCACAACGCAGTTTGAGTGTAGGACTACCAGCAGCCTGGACATGTGCAGATTAGGGTCAAGGACACCTTCCCGACTGGTATGGTGACATATACTTTGCTAAGCATCATAAGAGAGCCGATGTGCAGAGTGCGTGGGTTTGAATAGTCAGTGGGCTAAGTTCCATAATGCCAGGCACTTAACGTTGCCAGCTCTAGTTGGTCTGAGAGAGATTCTCCTATGAAGTTTATCTATGAGGTAACTAGGGGCGGCGTGATTTAGAGCTTTGTGGGTCAGTGATAGCGTCTTTAGCTGTATTTTGTTGCCTGTAGACAACCATTTATGTTGGCGTCTAAAGGTGGAGATATGAGTTCTTTTGTTTATGCTAAGTGCTGCTTTCAAGGCCTTGTTTTGTAATGTTTGTATCCTCCAGATGGTGATTTTATTAGCTCCATTGTATAGGGCATTACAATAGTCAATTCTAGAGAGGATTAGTGCTCTAGCCAGGATCAGGCAGCTGCCGTTGGAAAGGAAAGGCTTGCCAGCTCTGATCAGCTTGCAGGTGTAGGCCGTGGTGGAGGCCAGGGATTTTATCTGTTTGTCAAAGGATAGTGTGTAATCCAAATAGAAACCAAGGGTTTTTACTTCCTTGGAAACTTTGATGGTATTCCCGTCGATATTGAATGAGGAGAATTCCTGGCCAAATGTTTTGATGTTGGCCTGTGTACCCAAGATTATCAGCTCAGTCTTATCATAGTTCAAGCATATGCCTGGATGATAAGATATACCTTGTTCACCAACTCTGTGAAACACCTTTTTAAAGTTAAATTATTCAATACTGTGTTTTGCGGATATTTTCCTTAATGAGGATGCGAACCCTGGTCGTCCCAATTGCGGGCAGGGAGCTTGGCTGCTGTGCCACATGGAGACTGCTTGTAAATTCCCTGACAGATGTCAGTATCACGTTCTGCTTCTGCAAGCCGCCTGTAGTACCAGAGTTGGCCTTGTGCGCCCCCCCCCCCCACACTGTCTTGCTTAAGCAAGCTGCTCTTGTTTGCCAGAGATGTCAGAGGAGCTGGGGCAGGATCAGGATCATTGTGCCCAGAAATGAAAATATCACAGTAGCACTGCCGCTCGCCTGGAAATGTTCAAAATAATAATTAAAACATGGTGCAATTTCTTTCATGTGGCTTCTTTCCAAAAGCCACTTTTAGTACATTATGCGATCCATAGACACGCTGTACAGTAGAAGCCTACCAGGGTAGCTCAGCAGGTTGACAGACCGATGCTGAGATGTTATATATTCAAAACTAAATGCTGTTTCATATCATATCATAAGTGTTTCAAGACAAGACGAGGAAAGGGAGGGGGAACAGAGAGAAGCCAGACAATGATCCTACTAGGCCAGGTGTCAATCAGATCGCGCAAGTGCATGGGAAGGGGGAAGGGGGAAAGTACGGGGGCGAGGGGAAGGGGACAGTGCAGTACATGGGATAATAAATAAATAATAAGTAGCATCCCCCCAGCTGGTGGCAAGTGCAAGGGTAGTGCAGATATCAGGTGTCAAGTGCTAGTGGTGGAACTGTAGGGGTAAAGAACAGTCCCTAAGTACGGGGGGTTGCCAGGAAGGCAGTGCAGGTGTGCGACTGGAGTGGGGGGCCTGGGCTTGAGAGCAGGGGGGGTTGTCAGGTGACCAGTGCAGGTGACCTTTGCAGGTTACCAGTGCAGTTTCAGTATCGGCCAGGAAGTCAGCAGGGAAGAGGAGGAGAAAAGGCAGAAGCAAAGAGAAAGGTTTTGAGGTTCTTCCGGAACCAGAGATGATTCTCCTCAAGTTTCAGGGAGGCAGGGAGGCTGTTCCAGAGAGAGGCCCCAACCGAGGAAAGAGATTTACCACCAACTCGTTGCTTGGAGAAGTGACTGACCCTTAGGGAGTTGGAGGCGGATGAGTGAAGCGCTCGAGAAGGAAGATATTTTGGAAGAGAGAGCTGAAGGTATTGAGGCCCCAGGCCCTAGAAGGCCTTGTGGACAATACAGAGGGTTTTGAACTTAATCCTCGCAGACACTGGGAGCCAGTGCAGAGATTTCAGTCCTGGAGAGATACGATCCCTGGGCTTGAGGCCAAGGACAAGTCTCGCAGACCTGTTCTGGATGAGTTGGAGAGCGCGGAGAGTAGAAGCAGGCAGATTTAGAAAGAGGCTGTTGCAATTGTCCAGCCTAGAGAGAACTAGAGCTCTGGAGACAGTGAGCTTCTGAGGGAAGGAGAGGAAAGGAAGAATGCCTCTGAGGAGGTGCAGCTGGTAGTGTGACCTCTTAGAGATGTCAGAGATGTGAGGAGAGAAGGAGATTGTGGAGTCGAAGATGACCCTGAGGTTTTTAGCCTCACAGATGGGAGCAGGAGGAGGGCCAAGGGAGGCCGGCCAGAGAGTGACAGGAAAGGAGGGAGCAGGTGTTCCAATGAGGAGAATCACGGTCTCACTGGCATTAAGGCAGAGATCATTGGCGGCACACCACTCCTGGGTGGCGGACAGGCAGTCAGAGATGAGGGAGGGAGAAGAGGTGGCTGAGGGTAGCCTGAAAATGAGCTGAGTGTCGTCCGCATAGCACTGAAAGCACAGTTTACTTTCCTAAAAACTGCTGTCAGCACAACAGAAGCATTTATTTGTGATTAACCAGTTTGACAAGCATATAACATCTTTATAAATATAACCTGTGCTAAAACACAGAGGTGCACACAAATAACAGAGTATGTGTGGTGTCTGACAAAAAAAAAATTCTACGAAAACTTGTGAATGCAAGCAGCATTTTTCAATTTGGAAAGAACTTTTTCTTTGAAGTGTGAAATGAACATTTGGAAAACAATAGTGTGCCTAGCATATAGAAAGCCTGCATAAAACGCAAAGGAAGGGCACAAAAAGTACAGGATATTTGTGTGGTAGTCCAACAAATATCTGTCTTTTTGAGACAATTACTAATAAATAATAATGCAACAAAGAGGTATTTGAAGTTCTTAATATAATCGTGAAGGCATATGTTATTCTCCCTGTTTATAGAGAGGAAATAATTGGGCCAAAGAAATATTGGTAAAAATTCAGAGGTTCATAAATATCCCCACCCCGATATCGCCCGCTAGTAGCTCTCCACTGTTGACCTCCACTACAAGTAGCTCTAGCTAACGTAAAGGTTGGAGACCCCTGGTGCAGATGATACCCAGATGGTCCAGATCATCGAACAAGGGCTTGGTGAAGATGTTGTATAGAGTTGGAGAGACACAGCAATCTTAAGGAACACTGCACAGGATGGGGGTGGGGTCTGCGGCTGCCGATGGAGAGGAAACCCTCATGGTTCTCTCGCTCAGGAAAGATTCAATCCATCTGATGGCCTCAGGGGAGAAGTGGGCAGCAGAGTCGATGTGTCTACAGAGGACCTTATGGTCCACTAAATCAAATGCAGCTGAGAGATCAAGAAGGAGCAGAAGTACAGTCTTCCCTTTGTCAATTTGGGATATTAAGTCGATTAAGGCTATGTCCGTTCCATGTAATGGGCAGAATCCAGATTGCCTGTCTCCTAAACGTTTGTGCAGTTCTAAGTGTCTTTGAATTTGGTTATAGGCAGCTTTATCCAGTATTTTAAGTAGAAATGGTGCCGTGGTGATAGGAAGGTAGTTTGTAGGGATGAGAGGATCTAATGTATGTTTCTTGAGGATAGGGAGCACCCAAGACTATTTTAGGTTAGCAGGGATGGTGCCTGAGGTGAAGGAGGCATTGATCAATTTGGCGATGAACGGAGATAGTTCTCTGGCAGCATCTTTGATTAGTTGTTCTGGGCAGATGTCACCTTTGCAATTAGAGGGCTTCAGTGAAAGGATGATTTCTTCTACTTCCAGGGTGGTCATTTTAGTGAAGTGGAATATATTGTTATGTGACGTCAGTGGGTCAGTAGGCAGAAGGTTTTTGGGCGAGTGCTGGAGATTCAGCACTTCTTTCTTTTTCTGAATTTTATTTTGGAGCATGTTAATTTTATTAGCTAGCACATGTTGGATGTCTGCGCACCAAGACTTGACTTTTGTGCAGATATCTGGTATAGCTATTGGTGACTCTAGTTCTTTTAATATGGAAAAGAGTTCCTTCATGCTGGAATTGGATTTAGCAATGCACTCATCATAGGAGTTACGTTTTGCCTGACAGACTTCATTCTTATAATGCGAGGAGCTCGAGGTTCATTTGGCTTTGTTATCATTGGAGGGGCAAAGTCTCCAATTGGTTTCACTTTTTCTTTTCAAGAGACGTAAATCTCTGAGTTGTGGTGTAAACCATTTATTTAAATGGGCTTTTGGTTTACTAGATCTAAGTTTAAGAGGGGCAATTTTATCCAGTGTCTTGAGCATAATATTGTTAAATTCGTGGGCTAGGATACTGGAGTCAAGATTTTCTGGCAAAGCATTTAGAGTGGGAAGGATCGCAGGGATTATGTTATCAACTGTGATGCTTTTTTTATTTCTGGTGAGACACGGTGGCGCTAGTGGCAGGGCGTGGGAGTGGGTCTGGTGATAGATAAGTGAAAGGACACTAGTGAGTGGTCAGTTCAGGATAGAGGCATGATAGATGAGATAGTAGCTGTGCAATTTTAATCCCCTATCCAATCCATTGTTCTCCCCTTTGAGTGGGTAGGTTTGTTAACTTTTTGAGACAAACCGAGTACATTAATTATGTTAGCTATGACTGTGGCGTTTTTATCCGTTAGGATAATGAAACCTATATTAAAATCCCATAATAGGAGCAATTGGGAGGATAGTTTGATGTTGTTGGTGAGTATGTTGTACAGATCCTCCTCAAATGTGCCAAGAGGACCGGGCGGTCTATATAATAGATGAACGGTGAGTGATTGTGAATTATTTATCTGAAATTTGGCGGATAGGATTTCACAAGATTATGACAGTTGGGTGGGGGCTAGTCTGAGGGAGAGACATGTTTTGGAGATAATGGCGATGCCGCTTCCTCGTGCTCCATCTCGGTCTTGTCTGGCTATAGTATAGCCATCTGGGTTGGCTAACATAAGCTATGGTCCTGCCGCATTATGTAGCCATGTCTCAGTAATCGCAAGGAAATCCAGGTTGCCTTCCGTGATTACGTCAGCAATGTCAATGGCATGGGCGACGATCAATCTCGCATTAAGAAGTGCTCCTTTAAGAAGGGGGGGCCTCGATTACCGCTTTAGAATGAATAGGTTTAGCTGTATTATTATCAAGTATCTTATGCTTGTAATTTGGGAGGCATTAGTAATGGAACTAGAGTGTGGAGGTGACAAATTGGTGTGATAAGAATTTAAATTGTGCTGATAGCTTTCAGGTTGATAGGAGGTAGGGATCTTCTCAGTGGTTCATGTAATTTAGTTAATCTTGCACGGAGTCTAAGATTTCTATTAGGCGTGGCACATGGTAGAGAAGCAAAGGTTGCAGTCCCTAAGGCTCTGTTGTGTGTCAGTTGGAGGGGCATGACATTATTAGTATCTGTGTTAGTCAGTTTGGGTAGGCTAGGCTCTAGGATAGGTGCTGGAGGGAGCTTGGTGAGGCATACTTGGTTTCTAGTACCAGCGTGTAAGGTGGCAGCCATTATGGAGTGCAGAATTGTTAGAGTTAGCATCTTTCCCAGTTAAACAGCAGGAGTGGTGTTTATAATAAAGACACCTATGAAGTATAACAATTAAGCAACACAAGTACGGCTGTGCCTGTGAGGCAACTAGGCGCCTGGGCCGGATCACAGTTGGGCAACGGGAAGAGGGCAAAGCCAATGCGGTATCTGGGCGCAATTACAATTATCATTTAGCATTTAAACAGCACAGGTACGCTGATACAGGTGGGCAACTGGGCGATTGGGTCAGGCCATAATTGAACAGTAACTAAACAAAGAGCAGTAGTCAACAGAATAGGGCATTGCAAGTAGGCTCGTAGGCCAGTTCACCGCCAAGCGGCAGGAATGGGGTAGTACTAGTGGGGCATCTAGGCGAAATTACAATTAGCAGTATAAACACCACATTGCGGTAAGGCATGAGAGGGAACAGGAGTTTACAGTTAGCAGTATAATACAGCACCAATATGTTAATGGAGGAAAGGCAGCTGGGCGTGATAGTGATTAGACAGCTGAAATCTAAACATTTTCTAGCATAAAGCATAAAGCAATAGGCTACTGAATCACTAAGCACTGGTAGCATAACAAATTATGTGAAATGTATAGCATAAAATAGTAGGCTACAGAGCCACTGAGCACTGGTAACATATGGCAGTCAGAGCGGTCAATTATACAGATGGTACAACGTATATGTAAGTCTGATGTTGGGCATGGTAAGCATTAGGTATTGTACGTGTAGTGTGGGCAGGTACTCCTTACCAGAGAGCTAGGCAGACAGGCGTGGATCTGGCTCAGGTCCCCTAAGGTGGGTGGGTGTATGGGCTGGCCGGGTGGACCAAATAAAACAATACTGGTCATCAGGTCCGCGGTGCAGTCAGGCGGTGGCCATCTTGACGTTATGTACTTTTAGTACATGCAGAATGGAAATAGATTGATCAGGTGTACAGCCGAGGGGAGTCATACATTCCATAATGCAGGCAGCGCAAGTGACTTTACATCAGGGGACAGGGATCATTCGGTAGCGGTGAGGGGTATCCCACCTAACTGTGGAGGTCGGGATGCAGGACTGCCGGAGGTTGATGGTGGGTTGCTTCGGCAGCAGGTGGGGAAAGGGGCTCCAGCTCCTGTAGACACTGCTGGTATAATATGTGGGTATGGAGCACAGACGTCGGTGGGTTATAATAGAGGTTGCAAGCACGATATAAGGGCGGATAACCTAACCCAAAGTAGATAGGGGGCCGCCACTATCCGCGGGGCTAACAGCAGCAAACAGAAGCCTTCATCCACGACGTTCCTCCGCAGGCCGCCTTCCGCCTGTCAGTGGAGCCGATTGGATAAAGAGGCTTCCTGTAGCTTAGCAACGAGGTTCAGTCTCGTTTTGGCTCCGTGTTGCGCCGGCCATTTTATGATCAGGCGTCGATGCCGGACCAATTCAACTTATTTCAAAACGGAATGCTGGAAGCAGGAATAAATACAGCATAAGCGGGCTGCAGGTACGCCCAGGGTCGGGGGGTACCTTTGGTATTCGGATGGCCTCGGATGCTTGATTTCTAGGCAAAGTGGTCGTCGTGTGAGAGGTGGGAGGCAGGGGGTTCCAGCAGACTGCTCCTGCAGCTGTAGAATGGGTAGGGCTCCTGCCCTCTCCTACTTCGGCGAGGTGATGTGGAATGAGGTGTGTGCGTGTGTGCAGAGATCAGCGTGAATGACCCTCACACCTATTTCCTAGCCTCAATGTTCCTACGGACTGTACTTGCAGCTACACGCTCACACCAGTCCTTCAGAGGCCTCGACCTTATCTTAAGGAATGTTTTCTCCAGTATGAGGGGCCGGCGGAGCCATCACTCAGCAACGGTTGGCTCATCCTCTTCCTTGCAGATCCCAGCGCATCATTTACCCAAATGCACACACCGTGTGCTGCCCGCATGTGGCATATATCGAATTACACATAGCAGCTGGTGGAATGACAACCGTGATGAACCTGTTTTAGCGGATGTTGTGTGCGATGTCACACACCCCCATCCTGTGCCTTGACCTCTCCTCCACCAAAGTGCACACAACATGTCCTTGTAGCTTTGCAGCCTGCTAACCGAAAGGCCCTGGCATTGCTCATAAGAGGGAGCCCAGGGCGGGATGTTCCCAACGAAACCCACTCTTCTGCCTCATGTGATTGGCTACCATTTATTTTTAATATCATTTTAATGGGTTTTTATAGAGCCAATTTGTAGTTCCCCTAGAGAAAAGGGTAAGGGCCCAAGGGAACCCGATCTTTCACAGATCAGATCAGTAAAGTGCAGAAGGCCGGGAGAGGGGTGAATAGCTGAGTACAGTACAAGTGCCAACCAGTATATCCCAGGTGCTAAGGGCCTAGTGCACTGCAGTCTGGGAATTCCAGGGTAGTTATGACAGGCATGATAACATAAGCTCATCCCATAGGATTCCCCGAATCTGAAAGTCTTCAGTCTTGTATGGGAGTGGAGGTGGCTTTCGTCTTCTCTGATGGCCACGACGGGCTGTTCCGGGTGTAAGATCCTGCTACTCCCAAAAGCTCTGCCTCTTAGCCTCTTTTTCTTGAAAGTAGCAAAGAGGAGAGTTTTGGAGCCTGAGGATCTGGGGTGCCCTGTAGGGAGGCTGCTGCCTACCTTAGATACTGGGAACCATTGTACCAGTAAGCGGTGTGCACAAAAGCGAGGATTTGAAAGTCATTGCGTGCTTTGCCAGGGAGCCAATGGAGGGCCAGAAGAGCAGGAGTGGTGTGACCTCTAGGTTTGAGGGCCAGCATGAGTCTTGCTGCTTTATTCTGGATCACCTGTCGTTGTGCAAGGGTATGAGGGAGCTCAGGAAGGGCACTGGTACAATAGTGAACTGTGAGTGCACCATTGCAGTGGAGACCTGAACTTTTTGAGTCTTAATAAGGAGTGGGAGGGTGCACTTCAGAATAGGCTGTTGTAAATGCAATTTCGTATTGAGTTCTTGGATATGTGGCATGAGGGTCAAAAGATTGTCAAAGATGGCACCATCCTTTTGACTGAGGGAGGCAACAGGTTTGGGATGGGAACCAAGGTAGGATGTGAAGGCAGGAGCGGAGTTGCCAAGACATGATATGATGGGTTATTTATAATGTGTAAGTGCGGATCTGGGGATCGAATCTGTGTTGCTCCGTGTCGTGCACGTTGCCCCTGAGCTATCCTGCCGAGACTCAGATAGATGATGTTTCCTTTTGTAAAGGTTTAATTAAACCAATTGCAATAAAAACAATAAAGAAAAGATAGATGAAGCGTTCAAGTACAGGTTATCCATCATCTAGTCTTCGCTCTGCAGCAGGCGTTCCAAGCAAGTGAAGATTAATGCAGATTGAAGGAAAGGAGAGTTTTATAAACATAGGTTTGGAAAATGATCGTGTGCAGGGTAATGGTATCCACCATTGGTCTCAGGCATTAAAGAGCCATTGGGACAGAAGGCGTCCTTGGAGGACTCCACAATGCTGGATGGTGGATTTTGGGAGGAAAGGACCTGGCTTGACCATATGCCCTGCCGAGACAGGAAGGTAGGGGTCAGGCAGAGGACAGGGTCAGAAATGGCAAATGATTTTTCCAAGTGGCGCAGGAGAGTTGAGAAGTTAACATTATCTTATGCCACAGAGAGGACCAAGAGAATGGGGGTAGTGGGACAGTTGGCATCTAATGATGACAGGATCTCACCCCCAGTGAAAAGAATGGCAGTGTCAGTGTTTCTGGATGGTCTGAGAACTGGGTATTCAATGCAGAAGTCCATGAGTCTTGGTGAAGCTCCAAAGTTGACTAGTGACCAGCCACTCAAGAATGTTGACAATAAAAGGTGTGCTGGTGATAGGTCGATAATTACAAAGTATACTGGGATCTGTGTTAACGTTCTTCAGGTGTGGCGCTGTGTGGGCATTTACAGATGTTAATGTCACTGCAGTGGAGCCAACTACATTAGCTTCAGGTCCCACTTGTTAGACAATCCTTTCTACCTCTCATCCCAAAAGCTTTGAGGGTGATGTGAGGATGTCTTTAATTTAAAGGTGGCTCCGGCTGGGAGGCTTAGATGCCAGTACTAATGTGGATGCAAGGTGCAGTGAAGTGGCAGTGTGATTAAATGGGCTTATGACCTGCAGCGTGGTGGGTCATTTAGAGTGGATGGGTTTCAAATTGTTTCTGATCGTGTTATTGACTTTGGCTGGTGATGTGTGCTGGTTTGGTTGGTCTAGTGTTGTCAGGTTGCGCTGCTGTGATGTTCTGAGGGTAGATGCATTAGTGCTGATCAGGGAATACTGTGGTATGATAATGTGCTGCATTTAGTGCCTACAATGCATGGAGGCGTATGTTGGTTAGTACCAGTGCGGGTTTGGTAAGTGGGTATTATGCTGAACAATAAGGTCTGTGGGATTGTGATTGATAATTATTTTGAATGTTTACTCTGTGATATCTGATTATAATGTTGTATTAAGCAGATGTATAGTCAGAGAGCTTGTGGCGCTGTGTGGGCATTTACAGATGTAAATATGTAAAAAAAAATGTAATAAGATTTACAGATGTAAATCTGTAAAAAAGAAAGCTACAAAACCATTATATTAAAAAAAGACAGTCACAAGGGGGCACGGATGGGGTGGTGTTCAAACACAGTTAGGATGCATGCTGACATGACATTACAAACAAAGGCATGAGAAGGGGTGGTGGGTGATGAGAGATTTCATAGGCTATCTTGTTCCCTTGCTCCAGTTTCCTGGAGTGGGCACACTGTCGTAAGTGGTAGGCTGGTTGTTGATTGTCTATAGGAGGTGGCAGCGTCATGTTGGTCATACACGGAATGAACAAACAAAAACCCGAACAGGAGAAAGACATTGAGTCTATAAAAAAGATGAATCCTGTGAACCTTGTCAAAATGAAAAGCCAGCGAAATCAAACCTTACCAGCGAGACTGGCAGGGGAGGCCGAGCTGAGTTACTAAAGGAAAACCAAAAAAACCAAGAAGACCTTACAGCGTCAGTGGTACAGAAAGAAGGAAAATCAATCTCTGAAGATCCACTAGGAGTGGGTCGATATCCTAAAGGTCTGTTATCCAAACTAGAGATAACATTTATTCCAGAAGAAAGGGAGTCGGAAGATCTGAAATCCGTAGCTGATGATAGAGAACAGATGCTATCACAAGAGGGACAAAAATGGAGATGGATCTCAAAAGTTCTGAATCAGACTAAAGGAAGCTAGCAAAACCGGAATGAGGGAGCAAAGGATATTTCCTTTAAGGAATCTCCAGGACCTATAATCTCCCTGAAATTTGGATCCTGGAATACAAGAGGTTTCGTACATCTCCTAAAGCCAAGCGGCGTTTGCTTGGGAGACTTCGATGTACTCTGTCTCCAGGAGACTTGGTTAAGAGATGAACCAGTTATGGACGGGTACGAAACCTACCTTGCCCCGGCAGCTAAAGGTGTCTTTGGCCACCATTTTTCAGGCTTATTGACTGTGGTTCAATCAAACAAAGAACTACGTGTAATAAAGGTAAGAGAGTCATCATTATCCCTTCAAGCATTACATCTAAAGTGGGAAGGATCCCAGCAAACTATAACAACAACCAAAGCAGAAGATCTGATATTAGTAAACTGTTACTGGAACCCACTAATGCTAAGCAGTGATCAGTTTCTAAGGCAAACTAATGAAATCATGAACAAAATTGCATCAGAATATCCCCTTTGTCATCTGATTGTTTGCAGAGATCTTAACCTGGAATATCCAAAAGTACAACGAAATATTAAGGATCCATCAATAAAGACTCCAGCGACGAAAAGACGTATAAAATGGGCAAATGTTATGAAAGAAAGAGATCTACACAACCTTCATCTCTTGAAAGAAGACAACGGCAACTCTATACCAATGTGGGAAAAGAACTCCCTTTTGGCAACGCTCGACCACATTTTTGTATCACGTGAGTTCCTAATTTATATAACCAAATTTCAGGTTGTACGCATTGAAAACAGTGATCATAACTTGCTTGAATTTGACTGGAAAACCCACCATAAAATACGCAAAACAATGAGAATGGACATTGAAGAAGAAGGTGGAAGAATGAGACTTAGAGTTAACGCAGATGAGGTGAGGAGTTTAACTTTGTCATACATCAAGAGAGCTTCAAGCCACTGTGAGATGGTGGTGGATTATGATCAGTGTTTAAACATCTACAGACACAAGACCAACATCCCTGGGAAGAACCCAAATGGAAACAAACACACTTATGATAAAATCCTAGTCGAAGAAAGGAAGAAAGTGAGAAGGACAGTGTGAGTAGCAAAAAAATTGTGTGACAAAAAAGACACGGAAGAAGCACACCGGATCAAAAAGGTGTACAAAAACTGGCTAAGATCACATAAGGCCACTATGAATCCAGCAGACTCAGAAAGCATGTTAAGATTACTAAAGGGTGAAAACTCAAGAGAATTCTGGTTGGTGATTAAGTCGCTAGTAAGTAGCCCTGCTAATGTAATCCATAATTATGTGGGAGAGGATAAGTGGAATGATGACTTTACAACGCTCTTTAAAAATCCAAACACAGAGAGCACAAGACCCTATAACGCGAGTGAGTCTCAATGGGATCTGCCCACGGATATAACATCAATTTAATGAAAATGAAGAAATTGAATAGCTCAAGGGCCCCTGGGCCTGATGGCTTGACAAACGCCCATTTAAAAGAAGTCCCAAAAATATGGGCCACATTCATTAGCAAAGTGTTCACCGTTATCACGCAAACCAAAACGGTCCCTCTTTTGTGGAAAAAAGCTATTATAGTCCCGATCTATAAACATGGACCTAGAGACCACCCGAAGAACTACAGGCCAATAGCGCTTTTAGACGTTATTGGCAAAGTTTATGGATCAACTCTGTTAGACATGTTTTCAAAGTGGGCAACAGACAAAGATCTAAGGGACCCGTTCCAGTCTGGTTTTGTAAAAAATGTAGGAACGGTGGCAAACATATTTCTAATTAACATCTTGAAAGCGAGGACCAGGGAAGGAAGACCGGGCTTGCATATGGCTTTCATTGACCTGGTCCAAGCATTTTGACCAGGTCAATCGGGAGCTTTTATGGGAGAAATTGGAAGCCAAAGAATGTCTGAGAACCATACTGGAACAAATTCAAGCCTTGCATACAGAGAAGTCAGTGTCAGTGTGTCTAAACCAGCAGGGTATGCTTTCCAAGCCCATATAAACATCAAGAGGAGTTAAGCAGGGCTGCCCTTTGGCCCCCACCCTGTTTAATGCATACTTATGGGATTTCAAGGACTCAGAGAACTTGGTTAGATCTTACCCACCAAAAATGGGAGGCAAAGTGATCTCTCACCTGTTATACGCAGACGATTTAATCCTATTAGACCAAACTCCCATAGGTCTACAAAGACAGTTGGATAACCTGAGTCTGTATATTGGAAAGAACAACCTGGAAATTAACACAACTAAAACAAAGATAATGTCCCTCCAAAAAGTGACCAGATCAATCAGTAACTTTACTTGGCATCTGGAAGGTGTGAAAATACAGACAGTCGCTGAATTCAAATACTTAGGAGTTATCATGATTAAGGATCCAGCAGAACTTAAGATGCAAGAACACCTATGGGACAAAGTAAAAAAACTGACATCTCAAGCCAAGGCAATTGAGAGAAAATTCTGCTGGTTTTCTATGAGACCAATCCTTCAATACTATTGGGCAAAGGTGATTCCATCACTAACCTATGGGGCAGAGGCTTATCTGAAATTACCAGAAAGATGGTTGAATAGAAAGCTATTTCTGGAGAGAGCTATTGATTCTACCATCTTCTACTCCAATGGCTTTAATAAGAAGGAAACTATGTTTTGGATCGTTGTAAGCCATTGTTGAGAGGAACAGACTGATGCTCTTCAGAAAGGTGATCATACCTGGCCGCCCACCTATCTTCAATATAATTGACAAAGACATTTTTGACGCAAATTCGAAAGCATTAAAGGCTTGGCGAGAGAGAACTATTCTGACTTTGGAAGAAATAGGATCCTCAGAAGATGAATTAGTGTACAATCCAACAAAAGTGGCCAAGAAGCTGGAAACTTGGGATTGGATAAAGACTCAAGACCTAGCGGGATCATATAAATTGGCTGAGCACATAACGTCAGTCAGCAGAAAACTAAACGACACAAGGAAATATTTGAAGATCTCCCCAAATAAACAATATCGTCAAACCTTTATGAGAGCACGCCTCAACATTCTGACAACGAATGAAATAAGGGCAATCAGAAGTACATCAAATACAGATGGATGTAGATTTTGTGGGAGAGCGGATTTCAAAGAAACTTTGAGACATCTCCTGTTGAACTGTACAGGTCTCACGAAAGAAAGAACTATACACATGATCCATATATTTAAGGACCTTCATTATTACAAAGAAGAGATTTGGTCGAATTGTTTAATGGAGGGTGAAAATACAAGCGAAACCATCGCAGTGACTCAATTCCTGCACCATATCGATTTCACAAGATTATAAGAAGTGGGTTCTTAGCTTCATGTTTTGCTGGGCTACAGGTTGATGGACTGCTTGTAAGAGCCTCTGCTTGATTGGCATGGTGCCCACTTTCCTCCTCTTGATATTACCCTTTTGGTGCACATGTATCTTGACCAAACCTGCTTTTAGTTCTTTTTGCTGTGTGGAACGATGTAAGAATGTGTATGTGGCACCATTCCTGTCATCTCTTAAATGTATTGGGTCATGAGAAGGTAGACTGGCTACTTAGAGAGAAATTGTAAAAAAATGTGCAAACATTTTTAATCAATAAAAAAAGCTATATATATTTTGAATGTTTACTCTGTGATATCTGATATAATGTTGTATTAAGCAGATGTATAGTCAGAGAGCTTTGCAAACAAAGGCATGAGAAGAGGTGGTGGGTGATGAGAGATTTCATAGGCTATCTTGTTACTTGCTCCAGTTTCCTGGAGTGGGCACACTGTTGTAAATGAATGGGCTGGTCGTTTATTGTCTATAGGAGGTCCCCAAATAGGTAAGGGCTGCTGTTGATCAGATGTCTGGGTTCATCTGGATCCAGTGGTGAGCCCCAGATACGACAGCGAGTGACCTCCAGTGCATGTGGGCTTGCCGACAGGAGGATGGAGAAAGCCCATACCTGAAGAATGCAGAGTGTGAGAAGGGGAGTAGAGATGGAATCTCTTCACGGTGAATGCAGGAGTGGACAGATCTGCGAATCACACATAGGACGGTGAACAAGATCCTTAAAAGAGATGAAGAACATTTTTAGCTGAAATCTCTGCAGCATCCCCTTTGAGATATTGGGCTTTCTAGGAGCAGGTGATTGTGCCACGAAAGGAGCCTAGAGCCTGATTCGGAGTTTGTCTAGGAAGGAAAAGCAAAGTCTTCAAGACTTTTCAGAAACATATCATTTTTGGTGGCTCTGTGGTGAGCCCGGAGCGCATTCCATAGTTATATTGATATGCCGGGGGAAATGTTCCTTCTACTAAGGTTTAAGTGTGGAATCATAAGTAGACGGCCCTTTCCTGATCTGAGTAGCATTTTGGTGAAGGCCAACTCCCATTAGTGTTCCCTAATTTAATTTCGTATCATCTACCTGTTAGATCTTTTCGAATCGGAAACATGGATCTCGAGCATTATGCGCTAAAAGGTCTTGAATGGCTCTATCACATCAGTTCACTTCTTGAGAGCAAAGAGAGAGCTGGGCCTTGATAGAGTCTGTAGCATTATAGTAGACAGTGAAATGTTCTCTCTCTCAGTGGGTCTACCCATCATGGAAACCCCGACCCTCTGAACTTGCCTTATTTTGTTGATCTCTACTCTTTTCATGTCTCTCCTAATAGGACCCCAGAAGAACCTGAACTGCAGTATCACCAGTGGTTCTATGCTACTACACCACAACATGTTCCAAGACCCCAGAGCAAATGAAAAGGTGCTAAAGGCAGTCATAAAGGTATCATGGCTGTCGTAACACATTTTGTTATGCCCCATGAGATGTTTGTGGCTTTTGTATTTGGAGGGGGGAAGGTAACAGGAGTTACATTTCCACTGGTCCTTTCCCCTTTGCCTTCAAAAACTGCTTTGTTTTACGCCAGCATGGTATTTCCATGGTGGCATATCATCAATGGATTCCTGTCAAATCTGATGACTCTTTACCAGGGGTGCACAACTGATTTTGACAGAGGGCCGAAAGTACCTTACATGAGGGCTATAGTGGGCCGAAAAGTAAATGTTGGTGGGGCGGTAGGCGGGGCGTGGCAGGAGGATTTTTAAACCCCCAATTTGTACTAAACACATGGAAAAAGAATGTTTTTGAGGGGTAACGATTTTTATTGGCATTTCAAACTTACATTTTGTACTACACATTTTCCATTGTTATAATTTATTTCTATTTAGTTATTGTATCTCGCCTGTTTAATTAACTTATATATATTTTATTGGCCCTAGATTGGACATGCCGTTATTTTGGACTGCTACAGTTTGCTGTTTGGGTTGCCCAAGAGGAGTATGGCCTTCGTTGAGTCAGGTTTCCTCAAAAAGCCAAAGATGAACATCTCCTAACTGTGCCTGTTTTAGCTTTATTATTGGGTTCACTCTTGGAGTGCAACACTATGCCCCATGGCCCCCTAACCCCCAACCAAACACTATGCCCCATGGCACCCTCACCCCCAACCAAACACTATGCCCCAGGGCCCTCTTACCTCCAACCAAACACTATGCCCCATGTCCCCCTCACCCCCAACCAAACACTATGCCCCATGTCCCTCACCCCCAACCAAACACTATGCCCCATGGCCCCCTCACACCCAACCAAACATTATGCCCCATGGCCCCCTCACCCCCAACCAAACACTATGCCCCATGGCCCCCTCACCCCCAACCAAACACTATGCCCCAGGACCCCCTTACCCCCAACCAAACACTATGCCCCATGGCCCCCTCACACCCAACCAAACACAATGCCCCATGCCCCCCTCACCCCCAACCAAACACTATGCCCCATGTCCCTCACCCCCATGTTCCTCTCTAATGATATGCTATGATATTTTATTTATATAGCGCCTATACACAATGTGTTTCAAAGCGCTTCTCGGCAAGGGAGGGAACAAGGGAAATACAAAACATTCTTACAGGCCATGAACAACAAGAATGCAAAATTAACTATCGTACTCGGCCTAGCGACACAGATAGGAAGGAAATGGGAACAGACAGGCGACTACCGTCCTAGGCCTGACAACATTTCTGGTAGAGCCGGAGAATTACACAAGGTGAGGGAAGGGGGAGGAGAAAGGAGGGAGAGGAAAAAAACAAGCTTTTATCGTACTAGGCCTGACGACATTTCAGATAGTGCTGGAGAGGGAGAGGGGATAGTAAGTGGGGGTGGGGGGCAAACATTTGTTACTATCATACTATGTCCAGGGACAATTCTGGACCTAGGAGTATGATCTTTAGGGGACTGCAGCTAATGCCAAAGAGCATCACTAAATGGGAACAGATCTACGCGGTGATGCCGATTTGGGTTTGGCCTGGGATTTATACACTGGGTGCAGTTGCTATACATCAGGCCAGTGGCCAGGGTTCGCACTGGCAAACACATTTCACCTGCCTGGGTGATCCTACGGGGCAAGGCTGCCCGCTGTCTCTGATGTTATTCATCCTGGCACCCCCCAACTCAGCACACACACTCTCAAACAAGCACCCATACAGACCCAAACCCCCCACCCCCCAAATCAGCACACACACAGACCCGAAACCCCCACCCCCCAACTCAGCAGACAAACATGCACCCATACAGACCCGAACCCCCACCCCCCTACCCAACTCCAAACCCCCCACCCCCCAACTCAGCACACACTCTCAAGCATGCACCCATACAGACCCGAACCCCCACCCCCCCAACTCAGCACACACACAAGCATGCACCCATACAGATCGAACCCCCTACGCCCCCCAACTCCAAACCCCCCACCCCCCAAATCAGCACACACACAAACCAGCACCCATACATACCCAAACCCCACCCCCCAACTCAGCACACACACACAAGCACCCATACAGACCCGAACCCCCACCCCCCAACTCAGCACACACACAAACATGCACCCATACATATCCAAACCCCACCCCCCAACTCAGCACACACACACAAGCACCCATACAGACCCGAACCCCCACCCCCCAACTCAGCACACACACAAACATGCACCCATACAGACCCAAACCCCCCACGCCCCCCAACTCCAAACCCCCCACCCCCCAAATCAGCACACACACAAACCAGCACCCATACATACTCAAACCCCCACCCCCCAACTCAGCACACACACAAACATGCACCCATACAGACCCGAACCCCCCACCCCCCAAATCAGCACACACACAAACATGCACCCATACAGACCCAAACCCCCCACCCCCCAAATCAGCACACACACACAAGTTCCCATACGGACCCGAACCCCCACCCCCCAACTCAGCACACACACAAACATGCACCCATACAGACCCGAACCCCTCACCCCCAACTCAGCACACACACAAACATGCACCCATACAGACCCAAACCCCCCACGCCCCAACTCAGCACACACACAAACATGCACCCATACAGACCCGAACCCCCCACCCCCCAACTCCAAACCCCCGACCCCCCAACTGAGCACACACACTCTCGAGCATGCACCCATACAGACCCAAACCCCCCACCCCCCAACTCAGCATACACACAAACATGCACCCATACAGACCAGAAACCCCCACCCCCCAACTCCAAACCCCCCACCCCCCAAATCAGCACACATACAAACCAGCACCCATACAGACCCGAACCCTCCCATCCCCCAACTCAGCACACACAAACATGCACCCATACAGACCCGAACCCCCCACCCCCCAACTCAGCACACTCTCAAACATGCAAACATACAGACCCAAACCCCCCACCCCCCAACTCAGCACACACACTCTCAAGCATGCACCCATACAGACCCGAACCCCCACCCCCCAAATCAGCACACACACAGACATGCACCCATACAGACCCGAACCCCCAACCCCCAACTCAGCACACAAAAAACATTCAAATCAAAACATTCATACACATCCGACAACCCCCCCACCCCGCATCTCAACAAACACACAAAAAACATTCAAATACAAACATTCATACACATCCGACACTCCCCCCACCCCCGCATCTCAACATATACACAAAAAACATTCAAATCCAAACATTCATACACATCCGACACCCCCCCAGCCCCCCGCATCTCAACATACACACAAAATACATTCAAATCCAAACATTCATACACATCCGACACCCCCCCACCCCCGCATCTCAACATACACACAAAAACATTCAAATCTAAACATTCATACACATCCGATACACATCCAACACCCCCCATCCCCGCATCTCAACATACACACAAAAAACATTCAAATCCAAACATTCATACACATCCGACACCCCCCCACCCCCGCATCTCAACATACACACAAAATACATTCAAATCCAAACATTCATACACATCCGACACACATCCGACACCCCCCCCCCATCGCAACATACACGCACAAACATAAAGCAAAACAGACCCGACACACAAACACAAACAGATCACTTACCGGAGACGTGCTGGAAGGCAGGTAAGTGGCAGGTAAGCTGGAACGCTGGAATCGTACTACGGCTGGCGTGGTCCAAGGCTGAAATGCCTTCCGGCATCAAGCCTTATGGACGACGCCAGCCGTAGTGCTGGCCCTCCATTGGTGCAGCACACACGCATTACGTGGCTCGTAGGAGTGACGTGGTGCGTGTGTGTGCTGAGCCAATGAGTGCCAGTGTTTTGTCCGGCCCGGAAGACAACAAAGACTTTCCTAATGGAGGGCGGCCGTGGGCGGCCCTCCATTAGGAAAGTCTTTGTGCCTCGCGGGCCGGACAAAAGAGCATGGCGGGCCGCAACTGGCCCACGGGCCATATGTTGTGCACCCATGCTTTACACCATCAAAAAACAGACAGATTCCATAGCAATCCATTGTAAATGCTGCCTGCCATGCGTAAATGTGTTTGATTTTTAGTTCCGTACCCTGAATAGGCCCCCACCTTTCCACGGTACTGCAATGAATCCTGCAGAGTCATCAATGAATCCCAGCCTATAGTCTCCTCCCATGTGGCCAGGGGATGGCAGCCGCTACCTGATCCAGACCATAGGTCAGGCATTATGAAGGAGGATCACCTGGGAGGAGATGGCTGTCGGGGTGAAGTGGTGACTCCCTCAGGAGAGACAAACAGGCCGATTCATGGAATAATTAGCGCGGCGCAAGTGGGCAAAAACGTGCGAATCGCAGTGGAATTGCGAAAATCGCAGTGCAAGTGCGAAAATCGCACGGAAAGCAGCGCACATCGATTCATGGAAGGGCGTGCGCGAAAAAACCATCTGATGTGCGCTAAAAAAGTGCGCGGTGCACATTGGCGCACAGGCCATCTAACGGCGTGTGCCAGGTCACAGCGAAAATCGCACAGGCCACAGCGAAAATCGCACATAGCGCGGCGCACGCAACAAAAGTAGGCGGAACACGGGGCGTAACACTCGGAATGGGGAACAACTTGCCAAAATGTGGGCGTCACGGGGGAAGTACAGGGTGCAAGTGCGCGGAACGCCCACACGCTCGCCCACAACACGTATTCATGGAATCGAATAGGGCAAAACAGCGCACTGTCAAACCAGCGCACAGGCACAAACACGACCGCCACAAGAAAGCAGGCGGTAGCGTCCCTGCGCCTGTAAAAAATGTGCGCCAAAAGGTGCGCCAACAAATAGCACCTGTATACAGCTATGATGAATGTCCCATACTGTGGCCCTCCAGGACAAATGATGTGCAAAGGGGTACCCACAAACACGGACACCCGCTGACTGAAAAATAACGTGTGCGTGTATTTCAGGGGGCGCAGGAAGTTTCACACGCAAATTGGCTCGGTACATGGATTCCAGGGGTGCGCGGGAAGTACCACACGCGATTTGGCTGGGTACGTGGATTCCAGGGGTGCGCGGGAAGTTCCACACGTGATTTGGCCGGGTACGTGGATTTCAGGGTTGCGCGGGAAGTTCAACACGCGATTTGGCTGGGTACGTGGATTTCAGGGGTGCGCGGGAAGTTCCACACGCGATCTGGCCGGGTACGTGGATTTCAGGGGTGCGCAGGAAGTTCAAAACACGATTTGGCTGGGTACGTGGATTTCAGGGGTGCGCGCGAAGTTTCACACGCGATTTGGCTGGTTACGTGGATTTCAGGGGTGCGCGCGAAGTTTCACACGCGATTTGGCTGGTTACGTGGATTCCAGGGGTGTGCGGGAAGTTTCACACGCGATGGGTACGCGTATTTCGGTGTTGCGGGGGAATGCTACATGTGATATGGCCATGTGGGTCCCCCCAGGTGTTCCCTCTACACCCTCCACGGCCCCTGCAGGCAGCCCACACCACAGGGTACTACCCTGCACCCCTGCTCATGTCCCACAGGCAACCCATCCACCATGGCCATGCCCACCAGCCAACCCACATGTCACCTTGCACCACTGATCACCAACACATGTCTCCCACCACCCCCACCCCCCAGCCACCAGGGGCAGCCTCCACCAGGCCCCCACTCATGTCTCCCACCACCCCACCCCCCAGCCACCAGGGGAAGCCTCCACCAGGCCCCCACTCATGTCCCCTATTACCCCCACCCCCCCGCAGTACAGGGGAAGCCTCCACCAGGCCCCCACCCGTGTCTCCCACCACCCCTAGCCCCCAGCAGTCAGGGGCAGCCTCCACCAGGCCCCAATTCATGTCTCCCACCACCCCCACCCCCCAGCCACCAGGGGCAGCCTCCACTAGGCCCCCACTCATGTCCCCTATTACCCCCACCCCCCCGCAGTGCAGGGAAACCCTCCACCAGGCCCCCACTCATGTCTCCCACCACCCCCACCCCCCAGCCACCAGGGGCAGCCTCCACCAGGCCCCCACCCATGTCTCCCACCACCCCCACCCCCCAGCCACCAGAGGCAGCCTCCACCAGGCCCCCACTCATGTCTCCCACCACCCCCACCCCCCAGCCACCAGGGGAACCCTCCACCAAGCCCCCACTCATGTCCCCTATCACCCCCACCCCCCGCAGTGCAGGGGCAGCCTCCACCAGGCCCCCACCCATGTCTCCCACCACCCCCTAGCCCCCAGCAGTCAGGGGCAGCCTCCACCAGGCCCCTACTCATGTCTCCCACCACCCCCACCCCCCAGCCACCAGGGGCAGCCTCCACCAGCCCCCCACTCATGTCCCCTACTACCCCCACCCCCCGCAGTGCAGGGGAACCCTCCACCAGGCCCCCACTCATGTCTCCCACCACCCCCACCACCCTGCCACCAGGGGCAGCCTCCACCAGGCCCCCACCCATGTCTCCCACCACCCCCACCCCCCAGCCACCAGGGGCAGCCTCCACCAGGCCCCCACTCATGTCTCCCACCACCCGCACCCCCCAGCCACCAGGGGCACCCTCCACCAAGCCCCCACTCATGTCCCCTATCACCCCCACCCTCCCGCAGTGCAGGGGCAGCCTCCACCAGGCCCCCACTCATGTCTCCCACCACCCCCAGCCACCAGGGGCAGCCTCCACCAGGCCCCCACTCATGTCCCCTACTACCCTCACCCCCCCGCAGTGCAGGGGAACCCTCCACCAGGCCCCCACTCATGTCTCCCACCACCCCCACCACCCGGCCACCAGGGGCAGCCTCCACCAGTCCCCCACCCATGTCTCCCACCACCCCCACCCCCCAGCCACCAGGGGCACCCTCCACCAAGCCCCCACTCATGTCCCCTATCACCCCCACCCTCCCGCAGCGCAGGGGCAGCCTCCACCAGGCCCCCACTCATGTCTCCCACCACCTCCACCCCCCAGCAGCCAGGGGCAGCCTCCACCAAGCCCCCACTCATGTCCCCTATCACCCCCACCCCCCCGCAGTGCAGGGGCAGCCTCCACCAGGCCCCCACTCATGTCTCCCACCACCCCCACCCCCCAGCCACCAGGGGCAGCCTCCACCAGTCCCCCACCCATGTCTCCCACCACCCCCACCCCCCAGCCACCAGGGGCAGCCTCCACCAGGCCCCCACTCATGTCTCCCACCACCCCCACCCCCCAGCCACCAGGGGCACCCTCCACCAAGCCCCCACTCATGTCCCCTATCACCCCCACCCTCCCGCAGTGCAGGGGCAGCCTCCACCAGGCCCCCACTCATGTCTCCCACCACCTCCACCCCCCAGCAGTCAGGTGCAGCCTCCATCAAGCACCCACTCATGTCCCCTATCACCCCCACCCCCCCGCAGTGCAGGGGCAGCCTCCACCAGGCCCCCACTCATGTCTCCCACCACCCCCACCCCCCAGCCACCAGGGGCAGCCTCCACCAGGCCCCCACTCATATCTCCCACCACCCCCACCCCCCAGCCACCAGGGGCACCCTCCACCAAGCCCCCACTCATGTCCCCTATCACCCCCACGCAGTGCAGGGGCATCCTCCACCAGGCCCCCACTCATGTCCCCTATTACCCCCACCCCCCCGCAGTGCAGGGGCACCCTCCACCAGGCCCCCACCCATGTCTCCCACCACCCCCTACCCCCCAGCAGTCAGGGGCAGCCTCCACCAGGCCCCCACTCATATCTCCCACCACCCCCACCCCCAGCCACCAGGGGCACCCTCAACCAGGCCCCCACCCATGTTTCCCACCACCCCCTACCCCCCAGCAGTCAGGGGCAGCCTCCACCAGGCCCCCACTCATGTCTCCCACCACCCCCACCCCCCAGCCACCAGGGGCAGCCTCCACCAGGCCCCCACTCATGTCCCCTATTACCCCCAACCCCCGCAGTGCAGGGGAACCCTCCACCAGGCCCCCACTCATGTCTCCCACCACCCCCACCCCCCAGCCACCAGGGGCAGCCTCCACCAGGCCCCCACTCATGTCTCCCACCACCCCCTACCCCCCAGCCACCAGGGGCACCCTCCACCAAGCCCCCACTCATGTCCCCTATCACCCCCACCCCCCCCGCAGTGCAGGGGCAGCCTCCACCAGGCCCCCACTCATGTCTCCCACCACCCCCACCCCCCAGCAGTCAGAGGCAGCCTCCACCAAGCCCCCACTCATGTCCCCTATCACCCCCACCCCCCGCAGTGCAGGGGCAGCCTCCACCAGGCCCCCACTCATGTCTCCCACCACCCCCACCCCCCAGCCACCAGGGGCACCCTCCACCAAGCCCCCACTCATGTCCCCTATCACCCCCACCCCCACGCAGTGCAGGGGCAGCCTCCACCAGGCCCCCACTCATGTCTCCCACCACCCCCTACCCCCCAGCAGTCAGGGGCAGCCTCCACCAGGCCCCCACTCATGTCTCCCACCACCACCACCCCCTAGCCACCAGGGGCACCCTCCACCAGGCCCCCACCCATGTCTTCCACCACCCCCTACCCCCCCAGCAGTCAGGGGCAGCCTCCACCAGGCCCCCACTCATGTCTCCCACTACCCCCACCCCCCAGCCACCAGGGGCAGCCTCCACCAGGCCCCCACTCATGTCCCCTATTACCCCCACCCCCCGCAGTGCAGGGAAACCCTCCACCAGGCCCCCACCCATGTCTTCCACCACCCCATAGCCCCCAGCAGTCAGGGGCAGCCTCCACCAGGCCCCCACTCATGTCTCCCACCACCCCCACCCCCCAGCCACCAGGGGCAGCCTCCACCAGGCCCCCACTCATGTCCCCTATTACCCCCACCCCCATGCAGTGCAGGGGAACCCTCCACCAGGCCCCCACTCATGTCTCCCACCACCCCCAGCCACCAGGGACACCCTCCACCAGGCCCCCACTCATGTCTCCCACCCCCCCCACCCCCCAGCCACCAGGGGCAGCCTCCACCAGGCCCCCACTCATGTCCCCTATCACCCCCACCCCCAGCCACCAGGGGCACCCTCCACCAGGCCCCCACCCATGTCTCCCACCACCCCCTACCCCCCAGCAGTCAAGGGCAGCTTCCACCAGGCCCCCACTCATGTCTCCCACCACCCCCACCCCCCAGCAGTCAGGGCAGCCTCCACCAAGCCCCCACTCATGTCCCCTATCACCCCCACCCCCCTGCGGTGCAGGGGCAGCCTCCACCAGGCCCCCACTCATGTCTCCCACCACCCCCACCCCCCCCCGCAGTCAGGGGCAGCCTCCACCAAGCCCCCACTCATGTCCCCTATCACCCCCACCCCCCCCCGTAGTGCAGGGGCAGCCTCCACCAGGCCCCCACTCATGTCTCCCACCACCCCCACCCCCCAGCAGTCAGGGGCAGTCTCCACCAAGCCCCCACTCATGTCCCCTATCACCCCCAACCCCCCCGCTGTGCAGGGGCAGCCTCCACCAGGCCCCCACTCATGTCTCCCACCACCCCCTACCCCCCAGCAGTCAGGGGCACCCTCCACCAGGCCCCCACCCATGTCTCCCACCACCCCCTACCCCCCAGCAGTCAGGGGCAGCCTCCACCAGGCCCCCATTCATGTCTCCCACCCCCCAGCCACCAGGGGCACCCTCCACCAGGCCCCCACCCATGTCTCCCACCACCCCCTACCCCCCAGCAGTCAGGGGCAGCCTCCACCAGGCCCCCACTCATGTCTCCCACCACCCCCACCCCCCAGCCACCAGGGGCAGCCTCCACCAGGCCCCCACTCATGTCCCCTATTACCCCCACCCCCCTGCAGTGCAGGGGAACCCTCCACCAGGCCCCCACTCATGTCTCCCACCACCCCCACCCCCCAGCCACCAGGGGCAGCCTCCACCAGGCCCCCACACATGTCTCCCACCACCCCCAGCCACCAGGGGCAGCCTCCACCAGGCCCCCACTCATGTCTCCCACCACCCCCACCCCCCAGCCACCAGGGGCACCCTCCACCAAGCCCCCACTCATGTCCCCTATCACCCCCATCCCCCCGCAGTGCAGGGGCAGCCTCCACCAGGCCCCCACTCATGTCTCCCACCACCCCCACCCCCCAGCAGTCAGGGGCAGCCTCCACCAAGCCCCCACTCATGTCCCCTATCACCCCCACCCCCATGCAGTGCAGGGGCAGCCTCCACCAGGCCCCCACTCATGTCTCCCACCACCCCCACACCCCAGCAGTCAGGGGCAGCCTCCACCAAGCCCTCACTCATGTCCCCTATCACCCCCACCCCCGGAGTGCAGGGGCAGCCTCCACCAGGCCCCCACTCATGTCTCCCACCACCCCCTAACCCCCAGCAGTCAGGGGCACCCTCCACCAGGCCCCCACTCATGTCTCCCACCACCCCCACCACCCCCAGCCACCAGGGGCAGCCTCCACCAGGCTCCCACCCATGTCTCCCACCACCCCCACCCCCCAGCCACCAGGGCAGCCTCCACCAGGCCCCCACTCATGTCTCCCACCACCCCCACCCCCCAGCCGTGCAATTCGCCTGGGTACGTATACTTCGTGGTGTGCGTGAAGTTCCACACGCGATTGTACGTGTACTTCGGGGTGCGCGTGAACTTCCACACGCGATTTGCCTGGGTACGTGTATTACTGGGGGTGCGCGTGAACTTCCACACGCGATTTGCCTGGGTACGTGTACTTCGGAATGCGCGTGAACTTCCACACGCGATTGGGCCTGTGAGAGTGGGTCACATGTATTCCAGGGGTGGGCAGGAATATTTACCCCCGACTGTGCCTGTGAGAGCGTGCTACGTGTATTCCTGGTGTGGGTGGGAAGATTCACACGTTCGCCTACGACGTGCCGAAAAAGGGTCCAATCCTGACACACGTACGCCAGCATGAAGCAGGCGTATGTCGACCCGCGCAGCATAAAAGTGCACGCAAACCACAAACAAGCTCATACGCCAGGATGAATATACCATTCCTAGCAGCAGTGGCCGTGGGTTACCAAAGGAGGAGGAGGAGGATAGTGAGGGCCCGAATTTTCACTCCCAGAACCAGCCTTTTTGGGATGCCTGATGACCAGGTGTATGGGAGGTACAGGTTTCCCCCACACATAATACTGGACCTGGTCAGTGAGTGGGAGGATGACCTCACATCACCCACCCTGTGCTCCCAAGCACTCAGCCCCCTGGAGAAGGTCCTCAATGTACTGCACTTCTTGGCCACAGGACCATTTCAGCGGACAAGTGCCATAGTGGGTGGGGTGTCACAGGCCACGCAGTCACGCTGCCTACACCAGGTCTTGAACATCATCACTGCACGCCCATCAGTCCGTAGGCACATATACCTGCCCAGGACACCTGCAGAAAGGCAGGCTGCCACCCTCGATTTCTACAGTGTGGCACAATTTCCAAAAGTGCTAGGTGCCATTGACTGCACCCATGTGGCACTACGTCCCCCCAGGGCATCTGAGCACATCTATAGGAACCGCAAGCACTGGCATTCCATCAACGTGCAGGTAGTATGTAATGCTAAGGGAATCATCACCTCAGTATATGCCAACTATCCAGGGTCCACCCACGACAGCTTCATTTACCGAATGTCTACCCTAAGCCGGGACCTAGAAGCTGGCCGGCATGGTGATGCATGGCTGCTTGGTGAGTATGAATGCCACTGCACATGCATGCATGTCAGATGCAGAGTTATGTCACTACCCCACTAATGATACCCATCACCTCCTCACCAGGGGACAGTGCCTACCCTCTGAGCACCCACATGATGACGCCAATTCGGAACCCCATCACGCCTCCAGAGGTAAGATACAACACAGCCCATATTGCAACCCAGGGCATAGTGGAGCGCACATTCGGAGTGCTCAAGTCACGCTTTCGCTCCCTTGACCGGTCTGGCGGGCAGCTGTTATATGCGCCCCCAGTAGTGTGCAGGATCATAGTGGCAGCATGTATCCTGCACAATGTTGCAACACGCCGGGGCCTGGCCGTGGACATGGTGGTGCCCCCACATCCCCAACCACATGCACACCCGCTGCGCATGGGAGGGGAGAGGGCACGGGGTGAGGCAGCCCGTACGCAGATGGTGGCTAATTACTTCACATAGAAATCACACCCCAGTGTAGTGCACACAGGCCTGGCACATACCATCTGATAAGCAATGATGACTCGACCTGACAATTAAGACGAACAAAGGGACTGTCAACTGTCAGAACCATAGCAGCCTGAGATTGTTCATGTGGAAGTGTCACAATGTGTGCATCCCTACCTACACAAACACCACCAATGCAGTGTCATGAAAAGACACTTCCATGCTGCACAAATGAATACCCACTTGCAAAATACTACATGAAAACAGTGCCATGTCACCCACCCCCTCCACGGCACGGCCACACAACACACCATGGCATGTCATGCAATGTGAGAGGACAGAAATGAATCCCCACAACATGCCCCAAGTGTCAGCAGCTACAGTGTCCCTAATGGAAACCTGTCCACACATGAAATGCTCACAGTAATGCAGGACCTACAGCCCGCATTACCAAATACTTACCAATAATACCAATCACCTACACAACCTCCAACCTACCTTAAACATGACATTACAGACTTAAAAATGTGCTAGCCTCACCACCTGATGATGACAGCCCTCCGAACACTTGCAAGTATACAGTGTTAGCGCCACGCAAGAGTGTAGGTGCACTGCTTACAACATGGACTCCAGTTCCAAGGTGGACCGCATTGTGAAGACATGAGGAATGGACCTGAAAATATGGAGGATGAGATGGATGCAGAGGCACATATCAATACACCACGCAGTGTACAATACAACAACAATATGCACTATGAATGTATACACAGTATTGACTACAGACTGCCCACACAGCTCATGGGAGTCTAATGTCACCATGTACGTTAATGTCACTTGGGCACACCCTTTGCAAGCCCATGGAAACGGGAAGCAGGAGGGGTGTGTGTGACAAAAACCCAAGCATCTGAACCAAATCCATGACAAGCCTGCATGTGCCCAGCCACAATGCAGCGTATGCCCACGGGAGCCACACAAGGCAACACACTGTCCCAAAAATAAATAAATAAATAAATAAATAAAACAAATGGCCATTAATGGGCCCGGGGGTGTTGGGGAGGCCACCCAGGAGGTCCGAGGACAGGGTGCACACCAAAACCCACCTGTGTGGATCTTGCGGAAAAAAAACACCTCCATGGGCTCATGGCCCACACGGCTACCCTATTGTGGGAGTATAACTGCTGTCGCTATTCTCACCCTGTGCAGCTGCATCCGGAGGTGGTGGCACTATGGGAGGCAGCCCACGCAAGGCCCTAGTCTGTTCCTCCATGGCTGCAAGCATGCGGGTGTGGTAGGTCTCGTTCTGGAGGATGAGTGTGCGGAGGTCCCCATGCAACAACTCACGGGATGCCCGGACCTCCGCCCTAGTTGCCTGCATCTCAGCTGAGAGCGTACGGGTGAGACGCTCCAGCTGCTGTTCTGTCCTTCGGTTTGTTGAAGCCTCAAGCTCAACAAGAGTCGTCCTGAGGTGAAGGAGTTCCAGCCTCAGGGCTTCCCTGTGGCCCTGGGACTCTATGGAGATGGCTTCCTGCAGAGTCGCCAGTGCCGCCCGCCTGTCCCTGTTGGACGCCAACATGTCCTCCCTGTGTGACTGGCAGATGGAGTCGGTTGCCTGCTGTAGTCGCTCCATCAGCCTTTCGGGGGGGACAATAGAAGTGGCCACCCTATCCATGGCCTGAGCCATCATCTCTGATGATGCTGCCTGTTGGGTTGCCATACCGTAAATGGATTGCTCCCATGCGGTATTGCCAGGTGGCGTACGGCCACCACGTCGGCGGGCACCACACCTGTCTGGGGCAAGGCAAACTGCGCCTTGCTGTGCCGGCACTGCCTGAGGCTGCAGGACTGCATTCCCCCTCTGATCTGCTGGCCCAGGAACAGGATCAGATGTCGCGGAGTGTGACCCTGCATCCGTAACCACCAAAGGCGTACCTGCCAACACGGACATCCACATTGAGGGTTCTAACCCTGGTGCAGGTGGGTCGGACAGAACAGAATCCCTCCCAGGAACACTCAGCTGCGACGTCACGTAGGTCTCATCATCCGAATCAACACCTGAGTACAGCTCGGGGGAGGTGCAGCCAGAGACACCCCTTGAGAGCACGACCTGCAGCAGTTGTGGGTTCTAACCCACCACCACACCACGTCCCTCACTGGTGGTCGGTCGGCCCTCAGACCCCTCCTGGGTCTGCACCATCTCCACAACCCCAGCAGTATCAGGTGCGTCTTCCCCTGCAAAGACATAAAAGAAAACAAATGGAAACAGGCATTAGCACTATGGCACACAATGAGTGCTGAGAGGCTACAGAAACCGTACTTGATTGACACATGTCCCACATGACTAAAACACTCCCATGCATGCACCGTCACTGTGTGTGATGGGGAGGCAGATGCCACACATTGATGACACCAAGATGGAAGATGAACACATTTGCTGCATGCTGCCTAGCAGTGCCATCACACATTGGCCAGTGATTGGCAGGTCAAATACACATGCCATCACACAGATGGCATGTACCCTAGCCATGAAGTGAAGAGGGAGAGGAGGTCACCAATTGTTAATTCAATCCAGTTTGTTCATATGATTGATTATTTTCATTGTAATGGTTCTAATGTTTAACATGCAGCTGCCAGTCAAAAATGGTCCTATAGCACAGGGACATGTCCAAACTAATCATGTCCACAAAACTGAGCCAGTCCACTGTACCATAGCCATGTCAGACATGTGACAATAGGACTGAGAAATCCCGAGTAAAAGTGGTGGTATGCAAACAATCTGCCTGAATTAACAGAGGTAAATAAGCAACAGTGTAGTGGCAAGATGACACTCCAAGGGCAACTGGAGTGGTGTTGGGCTGGATGTCTAATGTTGGCCGAAGGGATGCTGCTATACCCAAATGCTGGTGGCAAGAATGTTTAGGAAGAGGCACATGGGTGAGCCGAACCACTCAGGCACACACACCCTCCCCTGGCACACAAACAGAAGCCCTCCCACACACAACATGCACATGGATGACACACACATGCATGTGCACTCACCGGACAATGCCTCGTAATCTGCCACTACTCTCACGCCTTGGATCTGTTCCTCCGTGACGTAGGTCCCAGCAACCTGCTCATGTGGAGTGAGTTCTATGTCGTCTGCTGGAGACCCACCTCCAGTCACTAGAGTTGCGGCATGACTTGAGGCCAGCTTATTCTTTGCCCTGCGCTTCAGGTCATTCCAGCGCTTGTAGCAATCATTAGCTGTGCGCCTCACGATTCCAAGGGCACTTATGATGTCCGCAATGGTCTGCCAGTGTGCCTGACGTTGTGCAGGTGTGGTCTTGGATCTTGCAACAATCACCATTTTGCGGTCATGTGCGGACACATACTCTACAAGTGCATTCAGTTCGGCCTCATTGAAGCTGGGCTTCCTTGACGGGCCGGACTGTGTAGCCGTGTCTGGGGCATCAGCCTCTACTGGACGAGCACTCTTCCTCTTCCGCTTGGAAGGTGGTGGGGATCCGGAGTGTCCTGCGCCGCTCTGGACACTAGGGGCAGGAGCGTGGGATTGCACACTCAGCATGGGAGTTGGTGCAGGCATTATCTCAAGTGTGATGGTGTCAGGGGGAATGTCAGCATGATGGACTTGGACTTGTTCGCCTCCCAGCCATGGCACTGATGATATTGTGCGTATGGGAGTTGATGTGAACTATTGTCCTGGGCAATTGGGGGTCAAAGGGCTTGGGTACCAGATGGTAAACATACCCTAGTGCTCTAGCAAGGCTGTATGTCACCCCTGGGGAAAGATGACGGGTCACGCAACGCACAGGCACCCCAAAAAAGGGAAGTAAGGTGCACGCAACCCCTCCTAGACCACGTGCGTTGAAAAAAAATCCTGCACTACGCTGTGGCACCCAGGAACACAAGAATGAACGTATGCGTGTCACACGCAGCCTAGAATGACCTCTGAAGGGGTATGCGACACACGGGGCAAGCACAGATGTTAGAAACATGCGCGACTCACCGTCTGCCAGGAACAAAAGTGTGAAAAATATGCACGTGTGCATGTTGGCAACACCCCCGCCAAAAGAAGAATTGTACGCTGTCTGAGGAGACAGGACAACAGTAGTAGGGAAGCTGTTTGAGGAAACAGGCCCAGGAAAAAGAGGAAAAGAGAAAAAACTGTCAGAGGTAACAGGGAGTACGAACTGGAAACACTGTGAAGTAAATCGCGTGTGAACCGACAAGAAGTACAGATTTCACCCACTCGCTCTCCACGAAAAGCACGTACAAGGAAATGGCGTCCTACACGTACCTTTTATACACACGTCACAGACGCGCATACGCAATGAGGCCATTTCCACCAATTACGCGCTTTGACACTCGGACGTGTATCTCTTCATTTTTACACGCGCCATTCTCTACGGCCATGCGCGTGACGTCACAGCTGCGCATGGTGGCCTTTGGGCCAATGAAATCGCAAATGCGAGCACACGTGGTAAAACTGCACGTCCAAGTGTCATCGCGTGTATTTGGAGGGAAGTGAGCGTACACGCGATTGGCCTGGGTACGTGTATTACTGGGGGTGCGCAGGAAGTTCCACACGCGATTGGTGGAAATCCACATGTGCTCTGTCATCACGTGTAATGAGGGGAACACCCGCGCACCTCACGTCACAGACGCGCTCACGCGCTAAGGGCCTTTGGTCCAATGAAATCGCATATGCATGCTGACGTGCATACGACCTTAGGGCCTGTCCTCGATTTACACGCAGACGTGCAGGATTTTCACGTGCCAAATCACTCCGTATCAAGCTGGCCACGCGTAAGCACACGGAAGACCACGCTCCTGCCCAGAAGGCCGAACTACTGCCCCCCAGAGCCCTGAGCACGCTCCCACCTGCCATCTGCTGCTGCCTGACTGCCTGCTGCCCACGTGCCCTGCCATTTGCTGCCTGCACATCAGCCAGGGGTGCTGTTGCTGTGACCACCCCTGCTGGAACTGAAGACTCCCGACTGGGATTACATCGCTCCACAGCCCAGCCCCAGGAACCAGTTGCCCACCCACTCCTGCCTCTGGGGTTGTCATGTCGGGGCAAACACCATCTGAGACCACTGACAACCCCCGGCCAGAGAGGCAGAGGGGCACCAGCTTCAGTGCCACCGAAGTTGGTGTCCTGGTGGAGCAAGTCCTGGGGCAGTATGATGCCCTCTTTGGAAGTTCCCGCGCCGACAAGGAAGGACGGACTCGGATCTGGACTGACATCGTGACTGCCATCAACACGGAGGGGGTGGAAATCCGCGACTTCCAACATGTCAAGAAGCGTTGGGAGGACTTCAGGTCCAGGACCCTGAACAAGGCCCGGCGCCTCTTGAAGGCAGCGGATGCCAAGGGGCGCCGGGGCCACTTGTCGGAAGAACAGATGAGGGTCCTGGAACGCATATCCCCAGCGCTCCTCGTCCAGGTCCTTGAGAGGCTGACCCGTCTGAAGTCGAGCGGTAAGTGTACATGCATTCTGATTGTGAGCTGTGCGTGTGGTGATTTTTCAGTAGTGTGCAGGTTGCACATCTGTTTGTATGGGGTCGAGTATGGGTGGGGGTGTACAGGGCCGTGGGGCTAACACATGCGAGGGCTGGTATGTGTGAGACATGGATGGTGCTTGTGTGTGTAGGCTTGCATGCCAAATGCAGTTGTGTGGGCACACATGTTTGGATGAATGTGTATGTAAGTAGACATGTCCGTGATGTCACGCATGTATGTTGTTTTCAGCTGCATGTATCAGCACTGTGTACATGTGCATGTGTGTGTATTTGACAAGGGTGCAAGAGTGATGCAACATGGATGCATGTGACAGCGGTATGTGGAAGCCTGATGGGCAGATGTGACATGGATGCCCATCAGAACACTGCGACACTTGGCAGAGGTGTACACATGCATGCAAGTGTGGTGGTGTGTGTACATGTGTGGTGCACTTCCTGTGTTGCATGTGATGTCTGGCTTACCTTTGCCTGCTCATGCTGTTGTATGTGTATGGATGGTGCTGGCAGTTGCGATATGGCTGTGCTATGGCTCATGTGTGCGAGTTGAAATGACATGTGTGTTGGGGATTGTGATGCCATGTCTGAGGTTTGCCAATGCCACTCATGTACAACTGTCATGTGTGTATGTGTCCATTGTACAGTGCCCTGATGCCTGTGTTTTATTTCTCCCTGTCTGCAGCGTCAACTGATGAAGAGGGCGGAGAAGGTGCTGTGGAGCACAGTGGCGGGATCCCACCGCCAGCCGGAGACGCAAGGCCTGGCTCCCATCCCATGTTGTCATCTGGTCGGGGAGTGAGAAGTCCGGTGCCGCGTCCCAGGCCGCAGCTGCCGGGGGGAGGTCCAAGAGGCGGAGGTTGGAGTTGGACTCCTCGGCAGCAGAAGGGGCAGCTGGGACCCCACAGGGCCCAACGGGGGAAGATGGCACGGAGTCATCCAGGTTGGTGGGGGGTATGGTGGAGGAGGAGGCCGTGCAAGCAACAGAGACAGGGTCTGGAGGTGGGGATCCCACTGGTGCTAGTGGTGCAGTGCAGGACCAGGGACAGGAGGCAGCACAGGCCGCCGCAGAGGTGCCTGTGTGCAATCCTGTCCCTGATCCTGTCCCTGCATCATCTTGCACCAGCAGGGATGTCTACGTTCAGACCCGTTTTCAGGCAGGGGATGACCTCAAGACAACTGGCCTTTCTCTGCCTGCGGACGTGGCTATCCGGGTCCGGGTTGAGCCTGTTCTGAGTGGTGTGGCGTTGCGTCAACGGGCCATGCGAGGTGACCTGCAGTCTTTTCATGAGGAGACTGCACGTCATCTCGAATGGCTCGTTGACCACGTCAGCCTGCTGGGACAGGTCACCCAGGCCGGATTCCTCCGTATGATGAGGCTTGCTACGACCCCCTCCTCAACTGAACCCCCTACGCGCCAGTCGTCCTCCGTGGCATCTTCCCACCCATCAGTCACCTGGGTGCCCTGTGGAGCTGCCTCTGACGGTGCGGCCAGGCAGGTGGAGGAGGCATCCCTGCCACAGTCGGGAGTCGGACGTCCAGCAGGGGTGGCCACGTCACGGCTGCACCCCAGCCGGCGGAGGATGTGCAGGCAGCAGGAGGCAGTGCACGGGCAGAGGCACAGCAGCAGCAGCAACGTGGTGGGAGCCATGAAGGCTCGGGGCCTTCAACATCGGAGGGGCAGGCATCGGCCGGAGGGCAGGAGGACCCAGGACAGAGAGTGTCTTCCGTGTGGCAGCGGTTGGGCCACGCCATAGATGCGGAGCGGCAGCGGGCGGAAGAGGCAAGGCTCACAATGGTCAGGGCGGAGAACTCCTTGCGGAGGGCCCTGAGGCGGGCCGAGTGCCTCGAGGCAATCCGCAGAGGTTTGGAGGTGGACACGTCGACGGCCCTGCAGACCCTCGGGGCTATGGAGGAGGACCACCTCCGGGACATTGAGCAGGACTTCGATGATGCCCTGGCCCGGGACATCCACAAGTGAGCCGTCGAACTAGCCCGCTGCCCTTGTACATAGTTATGTAGGTAGTGTTAGGTTTCATTTTTTTTAGGATTTATTTTGGACCTTTCGGACATTGGCCACATTTTTGTATCTAGTTTATTTTATTAGTCAGTGTAGTTAGATAGGTTTCCTTTCTGTTGTTGGGATAATGGACCCTGGCTTGTTCGTATGTACATAGTTCACTGTTGGATTGTATTTTTCTTTCGCATTTTCACCATGGAGCAATGGCTTTCTATTTTTTTTCCCATTGGATTTTGATTTCTGGACAGTGACTTTGGACACCATTACTTAGGATTTTTATTTATGGTTTTGCTTTTTTTCACGGACATGCTTCTTTTAATTTTTGTACATTCCCATTTCTGTTTCTTTATTTTTGATTCTATTTGTTTCCTTCAATACATATTTTTTTATCACACTTCAATGTGTAGTATCATCTCATTGGTTTGATGCATATCATGATATGGCTTTTGAGATTTACTGACACCCATTGGGTGTATGTGAGGGAAATGTGTTTGTTTCGGAACTTGCAATTGGTGTTCTGTCATGTAATTGCCAATTATGAGTGGGTGGATGCAACACTCGGGTGGGTGTTTTGCATTTGGAGGCTGACCATAGGGACCAGGGATCTAGATTGTGATGACATGTTGGCTGGGGAACATGAGTTGGACATGAGTGGGGGCCTGCTGGCAGGTGCCCCACAGTGCTGGGGGGTGGGGGTGCAGGGGTACATGAGTTGGACATGGTGGGGGCCTGCTGGCAGGTGCCCCACAGTGCTGGGGGGTGGGGGTGCAGGGGTACATGAGTTGGACATGAGTGGGGGCCTGCTGGCAGGTGCCCCACCGTGCTGGGGGGTGGGGGTGCAGGGGTACATGAGTTGGACATGGTGGGGGCCTGCTGGCAGGTGCCCCACAGTGCTGGGGGGTGGGGGTGCAGGGGTACATGAGTTGGACATGAGTGGGGGCCTGCTGGCAGGTGCCCCACAGTGCTGGGGGGTGGGGGTGCAGGGGTACATGAGTTGGACATGAGTGGGGGCCTGCTGGCAGGTGCCCCACAGTGCTGGGGGGTGGGGGTGCAGGGGTACATGAGTTGGACATGGTGGGGGCCTGCTGGCAGGTGCCCCACAGTGCTGGGGGGTGGGGGTGCAGGGGTACATGAGTTGGACATGAGTGGGGGCCTGCTGGCAGGTGCCCCACAGTGCTGGGGGGTGGGGGTGCAGGGGTACATGAGTTGGACATGGTGGGGGCCTGCTGGCAGGTGCCCCACAGTGCTGGGGGGTGGGGGTGCAGGGGTACATGAGTTGGACATGGTGGGGGCCTGCTGGCAGGTGTCCCACAGTGCTGGGGGGTGGGCGTGCAGGGGTACATGAGTTGGACATGAGTGGGGGCCTGCTGGCAGGAGCCCCACAGTGCTGGGGGGTGGGGGTGGTTGAGACATGAGTGGGGGCTTGGTTAAGGCTTCCCCTGACTGCGGGGGGGGTGGGGGTGGTGGGAGACATGAGTGGGGGCCTGGTGGAGGCTGCCCCTGCACTGCGGGGGGGTGGGGGTGATAGGGGACATGAGTGGGGGCCTGGCGGAGGCTGCCCCTGGTGGCTGGGGGGTGGGGGTGGTGGGAGACATGAGTGGGGGCCTGGTGGAGGCTGCCCCTGGTGGCTGGGGGGTGGGGGTGGTGGGAGACATGAGTGGGGGCTTGGTGGAGGCTGCCCCTGACTGCGAGGGGTGGGGGTGGTGTCAGACATGTGTGGGGGCCTGGTGGAGGCTGCCCCTGCACTGGGGGGGGGGTGGGGGAGATATGGGACATGAGTGGGGGCCTGGTGGAGGCTGCCCCTGGTGGCTGGGTGGTGGGGGTGATAGGGGACATGAGTGGGGGCTTGGTGGAGGCTGCCCCTGATGGCTGGGGGTGGGGGTGCAGGGGTACATGGGTGGGGGCCTGGTGGAGGCTGCCCCTGGTGGCTGGGGGGTGGGGGTGGTGGTAGACATGGGTGGGGGCCTGGTGGAGGCTGCCCCTGCACTGCGGGGTGGTGGGGGTGATAGGGGACATGAGTGGGGGCTTCGTGGAAGCTGCCCCTGACTGCTGGGGGGTGGGGGTGGTGGGAAACATGAGTGGGGGCCTGCTGGAGGCTGCCCCTGCACTGCGGGGGGGTGGGGGTGATAGGGGACATGAGTGGGGGCCTGGTGGAGGCTGCCCCTGGTGGCTGGGGGGTGGGGGTGGTGGGAGACATGAGTGGGGGCCAGGTGGAGGCTGCCCCTGGTGGCTGGGGGGTGGGGGTGGTGGGAGACATGAGTGGGGGCTTGGTGGAGGCTGCCCCTGACTGCGGGGAGGTGGGGGTGGTGGGAGACATGAGTGGGGGCCTGGTGGAGGCTGCCCCTGCACTGCGGGGGGGGTGGGGGTGATAGGGGACATGAGTGGGGGCTTGGTGGAGGCTGCCCCTGACTGCTGGGGGGGGTGGGGGTGGTGGGAGACATGAGTGGGGGCCTGGTGGAGGCTGCCCCTGGTGGCTGGGGGGTGGGGGTGGTGGTAGACATGGGTGGGGGCCTGGTGGAGGGTGCCCCTGGTGGCTGGGGGGTGGGGGTGGTGGGAGACATGAGTGGGGGCCTGGTGGAGGCTGCCCCTGGTGGCTGGGGGGTGGGGGTGATAGGGGACATGAGTGGGGGCTTGGTGGAGGCTGCCCCTGGTGGCTGGGGGGGTGGGGGTGCAGGGGTACATGGGTGGGGGTCTGGCGGCAGCTGCCCCTGGTGGCTGGGGGGTGGGGGTGGTGGGAGACATGAGTGGGGGCTTGGTGGAGGCTGCCCCTGACTGCGGCGGTGGGGGTGGTGGGAGACATGAGTGGGGGCCTGGTGGAGTCTGCCCCTGGGGGGTGGGGGTGGTGGGAGACATGAGTGGGGGCCTGGTGGAGGCTGCCCCTGGTGGCTGGGGGGTGGGGGTGGTGGGAGACATGAGTGGGGGCCAGGTGGAGGCTGCCCCTGCACTGCAGGGGGTGGGGGTGATAGGGGACATGACTGGGGGCCTGGTGGAGTCTGCCCCTGGGGGCTGGGGGGTGGGGGTGGTGGGAGACATGAGTGGGGGCCTGGTGGAGGCTGCCCCTGGTGGCTGGGGGGTGGGGGTGGTGGGAGACATGAGTGGGGGCTTGGTGGAGGCTGCCCCTGACTGTGGGGGGGTGGGGGTGGTGTTAGACATGAGTGGGGGCCTGGTGGAGGCTGCCCCTGCACTGCGGGGGTGTGGGGGTGATAGGGGACATGAGTGGGGGCCTGGTGGAGGCTGCCCCTGGTGGCTGGGGGGTGGGGGTGATATGGGACATGAGTGGGGCTTGGTGGAGGCTGCCCCTGGTGGCTGGGGGGGTGGGAGTGCAGGGGTACATGGGTGGGGGCCTGGTGGAGGCTGCCCCTGGTGGCTGGGGGGTGGGGGTGGTGGGAGACATGAGTGGGGGCCTGGTGGAGGCTGCCCCTGGTGGCTGGGGGGTGGGGGTGGTGGTAGACATGGGTGGGGGCCTGGTGGAGGCTGCCCCTGCACTGCGGGGGGTGGGGGTGATAGGGGACATGAGTGGGGGCTTGGTGGAGGCTGCCCCTGACTGCTGGGGGGTGGGGGTGGTGGGAGACATGAGTGGGGGCTTGGTGGAGGCTGCCCCTGACTGCGGGGGGGTGGGGGTGGTGGGAGACATGAGTGGGGGCCTGGTGGAGGCTGCCACTGCACTGCGGGGGGTGGGGGTGATAGGGGACATGAGTGGAGGCTTGGTGGAGGCTGCCCCTGACTGCTGGGGGGTGGGGGTGGTGGGAGACATGAGTGGGGGCCTGGTGGAGGCTGCCCCTGGTGGCTGGGGGGTGGGGGTGGTGGTAGACATGGGTGGGGGCCTGGTGGAGGCTGCCCCTGCACTGCGGGGGGTGGGGGTGATAGGGGACATGAGTGGGGGCCTGGTGGAGGCTGCCCCTGGTGGCTGGGGGGTGGGGTTGGTGGGAGACATGAGTGGGGGCCTGGTGGAGGGTGCCCCTGGTGGCTGGGGGGTGGGGGTGGTGGGAGACATGAGTGGGGGCCTGGTGGAGGCTGCCCCTGGTGGCTGGGGGGTGGGGGTGATAGGGGACATGAGTGGGGGCTTGGTGGAGGCTGCCCCTGGTGGCTGGGGGGGTGGGGGTGCAGGGGTACATGGGTGGGGGCCTGGTGGCGGCTGCCCCTGGTGGCTGGGGGGTGGGGGTGGTGGGAGACATGAGTGGGGGCTTGGTGGAGGCTGCCCCTGACTGCGGCGGGTGGGGGTGGTGGGAGACATGAGTGGGGGCCTGGTGGAGGCTGCCCCTGCACTGCGGGGGGTGGGAGTGATAGGGGACATGAGTGGGGGCCTGGTGGAGGCTGCCCCTGGTGGCTGGGGGGTGGGGGTGGTGGGAGACATGAGTGGGGGCTTGGTGGAGGCTGCCCCTGACTGCGGGGAGTGGGGGTGGTGGGAGACATGAGTGGGGGCCTGGTGGAGGCTGCCCCTGCACTGTGGGGGGGTGGGGGTGATAGGGGACATGAGTGGGGGCCTGGTGGAGGCTGCCCCTGGTGGCTGGGGGGTGGGGGTGGTGGGAGACATGAGTGGGGGCCTGGTGGAGGGTGCCCCTGGTGGCTGGGGGGTGGGGGTGGTGGGAGACATGGGTGGGGGCCTGGTGGAGGCTGCCCCTGCACTGCAGGGGGTGGGGGTGATAGGGGACATGAGTGGGGGCCTGGTGGGGGCTGCCCCTGGTGGCTGGGGGGTGGGGGTGGTGGGAGACATGAGTGGGGGCCTGGTGGAGGCTGCCCCTGGTGGCTGGGGGGTGGGGGTGATAGGGGACATGAGTGGGGGCTTGGTGGAGGCTGCCCCTGGGGGGTGGAGGTGCAGGAGTACATGGGTGGGGGCCTGGTGGAGGCTGCCCCTGGTGGGTGGGGGGTGGGGGTGCAGGGGTACATGGGTGGGGGCCTGGTGGAGGCTGCCCCTGGTGGCTGGGGGGTGGGGGTGGTGGTAGACATGGGTGGGGGCCTGGTGGAGGCTGCCCCTGCACTGCAGGGGGGTGGGGGTGATAGGGGACATGAGTGGGGGCTTGGTGGAGGCTGCCCCTGACTGCTGGGGGGTGGGGTGGTGGGAGACATGAGTGGGGGCTTGGTGGAGGCTGCCCCTGACTGCGGGGGGGTGGGGGTGGTGGGAGACATGAGTGGGGGCCTGGTGGAGGCTGCCCCTGCACTGCGGGGGGTGGGGGTGATAGGGGACATGAGTGGGGGCTTGGTGGAGGCTGCCCCTGACTGCTGGGGGGTGGGGGTGGTGGGAGACATGAGTGGGGGCCTGGTGGAGGCTGCCCCTGGTGGCTGGGGGGTGGGGGTGGTGGTAGACATGGGTGGGGGCCTGGTGGAGGCTGGCCCTGCACTGCAGGGGGTGGGGGTGATAGGGGACATGAGTGGGGGCCTGGTGGAGGCTGCCCCTGGTGGCTGGGGGGTGGGGGTGGTGGGAGACATGAGTGGGGGCCTGGTGGAGGGTGCCTCTGGTGGCTGGGGGGTGGGGGTGGTGGGAGACATGCATTGTTGATCAGTCGTGCAAGGTGACATGTGGGTTGGCTGGGGGGCATGCCCATGGTGGATGGGCTGCCTGCGGGACATGGGCAGGGGTGCAGGGTAGTCCCCCGTGGTGTGGGCTGCCTGCAGGGGCCGTGGAGGTTGTGGAGCGTACACCTGGGAGGACCCACATGGCCAATTCATGTGTAGTACTCCCCAAAACCCCTGAAATACACGTACCCTGCTGTAATCGCGTGTGGAACTTCCCGCGCACCCCTGCAATACACGTACCCTGCTGAAATCGCGTGTGGAACTTCCCACGCACCCCTGCAATACACGTACCCTGCTGAAATCGCATGTGGAACTTCCCGCGCACCTCTGCAATACACGTATCCTGATGGAATCACGTGTGGAACTTCCCGCGCACCCCTGGAATACACGTACCCTGCTTGCACGGGGCCAATCGCGTGTGGAACTTCCCGCGCACCCCTGAAATACACGTACCCTGATGGAATCGCGTGTGGAACTTCCCGCGCACCCCTGGAATACACGTACCCTGCTCGCACGTGGCCAATCGCATGTGGAACTTCCCGCGCACCCCTGAAATACACGTACCCAGCTGAATTTGCGTGTGATACTTCCCGCGCACCCCTGATGCACACGTACACAGGACAATCACGTGTGGAACTTCCCGCGAACCACTGAAATACACGGTCCCCGCTTGGCGTTTGCTGTTTGCCAGCCCTGTGAACTGGTCCAGGGTTGGCGCAGCCCTTTGCGATTATTTGGGGATTTTGCGGGCTTTTCCTTGCGCGAGGGCGTTCTTGGGGGCGTAACTGGCGCTGCTGCAGGGTCGCTGCGCCACGCTGCGCCACGCTGCGCCACGGCTGGTTTTGGATACGAAAATCCATGAATACGCTGTGCGCGGAAATCGGTTTTAGCGCACGCGGCTGGCGCAGACATTCGCACGGGCATGCTCTGCGCCAGTCGCGTGCGCCCCTTTTGACGATTTTCTAAGAATTACCCTGAAAGTATTTATCCTTTTGTGAGCATTAAGATCCTATAATCCACAAATACCTGATGGCATGCTGACCCTACACCAAACCCACCCATGTGAAAGCACCAAAGATAATACAGGAGAGACCATCTATACGTTTTTCACTATGGGAGCATATGGTTCACATTTGGTACCCCCTGACTGTGATTGTTCTGTCTTGGGTAAAAATCGTGAACTTAATGTTGTTGCACATAATATTCATATGACATCTGCTATTTCCTTTGACCATCAGTTGAAAACAAAGTGGCTTTGGGAAACTTAGAAATATTATGGACAGAATGCTTATAGTACTGGGAAGAGGAGGGAAGAGTTGATGAGGAGCACTGATGATGTCAAGCAGACCTCGTGGTGCAGTTGTAATTCCATACAGCTTTTAAAGTCCAGCCGCAGCTGAGCAGTAGAGGAAAGAAAGTTTTATAGGAAATATTGAATTTTGCCTTTTTAGTTGAAAATTCCAAGACTGGAGTCCCAGTTCATGGCGTATTCATGATTGGGGCATTCCCTTAGGTAGGCCCAGTGACTTCTTTCAAAGTACTCCTAGGGTATCAAGTACTGCTGCCTTCGGTAGTAATTCAAGCCCATATAGTAGATTAGGTAGAACTTTCTCACAATGGTATTTTGTTAGGGAGGATCAGTGTCTAGGCACAGTACTTTCATGTAATTTTCTGCATCTGTGCCATTAGCAGAACCAACTTGTTTTTCTTATTCTTTGAATTGCCTTTCCCCTGGTAGGCTTTTCTTTGAAATTAAACCCCATATAGTTCTGCTGTGTTTTGTGTCCAATTTTAGTCTGTTGGGAGGCAGATGAATAAGTTATCAATAGCTTCTGCTCCTCCCCCAGCCCAATACTGCACAGCTGAGAAATGTTACTCACGGAAAAACCATACCGCCCTTATCCCAGGCAGGTACAGCAGGACGTGGGGATAAAATAAGCTGAAAATGGCGAAAGCATTTAAACTACTGCTGTAACTGTAACAAGCACATGCATTAGACACAAAGCACACATGCACTCCACATGAAGAACACGTTCACTAGAAAATATATGCATTTATACATGAAGAATATTAACAAATAATCCAGACATGAAGAGCACTAACATGATCAATGCTTAAGGTGAATGCAACATGAACGACCTGTGTATATAGCTCACTAACACAGAAACAAGAGTGTAATTGGGGAGCCATCTTATTAAAAATTGAGGTTGCAGAATGCTTCTGAATGAGCAAAGGCCTCAGGTCCTTGGAAAAACTCATACAGCTGAATCCACAGAAATACAGATCCGTGCAGAGCTCAGACGGTAGCTGACAACTAGTGCCAAGGATAAAGTGAAATAAGGGATGATGGGAACGGCAGAATGAAGGCACGAGATAGCAGTTCCCAAAACACAAACTGGATAATCCCAGATTAATTAAAGTTTTATAAGAATACAACCAGTCTTTGTTAGCCAGGTACAGTAACACAGTAAGCTAAAATACTCCATGAAGAATAAGTCAAGAGTGTCCCTGGTGGCAACAGAAAACACAACACACCCATTAATATTAGCTAAAATCTCAATAAATAGAAGGTGATTCGATTTCATACACGGTCATCTAGCAAGTGATTCATAGCTGGAGAACACCAACTAGTCATTAGAGGCCAGCATAGCTAGGACACCTGCAATACTCCCTAAAAAGCACACACAGACGCAAGCTGCCACACAAGTATACTGAGATTGCCCGTTCTCATGGCCTATGAATGAGGGATGGTAACTTTTAATTGAACAAAGAACAGTACACAGGCTTCTCTCTCCCTACTCCCTGTCTGAATCATATCTTGACGATCTGTCAAGTGTCCAGGGTTGGCTAGCAAGGAGCAAACCTATCAAAACCCTTAGGCCCTTATTCATAGAGTTTTCTAATGGTGTTTTGCCATTGTAAAAGGCTTCTGTAAATTACGCCCTTAGTGTCAAGCCACCCATTAAGTATTATGCCAACTAACCACTTGTCGTAAAGATGATGTATTTCTTACTTTATCAATCTAGGGGTGGTTCCAGGGGGAGCCATCAGAAATGTATAACCCAATTAAATGTTTAACCCCTATATGTCGCTAAACCCATTAACCTATCCCCGTTTCCCGTAGGTTTTGTAACTGAGATTATGTTATGACGTCAGTGATGAGGCATTTTTAGTGCTTAAGCAATTGTTTTCTATTAACATATTGAGAGAAACAAGATTTGAATGCTTGTATGCTGTCCAGGATTTGTTTGAATGATACTAAAGCTGGACTTTGCCTTTCACTTTGTCTAATTTGTCTGTGAGTCTGGTTTGTATTCACTACTGTTCCGCTGGGTCTGTTTGTGACATTTGGCACTGCCTTAACATATGGTAGCAGAGGAAGGTCAGCTAAGTGTCGTTGGGTGGTCGAGGGGTCCCAGTCGTGTCCCAGGGATTGTGGAGGTGACCTCTGGAGAGCGGGAAGATGCACAGGAGAGAAGGGTCAGCAGGCGCCCCTCTTGGAGAGAAGCCCTGTCCGGTCCTCGCGCCCCCCCACCCCAGTAGGGCATGGAGGGTTGCAGGCTGATAGGGGAGACTCAACACCAAAGGCCTTCAGTGGATCCGTGAATGACATTGGCATGGCAAAATGGGGCGAGGGGATATTTTTATAATGTGGGATTGTGAAGAAATAAGAGATTAAGGAAAGAAAACGAAATATATTCTGACAAATGTTGCAAAAGATCAAGTGATAAGCCTCATTAATGGGCAGTAATAAAAGAGACAAAGGGCCTCATTACACGGACGGCGGTAAGGGTTAACGGTCACCGTTAATATCCAACCCGCTAAGGGACCTCAGAGCTAATTACGGCACCGCAAAATTGCGGTGCCGTAATTAGCGCCTTCCCCATTCCCATAGAGCCCTATGGGGCAGAAATGGGAATGGGGAAGGGCAATGGCGGAAAGGGGATTTACCGCCCCTCCAACCTTGGAATGGGGCGGTAAATCCCCTTTCCGCCAAGGCGGTGCCGGTATTTTACCGGCATGGACCAAGGTGCTAATAGCACCTTGGTCCACCGCATACCGTGTAATGAGGCCCAAATACTTTGCAGAGGGCGAGAAGACAGCTCTATTGTATTTTATTTGTGCAGTGATTTCTGGCGCCAGCCTCATGTTGTGTTGCCATGTAGAAGTGAATTTTTGTGTATCTGGGGAGGATGTGTAGTTGCGGTGTGGAATGAGGGGTATGATCCGGTGTGGGAGCAGCGAGGTAGGGGTACTCAGAGTGTGAGTGGCGTTTGTGGTGCTACTCAGAAGGATTGGGTGACACAGGAGGCATGGCCTCAGAGAGAGACCAAGATGTATTCATTTGTGAAGAAGTATTGTTGGGAGGGGAGTATAAAGGAGGAAAAAGGGTGAACAAGAATTAAAATAGAGTTTGCTAAGTATTGGTAAGTTGCGTTGTGGACTATTATAATGGGGGATACTCCAATTATTCATTTATGTAAGTCATTGCCCCGATATAAGGACAACATTCTCAAATACCACACAGAATGGGTTGAAAATACAGCGGGCAGGATGTTTATGCCCTGGCCACAAGAAGGCACTCATTCAAAGACAGTACTGCAACACATGTGCACATATTTACATGGCGCGTATAAGGGAAAACAGTTACAAAATAGGCAAGAGATTCTCGAATAATGGAAAATGGTCAGAGCGGACATGGTGGAGCTAAATACAAAAGAATGGATGCTTAATCAGCATGGCAACGGGTGTATGATGCTCATGGCTCCTCCTTCTCCTCTCGAGGGCAGTGATCCATCCTCGATTACACAGGGATTATATCCCTTACATGTACTGAAAGCAGCAGCAGTGGATAGTAATCCCATATATGCACCTACCGCATACAGTAGTAAAGACATTATAAGTGGAGAGAAAATGAGTACACAACGACCACAGTCCACAAACGTAGAATCTGATGAGGGTAGCGACTTGCAAGCAAAGTTAATGGAAGCCAAGGAAGAGGTTCATAGAGAGAGAGGGGGGCAAGACGACAGGGGCAAGACAGTAATGGTACCAATGAATAGATACAAGGACAGATAATGCTCAAACCTGTAATGGTTTATTGAAAGGCCACCCTCAACAGAGGAAGTTCCTTCCCTCCCAAATCTAGGTGTCACACAACAAACGGTTTAATGTTAGTTCTTTTATTCAGCCCTATCTCCAATTCATGTAAATTCCATGAGCTACCAATGATCCAAGAACCAGGCTGGTGTACAAGAAGTATATTTATATTTATTTGAATTAGATTTGAAAAGAAATCACACTAAAACGTCAAACACCACTTTATCCATTGCACAAAACAATAAACTTCTTTCAACATAAATAAATCACACAAGTGGGTAGAAAAGAACACAAATCACACAATTCTTTACTTTCTACAAATTTCACTTCAAGAAATATTTATACTGATCAATCAACAAAAAAAACAACGCATGCAATTCTGTGCAATTTTGATTTTCCTGTGCGCTTAAAAAGCTAGCAGTTTAGTTTTACAAATTTGTGCAAATGCATTTGGCAATTGTTATTTTACGCACACTTTCGCTTTAAAATAAACCCAGGGTGATTTAGCAGTTTGTTTTTCAGCCCCCCGCCCCTACTTTGGTCTGTGTTGGGGAAGACTGTTAGAAAAAATTGAATGATTTGGGAATTTTGGATTTTAGACCCCCCTCCACTTAAAGGTCTGTGTTGGTGATGCTGGATAGTAAACATTGGGATGATTTGAGGATTTTTGAATTCAGGCACACCTCCACTTAAAGGTTTGTGTTGGGGAAGCTAGATAGCAAACATTTCAATGATTTGAGATTTCAGACCCACCTCCACTTACAGGCCTGCGTTTGGGAAGCTGGATAACAAAAATTGGGATGATTTGAGAATTTTGGATTTCAGACCCCCTGCACTTAAAGCCTGTGTTGGGGAAGCTGAACAGAAAGTACAGCCTATGGTTTGCAGCACACACCGGGAATGAGCTTGGTTAATTTGAAATTATAACACAAATCACCCCGTGGTGCCCTGCCAAGAGGAATTAATTAAATTAATAATCTTTTTTGTTAAAAAGGCTAAGGATCAGCACAGTTTTGACCCACCCGCTATAAAGGGAAATGATTTAAGGTCTGCAGATCCCCCCACCTTTTTCGTTGCAAAGGGGTAAATTCTACTTACATAGAAAGCCTCCTTTTAAAGTTTAGGAAAGCCAGCTGCATGTCAGCACCTATTGGAAGGATAGGGCAGTGGTCGAGTCACTCCGCTCTCAAGGAGGGTCCCACCTCTTCACCAGTCCAGTCAGCTTTTTTAGGCCGCCTTAGCAATAGACAGCTCCACCCGAATGCAATCTCCTTTGGTGATTCCTTGCAGCTGTCAGATCGTACATTTCAGCAGCTCTCCCTCTTCCTCACAGTGCATCCACTTATATAGCAGTGATGACAACATCAAGTTTACAATCTTGGGGAGTACTCTGCAAGAGTTCTCGCAAAGAGGATTCTCTCTCCTCCCAAACCCATTCCCTCTCTAAGCATTTGTTTAGGAGTCTGGAGCAGACATAAGGCAGCTTCCATTTGCAATCTCCATTTGTTCTCATGTCATATTTTTGGAAAAAAACTAGTTATGTGTCAAAAACCTTGTGATTTACTAGTAACTAGTAAGTGATCATAGAAGCTGGCTATATGTAGAGCCGCCATTGTATAGAAGCTGGACATTGGTGTCATAATTTTAGTAAGCTCAGACCCATGATATGATATGGCATGTGTAACGTGTATACACAATTGTATGAGTGGAGAAAGAAGGTTGAGGGCTGTTTTGCAGTAAGAATTAGCTGGGATCGTGAAAATGAATGCCGAAGTTGTCTGGCCCGGTGTCAAGGCTGAAGCAGCCAAGACTGGTTATCTATTCTTGAAGGCGGCGAACGTGAGATGCTGATTCAACCCTTGTTAAGGTGCAAAGAAAAACACCATGACTGACAAATTGTATTAATTTAAGACATTTAATTGCTGCAAACTAATCCAAATCGTGGTCTCTTGTCACATGAGCCAATGATGGAAATAGAGTTGGGCAAGGAGTTCTAGATGGGCGATAGTGGGAGCCTCTACTCCCTTATATTCCCAGAGACAAGAATACACTGCAAGGCCAAGTTCAAAGACAATATTCATGGCAGAAGGCATGGGTGATGAGAGATGTTGGGCTAATTGGGTGGGGAGCTACAGTCAACTCCACCTCCTGGAACCTGGGGTATGAGCTTACGTGCTGCTAGTGTGCCGAATGTTCCAGACTGGCACGAGCATGGCATCCAATTGTAGAGGGCCATATAACGAAGGGCCTTGTAGTTTGAGAGCCAATGATATACTGTGTACTTAATAATGATGAAGATGACGTGCACTAGCGGTAGGCAGAAGATGTCAACCTGACAGCAGAGACCCAATCACAACCCAACCCTATATAGAAAGTATACTTAGATATTCCCCTTGAGCGTATCATAATCCCCCGTAGGTTTCTCATATTTGCTACGTAGTATGACATCACGTATGACACATTTTTTCTATATAACTGCAAAACTTTTTTCCTTCTTCCACCCTGACTACCTCCCCTCTGGCTGCTTTTACACCTTCTTCTTCCACCCTGGTTCCTCTGCAATCTACCTCTTTGCCACCCCTTCCTCCAACTCTCAGGCTCCCTTGCCAGCTGCCTCTCTCCTTGCTCCTTTGCCACCCTGCCTCTTCCTCTCTGGCGCCCTTGCCAGCTTCCTCTCTCCTGGCTCCCATGCCTCCCTCGGCCTCCACATCCCTGGCTCCATTGCCAATTGACTCCCTTGCAACCCTTTTGCCTTCCATGTCTTCCTTGGCTCCTCTGCCTCCTCCTCTCGCTACCTCTCAGGCTCCTTTGCCACTTCCGTTGGGGACCCCTTTCCCCTCTATCCCCCCGGCAAGTCTTTCAAAAGTGGCAACCTTCTCCACATTGCTACTCTTAACTTGTGCTGTGCTGTCAAACACTCCTCTGACATCTGCCACCTCCTTGAACTTCTGCATCTAGATGTTCTCGTTCTTACCGAGACATGGTTTTAGGCCAGCTCTGCCATGTGTTTTGACACACTCCTCCCTTTGGGCTGCAAGATCCACTCTGAGCCCAGGCACAACAGGCCTGGAGGTGGTGTGGCCCTGATTTTTCCTAAGTGGGTTTCTGCCTCCATAATCCCCACTCAAACCTACTCCTCCTCTGAACGCCTCGTCTGCAGGCTCTCTGTTTCTCGTGGTTCCTCTCTGACCTTGGTCACCTTCTACAGGCCACCTGGCCAGGCTGCCCTTTTCCTCTCAGAATGGGCTAACCTGACCTCCCAGTTTCTTCTCCTTGGGGATCACAACATCCACTTGTACCTGCCTGACTCCTCAGGGCTTTTCCTCCGACTCTCTCCCTTTCCATTCTACCCTCTGGATCCGACTCACTCTGCAGGACATGCCCTGGATCACTTCTTTCTCTCTTCTCACTTGAAGCTTACTCTCCCCTTGGCAAAGGCCCACCCAACACTGCGACCTTCCTTTGCGGTCATTCGGCCCATGAAGCGAGTGTCAGTGCCAACCTTTGTCTCCACCTACTCTCCTCCTCCTTCTCCTGCGGCTGACTCCCTTCCTGACAGCCCTCTTCAACCTCCACCTTTCTATCTCTAACACTCTTGACATCTTTGCCCCTGTCATGAGGATTCGCATGAAGCATGCCAAAAGTGCAATTCTTGGTATGACTCCGATATGGCCGCCCTGAAACGCAAGTGCAGAGCAGCTGAACGGAAATGGGGAGCTTCAGGTACACCCTCTGACAAACTGGCCTGTCGCCTACTCCAAAGGCAATATAAACTCTCCACCCGCTCTGAAAAGAGGGTCTATATTCAAGCCTGCATCTCTGTGGCCTCTTACAACATGGCCAAATTATTCAAAATCTGCAAGGAGCTGGCCAATCCTATTGCAGTTTCTTCCTCCACTGCAGCCACCCAGGTCTTCTGCTCGGCCCTGGCCTCCCATTTCACCTCCAAAACCCAGGACATCCTGTCCTCACTCACAGCCCCACCCCCCCTTTAACTTCTCTCAGGCCTTCCTTGTACACCCCCTCTCCTCTCCTTCTCTCCTCCCTCTCTTCCTGTCACACCTGATGAGGTTTCCAGAAAAGTCTGGTCTGTGAAAGTCTCATCCAAACAGGGGTCCCGATTCCCATCCCGAACCATTAAGGACAACATTGACTCTCTCGCTCAAGCCTTGGCCGATCTCTGAAACCTCTCCTTTGCCACTGGTATTTTCCCCTCTCCACTCAAGCACTCTCTTATGCACCCCTTCTAAAAAAGCCTTCTTCTGACCCCTCCATTCCGGCAAACTGTCACCTGATCTCTATCACTCCTTTTCTGGGCAAACTACTAGAGAAATTGACTATCTCCCAACTAACCCTCCACACCAAAGCTGTTGGTTGTTCGCACAACCATCAGTCTGGCTTTAGAGCAGCCAGAGGCATGGAAACCGCTGTCCTGAACACCTGTGAGGATTTGCTCTATAACCTGCACTTTACCTCTTCCTCTGTCCTCATTCTCCTTGACCTTTCTTCTGCCCTTGACACAGTGAACCAGAACATCCTGCTCACTCGTCTCTGTGATACCTTGGGCATCACTGATCAGGCTCTGGCATGGCTATCCCCTTTCCTCGTGGACCGACTGTCCCAGGTTGCATTGTGGTCCTTTCTCTCCTCCACCACAATCTCCACATGTGGTGTCCCCCAGGGCTCTATCCTCTCCCCCTGGTTTTTCAATGTCTACCTGGCCCCCTTTACCCTCCTGCTCTGTACCTTTTCCACCAACTTTCAGTGTTATGCAGATGACCTGCAGCTCTCCTTCAGGCTACCCTGGGAGCTCCTCCTCCTCACTCATCCCTGACTGTCTTTCCACTATTCTGGCATGGTGCGCCTCTAACGATCTCTGCCTTAATGCCAGTAAGACTGAGATCCTTCTCATTAGGACCCCTGCTCCCGCTTTTCCCCTCTCACTCTGGCCGGCCTCCCTTGGCCCTGTGCCCTCACCCTTTTGTGAGGCAAAAGACCTTAGGGTCATCTTCAACTCCACTCTCTCCTTCTCTCCACACATCACGGACATCTCCAAAGAATCCCATTTCGAACTGCACCCCCTCAGAGTTATTCTACCTTTTCTCACCTTCCCCCTATATAGGAGCAGCTGCATGCCTCTGCAGGAAATCCCGCCACCCAACCTCCTATATGTTGGAAGTCTGAGACTGTGCCATGTTTGACACCAGTAATTGTGGCAATGGCGTAGCAAATATTTGAAAAAAGGTATCCACTGAGAAAACCCTATTGAATGTATCCCCGAAGAGATGACAATCTGAGTTAGGAACTCCTGAAGGAATATGAAAAGGAGCACAAGAGAGAAGCTAGTGATGTCACCAGAGACAAGCGTGACACCCTGAGAATACTGGCTGAAGAGAATGGGCCTCATTACGACCCTGGCGGAGTGGGTTTACGCCAGCGGTATTCGCGGCGGACCCGTCCGCCCCACTACGAGTTCCTGTAGCGCCATGGAGCGTTTTCCGCCTGGTTTATCCGGGCGGAGAAATCCATGGCGCTACGGGACCTTGTTGTTAATTACGCCACCGTATTTTACGGTGGCGTAATTAACGCCTTCCCCACTCCCATTATACCCTATGGGGCAAAAATGGGAATGGGGAAGGGTAAAATGGGGAATGGGGATTTACCGCCCCGCCAAGGTCGGCAAGGGACACATCTCTCCAGCTCTGAAATCCCTCCACTGACTCCTGATGCCTGCAAGGATCAAGTTCAAGACCCTCTGCATCGTCCACAAGGTTTCTTGAGCCAGGCCTTTAGTATCTCCAAAGCTCTCTTCCTAAGCACCTTCCTACCTGCTCATCTACTTCCAATTCTCTTCGGCTGAGTCACTTTGCCATGCAGAGACTGGGTGGGAGATCTCTCTCCTCTGCAGGTGTCTACCTTTGGAATGGCCTCCCAGCCAACCTCCTTAAGTTCCAGAAGCGCCTCAAGACCTTCCTCTTGGCCTCTTCCTTTTCTCTTCCTCTCCTCTGATAACCTTTCCTCTCCTCCTTTTTCTCTTACTCTCCTTTGCTAAATGTCCCCTCCTCCTGCACAGTATATTGATTGGCTGTCTGGTTTTCCTCTGAGTCTTAGAGGACACTAGCCCCCTCCCCCCCACTGTCCAGTTCCTCGCACTTGCATGCCGGCCTTCCTGCACTGCCCCCTGCCCTTGTCCTGGCCCTCCTTGCACTACCTGGGTGTGATTCCCTTGGGAGGACCTGCCCTCCTTGCACTTAACTCTGGGCCCTGCTCTGGGTGCACTCCTTCCATCCCCCTCACTTCTTGTCTGCGCACTTGCACGATCTGAATGATACTAGGCCTAGTAAGATTGTTTGTCTTGTTCTCCCCTTTGATCCCCTCCCTGCCTGGTTGCGTCTCGAAACACTTGTTTATAGCACATTATATATGACTTATCAATCAATCAAAGTACGATGAGAGCAAGGGGTTAGAATATGTCCTGATGTATAGATCCTCAGTTTCTCTAAGGTTAATATGAAACATTTGATCATCATCGCATTTGTATCACTAAAGTGTAATAGAGAATAGCAGATGAAAAATAAGAAAAGATCTGTGTTCCTGTCTAAAAAGTGAATACTGTGACTTTTAGATGGTTTACCTTTGCATTGAGAATTACAAGTATAGATTAAATCTGTAGTTTTTTTGTCTTCATAAAAAGGAACATTTATTTCTGTAGGAATTGCTTTGACTTCGATGATGCTTCGTGTGAAAAAATATTTCTACAACATTTGGGACTATGAAGACAAATTAAGCAGTGAGCCATGGGCATTTTTCTATAGTTAATCAACAATAATTTACTATTATAAGAAGCTATTGTATAAAATGCCTCTTCTTATTATATCTCACAGGGCCCTCTTGCATTATCGTTTGGGTCCTGAGGAAGGTGACTGGATCATATATCGGCGAAACGTCTTTAGAGGTTGGACCCCCAGTGCCTCAGAAGCTCTCATACACCAGTGTAACATTGACCTCCGAAGAATCCCAAGATCATTAGATGTTCATAATGAACGTTCATATGAACTGTAAATATTGATCTGAAGTAATGAATTCATAGTGGAATATTCTCTGCTGCTCGTTCAACTGGTCGCCTTATCATGTTGCTTTGTTTCGATTCTGAACATTTATGTATATATTGTGTCTGTTTGTTGAGGTTTTTGTATGTTGTGATCGCCTAAATGCTGCAACTTGTCTCTGAAAAGCAGGATCAAGCAGTGGTGTCTTTATGCTCTTTGTCGCCACTTTCTATGCACTGTATTTTGAGAAATGAAGAATCACGAATCATGGATTGCCTTGCATCACTCGATTTCTGAACATTACATGCCTACAAGATATGTCTGAAAGGAAGAAACTCTTTCTTGTTATTGCTGCAGGAACACTGCTCTGTAGATATTATTTACAAAGTATTCTACTCACCATTATTCCATGCCAAGATATATGCCACCCTACATCAGGAAGGGCAGCAGCGCCATGCAGAGGCATAGTTCTCATTTCTGTGAACCTGCCCTCTTTAGACTAGTATTTGTTCCTCAGTAACTAAAGGAGTGGCTTAATGAGGTCTCACTGCTCTTCGGTGCATTATCGTGAGTATATATATGCATTTGCCTCGGGCTACCGCCACACACAGTAACCTCTAATCGGGGGCTCTGCAACGTCGGCAGCTGCTTCACCCACTACAGCGATGTGTCACTGTCATGCTGTGCCCCAAGGAGAAGAGCAGAGTCTGGGCTGAAGCCACACAGCACTGCACTGCACTGCACTGCATCATTCCTGAAATCAGGAACCAACAGTGTCCCTCACCAACGAAGGAATCAACATTGGCTGCATGTTACAAATCTGTTTATAACCTACTTGCTCTGGGGTCTCGGGAGGATAGCTCAGGAGCAACGTGCTAACCTAGCAAGACGACGCGAGCATCGCAGGTTCGATCCCTGTTGCACGCTTAGACACCTCTGGGTATTAAGGGCGTTATAAATAACCTCATACACTCCCAATATGGAAATGGAGGGAGGGTGTCCTAGATTAACCTATGTTTCACTTAAACTGGCTAATTTAATGTATCCTCTCCTGTGGACATTTTAACAAGGATGAGCTCCCTATCAGGAGTGGGTACTGTACTGCATGTGTTCTTGTTCAAAATAAATTGCAAATACCGATCAACACTAGGCCATACGACTATGTTCTATGCTAGTATTCCAATTTCTCTGAAATGTCTAGGTAATCCTTCCCTGGCAGTCCATGCGGGCACTGGACTCGCTTGCTCTCAAGCATCCCTCTCTTTCACAGGGCAGCAGCTAGAATAGAGAGGCCTACCTCAGTCAGGAACCATCATAAAATAACTCCCTATCTTGCAGTGATGCACATCTAGGCAGTTCTTAACAGTACCCCGCCATGGATGAGTGCAACCTACCTCTGCCCACCCTTTCTGAGTGCAAATGTCTGCTCCTACACATTTGCGGGGAGAGCCACTGCATTTCATCTCCCATTTTAGAGAAAGGCACAGAACTCTCTTGATTGCTTCTGCAGAAGGGATCTGCATGCAGGCAGCTGCCACTGTTTTTCATGCAGATCCTCATTGCGCATGTGGCGTGCAGCAATGCAAATAATTCTTAGGGCCCACAGAAAAGAGGTCCATGGCGAGAGGCCTACTGGGGAAATCTCTAGACTTCCCTATAGTCCTGTCTGTCATTGTCTGTCTCTCGTTGCCTCATTCTATGTCTCTGTGGTACGACGTACTTTCATCGCCTGCTTTTACATCGCCAGGCTTTTAAACGTGCACATTACATCGAATGTGCTCATTGAATTTTTTAGGGGGGGTGGGAAAGGGCAAATAAGGGTTTGGGCGGGTGGGCAATAGTATAAAATAAGTGTGGGTGGGGGGAGCACATGTGATGGAATTTGCACGTTTAAAAGCCAGGCGATGTAAAAGCAGGCGATGGAATCACATGGAACCATCTCTGCATCGCTCTCTGTGGGCAAGAGTCACATTTTCAGATTTCCATTTGCTACAGCACCCGCCCCGCCCCCCACTATTTGCAGTGCAACCAGAGAAAAGAAACATGTATCTTGGGACTGGAGTAGCTTTGTTTATTTAATTGAAAATAAAAAATGGGAACATCAGCGACAGAAGCATCTGCAGAAGGAAGTAAGAGCCAGTCTGGCATTTGCAGACCTATTGTCATTGCGTGTGTCCTGCAGGAATGTCCGCATCACACTAATGGTGCATTACCCCTATGCACAGGTAGGTGACGGGACTCGGACAGGCTCTTCCACAGGTCCTGGGGTTTTGACAGATCTTATAAAAAACCAGAAGACCATGCCCTTGCTTCAGAGTCTAGACTGCGTCTTTTACTTGCTATTTTTTGTTTATTAGTAGTGGTTGTACCTACTGTAAGAAATCCATGTATGCTTCAGCCCTACCAATCAATCAGTGGGCAGCTCATAAAAATAAAACATTGTCTTGGTGTCCACACAAAAAATAAATAATTTTTTAAAATAGTGCAGACATTTCTAAGAAGGAAGGACATTTTGAGAAACAAGTGGTGGGTAAAAAAGAATCTATTAAAAAACAAATGTAAATTATTTAATTTTACTAATATTGTAAACCGGCTAATTTCCCAATTTTACAATGTTAATTTCTAATGGTCATTTTATTGTGATAAAAAAATAAAATCACACTTGTCTTACTGAGCCAAGCATATTACCAAAACCTTCAATAACCAGATCAATTATTTTATGACAGCCAGTCATTTCAAGATAGTTAGCCTGGCATGCTTGTATTGTACTCTTTAAAAATACACCCTATGAGAAAGAGAAATGGAACAAATGGCAGCACTGAGAGTTCCTGGCTGCATAAAATCAAAGATAGTTTTCGGAACACAAGAACGACAACAGATCTTAATATTTGACAAATATGGCAAGGGTATAAAGTTTGTATGCTTAAATCACTACGTGCATAATGCACACTAAGCTTGGTGTTCATTTCATGGTTCATGACACTCACCCTAATATTACGATCTAACTATGAACCAAATGCTATATATTACTAACCATAATTGTATTTCTGATGATTGTATCTGCTTAGGTTCACATGCTGTGCATATAGAGTGACATCTAGTGTTAATCGCGAGTATTGCATCTTTCTTTCAAAGATCGGAAAGGTACGTCGACATGGGCGTGATTGTAACGCTATCCGTAACGTGATGTGTAGTGTACCTAAAATCCATCACACGTCGAGGTCCCACCAGTTGTTTTTGTTCTGTCGTGAGGGAGCCTTACAGAATGCCTGAATGAGTATAGAAAAAAGCAGGTGTAAGAGGTCTATGTTCCTTCTACTCCAAGAGGGGAGGAAGGGTGGCCGCATGTGAATCTAAGCAGATACAATCATCAGAAATACAATTACGGTGAGTAATGCATGCCCTCTGATGCTTGTGAATCTGCTTAGAATCACATGCTGTGCCCAGACTAGCAAGCAGTACCAGGAGGCGGTGGTGGGATGTGTGAAGGAACAGTAGCAAAGATATGTTTTAGCACCGCTTGTCCCACCAAAGAATCAGACTTAGAGTGTGTGTTTAAGCAGTAATGTTGAGTGAAAGGGTGATCAGCTGTTTTGCAAATAGAATCAAGAGGAACATTTGTAATAAAGGCTAAAATAGCTCCTGTGCCCCGAGTCGAATGAGCCCTAGGTGTAAAGGGTAAGTCTCTCTTGGCAAGAGTGTAACACAGTGTGATGCATTTAACAATACACTTGGAAATAGATGATTTCTATTAGCTGCCAAAGAGACAAAGAATTGGTTTGTCTTTCTAAGTGGTTTGGTCTTTTCAAAGTAGTATACCACCACTCTCCTAACATCTAGTGTACCAATGCTTCTTTCAGCTGAGTAAGATGGATTCTGAAAGAAAGTTGGAAGTTTGATTGATTGATTCACATAGAACTTAGAAATAAATTTAGGCGCGAAACTTGGGTGTGTGTGCAATATCTCCTTATCTTTGTGAATAGTCAAGAATAGGTCATGAACTGAGAGAGCCTGCAGTTCACTAACTCTCCATATAGAGGTAACTGCCACTAAGAAGATAGCCTTATAGGAGAGGGCTTTAAGACTAGCCTTATGCATTGGCTCAAAAGGAGATCCCATTAATCTTGTGAGAACAACATTCAAGTCCCATCCGGGAGTTGGGGTGGAAATAGGAGGGTGAAGCCTTTTTACCCCTTCCATGAATGCCTTAATTACCGGAATCTTCCACTGTGAAAACTTGCTCTGAGATGTGGTATACAAAGAGAGGGCAGCGAGGTGGACCATTAGAGAGTTGAAAACAAGTCCTTAGTCTAATAAGTGTGTTATGTGTGTTAGATAAAGGACTATGGGCCTCATCATGAATTGGGTCAAGTGGAAAAATGTGGCGGTAATGCCATTACCGCAGCATTTACTGCTCTGCTCAATCTCGAGTTGGGTGGAAAGTGGGAGTTTTAACTCCAGCTTTTTGCTGGAGGTAACAAATGTGCCATTTCTGCCATTTTCGGCACTATTAGCACAGCAATAATTGTGCCAGCGCTAATAGCACCAAGAAACCCAACTCAAGATCTGGCACAAATTGCGACCAATCGAGTTGCTATAATGCTAACAGTGCTGGGTGGTATCCTGGCGCAATTAGCGCCGGGATACCGCCCAACCCCTGATGAAGCCCTATATCTTTAGGTGAACAGTCAATAGGATTGATGTGTTTAGAGTTGCACCAAATGACAAAACGTTTCCACTTATTGGAGTTACAATGCCTGGTGTTCGGTTCACGTTCCTCTTTAAGTATGTCCATACATAATTGAGGTATTTGGAGATGCCCAAACTCTTTCACCCTGATTCATGGATTATTTGCTTTAAAAAATAAATGGGATTTGTGCGTCATTCTGCCCGCAAATCCCATTTGTTAAACAGGGATTTGTGGGCAGAATGGCACACAAATCCTGTTATTTTTGGCGCAAATAATCCATGAATCAGGGCCTTTGACTTCAGGAGCCAAGCTGCTAAATTGAGTGTTTGGGGACACAGGTGCTGTGTCTTCCCTAGGTCTTGTGACAGCATGTTGTATGAGCATGACAGTTTCCTTGGAGGGGAGACTGTCATTCTCATGAGATGAGTGAACCATGGCTGTTGAGCCCACATTGGTGCCACCAGCATCGGTGTGACTTGTTCCTGGTGCATCGTGTGCACTATCCTGTTGAGTGTTTTGGGACAGATTGCATAGCCCTGGAGAGTGAGTACCCTTCTGTTTGTTCAGAGCATGGTGCTGCATGTAAGGACAACAATTGTCTTCCCATGTAGATGTGTTTGGAAGGCTTTCAGGGCTTTTAACACTGCAAGTAGTTCCAACATATTGATATGTTTGGATGCTACTGACGGAGACCACATGCCGTGTGCTATCTGCTGTAGGAGGTATGCTCCCCACCCCTACAGAGTTACGTCCGTGGTGAGAGTGACTTACACTGCAGGGGTGCTAAAGGGTTTCCCCTTCAGATGGTTTTCCTTTGACCACCAGTACAGAGACTGAACGAGGGCTGTCAAAACAAAGACTAGATCATCCCACTGACCGCTTGCCTGACACCATTGATCGAGAGCCACTCTTGCATTGGGCGCATGCACAGACGAGCATGTGGAACTGAAAAGATGCAGGATGCCATCATCCCCAGAAGTCACATTGCTTTGCGCGCAGTTATACGGCGACTGGCTACATACTGAGGGATCTGGAACAACATGTTTTTAACCCTTTTGTTGCAGGGGAAGACAAGACTGTCTATCTGAATTAGTGCCCCTAGAAATTGTTTGACTTGACTCGGGACCAGACTTGACTTGTTATCGTTGAATGAGAATCCGAGATTGAAGAGGAGATTTACTGTCTTTTGAGTGTTCTACAGACACATTCTGTACTAATCTCCAGCTATAAGCCAGTCATCGAGATAAGGGGGATCTGCATGATTTTTCCATCACGGAAATGTCTGCAACGGAAAAGGTTGCATGAGAAATGTACGCACCACAAAAGGTTTGTACATTTCCCATGCGAACATACATTTAAAACCCCTACAAACCCACCCCCACAACCACAACACCCCCACACACACCGTCAACACACCCCCACCCACACCCCAACATACCCCCACGCACACCCCCAACATACCCCCACACACACCTTACTTACCTTTCAAGGCGCGCTGTGTCCCTGCAGCACTGGTTCCCTTTCACTTCCGTGATTGGGAACGGGCGCCACAGGATCCTTTTCTTTTTTTTCAGGCAGCTGCAGGTGTTTCCCCCCGCAATCCCCATACTGTGTAGTACAGTGAGTGGGGTGTTGCGGGGGATACCCTTGCAGCCCCCATTTTATTTTTTCTCGTGTGCTTTTTTTTTTTACCTACCTAAAATGCATGCTACTTTTGGTGTTCGAACCTCTGGTGGCATGAGTTGACGACCTTTTTGTATAGGTCAGAACTTTTGGTGCAGTCATTTTGGCCTATACCGATAAGGGTATACTGGAATGGACTGCCTGCGCAAGAGAGCTACCACTCCTACTAGTACCTTTTGTAAATGCACTTGGAGCTAAGGCAATGCTGAAGGGGACTACCTTGAACGGATAGTGAGTGTTCTCTATATTGAACTTGAGGTACCTTCTGTGCGCTGACAACATTGAAATATGAAAGTATGCACCTTTAATAACCAACATGGCCATGTAATCCCCTGTTGCAGCAGTGGGATTACTTCCTGAAGAGTTGTTATCCTGAACCTTTGAGGTTGTACATACTTGAGTACAAGGAAGTATATTGAATAAATACCTTTGTTACCTGAAGATGAGGGCCGACCTTAATTGCTCCCTTTTCCAGAAGGACCTGGACCTCTTCTAGGAGGATCTGTAGATGCTCTGTTGACAGTCGATTGCTCTTGGGTGGATGGTAGCGTGAATTCTGTGCAGTACCCATGGGCAACGGTCTCGAGTACCCACTGATCTGGAGTGATGCCCTCCCATGCATGGGTAAAAGGTGTTAAACGCCCCCTGACTGAAAGACATGGGTGGGACCCGTACTGCTGAGTCATTTGTTGGCCAGGGTTCAGCCTCTGGCTGCAGAGATTCTCCCTTTACCCTTTCCACGTCAAAATCCCTGCTGTTGAGGGGACTGGGAGCCGCTGGAAGTACCTTGACCAGAAAACCAAGGGGCTCCTCCTGTACCACAGTGCCCCTGGGAGGAGCGGGAATGCCCACGAATGGACCGGCGATTGTTTACCACCTCAACAAAGAGAGCAGAGTCTTCCAAAGGCCTGTTGATGAGAGAAGCTTGAGTCTCTGGCTTAAATCCTGAGTCGTTTAGCCTTGCATGGTGTTTTAGTAGAGTTCCTTGTGTGAGAACGTGTCCCGTCATCTCAGCCAAATCCAACGTGTGCATGAGGATGTCCCCGACACCCTTCAGCAACCGCTGTTAAGAGTTGGGTGTGAGTAGGTTCTGGGATGTTCTGAAGACCCTTCTGCATGAGTCCCCATTGCGCATCGCTATAGCTCATAAGGAGCATGGTGTTCTTGGTGATCCAAGTACAGAAAGCATCAGAGGTGGTGACCCATTTGCCCAGAGAGTACAGCCTTTTACAATCTTTGTCTGGAAGAGACTCTGACGGCATGACCTCTAATATATAAAGAGTCTGAGTGCAACAGATGAAACATATTCTCCCCCACACCTTTTCCTTAAGGATATCCTGTACGAAATATCTATGGGGTACATCCCCTGGGTGACAATCTTGAAGTGGTCAGCTGCCTTCTTGAGGAGGTTATTGAAAAGCATTTGGTCGTAAATGTGCGATGAATCCCAGGGTTGAACAATGGGAGGAGTGTCCAAGAAAATGTCTGGGTCAGGGTTATGGCTCTGGGTAGTGTGCCAAGTGCCCTGGTCATCAGTGGGGTCCTAGTCTGAGTCTTGTGAGACAGGGTCTTGTGATGCCTGATCTGGGACAGGAACATAGTTAATGTCCTCGTCTGGCTCATCCTGGTTAACAAGGAACATATCCAAGGAGGTTCAAATGGGTGTTGTTTGGACAGTGATGCAAACTGTGTACCTGGGGAAAGGAGCATTGGGGACTTTAGAGGAATAGGGCAAGTATCCACAGTCTTAAGTCTCTTGAATATCATCAACTGATCTGAAAAGTTGATAAACTGAGACATCTTCTCCATACAGGTCTCACATGTTTCCCTAGTTCACCTAGAGGAATTGGACTCATCAGTGGGAGAGAAGGGTGGAGCAGCTGGAGCAGAATCCTGCTGCAGGGCCTGAGATAGAGGGGAAGTGGCTGGAGAATACCCTGCAGGGAAAGGAGAGACATTTTAGGGTCAGAACTGTGTGAATGGGCTTTAAAAAGATTCTACCAGATCTTTAGGGGTGTTTTGGACGGGTGGGCCTGTTTCAGCATGCCTTTCGATACAACCGCACCAAGGGCTGAAGATTTATAGGAAGCACCCGATAAAGATGTAGTCTTAATGCATGGCAGGCATGCAGAGGGCGCTGAACCTCAAGGTTCAGTAGGCCCTGTTAAACCTTTTGACGGCCTGCGGTTGTCAATAGCTTCCTCATTGGATCCGTCGAGGGGAACTTAGGGGTTGTATGTTTTTGTGTAGTGGTAAGGTGTATTTCCTTGTCACCGTGGTGTGATTTCCCCATTGCAATGCCGGTGGCATGCTTGCCGGGCCGGACATGCAGGAATTTGTAGGTTCCAGCATTAGGTCTATGGCTTCCGAATCAGAGCCATGGCTGCCGGCAGACTCCTCGTTCAAGGAGACAGCACCATTGGGGAAGTTACTCTCGGCCTGCATGGTGTAGGGCCCCCCACTGCTTGGTTCGCCTGTCTTTTAAGGTTTTAGCCCAAAAGAATTTATAGGCCTTGCAACGCTGCTCATCGTGGTCACGAGGGAGGCACTGATTTCACTCTGTATGAGCATCTTTCCAGGGAAAATAGCGGTTGCAAAATTTTATTTAAAAGGTCTTTGCTCCATAACATAGAAATACAGCAGCCAGAGTGAAGGAATAAGAAGAGGATGGGCAAGGAAGAGGCATTCTCAAGAGAAAGACAGTAAAAATGGACACCACTCTCCCTACTGTGTGGCCGGGCCTGATGGCCAAGGCTGAGAAGAAATGAGTAGCTGAGTCACCAGTAGATGTAGCGTTGGCGAGGCAAGATCAGTCTATGAGACGATGCAGAGTAGTCGTCGAGACTGCCGTAAAAGAAATTTAGCGAGACTAAGTGATATAAACTCTCTACGAGCCCCGCATTGAGCGAATTGAGCGAACGACTAGATAGGTGGAAAAAAACAATCTGGTGGGACCTCAACGCGTGAAGGATTTTGGGTGCATTACCATGTTAGGGATAGTGTTACAGTTACGCCCATGTCTATGTCCCTTTTTCGATCTTCGAAAGAAAGATGCAATACTCTGCCATTACCACTAAATGCCAGACTACATGCAGAGCATGTGATTCTAAGCAGATTCACAACCATCAGAAATACATCCCATTTATACATCCTTTGAATTTGGATGTGAGGTTAAGTGGCTTTGACATTGGTCACTCAGTTTCTTGTTTTGCAGAGTGTTATAAGAGGAGGGGATGGACATCAGTTTCCGGATGTCTGTCTTTTACACATTCACAGTTTCCATTGCTTTGGCATACTTAAAGGTTTATATATGTAGAATTGATCACACTTACAAAGATGGTGCTACATCGTTGAGGTCTTTGTCGTCTCCTTTTCTCAGGGAATCAATAAGTATTCCTTATGTTTAGCAAGGCACATGAGGAGGCCAGAGCATCGAGCCCAGGGTAGGACAGGTGATTGACGGGTCTGCTTAAGTGATTCCATTTAGAGTTGATAGAAAGAGGCAAGAGCACAATGAGAGCTTACCATCTGTGTTAGACTATATTAAAGAGAATATTACAAGAAATCATAGCTGTGTTAATGAATGTGGGAGGCTATGATTCAATACCAATGTTGCCGACCATCTTCACTCTTTTCTTTTTCACTCCCCTTCTCCTTGCTTTCTTCTTAGTGACTTTAATCTTCCCCTTCTTGCCACCTCTATCAACTCTCCCCGTATGACACTCATTGACTCCTATCATTTAAGCCTCCGTCCCTCATCCCCTATCCCCTTCATCAATCAGGCTCAATCCTTGACCTCATCTTTTATTTGCTCCCTTTTCTGGGTACTATCACTGCTCATCCCCTTTACTCCTCAGATCACCTTCTACTCTCTCTTTCTTCCTCCTTTGTCTTCACCCCCGCTCACAACCCCTACCTTCACTCACTAAAATCTCAGCTTTTTTAACCTTACCTCATTTCTTTCTTCACTTTACTCTTGCCCCTATTTCCTCTTTCTCCTCTCTCTCACCCAATGATGCAGCAAGTGCTCTTCACTCCTCCTTGTTGTCTACTCTCGACACGTATCCGGCCTGCCCTTTTTCCTCTTCCCGTAAACCCCCTCAACCTTGGTTTACTCCTGTCCTTACCTCACTCCAATCCAGCCTTCGCAAAGCTAAACGTCGCTGGAAAAGGTTCTGGTCTACTGATCGTTCTGCGCTTTCGTCTCTAGTTTCTCCCTATGTTCTTACTTTGCTTAATGCAAAACAATCCTATTTCTCTGAAATTCCACTTTCCCATCACCTTGTTGCCTTTTCCAGCTTCCTCATACTTTTGTCTCCCCTTGATCCTCTGATCCCTCCCTCTTATCATCACACATCTTCTGATTTAGCAAACTTCTTTACTTCTAAAGTTGCAACTCCCCACTACCTCCGCTTCTCCACGCCCACCTCCTGTTATTGACCCACGCAACTCACTATTCACCTTTTCTTTTCTCTCTGATTTAGACACTTCTGCCCTTCTCACACAAGCCCATCCCACCGCCTCACCTTCTGACCCCCTTCCTTCTGCCCTGATCCCACAAATGTATCCCCACCTCCTCCATTATCTTACTTGCCTCCTCAACTTCTCCCTTAATAATTCTTGCTTTCCTTCTCTTTTCAGACAAGTACTAATTCTTCCTATTATGAAGAAACCATCTCACTATCCCTCGGTTCCCGCTAACTTTCATCTCATATCTCTTCTTCCCTTCCTCTCTAAACTTCTTGAGTGTGCCATCTACTCTCAAGCTTCTGCCTATCTCAATCTTCACTGTCTTCTGCCTCCACTTCCATATAGATTCTGACCATCCCACTCCACTGAAACTGCCTTCTTTCATGTCTCCAACACTCTTCTCACAGCCCAACACTCTAAACGTTCTTCTGACCTTATCCTCCTTGATCTTTCTGCAGATCACTCCGTTCTTATTTCTACCCTTTCCAATCTTGGTCTCTCTGGTTCCATTCTCCCTCACCACTCCTGCTCTGTGATTTGGGCTAGCCATAACTCTCCTTAGTTTCCTTCTTTATGGCGTCCCTCAAGGGTCTGTCCTTGACCACTTGCTTTTCTCTCTTTATACATTACTGATGTCTCCTTTCACTTTTATGCTGAAACACCTAAATCCGTTTCTCTTTTTCCTCTTTCACAGACACCCTTCACTCTACTGTCTAACTGCCTCTTTGGAGTCCAAAGTTGGATGACATATTTTCTTCACCTCAACCCCTCAAGAATTGAGGTTTTATTTTTTTCATCTACAATTCCTCCTCCCTCCCTCTCGTTCGTTCCTTCCTTCCTCCCCTCTGCTTGAAACCTGGGTGTAAATTTTGACACTTCCCTCTCTCCTCTTCCTATCTCTTCTACTCTCAATCCTGTCGCTATGCTCTTTTCAATAGCCGCTGTGCTTGGCCCTGTCTCTCCCTTCATGCCACCAAGCTTCTTCTTTCCAGCATAGTCTTCTCTCGCATTGACTGTTGCTCAGCCCTTCTAACCAGCCTTCCTGCCTCTCATATTGTTCCTCTTCGTTCTGTCTATATCTCCTCTATTAGTCTCCTCTTCTAGCTTTCCTGTCGACCTTCTATTGCGTCCTCTCCATCTCTTCCCCCTCTTTTGAATCTCATCTCCTTTATCACTTCCTCTCCATTCTTTAAATGAATCCGTGTTCTTGGCCCTTTATCTCTTTTCACTTATCTCACTATACTGTCTTCCCCGTGCTCTTTGTTCTCAGAATCAGTTCCTTCTCTCTGTCCTTAAACCCGCCCGTGCGTCCTCTCGCTTTCGTTCCTTTGCCTTACTTGCCCCTAAGCACCGGAACTCTCTCCCTCATTTGATTTGTTCTTCCTCCTCTCTCTGTATCTTTTGAACCAATCACAAAACCCATCTGCTATCCACTGTTTCCAACAACTGACTCTAGTTTCACTCCCCTCTGCTGTTCTCTGTTACCTGGATTATGTTATTCATATTGATTTCCTATTCTTGGACAAGGGATTTGGCGTAAAGTGCTATATAAATCAAATCCAATACAAATACATATAGATACCATGTATACCTGATTTGCATAAATGTTATAAATGATCATCAGAAGCACAGATTAAAAAAATGATTTAATGCATGTTAAGTACTACAGTTGTATTACAAAATAAAAAAAAGACTAATAACAGAAGTATCAGTTGGCACTCGCACTGGGCTCAGTGGCACGCAGGATGACTGGGCTCAGTGGCATGCAGTATGGTTACTGAGCTCACTGGGACGCGGGATGGTGTCTGGGCTCCATTGCAGGCGGCATGGTGACCGATGCAGTTCTCGCCATTATCTCCATAACCAGGACAGCTTGGTCTAGCTGATGTCCAATGGGTTGTCTTCGCAGTGAGACATGTGAATTCTGGGATTTGCTCCATTTATCAATTTCTGCATCGTCTGTCTGGATGTTGATGCACATTAAAATACGAATAGTGATGCATTTAACCCAAAGCCTAGTTCAGCATAAGCAAAAGAAACATCAACTCACCAAGTTGAGAGTAGCAGCCGAGTCTTTGGTTCGCTGCATTAAACCTTACTGATACCAGCAGATTACGAAACTGCTGAAACTAACACTATGTTACATAGTAACAAAGAGACAAAAAGGGACTTTACGGTCCAGGTGGTTCTAATGAGCCCACTTCTTGCTAGATCTAATTACTGCAGAGGGTATATGTACATAGAGATGTTGGGAAGCATATTTATAAAATGGTAAGAGTCTAGTTCTAAGGCAAGAAGATGTCATCGTAAACTCCTCTAGAAACCTAACCCCAAACTCAAGTCTTCCTAAATATGCTACAGTGAAGACATGGTTGGCCCATACAATTTAGTTTGTAATTTTGTTATATTAAACAAAATGTTTAACATGGGTTTAAATGTACTGGAATTGGTTTCTCAGACATACCACCTTGTACAAAATCGCTTTCCTGCTATGCTCTCTTTCTATTTAAGATCGCTCAAACATGTTACCCGATAACTTTCTCACCAGAGACACTCCCACAGTGTTTCTGTTTACAAACGCTGTAAGCGGGTATTACACACCAATGTGCCGATTGATGAATGACAATAGTACATTTCGCAGAATGCAGCCGGCACCGAGTGCTGCATTGAGTCTGTGGTGATGTGGAGACCTGGGCTTACCCTTTCAATCAGAACACAGTTCGAAAGCTCAGGACCTGCTATACATGGAGCATATCTGCAGGTTCACCACCACTGAGGCTTTCCAAAAAACCTTTTGTCTCTCTGAACTACCCGGTGAGTATGTGAACTCCCACTAATCACTCCCAGAAATGTTCCCTTGCTGAGACCAGTGATACAGTTTTAGACGGATTGAAATTCCTAACCACAATATTTGATGCTCAGTACAAAAGGCTCTTGATGCTCCAATACTAGTTTACGTACATGGTTCATCGTAGGAGTTCAATAGCATGAGCCTCGTGTGACTATGCATCCAGTCCTTCCTGTAAGGCTTACACATCTATATCTATCTATTCTATAACAGCATAGACCTAGAAGATCCACCTGAAGAAGACAGGATGGGAAAGAAACTTCCTTCTTGTGTGGCCAAGTCTTCATTTGTTCTTTTTTCTTTTGCGGCATGGTATTCGAGAATGCTCTTCACCTGAAGAATAGAAGAGGGGGGATGAAATGTCCATCCTGAGTGGCTCAGCTTCCTTTTTTCTTTAGTGGCATGGTGGCAGAGAGTGCTTCACACGTGGGGATTGGGGAAGAAAAGTCCTTCTTGGCTGACCAGGTCTACGTGTTTCATGGTTTCTTTAGTGGTAGGGCTTAATAGCATGTTTCCACCTAACGAGCAAAGGATGGGGGAAGAAATATTCTTCTTGCGTGGCTAAGTCTTCACTTTTGATCTTTTCTTTAGCAGGATAGAGTAAGAGCGTCTTCTGCACCCAAAGAACATAAGATAGGGGAAAAAGTCTTTCTTGAGTGGCTGAGTCTTCACTTTGATAGTTTCTTTAGAAGCAAGGAGTAAGAACATACTCTTCACCTGAAGAACCCAGAGATGGGGAAGAAAAGCCCTTCTTGTTTGACCAAGTCTTTGTTTTTGATCTTTTCTTTAGCGGCAGAACATCAAAGCATGCTCTTCACCTAAAGAAGACAGGCCGGGGGAAGAAATGTTCTTCTTGAGCAGAGCAGCTAAATCTTCACCTTTGATCTTTTCTTTAGCAGAATGCAGTCCAAGCATGTTCTTCACCTGAAGCACAGGGGAAGAATGTCCTTCTTGATTGGTTAAGTCTTCAGTTTTGATCTTTTTTTGCGGCAGAGGATCAGAACATGATCTTCACATAAAGAATACAGTATAAAGGGAAAAAGTGCCACATAGTTATGTCCCATTCCATGGTCCAATGTCATCAATATGATGAAATACTCACCAGACGATTCTCCACTTGGTTCAGGCAGTTTCTCGCTGACTGGCCAGTGTGCTGATGAAACCTCCCTCAAATGGAAGGCGAAGAATTCAGATTTCGACACAAAGCCACTATGGGCTCAGTGTCACTTTGGCAGGTTAAGTGCATAACACTTGGGGCGCTGTATGAGAGTAAATCTCGAGAGTCATTCTTTGTTCAGATAGGCTTCTATTGCAACAAGATTTCACATCTTAAGGTCTGGTGCTTTACAGGACCAGATTCCAATGGAACTGTTGATGCTAGGTTGAGTTGTAGTAAAAGTCTCTTTTCTCTGATAGCAAATGGGGAAGTGCCCCTTGTATAGGGGATGTCCCCTCTGACATGCTTTGCAAATTAAATGGCGGAATCTTCCCGTTGGATGATGAATTAGTGTGCATGGAATAGCTGGAATGGCCGTTTGACCAGGCAAGTTATTTTCAATGTATTTGTCACTCCTTCATAATGTAACTTTTTCTTCTATGTATTTCAGTTGGAGAGTTGAGTGGGACTGGGACTAATTGATCCAACCTGATGGACGTATACCACTTGTGTTTAGACACTTTGTCTTGTATGTCAAACGGGTAAATGACATTATTTTGGTCCTACCTATTCTGATCCAAAAATTGCTTTTAGTATTTCACTTGCGTAGCATTTTTACCATTGTTGCAAATGTTGATAGGTCCCTTCCAACGTATACTCACCAAATTTCCAAGGGCGGCTGTGGTGTGTCAGAGTGGCACAGCCATAAAAAGGGTCTTCTTTCACTGCTGTCTCATTACCCGTCCAGTTTGAAAGTTCCAAAATAGCTAGCAGTCTCTTCATGCACAAGCATTGCCAGGCTAGAGACCGATACAAACAGCTCATCTCCGGCTCTTAGCTCAAACACCCCGGCCTGATGCACAGAGTGCAGGCCGTACTCAGCATTGGGTGCCCAGCACTTGGTTCCCACGCCTTTGAGGAGCAGGATGGGGTGCACATAGGAGGTCTTCTTGTGAACGCACTGCACAAGCTGTTGACTGGTGGCATGGGCAGCATGCTCGCTTTGTTGAGGGTAGCGGAAATAGATCTGGGAATATACATAGTATTTGCCAGCATGGGTGATCTTCAGCCTGCCCTCGTGGTAGCTGACATTCTGCCGGTGCGACCAGATGTTCTTATCTTCCCAGCGGCGAATGGGGTGCCTGCATGATTGGTGGAGGGTCCCAAAGCCATGGCTTTCTGGTGGGGAGACTCCTGAAAAACAAATACATACATCTCGAGTTAGCCATCTGTAATAGGCAGACTCTTATCTTTCATCAAACAAAGCTATTAGCCCGAGTTGAATATGCTCAACACCTGGAGAAAAACTGAAAAGTAAGGCTGAAATACACACTGAAAAATAGATGTCCATGATCATGATGTGTATCTTACTTTATGGATTCCAGATGGCCACAGATTAAAAGGCCGGCCATTCACATAATTGGCTATAAAGGACTTGGCTACACTTTACTTAGACCTCTTCTGAACTCTAACTTGCCAATAAAATATCAACTGTCAAGCTCTTAATGGATGGTTGATTCCCGAGATACATAAGTCAAGCGTATATCAGTTCATGTTTAGCTCCAAGCACAGAATAATATATATATATTTAATATTCACATAATGCAGAACATGATTCTCTCGATAACTCCACAATGTTGTGGTCTACCGGGAAAGCAACAACTGTTCTGAAATCGGCAGACCAAGCCCCATGAAAGGAGACTAAATATGACATATGAATATTCATTAATACAAGTATTTAATTTGAATAACATTACCATATGACATGCTGCAGAGGCATGTAACATGTCTAGAAATGAGGGCCTGCTCTGCAATTCCGAAAAAGATATACTTTCATGATGGGAAAAATTGTGAATGAACATTAGGAAAGAAAATATGAAATTGAGTCCAAATTGACAAAACCATATGTGTGAACTATTTTGACTTCTAAAGTAAGAGAAAATAGTCTCTGGGGGTGTTCACTTCTTAAGAGAATGAGTGGAAAGACTCAACCAATCAAATATGATGTTAAATAAGACAGTATGGTAAAATGTAGAGTCTATTTAAGTTTAAACTCGTAGAAAGCAGAGGAGCTCTGGGATTCTGAAAGTCTGCAGATGGGGTATTCCTGACCAGATCAATGAGTGCTGAAGTATGATAATAACTTGAGATGATGGGAGGAGTCCCTAGCATGACCCAATGCAGAGGAAGCCTGAAGCAGACTTTTCCTAAAAGAAGACCAGATTCCCTGAGGAGAATTCCTGAGTAGAGACTGGTGGGCCTAGGCCACTGCATATTACTGCCTTCATCTGGGAGGGTCAATGCCGGTTCTGTGTCTTAAAAGAAAATCCCAGAAGGGAGTATAAAAGCCACAATTTAATTAGGTATTTGTCCACAAGAATCCTTTATCAGTAGGGTAAGGAAGGGAAGTGAAATTGGGGGAGTGATTTTAAATTGAATACTGTAGTATTTTTTCAGTATGAAATATCTCTGGATTTCTGGCCATATTCTAAGGCAGTGGTCTTCAAACTGTGGTGTGAACCCCCACCCCACCAGGGGGCCGTGGCCACATTCAAAGGGGGGTGTGAGAGCCAAGCCTAAATTCTTTTCTTTTGTTAAACATTTTCTTTTTTTTTTAAATCGAGGAAATTATCTGGGGCGGCTCACAGGGTGGGACTGGAGCATAAAACTGTCTCGGGCACCAATGAAAAAGAATCCCACAGTTGCAAATGGCAATGCATTCCTTTAGTGAAAGGCTGTTTAGATAGTACCCAAGGGTGTTTTTTGCTAAAACAGAAGCAAATTGTGATATGTAAACAATATTAATTCAGCAACAACCATCAGAACTACCAGCTGCATAGTGAAGTAAATCATCCCGCTGACCCACATTGGCCAAAAAACTGGCCGATTTTGACCTAAAAAACTGGCCCACACAAGCATTTTGCATTTTTGGTTCGGGCATTGCAGTTCAGTTACCCAGCCTCAAATTCTCAATGAGCCATGCAAGGCTGGGGGTGTTTTGCTTAGCCAGCCTTCCGTAACTCATTGGAAATGCTGGCTGGGGAACTGCATGTCTGTGTGTGCGAGGGGGAGCTCCTGCACCTCCTCGCACATACAGACAGAGCAGCCTGTATTGGGGCGTTTCAGCACCTTATTCAAATCTTTGCATGCGTTTTGTGAATTTGCAAGATCTGTGCAGGCAGGCGAATTCTCTTTTTGTAGACTTGCACAATGTAGTTGGTGACTTGCCCAGCAACCACCTTTGGTTTTTAGTCATTGTTAAATTAATACTAAGCCCTAATGAAGCCTGTTTCTTGTCCCCGAATTCTGGGGTAGTATTGCTGCAATATGGGGTGTTAGATCAGGAGATTTAGCCTAAGAAGAATGAATGATTGTATTCATAGAATATTCAACTAGACCTTGCATCAGGGATCTTCTTTGGCAGTAACGGCTAGTGGGGAAATAGCTGATGGTAGGCCGGTCTTCCACCGTCCTTTAATTGGTTGAGCACCAAAACCTGTGTAGCTGGCAGACACCCTCTCATGCCACCTACATCTAAACACATCCCTTACAATAGTAGCAGAAGATCGGTTAACTCTCTGGTGAAGTCTCATGGCATTGCCACAAGATGCACATTCTTGCTCTTGTAACACCAGAGAGTCATATACATTTCCTTTACTTTTAGCAGAACTACAACTTTATCTCCGCTGACGGCCACACGCTGATCTTAGCAGGCACTGAATTTCTGGGCAAAATGGCTCTGCAACAGAAAGGTCTGCATATTCCATTCCTCGTAGCACTGGCTGTTTCCATCTGGCAGTGGAAATGCATGGAATAGGACCAGTTTGAGGGATTGCACACCATAATCTTCACCTGCAGAAATGAGACGCAAGTCCTCAAAACCAATGTTGGTTGGTTGCAATTCTTACTTCCAGTGCATCAATAGCTTTTGGCATCCATGACCTTTCAGAGCAGTGATCTCCATGGATTTTCAGAATGCATGAGGTTAAGAGCAAAAAAACAGGTCTTTGCTCATGCTTCATGTGAATCACTGAGCCATCTCTGCTAGGCATGGAGACAATCAGAATTGAGGTAAATAACCCTACCGATCTGTCCCAGTAATGGCACAGCTCTTTTCCTTGGCCCATCCTGCAGGATCAGAACGTGGCCCTGAATCTTTAGCCAAAAATCTAAACAAAGAATGACAATGTCTCTGCTCTTCTTCTGACATTGAACATGAGTATGTGTTTCTCTCCCTCCACCAGGCGTTTCTCTCTGTGTCTAGCATCTGTTGCTGCCATGTTTATTTTCTCCCCATGATTTTAATGTCTCGAACCACTGCTCGTACGAAGATGCCAGACAGTGGATGCTTGAATAAATAGCATACAAACATTAAGAAGGGGTTCTGGTTATTTCAATAGTAAATATGAAAAACTGAAGAAGGATTGCTGAAATTTGCATATTTTTGGTGACATGATAAACCAAAGCCCGGTTGGTTCATAAATGTCATCCAAACCCCAAGATCATAATATCGTATGTAATACATAAGTTACCTATTAGGTTTTTTAGAATTAAATATATCCGGCCTACATAAAGTAGAACACCTTGCTAACCGTCTGCTCAAATATCAATCCCTCTAAATGTCCATGGTCCGACCACTCTATATTATACTTTGAGCTAGCTATGCCTGGGAAAATAACATGCTCTCCAGTTAGCACAACTAGAATTTCTTGTCGTATTTCCAGTAGAAATACCTGCCAGACCATGAATCCCTTGCTTATGCCCCTAATGTCTTTCTTTGAAAAACCACTGGAACAGAAAGTTGATTGCTATCATACCCCTATAAAAGCTGCCATGCACCTTGTTTCCCCACTTAGGCTAAAAACAGTTAGGTTACAGCACAATCTAACTGTTGATAGCCCTACCATGAACAATCGTATGATCAAACGGCGAGCTGAGAGAAAACGGGGCAAATCTGTTCTCACAGAGCATAAGCAGAAGTGGGCAACCCTACTATCAAGCAGGAAGGAGATATATAACCATATCTCCCTGGCTGCGAATTATTCGAAAGAGTTCAGTCTATTGCACACTCTTGAGAAAGGGCATGTCATTTCCACTGGCCCTCTTGCTTCCTCAGAATGATTTTTTTTTGTGGAACTTTCTTAAGATCATGAACACCATCGAAGCTAAGATACCATCTAAACCGCCTTATGAGACTCTCTCCAATCTCGTTGGACCTTCGAAAGCTGTACAGAATTCAATCCCTCCATTTTCCTTCCGGTCTGTGTTCACCAGTGAAGTGGGAAATGCCATCCAACAGTTTAAAGCAACAAATTGCTCTAGTGACATATGCCATGGCAAAATTATTAAAGAATGCTCTCCGTGCCTGGCACAGGCCATTCATGCAATTGTAAACAAGACTTTTGCCACCAGTCTCATACCAAGCACGCTGAAAGAAACCTGCATACGCCCATCATCAAAAAGGTTTCTCTTGATCTGTTAGATCCAGCCAATTATCGTCCTTTACTAATGTCAGTTTTATAATGGAAATTTTGGATCAAGTTGCTTATTTACAAATACAGCACTTTGTCGTCACTCACAAACTACTTGGGACCTAGCAGTCGGGCTTTCACCCTGTGCATAGCAACAAAATGACCCGTGGGGTGAAAATACATCCCCAGAGTGACAGAGATGGAGAGGCCATGCTGGGCCCCTCTTGTGAGAGTGAAGCTGGCTAATCTGGAGTACCATTGAAACATAAAAGCTTAGTACAAAACATTGATTTCTGACATAAGGCCCAATGAAATGAAAAGTTGATGGGCCTAGTTAAATTCTACTACAATGGACAAGTGCACAAGTGAAAGGGAATCTACCTGAAAAACTGCTGGATATGCCCAATGAATGGGCAATGACATGTGGTGCTGCAGATGCTGGCTTCGGGTAAACTGGGAAAAGGCACCTTTTGACAGATTCAAAGCGGCATCAGTACACATGGGAAGAGATACGTTGAAATGCTAGGCATGTGAAAAATACCAAGAAGGAATTGTGCCTTTCATTTAAAAAGTAAAGCCAAGTGACATATTTCAGAGAATATTTCGGACACTTTTCACAAATAAACTGACATTTAAATGGAAAGGCTTACTTGTTGGAAACGTGAACAAGAATGTTCTATGTAACTGTGGCCTATGTCTGAATAATACCAAAAGTGAACTCATATCTGTCCAAACTGTATGACAAGAAAGACTGTATTATAAAGAAAATACTCAGATATAATGCTAAATATTACATGTAAGCACATCTTGTCAATTTAACGTTGTATTTTCTGAAGTATGGATGCAGCTGGTGTTTTTCCCACTGAACTGAAAGTGATGTGCCTTTGAAACGTTGAACTCCAGACCTGTGGACTGGGCCCACTGGGAAAAGCAGGCCTGGTACAGTTAAAAATACAAAGAAATAACAGGGAATTAGATCAAAATTGTGGGAGTTGGAGATAACACAGCCATCAGAAATGACCTTTAAGGTCAGGTCTCCCCATTAGCTGTGCATCAGTGGCCATCAGAAATGACCTTTCCAGAGCTGACTCGACCTCAAGAAAATGGCTTCAGAGCCACTAATGGATCTTCAAACATCATGTAACAAACAGACACTGCCAATAAGCAGATGTTCATATCAGGTCCCGGTCATGTAAGGTCACAAGAACAGAAACAAATGTTTAAAAAAAGTGTGGGGATATTATGGAGCTGAGGGGCACATGTAATGCCTTACCACATGATTCACATTGGGTCACCTTTTCTTTAATTACAAGAGAATCGTATGTCCAAGTGAGCTCATCCTGGACTCATTAAAGGGGATAAGAAGCCTTTTGGTATTGTGTAAATATGAATCCGGTGTGATGTATACAAATTAAGTTATGAAGATAATTACAATTCCGGCCTTCTCATAATTCTGAGGGAATGGAAAGTTAGTGTGGTCATAGGTTATGGAAGTAAGGTTTTAAGGGTCAGGTTTTTGACTATTTCGGCTCAGAATCGAGATATTTTTATTATGCATATACTAAATCCTTAAGCCAAATGCTGTTAAAGTATCAAGATTTGCAACAAGTTGTGAACACCTTAAAGTAGTTGGTTAAAACATGGGATTCTGTTGTAGGGTGTCTAAAGGAGCATAGCATAGAAACAAGTGAATCCTCCTGCATAATTTGGATGATGCTATCTCTGCGCCAGAGGCAGATTTAACAGTTGGACAAGGGACAAATGTCCACAGACTCCCTTGCTCTGCCTCTGACATCGAAGACAAACAGCCAGGCGTGCACATGGCCTTCTTGTGTAACCTTCTCTTTTTAGCATGTCTCACAACATGGCGGTCCTCTGTGACCTTCTCTTTTTAGTATGTCTCACAACATGGCCATCCCGTGTGACCTTCTCTTTTTAGCATGTCTCACAATCAGACCATTTACAAGGGGAAGTGATTAGTGAAGGGATAGGTAGCTGGCAGTGACAATTGCTGTGGTAGGTTTTTACTTAGACTTATACACAGTTTTAATACGCAATTTAAGTGAAATGGTGGAATTATTCGAAATTATGAGGTCACAGACCAAGCTAAAAGTGTGTATTTTATTTTGTGTCCATGGAAGATTTTTGATATTGATATTGATATTTTATTTCTATTGCCCTAGTACACAAGTGAATCAGAGCGCAACAAGGCAAAGGAGGGTTACAAAATGTATTCTTGTTTCATATTAATTTTCATTCCAGAACTTGCAGGCTTACATTCACGGTTGGGAAAAAAAGCTACAATCATAGGGTATCAGTTTCCAAGTCATGCTGAGTGAAAGAATTGGCTTATAAAAGCTGTTACTGACACTTTTTTACACTTGCAGGATTTAGCACCATTTGGCAGGAGAAGTTGCAGAGCAGAGCCGACTTAACATGTTCAGCCGGGCCCTTACAGGTCCCCCTGCTAAATCTGCTTAATTTTTCATCAGCATGTATTTTTAACCTGGCAGAAAAGCAATAGACAACTATGGAATCTGCGTGGCTTTTACACATGTTAAATGTGGGCAGATTCCAAAGGAATCCATTGTAGATGGCTACCACAATCGTTAATGGTGAGAGGCATGTACACTTTTCCAAGCATGTAGTGGAAAAGTGTGAGTGAAGGCTATTTCCCCAGTGTTTTACTATTTACTTTTTAACTGTGAGGTCGAATCAATTGAAACTGCAAAGTGTAAAGAGAAGTGGTCCTCTCCATGACATTTAGGATGCAAATCAATATTACCCCATGCACTTGTTAATAAACATGTTTCTACAATAATGTATACATTGTCAAGTTGGTGTTTCATGTGACTTGTGCACTTATAAAGTCATTTGTGTAAAATGGAGTATTATTTTAGGTTTTTAACCCTAAACATTAGCACATATTTGTACCAACGTCAGCTGGTAAGATATTTGGTTAGGTACCTACATTTCAGACTAGTCTTAAATTCCGGCTTTGCCACAAAGTGTGAGATCCCGGCCAAATCATTTAAGCTTACTGTGCCTTACCTGCCAACATTAGGTGCCTCTAGACGTGGTCCATTTTGCAGTGTATACTATTCCCAAAAAGTCTCACTCAAGGTTTAATATACTAATATTTCTCCACATAAAAATAGTGATCCTTTACATTACCATACAAAGTTGCAGATGTTATTTGCAAATGTTTGTCGCCCTAAGGATGTTGGTTGCATTTCCAATTGCTGTTGCGCCTTGTCTCTCTCCTACATACTAACATTACCTTGCACATTAAACTCAATTAAAAATGTGCTGCAAAAATGGAGATATAAAAATAATATTGTTATTTAAAATGACATTCTTTAAGCTCCAAAGTGTCCCATTCCATGCAGCATTACTATGGAGAGGAAGGGACTGACTTTAATTACAAGATGCCAGGCCCCTTGCCCCTCATCGTGGCCTGCTGGGAGTAACCACAGTTTTCAGAGAGGCATTGTGGAGTTCACTGAAGCAGAGATGAAATAAGGAATGGGGACCACATTGCTCGGCCCACGCAGAGAAGAGGAGGAGTCATGGAATAGTGGTAAGAAGGAGTGGATGTAAGGTGACTGGGGGGGTCAAAGGTGAAGGGACTGTGGATGAAATAAAGTAGACTTCAGATGATTATCTGGGGTCAGGGACCACTCTATAGTCAACGCTCCCTTACCAAATACTTCCCCTCTGGACTCTTTCGTTCCTCTGGCACCAACTCCCTACGTGTGAGGCGGTTTGCTAAACAGAGAGCGGGTGGTCGATCACTGGCTGCAGCGGGCTCCCTCCTGTGGAATAGCTTCCCTCTCCCTCTGCGTCTTGAGCAGGACCTCTTAAGTTCCGAAAAAACAACAAGAACTTTTTCTTCTCCTCCTCCTTTTCCTTCTCTCTTCCCTGATAATCATACAGGATCCTGGAGGATGTGCAGGGCCCTTATGCATCCTCGGGGCCCTGACCCGCCACATCTCTCGTTCCAACCACTGTCTTTCACTGCACTTACTTTCTCACCCTCCCCACGGGAGGTTGCACTTATGCTCTTTTCCTCCGAGCACTTCTCTCTGAGCCCTTTGCCACGAGCACCAATGCACTTATCCCTTGCCCCCTTGCACTTCACGTTTTGAACACTCACAAGGCATAGTAGGTTTGCCCCCCCTCCCTTTTACCCTCATTATTTGTTTGCACTTTTAATTCAATAATTTATCTTGTGATCTCATTGTCTACCTCCCCTGTCCCCACCCTGTTGCCCTGTGGGCGTCATAAAACATTTGTTGCTAATTGTATAAGCACCTAACAAGTGACCAATAAATAAATAAATAAGAAGGGAAGATTGGTAAATTGAAGTTACACTTGCCTTTACTTCTCTTTTGCTCTGGATTTGCACACGTTTTGCATATATTGAAAAAAGGTGCACACCTTTCATTCTTAGGGTATGATTAAATGGGATTTACCGCTCATGCCCTTGTTCAGGGCTCTATGTTGTGCAGTTTTCATTTGTCATGCTGTTGCAATAGTTCCCCTCCTCTTTCTTTTCCCATCTCTCACTCCACATGTCACTCCCCATAACAACCTCATTATTTCTTCCATGCTCCCCTCACGTTCCAAATCTATTGCCCTCTCTTTCTCTTTTCCCGGCCAACCTGACCTCCCTTCCTCCTATACCCTCCACATTTCTATCTCCCTGCCTCTATCTCCCTGTCTTTACCTACTTTCCTCACTCTCTTTTCCCATCCTCTTGCTCTTCCCATCCATCGTTCCCTCCGGCTCTGCCCTTTTATTTCACTCTCCTAGTCTGCTAGGCAGCAGCACCCTCTAGTTGCACACAGAGCTCTGCAGCAGGTGCGTTAACATGCCAAGCTGTATTATTGGAATTTAAAACTGTTGCTTTCGGGGTAAAGCAGATCTCTGCAACAGATGGCTACTTTTAAAATAGCCATCTATAATACTGGTGGGTGATCCATGCAACATGCAGATAAGGTGCAGGTCATTGCAGCCTACTGCAGTCATCCCTCCCTCTTCCTGATGGTAAATGCTACTACAAACCCGATCTGTGCTAGAATTAAATTCTACCCTTGAGGAGGAGAAATATCTAAAGTTGTGATCAGGGCCCACGACTCACTTCCATCAAAGCACAGGACTTGATAGGACGGCAGCTCCCCGATAGAGAACAGGGGACTGTGCCTTGCAGGGACTGTGCCCTGTAGCGGTGCTGGGCTCACTGTCATTGGTCCTAATCCATAGTCAGGCTAGGCGAGGCTTCTGAAATGAGGGATCCCAGATTCATGGGGCAAGGGAGGGTGCAGTGTTCAGGAGGATTCTTTGCAACAACGCTGTGGACATCATAGGGGAGTGGGGGGTCAGGTGGAACCCCACAAGGGGAAGGGGCGTGGATGGCATTTTATTACACTGCACAATACAAAGACTGTCAAGCAGTCGGTATATCAGTGCTGCATATCTCAGGATGCCTGCCTGCGGCCTTACCGCTGCAGGTGAAGACGTGGGTCACTAAACGGGGAGATGTGGGATCGAATCGGAGAGCCAGGGAACCAGGACGACCCCCATAGACAGTCGGGAGGATTGGGAGCAGGAAGTGTGCTGACTCACCATTTCAGAGAGCGTGAGGGAGACAAACTGCAGACAAATCATGGGCAAGTGGGAGGCAAATAAAGGGGGCAAAGAAAAAGGAAGGGTTGTCAGGTGAGATGGACAGAAAAAAATAAATCAAAATGAAAGAGAAAGGAAGGGAATAGTTTCTTACCTGTAACTCCATTTCTCCAGCATTGGTATCTTTCATGGATTCACATGCTTAGAACATTCCCCGTCGTTAGGCTGGGAATCCCCGGTACATTATATAGACCCTTTTCCGTAGGAAAGCTTTTTCGACGCTTATGCGTCCCATCCACCTCGTTTTGTATCATGCGTACCCGCGTCGTCAGGGCGTCATGATATAAATACAGGCCCCGCCCCCGCGCTCCCTCAGATTTCGGCCCCCAAAGTAGTGGGGGAACCGGTTTGCATGTTCAGGGGAGGCAGGTGGGCGCATGTGAATCCATGAAAGATACCAATGCTGGAGAAATGGAGTTACAGGTAAGAAACTATTCCCTTCTCCAGCATTGGATCTTTCATGGATTCACATGCTTAGAACAGATTACACAGCAGTACCACCCCCAAAGAGGAGGCGTGCATGCAAACCCATATACTTTGTTCGCAGAGCCCGTTCCCTATGATCATATATACATCAGTAATAGTTAACACAGGAAAACGAACCACATACAGTCACAAATTCCATAGGATGCAACCCCTCAGCCGGGGCTTACCTTACTGGAATAGGTGTCGAAGCACCGCCTGCCCCACCCGGGTATCTTCGGCATGTTGCTGCGACAGACAGTAATGGCGGGTAAAGGTGTGTGTAGCCGCCCAGGTAGCCGCCATGCAGATGTCCCCCAGAGGGACTCCGGCCCACAGTGCCGTCGACGATGCCGCTGCTCTAGTTGAGTGAGCTCTTGGCCGTCGCAGAAGAGGTTTCCCTGCCCTAGAATGGCAGTACGAAATGGTAGATGACACCCATCTTGACAGTCCTTGTTTCGAAATGGCTTTTCCTTTAGCACCCAAACCATAGGCCACGAACAGCTGCCTTGTTTCTCTGAACGGTTGCGTTCGATGGAGATAAAACTTAAGGGCCCTTTTTACATCCAATGTGTGTAGCATGCGCTCCGCTCCCGAGCATGGCTCTGGGAAAAAACGTAGGCAACACAATAGAGGAGTGTTTATGGAACACCGACGGAGCTTTAGGTATAAACTGCGGGTTAGTGGCTAGGACTACCTTGTTCTTGAAAAATCGTAAGTATGGCGGGTCTACCATTAGAGCCTGAACTTCTGAAATACGTCGAGCTGAAGTGATGGCCACTAGGAAGGCCAATTTCCACGACAGAAACTTTAGAGACGATGATGACATTGGCTCAAAAGGAGGCTTCATAAGAGATGTTAAGACAGACCAGATTGAGGCTCCACTCCGGAGGAAATTTCTTCTCTGGCGGGAAACTCCGAAAGAGGCCTTTAAGGAAGTGTTTAATCAGGCGGTCGCTGAACAAAGGTGCCGAGTGCCGTCGACGAGTAAACCTGGAAATGGCTGCTAGGTGTACTTTTATTGAAGATACCGACAGGCCCTTCTGGGCTAAGAGCAGCAAGTATGGCAGGAGCTGTTCTGGCTTAATCGATTGCGGGGCCAAGCCTGGTTGATCCTCACACCATTGACAGAAACTTTTCCATTTGTACGCGTATGAGGCGTTTGTGGAAGGTGCTCTTGCCGCTTGTAGGATACGCCGACAGTCCTCCGGAATCGTTAGCCGACCAAATTCGGCGAAGTCAGGAGCCAGGCCGTCAACTGGAGGCTGTCCGGGTCGTGATGCCAAACCACACCGTCCTGTCGAGACAGAAGGTCGGGGGTCTTCTTGAATCTCATCGGTTCCGCCGCCGCTAAGTGTAGCAGGTCTGAAAACCACACCTGTCTGGGCCAGTATGGGGCCACCAGAATTACACGACATGGGTACCTGAGGATCCATTGCAATTTCCTCCGGACCAGGGGAAATGGAGGGAATGCGTACATAAAATTGTTCGTCCATGGGAAGGCGAACGCGTCCCCCAGAGAGCCCTTCTGAGGCCATCTGCTTGCGTACTGATGGCATTTTTTGTTGTTCTTCGTTGCAAACAGGTCTATGGGCGGGTGTCCCCATTTCTTGAATACTTGTTGTAGTAGCTGGTCGTTCAGTACCCACTCGTGAACTTCGTTCATTTCTCTGCTGAGGGCATCTGCTTCCACGTTTCTCACGCCTGGCAGGTGGAACGCTAAGATTTTCATGTTGTGTTGAATGGCCCAATGCCAGATTTTCTGTGCCTCCGTCGATAGGGATCTGGAGCGTGTCCCTCCTTGTTTTCTCAAGTAGAACATCGTAGTGGTGTTGTCCGTCATGACACGCACCACCGAGTCCCTCAGTTGCGGAAGAAAAGATTTTAGAGCCCATCGCACTGCTCTCAATTCTAGCAGGTTGATATGCAGGGAGGACTCCTGCAAGGACCACCGGCCCTGTACCTGTAACATATCCAGATGAGCTCCCCATCCGCTCAGCGATGCATCCGTCACCACCGTCTTTTGAAACTCTGGTTCCAGAAGAGGCATCCCTTTCGTTAGATGAGTAGACACTCTCCACCAGCTGAGTGCTTGAACTAGTTGGTCGTCGACGACCAGTTTGTCGGACCAGCGACCTCGGCTCTGCGCCCAACGGTCCGCTAGAAATTCCTGGCAAGGCCTCATAAACAGACGGCAGTTGTTTATTAGCGGAATGCAGGACGACATGGTCCCTAGCAGGGACATGTACTTGCGCACTGAGACTTTGGTACCGCCTCTCCATTCCGAAGCCTTGTTTTGAAGTTTCTGAATTCTTTCGCTGGATGGTCTCACCAGGCTTGTATGTGTATGAAACTCCGCTCCTAGGAAGACCAAGGTCCTCGAAGGCTCTACAGAGGACTTGTTGAAGTTGATTGCGAAGCCCAGTTCCTGTAAGAGGGACATAGTGGCTCGTAGACTGTCTCGTGTTTGTTCCTTGGATGAACCTCTGACCAGCCAGTCGTCCAGATATGGATAGACATGATGACCGTCCTTCCTTAAATGGGCCGCTATAGGGGCAAAGCACTTGGTGAACGTCCTGGGGGAGGACTTGAGCCCGAAAGGGAGGACCTTGAACTGAAAATGCTTTTTCCCCACGACGAATCTTAAATATCTCCTGTGTCGTGGGCGTATTGGGATGTGAAAATAAGCATCTTGAAGGTCTAGTGATGATAGATAATCCATGGGTTGCACCGACCTGATAACCTCTTGGAGCTTTAGCATTTTGAATTTTAGGCTCTTTAGCCACTTGTTGAGTACCCTCAGGTCGAGAATGGGCCTCCATTTGCCGTTTGGCTTTTTTACAACAAAGGACCTGGAATAAACTCCTTGTCCTTCCTGCGCTACAGGAACTCTCTCTACCGCCCCTTTTTGCAACATAAGCGCCGCCTCTTGTCGTAGGACTCGGAGGTGGGGCTGTGTCGAGAATAAAGGCGGAAGACGCGGAGGCTTGTCTTTGAATTGCAGCGCATGACCCATGCGAATCGTGTCTAGGACCCATCGATCTGTGGTGATGCATTTCCATCGGTCGAAGCGATGAGAGACTCGACCCCCCAGGACGTTCCGAAGGCCGTCATTGGTTGTTGGATTGCTTGGTCTTCGTCGACGACTGACCCGAGCCTCGCCGTCTGGAGGCCTGATAATCCCTGCTTCTACGAGCCGACTGGGACGCTCGTCTGAACCCTTGTGAAGAGTAAGAGGGCCTATTGAATCCACGGTCTCTCGAGGCTCCAAAGCGGGAGTTTCCAGAAGCACCCCTGAAGGGGCGAAAAGAACAAAAATTTCTACCCGTTTGCAGGGCGCCGAGGGACCTAGCAGTATCCGTGTCTTCTTTCATCCCTTTCAGCGCTTCATCAACCTTTTCGCCAAACAGGTGTTCCCCTTCGCATGGCATGTCAAGAACTTTGTACTGTACTTCAGGACGAAAAGTAGTACATTTGAGCCACGCTTGCCGACAAAGCACAACTCCATGGTTGATTTGTTTGAACCCAGATTCTGCTAGGTCAACTGCGATATTGATAGCGTGGTTCGAGGCCTCTTCGCCATCCCGCACCAGTAACATAGCTGCTTTCCGGTGTTCGTCTGACAGGTGTTCTAGGATAGGGGCTAATTTGTGCCACATTTCCCTATCATATCGAGACACGATTGCTAAGGAATTGGCTGCTCTTACTGTCGTCGCTCCGACCGAGAGCACCTTCTTTCCGAAGGCGTCCTGTCTCCTAGCCTCACTTTCAGGTGGCGTTGAACATTTTTGCTGGACCCTGGCCTTCCTAGCTGCTGCCGCCGATACCACCGAGTCAGACAGAGGCTGTGATGTTAGACATTTTGGAGTGGACTCCGGAGCTTTAAACTTTTTCTTGATCCGTCCCTTTATGGCCGGCTCCGAGAACGGATGGCGCATCGTTTTGAGACCTTCTTGCCACACATGGTCCAGGATTGGGATGGCAAAAACCGATTTTCTCCTTTGACCCATGTGGTCAAAAAGGAAACAGTCTTTCTTCTGCTCCTCCGGAATCAAGCCGAATTCGGAACAAGCTTTCCCCATCATTGCATGGAAGGCTCCCACATCATCCGGGGGAGATGGCTGTGACTGGCTCCTCGTAGACTCCAACTCTACATCCGAGTTCCATGTCGGGTCCCTCGAAGGCGACAGGGAGATGTCTGACCCTGAGTCACCCAGTACAGAATCGGACTCCGACAACTCACCCTCCTCCTGAGCTCGAGGACGATCTTTTACTGCCTGGGGAGCCGATGGGTGTTTCGTCGTCGATCGAGCCATGCAAGTTTGCTCGTCGACGGAAGGTACAGACAGAAGTGACGATGACGTCCCGGGCTGAGGGAACTGCGTATCCAGCCGTTGCAGGAGCTTCTGAAGAGTATTAAGCACATCCAGAGACAAAACCGTCTGGGGGGTCAATAACGTGGACGATATCGGTACCACCCCCCCGTTTGCACTCGTCGCCGTCGTAGTCGACGTGGAAGGCCGTAAGCCTAAATCCGATGGTTGCAGAACCAGATCACCTTCTCCTTCAGCCGAGCCGGCCGTGTCTGGCTGCAGTAAGACCTCCGGGGGGATCGGGTAATAGACCTCGGGCAGCCAAGCCATGGACTGAGTCTCCGTCGACGGTGGAATCCCCACCGCTGCTGCTTGAACTGTAATAGGCATCGTCAATGACACCGAGGTCGACGAGCAAGTCGTCGTCGTCGTCGAGCCCTTAGACTTCGTCGTCGATTTGGATGCCGACTTCCCGGCTGAGGCTTCCCGACTCATGGAAGACCTGGGACGGTCCCCTGAGGAGGATTTCGACAGCGCTAGCCTCTCCGTCTTAGATGATGATGAGGAGGAGGACTTTTTATGTGATGAAGAGGAACCATCCTGTTTCCTCTTATGCTTGTCCTCAGAGCGCGTTTCAGCTGGCCGTACCTTCTTCGATGGAGGTTCCGACCTACCCCTGGAGGCCGTGGAGCCAACTTCCGAAGCCGGGTAGGCCCCTGCTCCGTCATTAAGCCAGTCGACCAGCCTTCTTTTTCGGTCCTTAAGGGTTTTTTGGGAGAAACCCTGACAAATTTCACATGTATCCGCCGAGTGGTGCGGGTGGAGACAGTAGATACAGTCCATGTGGCCATCACCTTCATAAACCTTTTTGAGGCCACAGGTTGCACATGGGCGAAATAACGCTTTTCCAGACATAGTTCGCCGGAATTTGAACTTCGCCGAAGCGAAAAACAGACAAAAACAACCTAGTTTTCACTAGTAGTAAAACACGAGGATCCCACTACTTTGAAAGACGGTTGAAATCTGAGGGAGCGCGGGGGCGGGGCCTGTATTTATATCATGACGCCCTGACGACGCGGGTACGCATGATACAAAACGAGGTGGATAGGACGCATAAGCGTCAAAAAAGCTTTCCTACGGAAAAGGGTCTATATAATGTACCGGGGATTCCCAGCCTAACGACGGGGAATGTTCTAAGCATGTGAATCCATGAAAGATCCAATGCTGGAGAAGTAAGGAAAGAATGCAAAGAAAGTGAAATGTAGAAAGTCAAAAGCAAGAAAAACGAATGTGAGACACTAAAGAAGAAACTTTAAAACAATGAAGTAAAGGGGAGGAAGCCGGCCAAACAGCTGTCACCCCCCCCTCCACCTTGCCTCCCCTCATCAAAGCTCATTGACGGCCATTAGGCCAGCTTGTCACCAGGTGGCCTTTTCCACTTTGAAATGAGCAGCACTTGTTAATTGAGCAAGATGTGCGCGAGCACTTCAGAAAGCCTGCACCCAAAGGAGACGAGCCAGAATCCCCGCCACTCTGCGCTCAAGTGCGACTTTTTATATATTCATGAGAACTGTTTTGCTTTGAGATTCACAACCGGGGGCAAAAAGACCCTCGTGCCCCCGTTGTTCAAGGCCCTGCCTGGAAGGGACGGCCAGGATGCCCACGGTTCTTTTCCTCACAGTCAGTTTTCAGAGGAAGAAATGACGTCTGTAAACACCTTTGTTTTTAGTGACAGCAGGTCCTTGTTAGTTTCAGTAGTCGCAGCCACACACCTCCTCTTCATCGGCGAGGAAACGGTCGTCCCTAGCTGGCAGTTAGTAGATTTGAGAACTTGCTGGCAAGCAGACATGAGGCGAGCGGGTGGTCTAAAGGCAGTCGGGCACTTATGGGTTTCGGGAAAATAATACTGTCACGGCTGCCGTATGGGGACTCCTTTGGGTACAAGGTGCATAGGGAAGTAAAGCGGCAACCCCCTGCCCCCCACCACCCCTTGCAACTGTGATAACCAGAGCATGGCTGCCCGACTACCATGAACCACACACAGTGTGAGGAAAACGTGCACTTCTGTTGCTCGTGCTGCACCTGTTTTGTGTGTGAGGTGGGCGTTTGGTTAACTGTGTTCGTTGTGTGCGCGCGTGTGCGCGCGCGCGCGCGTGTGTGTGTGTGTGTGTGTGTGTGTGTACTGTTGCGATCGGAGGGCCCACTGTGGTGGAGTGCGGGCCCCTCCTAGATCTGGGGCCCTGCGCGCAGATGGATCGCGCAAGAACGGACACTGGAGACGTCCGCCTGTTCCAGCGCTCCGGCCCGAACTGCCGCCGGGCGCCGCCTTTATTAACTGGCGCGCATGCGCCGGCTCGCGGGCCACGCATGCGCGTTACGTGTACCACGTACACAACATCCCTCCTTTTTCCCCTCAAACAACAAAACATTAAACATGGGGAGCCAACGTGGCTCAAAACATTTTATACTTAACAGACTCGATTGCTCAGGCTGCTGAGTCCATAATGAAGTCTTGGAACCTTTGTGGGGGGCGGCGCCCTTCCCTGCGGGGGTATCTGGGCGGGCTCCTTTCGAGGTTCTCTGGCCTTCCTGGATCTCAGGGCGGTTCAACGTTTTCCGGCGGCGCTTCTGCCGCCAGCCCTTGGCCGGGATCCCGTTCTTCTTCTGAGGTTATTGGTCCTATGCGTTTGAAGGACACATTTCTGGTCACCGTCCCACGCGCGTTCGCCGCCGTGATCATGGATCCTTTGACGTGAGTTACTCCCATCGGTTGTGTTTCATAAGTCATTGAGAGTTTCCCCTCCGGCTTCCTGTTTCGGACAAGGACGGTGTCTCCTACTGCTATCTCTTTCTCCGGCAGCTTCCGCCTCGTTGTCTCACTCTCGTTTCTCGCAGCCCTGTCTGCTGCCACCTGTGCGTCGTCGATCACCCCTGGGCGTCGTTCTCCCACTTCCGGTATCAGCCCTCTGGGTATTCGCTTGAACAGTGCCTCGGCGGGCGCTATTCCGGTGGACTGATGTGGGGTGGACCGGTACTCACGGAGAAAGTCGATTAAATTATGGCGCAGGTCTTCCCCCCCATTGACAGAGATGCGAAAAATTTTGTTAAGCGTCCGCATGAAACGCTCAACCTCTCCATTGGCCCTCGGCCACAGCGGGGTCACCTTGCGGTGCTTGATGCCTCGTTCTGCGCAGTATCTGTCAAAACGCTACCCTTGGAACGGGGCTCCATTGTCTGAGCAGATCTCGAGTGGGAAGCCGTGGGTGGCGAAAATTTTGTCCATGGCCAGGATGGTGTGATCGCTGGCGGTGGATTCCACGAGTTCCACCTCCGGGTACCTCGACCACTGGTCTGTCACTACTAAGAAGTATAGGCCTCTACCGGTCGAACCGAAGTCTGCGTGAACGGTCGCCCACGGCACGTCGCTCCGTTCCATGGCTCGAATGGGCGGGCTCTTTTCCGCCGGACTCGCGGCTTGGCAGGGGATGCAGGTCCTTACGAATTCGGTCACCCTGTGTTCCAGGTCGGGGAACCAGACCTTCAGCCTTAGGCGCGCCTTCATCTTAGCCATGCCTTGATGCCCTGTGTGGGCTAGCTGGAGGACTCTCGTGACCAGGGACCTGGGGATCACGATCTGGTCTCCCCGCAGTAGCAGGCCGTCCGTGGACACCGAGAGCTCGTGTCGAGCCTTCCACAGTAGTTGTAGGTCTCTCTGCACCTCTGTGTTTCTTCTGGCGTTGTTCTGGAGGACGTCCCGCCATTCCCCCGTGGCTACCGCTCTTTTCACTCGCAGGAATGCCTCATCAGAGTTCGAGTCATCCGCAATGTCCTCCCTCGACAGGGCCACTGGCAGGGCTGATTCAACGACAAGATGCACTGCGTCCCCAGCGTCAGACAGCTCCACGGGACTCTGGGCGTTTCTCGTGCCTGGGTGGCGGGACAGGTAGTCCGCGGGATTATGGGTGCCTGGGCGGTACACCAGCTTGACGCCGTATTCGATGAGTGACAGCAACCATCTTTCGATACGGGGAGGCGGCTTGGAAGATGTGCCAGACAGGATGGGAATCAGGGGTTTATGGTCTGTGACCACGACAACCGGTTTGCCGAGGATGTATATCCTGAAGTGTTTGCACCCCCATAGGATGGCAAGGGCCTCTCTCTCAATTTGTGAATAGCGCCTTTCCGTGTCGGTGAGGGCCTTGCTGGCGTACGCTATGGGTCTCATGGCCCCCAGTTCGTCGGCCTGCATGAGGACTGCCCCTAGTCCTACAGGGCTGGCGTCAACTACGATCTCTGATTCCCGGCTGGGGTGGAAATAGGCCATTGTCTCCTGCTCTGACAGGGCCTCTTTGATGGCATTGAAAGATCTTTGTTCGGTCGATGTCCATTGCCACGGCACGTCATTTCTGGTAAGTGCCCTCAGTGGTTCTGATAGGGAGGCCAGGTCTTTGATGAATCGGCCGCAGTAATTGACCATCCCCAAGAAGCTCCGAACTTCTGCTGGAGATGTGGGTGGGGGCGCATCTCTTATGTCTTTTACTTTTCCAGGGTCTGGGGAAATGCCGCCTGCATGAAAAGTGAACCCGAAGAACTCCAGCCGGTCTTTAAGGAACTCGCACTTTTCTCGGTGCAGGGTTAGGCCCACCGCCTGGAGCCTCTCAAACGTGCGCTCTAGCCTTTTAAGGTGTTCGCTCTCTGACTTGGCGAAGACTAAAATGTCGTCGGACATGTTAATGACACCCTTCAGACCGGACAACGCTCCTCTTATGGCGTTCTGGAAGACCTCAGCCGCGGATGAGATCCCAAAGTTAAGCCTCTTGTACTGGTACAACCCCTCGTGCGTCGTGAACGTCGTAATGTACCTCGACTCGGGGTGCAGTTCCAGTTGATGGTAGCCGGATCTGAGGTCCAGTTTGGAGAAGACTTTGGTTCCTTGGAGTTCACCGACGATATCATCCAGGGTGGGTGTGAGGTGGCGCTCCCTTTTGATGGCGGCATTTGGGAGCCTCATGTCCACGCAGATGCGCACAGCCCCTGGTTGTTTCGGCTTTGGGGCTACTACGATGGGCGAAACCCAAGGGGTGGGGCCTTCTACCCGTTCGATGATGTCTGGGCCAATCAGCTGTTGCAACTCCTCCTCCACTTGGGCCCTCAGGTGAAAAGGAATTCGGCGGTGTTTGAGGGCTGTCGGCCTTACAGACTTGTCGATGTGCAGGCGAATAGGGTCTGCGTTCAGTTTGCCGATGCCCTTGAAGAGACTCTCGAACTTGTGTAGCATGCTTTTCAGATCAGCGTGGTATACCCCAAATGTGAAATGGACAATATCGAGCGCTTCCGACGCTGCACAGCTCAGCAAGGAATGTGGGCTGACGTCGGTGACGAAGAATCTTGCTTTGATGGAGTTTTGCCCATGAGAGACTGGGGCGACAAACGCACCCTGGATGGGCAAGGGAGTGTCCCCACCGAATGCATATATCCTTGCTGTGGATGTTGACAGTTCTGGTGGGCCTGGCAGGGCTACATAATGTTTGGTGGCTAGCACGCAGACTGAAGCTCCGGTGTCAATAAGGATGGGGGTGGGAGTGTCATTGATGTTGACAGTGCACGTGGGTTGGCGCCTCGTGCTGGGACCTTTCGCGATGCTGGAGATGAAGAAGACTTCTTCCTCCTCCTCTTCTTCTTCCGCGAGGTCTAGGTCTTGCAGGCCCTGATCAATCGAGGAGATGCCTCTCACTCTGCGAGTACCACCTCGCCCCACTCTCTCTGGTCCTCTCGCTGCTGCAACCGGGGAAGCCGCACGGCACACTCTGGCAAAATGACCCGGTGTTCCGCACCGGGCGCATGTCTTCGACTTCGCCGGGCAGTCACCGCTGTGGGGGAGGTCATACCCACAGTTCGAGCACGATGGGGCGTTGCTTGGTGTGGACGTGGTGTCAGGCCTTTTCGGCGCCCATCTCGACCTACCCGCAGCCGACCGCCCTACTGCGAACGCTTCTTCGTTGTGTCCTGGTCGCGAGGCAGCGTCCATTTTCGCGCCTCTGGCCTCTGCTAGCTCATGTGCTCTGCCTAGGTCTAGAATCTGCTGGAGGGTCAGGCCGGGCTCCCTCAATACTTGCCTCCGAAGTTTTCCGGAGCTGCACCCCTGCAGTAGTTGGTTGCGGACCATTTCCTCCTCGTCGACCCATGTGCAGGAGGTCGCCAGGTGTCTCAGGCGGGCGCAGAATTTGTCTAGGGGCTCATCATCCAATTGTCTCTCAGCGCCCATGACAAACCTGTCAAAGTCTACATTGGCCATGGGTAGGAAGTGGTCTTTGAGTGCCTGCTTGACCGCGTCGTACGTGACCACGGGGATGACGAGGGAGTCGTAGATCTTGTGGACTTCTGCGCCTGACGAATAGATCATGGTTGCAATCTTTTCGTCATCATCGTCTACCCCAGATGCCCTAAAGAACATGTCCAGTCTTTTGACCCACAATAGCCACTTCGGGCCTAGTTTGGACGGGGGGCCAGTGGCATCGAATTCCGGCATGGGGGCCAGGGAGCTGCAAGCTCTGCGGGGGATTGGGGCTGCAGCACCCTCATCGTCGGCACCTTCACCCATTTCAGTGCCACGTACTCACAGTTGGCTGTCTCGGGAGAGGATGGCTTTGTCTCGGCCTCGTGGTAGGGTTGGGTGCGAAATCCCCTTCTTTCTTCTCGGTTGCCACAGTCTTGCGCCTGCAGGACTGTGGGCGTTTCAAAAATTGTTCTTTGGTGACTCCCGACGCCATTGGCGAGTGGCGCACGAGCACCCTGTCGGGCCGCAACCACTGTCGCCACGTGTGACGGGGAGCGGGTGGAAGAGAAAATGGCCGCCGGTGCTCCGTGGGTCCGTGACACGGTAGACTTCCGTCACTCCGTGGTTGTCGGGCACGGAAGTGGCCCGTACCTCCTCGTCGCCTGTTGGCTCCTGTTGGGTAATGTTTCTCCAGATGCACCAGAACCTCATCAAACTCGTCTCAGTGCTTTCTGGGACCAACCAACATAGGTGGCAAGGTGTGAAAGGGTCTTTGAGCGGCTGCCCCAACCTGTGCATCTATATCTATGTACGCCTCCTGAGATGGATGCCGAGGCCCCAATTCCATCAAGGTAAGTCATGAATTTCTCTTTTCATACCTTTCAAGGGGAAGATGGCTCACCTGGAGCTCATCAAACTTCTATGGCAGTTTAATTTGTGGCACGGCCATGTCGATGCACAAGGTGAGGGGTCCTTTGCTCAGCTTCAGTAGTGTGCTGGGCAAGACTTACCCTTCCTCTGCATCCATGCGCTGGACTATCCATCCTACTGGCTTCTGTTTGGTCCGGCACTTGCTTGCTCCGTGGTACCATTGGCAATTGGATACTGTGACATCACAGGAGCAACCAATGCTGCTCTGTCGTGTGAGCAGGCAGAATCTTGCTCCCATAAGGAGGTATTGTAAAGTGACCTGTGTAGCAAAGGGACCAGGCACACCGTCCCTTTGAAAGACACTGCAGTATGCAGCGTCAGACACTAGGGGTGCTGCCTGGCTAACACGGTGATGGTGCATGGTCACATGAGAGACACTTGGTAACCTGTAGTGATTGCATGGCCCCAGAATATGCATGACAAGCTGCTTCTTGAAAACTGCACTGCCCTTCCTGCGCGGCATGCACGGCTACGTCAACATTGAGGAGAACCTCATTACACATCATCAGCCGCATGCAAAGTCTCTGGGCACTGGTAGACAGCAGCTGGGATGCTGTCTGTACTACAAGGAGGGAGTGAATCTCTGGGAAAGAGCCCCACTCAGTGGTAAGTACCTTGTAGTCTGGATGGGCGAATTGTGATGGAGGAAATGTTGTGCCCAATTGGTGCTTCGGGTTAGCCGCGGCTGTACCATGGCTGTGGATGACTGGGGAAACGCCGGCCCTAATGTGCCATGGTGTGGCAATGCATTCGTCTTGGAAGCAAGACAAAGCAGCTCAACACTGGTTAGAATCCCGATCCCGCACTTAGAAACCAATCTCTGGTATTAAGCACATTATAAAAGAACAATTATTATATAAGAGGGAGGCAGCCTCAGTGCTCCAATGAAGATGGAACACGGCAGAGGTAAAGAAACAGGCTTTATTTCCGCCCACACCACAAAGGAGTGCAATAACCAACCTGAGCAGCGACGAGTGGGTGCCCCTTACACTTTCTCCCCCTTAATGGCCACCTCTGGAGCAACAGATCTGCCTCTCCTGGGGGTCACAGACTCTCGTCCGGGCCACCACAGGTACCAAGCACCGGTATTCGGCCCAGCTCCTCTACGGCATGGAGAACAAAATCAAGCGCCCAGCTTCATCAGTTGCCAGACCACACCCCCAACAACAAACATGATCAGGGGGCATGGGGACACTAAGGCTAAGATGAAAGGGGGTAGAAAGATGAACTGGAGGCTGCACTGGGCTTTTCGGCTGAGAGAAACACATTATTTTATTTAAGGGATCTGTTAGAACACCTTAATAGTTATAGAGACAAAACTACTACAGAAGTAGTGTCTATATTAAAAGCCCAGTTTTAAGTTACGAAAGGCGCCTGTTTCCAAGTACTTTCAGTTATGGGGAGGAAGGTGACTGAGACACAAGGAGTGAAAGTGTTTTGCTGAGGATCACACAATGGAGCCCATTTTGGATTGTGGCATTACGTGACTTGAAGGCGTAAAAGCATTGACTAAGGTTTTAACTCCTCCCATTCACGCCATGCCACATATTCAAATCATTTGTATGGCATAGAGGAGGGGCAAAATCCAACTTGCGTTTCAACCGTCTTCATTTCTCTCTGCCATACAAATACTCCAGCATTTGTGCTGGCATGGATTTTCATGTCGGTGCAAATGCTGGAGATGCCTATGGAGTCCGCCTGCTTTATGCACCAGCACCGGGATTCATTGAGTCATGCTTGCATACAATTAAATGCTATCACGCTTGCATGTAGGATAGCGTTTATTTAGAATTGTGAACAATTTGTGCACAAGTGTTCACAATGAAATGCATGTTGGGTAGCGTTTAATTATAATTGTAAGCGCTGCTTGCCATGTGAGCATGGCAAGCAGTGTTCAAAATTAAAAGTGAATGCTTCCTGACACAGAAGCTAAACAGTAATTCATAAGAAAAGTGAAAACGGACTGGCAAAATATATGGATATGTACAAGTACGTATGATTTATATAAACTGCTGGAGATGTTACTAAGTGTGTTTTGAGGTCCTTTAGGTGTCTGGTCGGCTCAGCTATGTTAACTGTGCAGGCACAATGGCAGGTAGTATAAAAAACCCCAGAGACCAGTTCTCTTACGTGTTTATTTAGAAACATCTATTTCCCTCTAATCTATCCATCATTGTCTAAATCTCGTAAACCTTAAAATGGGTTTGCATCTCCAAGAATTCTAAATATAGCAAAACCAGTTCTTCTGCCACTGTTCCCAAGTAGAGAGTACAGGACAAAAACATTACCCTCGGGCATGCAAAGTGTCTGATGTATGCCGTGGTTGCCTCTTCTGGTAATTACAGCCCTGTGGCAGAAAAACATACTTTCACACACAAAAAAATCTGAACTATCCTACCAGCTTAAGAGTAAAGCACTTGCCACAGAGATCTGCGAAGAACCTCAAATCACGAATTTAAATCCTGCAAGAATCAATTCACCACTTCATTGTTCTGAGGACAGAAGTAAATGTAGTCTCACAAAGTGAACGATAATAACACTGATGTTAAAAGTGTTTTGAAGTGGGGGGAATCCAGAATGCAGGGCTATATAACAATATTAAGAGCTTATTTCAGTGTAATGGGAGGAACACATTTAGACCATGAAAGAGCCGTTTTTAACGTCTTTTTGAAAACATCTTTGTATTGAGTAAAACAGAATAGGTTCTACAGTGGCCGGCCAACTCACATGACTATTATAAAAAGCTGCATACTGGAGCACAACTGTACCAACTCATATCCAGTATCTCAGACGAAGATTGGTCTGCATACACATGTCAAATCTATCACATGTGCCGCGAAGAGCTGCAAGCCCCAAATACAGCACCTTCTAATTATATTGCTGCTATAAAGAATGGAGGTGCAATAGTTAGGCAGGTTCTCAAATTGTATGTGAAATTAATATTGACCATGGCAATAGTATGACATGTATGGATGGAAAGTAATGTAAAAATAACAATTCTGAACCATACAACAGCTTTGCTGACACTTTTAGTTGATACAATTAAATTAGTGGAAGCAACGAAAAAGCGCACAATGTCAGCTTTATGGATTTCATCAGCGAAATTGAAGTTCTCACTTTTGCCTGCATTCTTTCCCTTTTAACTGATTTTTTGCTGAAAAGATGAAGCCCAAATAACAAAAGAAGTCTACCTCTTTAATTCCTGCACTATTTATCGCCCAGGCATAGTTTTTCCTCTTTCTTTGACTAGTTATTTTCATTATTTGTGATTTCCCTGGATTGATAAGCAAGTTGTTTTCACATCGATATGTGGTAATTCCACATAGTGACTGTGATAAACTTGCTGGTGTGAAGTCTAACAACAGGAGGTCATCAGCATAAACTAAACAGTTTACTTTAAACTCTTTTAAGTTTCTGAGGAGAGCTATTCGATTTATCACATTCATTGCATAAATCTGCAAACTATAAATTAAAATGTGTGGGTGCGGTAACACATCCCTGTCGGACTCCTCCCAATTTTTATTATCGCCCTTGATAAATCACCCTCTCCATTGAGCCTTACCCTCACCTCATTATTCGAACGAAATAGTTGAAGCATATTGTGAGGAGTCAGGAATGAAACTCGGACACATGTTAGACATGGTTTTGGCCAATTACTTATTGATACATAAGAGTGATTAGAAGAATGCCTCGCTGTCCATGCGCTAGAGGTGTTTTACTACGTATACTCAAAACTAAGGATCCTTCCACGTCAGAATGTCCAAAACAAAGTGCTATTCTGACCCTCACATTCTAAGGTAATAAATCTTAAGGTGAAAAGGAAATTTGCATTTTGCCTTCAGTGTTTCAACAATGGAAAAGGGAATAAATAACTCCAACAAAATGTATTCCAACGATATTGCTCCTTGAGCGAGAGGGTGTTTCTCTTCTCCTGTATTATTTTTCAAAATAACAGTGTTTGTATTTCCGTTTGATCACTACCAAAGTCATGTATAAATTATCTTTGGGCTGTGGGTTGTAAGGATACCTTGTATACTCTCCTGCAAGTGCTTATTGTATTCACACACTTGTAATTTCCTGGTATACTCTCCTGCCAGGGTTTCTTGTATTCACACACTTGTAATTGCCTGTCTCTGCAACTCTACTTTTGATCATTCACCACATCAGCCCTTTTGGGTAATTCCTTTGGTCCAGAGTGTATTGACTCGTTAGTGTTTTGCTCACACCTCCAATCTTGGTAATTCACCACTTTAGCACTTTTGGATAATTCACATTGTCCGGTAAATACTAAGTTGCTACTCTTTTTTATTCACTGTAGATAGGGGCAAACTTCAAAGATTCCCTTCTGTGGTAAATGCACTTTTACTTTCTCACTTTCGGTGTTAACAATAGTTTTACTTTCTTTATCTGTTTTGGGTTGTTCCATTTTTAACATGCGCTGTGCTCGCCAATATGCCCCGGTGTTCCCTTTGTCCCAACATGGACTCACTGGCTCTTCATGTCGATTCCCGGTCTGCTCGTAGCACGCCGTTGACAGCCAGCCGGGTGCTCTCTTCCTCCTGCTGCTCGTCTTTTGGCTTCCCTGCTTCCCGTGGTTCCAGTTGGGCTTCTCTTCCCCTCGCGGGTGTCTGGCAAATGTCTTGCTGCTTCTTTCGCCCAGCAGCCCTGAACTTGCTTCTGGTGTTCCTGTGTGGAATCTTCTTTGGGTAGCTTTTCTCTGGTTAACACATGAGTCGGTTGGCTCCACAGTCCTTCTCTCAGCTCCTCTGTAACACAAAGAGCAGCAGCCCGCTCCCACCAGCAGTCTGCCATTTCTTCTGGTGATCCCGTTTTAAACATCCAGGGCACAGGTGCACCCTCCCAACAACTAGAGCATTGCCTTTGCTCAGGGGCTCTCTTGCTCTGTATTCCTCCATTCCTCTTCCTCATCGAAGTGTTAAGGTGTTTCTGTGAACAGTAGTTCCTTTTAACTAACTTGCACAAAAACATTGGAGGAATGGTTTTAACATGTTCTGAGGGCAAGTCAGTGTTTGGAAGTTCATCTGCACATTGGATTGAGAGGAATTCAGCACTCTCCTTTAAGGGAACATGGGAAGAATCACAATAGGCCACTAGAGTGTTTTGTATGGGAGATTGATACTGTAAAGGGACAGTGGGATGCCATTTCTCATCCCCTGATATGACCACTCCCTCCTGGAGGTGGTCCTCCCCCATAGAGTCACCCCAAGGGCCAGGATCAGGTAGCAGCTGCCATCCAATGGCCACATGTGGGGAAAGGGAGTAATGATATCATTGGATTTATTACATAATCAAGCAAGTCTGTATCTATTCACCACCTATCTAACTTCTTCCATAATATGAATCTATCAAGCCCATCAAACACTGCAGAAAGATCCAGGCTTGTCACATACAACTTTCTTTCAGAAGCACTCCCCTCTAAAGATAGACAGGAGGGAACTACTAACCCACTAATCACGGTCTCCCTTCCTGTACCCCATTTGCAAGGGGCTAAATCTACATATACTTTCTGTCCATCTGGTAAGATCTTTCAGCACCATGTTTGCCAAGACATTTGAAGAAATATCTATTAGCGTAATGGGATGGTAACTACTGGCAAATCCTTCTTCCTTTTGTAAACATTGGAATGCTTGAGTCCACGAATTGGGTATTGTCCTAGACCTTACTATCTGTGTAAACAGATTAAGAGGAATCTATCTCAGACCATACATCAGTGTTATTTTTAAGCAAACACCATTAGTGATGCAATCTAGTCATGCACCTGGAGCCATTCAATCTTTCTATAGTCAACTTGATACCGTTCCTATCAAATTCAAATGTCCACTTTTCTTCTATTGCTATAGTTTGGCTGCCCAACCCCATATTTGCCCTTTTCATACCAAACGTCGAAGACAAAGGCACAATCCAATCTCTTTCCAACACACACAAGCATTGAGTTTTCACTTGATAGTGATACACGCCTTTATGAATGTTCTGTATCAATGAAATGTACTGATTAATGAAACTGTCTTTGGAAGATCTAACTATATGTTACAATCTTTAGGTTAGGGGTAGTCCTGCTCACTGTGCGCTAACCGTTGAAGTGCTTTAATGCTGTGGACTTCTCACTGCCCCAGGTACAATAAGGTATAACCAATCCTTAGTCTGAGTTGCATAAAATGGGGTTGGGACCTGAGTATGGGGCTAGTGCCTACAAGTCAAAAAATGATGTACAACGCAATGTAAACCCTGGATGTCCAAGGGTGCCTTTATTGTAACTAAGGGGCACACTTCACAATAAAGGCACTCTATACATCCGTCTTTAACATTGCGATGAACATCATTTTTTTGACTAGAAGGGCCCAGCCCAATACGCAGGTACCCAACCCCATTTTATGTCACAATGTTGTATACTAACGTGGATACAAATATGGAGAATCTATCAATCTATTAGTATATTAGATTAAGTGCTTTAGGTGTTTATTAAGTCTCATTTTTCAAAGGTTTTCGAAAACCTATATGAAAATGTGATCTATATTCTGAATATTAATATTCTGTTGATGTTTTCCTTATAGATTTGGTTAAGTTAACGATTGACCAAAGACAAGAATCAAGCAAATAAGTAATTTGGTTCATCTTTTAGAACATTATAGGATGGCCTACCTGTTGTCACTAGGCTAACTTCTAGTTATATTCTACTATGAATGAGGAAGGACTATGTTTTAAATCAACAGTAGTGTTACCACAAACAAATGTGTTCTCAACATACATAGTGTGCTTATTTTTTATGATCTAATGTTTTTATTGGCAGGGAGAATAAACTATAGGCCTACTTTTGATTTCTCGCTTGCAAGGTCAGGTGATATCTTTATAAACATAGAAAGGAGACGTCCCCATGATTCTGTTAGATTTTGGGACTCCCTGTAGGTGGCGTCCTTGGTGCTCCTGCTTATCCTGGATGTTGGTTTGTCTACCATTCCAGTGTCAACTGCGGACTACCTATTTATGCAACTTTGATTGAAGGACATGGTATAGCACATTAACCATATGTTGATTATTTCCATATATATTGTCTGTATTATTCAATTTTATTTTTATTTACATTTATTTCAGCGCACCGAACCCTGGGGCATCTGGACGCTAGTTACAGTTAAGTGCAAAGTACGTGGGTTACAGATTAGTCAATCGCAAGCTGCGTTTGGGTGCACAGTTTGGAAAGCCTTGCCTCATGGTAAGGGGTCCTACATCAAAGCACGCAGTTACAGTTAGGTAAAAAGCGACTTAAGTTTGGGTGTACAATTTGGAAAAGCCTCGCCTCATGGTACGGGGAGCTACATCCAAACATGCAGTTGCAGATGGGTGGGAAGCAATCTCAAGCAAATGGCAAGCTAATGGGTGGCTCAGTAATAAAGCGACCAGCACAGCCAGACGCTGGTGTGACAACGGGATGTGAGGTTAAGTGCAGTCAGGTAACACTGATGGGCTGACAATGGTGCTGTTGCCGGCAGGTCTCCTTAGTGTGACCAAGTGAGAGCGGCGGAAGGTATAGGTGGCATCTTAGGGATAGCACAGGGTGCGACAGACAGGCACTTTCAAAGCATGGATGGGGTGGGTAGTAGTGGAACCAGAATGCTTTGCACGAAATACATGCATTCAAGGCAGCAGATAAGCAACACTAATATGATTTTCGAGTAGCGTAAAACTTAGAAATACAGCGGAGGTTGCAGCACGGCACTACTGTAGATGAAGGGAGTCAAAGGGGATGAGGAAGTCATTGATCTAACCTGATAATGCAGAATCTGGCAGAGCGATGAGTGTGCAGAAAGAATATTCATTGACTTGTGGTTTGATGAGCCAGGAACTAGGGCCAGGGGCAAATCCAGGCACTGACAGGGACAGACAGGGCCTTGGAAAGTGGACCTTTGATGAGAGGGCCGGCTAAAGCCTGCTGGTCCCCAATAGGGGGGTATAAGATGCCCATTAACCAATAGGCGAGGAGGAAGGCACAGTGAGAGGCACTCTGGGTGCCTTTTCCATCAAGCAAAGGTGGGGGCCATTGTGGAGTGACCCCCAGGATGGCACGGAAAGCACACAAGTAGTGAGCTTCCAGCACTCAGAGCATGACAAATGTTTGGTGCACAATCATTCGTGGATTTCGGGCAAAAAAGAAAATTATTTTCTTTTTTTTTCAAATTTGCAAGCAATGTTGCTGCTCATCTTCAAATTAATATATCCTCCTATCTTGATGCAGGAATGATGAGGTTTGGATGAGGCAAGGAGTGATGAGATACATTTATTGTATAATGTTGATTGACTAACATGACTGGTTTACAGAATGTTTAAACATGTCGCTTTATTGTATTTTTTACACAGCATTATGCTCCTAATGATGGATAAATTAATCTGAAACATGTTGAGCATTACAACTAATTTGTCATACTATGAATGAGACTTTTCTTGAGATGAACTAATGAATCTTATGTAAACTCTTTTTGTTGAAATTACGTGACTCATTGGAGATTGATATGACATTCATTACTTACCGTAAAAGCATTTCTGATGGTTGTATCTGCTTAGATTCACATGCTGTGCATAGTCCGACATCCAGTGGTCACTGCAGAGTATTGCATCTTGTTTTTCAAAAGTCGAAAAGGGGATGTCGACATAGGCGTGTCTGTAATACTATCCCTATAGTGACGTGTAGAGTACCCAAAATCCCTCACGCATCAAGGTCCCTCTGTATTTTTTCTGCCATGAGGGAGCCTTATGGGTAACGTGAGTGAGTACAGAAAAGAGAGAAAGTAATAAGACATCTATGTTCCTTCCATCCGAGCGGGGAGGAAGGGTGGGCGCATGTGAATCTAAGCACTTACGGTAAGTAATGCATGTCTTCTGATGTTTGTTAATCTGCTTAGAATCACATGCTGTGCATAGGCTATCAAGCAGTACCAGGAGTTGGAGGTGGGTTATGAGAAGGAACAATAGAGAAAAGATGTCTTAGTACTGCTGGTCCCACCTGGGAATCAGATCTAGAATTGGAATCTAGACAATAGTGTTTTGTAAAGGTGTGTACAGAACTCCAGGTTGCCGCCTTGCAAGTGGACTCAAGGGGAACATTTGCAATGAATGCTATGGATGCCCCAGTGCCTCGAGTAGAATGTGCTCTAGGCTTGAAGGGCAGTTCTCTCTTAGCAAGAGTGTCACAGAGAGCGATGCACTGGACAATCCATCTAGATATAGTGGATTTGGAAACTGCATCTCCTTCTCTTCCTGGCACTACTGAGACAAACAACTGATTAGTCTTTCTTAGTGGTCGAGTTCTTTCCATTTAAAACATGACCGCCCTGTCAACATCAAGTGTGTGCAGGCTCTTTTCTCCCAAGTGTGATGGGTTTTGAAAGAACATTGGTAGTTCTATAGACTGGTTGACATGAAACTTTGAAATGAATTCCGGTGCAAACCTAGGGTCTGTGCGTAGAACCACCTTATCTTTGTGAACTGTTACAAAGGGATCGAAAATAGAGAGCGCTTGTAGTTCACTCACTCTCCTAATGGAGATGATAGCTATTAAGAAAGCAGTCTTAAGAGTGAGATCTTAAGTGTCACTTTATGCATGGGCTCGAAGGGGGGATCCCATTAGCCTGGTAAATACAATGTTCAGGTCCCATCCGGGAGCTGGGTTAGATATAGGAGGGTGAATTCTTTTCACTCCTTCCATGAAGGCTTTAATAACTGGAACCTTCCACCATGACACCTTATTTTGAGATGTAGTGTAGTCGGAGAGTGAAGCTAGGTGAACTTTAATAGAATTAAAGACTAAACCTGAGTCCAGCAAGTGAGTCAGGTATAGAACAATATGCGTGGGAGAGCAGTCAACAGGGTTGATGCTCTTTGAGTTACACCAGATGACAAACCGGTTCCACTTACTAGAGTAGCAGTAATGAGTGTTCGGTTTCCTTGCCTCCCTGAGAATGTCCATGCATCTCTGAGGGAGCTGCAAATGCCCAAAATTCTATGACCTCGGGAGCCAGGCTGCCAAGTTCAGGGTCTGTGGGCATGGATGCAGCGTTTGGCCCCTGTCCTGTGACAACATGTTGTACGGACAGGGTAGTTTCACTGGAGGAGACAGTGACATTTCCATCAGAAGAGCGAACCAGGGTTGGTGATCCCACATGGGGGCCACCAGTATCATGGTAACTGGTTCCTGGTGTACTATCTTGTTGAGAAGAGGAGTCAGGGGGAAAAGCGTAGGCAAATTTCCCTCACCATTTTATCCACAGACCGTTCCCCTTGGAGCGGTTCTGGGGGTACCTGGAGGCGTAATCTTGGCATTGGATGTTCTCCAGCGTTGCGAACAAGTCGATCTCTGATAAGCCCCATTGTGCGAAAATGTTGGAGACGATGTCTTTGTGTACTTGCCATTCTTACTCTGTGGGTAGAGGGAAGTCTCTGCTGAGTTTGTCTGCCAGATGATTGAGTTCCCCTGGTACATGTTGAGATAACAGGAACTGTTGTGCCTGAGAGCCCACTTCCAGATGTTCTGGGAGAGCTTGGACAGTCCTGGAGTGGGTGCCCCCTTGCTTGTTCAGGTAGTACATGGCTGTGGTGCTGTCTGTAAGGATCAGCACTGTTTTTCCTTGTAGGTATGTCTGGAAAGCCTTCAGTGCTTTGAAGACTGCCAACAATTCCAGCAGGTTTATGTGTTTGGACGCCACACTTGGGGTCCAAACCCCGTGTGTAGTCTGATGGGCTAGGTGGGCCCCCCATCCTGAGAGAGATGCGTCTGTGGTTAGAGTGGCGTCCACTGCGGGGGTGGCAAAGGATTTCCCCAACACAAGGTTTTCCCTCGACCACCACCGCAGTGAGAGAACCAAGGCTTGCGAGACAACCACTAGATCGTCCCATTGTCCGCTCGCCTGACACCACTGGCTGTTGAGCCACTCCTGCATTGGGTGCGTGCGCAGGCACGCGTGAGGGACCAAATAAATACATGACGCCATCATTCCTAGCAATCGCATGGCTTTGCGTACCATCACCTCTCGACCGGCTACATATTGAGGGATCTGAAACAGCATGTTTTGGACCCTCTCGTTGGAGTGGAAGACGAGGCCATCCTTTGTTCGAATTAGAGCCCCTAGGAATTGCTTGACTTGGCTGGGGTCTAGACTGGACTTCTTCTCATTGATGGCGAAGCCCAGGTGGAACAAGAGGTCTACAGTCTTTTGGGTATTTGAGAAGCATATTTCGTAAGAATCCCCTGTTATGAGCCAGTCGTCTAGGTAAGGATAGACCGAAATGGACAACCTGCACAGGTGTGCCGCTGCCACTGCCAGTACCTTCCTGAATACCCTTGGTGCTGAGGCTATGCCGAAGGGTAGCACTTTGAACTGATAGTGTTCCCTTATATCATGAACCTGAGGTATTCCCTGTGCGCTGGCAACATTGAAATATGAAAGTATGCATCTTTCATGTCCAATTGCCATGTAATCCCCCTGCAAAGTCACCATACGAAATGTTTGAGGTTTTACAAATTTGTTCGCTGGGCGCAGATCTAATACAGGGTGCATGGTTAGATCCTTTTTGGGGACAAGGAAGTACACTGAATAAATACACTCCTTTACCTGTGATAGAGGCACAACCTCTATGGCTCCTTTTTCCAGCAGCAGTTTGACTTCCTGAAGAAGGATGGACAGGTGTTCTGGTGATAGCCGTCTTCCCCTTGGGGGTCTGAATGTTGGGGACCGACTGAATTCGATGCAGTAACCGTGGGCTATTGTTGACCATACCCAACGGTCTGTGGTAATTCCCTCCCATGCCTGAAGAAATGATGTTAACCGGCCCCCGACCGTAGATGCATGGGAGGGCACCCGAACTTTCGGGTCATTTGGTGGTGGTAGCCGGGGAGCCTCTAGGAGTGGGGCCCTGACCTCTTCCCTTGCCACAACGTTGTCCTCTTTGAGCATACTGTCCATTGGTTCCCTGAGGGGAGTACCAGTTGCTGGCTGAGGTGTATTGTTGCTGAGTTTGTCGTTGGCCACGTAAAAAAAGCGCCTGTTGCCATAACCGCGCTTATTAGGAGGTCTTGTGATTTGGTCCAGGGTTTTTAATGTTTTGTGTTCCTTTTAAGCTGTTTCCAGTGCGTCATCAACCGCCTTACTAAACAAGTTTGAGTCTTCAAGGGGTTTGTTGATGAGGGACGCCTGTGTTTCTGGCTTGAAACCTGAGTTTCTGAGCCAAGCATGTCGCTTAAGGAGTACGTCCTGGACTAGGGAATGGCCAGCCTTTTCTGCAGCATCTAAGGTGTTCTTGATGATGCTCTGGGTTACCTAGGTACCATCTGTCACAGTGGCTAATAATCGGGTTCGCAAGGGCTCTGGGACTTCTTGTATGCCTTCACGCAACAGTCCCCATTGGGCATCGGCGTAACTAGTCAACAAGGTTGTATTGTTGGCAATACGCGTGGCAAAAGCTGCCGAGGATGTAATCCTCTTCTGTAAGGCATAGAGCTTCTTCCACTCTTTGTCCGGAGGTGCTTCGCTAGTAGATAGCCAAACCCCGCCCTTTTCCTCGTGATGGTTACTACCAGGGAATTTGGTATGGAATGACCACTAATATATAAGGGATCAGAAGGTGAGGGGCTAAAAAGCTTCTCGATTCTTGGATTGACACCTCTAACTAATGCAGGTGTAGATAAAGAGGGAACAAGGCGTCTCTTGATTGAGGTGAGGAGGGGTATGGCTTGGCTAGCAGGCGGCTTTTCCTTGATTATTCTTTCAACAAAATCTACTTCTGGGGTAGTCTCCCCCGTATCAATTTGAAAATGTGCTGCCGCCTTGCGTAGCATTTCATGAAATGTGGGTTGATCGTCCACAGGCGAAGGTTCTCTGACCGGCGTGGTCTGAGGAAAGGGCAGATCTAAAACATCAGGGTCTGTTGACGCCCCTGGGGACTACCAGGGCTGTGGTTCACTTATGTCTGGGTCTTCCTCAAAGTCCCCTACAGGGTCTTGTAAATCTTCAGTATTTAGGAATTCTTCCTCTTCCTGAAAGTGAGCATCCTATTCAGTGAGGTCATATGTATCTATTTCTTCCTAAAGTGGTTCAAAAAGTCTTGGGGATTTGGCTCTACGGTCTTCAGGGAGCACCTGCCTTGGCCTTTTGGGTGAAATGTGTTCAGAAGTGCACAAAACCTATCTAGCCTGTCCATACATGATTCAAATATTTCCCTAGTCCACTGGGATGACCCTGAACGGTCTAGTGGCGGAAAGGCTTGCTCCTACGCCTCTAGGCGTCAAGATCGCTCCCATTGAGTGGAGGATATACCCCCGTCGCCCTCTGAGAAGCCTTACCTTGGGCCCGACAATGGGGACGTATCTCTGGGTCTTCCCTTCGACGTGGGGGGAGGTTCAGGCGTACCCTCTGTAGATTTCGGCGTTTCCCCGACCTTCTGAGCGGGCTTTGGTGACACCTTCACCAGCCGTTTCTGTGAGTCTTTGGAGACTATTCTAGCTATGCTTTCCACAACTAATTTCTCCGTCGAGGGCTGGTCGTGAATAGTTTTCGGCGGACCCGGAACCTTACCGTCGACGGACGCCTTCTTCCGAGGTGTTTCGACAGATGCTTTGATGGTAGCGCCCTTAGTTGTAGACGCCCCAGTCGCTAGGCGCGCATGCGGCTGCGGGGAGGGCTGCCGGCCCTTACGGTCGGCGGAGGCAGCCGGTTGATTCGGCGTCTCCGTTGGTGCTGAGGCCTTCTCCGATTTACTCGACGAATGGCCGTGGGTTGTTTGTTTAGTGACTTTTTCGTGTGCGTCAGCGTCGCCCGGGTGTACATCTCCATAAGCAGGGCTGGAGCCGAGCTTTCCAGGGCCGGGGACAGACGCAATGGAGTGGGAGCGCTCCAATGAGAGGTCAACAACCTTCGTTACGGAGGTAGCATTATCACTATCCCCCTCGTCACACTCGGCGGCCGCGGCCACGGGTGAGGAATCAGCATTTGACATGCCATAGACTGCCCACCTTTTGATCCTGCGTTGCTTCCAAGTTTTTGAACGAAGGAGCTTACAGGCCGCACACTCGGCCTTGTTGTGGTCGAGGGGTAAGCAGCGGTTACACCGCTTATGCTCGTCCTTCCACGGAAATGTGCCCTTACAACGTGGGCAAAATCTAAAAGGAGTCCTCTCCATAGCTGAGGACGTAACCAGTGATAACGACCCGGAAGGAAAGGGGGGAGAAAAGGAAAGGCATTCTAGTAGAGGCAGATATGTCCACCCCGACCCCCACTCTCCCTACTGTGTAGGCCGGCGAGGCCGGGCCAGGTGTTCGGCAGCGCCGATAGGATCACCTCCGTCGAAACCACCGCCGTCGAAGATCTTGACTCGGCGGGGAAATTGAATGGCCGTCGAAAGAGGGCTGGAGGTGGTATAAATTAACAATAACTGATAAATCGACCAAGGGTCGAGTAAATGGTAAATGGCAATGTCTTTTACGAGATCCACATAAGGCGACCAGTATTCTGGCTGGAAAAAAACAATCTGAGGGACCTCGACGAGTGAGGGATTTTGGGTACACTACACGTCACTATAGGGATATTATTACAGACACGCCTATGTCGACGTTCCCTTTTCGACTTTTGAAAAACAAGATGCAATACTCCGCAGTGACCACTTGATGTCGGACTATGCACAGCATGTGATTCTAAGCAGATTAACAAACATCAAAAAATTATTTACACTGTGTGCGCATACCATTGGTAGGCATCTACCATCCCACCAAGACTCAATCAGGACGAAGGCCATCTAGGCACAATTAAATAGTATGGCAAAGGTCTCTTACGAGACCAATCAGGACGAAGGCCATCCAGGCACAATTAAATAGTATGGCAAAGGTTCCTGAGGCTCTCAGAAACCCTGTCGCCACAACGGTACCTGCAGCTCAAACTCCCACTTCACCACACATACCTCCACACCTCTACTCTGGCCATCTCATCTTTGCCCACTGCAAGAACAACTTGTATATATGACTGTTGAGTGCTTATCTTTGTTCATAGTTCTGGATTTTGGGCACCAAACAGGCTGCATTGCCCATTTCAATGGTCAGCACTGTTTTATAAATGCCCATACAGAGGCCTGATACATTATCAGGACTCTGGAATGGTTTCCAAACCTTGAAGTGAAGGAGTTCGACATTATAGGCCTTTATAATGAACAAGAGCTACAAAAAGCGATTACGCATGCACTTATGGACATATTGTTATTTGTTGTAGGTGTGGCAGCACTACATATGGGGCCCCAAGTTGCACCGGGGTGCTAGCGGTGTAAGATGAAGAGCAAGGTAGGGAATGCACAGTTCCGGGGGCACTGTACAACATTGGACAGAGATTGCAATAAGCTGCCTTCTGTTTCACAGGAACCTCTGAACCCCAAACCCAGGTTCAATGGACCAGTCACCCAAGCTACTCAACAGCAATGCATGATCAGTAGTCAGTCTTTCCTAGCGAAGCCTATGGGGCAGCAGTCCAGATCTTGACACAGGAGAGGACTAGAGAGGTGGGGGTGGAGGACAGTAAAGGAAGCAGTGATGACGGGAGATGGTGGACATCCATAGCAAATGAGGCAAATCCAGAGATGCTGTTTACCTGATCCCGATAGAAGTAGAGAGGGGTTTGGCAGGACAGAAAAGGAAAAAGAAAATAACAGGGAAGGCAGGGAACATTCGTAGCCAAATCTGAGGGGCCCAAAAGGATCCGGCATGGGTGAGACCAACGCAAGGCGCAATAGTACCAATGGCTGTAGACCACCACCCTGCACTATTGTGAGTGCACCATTCTACAATTCTACATTCAGCAAGAGCTGGGAGTTTAGAAGCTACTAAGTGTTCTACTAGGTGAGCTTTGTAGACCTTTTATATTCTTTTGGTTTGAAAGGGCTCGCTGAATGTTGGGCTCCTTGGCCAGTTGACACCACAGGTGTGAATCTGGACTCACCATGATGAGACGTCGTGTGGAGTGTGAGGTGAGCTGAAGACTTGGATGACAGACCTCTTGGCATCTGGAACTCTGAATTGTTAACGTAGACGGGTCTGGTTTCTAGAGAGGATGGAAAATCACAGAAATTGTGGTCTCGTGGATATATAGGCCTGTTCCGGCCTGGAAACATTTTTGCATCATGGTTTACACCCATATGCTAGTTTTCCTTTTTTCTACATTACTGCATTGATGTAGCACTGCATGTTCACGAAACCTGGTAAAGTCTTATGTGCATATCTGAAGCAATCATTGGCAAAGCCAACAGTTTCGACTATTGTATAAGTATGGGATCCGCATTTTCCAGACACTGCCATAATGATACTACCAGGCCATAAAATGGCAACAGCTGGCAAACAGTGCTAGGACCTGGCCATATTATGGCAGTGCCCAAATAAATAATGCCTATCCAAGAGCCAAACCGGTTAGCTTTGCCAATACATCTTTTTAGCTGTAATTCATTGCAAGGTGCAGATACAAGGACATGCATGCACGTTATAAATCAGGTTGCTGAGGGCACACTTGGTTAAGTCATTTTAATTACTTCAAGAGCTTGGTTAGCTGGTTCAGAGCTGCAATTAAGCAATTATTACCTTTGCGAATGATTCTCAGAAAGCAGGGAGCTAGACTCAAAGGAGATCCCAGTGGGTTGTGTTTTTGGCAGGAACGGCGGGAACGTAGAGGGTAGGAATGGTCATAGGGACTAGCAAGGCCACGGGCAGTCAAATGTGGGCAAATAACCAGACAAGAGGCTGTGTGTTCCTCCTAACATCTCATTCCTCTCCCATCTTCACTTCCAATAATGACCGTTTTTCTTAAAGGTAGCAGTTTCATGTGCCAACTAATAGCTAAAACTAAATCTTTGTACTATTTCTATAGTTTTAATATCGATCTGGCACTTGTTTATCCCCTTTAATTTAATAATCCTTCAGTTGCTGTTTTTGCATCAATTACACACAAAATACAGCAATGTTTCAGTTTGGCTGAAAAAGAGTACAATAAAGACAGAAGGAGGAAATGACAAATTCCCCAAAATAACAATGTTGCATACTAGGCTACCTTGCTTTGGTTGAGTTCCGGCTACAGACGTCCTTGGTACATGCAATAGCCGCTGTACCCTGTATTTAGGAAACCGGCTCCCACACATGAGAAGCATCACTGTAGTCTAAAATGTTATCCACTGGGACCCAGCGCACGGTGCCGTGGGGTTCGGCTGCATTATACGCAGGTGCTCTAACCTGAACCACCACCATTGGTCTGACCATGCACCTGCTGCAACCTCAGCTTCATAATAAATGGCGCGTCACTACTTGCCTGTTGGGTTGTATACCATTTGTGGCATGCCGACCCTATAGTTTCCACCGTGTCTACGAGGAGTACCTTACTCATGAGGAACAGGCACCCTAGGTTGAGAATGTGGAAAGTGGATTTCGAGCAGCGCTGCAAGGCAAAGTGCACATTTCTGTGGTCAAAGATGGAGTAGATTCTGGATGGGGAGGTCAACGGATATCCTCAAGTGCTGTGTATAGTCACTGACCAAGAGGCAGGGCACAGGGAGAACCCGGGACTACCAAAAGGTTGACTTTAGGAATACAAGCCCTACTGCCGCAACCATCTACTACTTCTTGAGGTTCTCCAAGAGAATACTAGAACCGGCTATTAGCGGCAGACAAACTTTCAAACCAACAGAGACGGACCACCATATGACAACCAGAAGACAAGAGGTAATGTCTCTCCCGCCAGAGGGCAGAATATGCAGACTAGTGGCTGTGAAGGGTCTCATTCTGCCCGACTGCACACCAATTACAATCACGGTCACAAAAGAATCTGGGCCCAGGTAGGGGCACAAAAGGTTTAACAAATGCAACCATCTTTTTGTTTAGAAAGTCAAAGTCGCGTGGTCTTTGTCATACACAGAACAGTTGGATTTAAAATAAGGAAACTACAAAAGACATTTTGATGCAAGGAGAAAACCAAGGCATTCAAAACCTCCCCAGACTATTTCCTTCCAAAAAGGTGTCCAACATGTCCTTAGAAACAATTTCAAAACGTCTGAAAAATGTTTGTGGTTGAACTTGACGACTAAGATGTACATTCACATTGAATTCATGATTTCAATGTTGGACTTATTGCTTCAATGGAGCACCAACACCCTGCGAGAAATGCACGAGCAGGAAACCTGGGTGCCCTTTTTGCAGGTTCTAGAACAGATGCATCTTAAGAACCTCGTGGAACACAGCATCTGCCCCTGGATTACCCAGGCAGGGAGCTCATTCCATGGTGTACAGGCATGAAAGAAGAAAGGACTGGACACAGGTCTTGAGAGGGCGGACTCTAAAGAGTCGCCAATGATTTGGGGAAAAACTGTTTCAGGTTAAGAATATTGCATTACTGTACACGATCAGAACAGACTTGGCAGCACATTTGCCTTATTTCATTAAGGACTCTTCCGCCCCCATGCTTTTCTAAGCAATAACCTTTCTGCTGGATTTGAAAAGCCCGCCATTAAATCCTCTACATTATCATCCGCCTTGGAAAGACAACTGTTACAGGATCAGCGTTTAACTAATCTGGTCTTGAAAGGCTAGGTAGTCTCTACCAGGTCAAGCACCAACTCAATGAGAGTCAGGCGGGTCAGGCGGTGCAGTTGGAGCTGGTAAATACCCAGTATGAGAGCAGTGAATGCTAACATGATGCCTGAAGAGTGATCTAACACACTGGAGCATGGGTTATCAACTTAAAACATGGGGACTTCATTCAACCCCTATTTAACTCAAACAAATCTGCACTAGAGTGTAAACCTGTGCCAAACCTAAAATCCAAAGTGCCAAGTGCAATCTCTTTGCATTTTGTTTTCATATGGCACAACATCTCACAATGGTCTGGCCGAGTCATTAAACCCATGTGTGCATTTTGTGTCTCTCGATTAAGATCTGTGGGTGCACCTGACCCTAAAGGGGTACCCTCAGGGATCTAATGGTTTCGAAGTTCATTCTCTTACTTTACATGGTCCCACATAACTGTGTGTTTTCATTTCTTGCAGCTGGCAGCAGCGAGGGCATGGGAGCAGCGAGGGTTAACTTTGTTTTACATTATTGGGTTCTCCAATCCACACATTTGCAAAACACATTTTTTAGATGTATTTTTAGTGTGGTTTAATAGCATTTCATCTCTGCGGGAAGTGAAATAACACAGTTTAATCAGTTCATGTTTGCACGGTAAAGGTTGTAAGGTAAATCGGGCTCCTACAAAAACATACGCCTGGTGAACTCAAATTGATTTCATTCGATGCTCAGGAATTCTTCCTCTAAGACAGGGATGTAAAATGCAAACCATCAGGAGATAGTACATCGCTGCTGGTAAAATACCTTCTAGTGAAAATAGTCCTCTCTGGTCTCCTAAGCAAAGAGGCATTTGATTTAAGCAATAGGCCCCGAGCAGGAGGGGGGCATTACCACTTCAGGTAATGCCCTGGGGCCATAGTTACAGGCCCGAGCGAAGCAAGGGCCTTAACGAAGACCCTGGGGCATTACCTGAACTGGTAATGCCCCCCCTGAGAGGGGCCTATTGCTATTATAGTACCCCGGCCCATAAGACGGGGGTACTAAAAGTATTTTTTTTCTGTTCCGAAACACTCTGGTGTTTCAGAACAGAAAAAAAAAGTTTCAAAAATGGGTGCCGGGAACGGAAAACAAAGTCAGTTTTCCCTGTCTATGGCAGCCCTTGAAAAAAATAGAAAAAAGTACAAAACAAAAAATGGCCACCATGGAAACGGGAGAAGGGACTACGTGTAGTCCCTTTTTCCTTTCCATGACGGCCTGTCGCAGATCGAGAGCAGACACGCTGGGGACAGAAGTGTTCCCAGCGCGTCCGCTCTCGAAATGGACTTCAACGAAGAAAAGTGCGGGTGGGGGCGGGGACGGAATTCTGTGGACGGGGGAGAGGAGGGATGGGGAAGGGAAGTGGGACACCACTTACCTCATTGCCCAGCGGGGGAGGATGGCGGCCTCCAGCCATGATGCTGCTCAGACTGGGGGGATTATCGCTGATAATGCCCCCATTCCCGAGCCTCCTCATTGGCTGAGAGGCTGCCACATACCCCCCCACCCCGTCGGGTACTAATATGAAATGTTGATATTTCTTTTAGATCTTTTGTTCATTGGCTCTATTAGATTTTAAATCTACCATCCCGTTTTAATAAGAAATCTCTCTTTATTTGCATTCATTTTTCTCCCTATTTATCCTGGCACGTTAATTTCCTAGGAGGTAAAAAGAAACACATAGCCCCATTCACGAACACAGGACATGACACGTTAAAGCCTATCGACAATATCCCAATACAGTAGCGATGATGGATGGGCAGAAAGGTGTGCAGACCCAGGTTAGACTAGCTCTAAATCTCTGGAAATTGATCCTGCAATGACCAGCGGGCGATCTAGGTTACAATTGACCTAAACTTAGACAGACTACTAGGGTGTCAAAGAATTAGAGTCTAATACATAAAACTTGCATTTAGAATGAACAATACCTTTCTGAAGGCTGGTGCGGATGATTTTTTCAGTCACCTGCGAAGCGGGAAATAAAAGATCATGAATGTGCTGGTCGGGCCTTTAATAACAACAAACAAATGGGATCATTTGCAATATTGATCATAGTAGGCGCTTGTGTAACGTGTGTAGCGTGCCCTCCATAACATCTCCACCTGTGTGCACTGATAGCAGAGTTACTGTTACCCACCTTAATTAAGCAGTAGAACCCGAGCGTCGGGTAATGCCCCAAGCGAGCTCGGGTCCGTACCTATAGGCCCCAGGGCATTACCTGAGTCGGTAATGCCCCCGACGCAAGGGTTCTATTGCTATTAGTACCCCGGCCCGCAAAAATTGCGTGACCGGGGCACTAAAAGCTTTTTTTTTGTCCCGAAACGCTGCAGCGTTTCAGGAGAAAAAAAAAAAGAAAATGGCCGCCGCCATGGAAAGGGAAAACGGAGTCTGTTTTCCCTTTCCATGGCGGCCATCGTGAATGGACGTGTTGGGAACACAAGTGATCCCAGCGCGTCAGCTCCCAAAAAAAGTTCAAAAAGAAGGTAAGTGGGGTTGGGAGGGCGGGAGTGGGAGAGGGGAGAAGAGGGAAAAAAATCAAAAAACCTACCTGGCTCCCCGGCGGAGGACGAGGGCAGCCCCCAGCTGTGTGGAGGCACAAAGCAGGGATGGCCCCCGCTCCGAGCCTCCTCACGGCTGGAGGCTTCCCTCGTCCCCCGCCGGGGATGCAGGACCAAGAAGGTAAGTTGGGGGGGGGGGGCCGGTGGGAGGGAGGGAAGGGAATTTTTTAAAAAAAGAAAAAGACTACCGGCCCGGTAGGGACCTGGCGAGAGCCAATCAGAATGCTTGTTGCATTCAGATTGTCTCTCGCCAGGTTACTATTACTAATAGTACTTAAATGATCTATTTCAGGAGAATGAGTCTACCCCCATCAGAAATCATAAGTGCAACCTTCGCATCGATTTATTGCAGCCGGTGCATACACACAGACGCTATCCAACAGACTCTGAAAAGCAGTGCACCTCAAAGATGGTCCGTTGGGTGAGCCCGCAAAACTCGCACAGGTTACGGTCTTAATTCGTTTTAACCACTTCTTGGAGGAGAGAGGGTGATATGGTACTCGTGCCACTCTTGACAGGCTTGCGAGACCCTCTTCCTGGAACACTACGGCTCTTGCCTGGAAGGCGTCTTCGTCCCAGAGGTGCCAGCGGCCAGTGATTGGGTTCTCATCTCAATTCTAAACAGGAAGTCTTCTGTTGATCCCTGCAGCCCACAATGCACCTGGTATACATACCTGTGGGAGGGCTTGTGGATGTACCAGAAGGCCCATTGCCCAAAGGCCTTAGCCATGGTGAATTGCGCGTAGAAGAAGAGATAAGCAATTCAGTGGAAGAACAGAGGGCGGCATTGCACGTTGCCCGTTCTCTGACAGACCGGTCACTGCACATGGGCCTGGTGTTATATGAAACGGTAATCTAGTTCTACTTCGCAAATCTTGTAGGAGGGTAGAGGCACATGTGTAATTCTATCCTTTCTACAGAGAAACCAGTTTGGAAGATCTCTCAGCTAAATCTTTGCTCATGGACTTGTGTGATCCTGCGGGCTCCTGCGTGATCCTGCCCTCACTGAGCAGCAGTGGTTGGGGGGATCTGCTTCTCAGACCATACACGGTGCCAAAACACTGCCAGGGACTATGCCGCAGAGGAAGGCCCTGCTACAAACAAAAATAGTTTGGGCAATGGAACAATGCGAAAAGTGGCACTGAGCAAGGAACTGACCTTGACATATATGGTGCCAACCTATATGTTCTGCAGTTTAAAACGTATCCGTTTTGTGCGAGGTTTTGATACCGGTTTATTTAAATGTTGTTGTCCGAATTCATTGTTTCACAGTGGTGCAATCTATCCCTTTGGTTTACAGCGATACACAAATGTTCATAGCGGGGGTCTTGTGATGTTTTTCTATTTGCTTTGGGCTCAAGCTCTGAGGCTCAGTGTTCCTGGAACGCTAGTGTCCTCGTTCTGACCCACAGATGGAGATGCTGGCGCGGGATGTGCTTGGAAAGCTGCCTTGAGTGGCTTTAGTTTGCGCTGCTGCTCCCCTAAACTGGAGCTGCAACAGCCGCATGCCAGTCACAGGTGAACCCGAAGAGGGCATCTTAGGTCCTGGACTGAGCAGTTCTGATCTCCATCTTCATAAGGCTGTAGCTTGTGCGGTACCCCGGGGCTGTGCGCTTTCACTGCAATTGTTTAATAAATATCTCAAACGTTTGCCAATCTTTTTTCATGTTTTGGTCTGGATTTTTGTTCTATTTTATTAACTATGAAGATGATAGACACATCCTGCAGAAACGGACAGGTGCTGCGTTTTATATATAGGCACACTTAGCTGTGACCTAACAAAGTGCAGAACAACCAGAGGCGACAGCAAGAGGGTACAATGATGCAGAGAGCATTACAGGCATAGAATACTACGGGCATACCTGGAAGAACATGTACAGAGGGGTACTGAGGTGTAAAGACAGGGGATACTGTTGAAGGAGCGAAAGGCGGACCCGACCTTCATTAAATTGCTCGGGGTTCTTCAGCTGTGCTCCTGCGGATCCTATATTCCTAACCCGTTGCCAGCGATCCTGCTCTTTCCAGCTGCTCCGTGCATCAGCAATCCCCTCCCTTGCCCCCATCTGCTATGAGAAGGCATGTGAAGTGTGCTCCCCTTGCACCCCCAGAAGCCAATCCCCCCAAAAAGGCCTAAACCATCGGTATCCAGTCCTTTCATCGCATTTTTTAGTCATTGCGCCTTTTTTTACTGCCAATTATTTACCCCCAAGATGCAGGGGGGATTTGGGTGGGTAAGAAAATATGGGGTGGGGGATAGGTGGAGTGGGGTCGGTGGCATAGGGGGTACAGTTTGGGGAGGGGAATTGGGGGGTTTAGAAGGAGTGCAGCCCCCCCCCCCCCGCATTTTGCAACAAAAAAAAGTACGGAAGAAAAAAAGCTGCGATGAAAAGAAATGTGCGATAAAAAGACACAGAACCAAAGCAACAAGTCAAGTGACTCCTTTGTACCCACCTTTTTCTTGGTCAGTGGGGGATCCTCCGAGAATCCAAACAATTGTAACCGCCGAGTGTTAGAAATGGATGGCCGTCAATTGGCTCAAATCATATGTCATTCTTATAAAGGAGACATCCAGGAAAGCGCTGGTCTGAGATAGTTCTTCTATTTGGCCTGGCACGTTGGGCCCCCTGCCCACAATCTGTGCCCACCTTTCGCAATGCCAGGCTGCTACTAGTCAGCAACCTCTCCTTCAATGTCCAGATGACTTCGTGTGACTGAAACTAGATTCAAGGATCCTGCCATTCCCAACCTTACCCCAATAATGCAAGTGATCAGGTCATTGGTCCGATCCGGGATCGACTCTGCTCTGGTGATGATGGCACGGAATTCAAACGATCTGCAGCGCCTCTAGAATTCTAACTCCAAACCGTGAGGAGAATTAGGCAGAGGTCGCCTCCATCCACTTATTTGGGAAGATGTTTCCGTAAGCCAAGAGCCAACGTGTGGCGAATGTGTGAGCTAAAAATACTGTGAATATAACGCGCCAGCTGTTCTGTGATAATGAAGCTCTGTGCACTATGTTTTTGCAGTGCAGAAATCACACCCACATCTGGCAGGCACACGTCGAGAGAGCACAGAACTGGTAGGTTTGTGTTATTTATGTAGCACCACTCAAAAGAATGAAGGTCACCCCAAACAAAGTCTAGTTTGTCACCCCTGGCCCTATTGAGGGCCAAATTGGATAATTGACGGCCAACGTGATATCCTAAGTACCTTCCATATGGTGGTGCCCTATACTTTGCCAAGTTAGCTCAGAATGTTCAGGGTCTGCTGCTAAAATCTACAGAACGTGGCTCTGAAACCCCACATGGTCGATTGAGGCATTGCTCCAACTCACAGTATAAAGACCCTGTACACCACCAAGTCGAGAGCAAACCATCACTGAGGGATTGTACACCATTAACGGGCACGATTATGCACCTTTCCTCCTCCACACGCCCAAAATGCATTCCAACTGGAAGCAGAGTTCAGTGAGGAATCTTCAATGCAGCCGCCCAAACTGATAAAGGTCAAGGTGTGTGCTCCATTGAAATTGTAATGGGTTATTTGGAACACCCAGAGGTTTCTGAGCAGGGACCCGGGGATCGAACCTGTGTTGCTCTGTGCCCTCTTGCTTCCAAGACGGATGCCTTGCGCATGAGCTATCCTCTATACTGTAGGCCTGGCTATCATGGCCTAGGAGAGTACCATGGCTTGACGCTTAGCAGCCTGGGAGGATGAACCTGCAAAACTATGACATCCTTGCTCCCAGGAGCTCCATCTACACAGGGCAAAGAAGGAGGTGTACCTGGCAGTGGCCATTTCTGCAACTTTCCAGGCAAATAGCGCCTGGGAACAGAGGGTGCTTTTCTGCAGACACTGGGTGGCGGTAGAACTGCTGGCCTAGAACCTGTCGTACCTTGTCCCTGGGTTAGAACTCCAGGTCACGCTGTGTTTCTTGCCACTGTCCCCCCTTCCATACTCTCGCTCCTCTACACCCTCTCTCTTCTCCTTCTCGAGCACTCCGCTCATTCACCTCCTATTCTCTGAGGGTCAGACGCTTCTCCAAGCAGAGAGTTGGGGGCAGACCTATCTCCTCGGCTGGGGCCTCCCTCTGGACAGCTTCCCTGCCTCTCTCAAACTTCAGCAGAACCAGCTCCGGTTCCGGAAGCAACTCAAGACCTTCCTCTTCGCTTCCGATTTCTCTCTTCCTCTCCCCTGCTGATGCACCCGACTGCTCTGCGCACTGGTCACCTGGTCACCCTCTGAACTCGGGCCCAGGCTCCAGCATGTCCAGTTGCCCTTGCACGGCCTCCGGGCTCCCCAGCACTTAAGGGTCTATATCTGCAACCCTACAGTCCCTTCTCTCTGCACTTATGAGCCACCCACTGGCTGCACTTGTGAGTTAACTGCACTTCCCTCTTCCCCTCGCCCCTGGCACTTCCCCCCTTCCGTCTTCCTAGCACTTGCGCGATCTTAATGACACAAAGCCTAGCAAGATTGTTAATTTGTCCTCCCTTTGTTTCCCCCTCCTTGTCTTGTTGCGCCTTGAAACCCTTGTGTACAGGTGCGTTATGAATGCCACATCATATCATAGAGCTTTGAAACAGCCTAGAGACAACATTATTGACTATACAAGAAAGCTACATGTATATAGGGCCATGGCAGTAGCAGAAGCCATACGTACAGCACTTTTTCTGTACATGTTTAAATTCTGGGGCCATGACTGCCAATTGGCCCAGGTCATGTGTGACACTTTCAACCAGTGCGGGCTTTGTAGCCAACAGCACTTTGCAAGCTGAGATATGCAGGTCTAGACTTTAGAATGGGAAAAGCAAAACTACAAGTTCCAGAATGCAACGCCAGAACTGGCTGATGGTTTAGAAGTCCTTGGCAGTTTAGTAGGGCAGAAAGGTTTGCAGCCAGTACATGTGTATGGTGCGTAGGCCCATGGGAAATGCTTAGTCTTTATTGTAGGTTACTCTGAATGGGGGTTTCCTTGCTGGGATTATCTGCTATTTTCTCTTGAGATCATCCTTAAAAAACAAACAAACAAATACTAACTTTCAATCAATTATAGTTGTACATAAAAAGTTCTCATGTTAAAGGTTTTGAAAGAAATGGCTGTATAAGAAACACACTATTGTAATTAAACGTCCACAGACTCAGGATCCAAACACTTCCATTGCCAAGAAGAGTCGCTGGGGGAGACATGAGCCCAAACAGCTGTTTTTATATGAAGGTCTTTTTTATTATTATTCTCCCCTTGCAAACAAACAGCCAAAGCTCCTCAGGGGTCTCCTGCTTGATAAGAGGGGAGACTGGGGCGAGCAGGAGGCTCGGCGCTGAGCACATTATAATAATTTGGCATTTTATAGCGCTACGAACCCTCAGGTATCTGAGCGCTGCTTATTATTACCCACGGTGAGTGGTGCTCATTTATCGACCTCCTGCGGGGATTCGAACCTGCGTCAGCATGCTCTGCATAGATGTCAAAGCGAGCGCTCTGTAGTGCTGTCAGACCTGCTTTGTCTGCAGAGAGCTTGTAAAGGAATGGTCTTGCCTATGCTATGGAGGCATTGGATGTGGGGGGTCGCAGTAGGCCGGTGGGGCTGGGGCAGAGTAAGTGGCACGTCATGCTCGAACATGAGCTTACCATGGTGATGTAGGAGCGGATGGTGCCGGCCATCCTCTGGCAGGCCTCGTTCATGAACAGCTCGCGCAGATCAGCCTCGGCGGGGTCCATCTCTTCCAGGCTGTTGATGTACTGCAGGCACTTGAGCTCTTCGGAGATCCCCTGGGTCTGGGCCTTCAGCTGCAAAGCAAATAAAAGCAACACATCTGGGTCAGTTTATGAGGAGTCGGGCGTGTGTATACTGGAAACATCTGTGGCGGATTAAACGGCCAGGAATGGAAGAATCGGCCAGGCAGACAGGCTGCTGCTTCCAAGCATGGCGGGATAGGCACAAAATGGCCGCCTGTGCATAAAACCCCTAATGGCTTTGCTTTCCATAAGGAGCATACTGCAGATCCCAATCTCAGGACGGAGACCCACTGGAGCCCTCCTGTGCTCTTAAAACTTAGTAACTGTCTCGAGATGAAGTGGGAGATGTTGGCAGACCCGTGTAAATAGTGTAGATCAGACTTGCTCTAGTACATCTGCATACATGCCCCACTACTTTATTGCAAGATGGTCAGGCAGTTACGGGTTGACTCCAAATCCTGGGCTTTCCTTTCATTTAACATCCAAATGCATTCTGGGAGCTGTTGTCCGAGTTCAGAGCAATACTGTGAGAGGGGGATTGTGGTCTTAGTGTCTCACCTCCCTCAGGATGTTTGGGGGCAGGGGTGGGTGGTACGGTCCAGGCACCCTCGATGGAGATTGGATGTCTAAGATTCCAGACTCGCCCACCGTTTTGAAGGGAGCGATTATTCTTGCCCCACTCACTTTTCTTTTGGGTACTAGAATTGAATTTGTTTGGTTAAGGAATAGGTACAGTAATTAATGTTTTTAATTCTTATTTGGTTGTTAGATGCGACAGGTTTAGGCATTAGTGGTCAGGAGTTTTGGGCACAATATGTGTTGCTGGCGTGATAGATCGGCCAGGGGCATCATCCTTTTGATGGTTTTTAAAGGTTTGGGCAGTGGTTTATGGTTCAGATTGAGTTTACAATGGGCAGAAAAATTAAGGAGGGATGGTTAGTCCTTTCTGGGTGTGGACTTGCTGCCCAGGCAATGCTTGGGGGAAGGAGACTTAGGTAGGGGGTATCAACAGGCCAGGCAGCAGTAACTCATCCAAGAGATAAGGAAAGCGCAGACCAGAGCAACCTATTGGGGAATGAGCCCTAAACGCAGGATCATAGAGTGAAGACGGAGGTTGTAGAAAGTAAACGTGGTCGCGGAGGTCCACAGGTGGCAAATTAGGTTTAAAGGAGTCAGGGGCGGAAGGAGCCATAGGAACAGGGCAGTTTGAAGGAGTCGTTGGTGGAAGGATCTATAGGAGCAAGCCAGTTTGAAGGAGTTGTTGGTGGAAGGATCTATAGGAGCGAGCCAGTTTGAAGGAGTCATTGGCAGAAGGATCTATAGGAGCAGGCCAGTTTGAAGGAGTCATTGGTGGAAGGAACTATAGGAGCGGGCCAGTTTGAAGGAGTCGTTGGTGGAAGGATCTATAGGAGTGGGCCAGTTTGAAGGAGTCATTGGCGGAAGGATCGATAGGAGAGGGCCAGTTTGAAGGAGTCGTTGGCGGAAGGATCTATAGGAGCGGGCCAGTTTGCAGGAGTCGTTGGTGGAAGGATCTATAGGAGCGGGCCAGTTTGAAGGAGTCGTTGGCGGAAGGATCTATAGGAGTGGGCCAGTTTTCTAGGAGTAAGATGGGGCCTCCAGGCCACAGGAGGGCGTCCTCCATTTGGATGCATTGTAGCACAGCCAATCATCATCTCCACCACAGCGTACATTTACAGCTTGTAGCGGAGATGGATGTTTCTACAGAGGCCTCTCTCTTGAAATTAGGTAATCCAGCACAGCTGGAAGGTCAGAAGATACTGTGCATGGTGACATCTACAGCAAGATTTTACTTGAAGGGTTTCATGAGCCACCGGCTTGGCTCCCCTCCTATGAGCAAGATTTTGCATGCCCCAAACAGGCTCCACTGTAAGTTATGTCACTTCAGCACATTTTTGCCGCAGCGTCTACTATTATTAGTATAGTATTTACTGAGCGCGGACCTAGCTCCAAGAAGCAACGGGGCGCTTTACAGAGGTATACAACAGTACAGATGCATAACAGAGCACTTTACAGGGGTCACAAAACAGATATACAGCGAGGGGTAGGATACAGAGGGGCACAGCTGTACAGGGTGGCAGGGACGAGAGGGGTGGACAGTGTCTAGCAAGCCAGGCATAGGTGATTTTCTTTTTTTTTTACACTATTTTATACATTTTTTTTTATCTAAAAACATATTGTAAAAAACATGTAACTTTAAACATTATATCCACAAATAGTACCATATATTTAAAGCCAGTAGAACTTCCCCTCAATCCCTAATATACAATCATGCACAGTAGGCGACTGGGAACAAAACAAAGGAGAAAAAGAAAATGGCCATGGTGTTGAGGAGGAGGGACTCCTTGAAGAGGTGAGTCTTGAGTTCTTTTCTGAATTGTAGGAGCGTGGGGGCGAGTCTGATGCTGACGGAGAGGAGTTTTCATAGTCTTGGAGCATAGACAGAGAATTGCTTGTTTTCTAATGTGGAGCACCAGTTAGAGTGCCCCATTTTAAACCCGTCGCCTCCATGTTAAACCGGTTTGTGCCCCCCAAGAGGTAATAAGCCTCTAAAGCGTCATTCGTGTAGAGAGCAGGCTCTGGTCTGTCTGAGACCAGACCTGTGCATGGACTGCCCTTTGCGACAAGGAGACAGCTCTGCAAAGTCGAAACAATGACACTTTTGGCGTGACTCTGTCACCAATTAGAAGGATGCCAAGTATTAAAGCTTCTTTGCCTGGATCTACTTCGGTGCACTGCAGGGGTGGGTATACAGTCTTGCACTAGATCACTGTAGATGCAGTGCGGGCACGAGGTCAGGGGCAAGGGGTGCGCTTCAATCTGCTAGAACGAGCTACAAAGCAAAGGCGTTCCCTTGAAGGCCGGCTCTGTGCATTCCATACCGCAGATCCATGGCCTTCAAAACACGCCAGGGAAGAGAAACTTGTAAACCAGTCCACCTAGATGTCTGTAAGAAGGATGCCAGGCAACCTGACTCACTCAGACTGACTAACACACAGACAACTGACTCTGAGCCACTTCTCCTGGGACACGCCCACAAATCGGCTCTGAATAAGTGGGTCAAGTCTGAGCTTTTGGGTATGGTGCGGTGACACGCTAGAGTGGTGACGCAAGGGGTGGCTTGGGGTCAGGTGGAATTCAAATGAGGTACGAGGAAGCAGGTGGAGGTGGTGGCGGAAGGGTTACAGCAGGACGCGGGCCGCCCTACGCAACCTTTTAGAAAGATGGTGTACAGCTGGCTCTGTGGCCTCAAAAAGCAGAGGTCATTGTCATATCTCGGTTCTCAAAAGGAAACGTGAACTTGGCTTCCACGAAAGACAGGCACGTTTTAGACAGGCATATTTCAACAGTTCAACATTGTACAGAATGCAGACTCGGCCACCTGCACAGAATTACCTGTTAGTCTGGGTTTTTTCAGAGCTAGGTCTTCCAACAATCAGACACATTGGTAAGTGGGCGCTCAGGGAGAGGACATCAAGTGTCAGTCAGTGCCGTAAATATTTATTCTAGGTGATAAGAATGAGCACAGCTCCGTCTTGTTTGGGCCTAATTACTCTCTGCTGTCAATCAATGAACATGCTATGATGGGGGGGAAGGGGCAGTCAATGTTCACAATTTAGGAAGGATAGATTAAAAGTCAGTTAGAAGCAGCTTCGGGCCGTGAGGAACCATTAGTGTCGCCGTTGTATCTGTGTATGCTGTGTATTGCTTTTTGCACTCTATGCATTTTGCACAGAACCTTGCATCTGGTTTCCTGGTAATGAGTTGCGCTTAATAAATACCACTACTACACGGGTCCAGAACACAAAATCGCCTTTTGCTGGATGTACCTGTTAAAACGAAATGGAGCAAAACTCCCTTAAAAATGAAAATGCAGTTCAGTTAACCTAGGGTGTATGGGGGAATGCACCAAGAAAATAAAAGGGCACAAATAGAAAAAAAATAGTTCCGGTCCACAAGAATCAGGAGCAATATCCGGCATGATGTTTAAAAACTTTAAGAACAGTAAACTCATTTTCACCAGTTTCAGTTTCAATGGAGTTAGAAAAGATGGCGCTGATTTTGTCCGTCCTCAAAATGCGAGGCGAAAGGACCCAGCGGCGATGCTCCCATTATGTATGGATAATCTCCACTGCAGCGCGTCCTCGTCTTCCTCGTCACAGTCCCAGGTTCCCTCAAGGCCTCTTCTGTGGTCTGTATGTGACTGAACGAGTACCGCTTCTGTATTGCAAAGAGGATTTCCAAGGGAAACGTTATGTACATATGGCCTCCAAGCAGGTGAGGGTCTAGAGTGGCTGCTTGCACCACATGTGCTGTGGCATTTGTAACGCGCTTGTACACAAGTCTGTCTAGGCGCGACAAGACAAGGAGGGGGAGACATGGGAGGACAAATTAACGTTCTTACTAGGCATTGTGTCATTCAGACCGCGCAAGTGCAGGGAAGAGGGAAGGGGAGAAGTGCCATGGGGGAGGGGAAGGGAGAAGTGCAGTTAACTCACAAGTGCAGACAGCGGGCGGCTCACAAGTGCAGAGAGAAGGAACAGTAGGGTTGCAGATACAGACCCTTAAGTGCTGGGGAGCCCGGAGGCCATGCAAGGGCAACTGGACATGTAGGAGCCAGAGTTCAGAGGGTGACCAGGTGACCAGTGCGCGAAGCAGTCAGGTGCATCAGCAGGGGAGAGGAAGAGAGAAAGCGGAAGCAAAGGTCTTGAGTTGCTTCCGGAACCCGAGATGGTTCTGCTCAAGTTTGAGAGAGGCAGCAAGGCTGTTCCAGAGGGAGGTCCCATTATGACATTAGGACTAAGACGAGGAAGAGTAGGTAACATCACACAACTTCCATATTTCACTTTTCCATGAAAAATAATTCTGCTCCTTCCATCTCCGGTATCAGGAGAGTGGTTTTTCAAGCGTTTCAAAATCCTGCAAAACCAGGTTTTGGTGCATTTTGTATGAAACAACGTTTTGCTATTGGCTGAAGGAGTTGACTTTCATTTTGCTGCCTGGCAGCGAGTCAGTGGGCCTCATCACGAGTTGGGATACGGCCCAACTTTATTAACCGTGCGGTAATTGTGCCAAAAATCAGCATTTTTCCAGTATGTGTACCCCCAGCTCTGGGTACACACACCATACTCATGATTGGATGGACCCTTAAATGCGGCGGTAACCCTGTTGCCACAGCATTTAAGGGCTACCGGCCAAATCGTGATGAGGCCCAGTGTCTTTGCTGGTGTGTTTTACCATTTACTTCCTACCATGTCTATTCGCCTTGGAAGTTAACAGCCTGTAAGATACGAAAAAAGGAACTTGGCTGAAAAAGGGACCTCAGCTGCTTGCCTGCCAAACACAGAGTTTGATATCCTTTGGGAGGGTGGCCTCGCCTACGAACCTCAGCTGCCAGCTGAATACAGAGCTTGATACCCTTTGGGAGGGTGGTCTCACCTAGGAACCTCAGCTGCTTGCTGAATACGGAGGTTGATTTCTTTGGGAGGGTGGGCTCACCTAGGAACCTCAGCTGCCTGCTGAATGCCACATTTGATATTCTTTGGAAGTTGGGCTCACCAAGGAACCTCAGCTGCCTGCTACATACAAATATTGCTATTCCTTGGGAGGGTGGGCTCACCTAGGAACCTCGGCTGCTCCCTGAATACAAAGGTTGAATTCCTTGGGAGGGTGGGCTCACCTAGGAACCTCGGCTGCTCCCTGAATACAAAGGTTGAATTCCTTGGGAGGGTGGGCTCACCTAGGAACCTCAGCTGCTTGCTGAATACGGAGGTTGATTTCTTTGGGAGACTGGGCTCACCTAGGAACCTCCGCTACCTGCTGAATACCAATACTGATATTGATATTTTAGCGGTGGTACAAAGCAGGTAGATTCCATAGGAATCCAAATAATCCAAAGAATGTGTGCAAGCATGACAATGTCATGCTGGCATACAAGCGTGCACGTCTGTATGCTGGGGCAGATGTGGTGGCCCAAACGGTAACTGTTACATGCCCCCTCTCTGCCATACAAATCAATGAAAATGTGAAATAGATTAAAAAGCATCCATACAATTTTTTTACACATACATTTTTCTCTACTGCATCAGCAATATGACGCGTTGTGTGTTCGTACATCGCAATGCCTACCGGATTCCTCTTGCTTCTAAGCACAAGTAGGACTAAAATAAGCACAAATAAAACTGTAGTCTCACATCTATGTTACTGGCCGGTTGCAGGGGTGGGGGGAAGTGTGCTCACAGGCACAATCCTCTTATTGGAGGAGAGTGGCCGGGGAGGAGATACGGGAGGAAATGGGGGCATGAAAAGCAATCACGCCCCCATTCACGCGCAGGAAGAGTCGCGCCAGGCCTGATTTCGGGATTTCAAAATCGGGTCTTGGCAAAAACCGGGACTGTAGCCACCCACCCTTCCAATCCCGAGACAGGGTTTATAAAATTCAAAAACTCCCGGGACGGAGGGTGATTTCCAGGGACTGTCCGGGAAAATTGGGACATCTGGTCACCCTAGGGATTATCCCACTTTAGGGTATCAAATGGATCAGTTGATCTTGAAAGGATGAAGGGCTGAGCAGGTCCAGCCACAGGATGTGAACTCAGACATGCAGTGCAGCCTCATGTGAGTGGCGAGCACTTAACCTGTGAGCAATCTACCAATGGTTGCGCTGTGTCAGGATTAGATCATTTTCACAAGGAGCCTGCAAAAACAGTGCCACTTTTCAAACTCAATGTAAGAAGCACAGGGCTCGTCCTTGGCTCCCAGCTAGTCAGGCCTTACTGCGCACTAACGTCTCAATGCATGGTGAGTCAGGCTGGGGGGACGCTGGAGATGCCTTTGTCCCGACTTCCTGGGCTTTGTCGGGATTACTCAGGGCCCACAGACGACAATGGCACCTAGACAGTTCATTGAGGTGACTCCATGGCCCCATCTGAACGTGGCGGCCTAGTGCGTCCCTTGGACACGCGCCCACATCCTTCTTAAAATCTTTAAAGAGAGTATGTGTTGTCACAAAACATTCCTTTTCTGGCTGCTTCATTGCTACATTCTAGGGCCTGCCAACCACTTCCATGCTATTCTCACCACTGCTTCCCCATTTGTGAGCATTTCACAACCCAGCACTGTGCAGGGATTTCACAATCTGTAATCGTCCACAAAAACAAACAGGCAATTTTGAGGGTCTTTAGCAGTTTCCTTTTTTCCTCCCCATTTTATTTGTTTAGTCTAATTTGAATTTGAACTATTTAGTATAATTTTCTGTTTAGTTAATGAACCCTCATTTTATTGTGGAGGTTTGGTCGAATTACCTTTTGAGCCATTAGTCTAATTTTCTCTATAGTATCTTATTTCTATCTTCAATCATTGGTCAGATTTTCATTTCATCTGATATATTAGTTATGCAAAATGCCCGAAATTATCTGCACCTGAATGCAGACAACGGTACCATTTGACGCTCTTTTCATTCTCCTTATATCGCTGCTAAATTAGCATAGCCCTGCATCTTTTCCAGACCTAGCAACACCCCGGGTCCGCACAGCCACTGGCCTTCTGAATTCAAGCCACTGGCCCTTCTGAATTCATGAAAAGCAATCGCTCCATGCTCTCCATTCTAGGAGCGGAACCTGGGTCCGTGGCTACATGCCTGCTTTTGCAGCGGGTATCTGAACCCACTGAGCTACATTATAGCAGCTTATGGGCCTGATTCACAGAAGTGGTTTATAATGGCACAATCCCATTGGAAAACGCTCTTGAATGTCTGTACTTCACACAGCGCAACATGTACTATGCTGCGTATTATCTGCACAGGGATCATAGCCGACATTCGAAACATCCCCTTGGTGGGGAAATGCCAACCTTTTCAGAAACAAAGGTTTCTGGGGCAACAACTTGCGGAGTTAATTTGGGGATCACTTTGCAAAGCCTCAGAAATGGTCTAAGGGCCGGCTAGGTTTCCAGGAATCTCTTTGGGACTTATGGGCAGTGTGCAAGCTGTGGTGAGCGGCGACCCCACACAGCGACTGCAGCCAGTTTTCAGTGTGAAGCCCCCCTACTCCTCGAATGATCAGTTCCCCCTGGGGTGCAGGAGCCCAGATGTAAGGGTAAGTGTTGGGGTGTGTGAGGCAGCTACCGAGGTGCAGCCCTTCTGAGATAATCGGGTCCAACCTCATAGACGGCCTTTTTGCGCATGTGTAGCAAGGCTGCATGGCCTCACTAATTGAAGCCATAGGCCCTGATTCATGGAATTATTTGCTCGGTTCAAAGTGACATTTCACAAGTGCAAAGTGACTTTGCACTGCCAACAAACGGGCTGATTCATGCAACATTGCAAAGTGTCTTTTTGCCGTGCAAATTCACTTTGCACTTCTCCACACTGATTCATGGAGCATTGCCGTGCAAATTCACTTTGCACAGCAAAAATACACTTTGCGCTTCTCCAACCTGATTCATGCAACTGTGCAAAGTGTCTTTTTGCAGTTCAAATTCACATTGCACGGCAAAAAGACACTTTGCACATCTCCAACCTGATTCATGGAGCAGTGCAAACTGTCTTGTTGCAGTGCAAAGTGACTTTGCACGGCAAAAGCACACTTTCCACAGTGCAAATAATTGCATGAATCGGACCCTTAATCCTCTTTTAAGATTCATGCATAAAATAATACAAATTCATGAACAGATAAAAAGGTGAGTCCTTACAGAAGAACATATAAATGACAATTAAATATTCACTAAGAATCCATACATTGTATTATTTTAGTGGCATTTAAGAGTATGCGAGCCCTTTACCACTGACCATTGCTTTTATTCTGCATGCTGCTGATTAATAACTTCATATAGAAACACATGTGTACAGGCGCGTTATAAATGCCATATCATAACCATACGTGTATTTAGTAGGTCCAACGCACAAAGGATTCCTAAATAAAGTCAGACCTAATAGTCTAGCAAAGAGCACAAGTAAAAAGCAAATCCCCTTTGCTTATGCTGGGAAAAACCTGAATCCTCATTTACTTTCTGGAAGAAAATCCTGAACCCCCTTTCATTATGCTAGAAAAAGGAGCCAGACACAACCAGTCTACAGCAGTGAAACTTGAACAATGTGGAACACTAGACCGATTCGTCTGAAGAAGCCATTAGCTTTCTGCCCAAAGAAGCTGCAAAAGTAGACTCTAGGTCAAAGCTGATCATACAGACTAAAACAATAAAACCAAACACATACATTCATTCACACTGTCTCTTAAATATATGTACTGTCTAATGTCCATATCCCATACCTTCAGTACACAACTGCAAACTGACCCATAACACAAAACAACATGGACGACTACCTTCCAGACATTATCCATGGAAAACCTGACAATGACAATAGTATCACTACAAGCAACAGCCTACTCTGCTGGCCTATTGCCAGAATCCATCCTCAAGACACGCCCCATAGAGGTCCCCTACAACATCCTGGTGAACATCAACTTGTCCCTCTCTCGGGGAAGCTTCCCCAACACCGTCCAACCCTGAAAAATCCTACCCCTGCTCAGGAAACTAATGCTGGGCCATGAGGACTTCCGCGAATACTCTACTGCACATCTTCCTTGCCTCTGCAAGACCCAACTTCAAGCACAAAGCATTATCAATGACCTCCTACAGACCTTGCAGTCAGGCTTAAGACCCGGATGCAGCACAGAGACAGCCATCATCCGAGTGGCAGGTGATCCGTTCTGCATGCTTGGTGATGGACACCACTGCATCCTGGTACTCCTCAGTCTCACTGCAATCGTAGACACAGTTGACCTTCAAGCCCTCATCAACACACTGCACACCACATGGAAAGTAGAGTGAAAGTCATTAGCTTGTGTACCTCCTACCTAGAAGACAGCTAGTTTGTCTAGATAAGTGCCTCCAAATCCCCAGCTCAACCGCCACCAGCAGCGTCCCACTTGGATGCATCCCTTCAACCCATGATTTTCAGCATTTACATGGGTACCCTGTGGACTCATCTCACCAGCCAGAACACCCAAATTCACCAGTATACAACTATCACTTAAAATACTGTCTATCAAAACACCTTCACCAGCTCATGGTCTGCCACACCCATAACCAGACCTGAGTGCCCAATCTCTACTTTAAAATGAACCCCACAAAAACAGAAGTCCCGCTCCTCACCAACATCACCCAGGACCACACATCCAGACCAGGCTGTCTGCTAGGAACCTCAATAGTTTCACTCCACGGCACGCACTGAGTTCCCTATAGCTGACCAACTCTCCTTCACAACACACATAACAAAGAAAACTCAGGCAGCATGGTCCCAGCTATCTGTCCTGTGTAAGCATCAGGCTACTGCTACATTCAGATCCACTGAACAGTCCATGGCCAAATTCCACGTGGATGGAATTACTCCCTGCTCGCCAGCATACCCACAACCACGGTAGCACCTCGGAGAGATGTTGCCTATGCTGCTGGCTCCCTCAAAGACCTACGCAAATACAATCACATCACGTCCTCACTCATTGAGCTCCACTAGCTACCTCTGCAAGCACACATCACCTGCCAAGCCAGCTGCATCACACACAAAACTGCCACCAAGCACACTGCCTCTTTCATGGCAGACAAAAGTCACCATCTCCGTTGGTCGGCGCATCGCCAGAAGTCAGGAGCGGCCAGAGTGGAGCAGCAGAAAGAACATAGAACCCAGGGAACAAGCATTCCGGGTCTACACCCCAGACTGAGGAGCCTCATACCCGTCAGTCTCAGACTCAACACCACCCTAACACAAGACTCCCCTTCCCGCCCCGTAAAATAGACCCACCGCCCGGAGTCCAACCAGCCCAGTAGTCCTCATTGGCTACAACCCTCTACATCCCGCACCACTGTACCAGCCCTCACCAGACCCTCCTACTAGTTTTCATATTTTCCACCGTCTGTTAACTATTCCCTGCAACCCTAAAAGCTGTGCCGGCAAGAAATCCTCTCTCATAAGGACCGAGTCTCTCTGTAGCCATGTACTATGTACTTGTGACCCCTACTGCTGGACAGAGCTCCATTGCTTCCTGAAACTAGGCTCATGCCCATCAAATGCCCAGAATAAGAGAATACAGGAATAAACCAAAAGCCCTTAGGGTATTTCCTAGAAGGGGTACATGGAGGGCTCTGTGGCAAGATGGTGGACAGGGACAAACACAACGGACAAAATTGCCTATTCATCCAGAAATGCAATTTGTTTTTTTAAACTGAAAACCCACCAGAAAAACAGGGCCTTAAATAGTCTAGTGCAGATGGACAAAAGTGGGAAGTACGAGTCTAGGAGGGCAGTGGGGGACCCCTTTAAAAGAAGGTAAAGGACTAGGGCTGCAGGACCTTTTCTTAATTATTAACTGGACAGATACCTGGAAAAAGACTACACCGGTCCCTATTTAGAAATAGGGTCTTTCTACGGATTCCAAGAATCACAGGTTGACTGTCCTCTTGGACGTGCCATCAACATTCCTGTCTAAGTTGCTATTAAAGGACATAAAGGCCATTCTCTACATCAATTTTCTACCACTGAGACGTTGAGGGAGTATCAATATTTGGATTTGATCTTTAAACATAAGTTAAAATGGGATGAACACAAGGGGTGATTTTGTTTGTAATCCCTCGCACTATATGAGAGCCCTGACCAGTGGCATCTTACCTCTAATAAAAGGTCACCAAACCTGCATAGCTCCCACTGCATTTATTTGGATCATAGCTGTGAGCTTTAGGAAACGTGAAATGGTTAAAGAAGTTGGAAGCGTTCATCGGGTCTTCCGGTTGAGTACATATGGACTGAACTTACCCTAGTTTCAATGGCCTCCTCGGCGAGACAGCTAGCATTGCATTATAACGGGACGATCTACGCTTACATGAGAGAAGGCCGGAAGGTACTGGTTTGATTAAAGTCATGACTGTCATAATTGGATGACGTTACTTAATATTAAAATAGAGAATTTGCTAACTGGAAATAGTATAAACAGAGAAACAATATTGCAAGAGTGGGAGCATACAAATAATTATGAGTACATAAAAGGTAAAGGAAATTCCACTGAGTAGTTAACAGTGTTCCCAGACCCCATGTTCAAGCTACCCTATAGAGAGCTGGTCCCTCCCAAAAGTCCAAGGATGCTTATGGGCCTCAGGGTAAACTTACTGGAAATGTTTCAAATCCTTGGAGGATTGCTGCAAATATCAGGAGACGATCGACATTGATGCATATTCTGAAATCTACCTGTTGTATGTACAGAATTTAAAGAGGTAAGAATATTAATTTTGGGATAAAAAGTTGATGATGAGAAGATTCTGAACTCTGAATCGTATCGGCTAAGGATTCTGCTGGGTAGAAGATCAAAGCTCGATTTTGTTGGACATGTATTTATAGATTTTAGGATTCTGCTTGCAGGTTTGAGATTGTGATGATTTTTCAAAATTATAATTATTTTAGATCTGTGGTAGTTTGCCTGTCTATAATGTGATATTACTCTGCCTTTGTACAGTGTTGAATCTCCACTGTAGTTTCAAGGCGTCAAACGGTTTTCCGAGGAGTATTGCACCCCGACCCGGGGTCAGCTGTACTTCGTCTGCTGGGAGGAATAGCACGAGCAAGACCAAGCTAAGAGGGAGGGAACGAACGAACGAACGAACGAACGAACGAACGAACGAACGAACGAACGAATGAACTAACGAACTAACGGAGTTTGCAAATTCAGCGAGGTAGTTGGGCCAGGCTCGATGATTGCATTAGTCACACTTCAGATTCCAAGGCAGCTTTGGAATATTAGAGGATACAGGTTAAGTGGTTTGTGCTGCGTGGGGGACTGAAGAGCGTGCTCTGGCTATCCTGGTAGATAATTAGGTTTAAAATACCTGCCATGTCTATTTATGGTACCACAAATGAATTCCCGAATATTGATTCTGGGGCGGCCAAGAAGGTGGCCTACTCCAAGAGCTGGACATGTGAGAGGTGAAGACACAACACAAAAGTAAATATCTTACCTCTGGCCCTACATGTAAAGCAATCGATGTTTGCATTCTGTAGAGTACTGCATGTCATTGTATGTCCACCTCAAAGGACTGAGGAGAGGGTGAGAGAAGCTTTCAGGCTGAAAAGCAGTAAAGCGAACAGCAGTATGCCCACAGAGCGGCACTGAAGGACCCGAAGGCGCCGAATGACCATGAATGGCCAGTTCTATAGTAGGGATAAGTGAGTGACCCCAAAGACACTTCTAGGTTAGGGTGGCTTTACGAATTACATTAGTTTCATATATTCTTGCTTGTAAGGTTTATGTGATTAAATATATATTTGTAGTTTGCGGGAGTTTCAGAAAAATGTTGATTACTGTATAAAAGGTCTAAGATAAACCATAATACATATGCTAAAAGCCCTTCAGTGTAGATGGTCATTTGCAGTGTATTCCAGTTCTAGGTTTTTAGTCCGCCCATTGGCGGCGCCTCCAAAAAGAACTGCCTTTTTAGACCACCTTGGTACTGCCTCCAATGGGCAGGATGTTGCTACCATTGGGGGTTTCATCCCCTAACTCTATGCCCAGCACCTCCACACCCGCTGTATCCTGACCCCAGTGTGCACTCAACCCAACCAGGCCCCAAACCCTCTTACCTAAGGCCAATCCTCACATCCCCGCACCCACAAGGCCTCTCCCTCTTCCCCGACAAACTCAAGTCCACTCCACTCACCACCCCAGAAATCCACTTACCTGCTCCCTCTCTTCCTTATTACGGCCTTGTCTCGCTTTATGGCCGTCCTTGGAGGGGGCATTTCCTGAGTGGTCTCCTTTAGACGCGGCCAAGACCACACACTGTATATGCCTTATCGGAGTTCTGGGCCTGCAAAGGGCCCACCTCCTTAGAGGTTGCTGCATGGGATTTTTATACGATGGAGCTGCAGAAGGTTCGAGTGCAGCGGAAAAGGATTTTATCAGATGAGCAGATTGAGCTCTAGGCGTGTAGTGCTGTTCTTTTTTGGCTGAGAATGTTCTGGGGCCTTCACATGCACATATTTGGGTTTGCTATATAGGGTTCGGAAACTGATGTATGTGTTGATGGGAAGAGGTTTAGTGAACTTGGGATCATTTTTGAGTCAAAGGTGACAAAACCTAAACATTAACACTGAGTGAGGTTGACTGAACCTGGATGAATGGTGGCGCTTGGATGAAAGGAGTTTCAGTGTTCGAAATTGGGGGCATCTAGAGCCATCTAGCTCCTGCTTGCAACCTAGAGGAGCCTGGTTAGCTTCACACCAACAGATACCAGGAGCTACGTTTGGCTCTCCAATCCAAGTGATGCCAAACAAACACACCTTTGTAAATTTAACCCTGCATTTGGGACAATCTATAAGTAAATATGAGGACACAGCTATACAACATATAAAGCACGAGGGGTCATAAATAGTGGACTTTGCAGAACGCTATGTACTGGCTCCTCGTTCCCCAGTGGTAGCTCCTGATCACTGGTTAATGATGGATACCCAGGAGCTGCTTTGAGCTCCTGATTATCCAATTGATCCCCGAGTTTAGTTGTGCATTTGGAATTGTGGAGCTTTAAGATCAGTTCTACTACAACTGAATTTCAGAAAGTTCTCTGCCAACAGTTTCAATGGCAGGCAGGCCTGCGTGCATGTACCACAGCTTTGGATTTCTGATGGTCAAAACATATTTATTTTTATTTTTGGATTTGTGAAGCGCACTACAACCCAGGGGCATCGAGGCGCTGTTGCGAGCAAGTGTCTGTGTTACAGGTACGCGGGCCTTGCTCAGGGTTACAGAGAGCAAAAGCCTAGCATAGGGAGGTGAGGCAAGTGTATAGTGTTAAGATGGATTTCTGAACTCTGTCCTGGAAGGGCAGAGGTTCAGAAGGCCAGCCTAGTTTCTTGGAACAGGGTAACCTCTGGACAAGCCAGAACAATCAGGGTAGCGATGGCGGCGGTCAAGACTAGGTCTCAAGAGGGGTGAGGGTGACTTAAAGCCCGCAATGAGCACACAAAGCAAGGACACTTACAAATTACTCCAGACAGGTCTTATATTAAAAATATAGACACATTTATTACAAGGCCTTTGTAAGATCGACCATAGTAAAGAATCACAGCAAAACTCCAATAAACCAACACATCACAAGCAATACAATATATATACAAGACCAAGGGGTCTAAGGAATTAGAAGCACGAAATATGCAGACCACCTAGATGGGGAGGAAAACAGACAGTGCAAGTAATCGTTAGACCCAGTTCGACATCAGAGGCCATCTAACTAGAAGGAAGTCCGAGCCCTACGAAGAGTGGAGCCTTGTGCTCAAAAGTACCTGCACACGCGGGTGCCAACGGGAAAAAGGGAGTCTCTTCAGGGAAATCAGGCAGTTCAGAGAGGTGAACAAAACGATGATGAACAGATCCCCGCTACTCAAGCGTGGCCTCCACTTGTGGGCAGAAGCAGGGTGCGAGTGCGGAAAAGGGTTGCTGTTTACGACAGCGATGGAAAGCCACAGGCTCCTGCGGGAGGGCGACCGGTTAGGGTATTGACTTCTCACCGGTCTCGGATGCAGGCAGACCCAGGCTTCTCCGGTTCCGTTTTGGTACTGGCAGGTTCAGATGCGATCAGCAGGATGTCTCGACGCTGTGTAGATTCCGCGACAGCAGGAGTCAGGGTTGAGGGTGTCCCTAATGCAGCGAACACGCACCGATTGTTACCACAGCAGGGCAACTCGGCAACCGCGTGTATTCCGGTCCCAAAGCACACGTCTCACTTCAGACCTGGGAACGCCAAGTGTACGAATCGTGTGAGAGTGCCGAGGACTCGGAATTTAGCAGCGGCCAGACGGCGGTGACAGAGCAAGATTCCTGTGTAGGCTGGTCAGTCCACTGGATGGCCCAGGGACGCTTCCGAAGGCTTACGTACAGGATTTGGTGAAGATGCCGAGAATAGTTGTTCCCACTATTCTAAAGGGTCGAAGCGCCTTTGCAGACCTTCTCGTTCGATCAGAGGCTGAGTGGTCTCGCAGGACGACAGCAGTGCAGGGTGCCAAACCTTCAGCGGGTCACCAGCATTCCTCGACTCAGCTTCTTAGTTGCAGGATACTTGGCTCCTTACCCTTTGTTCGTGAGAACTCAGGAGATCGACATGGTAGTGGGGTTTTCAGCCTCCTCTTATCCAAAGTTCCCTTCGCGCCAAAATGGAGAGGGCCCAATTGGAGATCCTCTCACAAACACTCACACCATACGTGGACCTATCACGGACCACAGTGGTCCCAGGCATTGAGGACACTCTAGACTCTCTGGCTCCCAGGATGTGTATTGGGAACAGATATCCCAGCCCACATCCTGGAGGCACACGCAAGGCATGCAGCAGCCCGCGAAAGCGTTGTGTTTCGCGGGAAAGTGCATGACCAAATAAGGACTGCCCTGGGTCGGCTCGACCTGGGGGAAGGTGAAGGGGCAAGACGGTCAGCGGACAGGACAAAGAACCTCGTGGCATGGCCAATTTGGAGGCCAGGCCACCCATTTGGGCCAAACGCGGTTAACATGGCAAAAAGGGGTTCAAAACACAAAGAAACGATAGCTGCCACCAGTCCCGTCCGTGACACACTTGCACATTTCATGATAAGTCTAGCGAGAGTTTCTAGGGCCTTTGGAATGACTAGAGACCCAAGAGCGCGGTAATGTAAGTTACGGTGCACTCTTGTTTCATGTTGCTCAAAAGCTGCAACATGAGGAAAGGACTAAGGGAAACAAAGTCTCCCGGTACTGACTGTTTTAAGGGCATGTCAGTTTCCCCGAGCCCAGAAGAGTACGGCGGAAGGCTGAGCTTCTCTGGCAAAGTCTAGATCAGGGTGTAAAACAACAGCAAAACGTTTGGGGGTTGCCACATGGAAGGAAAATTACCTACAATTATGAAATCTTTCCTAACACATAGGTGGTTGTGCAGTTACATGCAGTACAGTATGAATGCTTCTTTTGTGCAATGTTGGGGAGTAAGTATATACAACAGTGAGAAAAAAGGGTCCAGACTCAATCGTGCTGTGGATAACAATGTATGGTATATCAATAATCAATAATCAATTGAACAGCAAACAGTTGACATAGCCTATTGGATGTCACGATTGAAGAAAAATCCTACTAAATTAAACAGCAAACTATTGACAAAGTTTACTGGATTGAAAAGACAATTGACTGTTTTTTCAATCCAGTGGGCTTTGTCAATAAGTAGAATAGCCCTCTTTTCCCCTTTCTTGCCCAGCACAATCACTGCAAGCTCAGTGGGAAGCCTGCAGAGTCACAACAAGGAAACAGATTGCAGAAAAACAAAGTGCGCACTTCAGACACACGGGAGAGCCCGTGTGTCAGACACACGGGAGAACCCGTTCTCTCGCGCACGCCTCAAGTGCATGCACGCCTCAAGTGCACACAAGCAGCCTGCGTGCTCTGGGCTATATTTACCCCGACCTTTATGCTATTTAAAGGAGGGCGCTGCCTAAACACAGTGGCATAGTGCCCGCTGCGAGGCAGGGCACAACAATGGCTCGTGAATTCATCACCGAGTTCTCCCCTCCTCCCCTAAATAGTATCTGTTAGCACCTTTTCCACTGAGCATATCTGGAGCACAACAGCATCCAGGATTGCGCCACGTGGAGTGAATCAGAAGACGAAATGGGCCTAGAAGAGATCTTCTTGGCACTGGGAAAACGACGTGCAAATAAATGTATTGCGCTTTAGAGCCATGCTTTCAGTTCATGTACACATGCAATGCAAAGACATCCATATGAGACCGCAATAACATGCGATGCAGTCATACAATGCATTCAAAACAACTAGTGCACTAATCTGTGACTCACAGAGCAAGTCCCAAATGTAAACATGTTAACCCACTTGGCCAACAATTCTTCTAAACGCAGTGCTTTTCAGCTTCAAAAATAGTTGAATCTTTTTTTGGAAAGTGACCAGATTAATCTTATTTATTTATTTATTGGTCATTTGTATAGCGCCTATACAAAAGGAGCAGTGTTTCAAAGCGCTTCAAGGCAGGAGAGGGAAGGGTAAAATGCAGTCAGACAACATTCTTACTAGGCCTTGAGTCATACCAAAGTGTTATAAAGGTACAGACACGGAACTGAACAGACAGCGATACACAACAGATGGAATATAGAACAGAACTACTGTACTAGGCCTGACAACATTTCAGATAGTGCAAGTGCTGTGACATAGAGGGAGGAGAGGGGGTGGGGGATATGATATGATAAGTTATTTAGAGGGAAAGAGGACGAGACGAGAGTGCAAGCGCTGTGACCTAAAAATAGGAGAGAGCGCGAGGGGAGGAGAGGACAGGACAGAGACTTAGATGGGGTAGTAGAGGTGAATGAGGAGAGAGGAGGGGGGTAGTAGAGATGAATGGGGGAGAGAGGAGGGGTTAGGGTATTTATTGAGCATAAACCTGGCTTTGAGAAGCAACGGAGCGCGTTAGAATCATAGGGGGAAGAACGCAGTGAAGGAAGCAAAGGACCATGAAGCGGGTGCCAAAAACAGGGGAGGGAGGGGGGCAATTAGGCAGCAACGGATCTACAAGCAACCAGGGGAGAGACAGTGGGGAGCAGATCACTCAGTCTGAGGTAGGGTGGGGAGTGGAGGGTGTGTGGACCTGGCTGCTGGAGAGGAGCGCTGACATGATTTAATCACTGTCCTATGGATGTATGCATTGATTCTAATGTCCAAAGGAAATCATTGAAGTCTGGGGCATGAAAGGGTTAAACCGCAGCACCCCCATGAAATTGGCCAACGGCCTATACATGGGTGCCTTCATTTTGAACTCGCCTTTTCTCAGACCGGGATTTACTTTGATTTTGATCAAATTTACGTCATGACAATAACCTAGTCTATAGAATAAAGCGGCAGCACCTTTTATTCTTCAAATGTCCCTGGGATTCCAGATCTAGTCCTTCCTTTGTTTTGAATGAATCTGTAATTATGGTACTCGTGCTGCTGGTCTGCTTGAGACACATGGCCATGCACGAATCTAGCTCGGAGATGCTGTCTGCGCCTAAAAGAGAGAGTGCCAGGGGCTCCTTGGAAGTGCAATCAAATGTTATAAAAACAGCCCATGTGTCAATATGTTGCCTTCGGTTCCGTCTAGCGGCTGCTGTTTTGGAAACAATGAAACAGTGATTTTGCCGGTTTTAAAACACTGGGTCCGATTAGGTTATTACATTTCATTTCACACATCCAAGTGAAAGACAGTACATGGAAAAGAACAGTGGCGGGTGTGGGGGGAGGGGGATGGGGGGCTGCCTAGAAGGCCAGAGGAACGGGGTGCAGACCCTTTTTCGGAATTGGCTGCTCTTAGGCTCGGAGCAGATGGCACAACGCTGGTGTTTAATGTGAACATCTGCACAATGGGGACATATTGTGGATAAAACTAGCTGTTTAAAAGCGTACAACTCACAAAGGGCAGCATGTGAGCCGGCCAGGAAGAGTAAAGCTGGAGACTACAGTTGGTTACGAGAGGATATCATTGGAATGTAGCCACATCAGTTCAAGGGGTTATTCACTGACACCGCTTTCTATGAAAAGGATGAATTGGTGATTTATCAATACATATAATAAGAAGTGCTGAGTGGCGTCACACACCGTACAAGGCGCTTGGTAACGGGAGTTACTAACTAGTACATTTAAAACCCACATTTGTAGTACTCCCGTTTATATCCTCAGAGGGAGGAAGGCATGAGTGTGGCGAGCATCACACTTTCGTGGGCACCATCCTATCAGAATTTGGCCATCAGACTTGCAAGCAGAGTGGCGGAGACCAGGCTCAGTTTGCCTATTAAGAAAGAACGCGCGAGGGGAGTATTTGGCCCGTTTAAAAGAGTGTCCGTTTATTCGGAGCAAAGACACATCCAAAGAAAAATCCATTGCATGGACGGTTTTTTTTTTTTTTTAAAGGGGGCGCGGGCGCTCCGCCGCATGCCTGTCATTCACCACTTTCTCCGTGGACACGGAAGGACACCTGCTGATTTCCCTGAAATCAGTGCTGCACTTGCGCTGTGGGCGGGTTCAAAGTGCCTCGCGTTTTCGGTAAATAATAGTGTGCTGGAGGACGAAGCAGCTTAAGAGGGAAAGTACGAGCTGCCGCCTGCCCCTGCCCCGAGGTAATAGAAGCGGGAGGGGAGAGCAGGTGCGCGTGTATTGCCTGAGGTCACAGCATTATCTACCTGCCCCTGGGCCATGCATCCGATGTAACTCTTACTATGCTAAGGCAATGCAGCCCCCACTACCTGCCTCTAAAAAATGCATGCACGAGGGCACAGATTCCCCAGGGTTTGAAATTCAGATTGGAGAAGCAGGAGCTAAAAGCAGCTCCTGGGTATCCATCATTAACCAGTGACCGGGAGCTACCACTGGAGAAGCAGGAGCTAAAAGCAGCTCCTGGGTATCCATCATTAACCAGTGACCAGGAGCTACCATTGGGGAACGAGGAGCCAGTTCATAGCGTTCCACAAATTTAACTTCCATATAAGATAGAAACATCATGTTGTCCATTATTTATGACTCCGTTTACTTTAAATGTCGTATAGATGTGTCCTAAAGTTTATTCATAGATTGTCCCAAATGCAGAGAGTTAGATTCACATAGGTGTGTTTGTTTGGCATCAGGTGGCCTGCAGAGACAAAAGTAGCTCCTAGTAGCTGTTGGCATCATGCTAACCAGGCTCGTCTAGGTTACAAGCTGGAGCTAAATAGCTCCTAGCTCCCCTCAATTTCCAACCCTGTTCCCCACTAGAGAGCCCAAGTAATAGCATGACGCAAGGGCCTCCATGCAGAGCCCCAGGGAGCAGCGCAAATCCCAGAACTCAAGAAAGTCAGTATCATTAAGGTATGGGAGTTTCTGATCCTGAGGAAAGCAATGGTGAATATCCTGGACGAACGATGGTCCTTCACTTCCCCCACATGGTCGCAACCATCACGGCTGGATGTCTCAAACTCACCCGCAGCTAAACGCCAATCAAACCAAAGTGGCACTGATTGGACCCAAACATCTATTGACAGATACGTCTAGATGCCCCAATTCTCTTGGTCTTATGGACTCAAGCTTCACCCCTTCCTCCAAACTTAAAACCTGTAATACATATGGCAAGTAAACCTTGACAGCTAAAACCAGGTGGGAGCCAACGTTCAATCTATTTTTTATTCTTTGCGCCTGTTACACCTGCCCTCCCTTTCATACCATCACATGATCACGCCATGGTAGTGGGAGCCTCAGTCAACTCTCGTAACTAGTCTGGACTATGGAAACAGTCTGTTGGCAGGGTACCCGCAGAAATCGCTGCTAACTCTTCACTTCACATGTCTTTACACTGGCTCCCGGTGAAGGAGAGAATCCATTTTAAAATTCTCTGTCTTGTTTTTAGACATTTGCATGGCCTGGCTCCATCATACCTGGCTGGTACCAGCCAAACTGATCACTTGGATCCTCTGACAAGCTACTTCTTGTGGTTCCACCTCCTCGTTGTGTGTTCAGAGGAGACAAAGTTTTGCGCTCTACAGTCCCAGACTCAGGGACTCTCTTCCATGGAACTACGAAATTTGACAGAGCTAACTCGATTTCCTAAACCATTGAAAACCTATCTGTTTAACTGAGTCTCTGTTTACAGGCCCCAGTCCCCCTTTTCTATGTGTACATTTCTATTGTATATGCATGGGACAGCCATGTAGTAGAATTGCTTTTGGTACCGTCTGAGCCCTGATGCAGTTTGTTCTGATAGGTTTCAGCGCTATACAAATATTTCAAATCAAAGCAAAGCAGAGCAGCTTTCAAGCTAACGTTTCGCTTTTTTCCACCAAGATTCCACAGAGGTGCTATTAAGTCACATGGACAGTCTAAAAAACTGCCATGCAGGGTCTTCAAATCGCTAATGGGACAAGGAGGACAGACGAGTAGAGAGATAGAAGAGGGCAGGACAGGACATGAAAAGGGAGCGTGCCTACGAGTAATCTCGGGAGGTAGAGGGCAGGACAGGACATGAAAAGGGAGCGTGCCTACAAGTAATCTCAGGAGGTAGAGGGCAGGAGAAGGTAGAGGGCAGGATAGGACATGAAAAGAGAGCCTGCCTACGAGTAATCTCGGGAGGTAGAGGGCAGGACAGGACATGAAAAGGGAGCCTGCCTACGAGTAATCTCGGGAGGTAGAGGGCAGGACAGGACATGAAAAGGGAGCCTGCCTACGAGTAATCTTGGGAGGTAGAGGGCAGGACAGGAGGTAGAGGGCAGGATAGGACATGAAAAGAAACCCGGCCTAGAGTAATCTCTGGAGGTAGAGGGCAGGACAGGACATGAAAAGGGAGCCTGCCTAAACGTAATCTCGGGATTTAGAGGGCAGGACAGGACATGAAAAGGGAGCCTGCCTAAGCGTAATCTCGGGATTTAGAGGGCAGGACAGGACATGAAAAGGGAGCCTGCATACGAGTAATCTCGGGGGGTAGAGGGCAGGAAAGGACATGAAAAGGGAGCGTGACTACGAGTAATCTCGGGAGGTAGAGGACAGGACATGAAAAGGGAGCATGCCTACGAGTAATCTCGGGAGGTAGAGGGCAGAACAGGACATGAAAAGGGAGCCTGCCTACACGTAATCTCGGGATTTAGAGGGCAGGACAGGGCATGAAAAGGGAGCCTGCCTACGAGTAATCTCGGGAGGTAGAGGACAGGACTTGAAAAAGGAGCGTGCCTACGAGTAATGTCGGGAGGTAGAGGACTGGACATGAAAAGGGAGCATGCCTACGAGTAATCTCGGGAGGTAGAGGGCAGGACAGGACATGAAAAGGGAGCCTGCCTACGAGTAATCTCGGGAGGTAGAGGGCAGGACACGACATGAAAAGGGAGCGTGCCTGCGAGTAATCTCGGGAGGTAGAGGACAGGACATGAAAAAGGAGCGTGCCTACGAGTCATCTCGGGAGGTAGAGGACTGGACATGAAAAGGGAGCATGCCTACGAGTAATCTCGGGAGGTAGAGGGCAGGACAGGACATGAAAAGGGTGCCTGCCTATGAGTAATCTCGGGATTTAGAGGGCAGGACAGGACATGAAAAGAGAGCCTGCCTACGAGTAATCTCGGGAGGTAGAGGGCAGGACAGGACATGAAAAGGGAGCGTGCCTACGAGTAATCTTGGGAGGTAGAGGGCAGGACAGGAGGTAGAGGGCAGGATAGGACATGAAAAGAGAGCCTTCCTACGAGTAATCTCGGGAGGTAGAGGATAGGACATGAAAAGGGAGCATGCCTACGAGTAATCTCGGGAGGTAGAGGGCAGGACAGGACATGAAAAGGGAGCCTGCCTACGAGTAATCTCGGGATTTAGAGGGCAGGACAGGACATGAAAAGGGAGCCTGCCTAGGAGTAATCTCGGGAGGTAGAGGGCAGGACAGAACATGAAATAGGACAGGACATGAAAAGGCAGCATGCCTATGAGTAATCTCGGGAGGTAGAGGGCAGGACAGGACATGAAATAGGACAGGACATGAAAAGGCAGCATGTCTACGGGTACTCTCGGGAGGTAGAGGGCAGGACAGGACATGAAATAGGACAGGACATGAAAAGGGAGCCTGCCTACAAGTAATCTCGGGAGGTAGAGGGCAGGACAGGACATGAAATAGGACAGGACATGAAAAGGCAGCATGCCTACGGGTACTCTCGGGAGGTAATGGGCAGGACAGGACATGAAAAGGGAGCCTGCCTACGAGTAATCTCAGGAGGTAGAGGGCAGGACATGGAAAGGGAGCCTGCCTACGAGTAATCTCGTGAGGTAGAGGGCAGGAGAAATAGCTTGCCATCAAAAGCTCAGCTACTCACATCACATGCCATGTTTTGCCATCTACAGCGAGGCACTCACGCCATTTCAGGGTATTGCCCTCATTTGCTCAGTTACTAAATTTGCCTGGTATAGCCAATAAATGGCCAGGTGCCATTGGCAGGGACTCCAATCGTATTCTAAAGTACATCATCACCGCAGATTACCAACAAGCTCATGTTACACTAACCATCAGTGCTGGTGATTGGGCCGGCTCACGCTGGATCCGAGACCCAGCCCCAGTTGTGGAGCCAGATCTCGGGAACTGACCAGAGTTAGGCTGGGGGGAAAAAAAAGCACCCGCAATCAAACTGTAACTTCCTCTGCTGACCCCGGGAAGGGGGTCACAAGCGGAAGTTACAGACCTCAGCCATAAACGGTCCTCAGCCACGACCCGGTTTATTTATTTATGCAATGTTTGTCGGATACATTGACGGATTATTCATGTAATGTTTGTCGGATACATGTACCCGACAAACATTTAATAAATAAATAAATATACAGGCATCCGACAAACATTGGATGAATAAATAAATACCCCTATTAAAACTATCACACACGATGCAGCCTCCCAACTGCTTTCAGAGGGGAGCTGCAGGAGCTGTGCCGGGTGTGGTTCATGTGAAAGAAAACGTTGCTTATGCCGAACACAAATCACCCTGTTTGAATAGTTCCCAAGGGGGAGTTTAAAAAACAAATGGGATGCAAGTTGTGCATTTTAAAGAATATATACTCAGCAACACTGGTCAAAACTATTATCTGCATAGTGAAGTAACGCCTCAACAGTGCCATGGAAGTGGTTTAAAGTGGAATTGATATATAGTTTGGAAAATAAGCAGCATGAAAGAAATAGCGCCATTTGAAACTATTATTTCGGACATTTCCTTTGATCGAGGTCAACTGCCTGCTCTGCCCACCTAAACCCTGCCTGCTCTGGAACAGCCCCCCAAACTCCGACCCCACCCGGCCCTTGCGGGATCCCCCACCACATGTTTTTCCATTTCCACCACTGCTAACCATCAACGGGTACTGAAATCGAATGTTGAGGGACTCACACCATTGACAAGGGTTTCATCCCATGATCAGATGCTCTCACCAATGCCCCTGAATTCCACCATTGATAGGGATGGCCATCATTACCAATTGCCAGACATTGTCATCAGATCCTCATGCCATTGCTAGGGCTTACCATCAATTTGCCAAGTTCTCCCAGAATGACCACCAGATGCCTAGATGCGCACCCCATAGCTAGTATCTCCATGATGGCTGTGCAAGAAAGTAGAGGGCCACAACGTGGCTACCTCTCCTGTGCAAGCAGTCTCCTGTCCTAGGCAGAGGCAGCCTACATTGGAGGGAGTGCAGCAGGGTTGTACTCTTATCCCACACATGACAATTATGAGAAACCAGGCGCAGGACTTGAGTCTTACTCCCTCCTCACTACTCACCCTCATGCAACTTGGAAGCAGGGTCAGAGAAGCCAGGCAGACGGAGTGAGGAGAAGAAGGTTGGAGCACAGAATACTTATGCTCTTGGTGACCCACTTGGATCTGTGTGATTTATTTGCGGCAACATTTCCTACAATGGAAATGTCTGCATTTAAAAGTTCTGTTTTGTTTTTTCGGGTCAGCTGCGGGGGTTTCCCCCACAACCCTCAATCACTATTCTGTAAAGTATGGTGAGCGGGGTGTTGCAAGGGACACCCGCCGCAGCCCTTTTTACAGACCCCACCAAAACACACATACCACCAAAGGTTCGAAGTTTTAGTATTTAGAACTTTTGGTGGTATGCTTTTTAGGTCTTTTGGTGGGGTCGGTAATTTTAACTCAGTAATTTTGTCCTATACCGCCCCACTCACTATGCCAGCTTTGCCTTTTACAGCATGACTGCGGAAGCAGTTAGTGCAGGTAGTGTGATGAAATGACTACTGCGCGGCAGGAGTACAGAGTTGAACGATGGTTAAATGACCATGTTTGCCCCACAATGTAACTAAACCAGCAGTGATCGCAATCATAAAGGTGAAACAGACCCAGACTGACAGGTGTACCTCATTCACCTTTGCATGGTAACGTGTGCAAGATATTCTCATCAGGAGGGATGTGAGGTGATGACAGTAGCAACATAAAAGAATGCCCAATGGAGTTTCTATAAAAAAAAGACTTAACTAAACAATACAATACAATGCAATAACTCATTAGAGACACTACAAACCCCTCCCCTGTAAAGAAAACACAGAACATGTATAGTTTGGGAGAAAGCTACTTTGGGCAAATAAGCTAGGGCATTCAGGCACAATGTCAGTGTTGAAAACTGTGTCTTGGAAGAAAAATATGAGAAGGGGCTTAAAAGTTACCATGTCCCAAAACGTGTCCAGGAGGGCCTTATTTCTTTGTTTTAGGTGATGGACAGTGCTAAGTCTAGATTATTTTGGCAATGGGCAGGTGTCGACTTGAGGAGTGGTAGTGCCTCAGACTCTGTGGCATTGGGTGCGGAGAAGCAGAGACAGGCCTTTGGCTGCAAGTGGGCTCGACTGGCTCAACATGGCATTAGGGAACTGCAACAGTGTTCGGCTGAAGCTTGAAGAAGCTGGAGACCAGATGGCACTGTTGAGTTGGGGTTGCTAAAAGGATCGGCGGGTCTCTGATTTGGAGACAATAGAGCTCTGGAACTGAAAGAGCTCGAGAGATGTGGATGAGTGGGGCATTGAGGTTGAAGAAGGCTCAGGAGGTTCCCCCACAGCAGCACCCATATGTGTCCTTTTCTTGTGTCCTGAAAAGCAGCCACAATCAGGGGTAAGTAACTGCTCCAGTGTCCAGGATTGCAAACTCTTTTACCACATCATGGACAAATACTCATGACTTACTTGCCCTCTTATAATTTCCCCTCCATGTCTGGCTTTCGACAATACTCTACTTTATAACGATAACTTGAAAAGTACACATGCCATAGTGTCACTCAAGTATGTAAATCCTTATAGAACTATGTTAAGCAAAAAGTGTACAATTATGGCATTATTCCACCCATCTTGAATGGGAGACTACAAATACCAGAATGCAATTCAGCAAAAGGCAAAAAATGGTCACTAAGTGTGATACTTTCAAAGACTGACAGTAGCACGGTTAAATAAAAAAAATGAGGATGCTGTGTGTTTTCTTAGTGTTTTATGAGATATTTAAAACTAACAAAATACATGGCATCCGGGACTGTCTCCCAACCATGCATTTTCCCGGGGCGGCCCTGCTTAGCTTCAAAGCAAGGAAGGTATGACCCCAGATCGAGTCAAGTCACATATTCAACAACGCCCCCTAGTAACCATCGCTGATGTTCACCTCCTGTTCAGAGCCACATCAGCAAGGCACTGTGGTTGTACAAATAAGCTCTGCCCTGTAAGGCAAAGGCAATTTTCTGGAGCAAAATGCTTACATTTGAGCTAATTTGCATACCCACAATGCCTTGCTTATAACAAGCTTTTTCTTAAAAGGAAATAAGTATCACAAAGGCACTCATCCTTCAATGAACTACATAAGAAGCTAGGCCCCAGCTCTGAGGGCCCAGTTACAGCATTCCTGTAGCTCTTCCTGATTTCTCCTTCAGCAGCACCACAACCTCCCATAACTCTCCAAGCCTCCCCCGCTGCTGCAATGCCCAATACATTACTTTTTACGTGGCTCCTCCCTTGAATGCCCAGGCCCTTACTCACACCTCACCCCTTTGAGGGTTGCCTCCTACTTGTTTTTTTTGCTTCTCCCAAACTCATAGTAACAATCCCAACTCTCACAACTTCCTGAGACCTTGCTGCAGGCTCTCTGACAGTTTTTACACACTGATATTCTAGGCCAACAAAGCAACACGCTCACTCATCTCAAGCCAACGCTCCTCCAAGTAGGGTGACGAGATATGAAAAAGAAAAAAAATGGGACAGGCTGTAGACATAGATGTAGGACTACAGTAAAACACAAACAGGACTCAGATAAAACTGTAGTCCTACGTCTATGTTGCTGGCCTGTTGTGGGGTGGAGGGGGGTGTTCCAGGCACAATCCTTTCATTGGAGGAGAGCGACCAGGGAGGGGAAGGGTAGAAAATAGCGGCGTAAAAAGCCTTCAAGCATAGGAAGAGTCACGCCGGGCCCCCGATTTCAGGATTTCTGAATCAGATCCTGATAGAAACCGGGACCTCAGACACCCGCCTATCCAATCCCGGGACGGGGTTCATTAAATAAAAGAAAACTCTCGAGACCCCAGGATGGAGGGCGATTTCCCCGGACTGTTCTGGGAAAACTGGGACGTCTGGTCACCCTACCTCCAAGAAACCTTACTGTGCCCACAGCATGCATCGCTCAAGCCCACCATGGCAATAAAGAGTGGGATACTGGTGTGAGCTGCTAGTGTGAGCTTCTATACGCCATGGGTGTAAAGAGTGGGATGCTAGTGCAAGCTTCTATATGCCATGGCTCTGAAGAGTGTGATGCTGGTGCGAGCTGCTTTACACCATGGATGTAAAGAATGTGATGCTAGCATGAGCTTCTTTACACCATGGCACTGAAGTGCGTAATGCCGGTGCAAGCTTCTTTACACCGTGGCTGTAAAGAGTGGGATGCTAGTGTGAGCTTCTTTACACCATTGCTCTGAAGAGTAGGATGCTGCTGTGGGCTCTTTTACACTGTGGCTGTTGAGTGGGATGCTAGTGTGAGCTTCTTTACACCGTGGCTGTAAAGAGTGGGATGCTAGTGTGAGCTTCTTTACCCCATGGTTCTGAAGAGTAGGATGCTGCTGTGGGGTCTTTCACACTGTGGCTGTAAAGAATGGGATGCTAGTGTGAGCTTCTTTACACCATGGCTGTAAAGAGTGGGAGGCTAGTGTGAGCTTCTTTACATCATGGCTCTGAAGAGTGGATTACTGGTGAAAGCTTCTTTACACCATGGCTGTAAAGAGTGGGGTGCTAGTGTGAGCTTCTTTACCCCATGGTTCTGAAGAGTAGGATGCTGCTGTGGGGTCTTTCACACTGTGGCTGTAAAGAATGGGATGCTAGTGTGAGCTTCTTTACACCATGGCTGTAAAGAGTGGGAGGCTAGTGTGAGCTTCTTTACATCATGGCTCTGAAGAGTGGATTACTGGTGAAAGCTTCTTTACACCATGGCTGTAAAGAGTGGGGTGCTAGTGTGAGCTTCTTTACCCCATGGTTCTGAAGAGTAGGATGCTGCTGTGGGCTCTTTCACACTGTGGCTGTAAAGAATGGGATGCTAGTGTGAGCTTCTTTACATCATGGCTCTGAAGAGTGGATTACTGGTGAAAGCTTCTTTACACCATGGCTGTAAAGAGTGGGAGGCTAGTGTGAGCTTCTTTACATCATGGCTCTGAAGAGTGGGATGCTGGTGCAAGCTTCTTTGCACCATGGCTGTAAAGAGAGAGATGCTGCTGTGAGCTTCTTTACACCATGGCTCTGAAGAGTGGATTAGTGGTGCAAGCTTCTTTACACCATGGCTGTAAAGAGTGGGATGCTGCTGTGAGCTCTTTTACACCGTGGCTCTAATCAGCAGGATGCTAGTGTGAGCTTCTTTACACCATTGCTCTTTAGAGTAGGATGCTGCTGTGAGCTCTTTTACACCCTGGCTGTAAAGAGTGGGGTGCTAGTGTGAGCTTCTTTGCACCATTGCTCTGAAGAGTGGGAATCTAGTATCTTCTTTACACCACTGCTCCTTAGAGTAGAATGCTGCTGTGAGCTCTTTTGTGCCCTGGCTGTAAAGAGTAGGATGCTGCTGTGAGCTTCTCTACACCATTGCTCCTTAGAGTAGAATGCTGCTGTGAGCTCTTTTGTGCCCTGGCTGTAAAGAGTAGGATGCTGCTGTGAGCTTCTCTACACCACTGCTCTTTAGAGTAGAATGCTGCTGTGAGCTCTTTTGTTCCCTGGCTGTAAAGAGTAGGATGCTGCTGTGAGCTTCTCTACACCACTGCTCCTTAGAGTAGAATGCTGCTGTGAGCTCTTTTGTTCCCTGGCTGTAAAGAGTAGGATGCTGCTGTGAGCTTCTCTACACCATTGCTCTTTAGAGCAGGATGCTGCTGTGAGCTCTTTTACACCCTGGCTCTAATCAGCAGGATGCTTGCGTTAGTGTCTATCCATACTGCAACTTCACTATGCCCCAAATCTAAAGCCATTGGCAGATTTTGCAACTGGCCTATTACATGCGTTTGCCAGAAAGGGGTGCGTTGACCAACTCAACTGCTGTGCTTCTTTACACCGTGGCTATAAAGAGTGGGATGCTAGTGTGAGCTTCTTTACACCATTGCTCTGAAGAGTAGGATGCTGCTGTGGGCTCTTTTACACTGTGGCTGTAGAGTGGGATGCTAGTGTGAGCTTCTTTACACCATGGCTGTAAAGAGTGGGATGCTAGTGTGAGCTTCTTTACACCATTGCTCTGAAGAGTAGGGTGCTGCTGTTCGGTCTTTTACACCATGTCTCTGAAGAGTGTGATGCTGGTGCAAGCTTATTTACACTGTGGCAGTAAAGAGTGTAATGCTAGCGTGAGCTTCTTTAAACAATGGCTCTGAAGAGAGTGATGCTGGTGCAAGCTTCTTTACACCGTGGCAGTAAAGAGTGGGATGCTAGTGTGAGCTTCTTTACCCCATGGTTCTGAAGAGTAGGATGCTACTGTGGGCTCTTTCACACTGTGGCTGTAAAGAATGGGATGCTGCTGTGAGCTTCTTTACACCATGGCTCTGAAGAGTGGATTAGTGGTGCAAGCTTCTTTACACCATGGCTGTAAAGAGTGGGATGCTGCTGTGAGCTCTTTTACACCGTGGCTCTAATCAGCAGGATGCTAGTGTGAGCTTCTTTGCACCATTGCTCTGAAGAGTGGGAATCTAGTAGCTTCTTTACACCACTGCTCCTTAGAGTAGAATGCTGCTGTGAGCTCTTTTGTGCCCTGGCTGTAAAGAGTAGGATGCTGCTGTGAGCTTCTCGACACCACTGCTCTTTAGAGTAGAATGCTGCTGTGAGCTCTTTTGTTCCCTGGCTGTAAAGAGTAGGATGCTGCTGTGAGCTTCTCTACACAACTGCTCTTTAGAGTAGAATGCTGCTGTGAGCTCTTTTGTTCCCTGGCTGTAAAGAGTAGGATGCTGCTGTGAGCTTCTCTACACAACTGCTCTTTAGAGTAGAATGCTGCTGTGAGCTCTTTTGTTCCCTGGCTGTAAAGAGTAGGATGCTGCTGTGAGCTTCTCTACACCATTGCTCTTTAGAGTAGAATGCTGCTGTGAGCTCTTTTACACCCTGGCTCTAATCAGCAGGATGCTTGCGTTAGTGTCTATCCATACTGCACCTTCACTATGCCCCAAATCTAAAGCCATTGGCAGATTTTGCAACTGGCCTATTACATGCGTTTGCCAGAAAGGGGTGCGTTGACCAACTCAGCTGCTGTGCGTATTTGTGGTACGTCCCAAATCTGCTTTCTCGTAACCTTAAATTCCGAGCCTAGCGCGGTTCGCCTACACTAGACTGCAATTCGCACCAACAACGGCACAGCTGCTCAAATGCATGCATGTTCAAACGTGTGCACCTTTAAATCCTTCCACCATCAACGGGCAGCGACGTCTTCGGAAGTCATTCTGCGTGACATTCCCCATGCCTTACATTCGCTGTATACATTTCCCTTTTAACCTCAGCAGAGGTATGGGATAACTGGGAGACCTCACTGTGTGATCCTGGGCAATTATCGTCCCTGCTCAGCCGTCACTTTATCAGTCAGCAATCTTGAGTGTTCACGAATTGGACATGTACAAAACCAGACTCTTCGCTGTTGTCAGTGTTTGCCAACTAGGCATGCGAAGTTTCACAATCTCATCTTCCCTGTGAAAAGGCACACTGCCAACCCTGGGAGGAGTAAGGTTTGTGCCAAAAGAAAGGGGCGGTGCGGTGCAGGGAAACCACAGGCAACCCTCTGTTCAGCACATCGTTTTAAAATGGATTTTGTATTTGAATGAAATGAAAGGGGGGTGCGGGGCTGCGGGCACGTCTTTTTCTTTCAGCGCCCATAAAGGTTCGTTTCAGAGGACTTCATGTGTATGCTTCGCTTCCGGGACAGATCCCTCATTGCGGGAGGAGGGGTAGGGGGCCTAGCTTGTGAGGGTGTCCACGGGAAGTTAGGGCATTTTCCATACGGCATGGCGGAAACCCTTTGTATATTAGGGGATGGTGCAGAATGTACTTTGAACAGAAGTAGTCTCTATTGGCAAACGACATACCTCACAGGAGCCATTCGTTTACATTACAAGAGTAGGGCAGTTTTTAATCAATTAACATGCTCGGCCTTATGTACAGGAAAAGTTACTGTAGCTTTAATGTACTAAGCCAGAAACAAGTCGGGTTTACTCGTAGTAACTTCTCTGGGAAGCGACTAGCCCCCTCAAGATGCTATGAGTAACTATGAGTTACCCCTAAAGAGGTCTGTTTAATTAAGTTACTAGACATAACTTTCTCGTCACTTCTTCGTGACTCAGTAGACGTCTCCAGGAGAACCTCGGTTACTCGTAGTAACTTCTCTGCGAAGCGACTAGCCCCCTCAAGAAGCTATGAGTAACTATGAGTTACCCCTAAAGAGGTCTGTTTAATTAAGTTACTACACATTACTTTCTCGTCACTTCTTCGTGACTCAGTAGACGGCTCCAGGAGAACCTCGGTTACTCGTAGTAACTTCTTTGTGGACGTTCCCCTTTGTTCGCTAGTTATTAAAGATTATAAAACATGCCTCGTGCCTCCTTTTTCCCAGGTGAAAAGAACCACGTGCACAAAGAAGCAGCAGCACGCTCTCCTGAGGGAAACTCGGGAGAAACCGTCTTGAATAGCGTGGGATATGCGAGGGGGGCTAATTTGTTGACTGTGGGATCAGTTGACAAGGATTGTAATCCCGGCTTCCCCACTTGATCAAATTGTGTGATCCTGTGCTTGTCACATATCTATAAGAGCCTTCTTCATTCCTTAAGTGGCACGGTTGAAACTGTTTAGGAGAACCACTATATCCTTCATTGTTAAGCACTGTCCTGAAAGATAGCTTGTTGCATATTTTGATTTTCATGAGATTGTGAAGTTCTTCTGACATGTTGTGTAGCAATGAAGCCAGTTCCATGCAAAACCAGGCGGAGACAGCACAGTGTTCTGATATTAACTTGCACATGGTGGTCAATTCCCTGGGAGCAGGGGTTTCGGGGAAAACACTCCCATTTGCACTTGAAGGCACTATGAGAGTCTCTATGTTGAAATAAAGCATTACAAGTTGGCTATAATAATAGTTTATGTATGTTCATACTCGCAGCACATTATATGCCATGAGTGGGTTCAGAGCGCCTACCAAGATGACAGACAACTCAGGGCAGCATAAGGGAGGAACGTTTCTCAAACTTTAGGGCATTTTTTGTGTGCGTTTGAACCAGAGTCAGCCAGAGCAGGGATTCCAGAGTTTGGCACCGAGGTAGGAGGGCGCTCGTCCTCCTTTAGTCTTCTGCCCAATGCCCGATCTTAGGTGCACAGTGAAGCCTGGCAGAGAGGATGGGTTTGCTCCCGCTGCATGCAAAGCTTTGTGGACAGCCTAGGGCTGAAGTTCTCTAGTGACCGGCAGCCAGGGGAGGCCGGGGCAGGCCAGCAAGATGTCCTCTCTGCAGTCAAGGCTCAGAAGCAAGGCTACCAGATGACTCCAATGAAGTGACCCAAGGCTGCCGCTCATAGAACGCAACTGATGGGGCATGAAAGGCCGTAATGGAGAGCGAGATAGAGTTCGCTGTATGACTTCACTCCTTCAGTCTGTAACGTTGGTAACTCAGTTGCCATTATCTTACGACCTTAGGGCACCCATTACTGACCCAAGAAGAATGAAAGGTTGTGTCAACCCACCATATTCAAACAGGTGTCCTGCAGGATGCACACACATCTCTGCAGTGCGTGCACGAACCCACCGAGTCACCTCACCAGAAAAAGCAGGGCTGCATCTTGCTATCTGAGCTCGCGTACCTGTCGGTTTCAGTAGGGGTTGGAGCGCTGCTTTCTTAGAAAATCAATCCACTTCGTTGCTAGTTCACAAACCTTCCCCACATGTTCTACTGAGAATGCTGATGTGGCCCCTGGAGACTTTAAATCTCACGGGTAAACTCGCCTCTCTTGGGTGCTGGCCACGGTCTCCCTGTGCTCGAGAATGCCATGTTCTTCCATCATTAATCCACCGCAGTGATTTCCCACTTCCCGGCTCCGGCAGTCCGGAATGTATATATTATTTTTAAAAAAGAATGCTTGCACGAACTACTTTAAAAACAGTTTTACTTTAAGAGATATTTTTTTCTGTAGCGCCGACTGAAAACAGAATCGGCTACGAGGCGCTTGGGTGCCTTTAGTGATTGTGAAAGAGGCTCGACACACCGCTGGAAACCTGGGGCCAACCGCAGCAGCGAGACCCGTGGGTCTCTGGGTGGCAAATGGGTTTGGTGGCGACCTGCTGGCCAAAGTGTAGGGTCTTGATGCCCGGGACTGCGATCACTTTCCCTGAACCAATAGGAAGTGTCCTCATGGAGTCCATCATTAAACTGCTGGAGGGGACAACCTGCCCCTTTCTCAGCTCTTGCACTGCAAAACTACTAAACTTCTTTAAACATTTTGGGCCTGATTTACAAAGCATTTTCCAATGGGATTGCGCCACTGAAAAACGTTTTTTTTTTCTAAATCAGTCCCTTTGCATTGTCTCACTAAGATTTTTTGCAATTTGAAAAAATATGGACCGCCTGAGTGATCGCCTTTACCACAGGATTATAGCCCAACCCAAAGTGGGTTCTCATACAAAGACATACGTTGGGGAGGGCAATTATCCGAGATTATAATGAGAACTGGGGTGGGCTATACGCCTATTAGTGCCCTGTGCGTGACCAGCACACACATTGATTAGAACCTTTGTGGATGACGAATGCGGGAAATAAGTGATTTTGTGAGCAACAGTAACTGACTGTGTGGGAGTGAGCTGAGGAGTTACTGTCTACATTTCAAACCATTAACTCAAGTTGGTAATCTCAATTGCAGAGTCGTTTAAAGCGATGTTATTGAAAGCACCATACACGCACAGACACGACTGTCAACATTTACATAGTGTCCAAGTGAATGCTGTACTCCTTGCACGGCTGCGAAAGGGCTAGGATTTGCAAGTGGCACAGCAGAGCCCGTGGTGAGTTTTTTATTAAATGGTATATATTGCCTGTGTCTAGGCGCTACTCTTGCTGGCGGATAAAGAACTCAGGAGCAAGGATATTAAACGTCATCTCTTCAATTTCCCCACAAGCTGTGAATCAGGGATCAATCAACACTCAGGGCCGCCGGGTCCACAGCTGGAAAAGTAGACGCCACCGGGTCACGCGCACTCCCTGATATTAGTTATTAACTGATGCAAGAACATTATTAGTGTCACTAATATTTTTATTTTATTTTAAATTATGAATATTATCTAGGCGCAGAATGATAAACATAGGTGTGACATTGGCAGGGCTAGAACCTGCAACCGTGAGCAAATGTCAAGGCTGGCGCAGCTGAGCCATAAACACACGTGGTTGTTTTGCCCAGGAGGCATGCCCCTGATTGGGGCATGTTGCTGAGTGCAGCTTCCCGCGAGCTTTTAGCTAGCAGCTGGTAAACTTACTTTTCCAGCTGGACGACTCCTCTGTGAGCCCAGGGCTACCCCTAGCTTAGACTCTGGTAGTTGAGTCCTTTTAGTATACTGCGGGCGACCTGCCCAGCGCCCCAATGACGCCCCCCTGACCCTCGGCGGGTCACTTCCCCGCGACGCCAGCTCACCTTGGAAATGGACATGGTGAAGTAGACGAAGAGACCGGTGGTGGAGGCGATCTGCAGGGCCAGGATGCCCATCACGGCCATGGCCGGCCAGACGGGGCTGCACTTCCTCGGCGCCTTCCTCGCCGCCGCCGCCGCCTCCTTCCCGAGCTCTTCTTCCCCCGTGCCACCCCCGCGGGGTCCCATCATGCAGGCTGCAGAGTCGCTGCTGCTAGTGCGGTAGTACTGGTTGGTCTGCTGGTGGTGTGCCATCGCCTCCCCCCCTGGATCACACACACACACAGAAACGTGCACACACTGTCACTCAACAAGACCCCTGCCCCTGCAGTCCCTCTCTGACACTCACGCGCAAGAGGCAACTCGGAAAAGCCACACAGCTTGAGGTGGCCCCTCCAAGGGAGGAGAGAGGGAGTTGGGGGAGGGGTTCAATCAAAGTTGCCACAGTAGTGCAGCCTAGCACGCCACAAGCCCTGCCTCCAGATTATCAAGCCCTGTGGGAGGAGAGAGAGGTGTAGAGTTCACACCGCCCCAAGCAGTCGCTCTGGACACGGCTCCCACAGGTCTCGGCTGGATACAGCACACCATTCTGTGCGCAAGTTCACATTTTTGATCAAATTCACAATTTAAAAAATACAACCAAACATTCTGCGTACAGATCGCATCATTGAATTGCGATGATGTGTCTTCTGCATCTCAGACAACTAACTTTGTATGAGGGGATAGGATGCGTCTAAGATCACACCGTTCAGCAGCGTTTACCAGCTATCTCATCTTATCACACACTTAGCAACTTTGCTATGCGTTTAAAGTTGTCACTTCCTAGTGCTGCTTTATTGAAGTCTCACGTCGCTGAGCTACCTGTGGTCAGAGATCTCACATTTATCCCCGAGGCGAGTCTTGGCATTGGGGGACGTGAAGCCAGCATGTATTTACTTATGTAACTGCTGTGCCTGGACACGACCCACACAGGCATCAGAACGCTTTATATACAACTGAAAATAATTTGATGGGGCATGCCACGCTTTTCAACTGACTTTGCCACAGACATAAATGAGGAAATAATAATACACAGAAAAGTGTTAATAAACACACGCAATGTGAAAAGCGCCAAGCAAGTAGAAGCACAAGAATGCAAATAGGGGGCGGGGGAGGTATTAAACGAGTCTCTGAGAGGGGGCGTGGAGAAGCGTGAGGTCTACGTTCGCCTAAAATCATAAGCCCTTTCGTGGAGCAGCCTCTCACACCTTTGATCGTGCAAAGTATGTCGTGATATTTACACTCGGTGTTTTATAAACGCGTAATTGACGTATGGATTGCTCATCCTGGTGCTGTTTATCCGAATAATCCAGGCTGGAGCCCTCGGATAGATAAAGCAGTGGAATGACTCCTGCTTTCCAACCGGCGTGGGTTGCCCGACCTGGCCACGCCCACGAGCTCGAGCTGAAAGTGAAACCAGGAGGCAGCACACCGACTCGGAATTTCCAGTAAACATTTAGGCGGGAGCTCCAGAACGGGCTCTGGAGGAAGGGACTCGCCCTGATTCCCGGTTTGAGCGCCGTTTCCGTGAGAGTTGCGCTCACAAGACACACTCTTATGTTTTAGACGTTGTAGGGCGAACCACTGGACAACCAGACAATAAAAAACAATCCTCTGAGGAAAAAAGCTCCATAGCTCTCAACCATTTGTGTTGCAAAGGCAGGTGAATTCACCCAATTTTGTTTTTGGCGGGTGAGACGCCCATTGGAATGACTGGACGTGCAAGAGGCTTGGCGGGTGAGTCAGCCCTGTACAAGGCTGGTGACAACCACCAAAAGCGTGCCAGTTGAGAGCTAAGAAGCTCTGTGAACCTCTTGTAAGGATAGCAAGGTTTTTTTTAAATACAAAATGGAGAAATAGTACCAGCCTGTGTTATGAGCCCGACCGCCATGGAGATCTCTCGTCGTTAAAAGCAAACACAGCATTTTACAGGCGACACAAGCAATACACAGTATTTATTCCCAGTCATCATTGGCTAACCCCTATGTACATATTACCAGTCCCCTATGGTACTTCGACCGATTGGCCACAACTAATAAACTCCAACCCCCTTCCGCATGGTCTCCTGCCCTGCCCCCTGAGCCCCGAGTGCATGATTGGCAGACATTTGGACATGTTACCCTCCCCATGAGTCATAGCACGTGAAGTGCACCTGTATATAGACATGAGCTCAGTGGATACTTTTTAGGTCAAATTAGCCCTCTGAAATATCGAGGAGCTTCTTGTGATCCCAGACATGCAGGTGGCCCTGCCAAGCCTCCCCGGCGGAGAGGTAAATTGGTTGGTATCACCCCTGGCACCTTGTAGTACAAATCACAGGGCGTCATGCTCTTCACTCCCATCTTGTCAGCTGCCCCTCCACAGGACTTCACCAGGGCCCTTCCAAGACTACATTAATCAGACAATCGTGAGGAGTTTAGGACTTCTGTTTGTGGGCACCTAGCAGTTCAAATAGGATGACCATTCTCCCAAGGGGGGGCGCCAGTCCCCTAAATCTAGGATAGGTTGTTTTGGCAGCTCAGGACCTCTGACCTGACTCCCATGCCGCAGCCCTGTTAATGCTCGGCCATTCGTATTCCTTTTGGGTTTCTCAGGCCTACAATGTGGCACAATTAAGGTTTATCTATCATGCTTGAAGATCTTCACATCTAGTTCTCGGACTGGGAAAGAGGGGGTGGGAGAGGTGTCTCAGGCCTCACTGTCATGGTGCCCTGCTATTTTCACTGCGGCTTGTGGCACACCAGGCCTCACGTTTAATATGGCCGCGCTTTAGGCTTTCTCGCAACTGAACTGGGGGCTAACTACTACATAGGTTATTCTTGTTACTTCATAACTAAATTCTGCTAAGAAATACATGTATTCCCTACATCTAGGTTTAGTAAACGTGGTCCCATGCCTTGGTGTCATGCAATATCCCTATTCTCTGTATTTCGCACCTCCTCCACCCCTTCTACAGCCGTGCCCATCTATTCTTGCATGTATTTAATATATTTTCCTCAATCTAAAGTGCCTGGGGGGACATGGGAGGTGGATATGCATACCAATAACATCAAGCCTCATTCCTTGGAATTCCATTTGACCCAACCCTGCAAAAGACTGCTGTCAGAGGTTTCTGTGGTGTCTCCCAGAGAAGTGTGGTGTTGTCCCCTGTAAGATGAGGTGTCATGACTCTGTCATGACAGGCTCTCAATAAATGGAGCTCGAGCCGGCACGTGCAGCAGTATGTCTCGGGAGAATAGCTCAGGGGCAACGTGCTCCCCTTGGAAGTAAGATGACACGGAGCAACACAGGTTCGATCCCTGGGTCCGTCCTTAGAAACCTCTGGGTATTAAGCGCGTTATAAATAACCTATCATATCCTATCACTATGGTGACAGACTTCCTGTGTGGCAACTGTGGTGTCGGGCTCCTTATTTGATGAGCGCTGTGTGCCCACAGCCAGTGTGCCCATGAGCCCCTTTTCTTTGTCTCTGTGATCCCAGACAACCCCTTCTGATGTGTGATCATGGAACGGAGGGTCTGCGCAGGGTGCCCCCTGCATCTGTCCTTGCTGTGTGACCCTGTGCAATGTTGGGATCTGCTGCGTACCTGCAGCAACTGGCTGGTGACCTTGGGTGCCCCCTGTTATATCCGCCCTACGTCCCGCAGCGCGGTGACGTAGGGCAGCTAAATAAAGGCCCCGCCCCCTGGAGTGGGAGGCAGTTCCGGATGTATGCAGACCAGCGTGTGTGTGTGCTTCTTCCACGCTCCTGGCCCCGCCGCGCTCAAGGCCGCGCGGCCTCCTGGACCGGAGCCAGCCCCTCGCGCTAGGCCTCCGGGAGAGTAGCATCAAACAATGGCGTCGAGGAAGTGAGCGAGCATCCACGCGCTCCACCACCATTTCACTCGCGGATGCCACACGGACGCTCCGTGTAAATTTTTGGACACCCGGTGGGGGCCCCCACGATCACGTGACCCCCACCCCCAAAAAAAAAAAACAAAAAAAAAAAAAATTTTTTTCTTGGTCACTCCCCTCCCACACCTCATCCTCAGGGGGTGAAAACATTTTTTTTTCTTCTTGCTTGCCCCGGTCATCACCTGCACAACGTCTCCTGCATGGCACAAGCGCCAATCAATCGGAGCACAGGTGCCGGTAGGAACGTGTACCACGTGGAACACTGCCTCACCACAGGGTGCGCACAAACCCAGAGGGCGGAGAATCGGTGACCAAGCGCACGCAACACCATGGCGACTGGGTCATCTACCCCGGGACCCTCAACACCGTCCAGGATGGAGGCAAACCTGTCAATGGCGTCACCACCGCCTCGCACGCAGGGGAGTTCGTCGACGTTGATCCAGCCATTCGACCCCTTCACAGACCCATCATCCAGTGGGCCCAGATGGCAGCTATAGCTACAAAAGTTCGAGATGGCCATGGAATGTAAGGACATCACGTCATCCAGAAAGATGAAGGCTCATCTACTCCTCAGCGTGGGCGACGAGGTGCTGCGCATCTTCAACTCCCTGGATGTGGATGACGGCCAGGACGCATACCGGAGTGCAAAGGACGCTCTAACAGCACATTTTCTCCCGCAACTCAATCCAGACTATGAAACTTTTATCTTTTGCACGACCATCCAGGCCACCGATGAGACTCTCGATGCCTACCACACGAGGCTGAGGAAGCTGGCCATGTCATGTGAGTTTACAAACACTGAAAGGGAGATTAGGAGGCAAATCATAAATGGAATTCACTCGGAGAAGCTGAGGCGTCTCGTGCTCAGTGAAAAGGGCATCCCTCTACAACGCATCCTGGAACTGGGTCGGCAGAGGGAGCTTGCCCACTCCAGGGCCGCCAACATGGAAGCGACCCTACAAAAACTCCAGCCGTCACCCTCCACAGCGATGGTCGCCCAAATCTCGGACAGACAATCAACAAGAAGCGAAAGTGGCAGCGGCTACACCCAGAACAGGTGGCAGCCTCGAGCACCAGGCCCAACAGAATGTGGATGGTGTGGGGGTCAAAGGTCACGAAAGACGGCACAAAAAGGTCGATTGCATATGCATCCAGGGCGCTCACAGCAACGGAACAAAGGTATTCCCATATAGAAAAGGAGGCAATCGCCGTTCTATGGGGGTGTCGACACTTCCACATGTACCTATATGGGCGTAAGTTCACGGCGATCACCGACCACAAGCCCCTACTACCAATCTTCATTGGGTCCTCGGCGCACCTACCAGCCAGAATCACCAAGTGGCTGCTACACCTCCAGCAATATGACTTCGTACTTGTATACCAACCGGGCAGTGGCAACCCCGCGGACTTCCTGTCGAGACACCCACGACCAGCCACCCAGCAGGAAGTGTTAGTCGCCGAGGAAACGGAGGAACACATTTGTCAAGTAATCCACACCATGAGGCCCAAAGCGATAAACATTGAGGACATTGCAACAGAAACCCAAAATGACCCCTGTTGCGATCTGGTAAAAGATGCCATCATGTCAGGCAACTGGAAAGAATTCATGTCGCACACACGCAACAGAACCGAGGGGGCCAAGGAGTTCCTAGCAGGCATGTTCACGGTTCGACAAGACCTCTCAATCACTGAAGGAGGGCTCCTGCTAAGGGGTGACCGCATCATCATACCCCCAGGGCTGCAAGACAGAATAGTTGCCCTAGCGCATGAAGGACACCAAGGGCTCGCAAGAACAAAGGCCCGGGTCAGACACAGGGTATGGTTCCCTCACATCGACGATCGTGTCGAGGACCTAGTGAACACATGTCTACCCTGCCAAATAACGAGTGGGCCGCCAGACCCAGAACCAATCCTGTCGGCCGAGCGTGGCCGGGCACGATGGGAAGCCATCAGCATTGACTTTTGCAAAATCAGAGAGGGTCTACATCTACTGGTGGCAATCGATGATCACTCACGCTATCCAGAGGTCGAGATACTGGAGTCCACCGCCGCGGACGTGGTCATCCCGGTGATAGAAAAGATGTTTGCCACCCATGGTCTGCCCACGACCATTAAGAGTGACAATGGACCCCCGTTCACAGGGGAGGAATTCAGGTCATACCTACAGGAACTGGGCATTAAATACCACCACATCATGCCAAGGTGGCCACAAGCTAATGGGGACGTCGAGCGATTCATGAGGACCATCAACAAGGTACTCAGAGTATCAAAGGCAAACGCCAGCCCGTGGAGGATCGACCTATTCCGGTTCCTAAGGAACTATCGGGTCACCCCCCACAGCACCACGGGCATACCACCTGCTGACCTTATGTTTGGAACTATCATAAACTCATCGATTCCCCATCATCCAAGCAGGACCCCTGACAACGTCGACAATGCACGCGTGGAAGCGAGGAGAACACGTGCCAACGCTCACATGAGCGTAAAGAGAAGAGCAAGGCCCTCAAACCACAGAGTGGGTGACCAGGTCATCATGTTGTGAAATCCCACGAAATCCAAACTAGACACCAGGTACGAGGATCTGCCATGGACTATCAGCAACCGGCGCGGGACCATGATAACTGTCACCCGGGGAGGTCGGAAAGTAACAAGGAACGCCTCCTGGTTCAAGCCCGTGCCTCAGCATCTCTGGACGGACTGCGAGGGGTCTCACGACGACAACGAGCAACAAAGCAGCGACGTGCCGGCGCAAGACCCCGAGGAAGAATCCGCAGGGGATCGCAGCTGGCAATCACCGAGACTGCCCAGCAGTGAGGACACATGCAGCGAAGGTGAGCAGACTTACGAACCGAGCGGGGACAGCCCCCAAGCGAAGCGGTACAGTCTGAGAAAGACCACAAGACCGCCTGCAAGGCTGAATGACTATGTATGCTAAGCCAAGAACAGTGGCTGGAGTTTATAGTTGATCACGTTTGTTTGTGTTGTTTGTTAGGTTGATTTGAAATAAAGGAGGAATGTTATATCCGCCCTACGTCCCGCAGCGCGGTGACGTAGGGCAGCTAAATAAAGGCCCCGCCCCCTGGAGTGGGAGGCAGTTCCGGGCGTATGCAGACCAGCGTGTGTGTGTGCTTCTTCCGCGCTCCTGGCCCCGCCGCGCTCAAGGCCGCGCGGCCTCCTGGACCGGAGCCAGCCCCTCGTGCTAGGCCTCCGGGAGAGTAGCATCTAACACCCCCAAAACCCCCACATCATTCGCGATGAAGGGGCCCATGAACCCCGCTGTGCTCCCAAAGCGCTTTGATGAGCTTTGGTCTTGCTCCGTGATCGGAGTTTCCAGGGAGTGCTCGCTGCGCCCCCCTGGTGTTCCAGGGTCGCACAGGCATCTGAGGTCGTTGCGATCCGAGTTAGCAGCCTGGTGAAATAAAAAGGCACTTTTGTGTTTGTCTCCGCACTCCGTTATCAGAGCTCCTTTCTAGGGGCACACAAACAAAAGGAAACAGCACAGTGATTGGACGCGCTCCGTGTTTGGAGCGAGGGGAAGGAGGAGTACCTCCTGTGCGTTCTGGATGTGCTCGAGCTGTGGTGGTGTGTAAAGTGCACTTCTTGTGTGGGGTGAGAAAGGCTGACAGGCACGGGAAGCATGTTCTGCACATCTGTGACTGCAGCCTGAATAAAAGAAAAGGTGCATGAAGGGTGAGCGCGCCTCACAGTATGATTCCGGGCCGTGCAGGCTGTGCATGGTGGTGAGCTCCGGATTGGAGCTGTTGCCCCAGGCCCAAGGCCGTACGAAGTACGGCACGATGGAGGGCCTGGGGGGTTAGGCGCAGGGTGGGGTAGAAATGGTGCGAAAGCCAGGAAACGGCATAACAACACCAAGGAAAGGCGTGAGGGGAAACAACAGGGGGGCCGGGGGAAGTCCGTCCCCTCAAGGGAAGAACAAAGGGGCCTAGGGGTATAAGTAGTCCCCAGAAAGAGGGAAAGAGCACAAACCAGGTAAAGAGCTCACCTCATTCAGGTAAGCTTCTAGGGCCTGGAAAAGGGGGAAGAAAAACGTTTTGTTTTGTGTCCCTCGACTCATGCGGCCAAACTTGCATTAGCCGCTTGGAGAAGGAGCAGGAAAAACACTTACTTTTGGATACAGGTAATCGCGTCATCGGTAGCGAGGGCAGTGTGGGAAGCCAGCCGTGGGGTTACGGCGAAGAACCAGCAGTCGAGCGGGTAGAGCGCCGTGCAGATCCATATGAGCAGCAAGCCACATCGGGAAGCCGGCTGGAGGACGCCACCGAGTACTTTCTTATGCCGTGTGGATCCAGACGAGCAGCAGGCAACGTCGGGAAGCCGTCTGGAGGACCGTGCGGTGGATCACCAGCCAAGCAGAGGAAATCCCGTGCGGAGCCGAGACGCGGCGGGCTACCAGCAGGAAGAAAGGAGGCGGCGGGGGAGCAGCATCACAAGGTCGGGACCGGAACAGACACTTGAGGGCCAGCGGTGAGCAGGGCCAGCCCGGCGGCGCCAAGTGAGGCCGAGTGGGAAGAAAGCATAACCGAAGGAAGGAGCAGTGAAAAGGGGCGGGCCTAAGTCACATGAAAGTACAGCGCAGAGCGGCAGGCCCGGCTAAAAAGGGCTGTGGAATCCTTAAAGAGACAGGCATTTTTCGAACAGCTGGTCCGGCTAGAACAAAAAAGCTTGATGAGGCAGCACTAATTTCTCACGGCAGTGCCCAGAAGGGGAACGAGGGAATGATAAAAAAATAAAAACACGCGACACGAACACAAGAGACCGCGGAAAGGGGTCTGGAGCAAAAGACAGGCCTCACAAAGAGAAATAACGAAAGGAATGGGAGCACGTGACACGCGAGAACTGACTTGTTAATCAAAGAAGCAAAAAACAAAAGGAGTATTGGAAAATCCGAGGAAAGGGCAGATTGCAGCAGAAAGGAAGCATTCAAACAAGAAGCATGGCGGAGGAAAGAGCGAGAAGGGCACAGGAATTCAGTGAATGGGGCAGAAAGGCAGAAAAAGAATATGGGACCAAATGGGTTCTGGACATCATGCAAAAGGAGGAGAGGGCAAAGGTAATGTCGCCTTTGCTGATCGAGGAGTCCAGCGACAGCGAAGGAGAAGATGCAGTAACACAAGGACAGAAGAGGGAGAGAGAAGAGCCAAGAAGATCACAAGACCAGACGGAGGCGCCCAGGAAGAAGAAGAGGAAGGAAAAGAATAAAGGTACTGTGAAAAGTGATGATAAAGTTGGGAGGCAAATTGTAAAAATGTTGAAAACCTGCATCACGGGTACGGGTAAGTCGCCCAGCACCAGTGACAGGAGGGGCAGAAAACATAGAAAACACAGGGAGGAGCAGGGGGTTTCATCATCAGAAGCAGAAAGCAGTGACGATGAGGAAAGGGACCACCTGAAGGCATGGGTGAAGTGGAAAGGGGTGGTAACCAAAGATAAGCAGAAGGGCTCTGGTATAGAGGGAACAGGAATAGGGTGAGGGGGGGCAGAACCTCTAGAGACCCCAGTGCCCACACCCCAAGGGGCACCGACGGTACCCAGCCCACAAGGGGTACCGCCAGGTCCCAGTCCCCAGGGGACTACACCCAGCCTGCCGGTGGCACCTGTTGAAACAAAGGCAATACCGGCGGCAGGGAACCCACCGCAGGGGGTGGAACCACCAGGTGTAGTGCCAGCAGTCACAGCGGGCAAGGAAGGGGGGCCAGCCATGATTAAGTACAGAAGGGCCAACAATGGGGAAAGATGCACAGGGCCGGTCCATGAAAACAATGGCATGGTATATAAATGACAAGGTGAAAGAAAAATTCTGGAGGAAGGAGTTCATAGAAATTATTTCCCTGTTAGAATGTCAAAAGAGAGGAATGAACGTGTCAACAGAAGACATAAAGGAGGATGAGAAAGGCTTACTAAGGAGGGCGACAGTAGTGAAGAGTTTTGATAACTGGGTAGCAGTCTTTCAGATAATGTTCACCATTATATTGCAGAAATACCCAGAGGACGGGGTAGCATTAGTCGCATATCAGCAGACGGTGTTGAAAGTGTAGAAGGCATTCGGGGGGGATGCATGGAAAGAATACGACCACGAGTTTAGAAAAGAAATTGATTGCTTCCCGGATATGGGGTGGGACGTGGAAAACTTTAACCTATACATATTTTACGTATTGAAGGAAAAATGGGACTCCAGGGAACAGAATTCAGGTGGGCAACAGAGAAGGCAATATTGGCAGAACGATTATAGAGGCGAGTATAGGTATGATAACAGAAGGTACGAAAGTAGCTATGGTAGATCAAGGGAGCAGAATTTTCGGAATAGGCAATATGGGTCACAGAGAGGTTGGCAGAGCAGCATACCACCAACGGCCCAGGGGGGCTGCAGCGGAAACACTTGGGCACCACGGGCAGAGCAAGCGCAATCTCGGAATTTTGAAAAGGGAGTTCCATGCAGCTGGGGCTGAAAGTGCAAGTTCAGCCAAAAGTGCGAGAAATGTAGATGAGACCATAGCAGCACCAAGTGCACCAGGGCAACAGCACCCAGCAACCGAGGCAACGAGAAGCAGAACTAGGGGCTGGGGCGAGAAGGGGGCCACACCAGTTAAAATTGAAAAAATGGAAGAGTGGCTCCAAGCATTCCCAGACCAAGAGGCTGCCAAATTGATCAGAAGAGGTTTCCAGGAAGGGTTCAACATTCCATTTACAGGACAAGGGTCGCAGAACATCCCAACAAATTTGAAGTCAGCTATGGAGAACAAATGGATAGTAAGCAAAAAAATCCGGAAAGAGGTGGAAGTGGGCAGGATCGGGGGCCCTTTCACAGCCTTGCCATTCAAAGAGTTAATATGCTCCCCATTAGGGCTAGTCCCAAAGAAGGAAAAAGGGGAATACAGACTTATTCACCATCTCTCATATCCCCCCGGGGCTTCAGTAAAGACGGCATCCCGCAAAATGAAGCAACAGTAATTTACTCAGACTTCCAAGAAGCTGTGGAGGTAGTCAGGAAGGCAGGCAAAGGGGCATGGATGGATGGCGAAGGTGGATATTAAATCAGCCTTCCGACTGTTACCGGTCAACAGCGAGTCACAGAAATGGCTATGTATGCAATGGGAGGGGGAATATTTAATTGACAAATGTCTACCTATGGGATGTGCCATCTCATGTGCATATTTTGAGAGGGTAAGCTCATTCCTGCAATGGGCAGTCACAAAAGAAATGGAGGAGGCCAGGGTGGGACATTACCTGGACGATTTTTTGTTTGTAGGGCCCTAAGGGTCAAAATTATGCAAGGCCACTTTGGACACATTTGTAGAGATAACAAACAATTGGGGTTTCCCGCTGGCAGGGGAAAAAACGATGGACCCAACGCAGACAATCCAATTTTTGTGGATAGAAATTGACTCAAGGCAGGGGGTAGGCCGGATTCCAGAGGATAAAGTGTCAGATCTGCTGGAAACAATAAATAACCTAAAAGGGAGAAACAAGGCCACTGTAAGAGAATTGCAAGCATTAGCAGGGAAGCTAAACTTTGCTCGAAGGGTCACACCACAAGGAAACGTTTTTCAAAGAAGCATTGAGCTAAGGACAAGAGGGGCCAAGATGGGGCACCATAGAGTCAGGATCGTAGGGGGAAATAAGAGAGACATGGAAGTTTGCGGAGAATTCCTGAGGTCATTTAATGGGTCGGTCATCTGGCGCTCGCCCATCAACGATGAGGGAAAAAGAGTGTTGTTCACGGATGCAGCAGGAGGTTTTGGTTTTGAGGCAATACTAGGGAGAGAGTGGTGCACGGAGAAATGGACAGGAGGCAGCATGGACAAGGAATATCACGCTGCTGGAACGTTTTCCAATCTGGGTAGCATTGTGTGCATGGGGAAAGGAGCTAAATAACAAAGAAATGGCGGATTGGTCGGATAACATGGCAGTGGTGCACGTGTTGAATAAAGGGAGTGCATCATGCCCAGTGGTATTGGAATTAATGAGAGCCATCACGCTGGAATGTTTAAAAAATAATGTATGCATAAGGGCGAGGCACATCTCTGGAGAAACTAATGTGGTAGTTGACGCCTTGTCTTGATTTCAGTGGGAAAGATTCAGGGAGCTGAGGCCGGACGCCAAAAGGGTGAAAACGCCCACGCCAAAAAAGACATGGTTCCCATTGAAAGTACTGGGAAAGAAAGAACGGTTGACTGCAAGGTTAACTCAAAAGAAAAGGGAAAACCACAGGAAACAGAACGGGTCGTAGACAAGCTGGCCAGGAATGCCCTAACGTACAAAACGGGTAAGCAGTACGGAAAGCATGAGAATAATGTATTGGTGGAAACAGGAGTGCAAGATGTGGGTAAAGTTTCAACAGAGAAAATGTGTGAATTTTCGGAAGGGGCGTTTGCCAAAGGGAAAAAGAAAAGCTGGGCGGCAGCACACTTAGCCGCAGTTGCATAGAGTGCAAAGGTAGCCAGTGTACCAGATCCAACAAAAAGCCCACGGATAAAGTATGCAATGAAGGGTTGGGCGAAGTTAGAAGGGAAGAAACCGGACAGCAGGAGGCCCCTGAAGTTTGGGAAACTAGTGGTTCTGTTGAAAATATTACAAAGCACATGTAGCAGTGTATATGAAACAGCCCTGTTCAGGGCAGCATTCGTCTTGGCATACTATGGGCCCTTCAGGGTAGGGGAACTAGTAGCCCGTAATACGATAGCGGGGGATGGCCTGGCAAAAACAACGTTAGCATAGGGAGCAAGGGCATGTCCATAATGTTGAGGAAATCCAAAACTGACCAGGCGGGAAAGGGGAGAGCAATAGACCTCAACTGTATCAGAGAGAAGGACCACTGTCCCAGATGCATCACCAAGGCATTTCTAGAGATCCGACCGTAGGTCGGCGGGCAATTGCTAATAAATAGGGACGGCAGCGCACTCAGCAGGTACCAGTTCCAGGCGGTATTAAAGCAAGCAGTAGCCAAAGCAGGGTGGGATCCAGCTGAATTTGGGACCCACTCATTTAGAATAACAGCAGCTACTTCGGCATGGGCAGGGGGCCTAGGAGCAAAGGGTGTGAAAAAGATTGGGGGGTGGAGGTCACAATGTTTCAAGAAATTTATAAGAGAGGAACTGATATGAACCTCTCTCCCCCCGCTTCTACAGAGACGGGCCCCTACAAGTCGGCATGGATCGTGGGGCACTCCTTCGTGACCCGGGCAGGCATATGGATTGAGGAGGTCAAGCAAGGACTCCACTTGAAGAAGACAATCACGTCCTGGTGGGGCCTCCCGGGGATGCACTGGGAGGACATTCACGACAGGTTGTCAGACTTGATCGGTTTCAAGGACCCACCCGAGTACCTGGTTATACACCTTGGGGGAAACGATCTGGTCAGCACGAATAGGGGAGAATTACAGAGAATCATTTGCGAGTCCCTCCATAGCATAGCACAAGGTTGGTGGAAAACTGACATTTTCATGTCAGAAATAATAGCATGGAGAATCTGGTATGGGACACATCGGAGGCAGGCCATCGAAACAGCGAGAAGGAAGCTAAACAAAGCAGTGGAGAAATACTGCAGGTGCAAAGGGCTCCATTTCATAAAGCACGGTCTCTCCCAAAATAACCCAGAGATGTTTCATCAGGACGGGGTGCACCTGTCTAACAAAGGCATGGGGGTTTTCTCTGACAATATCTTCAGGGCACTGGAGGAACGGGGATGCAGATAGAGGCGCTTTTGGGGGGGACCTGAGCGGCCAAGGCAACGCCCACTCAGGTGTGGTGGCACGTGTCCAGGAACGAATGCCTAAGGGTAACAAAGACTTGGTGAAGAGAAGCTTTGGGCATCTACAAAGCTGGACACGAAGTGCCCAAAAGCACATTATTGCGACATATGTTTTCTGTGTATTTTCTGTAAGAAAATAAAAAGCCTACGGCCTATAATTGTTTCCACAACAAAACTGGTCTGCAATTTTATTCCATAGGTGGGGTCAGGTAACAAGAGCAAAGGGAGCCCACTCTACTCAGCCTATGCCCCAGGCCCCGGACCGTACAAAGTACGGCACGATGGAGGGCCTGGGGGGTTAGGTGCAGGGTGGGGGAGAAACGGCGCGAAAGCCGAGGGGAGGGGTGGCCAGGTGGCTCCCTCACCCCAGCGTTGCCAGGACACGGCATAACAACACCAAGGAAAGGTGTGAGGGGAAACAACAGGGGGGCTGGAGGAAGTCCGGCCCCCCAAGGGAAGAACAAATAGGCCTGGGGGTATAAGTAGTCCCCAGAAAGAGGGAAAGAGCACACATCATGTAAGGAGCTCACCTCATTCGGGTAAGCTCCTAGGGCCTGGAAAAGGGGGAAGAAAAATGTTTTGACACCCAACCCACCCTTCAAAAAACGAAAGAAGAAGAAACAGACAGGAGCCGGAACGCCGAGTACTTTCTTCGGTACACAGTAGAAGAAAGTCATAGGCGACACTTGTCCTGGAACGGATGCCTAAGGGTAACAAAGACTTGGTGAGGAGAATCTTTGGGCATCTACAAAGCTGGACACAAAGTGCCCAAAAGCACATTATTGTGACATATGTTTTTTGTGTATTTTCTGTAAGAAAATAAAAAGCCCTATAATTTTTTCCACAACAAAACTGGTCTGCAATTTTATTCCATAGGTAGGGGTCAGGTAACAAGAGCAAAAGGAGCCCACTCTACTCAGCCTATTGAATTGACATCATTTCCTTGCTGGACTCCACTTCAGGAGCTGATTTGAGGGCAAAGCTCCTGCCTGGGGGAGAGAAAGGTTGTGTGCTCTGTGCTCAGGGCAGGAAAAAAAACATTTAAGACAAGTTAATACATAGTTGATAACCTTAATACTAAAAGGAAGCCCCTGCTGTAGGGTACCTGGTGTCGAACAAAATACAATTGCACAGTTATACCCACATTATTTCTTTTAAATCTTAAAAATAATCAATTTCTACTGCATTTAATGCCGAATCAATTTTTTCTACTCTTTGCTCGTGACCAATCTTTATCAATTTTATTGAGTATTTCTTTTTTCTTTTTCTCTTTTCATTTGCCTTGATTACTTTAACATGTTCCACATTTCTTTTTGCAAACATAGTTTCTCTTCCACAAGCCATGTTGATGTACCTTAGTTCATAAACATGAAGACTAGATCAATAATTACAATGTTGCATACATCCTAACGTGAAAAATAATTGCTAAATGTACAACCAAGTGAGCACCACTAAAAACCCATATAAAACTTGATTTGCATCTATGGCTGCGTATTGTGTCTCTTACTCTATACACAATACGTTTTCTTTTTCTGGGAGCAAAATTACATTTCGATGGTTCTGTAATTTCACCGTCTTCCTTGGGACCATATATTGTGTGGTGACCCTGGAAAGCAACTACAAGTGTGTGAAATCTATTAGTGGATTGATAATTTTTTTTAAAAAAGCACAACATTGGTCAATAAACTAGTGCCTCAACTCATTGTGACCTCGTCGCCATTTACTAACCTTGCTCTGCACTTCTGTCCTCCTATATCCACTTTTGGCATTCAAATATATAGCACTTACTATCTCATGGCTGTCTCCTGTTAAAAATGACCAAGGTTTAAACATAAATTGTGCCCTTTTAAATGACTTGTCAATGTTCATTACTTGTATCCCTTGTGAGGGAATATCTGGATATCATACTCTATTTGCTGGTTCTTAGTGGTTGCGAGTGGCAACAAGCTGTTTGTCAATGCAAGGGTCTAGAAGTTGGTTCCCTTTTTCAAATGAAAATCAACCTCCTGTGCCAAGAACCACATATTCAATTCATTCACAAATCTATTTTCCCACTGAACAAAGTTTTTGTTCCTGCACACAATTAGTATTCAATAAAGTAAAAAAAAAATTCCATTTGATTTAACACAAACCAGACTATAACAAATTATAAATTATAAACAAAAAGCCAACACGTGTTTCAACCTTTCACAGGTTTTCATCATGGCTAAGTTACATTATTTCTACAAAAATCAATGTATTTCTCCAAGTGCTGGATCTCATGATAGATTGTATCATGACCTGTTTTCGAATCCATCTCATGAAGTATGAAGGGCTGCTTCGAATTGATCCTGTGTACAAGGGGATTTGAATCTTATGATGCCTTACTTCTGTAGGCATTGTATCTGTTACTGACAACGGTTACTTTAATGTCAGTTTTTTACCATTGATCTGAGGAATCTCACTGAACCACCTGGGGAATGATCACCTTCAATATAGTGCATGCTGACTATGGAGATGATAGACATGAGAGACCCAACAACAGTTTGCTGACCAGGTTTAACTATAAAGCATCAGATCGCGCCGGCTACCGAGCAACATGACGCAGCCAGACGCCAACGCATGCATAGTTACGACGTCACCCTTAGCAACCAGACGATACCTACAAACAAATCGACACGCAAGCACAGTTATCGGCAGTAACATTATTTTGCAAGCAGCCAGTAACCATGAGGACGTGTTGGCTGCACGGAAAGGACAATGATCCAAGCAAGTAATGGGATCTATCTGAAAGAACATGGCCAATACAAACAAATATATATATATATATACAGGGGGTCTAACGCACACAGGACAGCTCCATTAACCAGATACAGTAATTCTTACATCGCCACATTTAACGTAAAGGGCGGCAAAATCAAACCAAGGGGCATACGAGAAGCCTGCCTGCCTAAATATTACGGGAAATTACGTCGACTGAAATGGCAAGACGCCATGCCTCAAGGTGTTAGTGACACCAAGACAACATAGCTGCATCCAACATGAAGCACATGTGCCATCCGCACATTTGGGACACTCACACACCCAACTACATGAAGAATATTTGCGTACCTAAGGGTTAGAGGACAGTGACATTTACACAAAGTCTGTACGTTTATTATTATTGCCATTAGCTTGCCGCAGCAACGCAGGAACTCAAGAAGCAAGAAGGACGTGTAAATGCTTGCAAACGCTTTCATGCAAATAATACTATGGAGTGGCAGAAGCACTTGAGGGACCTGACTGCTATAACGCACTAATCTATGGATACTACGAAAGATGCATACGATGGAAGCCAGATCATGGTTTAGGAAATCCTAGTAGGCCATGATCATTTTAGAGAACCCCAAGGCCACGCAGGATGCTCTGTAAGCAGAACCGCTGCAGCAGAACGAAGCCACTGCCAAGGTCGCAATGTTGCAAGTGACATTCCTCAGCCTGAACTGAAGTAACACCGGCTGCAGAAGAGGCCCATTCCCCTTAAAATACAGAATCATTCAGAGCTCCTGTGCTCACAAACGTGGTCTCCAAGCACGTGATCCGGCCAAGCTGATGAGGTGCCAAGATCTGGTGGCTGGGAAGAACAAACCGTCTCATGGACCAGACAATGGTAGCAACAAATTTGTTACAGACAAGCTACAGCACTGCGCTGGGAAACGGAGCACACTCATGCCAATAATGGTCCACAGACGGTTATGACTCGGACATATAGTTGCACCTCACAGACACATAATTGCACATGCAACGTGAACAGGTGTCTTGCAGGCTAGGAACTGAGTCTGTCCCAGGCTTGGGGGCCTGTGGCTCACCCAATCAAAACCCATGGCCCTATGGGCCATGGGCCCTATCGACCTCCTGATTTTATGAAAGATTTTAGTGATCAGTTATCCGAATTATTGTTAACTTTTCTAAAACCACTATCTAAAGTCCTACTATTGGGAGATTTAAATCATTGGTTTGGGGATAAGGCTGACCCACAAGCGAACCAAGTAGACAGAGCTCTGTCCAATTTAGGCTTCTCTCAAATAATAGACGTGCCAACCCATGTGAAGGGACACTCTCTTGATTGGCTGTGCTGTCTCAACACAACTCCAGCTAACCTGAATGTTAGCCCTTGTCCTTGGTCAGACCACTTTTTCATCCACTTTGAGATACTATCGGACAAAGTCATCCATAATGTGAAACCGGTCACTAGTACAGTGTTTAGTGGAAATTTTAAAAAACTGACACCTGAGACCCTTGACCCCTGGATTACTACCCTGAATACTTTGATTAAAGATGACTCATCAATCTAAGATGTCACTGTTGCTTATCAAGATACTCTTCGAGAGGCAGTCAACACCTTAGCTCCTCTCGAAAACAAAAAAATAACCCCTAGGGAATCTAAGTCATGGTTCACGCATGACTTACAACAACTAAAAAGTATCAAAACTAAGGCTCTCTATACCTGGAAAAAATTGCTTTCTGAAGCAGACAGAGATCTTTATACTGGTCATGTTAGGGCTTACAAAAAAGCATTGATTGCTGCCAAAAGAACCTATCTTGACGATAGGATAGCTAAAAGCTCAGTCTAAACCTAAAGAGCTGTTTAAAGTGTTTAAAGAGTTGGAACAACAACAGACATAATACAGAATCCCATTGTTAAAGACACCAAATGGTGTAACCAAATACAGGAAGCTATGGATGCCAAACTCACTAGAATTAATAAAGGCATTGTTGAGGCCAGAGCCATATTATCGCTCAAGGGCTTTAAGGATACAGCCACCCCTGTCAAATGCTGGAATAATGAAGAATTGTTCTCATTTAAACCCATTACAGAGGCCGACCTTCCAGCGATAATTCAAAACCTTAAACCATCTAACTGTAAGGGTGACGTATGCGCGGCACTCATAATTAAAGCCTGCGCCCCTTCACTCATTCCTACTCTTTGTAAGTTTGTTAATGCATCCTTCAGGGACAGTGCTATGCCTACATGCATAAAACAATCCTGGGTGACTCCATTATTTTAAAAAAATGGATCTATCCCCCGATGATCCATTGAACTATCGTCCTATTTCCAACTCAACTTTTCTGTTCAAAATCCTTGATAGAGTTGCGTATTCTCAATTATTAGCCCATCTGAGAACTACTGATGTCTTAAATAATAGACAATCTGGTTTTAAGGAAAAACATGGTACTGAGTCTGCCCTGCTGGATTTAAAATCCAGGCTTCTTCACCTTATGGATCAAGGCACACCGAGCATGCTGATGCTGCTGGACCTCTCTGCTGCCTTCGACCTGGTGGACCACTCAGTTTTGGTCCACTGGTTGAAGGAGGTTGCAGGCTTTTCGGCTCCTGTGGCCGCATGGGTTGCCTCTTTCTTGAAAGAACGCCAATGGCGAGTGAGCAGTAATGTAGAAGAAGCCAACCCCATTGATCTGACACAGGGAGTCCTGCAGGGAGCTTGTCTCTCCCCAATCTTTTATAACATCTTTACGGTTCCATTTCTTGACATTCTGGACAACAATGACATAGAGTTCACCAACTACGCTGACGATACCCAGTGCATTATTCCTATTACGGGTGTCTTCGCGGATGATGAAGCCATAATCAACAGGATATATTCGCTCATTGAAAGTTGGATGTGTGCCAATGGATTGGCCCTTAAAACTAACAAAACAGAACTCATGCTCGTGGGCACTGATCCAAAACTTTGCAAACTGGAGGATTTATACTCCCAGCTTGTGATTGATAATTGTGTCATAAAGATCAAGAAAAAAGTTAAAACATTGGGGATCTATCTGGACTGTAACCTGAATATGGAAGCGCAGGTTAGTAATCTGGTCTCCTCTTCCTCGTATTATATTAACCTACTCTCCCACGCAAGACCCTTTCTCTCACAAACCAGCAGAGAAACGTTGGCCTGAGCTCTGATTAGCTCAAGGATTGACTACTGTAGTACCCTCCTGATTGGTCTTCCAAAATGTGAAGTAAACAGATTGCAGGTAGTACAGAATAATGCTGTTAGGGAACGGATTGTCATTATCCACAACAAGCCAGCCTACAAACAAACATATTGTGTCACATCCTGTCGGTCACACCCAATCCTGCGGAGGAACCTCGCATTAGGGTGGCAATATGTGACAAAACGTTTTCCTTTCTTTTTGACACTCGGGCGACTAGGTCATGTATCCGGGAAGGGACATTTGCGTTGTCAGGTGATGCCATGAACACTCAAGGATTCTTTGGGCCTCTAGAAGTGGTTCCCTTTACTGATAACATCTCCTTATCTATTGGAGATCACGACTTATCTTTATCCTTACTTTGCAACATATTGAGCAGACTGAACATGACCATCTCATTCACAGACAAAGGCATTGTCTGAAACTAGGCCCCCCAGTGTAAAATCTGTGGTTAGCAATTCTTCTACCACCATTTTGAATGCTACTGTGCCAAATGTGTTACCACCTGTGTCCACCACCTCTGAAAAAAGGCCCCCAAGTGTAAAATCTGTGGTTAGCAATTCTTCTACCACCATTTTGAATGCTACTGTGCCAAATGTGTTACCACCTGTGTCCACCACTTCTGAAACTAGGCCCCCCAGTGTAAAATCTGTGGTTAGCAATTCTTCTACCACCATTTTGAATGCTATTGTGCCAAATGTTTTACCACCTGTGTCCACCACTTCTGAAACTAGGCCCCCCAGTGTAAAATCTGTGGTTAGCAATTCTTCTACCACCATTTTGAATGCTACTGTGCCAAATGTGTTACCACCTGTGTCCACCACCTCTGAAAATAGGCCCCCAAGTGTAAAATCTGTGGTTAGCAATTCTTCTACCACCATTTTGAATGCTACTGTGCCAAATGTGTTACCACCTGTGTCCACCACTTCTGAAAATAGTCCCCCCAGTGTAAAATCTGTGGTTTGCAATTCTTCTACCACCATTTTGAATGCTACTGTGCCAAATGTTTTACCACCTATGTCCACCCACACCCCAGCCACTACCGAACCCCATCTTAAATGCGCCATGATTAACGCTAGATCCATCAATGCCCACGCTTTAGACATCCACGACCTCCTAACCACCCATGACCTCGATCTACTCATGATTTCTGAAACATGGCTACACGATGCATCTGGCCCGGGACTCACCCTCGCACTACCACCTGGATATTCCATCACCAGACAAGATTGTCTATCCAAAGGGGGAGGTGTAGCAATTATTGCCAAAGACTGCCTTTCTATCAGGAAGGTAGAGAAATCCCTGCACAACAGTGACTACCTCCAAGTCAAAATTAACCTATCTCCCCAATGTACCATTGCTGTCCACATTGTCTACCCCCCCCAGGCCCAACAGGTGACTTCCAAGCCTCTCTCATCCACCTCCTCTCTGACAACCTCAAGAAACAATCTCAAGCCATTCTCCTGGGGGATGTTAACCTAGGTCTCCTGGACAGGAAGGACCCAGCAGCCAAATCTCTTGACTCAGCCCTCAAGGCTCTGGGCTACAACAACACCATATTTAGCCCAACCCACGCCCAGGGCAGAACCCTTGACTGGATTGCGCAACATAACTGCCCACTCATCATCACTGGAAACCTTCCCACCCCATGGTCAGACCACCACATCATCACTTTCAGCATCCTCACCACCTGCTCCACCACCCCCCCACCCCAACCACTGCCACCCTGCCTCGCCAGAAGCTCCCGCCAACTCAATAAGGAAAGGCTACTGCCTTTCCTCCAAGGCCCAGCCTTCAGACCCCCTTTCTCCACAGACCCAGAAACACTTGCAACAGCCTACGAAGCTGCCATCAAAGCAGCCATTAACTCCATTGCCCCCCTTAAACCCTGTAAATCCAAACCCACCACCCATTCCAACTCCTGGTTCACCCCAGACCTCCTCGCACTCCGCACTGAAAAAAAGGATGCTCTCACTCAGTGGCAAATGTCTCATTCTGACAAAGACAAGATGACTTTTAAATCATGCTCCACTAGTTATAAAAAAGCAATCACCCTAGCTAAGGCCAAATCCTTTGAATCCAGAATCTCTGAAGCCCAATCCAGCACTAAAGAAATCTTTGCCATTTTCAGGGAGCTAGAGACACCCGCGCCTGCCCCCCAGAACTTCACCAAAGACAAGGCCTGGTGTGATGATATACAAGCAGCCATGAAAAATAAACTGAGTCTGCTCCAAAACAAAATACTAGCCACCAAGCAAGCCCTACCCAACACACACACCCCTGTCCCACCACCAGCCCCGGACCCCCCCCAACCCTTTTCATTCAAACCCATTCTAGAAAAAGACATCACCAACATAATGAGGACCATCAAACCCTCCAATTGCAAAGGTGATGTATGCCCAGCCACCATTATCAAAGACTGCGCCGAAGCATTAGCTCCCTTCCTTACAGCCTTTGTAAACGCCTCCTTTGCTAGAGGGAAAGTCCCTGCCTCCCTCAAGGAAGCCTGGGTCTGCCCTCTCCTAAAAAAACCTACCCTCGACCCCACCTCCCCCAACAACTATAGACCCATCACCACTGTCCCCTTCCTCCCCAAAATACTGGACAAAGCAGCCTACCTGCAGGTTCAACACTTCATTGAAAGGAACAAACTCCTAGGACTCCGACAATCAGGCTTCCGCCCCAGACACGGGACCGAAACCGCCCTACTTGACCTGAAAAACCAAATGGACGATGCCAGAGACATGGGCAAAACAGCACTTCTCCTACTTCTTGGCCTATCCGCGGCTTTCGACCTCGTGGATAATGACGTCCTATGCCACCACCTCTCCTCTACGGCCAAATTTTCCCCTGAAGCCACAGCATGGATCACTTCCTTCTTACAAGACAGAACCATGCAAGTATTCTCGGACCTAGCATCCGCCTCACCTACTATCATACTCTGCGGTGTGCCCCAAGGCTCTTGCCTCTCACCCACCCTCTACAACATCTTCACACGACCCCTTTTTCTCATCCTTGACGCCATGGGCATTTCATACACCAACTACGCTGATGACACACAGATCCTCCTCACCCTCACTGGCAACTACGACACTGACTCCATGACCCTCAACAACCTCTACAACACCATCCAAGCCTGGATGGCAGACAATGGACTATGCCTCAACTCAGACAAGACTGAACTCCTCCTGGTAGGCTCACCCGACACGCTGAAAAATCTAGACTCCCAGTTCAGTCATTTCACCATAGACTCCATGAAAATACCTGTCTCAGAATCAGTCAAAACCCTTGGAGTCTACTTAGATTCCAACCTATCCATGGCTAAACAAGTCAACGCTATAGCCTCTGCAGCTGCATATCATGCCAAACTAATCAACGCAGTCAGGCCCTTTCTCTCCAAAGAGAACTGCACTAACATAGCCAGAGCCATCACTGGATCTAGGCTTGACTATTGCAATGTACTCTTCCTAGGTACATCCACCAAAAACCTAGAGAGGTTACAAATCATGCAGAATAGCGCTCTCCGGGCAGCCCAAGGCATTGCCAAAAGAGAACACATCTCAGAAGCCAGAAAACGAGCACACTGGCTCCCAATAAAAGAAAGGATCATCTTCAAAACGCTGACACTGACTCACAAGTGCTTTCACCTTACTGCCCCCGACTACCTCTCCCAAAGGATCCACCCCGTCTCTTCTACGAGGCCAACCAGATCACCATATACTAACATGCTTTCTGTGCCATTAGTAAAAAAAGCCAGAGCTGGCGGTTCCAGCTTCCCATATCTCGCACCCACTCACTGGAACGCCCTACCTCCTATAATCCGAGGTGAGGCCTCCCTTTGCACCTTCCGCAAATCCATAAAAACCATCTTATTCACATAAGATTCCTCGCACCAGTTGAATACATCTCTTATGTTCCAGTGCATAAACTGTTTTTAATGACCAACTGTACCAACCAAAATAGCAGCTCTATGCCTGTTGAATACATAATGTACTGCTGAATGCCTCTTTGCCTGTAACTAAGCTCTTGCAAGTAACAGCGCCTCAATGCCCATGGGTTACTTGCGCGCTATATAAATTTAAATAAATAAATAAATAAATAAATTGTATGCTCTACACCAGGAATACACATGCTGACTGTAAGACAGATCATTCAAGCGTATTGTCGGAGTACAGTACAGAGAGGGGAGCCAGCAAACCCCGAAATGTTCAAGTACAGGACAGACATGGCCCTTGCATGGATGCGAGGAATAGCAGGCAAGGTATGGAGAAGACCAGGTGAGTACCTATTCAGACCAGAGAGACCACTAGACGAGAAAGAGGGAACCATTATATCTATAGACATTGAGGGAGTTGTGGCAAGCGAGGATTGGGTGGCAGTACATGCAATTGATGGCCCAGGGAAGCATGGGGGCAATAATTGCAGTGGCAAAGGGATGCAGGCTGACACTTGTAACAGATGAGGAACTGTTTTCAGATGACAGAGGGGAGACAGAGATAATGTTGGAAATGAGTGTGCGCTTCTGGTTGCTTATCACATACAGAGAGGTTGCACAAAAAATGGCAATGGCTCTAGAGACACCACCACTGTACCAGGAAGAGGATCTTCCAAAGTACCCGACACACTGTGGAGCACAAGTCCCTATGATGTGGGGTGCATAAAGAGCATAGGAGCAGAGAAGATAAAACTGAAACCTGGAGCAACTTGCCACGGGTAAAGCAATACCTCCTGACCAAAGAAGCAGAAGAGGGTATTCATGAAACTATCAACGCCCTCATTGAGAGAGGCATTCTGTTACCATCAGAGTCTCCATGCAACACTGTGGTGCACCCGGTGCGCAAGGCCTACGGGGGGGGTCATGGTGTTTTATCCAAGAATTACGCCCTCTTAATCACATTGCAGAGGCAGAGTACCCTGTAGCAGCAAACCCTGCAATGATCATGTGTGGCATCCCAGCAGAAGCTACGTGTTTCACTGCTATCAATCTTAGAAATGCCCTTTTCTCAGTACCATTACACCCAGATTCACAAGATTTTACCAGCTTTATGTACCACAACCAGAAATGGAAGCACACTAGATTACCCCAAGGGTGCTGCGAATCGCCATCTATCTTTAACAGAGTAATACAGATGGATTTGGGGAATGTCCAGACATAGAGAACGGTCTTGCAGTATGTAGATGACATACTCATCTGCAGCAAATCATAGGAGGAATGCAGGAAAGACTCAGTACACATGGTCACAGTATTGGCAGGAAAAGGGTACACAGTAGACAAGGCCAAACTCCAGTACTGCCAAAAGGAAGTGCTGTATAATGGACAGTTGATTTCCAAAAATGGTAGGCACATTGCCCCAAATAGTGCTCAGACAATCCATAATACTCCACAGCCTACAACAGTGAGAGAACTACAACAGTTCTTCGGCTTATGCAACTATTGCAGGGCATGGGTTTTTAACTACAGTTCCTACACATGCCCACTCTTAGCCCTCAAGGAAGCACAGAGAGAAGCAAAGCCACTGGGGTGGACACGAGAAATGACGTAAGCATTCAACGAGCGGAAGGAAGCAATATGCACAGCTCCAGTGTTAGAGACCCCAGATTACAAAAAATGATTCTTCCTGTTTTCACATGCCGATGGTGTGGTTATGAAGGCAGTACCGACCCAAAAGGCAAGCCTGGACCATAAGCCAATTGCTTATTACAGTGCACAACTTGAGCCAATTATGAGAGGGCATTATCCATGCAAAAACTCATTGGCTGCTGCAGCATTCGCTGTAGAACGTTCCTCGACAATAACAACGGGATGCACAACCACCCTTTACATAGAACATGCCCTCTTTGCAATACTGCACAAGCCAAAAAGCACACTGACGTCACAAAGAGCATCCGGTTATGAGATAATACTTTCAAAACCAGTATTGATGATAGTAAGATGCAAGAATGTAAGCCCATTACTACTGTTAGCAGATGTCAACCAACCAGGAAAGTGGGCTCATGACTGCACAAAAAACATAGAGCTATTCACTGAGACACGCAAGATAGAGGAAGATGCACTTGAGGGGGAGAAGTACTGTACATTGATGGGTCTTCAACTATTGATTAAAGTGATGGGGTCAGGAGAACAGGAGCTGCTGTAGTGAGATTGAAGGAAGATGGAACAAGCGAGGTGGTAGTGAGTGCTTGGTTACCTCCTCATTATTCAGCGCAAGCAGCAGATTTGGTGGCACTAATATTTGCTCTGCAAAATGGTGTAGTGAAGAGTGTGACAATTTACTCAGACAGCGCCTATATCACCTCAACAGTACATTCAGGATTAGCAAGATGGCTCAGTAGAGGATTCAGGAGAGCTGATGGGACTCCAGTACAGAATGACCTGCTGTTAGGAGAACTAATAGAAGTAGTAACATACCCACAGGAGCTAGCATTAGTGAAGTACTAAGCACACATTAATGGGGAGGACAGAATTTCAATGGGAAATGCATCAGCAGACTACGAGGCAAAGTGTGCATCATACTTTGGAGAGATGTGGGAATTGAAGGGGAAACAAAAAGAAAGGGGGGGTGAGGCAGATGCTGTTGAAGGAGGGATACAATTACCTTCCAGAAACTCAAATAATGGAGCTGCAGGGAATGGCACCCATGGATGAAAAGGAACTCTGGGTAAAGAGAGGATGTTCAATGTCCCTCACAGATGCACTATGGTGACAAAACAACACAGGGAAGGTAGTCATGCCAATTGCGTTACTGAAAACAGCACTAACGCAGTTATATCACCCTGCACACACAGGGAAAGAAGTCATTGCAGCACACATTGGAGAATCATGGTTCCATCTAAATTTAAATGAACATGTGGCAAATTTGATAATGAATTGTTTGACGTGCCAGCAGTTCACTGTGGGGCACACCCTGAGAGTAGTCATACCCACACCCAAAGGCCCATTCCTGCACCTCCATGTTGACTACATGAACATGATCCAAGTATGTCAAGGATACTGCTACATGATAGTGGGTGTCTGTCCCTTCTCAAGATAGATAGAGGCTGGACCCTGTAGCTATGCCGATTCTCTTCAAGCTGCAACTTTTCTTGTCTGGGAAGTTTTACCAAGATGGGAATTTTGTGAGGTCATGCGGTCTGCCAACGGCCCTCACTTCGCCAATGAAATGTTTCAACACATCACCACCCTGCTAGGAATAAAACACAAATTTGCATGTGCGTACCACCCGCAAGCAAATGGATGTGCAAATGCCTCAATGGACTCCTGAAGGAACAAATTGGAAAAATGCAGCAAAGCACCAAGAAAAACTAGTTGCATTGCCTGCCATTAGCCCTATTAAAACTGTGCAACATACCAGGGACCGACCACCATTTAACGCCCCACGAGGAGGTGACAGGACGGCGCATGCATCTCCCATTGGCTCCTCCCACTAGGGCACTGAAAGACTGCAAAAAGGTGGCTGATGTACTGGGACAGAAAATATATGAATACGTGACTTCACTGATTTCTAGTGCTTCTTTTATCTCTCGCCAGATACAGCGGACACATGGCAGGCCTGAAGACAACATACAAGATGATACTAATAACCACAAACAGGAAAATCATGAGGAACAATCTGTGCAAATTGGAAATTGTGTCCTTCTTAAGAATTTTGTTTGACGCTGGAATGAGCCCTGCTTTACTGGTCCACACATTGACGAGTCAATAACCAACATAGTGGTCAGGGTGCAAGGAAATTCGGTCTGGAATCAAATCCAGGACATCGAGCCCGACAAAGCATTGGCCTCAGCCAACGCGTAACTGCAGAGATCGACAGGGCCAACGCTACAACTATTGAAAATTCACAAGCAACAACAAATGTCCCAAATACCCCTGAACTAGAGACTACTGGCCACCAAATGGTCAGGTGCTCCCAAATTGAAATTCTCACAGCAACATTGGTACAAATTGACCAATGAAGGACACTCCCCCGTCCCAAGTATTTTGATCCAAGTATTATCCCGTTTTCCAAACACACTCCTGTGAGAAGAAACAACTTGGACATAATTGCACATTGACAGCAGTAACACGATTTAACATTCTCTCTGTCTCGCACACGCAAGTCGTGCACCGACTACAGCAGTAACACTGTCTTAATATTTCTACTTTTCTCACACATGTAGGGTGCTGCGAATGTGATATACTTGTTAGAGAGGACTGTCTGATGTTACCGCCTATTTATTGCCCCGAAGCATTTTCCAACCAATTTGTTTATGCTATAAGAAAACCCCGCCATTTTAGAGCATGGTCCCCTGAAATTTACTTCGTAGTATTTGTATTAGTATATTTCATAGCATATTTGGCCCAAGCATACCTACAACCTGAACACAGTGCATACCCTGTCCTTCCAACTTTACGAAACTCCTCTATACAGAACATTTGGGAAGAGGTATTTGCATGGGCACTCAGTGATTATGTATAGGGGCGTAGGAGGCACATACAATCTGGGGGGGGACAGGGGACATCTGGGGGACTTTGCTTTATTTATTTATTTATCTATTTATTTATTGTGTTTTAGTCAAAGAACTCGACATTTCACAAAATTAGAATTAAAATAGCAGTACGTATTAAATTACAAATATCACTGTATTAAACAAGAGAAAAGAAGAAAAGAAAACAGAAGAAAATTAAAGGATGCAGCAGCAAAGAACATGTCTTTGTATGTTGCATTTCTGGATTTTTCATCTGACTATGAGCTCATGGTAAGAGAGAGGAAATAACAATCACTTCCAGTGGGCCACAGCTAGGATGCCAGCTTGTTAAGAGGCAGATCACCTGTAAGTGGAGTCCTGCCAAATAAAGGAATTGAAGCCTTTTCTACCAACTGCAAGTTGCTACTTTTTTGGTGTGGGGAAAGGTGACGTGTGTGTGTCTCTTGGAATGGAAAGATGGGGGTTTCAAAGAAAGAGGAAATCTTGTTTGTACCTCTGAGTAAGCCCTGTTATGGGAGTAGAGGGACCAGGTGTGTGATGTTGCTGCTTTGACTGTCCTCCGGGAAGGTACAGCAAACAAGGAGGATGAGCGATCGCAAGCCCACCCCTTATAAGCACTCCCCAGGTCTGCGGCCAGATGTGTCGGACCCGGGGGATGCCTAGTAGGTGGCATGTATTCTGACCCAGGGGGGGGGGCCAGAGGGGCAACCCGCTCTGTAGGCTGGCCCTCTAGCACCCCTGCGAGGGTCGGGCCAGCCTCTCATGATGAGTCTGGTCCCTCTTATTCCATCTTATGCTGGCTTCAGAGCCTAGCCCTTCTTTGCTTTTGTTATTCTGAATGCAGAGCTGGACTCTGTTCCTTTCTTGTTTAACATTTCCTGCAAAGCCTGATCTATTTGATTCTCTCATATGTTACTAGGACGGCAGAGCATGGGTCCTCTGCCCTGTTACATTATTCAAAGAGCCCCTCTGGCCTTTCTTTGCCTCTCCCTTGTCTCACTGCTTGCTTGCTTAATACATACCTCCTTGCTTGAACACTCAACATATTCTCCCTAACACAGCAATGGCAGCTGCAGTCTGTCTTAACTTCTATTTGTTCTGTGTCTTGAATTGGCCTCTTATTTATGCTTTTCTGTCTGCAGGGGAAAGGCATTTGCCAGTCACTGCCATGATGGTTCTACCTGGCCATAAGAGGGCAACAGCTAGCCAATATTGGAAGAACCTGGCATATTATGCCAGAGGCTGGCAACTGCCTTCCTAATGCCTACACAAGAGACATAACTCTTGCCTTTGTTTCTAACCGTAATTCAGTGGATGAAGAAACGCGAGAACACACATATTGCTTAAAAATGAAGGGGATGATGTCACACTTGGTTAAGACATTTTGATCACGCCAGGAGCTAATTTCCAGCTGCAATTAAGCGATTACCTTTTAGACTTCTGGCTTTAAATAACGTTAGTATCACCTGGAAAGCACAGAGGTTGCTCAACAGGGTTCTTGGAGTACGAGAGGTACCCTACTCGTGGGCATGGATGATTGGAGGGCATTCTTGCCCTGGTTTGGAGCCTGGCCCCTACAGCCATGATGGGGGGAGGGGCCTATTACTCTTGGTTGTATGTACCCTTTGAGGGTGGGCAGACATTGCCTCCTGCTTTAGCCCACTAAGAGCTGTGCTTTGTAACTTTATCACACATACCTGTCAGGTGGCATGTAAATCAATGCTACTAATGTTATCAGCCTCAGAAGTCTGGAATCCTTTGCCACATCAACTAGAGTACAGGCTTGTCACCTGAGTCTTACTCATGTCTGAGTCGGCATCTGTCGCCCAGTGGGGAAGACGCACACAGAAAGAGCAGGGCACAGTGCCCTTGTAGGTTTTTCACACTTCTTCCTTGTGGTGGGCACAATTCACTCTGCAGAGAAAGTGGCACATGCTGGGCAAAATTCTGCCATTTTTGAGAGCGAAATTGGCCATTTGAAATACCTCTGTCGACGTATTATTGCGCAATCCACACTGATGGGTTTAAGCACCTGCTTAACACGAGATGGCAGTTAAGGGCATTTTCCAACGCACTCAAGAATCACAGGACACCCTCTTGCCAGCGAAATGCCATGCTCACTCATTCTGATCACGAATTGGCATTTATCTCGGGTCATGTTAAATATATTTATTTATTTATTACGTATGTAGCATCACGCAAAACCCCTAAGCATCAAGGCGCAAAGTAAACTGCTTTCCTTGGTGGCTTCAACACCCTAGGCCCAAATCTGTATGTTGCCACATGAGCAAAATCTGCTCTGCCGAAAGGCTTGGCATTACAAGTGGGTTAGCCTTTTCCCTTTGCGCACAGGTAGGTGCACCCACACATATGAGGTACTGTTTTCGTCAGGACACCTGTGTGAACGTAGGATGGTCGGACATGTGTTGTTGGCGGCGTGTTTCAGTGGGTGGCCAGAGTGAAATGTCTGAAAATTGTGTTTTTTTCCACCAAATTTCAGATACATTTCCCTCTGCCCACCCACCGAAACATGCCGCCAACAACAGATGTCCTACCTTCCTGTGCTCCCACAGTTGTCCCGACAAAAACCGTACCTCACATGTGTGGATGCACCTACCTCGGCGCAAAGGGAAAAGGCTAACCCACTGATGACCCCAAGCCTTTCGGCAAAGCAGATTTTGCTCATGTTTACAACCTACAGATTTGGGCCTAGGGTGTCGAAGCCTCCAAGGAAAACAGAGTACCCCAAGCATTTCTGAAAAGAAGATACCCGTGGGCACCCCCCTTTCCACTAAAAACATCCATGGTGGTTTAGTGACCCCCACACCCACCCAAAACAAGTTATCATTTTTTTTATTTTTGTTTTGCCTCTTTCCTAGGGGAAGATTGTGCTAGCAATCTGCCCCAGGGAGGGCTACACGAGATGCCCCCTATAAATTTGGGGTGGGGGGAGAGGGACACCCCCCTTTCCACTAAAAACATCCATGGTGGTTCAGTGGCCCCCAACACCCACCCAAAACAAGTTATAATTTGTTTTATTTTTGTTTTGCCCCTTCCCTCGGGGGAAACAGGCACATTTGTGTGGCCATCTGCCCCCTGGTGGGGGCAAAACGTACTGCCCCAGGCTTGGGGGGTGGCTCTGCCAATATTTGCAGTGCCCCCCCACCCCAAATGGATGGGGGCATCTCATGTACCCCTTCCTAGGGGCAGAAATCTGCCCCCAGGGAAGGCTACATAAGGTGCCCCCATCCACTTAGGGTGGGGGGAGAGGGCCACCCCCCCTTTCAAACACAAAAAATCCTGGTGGTCTAGTGGGTCCCCCAACCCACCCAAAACAAGTTATAATATATATATTTTAGTTTTGCCCTTCTCTAGGGGCAGATGGCACATGTGTGTGACCATCTGCCCCCAGAGGGTGGCAAAATGTACTGCCCCAGGCTTGGGGGGTGGGATGGCTCTGCCAATATTTGCATTGGCCTCTCCCCTCACCCCAAATGGATGGGGGCATCTCATGTATCCCTTCCTAGGGGCAGAAATCTGCCACCAGGGAGGGCTACATAAGGTGCCCCCTCATCCATGTAGGGTGGGGGGGAGGGCCACCCCCTTTCAAACACAAAATATCCTGGTGGTCTAGTGGGCCCTCCTCCGCCCCCACTCAAAACAAGTTATAATATATATCTTTTTGTTTTGCCCTTCCCTAGGGGGAGATGAGCACATGTGTGTGGCCATCTGCCCCCAGGGGGGGGAGTCAAAATGTACTGCCCCAGGCTTGGGAGGGATGGCTCTGCCAATATTTGCAGTGGCCTCTCCCCCCCACCCCAAATGGATGGAGGGCCCCCCTTGTTTGCCCCCCTTCCCTGGGGGAAGATGGTCACCCATCTGCCCCCAGGGTATTGCACCCATGCTTTGGGGGGCAGGGAGGAGAGGGCAGCTTACATAGTAAGCAGCCCCTCCCCCACTTCAAAAACAGATCCCTGCACGACACACCAAACCCATATTCTGGGGGGGATAAATGACATTACATCCCCCCCACTTAAAATTGTGGGGGGGATTTGTACCCCCTGTCCCCCCCATGTCCTACGCCCATGATTATATAGTACCCAGAGCTTATATATTACTCACAAATACTAATACAATAATGCCTCCTCTCGATTTTCAGGCGTGCAACTTTATCATCTCATCAGCTGCTCAATAGCGGCATGAGTAATTATGGTACAAATAATAAAGATTGTCATGACTGTTGTGTGGTTCCTATTATCCACTGGGATTTTAGGTACTGGCTTCAGGCAGCTGTACTTTGCTTTGCATGCCACCGCTGTATCCCACACTAACATTTCCCCGACCCAAGCAGCAAGAACTACAATGCCAGGTTGAAGTGAAGACACTGCTAATAAGGTAAGGAGAGGTAAGCGCAGTGTTGGCACAGGCATGAAGAGAGTTGACACATATCTCACCGACACAGCACACGTAACAAAAAACATGTGGTACAAGCACATGTCCAAAATTGGTAGGGATACCACCGGGGAGAGCTGCTATGTCTGCTAATTAATCCATATGCCATGAGCACTTCCAGAACCTTCGTAGCAACAGAAATACCCACAGCCAGAGCACACTGTCTAATGTCCTTAGCAATGTTTCAAACACGAGGAAGATTCCAAGGGAGAACAGCCACATTAAGATGGATGCCCAAGGCGACCTTTCCATACCAGGACAGTTACATTATTTTTTTTTTTTTTTTTTATTATTACTTGTACATAATCAAAGAAAAAAAACATGATTTTTACAAGAGGTATCAGTTCTTAATTCCATAAGTTTCGAGAACCCACACAGGTGCAAAGCCGGGAATCAGGCAAGGTTTTGAAGCGTTGATGTGAAAAAACGAGTCAGGGCGGGATTTTTACAGATTAAGAGGAGAGCATCCACCGGAGCCTGGTTCGCCTGTTATAGCCTCATGTCGTGCACCTGTGTTATCAGGTTGATGTCCAGCAGCAAGCGCTTCCGGTGTGGAATTCTTGCTTTGGTTCGCAATTTTAAGAAAAGCCGCCTGCATTATTTTTGCCGTGGCCGTTGCCCAACGGGGTTTTTCACCGGAAATCAAACGGCACCACCATGTGTTTTCTTCAATCAGGATTGAATCGTGCCATAATGGAAGAAGGTAGGCCATCCGTTCTCGGTGCAGCGAGGGGCAGTTTAGCAAGAGATGGCGAATTGACTCCGTGGAGTCAGGGTCGTTGCATAGCCTGCAGGTGGTTGTAGCAGTTAAAGATCTTATCCCCAAGATTTCTCTTGTGTGGAGCAGGTTAAGACGTGCTCGCAAAAATATTACTCGCAGATTTTTATCTGGGAATTTTGTACAGTATCCTAGGGGCAACTTCAACTTGTTAAATGTTGGCGGAAGATGTCTTAAGCACTTCATAGCTACCGCTTTATCAATAGTGGAGATCCAGTCTTGGTTCTTTACTTTTTCATTTACCCTTTGGGGGTTCGAGATTAGATCAAGTTTGGAACATGACACTTCTTCCAGTATGTGTTCTTGTCTACTCACCCAGAGCAGAGCGGCTTTGGAGGACGAGGAGGAGAGCTCTTGGCCAATAAAGTTACAGATTGGAAGGCCATCTTTTATTAAGGTCTTTCTAAACAGGGCAAGGGAAGCCACCCTGACAGACGCACTTAACGAGAGCAGGCCCAGCTCTCTTCTAACTGCTTCGATGGGAATTGCATTTGGTAGGCCCAAAAGTGATTTCCAGATGTGTCCCTCTAGCCTACGCCATAGTTGGTGTGGGATTGTGAACATTGCGTCCATGCCATACGTTAATGCTGGCACTATTTTCCCTTTGTAGAAGGTAATGGCCGGGGATAATGAATATTTGCCAAATTTTCTGTCGATCGCTTTGAGTTGAGCGGTCAAAAGCTTGGTTTTTGTCCAGAGGTGAGCTTGCATTTTCTGTTCCTTGCTTGAACCGTCAATGATCACCCCCAGATATTTGAAGTGGGAAACCACCTCAATTCTAATGTTGTTTATTGACCACGATGTGAGTTTTTTGTGAGGGCGAGTGGCTTTTAAGAGGATCATAATTTTGGTTTTGGCCTGGTTTATTAATAGGTTGTTAGCTGACATGTAGGCTGCAAGGTTATCGAGCTGTCTTTGCAAGCCAATTGGCGTTTGGTCAAACAGAATCATGTCATCCGCATAGAGGAGTCGAGACAGGGCCGTGTTTCCAAACTTTGGCGGAAAGGAACGCACAAGTCGTTCAGAGTCTTTATAGTCCCCAAGAAATGCGACAAAGAGGGCTGGGGCCAGTGGGCAGCCTTGCTTAACCCCTCTGTTTGCACTGATTTCCCTAGAGAGAGAGCCTTGTCTGTTCAGCCTGACCTTGAGAGTGGTATTGGTATGCAAGGCCATTAGTGGGTTTAGGACCGATTCTGGGCAGTTCCAGTTTTTTAACTTGTCCCATAGTTTCCTTCTGTCGACTTTGTCAAAAGCCTGTGAAAGGTCAATAAAAGCAGCGTAAACGGGTTGTGACGTTTCTTTCGTTTTCGCTTTCAACAGGGATAGTATGAATATGTTCAGTGTCGTGCTCCCGTTCTTTTTAAAGCCCGTTTGGAGAGGGTCGCTGCAAGGGGCTGTTTTGACCCATTGTTGAAAGTGGCCTAGAAGGAGAGACGCAAAGATCTTGCCCATAATGTCCAGCAAAGCTATCGGGCGATAATTTCCCGGGGCGTCTCTAGTTCCCTGTTTATAGATGGGAATAATGATGGATGTACACCACGATAAGGGGATGTTTCTCGTTAATCTGCAATGGTTAAACAGGTTAGAAATGAAGATGGACCATTCATGGTGATGTTTTTTTAGGTCTATGTTGGACAGCCCGTCCGGACCTGGCGCTCTGGACGGTTTTAGCTTTTTGATTGCAAAAGATATGTCTGATACGGCTGAGAGATCCACCCATGGGGAGTCTGACATGGTGATACACTGGGTTTTTGCTGCTGATGGACTCGAAAAAAGGTCAGTAAAGAAAGTGACCCACGCTTGCTCCGGAACAGCGTTAATCATATTTGAAGAGGTTGTTGCTTGCGTGTGATTTATTAGGGACCAAAAATCTGCTGTCTTTTTAGTTGTAAGGACTCGGAGCATAAGTTCAGCGTCCCGCTGGTAGATGCCTGCCCGTCTGGCTCTTAGCCATGCTTTATACGTTCGAAATTCATTGGCCCACTTGTTCCATGCTTCGACAGTTTTGGCTGCTTTGGCTTGTCTTTTTTGCTTTCTCAATGCCGTTTTTTTGAGTGCTATTTGTTTGTCGAAGTGGTGAGTATGGATCTGTTGGGTTTTTGGACCCACCGTCGAGGGGTGCTTATAAGGTAGAAGAAACGGAAGGTAGTTTGGTCTACCAAGAGGCTCCCAGGGTAACTCAGCGGCTTGATTAGTCGCGTACTGAGAGGTGATTGCCCTTATGTTTGTGGCAGACAGACGCAGACGCGTTTGTTGTGGGTTGAGCTCCACCTCGGGGAGATAGTTGCCGTTCGAGAGTGCTTTAGAGGCCCAAGAAAGGGACAAAAGGTTGTGGTCGCTTAACGTTGTTTCCACCACTTGAAAGTCTTGGACTTCTGTGCACAAGGCTACAGAGGCAAAGATGTAGTCCAAAGTGGCCGACCAATGGCCTCTTTTCCATGTTGGGGGGGGGGCTGGCCTTCTCTGATCTTGGCGACGTTGTATAAGTTCCTAGAGGACATGAGTGTCATCCATAGTTCACCTCTTCGTTCGGCTTGCGTGGGTTCCGTGTCCTTCAAAGAGATTGCCTTCGGCTGGTCGCATTTTGCGTTGAGATCACCACAAATAATAATCCATGGCGTCTCCCATTCAATACAGATGTCATCGATTGTTTCCTCCATAGTTTGGCAAAAGAGAGATGAAGAAGTTCTCTGTGGATTCCAATAGGTGGTGATCAGCGCAAGGGGGGGCGACAAGGTTGGTTTAGAAGATGGTTTGGAAGAGACCAGCGGGGTGTTCCATGCCAACAGGACCGCCAGAACCCCGTAGGAGTTAGCAGTGGTTTTAAGAATTTTTAAATTTTGGTCCGATCTCACCGCTATTAAGAGACCTCCTGAGGGACGACCCAGAAGACCCTTTACCGCGGGTGATGTCACGATTTCATAGCCATCCAACACAGGTTTGTCTAGCAGCCATGTTTCCTGGAGGCAAAGGATATCGAACTGTTGTAAGTCAATATTGTTTTGAGTCGTTAAGTGAGCATGTCCCCTTGTGTTCCAGGAGGCCAGCGTTAAAGGTTTTGAATGTAGGGGGACGTCGGCTTCCTCTAATGATTGCTATTTTGCCTTGTTTGGAGCTAGGACTTCTTTGATCCAGTGCCATGGTCCAGTTGGCTTTACAGTGGTTTTCGGTGGTGATAAGACAAAAGTTGAATGTCGGTGTTGAGACCTGTTGGCATGGCTGGCACTTTGAGGTGAACAGTGTCTCCGGGCGTATGCTGATCTGCCCGTGCGTTGTCTGTCTCGCTGGTACTGAGACAGGCACCGGGTAGGTGTGGCTTGCCTGTGCTCATTGTGACCAAGGGACCTTTGGGGTGATGCGTCTGCCCAGGCCACTTTCAATGAGGTTCTGTATTGGGAGGAGTAATCCCTAGAAGGGTCTGTGCGATGGTCGTGGACCTGGTCGGAAGTTGACTTTTTTCTTGATGAGGCATTAAAGTGAGACCTTAGCTTGTCTCTGCGATCATGAAGGCGTCTAGATGGACTCTGGTCGTTGGTAGTTTTCTTCTTTGAGTGTGTCCCATAAGGGGTTGGTTTGTCGGCGTAGGTTTTTATTTCTGAGAGGAGGAACCCCATTGCCTTTAAGTCTTCACCAGCTTGTTTACAAATATCTTGTATTGCCGAGGTATAGATGTAAAGATACGCCTTGGCCTTGTTGTCTCTATGGTATGGTTCGACCCGCTGGAAGTGATCCGATTTCAAGTGTTTTAAGGCGGATACTGACGATGATATCTTTAACACAGTTCTTCTATTGAGAATTATGTGTTTGTCTTTGCTTGAGATCTGCTCCATTTTGAATAGGGTTATGGTGCTGGTCGTCTTAACATTGGCCGTGTTCAATTCCGTAGGTTTGAGGGAAGTAGATAACTTTGACGGCCTTGTGTTATCTTCCACGCTATTTTGAACGTGGTTAGTGTTCAATTTGGTCAGAGCAGTTGCCGCAGTTGTGGGCAGATGGTGGGACTCGAGGTTCCTCCCAGTCGACTCTCCTGTTGAAGTGGATTGGACGACAGAGAGGACCTGTACGGTTGGCGACCGAGGAGAGGTTTGTCCAGCGTCTTGGGTGGATGAGAGTATCGTGGGCAAATCGTCCACTTCTTGGACTGGGGTTGGAGATAGAAGGCTCAAATCAAAGGAGTCTTCAGGGATTTTCGGAGACTGAACCAGGGGTGTTATGATTTGAGGCCGTGGCCTGGTCAGAACCAGAGTATCCTTTGAGATAGAGTGGCTGGAGGTTGTTGAGCCGCCTGCTGACAGGTGGTTGGAGGGATGGGTCGGCGGCGAGGAGTGGCGATCGCTTGGCACTAGTTTTAATGTCTTTTTACCTGGAAGTCTCCGTTGAGTCCGATCCGGGTTTTGAGCGGATGCGGGGTGAGAACTGGAAGTGGACGTTGAGGCCAGTGACGTGAGCTTTGGTTTGCTCGAAAATATTGGAGCAAGGTCAATGTAGGGGTTAGTTAGGGGCGTCTGTGTGGAGCTATCAGCCCAAGTCTTTTGAGGGGGGATCGTCGCCCTTATTGCTGGTGAGTGTGGTTGCAGCGGGCTCAACGGTGCTGGATCTTTTGAAGAGTGAAATATGTCATGTTTCAAGTCGATAGCAGTGATGTAGCCTTCGAGAAAAGTGAGTTTAGACTGGATAGAAGCTAAAATGGCCGTATTGTCTCTTGATGCATCTCCTAGTGATTCATATAGTTTGCAGAAGGGGGCCATTGCGATGGTTATAGCCGACATGATTGTCGTTAAATCTTTTCTGTTGCCCGATGTGTCTTTTTGAGGTGTGGAGGCAGGGTCCAAGACTGGTCTTTTATTTCTTGGGAAGTCTCTGGGTCCTAAAGATGCCAGATTCGCCAAGGAATGCCTGCGCCTTACTGATCTTCCTTCGAGTTCGACATCACTTGAGTATCTCTCTGTGACGGAGCTCTGGTGTTGGTCGCTGTCATCTTGTATAATAATACTGGGTGGGGGATCTGCCAGCAGCGCCAGGGGGGGGAAAATGGGTGGGTGCGAGTTAGTCTCCGATTGCGCAGACTTTACTTTGTGGGAAGAATCGGACTTGGGCTGTAATAGGTCTAGAATGCCCAAGAGACCCTGGTTTGCCGGGCAATCTTTAGGTGTTGGGTAAGGAAGTGAACTGGGTTCCGAGTTTCTAAAGGGGAACTTCTCAGTTTGGTTGTCTGGAGCGACGATAAGTGGAACAGAATGAGACCGCTCGGGGGACAACGTGGGTGGTATCGGAAGATCTTGTAAGTTGCTTTTGGAAGTTAAGGTTTGGCTCGGGTCTGTAGAGCAAATAGGTGGCTGGGGGCATTCAGTAGCCACAGTTTTTCTGGTTTTTAGGGCAGGTGCTGCTTCGTCAAATGCTTCTAAAATTTCCGCGTCTGACAGCTCAGAGTCGGTGGATAATTTTCTTTTCCCTTGGTTCTTGAAGAAATTTAACAGAGCAGATGATAGGAGAGGCGTAGGTAAAGAAAGTTTGGGTTCACCTCTCTTTTTCCGGGGCTGTGGTCGTGCCTCACTTGTTGGGTGCCTGGTCGATTTTGTTGATACAGACATCAGGGCTTGATGTTTTTTTGTTTTTTTTGTTGGTGCCACCGGTTTATTGGGCAATTGTGTCACTGGCACAGGTTTCGTTCTTGTGTTGGCTTGATTTTTGTAGGGTGGTCTTTTTTTAGGTTGGGGGAGCAGTTTTTTATGCGAAGCAGTGTTCGAGGAGATGAGGTCCTCGTCTGAGTCTGTGTCAGTTATTAGCTCTGAGAGAGAGTTCGTTAATGTGTCTTTAGATTTCTTTTGCGGCTGGTGTTGTCGATCTGGAGAAGGGATAAGAAAAGGAAACTCAGCCGTGAATGTGTTGTCTTGTAAAGTGCTGAGCTCAATATCGGCTGCTTGTGCGGGGTTGGCTGGGATCAGGGCCGGCGCCTTTCTGAGCGCCATTGGGTCCTGTGCGGAGGCTAAGTGCTTTTTTTCCGCCTTATCCGGTGAGGTCCTGGGATCGGCCATGGTTGTATGGATCATCGCCTCAATGGATATATTGGATGTGCGTGGTTGAGGCTCGGAGCGAAGGTCAGGCACAGGTGACGGCTTGTTGGTCGGAGTCAAGTTGAGTGAGGTGTCTAATGGCGCCACCATGTTGTTCAGCTCCGCCATGCCGTCTGATACAGCAAAATCCGGCCAGACTGTGTCAGATGGGCTAGCTAGCGCGAGCTCCCTCAGACCCACTGACAGGGACCCTCCGGTCCCTGCACAGAACGAGTCACTCGCCGAGGCGGTACGAGGGCAGGTCGCTTCAGAGGCTGGAGTCGTATAGCTGGCCGTTGCTGTAGCGTTGGCTTGTCCGCCTTTGTGCACTGTAGGGTGCCTATGGACGATCCGAGGCTCAGGCCTAGTGGGGGCCGGTGGCTGTAGCCCAGAAGTTGTAGCAGTTCCTTCAGATTGGCTCAACAAGGGGAGAAGGGAATCTTCACGAGGAGTCAAGGCAGGGGACAGCAGCGGAGCGGTCGTCGCCAGGGACCTCGACTGCTGTGAATGAGCTGAGGCCGAGGCGGCCGGTGGTGCGCATAAGTTCTTACGCACTTTGCTTCTAAGTCTGCGCTGGTCTAGGTCTTCCTCCATGGTGAGGGGAAATGGGAAATGGGAAAAAGGGGGGGGGGGCGGATCACAATGAGGGTAGGTGGGGAGGAGAAGGAGTGAAGGAGTGAAGGGTGGGAGTGTTTGGTGCGTAGAAGTTAAAGAAGCAAAGAGGAAGGAAACAGTAGGAAACAGTAGGAGGGTAGGGGGGTAGGAGTAAGGGAGTAGGGAAGTAGGAGACCGGTGGGGAAAAGGAAAGGTAAAGGAAGAGGGCGGTTGGTAGTTTGTAAACTTCGGGAACAGATTAGTAGCAGGAGTTACCTTGAGACTCCTAGATCGGGCTCTGGAACTCTGGAGCCTTGTCCTGGCGCGGACTCGCGCGCGCTCCGCGCGCAAGGCAAGTTTTTAAAGGTGCTGCTGGGAAAAATCCTTAAAGACACAGCGGCGTCAGCAGAAAGAGCGTAGAAAGCACGTCCTCACTCGATAGAGACTGGAGCAGACTGGAACTCTGCCCTAACTCAGTTACATTAAGACATTACCTATGATGAATAATTACTGGCAACTGAGTGAAGGGCTGCAATACTTAACAGAAGGACCAGAGAAAGGAGAAACAAAGACAATCACACTGCAATACCTGCCATGCAAGTGGAGAGCGAGGGATGTAGGAGGAGAGCCATGGTGCTGGGAAAGGCCACAAATACTGATCTATGGCCAGGTATACACAGACGAAGGCTGGGAAGATGGAATGGTGGGAAGTAAGGCACTAACCTTAGCAAAGGCAGCAGTGAATAAGGTTCAATAAGAAAATGACAAGTGCCTCAAAGAATGGGACAGAAGTGCAAAATTAGTGACATGGGTTGACAACGAAGCTGGACCCATGCCAATAATTCCCCTTACTACACCAACACTGTGTTATCAAAACAATGGCGAAGAGGAAGTAGGAGAAAACGTTGGATGCAAGAGAATAGAAGCAATACCAGAAATGGGAGCAGGGACAGCAGTACTGATGGACCACTATTGGGCTTGCGGAGCAAAGGCATATTACAAACTGCCACCAAATGGGGGCGGGTCATGCTCCATAGCACATGTCAACATGCCCTCCTTAGTTGTACCGAGGAAGGACGTCAAGCTCGATGAGTTCCTGAAGATGCAACCCAACAAGAGGAAGAAAAGATCAATGAACACTGCAGCAACTGTCCAACCAACCAATGGCGACCAGCACAAAACACTCAGCAGAGTGAAGAGGGAGGGAAATTACTTATGGGGGAAGATCGGAAACAGCACTGGATAAAGTACCAGCATTTCACAGATTGTTCAGCAGAACCCAAATATTCTTTGCATCACTATTTCCCAGAGTACAAGCATATGCAAATGCCAAATGGTTGCAGATCACTCGCTAGGAGTTGATGGTAACAATAAACTCAATGGTGAACGGGTTCAACGCAATAAAAGAAGATCTCAGAGCAGTAAGGTTGGTGGTGCTCCAGAATAGAAACATTCTGGATCTCCTCACAGCTATGGAAGGGGGAGATTGTGCAAACATAGGGAGTTCCTGTTGCACATTCAAACCTGCCAACGATGAAGACAATGGAACACTCTCAGATGCAAATGCTCAGTTAACCAGATGCACGCAAAAATGGAAGAAGAGATGACAAAGGGACTTGGGAAGGACCAGGGCTGGTTCGCCTATCTCTAGTCATGGATGCCTTCCTGGCTGGCCGATGTACTGAAGGTGATAGTAGGAGGAGTATTACTGGGAATGGCATCTCTGTGTGGGATCAAGATATGCATTGGAAGGTGCAAGAAAATGGCAGAGGAGGTAGTAGGAATGCAAGTATTAATGGAGTTGGAGAATGGAGAAGCAATTGATGTCATTGTAAAGGAAAGAGAGAGACCAAGACAAAAGATAGCAGAATCGGACATATTCCCACTTGGAACAAAGGTAGAAAACCCACGCAGCCCAAACCAAAGAAGTACATAGGGAAGTGTGTCTGGTGCAAACCCGAAGGCGGGTGCATCTACATATACTGGTCATTTGAAGATCACGTCAACTAACATGGACACCTGGCAGGGATAACAAAGGTATGGCATTTGATAGACGACAGAAGAGATTTTAGTGGTGTGGTCGACAAGTCAACTAGAGGGGGGACTGAAGAGGGAAGGCCAGAATGCGCCTCCTATCCCGTAGGACTCTCCAACCGGAAGAAGTACGAAAGACAATATGGCCGTCGATTGTACGAGTTCACACAAACCCTCTCATTAAACTCTACAACCCAGGAGCAGTGCGAACACTACCCAAAGTAGATGAAGACGCACAGGACGGAGCTGGAGACAGCTACATGGACAGAATCAACTGAACCGCCAAGAAGCCATGCCTCATGTCGTTAGAGACACCAGGGCAACAGAGCTGTGTCCGACATGAAGCACATGTGCCATCCGCACATTCGGGACACTCACACACCCAACTACACAAAGAATATTTTCATACAGTCCGACGTGCAGACAGTGGCATATACACACAGTCTGCACGTCTATTATTTTTGCCATTAGCTTGCAGCAGCAAAGCAGGAACGCAAGAAGCAAGAAGAACGTGTTAATGCTTGCAAACGCTTACATGCAAATAATCCTATGGAGAACTTGAGGGACCTGACTGCCATAACGCACTAACCAATGGATACTACGTAAGACGCGTACGATAGAAGCCAGATCATGGTTTAGGAAATCCTAGTAGGCCATGATCATCTTAGAGAACTCAGGGGCCACGCAGGATGCTGTGGAAGCAGAACTGCTGCAGCGGAACAAAGCCACTGGCAAGGTTGCAATGTTGCAAGTGACATTCCTCACCCTGAACCGAAGTAACACCGGCCGCAAAAGAGGCCCATTCCCCTTAAAATACAGAATAATTCAGCGCTCCTGTGCTCACAAATGTGGTCTCCAAGCACGTGATCCGCCCGAGCTGATGAGGTGCCAAATCTGGTGGCTGGGAAGAACAACCCGTCTCACGGATCAGATAATGGTTGCAACAAATTTGTTACAGACAAGCTACAGCACTGCGCTGGGAGCAGAGCTTGCTCATGGCAGTCCACTCATGGTTATGATGCTGAGACATAGTTGCACCGTACAGACACATAATTGCACATGCACCGCGAACAGGTGTCTTGCGGACTGGTAACTGAGTTTGTTCCAAGCTTGGGGGCCTGCGGCTCCCCCAATCAAAACCCATGGCCCTAGTGGTGGAGAGTTGGGACCACTGACTAATCACAGGGTCCTCACACTGTAAAAATGAGAAAGTAGTGGTTTTTGGGGATGGTACAAGCCTGACACCTGACGGGGCCTGGTCAAATGAACTAACACCTATATGGGATTCTATAGAGGAGCTACCACTCAGCAACCTATCCAGAGTTGAGTTAGGTTTTTGGAGAAGGGCCCGGAATGTGACGTAAGTTGTGACGCCATTCGTCATCAAAACTGGCAAGCCAGAGTTCTTCTAGAGGTGTCCAGAATCGCTGCCGTGAATGTGACCCGTGTGGTTTGTCAGCTGTAATAGACCCCAGTTATACCTTGCGAAAAATGTCTGGACCTTACGTTCTTTTGGGGTGGGAAGGAGTTAGGCCTTCCACGAGTTTGGCATCCGCGGACTCCTAGCAAACGGCTTGGCATGCCTGGGAGTTCACCCTAACAGCTTGTTGACACTCACAACAACTAAGAACCAGCAAATAGGGTAAGATATCCAGATATTCCCTCACAAGGGATAGAAGTAATGTACATTGACAAGTCATTTAAAAAGGTACAACTTTATTTTTAAACCTTGGTCATTTTTAACAGGAGATGGCCATGAGATAATAGTAAGCAGTATGTTTGACTGCCAAAAGTGGGACATAGGAGGACAGAAGCGCGGAGCAAGGTTAGGAAAAATTTCGATGAGGTCACAGTGAGACTGGGACACTAGTTTATTAACCAATGCTGTGCTTTTTAAACACTTTGGGCCTCATTACGACCCTGGCGGTAAGGGGTTTACGCCAGCGTTAGCTGCGCCGACCCCTTACCGCCAATTACGAGGTCCCTTAGCGCCATGGAGGTTTTAACACCCGCTTTTAGCGGGTGTTAAAATCCATGGCGCTAAGGGACCATGGAGTTAATTACGCCACCGTAATTTACGGTGGCGTAATTAACGCCTTCTCCACTCCCATTATGCCCTATGGGGCAAAAATGGGAATGGGGAAGGGTAAATGGGGATTGGGGACTTACCGCCCCGCCAAGGTCGGAATGGGGCGGTAAGTCCGCCAACCACCATGGCGTAAACATAGTTTACGCCATGGTGGTAAAGTGACGGCCCAGGCGGTAACTTACCGCCTGGGTCGTAATGAGGCCCTTTGTATCAATCCACTAATAGATTTCACACACTTGAAGTTGCTTTTCAGGGTCACCATGCAATATATTATCCCAAGGAAGATGGTGAAATTGCAGAACCGTCGAAATGTAATTTTGCTCCCAGAAAAAGAAAACGTATTGTGTATAGAGTGAGAGACACAATACGCAGACCTGGATGCAAATCAAGTTTATATGGGTTTTTAGTGGTGCTCACATCACAAGGTGATTTAGGAATCTTGGTTGTACATTTACTAATTATTCTTCACTTTAGTATGTGTGCAAAATTGTAATTATTGATCTAGCCTTGATGTTTATGAATTAGGATACAACAAAATGGCTTGCATAAGAGAAATTATGTTTGCAAAAAGAAATGTGGAATATATAAGATTAAACCAAGTAATCAAGGTAAATGAAAAGAGAAAAAAAGTCAAAAAAAGAAATAACCAATACAATTGAATAAGATTGGTCACGAGCAAAGAGTTCAGAAAAATGATTCATCATTCAATGCAGTAGAAATGGATTCATAATAAAATTTAAAAGAAAAATGTTGGGTACAACTGTGTGATTGTGTTTTGTTCAACCGCATGAACCCTACAGTAGGGGCTTTCTTTTTTATCAAGGTCATTATTACGGACCAGCTCTGTACTAGGAAAAGTGAAGTAATTTAGTAGAAACTACTAGAAATAGAGGATCCCAAAATCCTCGGGCAAATAAGGCACTGCATAGAAGCCCTCCACCATACAACATCCCATTTACAAATAACGGTAACATTCCTGCGGCTAGCTTATTGACTCCACATTTAGACATCCTGTGCAATGGCAGAAAGCAAAACCCTCACCTACACTGAGAAACAAACCTTGGAAATACTTAGAGGGCCTTCCCTCATTGATCCAACTGGGGCCAATGCACTACAACCAGGGATGGAGGTGCACAGACATTTCCTCTGGGAATATCTCAAGGCGAATATAATTCCAGAAGGTCTGGTCATCAGGAATGTACCGGCTTTGATCCTGAACGAGCTGGAATACCACACTTCAGCTAAATAGCAATAAAATGCAGTAGAGATCTGATGGTTTTAACCAGCACATGTAAGGGCACCATGAAGCAAGACACAGGCAACAGATTAAAGTTCAAACCAAAATAATGTATTAACTCTAATGTCGGGATGGTTGAAAGCCTAAATTGCCCTATGCCAAGGTAGCTAACAAAACTAAGGAAGGGTTGAGTCAGGAAGCTCAACTTAAAAGTCTGTCCGTGTCCAAAACCTACGTTTTCCCTCACAACTAAAGCTAAACAATGCGTAGGGATGTCAGCAATACAAGAAAGAGTGTTCCAAATGAAGTTCCAAGCTTCTTCCAGCTACAGGCTTACTTTTCAGCTACCCTTCACCAAGTTCAAGACAGTTCCACAAAGTCTTGGGGTTCCCCTCCCCAAGGTCAAGACAGATCCACCAAGTCTCAGAGTTCCCTTCCCCAAGTTCAAGGGGTCTTGATGTCCCCGTTCTCAACACAGCACCAAAATTCCAAAGTCTCAGGTTTACCTTCCCCAAGACTTCAGCTTGCCAACTTATACTTAATCTCATTCTCTCAATATTCAAGAACAGCTCCCAAATCAACTTTATACGTCTCATGGTTTCTTAACAGTGCATTCAGATTTGCTTTCCCATGTTTCGCTTCAGCAACCTTTTTGGCTTTCACAAACAGGATATTCCCAGTCTAGGTGCAGTTGTCGGACCACACGGTCCACCCATTATGGGTCACCCAACCAGGTACCCTATGCTCTCTAGTCCACACAGGTTCTTTACCTGTGTGGTGATTCACAATCACTTGGCTTTTCCTTGTCAACTTTTTGGCTTTGCCACAATGTGTTCTTTCCTTTTCCAGCCTCTTGGGTTTGCCACAGTGTGTACTTTTCTTTTCCAGTCTCTTGACTTTGCCACAGTGGTGTTTTCACATACAATTCACTTCGTGGTGTTCTTGTTGCTTCACCACATTGCTTTCATACTTTCTTGCAATGTTCCATGCTTGCTTTCCACTGTATTTTACATGGTTCATGGTTTGCTTTTAATATGCGTTATATGTCTTGCACACTAACTTATCATCCATTTATAACTTTGTCAAAAGCCTTCCTTTAGTTCGGTATTCAATAAATTTGAGCTTGTACTCTGCTGCTTGCACTTTACATTGGGCCTCATTACACGGATGGCGGTAAGGATTTACCGGTACCGGTAAAATACCGGTACCGGTAAATCCTTACCGCCTTACTACGAGGTCCCTTTGCGGGTTGGGGGATTTAATGCCTGCTTTTTGCAGGCGTTAAAAACCAACCCGCAAAGGGACCCAGGGAGCTAATTATGGTACCGCAATTTGCGGTACCGTAATTAGCGCCTTCCCCATTCCCATTGAGCACTATGGGGCAAAAATGGGAATGGGGAAGGGCAATGGTGGAAGGGGGAATTACCGCCCCGCCAACCTTGGAATGGGGCGGTAATTCCCCTTTCCGCCATGGCAGTGCCAGTATTTTACCGGCATGAACCAAGGCGCTAATAGCGCCACGGCTCTCCGCCATCCGTGTAATGAGGCCCATTGTCTTTATTATTCCTCTCAACCCCATGCCTTGTAGTCATTGCACCATGCACACACTTATCATCTCATTCAGCCTCTATTTAGGTTTCGCCAAAGCCCCTTGGAGCACCCTGGTTTGAGTGCTCTTCTCTTCTCACTCACCAGTACCTGGCATCTCCTGTGGGCAGCTGTTCTCGTGGTTTCTGCTCTGCTGACACGTTTTCTTCTGAGGCAAACCCAGGTCGCAATTCGCCTTCTCAATATATGCTGCAGGCAGCTCCGCTTTCTCCCTGCGGATGCTGCCGGTGGCTCCGTTCCTCTCTTCTGTGTCAGCGTGGAGGTCCACCCAATGAGGCTACCACTTCCCTCTCACTTGTCGGCCCCGCCTTTCAAACACCTGCAACCACTTGACAGGTTGCATGTGTGAGTCCCCAGCTTCAATTGCCTGGTTATAATTAGTGGAGCCTTCGGGACATGTGTTGTGTCTTGTCTTTGCCTGCACCCTGCCCTGTATGCATGAAATGATTTGAGTGACTTACATGGAGAGGCTTAAGAGTTTAATTCACTTTAGAGTTCTGTAATAGTGTGTTGTGAGGCCTGTTGAATATTTGACCTCTGTTGGTGTGCTTGTGTTTCTGAAGTCCTGGTCTCTGTTTAGAGAGATTCATCGTGCATTTAGTTTTGTTTTTCTGACGTTTAGTGTGCACTAATTTTAGCCGTGTTTTAACCCCTTTTTTACAGTTTGGACTTTCTGTTTTAAAGTAATTTAGGACATGGACTTCCCAAGTTAGTAGGATAATGTGCAAGTTATGATGCATGTTTTGTTAACCCTTTTATTTTACAGGCTGGATTTTGACTGAAGAACATTGAACTCAAATTTGAATTTCAAGTGCATAGTTACAATGCGTTAAGTAAAACAGTAAGGGAGATTTATCTTAATGTGTTTAGTGAACTGTCATAACTGTCTAGAATATTTGTTGTGCATTGTCAGGTGCGTGTGTCATGATGAGGTGTGATCGTGCTGAGCTTTCTGAATTGGAGTTGCTGAAGTTGTGGAATGTGGTCTTTCAGCACAGGCGTCTTGCAGGGTGTCGACACCCGAAGTACTTGGAGTGCTCTTGCTGAGGGTTGTCGGTTACCTCGGGTACTTGAGGGACTCTGCCATGTTTGGAAATGGTGCACATGTTATGGTGGGCAGCTAGCGAGTTGCAGTTGGAATGATCAAAGTTGTATTTGCGGGCTGAGCTTTGTTTATGTATGATGAGAGTGTGGTATACTCTGTGTTAGGAGATCTACTATCTGTGTGTGTTTTGGGAGATCCACTCTCCGTGCCCTTTGGGGTACCCTGGTATGTTGCCCTGGTATGTTGTTGTGGGGAGGTGTTTGGGGAGATCAGTTCTCTGTGCCTTACGGGGCACACTTTGCATGCTAGTACGGCATGGCTTTTGGCTCAGTCGTGTGGTTGGGGCTGGACTGCTGAAGTTGTTGAATGGTTTGGATGTGGCACAGAATAACTCTCACTCCAAATAACCGAACCAACTCAGGAAGATGGCAAAGTACTGTTTTATTATCAATTCTCTAAAACAGGGAGTTACAATGGACATCAAAGTTTGCTCGATTTCTCTCAGCTGTCTTTTCACAAAACATAGGAGGTCATTACGACCTTGGCGATAAGGGGTTAACGGCGCCGGTAAAGGTGCCGGAGCCGTCAACCCCTTACCGCCTCATTACGAGTTCTGCTCGCGGGACCCGCTAAGGACGCTTACTTACATTACTAACGGGCCCGTTGTTAGCACCCTCCCCATTCCCATTGAGCCCTATGGGGGCTCGAATGGGAATGGGGATGGGTTCCTTGAATGAGGAATTACTGGGCCCTCCAAGGTCGGAATGACCCGGTAATTCCTCATTCAAGGAACCCGGACCCGGTACCCGGTATGGGGGTAGCCATAGACTTTATACTAAAAATACGTCAGAGGTGATGTCATACTATGGAATTGTGATTGGCTGCCCACTGTCAGGTGGACAATATATGCCTACCTCTAAAACATGTCATCTTCAAAACCATTAAGTACACAGTTTTCAATTGGTCTTCAAATTATAAGGTTCTTCGTTATACGGAGCTCTACAAAAGGTTGGCACATTTGTGCAATGTCTGGAACATTCGGTTCACTTAGCAGCACGTAATCCCAGACCCAGGTGCAAGGAGGTGGGCCTGACTCTATCTCCCCACCCAATTAGCCCTACATCTATCATCGCCCATCCCTTCTGCCATGAAGTTTGTCTTTGAACTTGGCCTGCAAAGTATCCATGTCTCTGGGAATACATGACAGTACAGGCACTCACTATCGCTGTTCTAGGACTCCAAGTTCGACTCTATTTTCATCCTAGGCTCATGTGACAGGAGACCACGATTTGGTCCATTTTGCAGGTTTTAAATGAATAAAACGTGGCACTCTTGTGTTCTTTCTTTGCACCTTAACAAGGGATGATTCATCCTTCAAACATTCACTCCTTTCCAGAATAGATAGCTGACCTTAGCTGCTTCAGTTTTGATACGAGGCCAGACACCCTCGCCATGCAGCGCCACAATTTCAGCTTATTCTTGCTACAACACAATTCTCCCTTTCTTCTTCATGGGTCCTGGCTTACTAAAATTCATGATACCAATGTCCAGCTCATAAACAGTGGCGACTTCGCCCTCATTCTATTCACTACATATAGCCAGCTTCTATTATGACCTAGTCTAACCTGCGTTTCAGCATCTGTACAATACATTGAGCGGTTGAGTCTCTGCAGCATTCGTGCACGTGTAATCTTCTTTTTCGTATTTAAAAGTTCACTTGTCTTTTTACTAATTAGTTTCTGTAGGATCCCTGCATCCTCTTCAGACAGTATCTCGGGACATCACACACGTCTCTTGTGATGTCACTAGCTTCTTTTTTTGCTCTTTTTCATATTCCTTCAGGGAGCCCCTCCCTCAGGTTGTCATCCCTTCATGGATACATTTTATAGGGTTGTCTCAATGGGTATCTTCTTTCGATATATACGCTGCAGTATTGGCACAACTGCTGGTGTCAAACACGGCACAATCTCAGACTTCCAACATATAGAAGGTAGGGGGGCGGGATTTCCTGGAAAGGCATGGAACTGCTCCTCTACAAGCGTCTTTCCCTTAGTGGTAGAGGAAAGGTAGTGGCAGTTTATGGTGCAGTCATTTTATTTGTGTCATAGAGATGTAATCTGTTTAAAGACAACGTTCTGTACGCGTCTGTTATGACGTCATCTAACCTACCTTCAGTTCCCCTTAATTCAGATCCCTATACGTTCTCTCAGGTTTTATACCCATCTTTATCCCTAATTTGCCTGTATAAATTCCCAAGCACTATATCTTCTGTATCCTGTTCATCTGCCCTTGCTGATCTCGCCATTCCTTGCAGCTCCATAGTGGGCTGTTGTGTCCCTCTCTCTTCATCCAATCGTTCTTGTGCATCAATCGGCAGTATTTTCTGACCAACCATCCAAGCCGCTACCATATTTAATAGAGGGGTGGAAATCCCCAGTCCTGTGCGGAATAGGACAGACCGGGAAATTCTTTGCCCAAAAATGTAAGCGTCAAGGTAATTGACAAAAGCCTGTTTTATTAACAATTCAGATAAAACAGAGACAATGAACATCAAAAATCTCCACACTCCCGTCCTTCTCGAGCTTGACAACAGTTTAAGAACATAAAATATTCACAACTGATGTCTCATTACAATCTTGGTTATAATAACCTACGGGAAGGTGGGATTGGTAAAGGGATTTGTATAGCTATAGAGTCAATAAGGGTTTGTTTTCTCATTGGTTATGCTTTATCTGATGGCTCCACCTGAGACCACCTCTAAATGGTTTATAGGTAAAAGAAAATAGGTAAAAAACATCATCACATCCAGTAACCATTGGCTGCTGCATTAGTTACAAGAACGCATCATTTGAGAACTGTGATTGGTTGGCAATCGCCTTACTAACCTTGACCACTTGGCTGGGAGCAGCATCAAGGCCCTGCTTTTCCCAAATAATGAAACACCATCTCTGATTCCCTAGGCCACAAGCCAGGACTTTAGCTTTGAACTTGGCTTTGTCTAGTATATTTGATCTGAGAACTTTAGGGGAGTGAAGGCCTCAGACTATCTGTGTCTGAAGTTTATGAATAGCTACTTTTCTCCAACTATAAGTCACGCTTGAGACCACGTTTTGAATTATTCTGCTCAACTTTTACTAGGATTTTAGCCCATATTAATGCAGGTGTCCTTACCCTTCCTGTCCACTAGAGACTTGTTCAAGCTACTTTTCTTCCAATTTTAAGCCTCAATTAATGAGTACCTGGTTTCCAAGGGCTGTTTCTTTACTTAATCTAAGAGATATGTGTCTTTTGTAGTTCCCAGGTTTACCTAGAACCAGCAAGAGATATCCTCCTTAGAACTGCAGATAAGCTTCCCCACTGGCTGGACTACCTATATTTTGCCTCATGTGAGAAAAGGCCTGAAGATGTTACTCCTCCTCTCCTGTGGAGGCAGACTAAAATTTTCCCTCTTAAGTTTTTCTTTAAACACAATTGAAATCTAAAGGGGCGAACTGGTGGGAAAGTTGGTATATGAGACATAATGAAGACCTTCTTCCCATGAGACCCTGAGACAGGGTACAAGAGGCTTCCCTAAGAACCCACCTGGTGAGCAAGCGGTTCCAGAAACTGTTTCCCATCAAGCGGAAGGGGAGGTGGATTATAAACAGGTTAATGAAAGTTCGGAAGAGACCAAACCTCCCAATATCTTAATGTCAGTACAAGAATTGTCTTTCCAAGAAACAGAGCCAGGAATCAGCAAGAACGGCACTTTATAATTATAATTGTTCTTTTATAACGTGTTTAATACCAGAGACCAGTTTCTAAGCACGAGAAGGGGATTTGAACCTGTTTTGCTATGCATTGTCTTGCTCCAAGACACACACGTTGCCCCTGAGCTATCTTCCCGGCCTACATCTAGGGAGTAGTACAGCATTCGAGTAACTGGTATTAGCATCCCCTCCAACCCTCCAAAACAGGTTCTAAGCCCTGTCCTTATTAGAGATAACAGACTTTCCGATTCTCCACCTTTTTTGGGAAATTTTGAGTCCCTCAAAGATAGAAAACCACAAAGCTATACCATTCCTTACACCCCCAACTACTACCTTGAATAGGAACTAGTTATGCAACCACCAGTATCCCACAGTCCAACCATTACTTTTTGCTGATTCCCCCTCCCTTCCTGCTCCAAATCCTGGTGCACCTAGCCTCTTCCCCTGCTGAGTGGTGGTGAGGGGGACTGTGTGCTGTGGTACCCGTGGAGAGTTCCTCGGCTTCCATCCATCACTACTCTGCGATATTGACAGAGCACTGCCTGATATTTCATCACAAGCAATCTGGCTGCGTCTCACTGCACAGTATACGGCCGCCAATGCTGTAATCTGTGCTCCACAATGAACACCCTTACTTGCTGCATGCACTGTTGGTCTACCCTTTTCTGCAGAAATGAGGCAGAAGCCGTGGTGTATAAACAGTCCCATGTCGGTTGTGAGCATCTAGCACAGTCCTGGTTTTCCCATTGCATTCTGGTATTTGTAGTCCTGAATCAATACAGAGAACATACACGAAACTATGGGTATCCAAATGCAAATCGAACAAGACGAGGGGAGGAGTTGCTCACTTTTTGCATGAGGAATCTTGGAATTATCTGCTAGGAGCCACACTTGGAGAAAGTGTCAAAGAAATACGTGCGTTAAAATCAATAGACATGAACCAAGGCTGTTGAGAGAGGTGGAGAGGGCTTGCCTCCAGTCAAGACTGCTACAGAAAAGGAGAGAAGCCTTCATGCTGCTGCTGCCTTCAAAATTCCCCGCCCCCCCTGTTTGGTGCCCGCTGGGTGCAGACACCGGGACACAGCTGAAGCAGCCTCTTGCGGAGCCGCAGAGAACCCAGCGCGTCTTCGGAGAGGAAAGAGGATGCTGAGCGCCGCGTGCTGTGTGCCGGGAATCCCTTTGGATACAAGCAGGGGTGGACATGGGAAAAATGTGGTTGGGGATCCCTCGAGGTCCAGATGGGGGCAGAGGTTGGGGGGGTGTGCCTGAGGAGGTGGCGGTTGGGGGGGGGGCAGAGCTGGCAGTTGACCTCCGATCAAAGGAAATGTCCAAAATAATAGTTTAAAACAGTGCAATTTCTTTATATATATCAATGCCACTTTAATCACTCACATGGCACTGGTGATGAGTTACTTCATTGTGCAGATAATAGTTTTGACCAGTGTTGCTGAGTAAATATTATTTTAAATACACAATTTGCATCCCATTTTATTAAAAAAAAAAAACTCCCCATTGGGTACTATTCAAACGGGGTGATTTCTGTTCACCAGAAGCAACGTTTTATTTTACATGTACTGCATCAGCACAGCTCCTGCAGCTCCCCACTGAAAGCAGTTGGGTGGCTGCATGGGGTGTAATTGTTTCAATGTTAATAGGGCTATTTATTTATTCATGCAATGTTTGTGGATACCTGTATATTTATTTATTTATGCAATGTTTGTCTGATACAATTATCCGTTACCTCAACTAAGGTAATCTCCCTTATTTTTTGTTAGGGGGGGATCTGTTTCTCGCGAGGGGGAGAACAATAATTAGCTAAATATAACACAAAGAAGAACCAGATTACCCCTCTCTCTGCCTATAAATATAGGGTTGTGTGATAGTTTCTATTATGCAATACAGGACATCATATTTCCTTCGACCACCAGACTACATCACTGTTGTCGCATGACATACTAGGACACGTTTGATATTCCTGATGAACCACTGTCCACTATTTTCTTTATCAAAATTACTTTTTAATCAATCTTACAAAATACATGTTTATACATAAAAACAGAATAATTATTCCTGAAAAACACAATTAACCTTTTAACTGCCATGGGTTTTCCCCCCAGTGCCAAGGCCTTTTTTGGTGATTTCAGTATTTCGCCATGCAAAGCCTTCTAACATTTTCTCCATTAACCCCTTAAGTGCCAAGGACGAGCTATCTCGTTCTTGGCACTGGGGAGGTAATCCCAAGGACGAGATACCTCGTCCTTGGCACTTAGATCTATCTGTGATGGGGTTCTTTGTCATAAATACAACACACCACATTAGATTGTAGCAGTTAGATAAAAGACTTAGGTTGTTTTCTAGTCTTCTACAGTAGTCGACATGTTTCGGCCGTTGGGTAAAGTTGGCACTATCTCTAGTGCTTGTCAAACCGTTGATAATATGGCCTTCTTCAGGACAAATATATTTCTTCCAAGTAATGTTATTACTTATGTATACCCCATATACAAGTATAGCATATATCTAAAATGAGAAAAACATTTAAAAAAACATGTTATCTTGTGGTAGTGGTTTCATGACATCAGTACATTGCCTTCAAATTCATCATATTTATCAGTTCATAAATTTCAAACATATTTTTCATCAGAGCCAGGTGTATATGTTTAAAATGTATCTCCTAAGAGACACCATGTTTAGGCGGTCTAAGAAAAAATGAAAACGGGTTGTCCCATCATTTGTACGCTATCTCTGTAGCCATCATAGTCTTCTAACGTGCAAATGTGTCAAAACGACACATCTCTAAATAGTATACACATATCACACAACCCTAACTTACATTTAAATATAGGCATAAGCGCACCGCGGCTCGATTTTAGCCTGTGCTTCTTTGTCAATTTTCAGAAATTGTGGTTCCGCAGTAACCATGTAATTTCTAATCTTGATTGAATGCGTTGTTCCACCCACAATCAAGTTTCTTATAACATCTATGTCTAGTACAGATCTAGATGGGGAGGATAGGATAGAGAAAAAGTATATTTCAATTACCACACTCAAACCCTATGTTTTCTCTGAAGAATTCCACCTATATTCTTTTAGATTGGGAATCTATTTATCCATTTTTATCAGAAGGAGCAGAACTCTGTATATATTCAAAATTGTGCAACATGTTTTTCAGTCTATTATTAAATTCAATATCAAATTCTTACCTTTATACACTTGTACAAAGGAAAAACGGATGTATGTAGCTGTTCAACATCCGGAAAAACACCCTGCGGGGCAAAGCCCCCACAGCTTGAAATTTTAAGACACACGTGGCCTATCATCACAGCCAAGCATAGGCGGAGGAACAGTCCGTGGTTCAGGATCGATTCACCCAACTACAACAAAAACAAAATGCAAGGCTTTTAGCAAGTTCTCAAAAAAGAATCATTCATTACTTACAAGCCTAATGCAGCGGCACTACGGTGTTCCCAAACCGCATGCATAGGCTTAAAAACTAGTACCAACTATGGCACTAGTACAACTGTGGCGGAGTGGGACTGCAGATCTCAACACAAATGTGTAATATTCACCACAGTGAGGTTTCAAAACAGTATGTCTGTGTCCCTCGGATATGCTCAAGGGCGGACCGGTTCCGACTCAAAGAGTTCCGATGGCGGGAACGTATTCTTTTAAACCTACCTTTCAGGCGCGGACTTCGGCGTTCTATCGTGGGTCGTGAGCAATGCAGGGCCCCGAGAGAATTCCAAGTAGCTTCCTTTCCGTCTTGTATCTAAACGTGCTGCCGTGGCCGTCTGTTAACATCCGTGGAGGAACACAATAGCATCCGGCAGATGCGTCTGTTTATATTAGATCGCGTCTTTTTGTCACATGATGGAGGTCGAAGTGAAACCTTCCTTTTGTTAAAGAGGAAGGGGTATATTAAGTGTAGACCTCCTTGGGCATTCAGATTTCCCGAAACATTTGGGCACCATGTACATCATGAAGGAGTATCTTACCCCAGTCAGCATAGTTATATAGAACTGTGGTAACCATGGCCCGAAAACATTGTGCAGGAGATTTATGAACGCAATTTTTTGGACAAAATTATTTTGAATAACCATATATTTTTTAATAAAACTCAGAGACTACACCTCATCAGGTCCCAAATGCAAAGCAGAAGCCATCGAGGGCCACAATAAAGGGAGCCAAATGCATCGAAAGGGCCCAAGTGCATCAAGGACACATGCCTGGTTTTACAATACAGAATACTGGGTGTGAAGTGCAGCATCATGGAAACATCAGATCATCCAAGGAGGGAATTCCACTCTGCAGATATATTTAGATCGCAAGTTGCAGTGTTGAGGGAATAGATCCACTGTTGTTCGCTCATACTGAGCAGCCTTCCCCTATTTCCTTCTCTTTCTGTTGAGGGAATAAGCTGAAGTACAAACCAGAATAATTCGGTATATTTGTGTTTTAATGTTTCGTAATGTGCCACCAAAGGCTATTAGACACTTTGTTTTTCAGGCACGATTTATGTTCACATATGCGCTGTTTCACACTCCTTTTTGTTTTTCCTATGTATATTAGGTTACATGGACACTTAATGCCGTAGATTACCCATGAGGACGTACAGTTAGAGAAAACCGCGGAAAGTCCAATTTTTTCCATTCAGTTCAATAGATTTTAGATTACTAGTGAAAGGGCACGCCACGCAGTGGCCACATTTAAAATGACCAATCACTGAGGAAGGTGCCAGAGGGTATTTTGCCTAGGTTTTTCTGCTTTTTTTGGGATATGTGTGTACTAACATATCTCTAACATTTTGTTGGCGCTTAAAAGCAAACCGTGGTGTAATGGGATTAAATTTGGTGGTTTGTAGAATGTGCCAATTCTTCCTAATGCTCTTTCTCAATTAGTTGCTAATTGGGCTAAATGTTGATACACACGTAATTTTATCCTCTTTTGTTTTCTGTTCGGGATTGAGGCACCTCTCCGTGTTGGAGAGTTAAGCTCGTTTGAAGGCCAAGTGGATAACTTTCTTGGGATATCCTCGCATTTTCAATCTTGATTTTATATCCTTTCCTCTTTGATATAGTCCGACGTTGTATCTCACAAGGGTATTTTTGTCGGTGGGCTTTCGATATAGCTTGGTGAAGAGGTGTCCCGTATCTGATCTACAGATCAGAAGGTCCAGAAATGGAATCACCATTTCGTTAACAGACATTGTAAATTTTATGTGTTCGTTTTGGCTATTCAGCCAAAGTAGGAAAGTGGAGAGGGTGGTCAAGTTACCCTTCCATACCATGAACACATCATCGATGTATCGATACCATTGGCCTATTTGTTCTTTAAAGGGGTTGTTGATGTCATACATGGATAGATTTTCATAGTTATACATGAAAAGATTGGCCATATCGGGGGCAAAAGTGGCCACATGCTTGTCCCGTGGATTTGGAGGTAGAAAATTCCCTCATAGAGAAAATAATTCTCTTATAAAGCAATTCTTATACATTCCAGTATACATGCAGTCGGGACTTTTTCTAAAGTAGTGGTCCGTTTGTTCAGATATTCTTCAACCACTCTTAGGCATTCAGTTTGTGGTATACTTGTATACAATGTTGTAATGTCTAAAGTCACCAGTAAGATGTTATTTTCATATACCTGATTCTCGATAATATTAACCATACTTGTGGTATCTTTTATGAAAGATTTCATAGTTCTCACGAAAGGTCTCAAGAACCAGTCTGATTGCACTGATAGCGGTTCCAGAATTAAATTTATCGCCAAGACTATTGGCCTGCCTTGGGGTGTGAGCTTATGCTTATGGACTTTAGGAAGTAGATAGAATGCAGGAATGGTTGGATTGGTATTTATCAGATATTGATGTTCTTCTGGTTCAATCCATGACTCATTCAATGCGTGGTCCATGAGACTTTTAATTTCGTCTCTGAGCTGTGGTGTCGGATCCCTGTCCAGTTTCGATACCAAGTTACTCTTCCATACCATGAACACATCATCGATGTATCGATACCATTGGCTTATTTGTTCTTTAAAGGCGTTGTTGATGTCATAGATGGATAGATTTTCATAGTTATCCATAAACAGATTAGCCAAATCGGGGGCACCGTATTTAATAGAGTCATACTACCAAGATCAAAATAAACTTGCACAAAGCAAAGGGAGAAATATGAATAGGCAAAAAAACAAATATGTTACTTTCTCCAACACCTCAAATACTACTAGCAGTGACTCGGACAGTACCTCTTCCGTGACTAATACCAACCCAAACAATCAGCCCCATTTTCAATGGGGCCGAGGAAAGAGGCCACACAATTGGCACCAGGCGCCCCCCAGAATGCAAAACACCCCGACCTGGTAATTCCAGTTTTCAATTTGTCCACTCATCTCCTTACAACACCTGAAACACAAGTGTTAAAAAACGGATTGAGCTTTGTACCTACGAGCAAAGCGAAAGTTTTCGAAACACAGCTTGAACTGCAAAAATTCTTTCGCCTCATCCGCTTAAAATATTTCTTCAAGGATAAATCATCCTCGAATAAAACTCCAAGCGTGACTGGTTTAAAACCTCCATCGACTTTTACTCCCTTAAACAACATGGTTTCCCTAGCAATAGTAGCTTTTGAAAATAAGATCATTGAGGAAAGTAAAAAACTGCTGCAACACAACAATCGTCACAAAGACAATATGTTCGGGTAGAAAGAGATGCTCTGACAAAACTACAGGACAACCAGACATTCCATATAAAACCGGCAGATAAAGGGGGAGGAATTGTCCTGTGGGACAAGGTTCTGTATGACAATGAAGTTAGTACACAACTCCAAAAACCAGGTTTTTATCGGAAACTGGACAGGGATCCGACACCACAGCTCAGAGACGAAATTAAAAGTCTCATGGACCACGCATTGAATGAGTCATGGATTGAACCAGAAGAACATCAATATCTGATAAATACCAATCCAACCATTCCTGCATTCTATCTACTTCCTAAAGTCCATAAGAATAAGCTCACACCCCAAGGCAGGCCAATAGTCTTGGCGATAAATTTAATTCTGGAACCGCTATCAGTGTAATCAGACTGGTTCTTGAGACCTTTCGTGAGAACTATGAAATCTTTCATAAAAGATACCACAAGTATGGTTAATATTATCGAGAATCAGGTATATGAAAATAACATCTTACTGGTGACTTTAGACATTACAACATTGTATACAAGTATACCACAAACTGAATGCCTAAGAGTGGTTGAAGAATATCTGAACAAACGGACCACTACTTTAGAAAAAGTCCCGACTGCATGTATATTGGAATGTATAAGAATTGCTTTATAAGAGAATTATTTTCTCTATGAGGGAATTTTCTACCTCCAAATCCACGGGACAAGCATGTGGCCACTTTTGCCCCCGATATGGCCAATCTGTTCATGTATAACTATGAAAATCTATCCATGTATGACATCAACAACCCCTTTAAAGAACAAATAGGCCAATGGTATTGATACATCGATGATGTGTTCATGGTATGGAAGGGTAACTTGACCACCCTCTCCACTTTCCTACTTTGGCTGAATAGCCAAAGCGAACACATAAAATTTACAATGTCTGTTAACGAAACGGAGATTCCATTTCTGGACCTTCTGATCTGTAGATCAGATACGGGACACCTCTTCATCAAGCTATATCGAAAACCCACCGACAAAAATACCCTTTTGAGATACAACAGCTTTCACCCGCTGGCCCTACACGACAACCTACCGGTGGGCCAATTTCTACAGATAAGAAGAAATTGTTCGAATATGTCGGACTTTATCAAAGAAGGAAAGGATATAAAATCAAGATTGAAAATGCGAGGATATCCCAAGAAAGTTATCCACTCGGCCTTCAAACGAGCTCAACACTCCAACAGGGAGCGGTGCCTCAATCCCAAACAGAAAATAAAACAGGATAAAATTACGTGTGTAACAACATTTAGCCCAATTAGCAACAAATTGAGAAAGAGCATTAGAAAGAATTGGCACATTCTACAAACCACCAAATTTAATCCCATTACACCACGGTTTGCTTTTAAGCACCAAAAGAATGTTAGAGATATGTTAGTACACACATATCCCAAAAAAGCAGAAAAACCTAGCCAAAATACCCTCTGGGACCTTCCCCGAGTGATTGGTCATTTTAAATGTGGCCACTGCGTGGCGTGCCCTTTCACTAGTAATCTAAAATCTATTGAACTGAATGGAAAAAATTTAACTTTCCGTGATTTCTCTAACTGTACATCCTCATGGGTAATCTATGGCATTAAGTCTCCATGTAACCTAATATACATAGGAAAAACAAAAAGGAGTGTGAAACAGCGCATATGTGAACATAAATCGTGCCTGAAAAACAAAGACGCTAATAAGCCGTTGGTGGCACATTACGAAACATTAAAACACAAATATACCGAATTGTTCTGGTTTGTACTTCAGCTAATTCCCTCAACAGTAGGAGGAGGAAATAGGGAAAGGCTGCTCAGTATGAGCGAACAACGGTGGATCTATTCCCTCAACACTGCAACTTGCGGTCTAAATGTAGCTGTAAAGTGGAATTCCCTCCTGGGATGATCTGATGTTTCCATGATGCTACGCTTCACACCCAGTATTCTGTATTGTAAAACCAGGCATGTGTGTCATGATGCCCGCTCCCGGGGAGCCGGTTCAAGCCCTGCGTCCCCGAAAGCGGACATCCAGTCCCCAAGGAAGCACCCAGCAACCCCATATAGGGGCCCTTTGGACAGTGTCCTGGCGCCTATGGCGCCAGGCTCATAAAAGACATCAGTCCTGGCGCCATAGGCGCCAGGCTCATTATGGATGTGCTTGGGTGCACTTACCTGATGCAGACCATGCTGCAGGATCCCGGCCTCCTTGAGGCCTGAAAGGAACTACTTTACCTGTGGGACTAATTTACCATCCGGGCGTGGTCGTGGAAGGATACATACCTGATTGGAGGAAGGATACATACCTGGAACTTCTTCCAAGGCTATTTAAACACCACCCGAACAGCCACACGTGCTTCGCGTTGTTCTGAATCTAGCAGCTGGACGCTCACTGTGTCTGCTCCTGCATCCTGACTTCTGCCACGCCTGCCAGCATCCTGGATCACCTGCAAAGGAAGAGAAGAAGAGAACAGAAGAAGGAAAAGTCCTTACCTGCTAAATCCGCATCCCGGAGACATCTCGCCGACAATCCTGAAAAGGAAGACTTTTATTTAAAAGCTCATCGCGTCGATCGCTGCAGCGCCGCATTCCACTCACCTTTACTGGGCGCCTCCATGTTCAGCAGCTATCATCCGGATTCGCAGTCACGCCCGACCGCCTAAGGGAGAAAAAGACCAGAACAAAAGGTGAGAGAGAGAAGGGAATAAGGAAAGCTAAATCTCCATGTTAAGACTTACCTGTTGATTCATTCCCTCTTCATTTCGGGTCCGCGCCACATCCTGGCATTTCCGGACCCCGGCCCCCAAGGGGAAAAAGAGACATCAGCGTTAATGAGCAAATGAAAAGACATTACCAAAAAACGCTCATTAAAGACTTACCTGATTTCTACAAGGATTTCACCTCTCATCTCGGGTCGGTGCCTGTTCCCCGGCATTCTGTACCCCGGCCCCTATGGGGAAAAAGACACTAGCATTAGTACATTAATGCATGGGCACAAGGGGAACCTCTTATCAAAAAACTTACCTGGAAGCCAAGCAAGTTTGGTTCTCACCAATCCGAAAATCCAGTGAAGTAACTGGATACCAACGCGCCCCTGCATCAGAAGCAGGATGGAGAGCTCGTCCTTCCAGACCCTAAGGTGAGACGCTATGAGGAATCACAGAAGGGTTTCGAGGAGGGTGAGAGGGGAAAGTGGGAGGCTGATTGCATTACCCCACAGGCAGTTAATCCCCTATTTTCGCCTACAGAAGGATACTTCTGCGAGCCAGACAAGCCAGATTTGGGGGCCCGGTCCAGTCCGTCTTCCGAACCATGCGCATCACCTTAGAAGAGGTCACAGCAGCGTGAACCAGGCCAGCGCCTCCGTGGGAGTCAGGTGAGCGTTACAGAACGCGAAGCCTTCCTACAAATTCCCACCCAGGCGCTATGGAAAGTTCTGAGACTGATCAGTTGGCCCAATTACTGGGGGAATTACGGGCCGAAGTACATGCCGCTCGTCAAGAGACTAATGCCCTCAGGAGGGAATTAATAATATCAAAGAAAAGAACTGATGACCTGGCCAGACAGCTTTTGCAAGGTCAAGCTGGGCAAACTCCTCTACCCGGTTCCGGAGGGAACCCCGCTCCTGTGGTTTCCAGTAACACTGTGCAGATTAATCTACCTGGAAACATGCCGCTGGCCCCACCCGAACGCTTTGCTGGGGACCCCAAACGATTCGCCGTATTCATGAATCAGTGTCGTTTGCACTTCCTATGCAGACCTGGGGCCTTCCCTAATAATCAGACCAAGGTAGCCTTTGTATTGTCATATCTCAGCGGCTGCGCTGCCGATTGGTCAGTTCCACTGGTTACTCAAGATGACCCGATTCTCCGTGATTTTCAAAGGTTTCAAGCAAGCATGGAAAGGTTATTTGCTCGACACTCTCAGGGGCAGGCTCTGGATGACGAACTTCTATCCCTGCGACAGGGCAATCAGGACCTCCTATCCTATATTGCAACCTTTAATAGACTAATTGTGGAAACGGGATGGCCAGAGGATAAAAGAGTCACGTTGTTTTATCGAGGCCTACGAGGAGAACTTAAAGATGTCTTGGCCCAAGTTGTAAATCCGCCCCAAGAATGCACAGAGTATATAGACTTAGTGGTCCAATTGGATCACAGACTTCAAAACAGAAAAGCAGATCGGTCCAGGTTTGAGACCCGGGTGTTGGTCAAGACCCATGCTAATCCCAAGGGAGTTGATGTCTCTGAGCCTATGCAAATTGGAGGGGTTAAAGGACCCTTAACTCAAAAGGAACGTGAAAGGAGGCGGCAGTTAAAATGATGTCTTTATTGTGGGAATTCTGGACACTTTCTACGAGATTGCCCGGCAAAACCGCCCCGAAATGCGGTAGGAGCCGCTGATAAAAACCATGAAGACTCTGTTTCGGGAAACGACTCCGCCCGACAAATGTAGGGGTCCACTTGCTGAGCTTGAAAACGAACTCTCAGACCTCGCATTTCATTGTGCCAATGGTTCTCGTAGATCCAGAACAGCCTAAGCGGTTGCATGCAATAAAGGCATACATCGATAGTGGGGCTATTGGAAACTATGTGGATCGTGAATTGGTCTCTAGCATTAACCTCCCTCTCCGTCCTAAAACCAGCAAAGATGTCATCACCACAGTCGATGGAACTGAAATTGCCTCTGGACCGGTAACACATTCCACTACTGAGGTGACTCTTATTGGTCCTGACGGCCATCGGGAGGGTGTTGTGTTTGATGTAATCAAGGCTCCACAGTTTCAGGTTATTCTTGGAATCCCTTGGTTAGAGACACATAATCCTCGAATTGATTGGCGAGCTAAGAGAATAACCTTCCCGGATTGTACACAAATCTGCTACCCAGAAAACCTGAAGATTAATCTAGCATCTGTAACCTCTGCCTCCATGCAACTACCTCCGGAATACCAAGACTTTCAGGACGTCTTCCAAAAGGAACAGGCCAACACGTTACCTCCTCACAGATCGTACGATTGCCAAATCGATCTGGTGCCCGGTGCACAACCCCCTTGTAGCAGGATTTATGCCCTTACCGAACCTGAGAATATGCATTTGAGACAATATTTGGATCAATACCTAGCTAATGGTTTTATTCGCCCGTCAAAGTCCCCGGCATCCTCGGCTTTGTCTTCGTGCCCAAAAAAGAAGGCGACCTTAGAACTTGTATCGATTACCGCGCATTGAACCAGATAACAGTTAAAAACCGTTATCCTCTGCCTCTGATCCCTGAACTCCTTGACCAGGTGAAGGACGCTTGCATATACACCAAGTTAGATCTCCGGGGGCTTATCATCTGGTACGAGTTAAAGAAGGCGACGAATGGAAAACTGCCTTCCATACTAAATACGGATTATTCGAGTACCAGGTGATGCCTTTCGGATTGTGTAACTCGCCGGCTGCCTTCCAATACTTCATGAATGATGTCCTTCGGGAACTCATCGATGTTTGTGTTGTCGTATACATCGATGACATTCTGGTGTACTCCTCTTCGGAATCTGATCACAGAAAACACGTCAGGGCAGTACTTAAAAAACTGCGCCAACACAAACTATTTGCTAAATTGGAGAAATGTGTTTTCCATACCACAGAAGTCGAGTTTCTAGGTTTCATCCTGACACCCAAAGGAGTCCGAATGGACTCAAGAAAAGTGGATGCCATCCTCAAATGGCCATCACCTAGCTCTGTAAAAGGGGTTCAAAGCATGCTCGGCTTTGCCAATTTCTATTGCAGGTTTATCCCGGAATTTTCACGCGTGGTACAACCCATTACTGCACTCTTGAGGAAAAATAAACGTTTTGAATGGTCTGAAGAAGCCGAGCAGGCCTTTCAGGATTTAAAAGCTAAGTTTACCTCTGCACCTATATTGAAACACCCGCGTCCAGATCTCGCTTATGTCGTCGAGACTGACGCATCCAGCCTAGCCATGGGAGCTGTCCAGTCCCAAAGAGATCCCGAAACCAACCAACTGCATCCCGTAGCATTTTGGTCCAGAAAATTCTCGTCACCCGAGGTTAATTATGCAATCACAGACAAAGAACTGTTAGCCATTAAGTCCGCTTTTAAAGCCTGGTGGCATTATCTGCTTGGCGCTCGACATACCATCACAGTGATCACTGATCACCGGAATTTACAGTATTTGAAAACCGCCAAGGCTCAGTCATCACGGCAGCTCCGATGGGCTTTGTTTTTCGCTGAATTTTATTTCGTGATTACCTATCGACCTGGCTGCAAGAATGGCAAAGCAGACGCCTTATCCCGAATTGGAATGGGAGAATCTGATACAAACTCAGAACCAGTACCAATAATTCCCGAACAGAGGATTCTAGGCATGACTTCGTTACAGACGCTTGAGGACATTCAAGCCAGAGTGAAACAACTCCTGGACCCTACAACCTTACAGGATTGGATACAAAAGGGATCATACTTTACCATAGATAATGGTTTACCTTATTTTCAAGGACGCTTATTCCTGCCACATAAGGAATTACACGAACTAGTTATTTCCGGTTATCATGATCCATTAATAGAGGGACACCCCGGTATTGGTAAGACAGAGGAAAAGGTGAAACGACAATTTTTGGCGAAAAGATGTAAAATCTTTTTTGATGTCCTGTTGTGTTTGCGCCCAAATTAAAAGTCAAAAGAAAAGACCAGCCGGTCTCCTTCAACCTCTAGACATACCGCCAGCACCCTGGCACACCCTATCAATGGATTTTATTACGGACCTGCCTCCTTGTTCGGGGTACAATACTATTCTGGTAATTGTGGATTTGTTTTCCAAAATGGCCCACTTTATTCCTTTGAAAGGTTTACCTTCAGCTTTTGTCCTAGCCAAAGAATTCCTCGAAAATATTGTTCGGCTACATGGATTCCCATCTATACTAATCTCTGACCGGGGAAGCCAATTCATTTCCCACTTCTGGCGCAAATGTTGTCAAATGGCGCAGATCGACGTAAGATTATCTACCAGTCACCACCCTCAGACCGATGGTCAGACCGAGAGGACAAATCAGACCCTTGAGCAATACTTACAGTGTATGTTACAGCAATCTGAAAGCAACTGGAAAGACATTCTTTGGATAGCCGAATACGCATATAATAATTCGGTACACTCTGGAACTGGCCACAGTCCTTTTTATACTTTGTTTGGGCATCACCCTCGAACCTCAAACCTTGACTCACCTCAGAACCTCGGAATGCCTGCAGTAGAACATCTGCATTCTACAATTACCCAAGCCTTCAAAGAGGCAACTACGCATTTACAACAAGCCAAGAGAAAATACAAGGAGAATGCTGATCTACATCGGAGTGAAGCACCTCCGTATCAGATTGGGGATCAAGTGTGGTTAGCTACCAGACATTTACCACTCAAAGGGCCTCGAACTTTTAACCTAAAATATCTGGGACCTTATTCTATTACGGCAATAATTAACCCAGTGGCTGTTAAACTTGATTTACCAGCTAGTATGCAAATTCACCCTGTTTTTCATGTGTCACTTCTGAAACCAGTGGTACCCGGAACCTGACTACTCAAACCTCCAGAACCTATTCTAATAGATGGGGAGCCCGAATTCGAAGTGAAGAACATTTTAGACTCAAAAATGTTTAGGTCAAAACTGTTCTACCTAATTGATTGGAAGGGGTACGGACCTCAGGAGAGGTTGTGGGAACCCAGCGACCATGTGCATGCACCTCGATTAGTCAGGAAATTCCACCGACTCTTCCCAGACAAACCAAAACCCCCAGAGGGAACAACCTTGGGAGGGGCCTTGGGGGGGAGTGCTGTCATGATGCCCGCTCCCGGGGAGCCGGTTCAAGCCCTGCGTCCCCGAAAGCGGACATCCAGTCCCCAAGGAAGGACCCAGCAACCCCATATAGGGGCCCTTTGGACAGTGTCCTGGCGCCTATGGCGCCAGGCTCATAAAAGACATCAGTCCTGGCGCCATAGGCACCAGGCTCATTATGGATGTGCTTGGGTGCACTTACCTGATGCAGACCATGCTGCAGGATCCCGGCCTCCTTGAGGCCTGAAAGGAACTACTTTACCTGTGGGACTAATTTACCATCCGGGCGTGGTCGGGGAAGGATACATATCTGATTGGAGGAAGGATACATACCTGGAACTTCTTCCAAGGCTATTTAAACACCACCCGAACAGCCACACGTGCTTCGCGTTGTTCTGCATCTAGCAGCTGGACGCTCACCGTGTCTGCTCCTGCATCCTGACTTCTGCCACGCCTGCCAGCATCCTGGATCACCTGCAAAGGAAGAGAAGAAGAGAACAGAAGAAGGAAAAGTCCTTACCTGCTAAATCCGCATCCCGGAGACATCTCGCCGACAATCCTGAAAAGGAAGACTTTTATTTAAAAGCTCATCGCGTCGATCGCTGCAGCGCCGCATTCCACTCACCTTTACTGGGCGCCTCCATGTTCAGCAGCGATCATCCGGATTCGCAGTCACGCCCCACCGCCTAAGGGAGAAAAAGACCAGAACAAAAGGTGAGAGAGAGAAGGGAATAAGGAAAGCAAAATCTCCATGTTAAGACTTACCTGTTGATTCATTCCCTCTTCATTTCGGGTCCGCGCCGCATCCTGGCATTTCCAGACCCCGGCCCCTAAGGGGAGAAAGAGACATCAGCATTAATGAGCGAATGAAGGGTTTCGAGGAGGGTGAGAGGGGAAAGTGGGAGGCTGATTGCATTACCCCACAGGCAGTTAATCCCCTATTTTCGCCTACAGAAGGATACTTCTGCGAGCCAGACAAGCCAGATTTGGGGGCCCGGTCCAGTCCGTCTTCCGAACCCTGCGCATCACCTTAGAAGAGGTCACAGCAGCGCGAACCAGGCCAGCGCCTCCGTGGGAGTCAGGTGAGCGTTACAATGTGTCCTTGATGCACTTGGGCCCTTTCGATGCATTTGGCTCCCTTTGTTGTGGCCCCCGATGGCTTCTCCTTTGCATTTCAGACCTGATGAGGTGTAGTCTCCGAGTTTTATTCAAAAATATATGGTTATTCAAAAAAATGTTGTCCAAAAAATTGCTTTCATAAATCTCCTGCACAATGTTTTCGGACAATGGTTACCATAGTTCTGTATAACTATGCTGACTGGGGTAAGAAACTACTTCATGATGTACATGGTGCCCGAATGTTTCGGGAAATCTGAATGCCCAAGGAGGTCAACATTTAATATACCCCATACCCTTTAACAAAAGGAACGTTTCACTTCGACTTCCATCACGTGACAAAAAGACGCAATCTAATATAAACAGACGCAGCTGCAGGATGCTGTTGTGTTCCTCCACGGATGGTAACAGACAGCCACGGCAGCACGTTTAGACGCAAGACGGAAAGGAAGCTACTTGGAATTCCCTTGCGGCCCTGCGGTGCTCACGACCCACGATAGAACGCCGAAGTCCGCGCCTGAAAGGTTGGTTTAAAAGAATACCTTCCCGCCATCGGAACTCTTTGAGTTGGAACCGGCCCCCCCTTGAGCATATCCGAGGGACACAGACATACTGTTTTGAAACCTCACTGTGGTGAATATTACACGTGGGTGTTGAGATCTGCAGTCCCACTCGGCCTCAGCTGTACTAGGGGCATAGTTGTTACTAGTTTTTAAGCCTATGCATGCGGTTTGGGCACACCATAGTGCGGCTGCATTAGGCTTGTAAGTAATGAAGAATTCTTGTTTGAGAACTTGCTAAAAACCTTGCATTTCATTTTTGTTGTAGTTGGGTGAATCGATCCCGAACTATAGACTTTTGCTCCACCTACGCTTGGCTGTGATGATAGGCCACGTGTGTCTTACAATTTCAAGCTGTGGGGGCCTTGCCCACAGGGTGTTTTTTCCGGATGTTTAACAGCTACATACATCCGTTTTTCCTTTGTACAAGTGTATGAAGGTAAGAATTTGATATTGAATTTAATAATAGACTGAAAGACATGTTGCAGAATTTTGAATATATACAGAGTTCTGCTCCCTCTGATAAAAATGGATAAATAGATTCCCAATCTAAAAGAATATAGGTGGAATTCTTCAGAGAAAACATATGGTTTGAGTGTGGTAATTGAAATATACCTTTTCTCTATCCCATCCTCCCCATCTAGATCTGTACTAGACACAGATGTTATAAGAAAATCGATTGTGGGTGGAACAACGCATTCAATCAAGATTAGAAATTACATGGTTATTGAGGAACCGCAATTTCTGAAAATTGAAAAAGAAGCACAGGCTAAAATCGAGCCGAAGTGCGCTCACGCCTATATTTAAATGTAAGTAAGGGTTGTGTGACATGTGTATACTATTTAGAGAGGTGTCGTTTTGACACAAATTTGCACGTTAGAAGACTGTGATGGCTACACAGATAGGGTACAAATGATGGGACAACCCGTTTTCATTTTTTCTTAGACCGCCTAAACATGGTATCTCTTAGGAGATACATTTTAAACATATACGCCTGGCTCTGATGAAAAATAGGTTTGAAATGTTTGAAATTTATGAACTGATAAATATGATGAATTTGAAGGCAATGTACTGATGTCATGAAACCACTACCACAAGATATCATGTTTTTTTAATGTTTTCTCATTTTAGATATATGCTATATTTGTATATGGGGTATACATAAGTAATAGCATTACTTGGAAGAAATATATTTGTCCTGAAGAAGGCCATATTATCAACGGTTCGACAAGCACTAGAGATAGTGCCCAACTTTACCCAAGGCCCGAAACATGTCGACTACTGTAGAAGACTAGAAAACAACCTAAGTCTTTTATCTAACTGCTACAATCTAATGTGGTGTGTTGTATTTATGACAAAGAACCCCATCACAGATAGATCTGTGTTTTATTAATGTTTAATTGTGTTTTTCTGGAATAATTATTCTGTTTTTATGTATAAATATCTATTTTGTAAGATTGATTAAAAAGTAATTTTGGTAAAGAAAATAGTGGAGAGTGGTTCATCAGTAATATGAAACGTGTCCTAGTATGTCATGCGACAACAGTGATGCAGTCTGGTGGTCGAAGGAAATATGATGTCCTGTATTGCATAATAGAAACTATCACACAACCCTATATTTATAGGCGGAGAGAGGGGTAATCTGGTTCTTCTTTGTGTTATATTTTGATACAATTATCCGACAAACCTTGCATTAATAAACAAAGAACCAGGGTCCATGGATCCGACAAACATTAAATAAATAAATAAACCGGGTCATGCCGAGGCTTGTAACTTCCACTGGTGCCCCCTTGCACGGGGTCATCAGAGGAAGTTACAGTTTGCTTGTCCTGCAGCTGTAACCTGAATCAAAGTCCTGTAGCATGGCGGAGCAGCTCAGCAGCTCATTGCCGCCATGAGTGCTCTGCCGGCGCGTGCGTTTTCTTATCTTATCTTGTTTTACTTTATTTTTTTAAATGTGTTTTTTCTTGTAACCCAGCGCAGAGCATGGGTTTGGGGTTTCTGGTTGGCTGACTCTGGCCAGATCCTGAGATCCGGCTACACATCTGGCGAGAGCCGGCCCAATGACCAGAACTAAATACAAGCATTGGCATATGTGACCGGCTTGGCAGGGGTGGTTACACTTTTGTTTTCCCCTTGGCAAACTAAATGCAAGTACACTTAGACGTACATTTAGGCCCCTGTGTTATGGGCTTTGGGAGTTAGGCATAACAGGACCTAAATTACTTTTAAAGGCAGTAAGAAACCCAAGACAACTGGCCAAATATTTACTAAACACCCAGCAGCTCTGTCCGCAACCTCGCCCGCAAAATCAATAATGCCTACAATGCCCACAATGCCCTTTCCACATCTCTCACCAAAACGAAAAATACTCACTTTGAGGAGAACTTTGTTGAAAGCTCGCCCTCGCTCATTAGTAGATGTGGGGAAGAATGTGTATTCAAGAAGCAGTGGGGGAGGCCAATAAATTGATTAGTGAAATTCATCAATTCCTTGGGAATATGAACATCCTAGTAAGCCTGGACTCCTGGAGGGTCAAAGTCACTGAGCATCCAACCAAGGGCAATGACACTAAGCGAGAGAGAGGCCCCTGCAATGGGGACACGGATACCCCAGGCAAAATGATTGACAGGATTAAGTAGGTTGCCGAGGTCTGTGAAGCCTCCTCAAAGCACATGGCCAGCTCAACAGTACACGAGGACCAGTATGATAGCATGTCCCGGGTCTTGGGGAGATGTTCTTCACCAGTGGTCCTAGAAAGTGAACAATTCCAGGCGAATGATATTCCATCACTTGCTAGGACCATCCCGCCTACTACAGCCAATCTAGTGGATACCACAGTGCACACTGGATTGTCCCTCAACCAGCCTTGTCACTACTGTTATTTCTGATGCCACAGGGTCCTTTGTAAATGGCTGGAGGTTGGGGCGAGCATTTCATTGTCTACAGAAAGCAAGACCAAATCCGGGAAGACTGACACTCAAATTAGTGAGGGAAGGGTGGGCAAGGAGGAGGGTCTTTGCAAGCCGTCCAACAATACCTCCGGGGATGCCCCCTTACATGTAGAACAAATAGGGGTCAATGGTGGCACCAACCTCGATATTGACCCCTCCTATTGAATCACTTGCCCAGCCCCCATTTTATGTCCCAGGCCAACACTTATGATCAATCTGGAACGAGATGGGACTAGGGTTACAGGGCCTACAGATGCAAATGTTATGATGATCTGCTTCAATTGGCCTCAATTAAAGAACGACCCCAGTTATTGTTGGAAGAGAGCGGGAGGGGAGAGACTTTGTGGAAGATGCCCGGCTCAAAGGATGGCACAAAGGGGGATGCAAAGCAACTGGAGACTACATTACTTGCCAATCACATCGCCTCCCCTAAGGATACAAACCCCAGCCCTGCTAACCTGGGCCCTATCACAGAATGCTGTGAAAACCCAAAAGCAAAAGGTGCCCTGCTTGATGATGTATTCTTGGCTTCCAAAATCCAGAGAGAGTACAAACCTCCATTAAGCACTCAGAATGCCATCCCACCCCAATCTATACTGACCATCAGCGGGAGGGGGAATGTTGGCCCCGGACCAAATCCCATTACGGGCAAGTCTACTAGCGGAATATACCTTGTGCCACTGAATCGCTCCACCATGCATGGCAAGGGACCAGGGACTAGTAGGGGAAGGGCAGTATACTTACACAGAGCGCTAAAACTGCCCCACCACTCTAATGAATCCAGGCAGACCCTTGTGAATAGGTGCACCCATTGGTTTCGGGCAGTGCGGGGCTGCCTGCTTGTGACAAGGGAAATGATCCTGAGGTGTACCAGGTTGTCCCAACAGGGGGAAAGTGCTTATGAATGTGTTCAAATTGACTTCCAAGACCGGGGAAATAGTATATTGGGGTTTCGATAGGAGATGGCAGAAGATGCAAGACAGCGATCGAAATCAGAGTGCATTATGGGGTATACGCTGAATTTTACCTCCAAGCTAGTCCCCGTGGGCCTGTGCTCTCTGGTGCCAACACTGTCCCATTGGGGAACAGGACTCGCGGAAACTCCCATTGGGCTAATAACCTGCTCCCTGCCAACGCAGGCTTTACCCCAGAAGTGAATTCCCTGCAGACATACGTAGGGGATTATGGTGTGCACACAATGTATTCATACAATGGATGATGATTGTTACTGTTGTTGACTTAATTGTGCTATGATGTACTTTGATGGCCATACGGCCGAATAAAGTTATTGAGAGAATAAGAACTCCGGCTTCTTTTCTGGAAAAGGTGATTATCCAGCAAGGTATTGCCTTTTGAAAGGAGTTCGTTTTCCCAACATATCATTTTTGAAAGAATTCTGTCAGAGTGAACCACCGGATGCGAACATGCTCTGTGCCCAATCTAATACAAAATAGTAGATCATAAAGAAAGCTCAGAAAGGCCTCTCCCGAAAGGTAGAACAAATGAAACCCAGGAAAAACCACACCCTTGGTTACATAACAGGGGAAGACCACATATAGAGTTCCTGCGATTCTGAATGGGAAATCTATCTAGCTATTAAAGCAAAACTACTCCGAGGGGGGCGGGGTGTGGAATAGGATTGGAAAGGTGAGACTGGGTTGGGTTTATGGCCAAATTAAGAACCACCCACAAACACATAATCCCAACACCATCCTAGGAAAAGATGTACATCTTAAGTGACCGTAATTTCAAATCTTCCAGCCCCATTTATTATAGGAAGTGACGTGCTACAATTTAACCAATGGGTTTCACAAATGACACAAATAAAAATGAGAATTTACCGGGATGAACCTCCCAGTACTGAGGAAAAAGCCAACACATATACAGGAGAACCCATACCTGGTCTCCCTGAAGTAGAAGATATCCCAAGGACTGTTAATCCCTCCTCCCTTCCCTATTCTCCTTATGATTTATGGGACGAAGATGGGTAAGTACCAGAGAGCCCTATCTGGAAGTGGGAAACTAACTGTAAGGAAGAACAATCTTTTTCCAGGGAATAGCCCAGATCAAAGCAAGGGAAAGAGCCCTTGGGCAGGAGGCCAATGCATTAGGGGGGAGGGTATGTGATGAATCTGATGATGTCATCACTCCTTACCTGGGGGAACCTCTCCCCATGTGGCCAGGGGATGGTAGAGAGGGGAGAGAGATGCAAATGGAAGACTGGGCAAGAAATTAGAAGGCTTGTTGACTCTATTGACTCACGTGTAAAAGGCGGATAAGAAAGGGGTAAAGTAAAATAGGGGAATGAAAAAGGGAATGAAAACATTGACAGGGATATGGCACAAGGGCTGAAGAGCCTGGGTCCCAGTGCAAAGGGGGATTTTTCAAAACCCTCTGCCCCAAGATGGCTGCCCCCATGGATGGATCCTGTGAAAGACTGGATTAAATATGCAGAGTTAAGTCTATCATGGGGGGGCTAAAGTATAAGTTGGTAGACCCCAAAATACCTCCCCATATTTTGCCTGCTGCCAAGAAAAGACGTATTCTCCATTAGCAGGTACATAGGTTGATCCTTAGAAGAAGGCACGCAGGAGGTGTAATACTTGGACTGGATATCATTGCAATCATGCCAGAGGAGAAAGTGCAACTTTTACGGGAGGGCATCCACCAGTACCAATCTCACACGTTATGTTATGTTATGTTATGTTATGTTATGTTATGTTATGTTATGTTATGTTATGTATGACAGGCATAAAGGAATACAGGGGATGGGGGTGTTCCTGGATGCGAAACTGCTTGTCTATAAAGAGAAGTTTCACAGTCACAAAGAAAATAACTCTGGTACTAGCTGGGAAAAGTTGCCTCATGACTATTTTATGGAAGCCCCTTGGAAGGAGGAGCAAGTAAGGAAAAGAGGTCAGAGGGGGCTATTAGGAGGCAGTTGTGACATTTGAGGGGGCGAGCATGTTTTGCAAAACTGTAAATATGCACACTGGAGGGAATCGTCCCAAATCAAAATGGAGGAAATGGCAGACGAGACCCGGGTCTGAAAAGCGTGATGCTAAGTGACGTCAGGGCGTTGTCCCTGGGCCCTCTCCAAAAACAAAGAAGGGACCATCAGTGGGTAGCTAGCAAGAGAGCTGGGACAGAAACCGTGTGAGGAGCAGGGGCGGCTGCCACTACCAACACCCTTAAAACGTGAGGACCAATCTCCAGCATTGGGTCGCTACCCAAATAAGATGGAAGGATTGATTTTGGCGAACGGGTTCATGAACAGGTTCACGGTTCCCTATAAAAGGCACAGGGGAGCGTTACAGGATAAGAACTAAACGTCACCAAGAGAGATGGCAATGGTTTTGTGGAAAAACACACAAAGAATGCTAATTAGGCAGTGTTATTGTTCGGGACTCTATTAATGAATATGAAGGTGTCAAAATTGGGCATAGCCCCAAAAAGCAAGCAAGGGGGGCGGGAAGGGGGATAGGGGGAATACATAATGATACACCCAGTGATAGAAGTGTACCTACAAAGTAGTGGAACTGTGAATCTAGGGGGGACAGGGTAGGAAGGAAAGCAGAAACGTGCAACACATTTTTCAAGCGTTGCAGCCATGCTGGTTGACAGCCAATTGGGTTGAAATAGATTTCAGTTTAGCTGTAGCAGCTATTGGGTGTTAAAGTGGAGAAGTGTGCTTTAACTTCATAAAGAACAGTTCCAGAATGATGAAAATGGTCACAAAAAGTAGTGGAGCTGTTAAAGGTTAAAAAAAATAAAAGTAGTGGAACACTGCTCCTGAAACTTCCCGCTAACTTCGACCACTGGATACACCACCTGCATTCTCAGAGCGAACTCATTGAATCACCGTTTAGACAGGGATTCATGTATGGCATCTTATGCAGCAGTGTGTAGGTTGGGAGACCTTACTAATGAAAGCAGATATTAAATTGCTCATCATTTAGGCTGCCACCAGTTTATCCAGACAGGTACCGCATGCTAGGCTTCACATGCACTGTTGAGTGCTGCTGTGACCGCTGTTTACCAATGGGTTCCTCCATTTTGTCTGCTATGTTAGACGGTTCCTGAACCTTTATTCTATGGTGCTGGGGGCATGAAAGCTGACTCAAAGTGACCTTTCATTGTTTAGACATCTTCCTGTTTGTTGGGCGAGATGGAGAGGATACATGTTGCAGGCTGGTGGATAGTTTTGAAAAAATGACTGAATGCCATTGGTGCATGTAGCAACCAACCATTTGCCTTTCCATTCTGGGGATAGGGCTGGAACAGTGACTCAGGAATCAAGCCTAGAGGCGGCTTACCTTAGGAGGGCTAGTGCCATGTTTCCCAGACGCAGAAAAGCGACCTTAAGACTGTTTCAGTGCCTCATTAGACACGTTAATTTGGCCACCAGGGTAATGCTGCCGGGTAGGCTTTTTTGCGACGGTTGGCAAGGGCCAGTGTTGTGTTAAGACCCAAGCAATACTTTACCAGATTGGAGAAAGGGGTAAAGGATTACCTGAGAGTATGGGGCAAGTTCTTGGATAATTACAATAGTGTCTCCCAATGTAGGAGGGACTGAACTGACAGTGTTCAAATGGAACATCTAATTGATGTTAATGTTAAAAGGTATTCATACCACGCACTATCACCACCATAGTGGTCCCCTGGTGCTCTGGCCGATCTGAAAGAAATGGGGACAGGTTAGGGCGCGTTAGTAGGACAATGTTTGGAGAGAAAGCAAGGGAGCTGTGAAGTGCTGTTGGCAGCTTCAGTTCGGTTAACACCGTTCGCTGAGCTTTTTGGTGTGGTATCCGGATGGAGTTTGTCGTGTGCTGTTGTGTCAGGCACTGTGTGGTGTGTTTGTTGCTGCAGTGTGGTGAAGTGCATGTGGGTTGCTGTGGTTTAAGAGGTATGGTTGTGTTCAGTTATGGTTTGAGAGGTGTGTGAAGAGTGGTGAGGTTTTAGTAGGGTTGATTATTAGCATTGTTGTCTGGAGGAACGCACACTCATATTGTGTGTCTTTCGACATTTAGACAACATTTCTTCCTTACAGTGATCTAGTTTCAACATGGCAAGGCTGTCTCTCATCTCTCTGCCCATATGTTGCATTAGTTAATCTCTACAATTCTATCTTTGTTCTTACTCCGGCCAGCATCTACATCCCAGTCTGTGCCTGATGCAAACTGGTCCCCGTGGATCTATCTAGTTGTGACCTATGCCCATAGCCATAGCTCTGTCTGAGTGCGATGCGGTTCTGTTCATTCCTTACCAGGTTGTCTGGATTGACGCAAGTGAATCACCATACCTATGTCTCAGATGATTTTGTTGTGTGTGTTGGGTTAATCGTTAGGAAGTCAGTACATCTCCAAGAATACTGCTAGGGTATTGTGCATGTCAGTCTATTGCATTCCATCTTCTACCTACTAGCTTAGGTGTGGGTATCTTAGTGTGGTGATAGTGGTCTCATTTGGCTGGTGAGTTAACTTATATGGAGGGGTTGGTTTGAGAATGGTTGTCTTGTGAGCGTGAGGTACTAGTTGGATAGTGTGGATGCACAATTGCGTTGGGTTGGAGTTTACACAAGGTTCATGTAGTCATGCCTGTCAGCGGGATGCTTGGTAGTGGGTAAGGTTGATAGTTGTGCCTGTTGTTTGTGTCAGCCTTGTAAGCTATTGTTCTGTCCTGATTGGGTTGTTGCTTGTAGTCGGATCCAACTAGCATTGTTTCTTTTGTTCTTGTGGGTGGTCCCCCTCTCTGTTGGTTCTAGGTGTTATCTGTACAGTCATGGGTTCTGTCAACTGGTTCTCTTTGCATTTTTAGTTTTATTGTTTCAGTTGTTTCCGTCTGGTTGCAAGGTGTTGAAGACCAAGGTTTTTAGTAGTTTTCTGAATATTAGGTGTTTTTTGGTGTTTCCTATTTCTTTTGGGAGGTTGTTGTAGGTTTTTGCCACCAGGTGGGAGAAAGAGGGGCCCCTAACTTTTTTCCTGGTGTATGACTTTTGGTTCCAGATGGATTTCATTGCTTGGTCTATGGAGTCTCGTCGGCTTGTAGATGGTTATTTTCTTCTTTAGGAATTCTGCTCCTTGGCAGCTGATTGCCGTGTGTGTTATGCAAATTGTTTTGAACGTGATATGTTGTTTGATTGGAAGCCAATGTAGCATTTTTAGCACTGCTGTGATGAGTTCTCTTCTACATGGTTTCAGGAGGAGTCTAGCCGCTATGTTTTGGATGCATTTTAGTTTCTTCAGCAGGTGTTCTAGCATTCTGAGGTAGAGGCTGTTGGCGCAGTCGATTCTTGACATGATGAGGGTGACGATTCTCAGTGTTTTGTGGGTTAAGGACAGGAATGGTAGGATTCTTTTTGTTGAGTGAAGGAGGAAGGAACATTTCTTAATTATTGTGTTTACTTGTGGTTCTGTTAGTGTGTTGTCCATTAGGACTCCCAGGTTTGGACTACGTTTGATGGTGTGGGCGTGGTTCCCAATTCTATTGGCCACGGTATGTAGGTGTTGTTCTCTTGGTTTTTGGATATAATCATGATTTCTGTCTTTCCTGGGTTGATATGTAGGTTGTTGGCATTCATCCAGTCAAAGATTTCTTTAAGACATTCTCCTAGAGTTGAGTGTTCTTGTGCCTCTTTGATTTTGTAGATATAGAGTGTCGTCTGCGTAGTTGTAACACGTAAGATTGTATTTTTTGAAGATCTTGATTAGCAGAGTCTGGTAGATGTTGAAGTACAGTGGTGATTGTGAGGATTCTTGTTGTACTCCACAGTCATTAACTCGTGGAGCAGATTTGAAGCGCTTTATCCAGACAGTTTCTGTTCTGTTTGCTAGGAATGATTTTATCCAGAGTAGTGCTAAATCCGATATACCTATATCTTCTAATCTCTTGATGAGGGTGTCATGGCTTACTTTGTCGAATGCTGCTGAGAGGTCGAGCAGAATCAGGGCCGAGGTTGTGTTGGAGTCGCCGTTTGTCTTTAGGTCATCCCAGATTGATAGGAGTGCCGATTCTGTTCCTCTTGCGGGTCTGATGTGCCTTGTGCTTGATCCAGCAACTGGTGTTTTTCTACGTGCTCTTGGGTTAGTTTGTATATGTAGGTTTCTAGGATTTGTTCTGGGCAGGGGATATTTGAAATAGGTCTTTAGTTGGAGAGGTCTTCCACGCCGCCACATGTGTTCTTAAGTAGTGGTTTAATATACGCTCATTTGAAGGATCGTGGTACGGTCCCTGTTGCGAGCGACAGATTCAAGAGATTTCTGTGATATAATGATGGTGTTCCTTGTGTGAGGATTGATTTGTAGATGTCTGGGGGACAGGGCTCCATGGGCGAGCCTACTTCCTTGGTATGTTTTACCAGCTTGACGAATGTCTCCACTGATATTTACGGGAAGTTTTGGAGTTTTGTGATCTGGCTCCTCGTTGGATCCGGTTGGTTGTGTGTTAGGATTGGTCGGTCTGTTTTGTATGATTTGTCGGATGTTGTTGATGTTATTTTTGAAATGGTCTGCTAAGTTGTTGCATAGTTTCTGTGAATGTATTGGAGTGTTGTCGCAACCTGGTGGGTTTCTCATTTCATTTATGACGTTGAACATTTCTTTTTGTGTGTTGGTGGCTTTGGTGATTCTGTCCTCATAGTGCCTTTTCTTTGCCTTTTTAATTTCCTTCTTGTGTGATCGGAATTGTCTCTGGAAGTGAGTTTTCTTATCTTGGTCATATTCTTTCCTCCATTCTAGTTCCAGCTTCTTGTTGTTCTTTTTCATCGTGCTTAGTAGTGGGGTGAACCATTTTTCCAATGCTCTTTTTCTTGAGGGGGTAAACGGTTTTCCAGGGAGATGCTTTTGATTGTATCAGAAATCCATTTATGTAGCAGGACTGTTTTTCCGTCTAGATCTGCCTTCTCCAGTTTGGTCGCGGATGGTTTTGTGAGCTCCAGTTGTTCTATTAGGTTGCTTGCTTCAACGGCTTTCCAGTTTCTTTTTTGAGGGACTGGTTGGTAGCTTGAGTTGGTAGCGTGATCACAAACGGGATGATGAGATGGTCACTGCAAAGTATCTGTATTGGCGGTGCAGTGGTGATACGTTTTTTGTTGGCGAAAATTGCATCAAGTGTGTGCCCTGCCAAGTGTGTTGCTTCTTTGACCTGTTGTTGTAGTTTCATGGTTGCTAGTTTCCTGATTAGTGAGCTTTGTGAGTTGGCCTGTTTTTTTTCTTCGAACCATATGTTGAAGTCCCCCAGGATTATCAGATGCTCTTGTTGGTGATGGCTTCTATGAAGTTGTTGACAAAGGTTGCATCGTATGTTATGTTATGAGCATTTATAAAGCGCACATACGCCCGAGAGCATCATGGCTCTACAATATGTTTTCAAAGAGGGGCGGAAGACAAGCTGATCATCCATGGTTCGCAAGGCCAGAGGGAAGTCATTCCAGGCCTTCACGGCCATCACCGAGAAGGCCCGACCTCCCATATGAGATAATCTGATGCGAGGCACAGCCAACAAGAGGGCGGACTGAGATCACAAGGGGCGAGAGGGAACATAACATGGGAACCTTTCCTGAATGCATTCTGCCACTTGTTTATAGAAAGTCCGGTGAACAATACACATGGACTTGAAGCAAATACTCTTCTCAATGGGGAGCCCAGGACCTGCCAGAAATACCAGCAACCGACAGCTGTGACAACAGGTTGGGGTGGTCGACTGTATTAAAAGCAGCAGACGGATCTAACAATACTGCTCCCACCCCACCCTGATCATCCAGGCGGGCCAGATTGTCCATTACTGAGTTGAGAACAAACTCAGTCCCTCTCCCTGGCCAAAAACAGTACTGAAAAGGATCAAAGAAGCCGGATGATTCCAGGAAAGACAAAAGAAGGGGGGACACCAGAGCCTCCAGTACCTTCACAGAGAAGGGCAGAAGGGAAATTGGATGAACATTGGTCAGCACCCCACGATCAAGGGATGGCTTTTTTAATAAAGGGAGAACAAGAATATGTTTAACCCCTTAAGTGCCAAGGTCGAGGAATCTCGTCCTTGGGATTACCTCCCTGTTGCCAACGACGAGATATCTCGTCCTTGGCACTTAAGGGGTTAAAGGGCTGCAAATCCATCCTTCTTGAAATGATGTATTGATAGCAGCAGTAATATGGGGAATCAAGTCACCTGAGTTATCTTTAAGCATAGATAAAAAGGGATAGCATCAGCCGGTTGAAGCAGATTTTAAACTGTGAATTGTTTTACGTATATCTAGATCCGAGAACATCGGAAAGGAGGACCAGGTAGCACTAGGGACTGGCAATGTGGGGAAGCTTGGGATAGCAGTGATGAGGACAGTCACATCTCCAATATCACTACAAATAGTCTCGATCTTAGAGAGAAAGAAGGATGATAGGGAGTCACAGAGCTCCTGTGACGGGGCTACCGAGGACCCTGCTTTTATCGGAGCAGAAAGGGAATGGACCAGTTCAACCAAAGGTCGAGGTTTGCTAAAGGCACTTTCCACTTTCTTGCTGAAGTAGGATTTTTTCACATCCATAATGGCTTTTTGGTAACTGATTAAACGACGACGAAAAGTAAATTTAGCTTCAGGCAAGTAGCCAATTCTCCATTTCATCTCTGCCTGTCTGCAGCACAATCTGGCCGCCCTGAGTTTGTCAGAAAACCAGAGTTCAGCAAGATGGTTTTTTTCCTTTAGAAAGTCTAAAAGGAGCCATACGATCACCACATCAGAGAAAGCAGCTTCCAACGTAGTAAGAGAGCAGGGGTCACCTGAAGTTAGCTGTAATTGGAGGGATGCTATCAAGTCCTGGTTGGACACTTTGCGCCAATTACATCTAAGGGAAGCATGTTTAGTTACCGGCTGAATTACACCTCGGACAGGGATAGAGAAAGGGATCAAAAAAGGATATATGTCGGTGGTCTATAAACCAGTGTGAATTTAATGTTTGTTTTTGGATTCGCTGATAAGTGGATGACCATGGATTCGCAGTTCTTAATATTTAGAGGTTTGTCTGCTTTTATTTTCAGGTGTTCTTTGAATGCTATTGCGAGGCCTCCTCCTTTTTTTCATTTCCTGTTTACCTGTAGGCATTTGAAGTTGATGGGGTGGCAGCTTTGGAGTGTGATTTTGTAGTTTTCGTCCAGCCATGTTTTTGTGATGAATAGGATGTTGACGTTGTCGGACAGCAGGTTGAAGATCTCTGTTGAGCGTTTTGACAGTGACCTTGCGTTGATTAGGTTGCAGCAGATTTTTATGGTATAATTTGGTTTGTGCTTTATTATCGGTATTGTCTTCTGACTGGTGTTTTGATTTTCTTCCATGTATATCTACGGTTGTGGTGGTGGTACAGTTGTGTTTGTTGTCGAATAGCTCTTCCAGGTTAAGTCTTAGGTTTTTGTTTTCTTCAGGTTCCTCTTCTAAATTTTGTGGCTGTTGAAGGGTGGGTCCTCTTGTTTTGGTGATATATGGGGTTAGGGCGTCGATCGTGTTCTTGTTCCCTCTAGCTTTGTCTGTTCTTCTTCTGCATGTTTGTGATCTGTTGTCGGTCTTTCTTGATTCATTTGTTGGGTTGGTTCGTTCCGGTGAGTGGTTGTTTGCGAGGTATGCTGTTAGGTATAGGGACGTTTCTCTTCTCTGTCAAAGGTAGTTCTGTTTTTGATCTTGTTGATGGGGGTGTGTTTCAGCAGTTGTGGATCTGTGGTGGCGTTCAGTTGCATTTGTTCTCTCTCCCATTTGTCTTTCTCGTGGTCTTATTTGTTTTTGTGGCATTTATGTGTTATTTGGCAGTAGGTTGTGGGTTTGATGTCTGAGTGTTTCACCCTTTTGGTATTTATTTGGGTTGTCGGGGTCGGGTTCCTTGTAAATTAGTTGGTTTATGTTTCCTTTGAGTTTCCTTTGGGGTTGAGGTTGCGGTTGCAGGGGAGGTAGCCCAGGTGCAGTACTTTTGCCGGTTGGCTCGTTTTCTTTGTTATGATTGTACATACCTTTCCTGATTGGTTTCGTTCAGTTCTTTGCTTACTTGCTTGTGTGATTGTGGGCGTGGTGCTGTCATCGCGCACATTCAGTCTGTCGTGCTTAGTCTGGCTGTCTCGCAGGATTGGGCTGGGGTGAGGCGGGGTTGTCCGATACAAGCTTGCGGGCTGTCTGGTGGTGTGGCTTGCTAGATAACATGTGTTTGGTTCAATATGTGGCTAAGGTGAAACAAACTATGTGTAGTTGGTGGCTGTGGAGATCATCTAGTCTTGGTTATATAGCTAGGGCAACTCTCTAGATATTCATTTGGGTTCTATCAGAGTTCTATCTCAGTGTGGTGCAGGCTAATATTCACAGTTATGTCTTAATATGGCCGAGGCCAATGGTCACAGTACTCTCTAGATGTGACTCAAGGCAGCATTCACAATTCTATTCTTAATGTGGCTGAGGCCAATGGTCACTATCCTCACTAGATGTGACTCAAGGCGATATTCACAGTTCTCTCTAAGTGCGACACAGCTCAATATTCACAGTTCTATCTCAGTTTGGTACAGGCTAGCATTCACAGTTCTATCTTGATGTGGCAGAGGCCAGTGGTCGCAGTCCTCTCTAGATGTGACTTAAGGCAACATAAAACTATTCTCTCTGAGTGCAATGCAGGCTAATATTCACAGTTCTATTTCAATGTGGCACAGATCAATATACGCAGTTCTATCTCAATGTGGCGCAGGCTAATATTCACAGTTCTGTCTCAGTGTGACGCATGCTAATATTCACAGTTCTATCTCAATGTGGCTCAGGCTAATCTTCACAGTTCTATCTCAATGTGGCTCAGGCTAATATTCACAGTTCTATCTCAATGTGGCACAGGCTAGTATTCACAGTTCTATCTTAATGTGGCAGAAGCTAATGGTCACCGTCTCATCTAAATGTGACTCAAGGCAACATTAGCAATTCTCTAAGAGTGCAACGCAGGCTAATATTCACAGTCCTATTTCAATGTGGCACTCTCTAGATGTGAATCAAGGCAGCATTAACAATTCCCTCTGAGTGCGGTGCAGGCTTGTATTCACAGTCTTATCTCAATGTGGCACTCTCTAGATGTTACTGAAGGCAGCATTAGCAATTCCATCTGATTACGATGCAGGATAATATACACAGTTCTATCTCAATTTGGCACTCACTAGATGTGACTCAAGGCAATATTAACAATTCTCTTTGAGAGCGCGCAGGTTAACATTCACAGTCCTATCTGAATGTGGCAAAGGCAGTATTGATCCGGCAGGGACCATTGGCTGTGGAGCCAACCTGGGTAAACAATGGTGAACCATAGAATGGCCGCAAAGCTTGTATTGTAGTGCGTTGACTGCTAACATTAATTTCCTCAAGTTCTCCCCCCATATTGAGAGTGCGTCCGTTCGGGGGACCAGTTTGCCAATAAAGATAGTGTGTTTTGGTCTGACAGTTTGTCAAAAGAACAGTCTGCAAGGTGTTCGCATATACTGCGAATGTTGAGGATGTTGGTTTTACACCATATAAAGAAATACATGAACTTCATGGCAAGACTTGTTGAAGGGTGCAAGAATGCTATCCCTGGGGCTTTTTCACATTGACAGTGGGAAAGGTACTGGGAAAGAACTGGCACGAGAGGTGGCAGAGATTACTTTCCCACTCAACCCATGCAATATTTGGCCCGCATCTGAATGTCCTGCCACTCGATGCACTTTCCAAAGCCACAAAAGCTAGATATGATATTGATATCCGGGAATCCAGGAGACGGATATCATTCACGATTAAGCAAGGGCTTTTGAACAGCTGGCTGGGTACAGTCACAGACTGGCATAATGGGAGCTAGCTGGCGGAGGTCTGGATGCGTTTGCAGGTGCCAGTATCAAAATCAGACCAGAGTGCCAAGAGAGCCGGGTCTTGTTGAAAGACAATACATATGGGGGCACTTGTCCTCCGGTGACGGTAAGGGGTTATTTGCAAGTACGGATCCCGGGAAGGGAAGGCCTACTGGTACACAAGCAGACAACACCCCTAAATGTTCATCAGTTCAACACAGTACTGAAAACTGGACTGGGGCACATTGGGTGGACCCAGCTAGTTTTGCGACACATTAGTTCAGTATTGGGGCAGCATTTGTGGCTATAGCAGTAGGCATAAGGGCTGAAGCAATAAAGGATGTAGGGCATTGGCGTTTAAATGGCTATAAGGGCTATATTCTCCTCCTGGCTAAACCACTGCAGGGAATTACTCTATCAGCTCCCAGCCAATGCCTCCTTGGGATGCTGGTTACCAGCAATGGGGACCCAGAGGGATGCCTCTTTACCTGCTTTTCCCATTGGGGGTGGTTCACTGCTGGTAAGGAACAATTGGTGTGGATTGCGATGGATGCTAGCCATAAGGGCCATACAAATTTGACTTGTAAGATGTTTTCCTCTTGGAGGGCTTTCTTGCAAATGGATCCAAGAAAATTGCCACCTTGCGATCTTAGGCAGGGAGCGAGGGAAGAGCATTGAGCTGTATGCATGGAGTATGCTTGTATATTGACCTATGTACTGTGAGGACTCCTAGTGCCTCATTTAGAGTCAGGTGGCCCAGTAATAAAGTGGTGTAAACGGGATTGCCCGTTACTGCGCAAAGGAAATATGACCAAACTGAGAGTGTAGTGGGGTTTGTCCCGGTAGTTGGTGGGGGTGCCCCTCGGTCAGGGATGACTTAATGGCTGGTCGGCTCTGGCAGTACCTGGCGACACCACTTTCTCTGCTGTCAGTAGGCTCTTATGTAGGTACACTCTAGGGTAGGCACATGGAGCCACCAGCACTGAGGGTTCAAGCAACACCAATATCCGACGCCTGTTAACTCTTATTGAGCTACCTACTATGGTCCGCCCATTGACCCTTACAGCTATGGGATAGGTAGGCAAGCACTGATTGAGTCATGCAATAGGGCAGTTGGGCGAGCCAAACCAACTTATAAGTTGCTAAATTGAAGCTGCGATAGGCCAGGGGGAGGGGTGCCAGATCTCAGCATGTACATGGATGCACCCTAGAAGGAATGGTTATCAAACCCTTAAATGTGATAAGTCCCTGGATATCCTTTTAGGTGGCCACCAATTGGCAGAAGCACAGGAACTCTTTTAAGGGGGACTTCCCCCCCTATTAATTTCTAGTGTTAAATATTAACAGGCTGGTAACATCCTCTTTTAAACCCAAGCCAAGTTGTAGTGTCTTTCTTTGCCTACGGGTCTAATTATTTATCTTTATGTCTCTGCTATTTGGTGTGGCTGGGCAATGAGGGTGGAGGGACAGCCTGGCAGTGGTACCGCACCGCGCCCTCAATGAATAGTCTCATGTTAATGCAGTTAAATAGTGCATTGAGAGAAAAGCAGCGACCTGTCACCCAGGCCTCTCTGTACCTTAATAGAAAGCTCATCCTTGGACATGCGCCTGCATACAATTGATTATTTATAACAAGCTTAATACCCTGAGGTCTCTAAGCGTGGACCCAGGGATCGAACCTGTGTTGCTCTGCGTCGTCTTGCTTCCCAGGTGAGCGCGTTGCCCCTGACCTATCCTCCCGAGTCACTTCTATCTTTATTCACCCAGATGCCGTAGCATCCCCGCCACAGGCGCTCGCTCCAAAGGGTTATCTTGAGCTCTTAGAGAAAGTCGAACGTCCCTCTTTCAATAACCTTTCTCTCAGTTCCTTGTCGCTAGTTAACCTTCAACATACACCCCCTGCGACCTAAGCCTGACGGGTGTAACACCTTCAGTTTAGAAGACATAATATATTATATGGTACTGTCATTAATAGATAAACTATTGCACTTGCATCCCATGACCCTACTTGCCAAGCATGCATCTAAAGAAACAATGGTCCAGCAAACTCCACCCATAGATCTGGTGGAACAACCCGGAAGGTCCTGTGTCAAAAGAAGGCCTCTTCCCAGAATAGACTAGGTTTGTGTAGGGAGCTGGAAATGGGGGCACTGGCACTCACAAGCAGAGGGCTGCTGATGGACCCTAAATGCCATCTGCAACTTGGGCTGGCCTAAGAGGTTGGGGAAATGAAGGCTATTAAAGGAGGCATGAAGAGGTAATTGGTGCCATTAAGACCCAAGACGCTGGTTAGTTCATAAAAGGGTGGGATTGGGTCTCTTTGTCAGTAAGAAAAGACAGTACAGGGTGTGGAAACAGGATCAGGCCGGTCTCCAGGAAGAGTGAAGGAGATGTGGTCCAGGGGAATAGTCATCCGCATGGCTCATCAAAGGGGCAAGCGTACTTCTTGTGAACAAAAGCAGGCAGAACAAAGATGGGGTGGGCAAAGGGAAAGAGGGGGCTACAAGGGGTGCCATGCTGGGAAAGTGTGAATGACCAGTGGTCTAGGGAAGTAGCCATCTGCTTGTCTGATCTAAAGGGGACTGTAAAACGCATTCAACAGAAATAGCTCGCAGATTGTGGGAGACACCACCCACGAGAAGAAAGGGAAGGGGTGTATGGCAGTAGGCCAAAGGGGAGACGGGCCATTAAAGGCTGAGTCACCAGTGGACGTTCAAAGGAAGTGCCGTGATCCTTACAATACAATGCCCTACCTTATTGGCCTGACATGCTATGCACATTCTCCCCAAGTAAAAACACAGGATACATAAAAGGCTCCATTCTCTCCAGTAGTGATCATTTTGGTTTTCATCCTTTCTAAAAGTCTGCGTTGCTTTTTGCACCTCTCTGGTACACAGACATATCATGCTGCTCTCACGTCTAGTTCCGGTGGCTGTCCTTGTCCTGTTTTTCTTGCAAAGACTTCCTTATTCTCGCACAATGTGGGGATAAGAAGAGCCCCACTTGTCTTTGTGTGCAGGGCAGTCCTGGCGGAAGTGTCTCAGTCTCTGCTTCTCTTGTCACGCTGAGTGTCCCGTTTGAGCTGTGTCGCCTAGTCTCTATTTCCGGTTTATGGTCTTCATTTGGCGTGCTTGCCTTTGCTGTGCTTGTTTTACCAATGTTAGTACTCGGTAATTTAAAGGTGTTGCCACAGTGATCTGCAGTATTCTAACTATATATCTTGCCTCCTAGATACATGTACATTTGTGCTTGTATGTAAATTTGTAAACAAATGTTTGAACTTTGTACAGAAGCTGTTGTAATTACACTGTTTATGATGTATCATGTAACGTTATTTTATTTTATTTATTTATGTGCTTGTAGCGCGCTGGTAGCCAGCAGACATCAGTAATGCCTTTGTCATCTAAGACCCATAAATCTGTTACCATATCCTTAAGTTTGCTATAGCGCCTAGCTGCCTATGGGCTTTGTGCGCTTTACAAATGCATAAATAACAAATAAATAAAATAAATACATTTGTGTATTGTCCTAGTTATGCTTTCTAGACCATTCTGTACTGTTACTTTAGGCTTTTGCCAAGTACCTAGCCAAAAACAGGGGCAGCCGTTGACTCTCCTGCAGAACATTCTCACTATTTCATTGCAAAAATTCCCAGTGAATAAAACAATTTGTGTAAGTAGAAATCTTCTACCGTTTTTATTAGCTTTGCAGGGGCACTGCATGGAACAGCAGAACAATCTATTACATTCAGTGCTTAGTTTGTTAAAAAATGAGTGCCGGGACTCAAACATTGTTTTAAATAAATGTTATTTAGAAAGAACAAGGCAGACATCAATGCCTGGGAGAAAATATTTTCGAACAGGCACATGACACGTCACGTCAGAATGGGCAGTTCCCCACCCACGACTGCTCCCCATGCTGTCAACATATATGGGGTTGAAGCTGTAACTCCCACTGGTTTATTGTGGTTGCAAGATGCTCACTATGGGAGAAGTCTGATTTACAAATGCCAATCAACATGCACATACAATAACATACTCGTGTCTTGACATGAGGCACGTTTTTAGTGTGTTCTACAAACACAATCATCGTTTACATTTTGCTCTGATTCTATAGGTGTTTATTATGTGACTGCCAGTTAAAATAATAAAGTTGACAAAGCACCATATCATAATCAAACTGTGTCTGAGTCAATAAGTGCTAGGGCTCAAAAATAAGTGCCAGGGCTGTGCCCTGGCAAACACCTCCACAAATTTAGCACTGATTACATTCGAAAGACATAGATGGGCCAGCCTTGGCTGACGCCCAGCCCACCTGTACAGCACACATCAGAAACATTACTGGCTGACCTATTGACCAGAAACTCCCTTTAGGGTGCACTCCCCACAGCCTTCTTCACAACATAACATATCTTTGGGAAGCCATCTGGCTGTGAGGCTGCCCAACTTTGCCCAGACTGATTAATGAAGATTCACCTTTTGCCTAGCTTGCAAGAAAGACAGGGGCCAGCTCCCCCTTAACATAGCCTATAGTTTGCTGGGCTGCTTGTGGTTCTGCCAGATTTATGCTAGATCTACCCCGTCGTGAGACAATGGACCTGGAAAATGCTGGTAATTCCGGCTCCAGTGGGGGCCGGACGTTCAGGCCACTACCGGCAAATAAATGCTGGAATCCCTGCCACCGGTATTTCCAGAGGGGTACCAGCAACCTGGCCCTACCGTCCCTGCCGTCCGAGATCCCGGTATTACCAGGATATTACGGGTGGTAGAGATGGGGGCATGTCGGTAGATCACTGTCTACACCGGCAAAGTTGTACTTCCTTGGTCCAGAAAAAATACCAGTGCCGGAATTACCAGCATTTTTTCCGGACCGTGGAAGTCGATATGTCCCCATCGCGATGAAAACAAGCAAAGAACAAACTGTATGTACACAGGGAGTACAACCAATAATCCCACCAGACAAACCAACAAGAAGGCGCAAAAATCAGAAAGGACTGATCTTTGTACCTGCTCTCTCCCATCAAGATGCCTTGCTCTGCAATAGGGTGGGAAGGAGAAGGCAAAAGTGGAAAAAGGTGCACATAGGAAGGAGAGGATAATGAATGTGTAAGAGCAGGCGCTAAGATTGAAAGGCGTGGGGTGGAATGCTGCATGCACCACAGGACACATGTCTCTAGGTGAATAGACTGCATGCCATATCCTGTACACGGATATGAGCGTGCCACCAAAACGGTAGTGACAACAGCCACCATCATATTACATCAAAGCTGGAGGAATCCGGCAAGAATCATGCAGAAGATGACATTAAGATTGTACATTATTATTACTCGGCCCTGTTTTCTGCGCACCAGACCACCAGACACCTGCATTACAGCCAACTGAGAATTTCATCTCAGGGCACGCAATGCATGCCACTCTATGCCCTGGGAGCATACCATTGTGGAGGGTTGCTGCTGCGCAAACATACTCACAGTCTCCTCCAAATCCCCCTGTCACAGAGCAGAGTGCCAGCAGCAGTCAATGCATCCATCAGGAACATGCTTGCAAAAAAGCACTGCTCCACACCTGGTACTGTACTGAGCAATTTGCTGGCCTGGTGCACACACCGTGTCTCCTATCTGGCCCAGGACCACACCTTAAGCAAAGGGAGCAGCACCCCTGGATGTGCCAGCACAGTCAGGAACTGCCAACTGCAGAAAACCCATTCACCTAGAATCACAACAAAAAAGGCAGCATAAGATCAGACCAATTTACCAGACAAGTCAACGCCATCACCTCATTAGCTGCATACACCACAAACCTCCATAATGCCTCAGTACCCTTCCTATCGCCCGATAGCTACCTGACAATCGCTGGCGCTGTGGTGGGCACTCAATTAGACTATTGTAATGCTCTATTTGCCGGCACCTCATCCCAGAATCTATAAAAACTGCAAGCCATACACAATAATGCCCTAAGGGCTGCCCTCAACCTCCCCAAAACTGAACACATATCAGCTGCCCGCATGAAAGTGCACTGGCTTCATTTCCGGGAGAGAGTTCTCTTCAAGACCCTAACCCTTACCCACAGATGCATCTCCAAGTCAGCGTCGTCCTACCTGTCTCAAAGATTTTCCAAACCCCAATCAACCAGGCCCATCAGAACACCGTATGCACAAAGACTAGTTCAACCCGCCTTCAAACGTGCCAAAACAGGTGGCAGTTATTGCAGCAATGGAACTCACTCCCACTCAGTCTCAGATCAGAAGGCTCATTCTGGGCTTTCCGTAAAGCCTTCAATACCCGGTTCTTCAACTCGAATTACTTTGGCCTCCCACCATTTCCAGATCTTTGCAGCAATATGTATGCACTGTTCTTACTATCTATGACTATATGCAACAATGTAACTGCATCAATGTAACCTGTAACCACCTTCTGTGCCTAATTTGCCATATGTAACCTGTTCTCCACAGCACCCTGATGCCCGAGGGCTTGTGCGTGTTATACAAATGCAAAAATAAATAAATAAATACATAGATATACTGCATGTCACATCCAAGTCTACAATCCTAGTGTGTGGCATGAACATGCAAGTAGGAGGTATAATGCCTGCACCCCATACCTAACCACAGAGCACAGTTGGCAACAACACTGGACCGTGTTGTACAATGCCGATCCACACAGTGAATACAGCACGTGCAATCAGCTACACACACCAGGAGTGCAAGCATAAGTAGTGGTATTGTCATTCTTTTACCATACCATTGTAAATGCAACAAGGCATCAGTGGGTGATATCACACTTTGCAAAAGGAAGCATGTTGGCAGGGGTGACCGGGGACGAGGAGCCAGAAAGCGAGAGGTACGTTATGTGCTTTTTTGGATGAAGGGGATGAGGGGGGCAGGAGAAAGTCGTATGGTGCTCCAAGCTCCATTATTATAGCCCAGAGCTACAACTTGTAAATCATGTAATATAAATACACATTTTTCATGTTGCAGTGGAATTGTTTATTTTATCCTGATAAGAGTCATTTTAGGACAGCTCTCCCACATGGTATCTTCATCAGAGTTTTTGTGAGTAGTGCCGGCTAGGATGCCACAGGATCCTGGGCAAGGAGGCTCAGTGAAGGAGATAAAAATGCAATTCCATGTCTTTTGTCTTACACATGGGACCGACAGGTCTTTGGTTGATCCAAATTGGTCCACCCACTGGTTGACACCTACCTTTTCCTATAAGCAGTTGCATATTGTTTGACCTCTGGTTGTCGACCTATGCAACTGCCCTGCCCTCACCCCCAAAAAATCAAATCCCTCTACCTCCCTTTGGCCCTACAACCTATCTCCCCCTATCCTTCCTGTTATCTTCTTTTTCAGGGGTCACCCCTCAAACCACCTTTTCCTATCACCCTCTCATTAACCCTGGCACCCCCGTCCACTACCAGAGTATTCCACTACCTTCTCTCCCCTGCCCCCTCCACCCTGCTAATTACAACCCTCCTTAACATCTCCTTCCCCCTCTTCCTTACCATTGTCTCCTACCCCTAACCTCTTGGTTCTCTTTTAGACAGGGAGGATCCCACTGTTAACCCACCTTTTCTTCACCCTTCACCTCACTCTGACCTCCCCATGCATCCTGCCACCTCTTCTACCCCTGCCCGAACACCCCATATACACACTCTCCCACTACTCTCCACACCTCACCGTACATGTCTGGTTCTCTGCTTGTCATTAAATGGTCCGTCAGGTGGACCGGTCTACTGAACTAAAAAGTGAACCACTCCAGTCTCTCGACCATTTACTGACAATCAGGAACTGCCAGCTGTAAGCTGGGTGTCAACGAATATCCCCTGGTTCAGAAAATGCTTCTATAGAGGAAAATGTGGGTTGTTTCATTGTGAGGAATTCAACCATCCGCACCGGTAGAGTGCGCTCGCCTGGTCTTTTTTTGATTTTTTAATAATGAAAATGAATGATAGGAGATCAGACTCAGAGAAATGTGCGAGGCCATTCCACGCACATTTCATCTGCTTCTACACAAAACGCATAGTCATATGTACTCCGGGAAGACACAGACTATAGGCACTGTCTTCCCCTGTCATATTCAGCTGGAATGTGACAGCCCCGGATACATCCTAATGTTGCCTAATGTTGTTTTAAACTTGCATCCTGCCTGCCTGACACCGGTCCTGCTGAGTACCATACTGCCCCCTGTTGTGCCTACTATTGTGTAAAAACTGCATTGTGCCTGTCCTGTCACTTCTACTGCTAGCAGCACCATACTGCCTAATGTTGTTTTAAACTTGCATCCTGCCTGCATGACACTGGTGCTGCTGAGTACCACACTGCCCGCTGTTGTTTAAACCTGTTAGTGCCTGCCCTGATCTGCATCCTGCTGCAATTGACCACCCTACTGCCCACTTTTGCATCTCACCCGCACTCACCATGCCAGCCATCAACCCCTATGCTCCTAGCATCCCAGATGACAGCGCTCGCCGTACACACCAGCCCACTGTAAACTAATCGCCTCCACACTTTGCAAGAATACCCCCCATGATCTTTCTGCCTTCCTTCTCCTGTGCCCCCCCACTACACACAATTTCACCACTGCCCACCCAGACGAGACATCTGCACCTCCCAACGTCTCACCAGACAGCAGTTACTCCTACCCCAAGCACCTCCCCATGCTTAACACACACCCTAGGCCCAAACTGCAGAGAAACCAACTCTTGGGTATCCTCTCCAGACACAGCCCGAGCACAACCAAACCGAATCCAGATACTTCTCCACACACTACCATGCACAAACCAACAAATCCACCACCGCCACTCAAGACCTCACTAAGAAATCTCCCCCACCACAAACCTCCCACACTCAACTCAATTGCGCTATGATCAACGTTTGTTCGCTCCCAGCTCATGCCACCGATATCTACGACCTGCTCATTGATCTTGACCTCGACATCCTCACCTTAACAGAAACCTGGTTACATGCAGCCTCAGGCCCCTCCATCAGCCATGCACTCCCACCTGGCTACACCTTGTTCCACAAGGACAGAACCTCCAACAAAGGAGGCTGTGTTGCGCTCATTGCTAAAGACTCATTCACCATCAGACAAATTAGCTCTTCCACAGACAAATTCACAAACTTGCTAATCGTCAAAATTGCCCTATCTCCCAATGAAACCATCACATTTACGTCATCTACCGCCCCCCTGGCCCAATGCTAGACTTCCAAGCCAATCTCCTTCACCAGGTGGGGGAGAACCTAAAAAACTATTCCTAAACTATCCTGCTAGGCGACTTCAATCTAGGCCTCAAAGACCCTAAAGACAAACAGAGCAAAGCTCTCGAAAAAGCACTCCTCGACTTGGGCTTCATCCAAAGAGTTACTGACCCCACCCATCTCAAGGGGCACACTCTGGATTGGATAGCTGACCACAACTGTGCCGTGGACAACAGCTCCAACATCCCCTGTCCTTGGACCTACCACCACCTTATACATTTCCACATTCCAAGGGAAATCAAGCGCAAACCTACCAAAGCAATACCCCCTGCCTTGGCCAGATCCTCCAGGCTCCTCACAAAGGAAAGGCTAATCCCTCTCCATAAGGCATCCCCTGCACTAAAGCGCCCGTTCGGCACAGACCCTATAGCACTAGCAGACCTGTACAACACAACCTTACAAAACAGCCCTGGACTCAATCGCACCATTAACGATGAAAAAAGCAAAAACCAGGGAACATTCTAACTCATGGTTTACACAAGAGTTACTAGGCCTTAGAGCTAAGAAGCGTTTGGCGCTCACCACCTGGAAATCCCACCCATCTTCCACCTCTTTAGAGGCCTAAAAAACCCTTGCCTCACAATACAAAAAGGAAATCCAAATCCTCATCCTTCAACTCCAGAATAGCCAACGCTAAGTCGTAATCAAAGTAACTGTTTGCCATATATTAAGAGCTGGCGGCCCCGCCAACTAACACACAAGAAACAGTAAAGGGTGAAGCATGGTGCAACAACATTCAAAAAGCCATGATAAATAAAATAAACACCCTCCAAGCAAAAATAAAAGCCCACCTCAATGCCGTACCTAAAACTACCACTCATCCTGCCGCAAACGGCCACCCTGTCAAAAAAGATAGCCAACCTTTCTCATTCTGAGAATTTACTGAAACAGAAGTCATAGCTCTCATGAAAGGAATCAAACCCTCATCCTGCAAAGGTGACACCTGCCCTGCGGCTCTCATTAAAGACTGCACAGAACCTCAATCCCCATTCCTCACAGCATTTATCAATGTCTCGCTTTCCTCAGGTATCGTCCCCATCCCCCTCAAAGAATCATGGGTTCGACCGCTTTTGAAAAAACCCTCTTTCGATCCAGACCAACCGAACAACTACAGACCAATAACCACCGTCCCCTTTCTGCTAAAGCTAATAGATAAAGCAGCATACCAACAGATACAACCCTACCTGGAAGACAACAATATCTTGGGCAAGAGGCAATCAGGCTTCCAGCCATGCCACAGGACTGAAACCACCCTACTTGACTTAAAAATGCTGCTACAGCTAATTATGGATGAAGGGAAGCCGGCTTTGCTCCTATTCTTAGATCTGTCCGCTGCTTTCAATCTTGTGGATCACAAGACTCTCTGCAAACACCTCAAAGACGCAGCACATTTCTCTCAACAAGCCACCTCCTGGACCACCTACTTCCTCGAAGGTAGACTCATGAGAGTATTCTCTGACCAGAACGGCGTCAACCACAGCCCCATCCACTGTGGAGTCCCCCAGGGATCCTGCACCTCACCGACCCTATACAACATTTTCGCCCTCCCCCTCTTCAATGACCCTGATGATCATGGCATAGCTTACACCAACTATGCCGATGATACCCATGTTCTTCTCCCACTCACTGGTTCTTACGAACAAGATGCAGCCACACTAAACAAGATCTACGCCATTATCCAGGCTTGGATGGCGGCAAACAGGCTTTGTCTGAATGGAGACAAGACAGAAATACTACTGGTCGGCCCCAAACAAGTCCTCAACAAACTGGATAGCATCCTTCAACATTGACAATGCGATTATCACCACTGCAGCAGCTGCCAAAACATTAGGGGTATACTTAGACTCCACACTCTCCATGTCACGTCAAGGGAACACAATTTCATCCTCTGCTGCACTAACCACCAAGATCATTAACGTTGTCAAACCCTAACTCTCTCCCAAAAACTGCCTAGCCATAGCAAGAGCCACCGTGGGAGCGAGACTAGACTACTGCAACATCCAATTCTTAGGCACTTCATCCAAAAACATGACTAAACTACAAACCACTCAAAACAATTCTATAAGCGCAGCCCTTGGCATTCCCAAGAGAGAGCACATCTCCCAGGCCAGACGAAACACCAACTGGCTCCCAGTGAGAGAGCACATTCTCTTCAAGACTCTCTCCATCACTCACTCCTGCTATCCCAAACGGCCTCGCCATACCTATCAGAAACCATTCTCAGAGCCACCTCAAACAGACTGAAACTAACCTAACACTGCAACCAGCTAGCGATTGCAACATACAAAAGACTCAAAGCAGGTGGCTCCAGCTTTGCTGTCCTAGCCCCCAAGAATTGCAATGCACTCCCACCTGCCCTCAGGAAAAAGCCCTCCATCACTCTTTCCCGCAAGACACTCAAAACACAACTCTTCCGCTATCCCAGCACCTACCTCAGGATGACTCATTCATTTGTACCGCTACCACTGCTTGTTAGCCGAAAGCAGTCTGTGTACCATCTCACTATGAAAAATGGCTGATTCTCTATTTAAACTGTTTGTCCCATCCTAGATCAGTCACTATGTTAGTTGTTTCACTATGTTAAACGGTCTGTCTGTCCAAGATAAGTATCCCGTAACAGCGCCACGATGCCCTTGGGTCGCTGGCGCTTTATAAAGCCAAATAAATAAAATAAATTTGAATAAACATCAAAGAATTCCAAGAAGGCGGAAGGAACACCTTCCTCCAGCATAAGCTGCCTAATTTCAATATCAAAGGCTCCATGGATCTGCATTCCTTTTGTAATCAGCTGGTGGCAGTGCATACTAACGAGATAATTTAGGCAAGCCTGAAGGGGCTTGGTTGCCGGCAGAGACAACAGGAATGCGGGACTAACACCCCTTTGGTATGCAATGTGTCCACTTGAAGCTAGTTTCCACCTCTCTGTATGAAAGGCAGTGAATGGCCTGTCTGGGTCCAGCAGTTGCTGCAGGTGTCCCTGAAGAGCAGACGCTTTTCAGAGGGGACATGTATGTGGTTTGGGGGAGAAAGGAAGTCTGCTCCCAGCACAAACTTCAAGGGAACCATGCACTTTAATCAAGAGTCACAGATGACTCAGTTAACCAGAGAGACACTTTCTACAACAGACAGGAAGATGGGTGGGACATAGGTATATGTTGTCACCCCTTGTCTGTCCTGTTGAAGAGCGCTCTGGTCCTGACTTCATGCATAACAGGAGATTGTTGGTGGGGACCCAGGATTGGTATATTAAGGTAGGGTTAGTCTGCACAAATCACTGGGGCCCATTTGGCTTTAAAAGAGGGCTGAACCCCTCACTTAGCAGATCATCTGAAGACTTTGCAAGGAGTAACAAGAAGTATTCATTTGGACCCGGGCTGACGGTACAGTCTACCTTACATCTTCCGCCATTGAAGGAAGGCCAGGAGTTCCAAGAGGGAAGAAAGATCCCTCCCCTATACATCTCCCAGGGAACAGAGGGAGATACTGTACTCAGAGGACCCGTCCAGCAGTTCCAGAACTGGTACCCAGCCAGCACACAGCGTGCTCTGCTAGGTTCTGCCAGAAAGCTTCGTAGGTGGGAAGTGCCGGAGAGTCTCTGGACAAAGGACAAGGCCGTTGCCTGCAACCACTCTTCTAAGCTTTGGGCCATCCGCCTTGAAAGGACATGAGCCCTGCTAAGAAGCTAGAAGGAATGCCAAAGAAGCATCATCCAGCATCCATCTTATAAGGACATTTTGGAGACAGTCGAGTCCTCGAACCGCATCCGGCTGCACTGCTGACTGTTGTCACGCTGCAGTCACAAGAGGCGTCCAAGCCGCCTCGACCAGCATTCCAGATCTGCCAACCAGCACAGAGACAACGATTCCTGGCCCTGAGCTACCGCGCCAGACAGCCTGCAGACGTCCGTACACCATCACTAGCCCAACTGCCTGCCGCCTGGTACCCGCGGATGTCTCTTGCCACTAACTCTGTCTCAAGGGCTGCAAAGCACACTGAATCTGTCTTGAGGCTGTTGAGCACCAAGAACTTCTTCAGTTTAGTTTAGTTTAGTTTATTATTTTGTTATGCGCTCCAGACCTGAGGGTATTCAGGCGCAAGGCATAAGGATATTTAAAGCTTGGTTACAACATGTAAAATACATTTGTGTGCAGGTGCCGATTGGTTACATATGGGCACAATAAGGTTACGATACATACAGGCAGGTACATTGAAGGCATGCAAAGTTTTACAAAGTAGTTGGTGCGGTTGGTGCATGCAGTGTAGAGAGAGGTGCCGAAGTAAGTTAGCAAGGTATATGCCTAGATGTCGGCATCCTTGAGCCAACTAGTGATACTCTGGCGGAACTTGTGATAGGTTTGATCGATTCTTAGAGGGGATGGTAGTGAGTTCCATAGGAGTGCTGCCTTGACCTGGAAGCTGCTGCCTCCGATTTTGGCACGTTTGTATCTGGGGACCCAGAGGTAGTTGGTGTTGGCGAATCCGGTGATTCTTGTGGTAGGCTTCAAAGTGAATCTGTTGGATAGGTAACGGGGTGCTGCATTGTTCAAGCATTTGTGGGTGAGGGAGGCAGTTTTTAGTTTTATTTTATCATGAGTGGAAAGCCAGTTGTTGGCTCTTCTGGTATTAGATATGTGTTCTCTCTTGGGGATTCCTAGGGCTGCTCTCAGCGCATTATTTTGTAGGAGTTGGATTTTTTTGATGGTTTGTTTATTGGCTCCTATGTAAAGAGCGTTGCAGTAGTCCAGCCTGGATAAGATGAGGGCTCTGGCTAGGGTGATGCAACTGTCCTGTGACAGGAAGGCCTTGCCAGCTCTAATCAACTTGCATGTATATGCTGTGGCCGAGGCCAAGGCATTGACCTGCTTGCTGAAGGAGAGAGTGGAGTCCAGATAGAAACCCAGGGTTTTAACCTCCTTGGCGACAGTAATAATATTATTGTCTATGTTGAATGCTGAGTATTCGGGGCTGAGTTTTTTGAGGGTTGAGGGAGTGCCCAGGATGATGATCTCTGTTTTGTCATCATTCAGGCATAGACCGTGGGTGGCCATCCATGCCTGAATGATGAGATATATCCTGTTCACCAAGGCCAAATCCTTGTCGTAATCACCGGTAAGCGGTAGGAGAATCTGTGTGTCATCTGCATAGTTAGTGTAGGTGACACCCAGAAGTTCCAGATCATCGAAAAGGGGCTTGGTAAAGATATTATAGAGGGTGGGTGAGACGCAAGATCCCTGGGGCACTCCTCAGGTTATGGGGATGGGGGTGGCTGCTGCCATAGGAGAGAAGACTCTCATAGTTCTGTTGGTTAGGAAAGATTGTATCCATGCTATGGCTTCTTTGGAGAAGTGAGCTGCCGAGTCCAGGTGGCTGCATAGGACTGTTTGGTCGACCAGGTCAAAGGCAGCTGATAAGTCCACGAGTAGAAGGAGGGCCGATTTCCCTTCTTCCCGGAGTTCATCTATCTGTGACTTGAAGTCTAGGAGGGCTGTTTCTGTCCCATGTTGGGGCCGGAAGCCTGATTGCCTAGTTCCTAGTAGAGAGTTGGTTTACAAGTATTTCTGTATCTGGGAGTATGCCATTTTATCTAAGATCTTTAAGAGAAAGGGCACTGTAGTAATCGGGCGGTAATTGGTGGGTACTAGTGGGTCAGGGGACTACTTTTTCAGTAGAGGAAGCACCCATGATTCTTTGAGGTTGGATGGGATGGTATTGGTGAAGAAGGATGAGTTGATAAGTTTTGTGATAAAGGGGGCCAGATCTCTGGCTGCATCCTTTAGAAGTTGAGCGGGGCATAGGTCACCTTGACAGTTGGTGGGTTTGAGAGATAGTATGGTATTTTCTGTTTCTTTTATGGTGACTTTGGAAAACTTAAATCTGGGGTGATTGGTAGAGTTACTTGGTTGCTCTAGGTTGACGCTAATGGGCTTGCTGCCGGCGAGTGTGGCTTTTTTCTTGGCAATTTTAGTTTGAAGGGTAGTGACTTTTTTGGCTAGAGCTTGTGTATGTTGGAACACCAGAGTTGGTCTTTGATGCAGTTGTCTGGCACCGGGATGGGTGCGTCTAGCTCTTTGAGGATGACAAAGAGTTCTTTCGTGCTAGAGTTGGCTTGGGCAATTCTAGCGTTGTAAGTTTCGCATTTAGCTAGGTTGATTTCTTTTTTGTATAGGGCTGTGATGGAGCTGAGGTTGGCTTTGTTTTTGTCAGAAGGTTGTGCTCGCCAGGATGTTTCACAATGCCTTTTTTGTTTGCGTAATGGTACACCAGGTACATTGTGGTTCTGCCCCCCTGGTCCTTCTTCGAAGGCCCCTAGAGACAGTTACGACCCTTTGACCCATTGGTGCTGGAACTGAATAACCTTGAACCTTAAGACTGATTACTTTACGAACTACCCTCCTGTCAATATCCAGAATGCATCCCTTTCCTTCGTGAAACTGTCTGTCCCCTGTGCTCCTTTACAGGGTGGTTGTATTGTAGTGTGCTCGAACTGTCTGTTGTAGTAATAATAAAGTAGATATTTATATACAACCTTGGATGGACAGTCCATTTTATCCTTGGGACATAATTGTATTTCCGCTGTGTTGCAACTAACCAACGATCCACAACCTTGCAGAGATAAGCCTGCCGTTCCACCCACGTTACCAAAATTGGACAAGGAGGTCTTATTATTCACTTGTATTCCAATCTGTTCAGATCCCTTCTGGTGTACTAGAGATGTGGGGTTGATTGATGGTTTAGAAACCGATATTCATCCCTGTGAGCATATGGTCCTTTGGATATCGAATAACTCTGACAACAATTAATATAACCAGCTCAGGAAGATGGCACAGGTTGCTGTTTTAATACCAATTATCTAAAGAAGGGAGTTACAACAGACATCAATGAATGTTCGCTTGAGCTCTCAATGCATTTCACATAAAAAGAACCTTTTATATAAAAAATACATCAGACGTGACATCATACTACATGGCAAATGATAAAAACCCACAAGGTGTTGTGATACGCTCAAGGGGAACATCTAAGTATACTTTCTATAAGGGGTGGGATTGTGATGTGATATCTACTGTCAGCCAGACAACTTATGCATAACTCTAAAACATGTCATCTTCAACACTGTTAAGTACACAGTATATCATTGGTCTTCAAACTATGAGGCCCTTTGTTGTACGGCCCTCTATAATTGGTTGGCACACTCGTGCCATGTCTGGAACATTCAGTTGAATTAGCAGCACGTAAGCTCAAGCCCAGGTGCCAGAAGGTGGACTTGACTTTACCTCCCCACCCAATTAGCCCATCATCTCTCATCACCCATGCCTTCCCTTCTGCCATGGATATTGTCTTTGAACTTGGTCTTGCAGTGTATTCTTGTCTCTGGGAATATAAGGGAATGTGAGCATGCACTATCGCTGTTCTAGGACTCCAAGCTCAACTCTATTTCCATCCTTGGCTCACAGGCAGGACAGGAGACCATAATTTGGTCCATTGTGCAGCATTCAAATGGCTTAAATGAATAAAACTTGGCAAGTATGATGTTCTTTCTTTACACCTTAACAAGGGATGACTCAGCTTCTCATGTTCACTGCCTTTGAGAATAGATAACCTGCCGTGGTTGCCCCCGTTTTGACACCAGGCCAGACAGCCTTGCCATTCCTTTCCACAATCTCAGCTAATTCTTGTTGTGACACAGCTCTCGGCCTTCCCTCTCCATGTGTCCGGGCTTACGAAATTCATGACACCGATGTCCAGTTGCTATACAATGGTGGCTTCACCTGCTGTCTATTCACTACATATAACCAATTGGATTTGAACACCATGCACTCCAAATATGTAGAAATAGGTAAAAATATTAGTTCATTCAATTCAGATATGTAATAAACAAAGTTAAGGTGCAGAGGAGAAACAACAGCCCTGGCATATGGGTTGCCAATGCAATAAGACACAAATAAGTTCCCAGTTAGGGAACTCCCATCCCCTGCACACTATCAATGGATAGATAAGCCCAGTAGTTTTAGAGTAGAGTAGAGTAGTTTTACTTTTTCAGTAAATATCTTTTCTGTAGGTCTGAGGTGCAAATTTCATACATAATAATCAAAGTCTTTTTTCTTTATCAAATTTTTCTCAAAAGAAGAATTTATTCAAAACATATATGCCCAACGCGTTTCGAGATCATTCTCTTCATCAGGGGCTGAAAGTTCATTCAATTTTCATCAATCTACAAATATTCAGAAAAAGAAAACACATATGTATACATCAGTAAATCATCTAGACCCATAATTTTATGCAGATATCCAAATTCAATCACCTTCTGGCTAAATAATAGTCATTTTTGATACAGTCCAAAGAACCTAAAATGTTTTCTCACAATGTGCCATTTTTAACAAACAAAGTACATTTGTACAAAACCTAAATTGTAGGTGCTATAGTGGTTCATAGACTGTAAGAATTGTCTAGAGGTTTGGCCGACCATTCAACAGAATCAATGTTAAGTATATCAAAAGACAGTGTGGTTGACCTTCATTGAACCACATGGTGAACACGCGGCCCTCTTCCCACTATTTACGACTTAGGAAGGCACACTGATCAGCACACGGTATGCCCAGTTCCTAAATTACTATGTTTATTTGAAATACACTGTCTTTTGATATACTTAACATTGATTCTGTTGAATGGTCGACCAAATCTCTAGACAATTCTTACAGTCTATGAACCACTAAAGCACCTACAATTTAGGTTTTGTACAAATGTACTTTGTTTGTTAAAAATGGAACATTGTGAGAAAACATTTTAGGTTCTTTGGACTGTATCAAAAAAATGACTATTATTTAGCCAGAAGGTGATTGAATTTGGATATCTGCATAAAAGTATGGGTCTAGATGATTTACTGATATATACATATGTGTTTTCTTTTTCTGAATATTTGTAGATTGATGAAAATTGAATGAACTTTCAGCCCCTGATGAAGAGAATGATCTCGAAACGCGTTGGGCATATATGTTTTGAATAAATTCTTCTTTTGAGAAAAATTTGATAAAGAAAAAAGACTTTGATTATTATGTATGAAATTTGCACCTCAGACCTACAGAAAAGATATTTACTGAAACAGTTATTCCTACTACTCTAAAACTACTGGGCTTATCTAGCCATTGATAGTGTGCAGGGGACGGGAGTTCCCTAACTGGGAACTTATTTGTGTCTTATTCACTACATATAGCCATCTTCTAAGATTATTTAATATAGTTGCGTTGCTACATCTGTACAGTTATTGAATGGCTTGCATTTCTGCAGTGTGTCACACATGTGCAATCTTCTCTACGCATATGAAAGTTTACTTGATTCTTAACTTCGTCATCAGTTTCTGTAAGATCCGCACATTCTCTTCAGCCAGTATTCTCAGTGCATCACGCTCGTCACTCGTGACATCACCAGCTCCTCTTTCACTCTTCTCATGTTCCTTCAGGGAGTTCCTCCCTCAGATTATCATCTCTTCGGGAACACATTTGATAGGGTTTTCTCAGTGGATATTTCTTTTTTAGAATATTTTTTTGAATATTCGCTGTAGTATGGTCACAACTGCGGGTGTCAAACATTGCACAATCTCAGGCTACCAACACATAGGCGGTAGGGGGGGTGGTATTTCTTGCAGAGGCATGTAACTGCTCCTCTACATTCCCCCCACTGGTCGAGTCCTCAACCACTTCCTCCATTGTCTCCACATCTTGATATTTTCTTTTTGAAGAAGTGCTTATTTGGAGTCCAGATCTTCATCACCCCACTCAGGATGCCGGCTGATTTGACCTGTTCATCCACACTCCAAGTCATGTAGTTGCACTGTCCATTCGGATTACGATAGACCCATCGTCCCACGTACTTGTTGTGATTCTTTGGATACAGGAACTTCGTTCCTTCAGGTGCTGCAATGCTGGCCTCTGTATATTTTCTGACATCTTCATCAGTCAACTCCCTGGGTCCAAACCCAGATTCAACATTGATCATGATTTCCATTCCTATTGCCTTCATTGCCATCTTCTTACATTGGGTAATGATTATTTTGGTCACACAGAATCCAAACATCACCATCAGCAACACTGCTCCAAGAAACATGAATATGTTCACCATCCACTGCGGAATCCATGAGAATATGGAAGCAAACCAACTGTCATCTCTAATGTCTTCCTTCTCGTCTTCCATCTGGTTATGCAGGTTAATTAGCAACATTATGGCCTTTGACAAGGTCTCATTTTCGTCATTGTGAGAAGGTATGAACGTGCAACATGATGGCCCAATTTTGGCGCAAACCCCTCCTTCCATCCCTATGATCTTCTCAAGGACATATCTGTTCTGTAGTGTCATTAGTCGTATGGTCTTCAGCTCTTCCTTGATAGCATTAAATCCTTTATGGTGGTGTTGAGTGTCTGCAGAAGGTCCCATCTGGTAATTTGCAACCATTTAGAAATGACCAGCATCTGGATCCCAGGCAAGATAGTCGTACAAATTGAAGCAGTCTTGCTGAACAACCTGTGCTCATAAGGAATGGAATCATATGCTTCTATTGACTTGGCTTAACAGTAATTCTCTCTTCTGGTGCGATTGACAAATTCAAGCGAACTTCTTTTCCTTAAATGGGCATCTACTTTGGAAATTCTCCAATGTTCAGGTCACTCTGAGGAATCACTAATGCTGGAACATGAATGAGCACCAAGGAACACGTTCCTCCCCAATCCTTGGGCAGCTTCATGTAGGCCCTAGGCCAAAAGCCCAATATTGATCCATCAGGACGGCTGTCCCTGCTCCCATCCTGGAAACATCAACTGTAGTTTTGCAGTCTTTGTTATCTCCCACATGATTCTTTCCATGTCTCTGGAAGCAAAATGTTGCATTCACCAATGGGATCACAATAATTGGACCTGATTCATCTTCTACCCATGTCACTCGTTTGGCATGCTTGGCCCATGACTTCAAACATCCAGTGTTCACTCTCTGTACCACTTGTACATACTCTGTCTTCAGTAGGTGAGCTGCACAGGACACCAGTCCTTCTTCCCATCCTTTCTTGGAATTTACTTGTCCATAAACTAAGACTTGAGTTTGGTTCGAACATCCAGGCGATCCAGCTATTTCTGTTCTATCAGGGCAGTTAATTATCTTCCTCTATACTATGACCACCTTTTCCTGTTGTGCTGCAGGATACACAAGCATTATGCTTTTCCATTCAGGTTCCTTTTCCATCTGTGTAGTCTTGATATAATCATCCTGGAACGGAAATGACCATTTCGACCTCCATCGCAAAGTGGCCCAACTTCTGTGAAATTGTCCTCTGGTCATACATGCTGCAAGATGAACAAGACCCCTGGCATTGTGTTCTGGAACTTCTCTGGAGATGAAAGTTCATACTGCATTCATAGCATAGGGTATGAGAGTGCAGACGTAGCAACTTTTCTTAGATGTTCTCTCTCCCTCCTTTCTCATGTGCTGATACCACATGTTATTACCCAAGTGTGCTGCATTGTCTAGATAGGTATTTATCCCCTCAGTATCTTCCTCTGCATTTCTCTTATGTCTCCCAAATGAAAAGGTTGTGTAATACTCATGAAGCAGTTGTAAACAAATATATGTACCCCTAAGGGGAAAAGTTTCAAACTAAACACTTAGTGGGACAGATGCATAACTCTATATATGTCCAGAAGAGTTTATGAAAGGTTGGTCTCATAAGTAAGAGATCCAAAGAATGAATCCGAGTACGCTACCCACTCACAGTGTCTGTGTATTAAAAAACAATTATTTATTTACTAAACATATTTGGCATGTGATAAACATATAAGACAAACTAAATGTAAAGACATATACCAAATGATAGCAGCTTATGGTGACATCATACAAATACATTAAGAAAACACATCATATCATACAAAGTTGAGTATACGTATCATTTATCATTTCATTGACACAACGTGTGTAATGCACAAAATTAAGTATAGATATCAATTATCATTTAATTGACGTATTTGATATGCCTAAAATACAAAATGATTTAAATTGAACAGTGAATGTCCTCTAGGAAAGTAGTTTCAATATGTACAGTGAATATCTCAGGGTCATAGGATGGAAGATATCTTTGCCTTTGCCAACATGGCAGAGACTGACTAAAAAGGGTCTGCAAAACCAGGAACCGACTTGATCAGGTGTTCCTGGTTGGTTTAATGTTTCGGGGGTGTTAGGATGAAACACGTCCGCCTTCATCAGGGCTCCATATGGGCGACCATGTGGGAAGTACAAAGAGCCCCTGCCAGTGCTATTTATCCCAAATGCTCAGCTGTCATTCATAGAAAGGCTTGATACTGGTCAAAGTGGGTCATCACTTGGGTCCCAAAGAAAAGGTGGAGGGGACCCGGACAGTCGATCAGTTTATCTGGAATTTCAGTCTGTTGGCTGGGTGGATGTGCCTGCCGGGCCTGGTATTGGCTCACTCCAAAAAATTGTGCCCCAAATGTTGGTAGTGTGTACCGAATGTTGACTCCTAAAAGGATCCGCTGTTGGTCCTGATGGGTTGCCTCTCATATGTCATATATCTGCTATCCGGCGAGCGTGCCTACAGTGAGACTGTCAATACTCATGAAGTAGGTCAAAAGCAGTTCTCACAGTGGGGCGAACCATAGGGACCTCTACCTCCGTGGAAGTAAGCAAATCAAAAGCAGTTTTCATAGTGGGGAGAACCATAGAGGCCCTTGCCTCAGTGTGAGTACTAGTATGATAGAGGCTGTGAAACAGAACAAATAGAAAGACAAAAAGTGTAATCGTGAAGGCATGTTGTATGCACCAAAACATTGGCATCCACCTTTTGCACCATCCTTGGACTCGTTGCACTTATTCATTCTCTAGAACCATGCCAGTGCCTAAATTTCTAATTTTGAATATAATTTTCAAATTTCTTTACACCTGCAACTGTAAAGTTTGCTCAATGATTGCAATTAGAAGCCTTCTAATCACAGGGCCATTCCTAGGACCCTATAAAAAAGTGTGAATATCAATGTCTCTTCTGACAAGAGCAGGATAAGCTTGAAGTATAAATACAAAAACAGCAAGCACAAGCGATGCACATCACTACCAGTAAGAATCATATGTTTAACTGTTTGTATAGAGGGTTTGTGCGGTATTCAGGGAGTTTAACTTCTGCGACAGGATTGAATTCCAATAAGCAAACTTGATCTATGCACCTTATCGCATCTCAATTGTCTGAAGGGTATCCCCCATACTCTAAAAAAGCCATAGATATGATAAAGACACGTATGGGTTGCAGCAATTGCTCAATATATTACTATACAGTTATGTCCACTGGTTAACAGGTGCTTTGGCCTTAGGGCCTTCTTCAAAACCGGACATCTACTTATTGAACAAAATCATAACACCATATATATTACATTTGCAAATCCAAGACAGAGATAACAGGTTGGAGTAAGATAAGATCTGGAGGTAAAATACCAAAGAGAACGACAAACAATAAGAACAATTGTTTAAAAAAAAAGGGGTTGAAAAAATCCAAAAATACTGTTACATACATCTCATCATGGACAAAACTTGACCAATTTAGTTCTGTGTTAAAGAACTGTAATAAATATTACTTCCCGGGAGTAATCAATGATTGAGATCCATATAAGACAACAGGATTACATATCCTCACATCATTGATCATTGGTACCTGATTAACATAGAGCATTCTTTCTGTTGATGTAAGTTAAAGTAATTATCCTCTAGTAATACACAGCAAAAATTAGTTTTGCACATCAATCATCAATCATCAATTGCGTCCTAATTATCAAAGGATAATCATTCCATTATGAGATTATACAGAATCAAACGGACCATTCGAACCACATCATAAACCTCTTTAGATCCATTAATGTCAAAATCTTACCACGCAATCACCTTTTATGTACAGTACTCATCCAAAAGTCTTAAAGCATCAGTCTGTTACATTGATGAAAGTGAATTGTCAAATTCCAATCCCGTGAAATCCCTCGTTGTACTATTAAAGTAAACAATGTGTACTAAAACCATACTACATTTCCTATAGTGCTTCCAAAATGTCTAAGTGTTTATGCCAAGGATTACCCTGATTACTCTGTGATTAGCTAATTTGCTTAATATTAGTGATCCATATTGGTCTACAAGATTTAGAACTTCTTCATAAACACCTCAGCCTCACAGTATCCTGGTTTGTGTTGACACATTCTTGACAGTACATGTGCCTTATGTGTGGTTACCCCCAGGGTCCCCATACGTGTACCACTGATTAGCAAACTAACTGTAGTTCCACTGCTCATTCTCGAAAAAATCTGTAACTGGTTAATCATCACATTCTTTTCCCAAATTATCTGACCAAGTCAACATGTTCCTAGAAAGTGGCCATTTTCCACAAACTTACCATATTCACAGAGTTTAGATCCCCTCTCGGCCACGATCCGAGTAACAATCGTGGCCGCCATCTTTAGTGTGCTATTTATCTTCCAGCCGGTATTATATATATATGTTTAACTGCTTAGAACAGGTATGCATCACAAAATGAATCTGGATACTGCTCTCGTTTCCAATTTCTGATCAAGAACTGACGTTTAGGCATAACTTTGATGCTTCAATGTGCTTCTAAAGTTCATTTTTGGGCTACTAAAATTCTCAGTAAGTCTTTGCAATCCTGCTAAAATATCTATACAGAGTGACCACTGAATTTTAGTCCAAGCTAAATCTGTCTCAACCACTGGTCTTTGCTTGATCATCATTCTTCTTTGTCATCGAACAAGTCTGCACATGCTGAAAAACTTCTTCTTCTCTTGCTTCTGGATTGGCAACAATGGAAGGGCAGGTCTCACCTTTATAGGCTTTTACATCGCCCAAGTGAAGCCAGACCCTCAGTAGGGTGTTGGTTCACATGTTGAGGCTGGGGGGCATGTGAGGAATTCGACCATCTGCACGGGGAGAGTGCGCTCGCCTTGGCTTTTTAATAATGAAAATGAATGATGGGAGTTCAGTCTCAGAGAAATGTATGAGGCCCTTCTGTGGACATTTCATCTGCTTCTGCACAAAACGCATAGTCACATGTACTCTGGGAAGACACAGCCTACAGGGGCTGTTTTCCCCTGTCATATTCAGCTGGAAAGTGACAGCCCCGGGTACATCAAAGCATTCAAAGAAGGGGGAAGGCACACCCTCCTCCAGCCATGAAGGGCCTAATTTAGCTATCAAAGGCTCCATGGATCTGCATACCTTTTGTCTAATTTGGCTGCTGGCAGTGAATACTAACGAGATGATTGAGGCAAGCCTCAAGGGGCTTGGTTGCCGGCAGAGAAAACAGGAAGGCCGGACTAACACCCCTTTGTTATGCAATGTGTCAACTTGAAGCTAGTTCCCACCTCTCTGTATGAAAAGCAGTGAATGGCCTGTCTGGGTCCAGCAGTTACTGTAGGTGTCCCTGCAGAGCAGACCCATTTCAGAGAGGAGATGTATGTGGTTTGTGGGGGACAGGAAGTCTGCTCCCACCACAAACTTCAAGGGAACCCCGTGCTTTCATTAAGAGTCACAGTGGGCTCAGTTAACCAGAGAGACACTTTGATCTACAACAGAACGAAAGATGAGTGGGATTTAGGTATATGTCATCACCCCTTGTCTGTCCTGTTACAGAGCACTCTGGTCCTGACCTCATGCATAACAGAAGATTGCTGGTGGGGACCCAGGATTGGTTCATTAAGGTAGGCTTAGCCTGCACCAATCACTGGGACCCATTTGGCTTTAAAAGAGGGCTGAACCCCTCACTTAGCAGATCATCTGAAGACTTTGAAAGGAGTACGAAGATTTGGATCCGAGCTGAAGGTAGAGTCTACCTTACATCTTCCGCCAGTTAAGGTAGGCCAATAGTGCCAAGAGGGAAGCAAGATCCCTCCCTGAACATCTCTCAGGGAACAGAGGGAGATACCGGACTCAGAGGACCCACTCAGCAGCTCCAGAACCGGTAAACAGCCAGCACACAGTGTGCCCTGATAGGTTCTGACAGCAAGCTTCCTAGGTGGGAAGTGTGATGCTGGAAATGCATCGGAGGGACAGGGCCTCCGTATACTTGTCCTTTACTGCCTTTTTATCGTGTGTTCTGTCATGTTTTCCGCACAGGAGTTCATGTGGGACTCCTGGCGGTGCAGCTCTCTCTCTTTTGGTTTGGTGACCAGACCCATGGGATACCCTTACGGCACCCATGGGTGGGGGTACAACCCTGTGCCCCTAGTGTATGTTTTTGGGCACCTGTGGGTGGCCCGCAGAGCAGGGTATGGGCTGGTGGCAGCTCCATGCTGAATTTGACAGGCGCTCTGAGTATCCTCCATTTTGGGATACCCAGGCCCTGCCACTGGAATCAGTTGATTCCTGATAGAAAACAAGATGGCCCATGTGGCCTCTTGCTTTCTATTGCCGGTTACCTTGTTTTCCCAAAGTCCTGGGAAGCCCTGACTCTGTCCCTTCCCCCTGACTGGCTGTTGGGTGGAAGTTCCATATATGGTGTTGTTGAGAAGTCCAGTCCAGACTGGCTGGAGCCTTCGCAGTGACTGTATGTTGTGGGTACACCCTGTGGGTGGGACCTGGGTGAATGGAGTGTGTGACCAATATGCACTTCTTGTTGTGGCTGTCTGGTTTCTGGTATGAGAGACAAAGACTGAGACAGCCCTGCCCGAAACTGGCCTGAATGCAGTGTGTTGTGTTGAATGGCTGGGTACTTGTCCCAATCCACATTCCTTGTTGTGAGTGTCTGAGAGGGAGGAGGCTGGCCTGAATGCACTGTGTGCCTGATTGGCTGACTGACTGCATGAATGCCCTTCTGTATGATTGGCTGCTGCGTGTGACCCAGCAGTGTGGATGAGAGACATGATAGTATATCTGGGGACCTCTCACCACTGAAAATTGTTCAGAACCTGTGTCTACACTTGAAGAGTAACTGGAACTGCTGATCCTCGATGCCCAGCTGGAAGAAGAAGACTTGCTGTTGCATTTGTTTCGACCTGATCTGAAAGCTGCCGAATTCGTCGAAGACAGATCCGAGAGAGGACCTGGTAAGGCGCCCTCTTCCCGTGCTCCGAGGGACCATCGAGCACTGCTAACCTTCGCCGAAGCTCCCTGGAAGTCAGACCCTCGGAAGGCTGCCGATCTGAGACGGGACTGCCGAGGAGAACGAAGCAAAGCACCCAGACTTCACAGCTGTCGAAGTCTATTGTCGTCGACCAAGGTTCGCAGGTTTGTGTAACCACTGGAGGCCCATCGAAGTTGTGTCGCCCAGCCGTGGGGACCACTTGACGCTGTGCCACCGACAACCGGAGCCGCCCGCTCCTTTGCCTAAGAACATTTGAATCGAAGGACTCCCTTGTCCGCAACGTCGACAGCTTTGTCCCACCGGAGAAAGTCGAGGACGACCAACGCGCCGAGGAGAATCTGCCGGTAGGTTTCCCACCACCTAAAGGCCACAAAGACTTCGACGACTCGACGCCCTTGTTGGGCCACAGTTCTTCTGAAACTCTTTGTGGTCCTGAACAATCCATCGCCAAGGTGCCCCACACACCTCATCCTCACAGGACATCGCTGACGAGCACCGCCTGGATCAACGTTGTGGTCTCTGCACCCTTGAACTTCTAATCGACGCCGTCGACGCCAAGTTCACCATCTTCGACGCCTCTCGATGATCCGTGGCTCCTGCTTTAAAGGGAGTCATTCAAGAAGGATCCTTCGACGCGTCTTCGAAGAACTCTACTCCACCAGGTACATTGGGGGGGTAAAACATTATAGGAGGAAATAAGACTATTGAACAATATATGGACTGGGCTTGTGCTATATATCTTTATTTTACAGGTTGCCCAGGTGGGGGGATCTCCACACAGAACTGTGCCTATTGGTAGGGGCCAGTATTCTGCCCATTGTTTCAACCCTCTTGCGTTCCCTCGTATCTCTATTGCGGGTTCCCTTGTTATTGATCTGTGTGACATTTTAACCGTGCAGTTGATGCACTTTAATGAGATTTGATAACATTGGTGATACCACTTTAGAAATGTATACATTTATCATTGTTGATTTCCGAATACAATGTGCGTTATTGTGATCGTGTACATACCTTTGAATATTAATTATATAAAGACTGTGTTTTCAGTAATACAGTGTGTGGACATTCCTTTGTGGGGGTTCGGGGACTACACTGTACTTAAGAACCAGCCTGCATCACCTCCTGAGAAGCTAGGCCTTGATTGCTCGACTATGTTACCAATAATAGAGAATCTTTGCTGGGGTCCTCTGTGCCTCTCCTCTACCATATAGAGAGCAGAAGTACAGACACCCCCCTCCGGTCCTTTACAGGAAGTGCTAGAGAGTCTCTGGACAAAGGACAATGCTGTTGCCTGCTAACACCCTCTTGAACTTTGGGCCGTCCACCTTGAAAGGACACAAGCCCTGCGAAGAAGCTAAGAGGAGTGCTACTCAAGGATCATCCAGCATCCATCTTTTTAAGGACAATTTAGAGACAGTCGAGTCCTCGAACCGCATCTGGCTTCACCGCTGACTTTTGTCACGCCGCAGTCACCCGAGCCATCCGAGAGACCTCGGCCAGCTTTCCAGATCCACCAACCAGCACATAGACAAGGATTCTTGGCCCCGAGACGCCACGCCGGACAGCTTGCCGACGTCCATCCAGCCTCACTTGCCGAACAGTCTGCCCCCTGGTACCTGCAGCTGTCTCCCACCACTAACTCTGTCTCACAGGCTGCAAAGCGCCCTGGAACCACATTGACGCTGTCAAGCACCAAGAACTTCTCCAGTACCAGGTGCATTGTTGTTCTGCCCCCCCTGGTCCTTCTCCGAAGGCTGCTAGAGACAGTTATGACCCTTTGTCCCTTTGGTGTTGAAACCAAAAAATCTTGAACGATAAATCTGATTACTTTACCAACTACCCTCCTGTCATTATCCAGAGTGCATCCCTTTCCTTTGTGAAACTGTCAGTCCTCTGTGTTCCTTTACAGTGTTGGCTGTAATTGTAGTGTGCTAGAGCTGTCTGTTGTACTAATAATCAGGTAGATATTGTCATACAACCTTGACTGGACAGTCCCTTTTATCATTGGGTCATAATAGTTGCAACTAACCAACGATCCACGAACTTGCAGAGATAAGCCTGCCGAACCGTTCACATTACCAAAATTGGACAAGGTGGTGTTATAATTTAATCCAGAGGCGTGGGATTGATTGATGGTTTAGAAACCGACAATTATCCCTGGACCACTGGTGGCCTGGAAGTTTATTCGTAACAGCTACTTACTGTGATCACGTTACACTGAGTCCTACACTTCCTCGTCCCTGGCCTGGATTCTCTCCCTCTTACTTCAGAGTGACATTGCTGGGCTTTTGTACTGCTGGTTCAGGACTTGCTAGCTGGAAAAGGAGACTCACTGAGGCCGGCCACTGCAAAATCATTTTTTGGCCACTCGGGTGCCAGTATTGGAGGAAGTGATGCTTCAAAATGTTAGTATTTGTTTGTATTTATTTAGTAATGAGGAGAACAAATCTAAAAAGAAATGCCGAACAGATGATGCATAACATATGGTGGAGGCATTCTCAAGGTAAGGCTCTTTAACAAGTACAATGATTGTATGGATGACAGTTGACCGGGGGAGAAACGATGAGGCAAAGGAATACAGACAGTATACATGGACTGAGTAGCATACATAAGGTAGACATTGGGCCCATCTTTATAATTATAATTGCTCTTTTATAAAGCGTGAGGATGGGATTTGAACCTGCCTTGCTCTGTGTTGTCTTGCTTCCAAGACAAGCACAATGACCCTGAGCTATACTCCCTTCTTTACAACATCTTATTGAGTCATTACTGGGACAGGCAGAGTGGGCGGTCGACAGGATTGAGTGTGCCCCTTGACCATCAACAAGTGGAGCTTGAAGCTGGTCTTGAAAAGTTCAATTGATTGAATGTATTTACTGGCCACAACGAGAGGATTTCAGTGGAGTAGAGCTCGTAGTGAGAAGCAGCGAATCGAGGAGTGGCGCAAGAGGAGCAAGGGGCAGATAGTTTGTTGAGAGATGAGGATTGCAAAATTCAAGAGCGAGATTATATAGCGATGCAGTCAGTAAGGCGGTGGAGGGTAAGGTCATACATTGTTTTAAAGACGAGCAATCAAAGCCTAGAGAGAAAGAGAGAGAGAGAGAGAGAGAGAGAGAGAGAGAGAGAGAGAGAGAGACATTTTGCATAGGGAGCCATCCAGGATGATCATGGTGCAATAGAGGGTGTGGGATGAGAAGGTCACAGTTTCAAGTTCTTTAGTTGTTGGGGGCGTGACGGGATCAATGGGAGCACAGTATGGACTCACTGAGCACAGGATGGGTATCCGTTCAGTGGGGAAGTGAGTGAGCAGTGGAATAGTGAAGAAAGGGTAGGATAGCAGGAGGAGAAGAGAAGAATGGGGAAGTTGTAGTGATAGAGGGGTAGACCGTGTGGTGTGTATTTTTGAGATTTTGAGCAGCCGTAGGAAGCAAAGTCATCAGCAGAGAACAGGAGGAAATTTAGCTTTTTATGGCAGGGAAGCATGGCCTGGATTTGAAATAGCCAAGGACTGCCATAGGAAAGAGTATCCTGCGGTGTAATGGGATTACTGGTATTTAATTAAGGTATTTACAAGCATATGGACAGTACAATGGTTATGACCTATTTTTGAGTTTCAGGAGGAGTGAGTTTAATATAAAAAACAAGGAATGGGGTGCTGTATGAGGACGATCAAAGGTAGCGTCCTCATACAGTGGTCCAAGACCACAACAACCGGTTCCAACGACACATGGATGCAGCTCTCAGACTTGTGCAGTAAATGAGGATTTGGTGCAAGGATGTACAATGCATTTATGAACGCTATATCTATTTTGGTCATGCCATGTGTGGTTTGTTCCTGCCATGTGTGTTAATTCTATGGCACTAAAGGGTCGAATTCATAAACCACTGCCACTCTTAGTACTCTGGAAGCAATTTCATGGATCCGAGGGGCATGTTCACAGTGCTACGGAAAACTTCACATTGAAGCGGGGGACTTTTAAGGGCTCATGTTGAACAATTGCATGACTACTTTGAGGATATCCTATGTTGACATGAGGGTAGATTTATGCTTTCGAAGGATGATGATGTAAACTGATAGGAACACATTTTCACTAATCCTCACCAAAAGCATGATACAACTGCTTAGTGGGGATTTTCACTTACCTCCTCTGCCCAATGACCTAAACAGTTTTTTTTTTAAAAGAAATTACTTTCTCTCTTAAATAAAAAGCAGCTTTTACAAATTGAAAATTGTGGGCTTTCATGCAAACCTTGATTGTGTTAATAATCCCACCACTTTCATTTTCAATAGATACATGCTGATTAATAATGTGTTTTTGAACTTTTGGTTACATTGGATGGCTTAGCTCTGCACCACTTTCTCATGAATTTATTTTCTTTTACTGTGAGGTACCAGAAGCAAAGCTTGGACACAAGGGTGACATGCCTTTGGGTATAGACTTTTATTGATCAAGAAAGGTTGAGAAAAGGACCTCTCTATTCCCAAATCTATGAGGGGTTTCCCTGCCTCAAAGGAACTAGTGAAAATAGTCAGGAAAAGTAAAAAGAAAGTAAAAAGTCTGTCCCAGTCTTGTCCCCTAAAAGCTATTTCTGTCCCTCTCTCTATAAACTAACAAGAGGGTGCAAAGGTGATCTCACTCTAGAGAAAAGGGTGTTCATCAAGCCAGCACAAATGTACTCAGCCAGTCAGGCTTCAAGAGGATTCGAAATCAATGTAAAAAACATCATGTTCCAATATTCAGGGGTTGCCCCTTTTGCCAAGACTTCAACAGGGCCACATGTCTTTTAAGTATCTTCTCATAAAATACAAAAGATCTTCCAAGAAACAAAATGCTACAACACGTTTTCAGTCTTCGGATTTAAACCCCTTTGGTTCCAGCTTTCTATTATTGGGTGCGAATCCCAGACTTGCAAGTCTTGGTGTACTCTCCTGCCAAAACTCAGTTATTTCATATATCCTCTTTCTTTCCCATGTAGGGCTCCAGCCCTTGTTGCATCTGATTATCTTTGGGGTCCCATACCCTTTTATCCTTAGTGCCTCTTTTGGGTGCAGGTCCCAGACTTGCACTGCAACTTCTGGTTCACGCTCTTCATTCTCCTGCCAAATGCAGTATTCTCTGTTTTCAAACGTATTTACATGCAGAGCCCCTGACTCCCTTATGTGCTCTACTTCAATTAGGTATAGGTCCCAGACTCGCAATGGTTGTTCACAATAGCCTGATTCATTCTCCTGCCAAGCTAATGTTTCTTTTATCTTGTGTTTACTTGTCATGCATTCATTTGCCATATATTCATTATTGATTGGGGTAACCACCACCCTGGCTTTACGTATTTTTCTCAGGATGTTAGACCAACATGTTCTTGGACCCTTCGTTGTTCCTTTCCGCGTTTGTCCCAGCTTCCTCGGGTCGCCTGCTACTCCCACCAGCCAGGTACCTTCGGTCTCGCATCACATCCTCTGGGCTGTACGATTCCTTCCTGATGCTCCGGTAACCGTCGGGCTCGTATTCGCTTTGTTTTCTTGTTCGCAGAGTTCCACGTCCTTCTTGTGGCCAGCTCTCATCTTGGTGTTGCTGTGGACACAGTAAAATGTTCTTGCATCCATTTGGTAAGTGAGCTTGAAGGTAGCTTGCTCCCGGGCTACGTTCGAACTCTGTCTTTCCCAGGCAGACTGCGTCTTGTCCCCGTGTTGATCACACATCACTGTCTTCTGCACTCCAGCTGAAAGTTTCATTTCTCCTGTCACAGCTACCCAGAGGGATTCTTCCTTGACTCTCAGCTGTTCTACATTTAAACTCATGCATTAGGAAAGGGAGTTCTTCTGAACCAATTCAATCTGTTGAGGAACTAGACTGCTCACTTCGGTTTACCCGAGTGATCTCCATCCTCGCAGTCTCTTCCTCGTCTCAGTACATGGTTTTAGATGTGACAGGTCAACTTCAATATTGTTTATGTTTTTACTCTGCATAACTAAACTAGTTGGATTGGTTTCACAGAACAACATCTCAGTCTTATCAGGGCAGATGGGAGGGAAATGTAACTCCTGAAAAGGGGATGAAGGACTTTCAGCGGGTTTGTACCGCGTCTCCTGAATATGATCGTCCCTAGTCCCATAAGGGGCTTCACTTCCCAGGTGATACGCCCGCTGTGCACCACCACCTGGGGTATTATTGTAATTTTGACACACTGCCCTAGCCCCATGGGAAAGGTCTCCCCTTATGTGAGAAGGGACAACATCCTCAGATTCGTCACATTACCTATTTCCTCTTCATATTTTCATCTGCTCACTAAATAATACAGTAGAACTTTCGGGAACATGGAAAGTACAAGCTAAAAAGTAATGCAATGAGCTAATTATAGAAACTAGTTTCCTGGTTCCCTAGCTATGAGGAAATGGGGAGATAATATGTCAGGCTATGTCTGCAACAACACCACACAAACTGTTTTAGTGCATGACCATAAAACAGGTCTTGAGAACTTCCTGGCAAGGAAGCTTTCTAGCAGTAAAATCTAATGGGAATTTCACTGCAGAACCTGATTGTTTTATTAGGCATTTCTTTGATATAATCTTGCCAACAAATAAAAGTGTAATTACCAATTTTCTTGTCACCATCATATACTGGATGCAGCCATACAGATATGTGGTATACAAACCATTTTTACTCCAAAAAAAGACAACTACTCCCAACAATAAAATAATAGGGATGACACATTCTCCCCAAAAGAGGACCCTGCACCCTGCTTCTAGCCACACATTTGTAAGGATGTGTTTGGATTAGAGGTACCAGCAGAACAGTGCCACCGTACAAATTATATTTCTGCCTGACCTAAACAGACATTTTAAGGTAAAAATGCATCTTTTAAAATGTATAGATTACTAAATCCAAAGTAGAAATTACAAAAATATATTGGTTTTACAGTGTTGAAATATAAAATATCCCCATTGAAAGAAGGAAAGAAGGAACTACATTTGTACTACCTAAAAATCATTTTACCCCCAACTTCGCTACCCTTCTCCCACTCCAAGATCTTATCTGGAGCCCTGAGTGGATCTAGTCCATTTCAACTTGAAATTCCAACTCATTTCCCCACCAGTTATTGAGTGCACAAAGTATTTGTAATACATTTCACTGAAATGTCATTCTTTTTTATTTGTTAACATTGACTAATGCTATTTTCCTTAAGAATTGTCTTCCTTCACCACTGTAAAATACCCAAATACACCCAGTGAGTCTGTAATTTCAGTTGCCTATATGCATGTATGCATGCATGTATGTATGCAACCAGTGGCGTAACACAAGATGTGGGGGCCCCCCTGAGAGCCATGCTGAGGGGGCCCCCCAACTCAGCAACAAATCAAGGGTTGCGCCACACTCTGGGCCAGCCTAGATTATCACACTTGCGCAATACACACAAACGTGCTGCTGAACGGATATGCCGCACACTGCACTAGGAGAAAGATATTCATATGTGTTTCAATATAACATACAGCACACTGTCTGAGAAAAATTGGCTGAAAAGCCAGAGTGTTTGCAATTGTTTTGTAGGGTAACACCAATCCAATAGATGCAAGTCACCAACAGAGCACAGGAACATTAAAGTTGTGCTATTAAAAATGCCATGCCACAATGAAAACATGTCAAACTGGCTGCACAAGGTAGACCAGTGTCGACATGTAATAAGAATATAGTAAAGCTTGCCAGGCCACATTTAGACATATCTAGACTGGTTGCACCAAAATGGCAGTCGAAGCAATAACACTCATCAAGAATAGAACACACATTCAAGCCTGTGTCTCTGTGGCCTCTAACAATACGGCCAAACTCTTTAAAATCTGAAAATAACTGGTCTATCCTGTTGAGGTCTTTACATCTCCTGTTCCCTCCCAGGACCTCTGTATGGCTCTGTCATCTCACTTCTACTCTAACTCAGGACATCCTGTCCTCCATCTCCTCTTCCTCTCCCTCTTCCTCTCTCGGGCCCCCTTTGGCCATCTCTACCTCTCTTCCTCCTCTTCCTCCTTTCTCCTCTTTCTCTCTGACAACACCTGACAAGGTTTCTAGGCAAGTCCGATCTATGAAAGTGTCATCCAAACAGGTGCTCTCCTGCTCCACCAGAACCATCAAGAACCATATTGACACCCTCGCTCCAGCCTTGACCGATTTCTGTAATCACTCTTTCCCCTCTCCCGTTAAGCACTCCTTTATGCACCCACTCCTCAAGAAGCTTTCTGCCGATCCTGCCTGTCCGGCAAACTATCGCACAATCTCCATCACCCCTTTCCTGGGCAAACTGTTGAAAAAGCTTGCCATCTCCCAGCTTACTCTCCACATGGAATCTGTTGTTTGTCTCCATGACCATCAGTCTGGCTTCAGTGTCGGAGACACGGAAACTGCTGTCCTGAACACCTGTGAAGTTCTGCTCTCTAACCTTGATTCCAGCATTCCTTCTGTCCTCATCCACCTTGATCTTTCCTGTGCTGTCGACACGGTCAACCATGCCACCCTGATCAATCCTGATCAATCGACTCCATGAGAACCTGGGCATTACGGATCAGGCCCTTGAGTGGATGACCTCCTTCCTCTTGGACTGCCCCTGCCAGGTCCAACTTGGTCCCTTTCTCCCGCTCCATCCTCTCACTCTGGTTTTTCAACCTCTATGTGGCCCCTTTGCCCCACCTGATCTCTACATTCTCCTCTAACTTTCAGTGTTATGCGGATGACACTGTGCTTTCCTTCAGGCTCCCCTCAGACTCCTCTCATCTCTCGCTCATTCCCGACTGTCTATCCGCGATTCAAGATTGGTGTGCCTCCAACTATCTCTGCCTTAATGTCAGTAAGATGGAGATCCTTCTCATTTGGATTCCTGCCCCTGCTTTTCCTCTCTCACTCTGGCCACCCGTCTTGGGCCCTCTTCCTTCGCCTTCCTGTGAGGCAAACAACACTGGTGTCATCCTTGACTCCACTCTCTTTCTCTGCTCAAATCTCAGACGTTGCCAAGAAGTCCCACTACCAGCTGCTCCTCCTCAAAGGGACTCTTCCCTTTCTCACTTTCCCCCAGAAGCTCACTGTCTGCAGAGCCCTGGTTCTCTCTAGGCTGGACTACTGCAACAGCCTCTTTCTGAATCTGCCTTTCTCTACTATCCAGCCCCTGCAACTAATCAAGAAAAGGACTGCAAGACTTATCTTTGGTCTGAAGCACAGGGATCCTATCTCTCCAGCCCTGAAATCTCTCCACTGGCTCCCAGTTGATGCAAGTATCATGTTCAAGACCCTTTGCATTGTCCACAAGGCTTTCTGGGCCCGGGGCCTGCACTCCATCCAACGCTCTCTTCCAAAATATCTTCCTTCTCAAGCCCTTCGCTCAGCTACCTACAACTCTCTGAGGGTTAGACGCTTCTCCAGGAAGAGAGTGGGGGGTAGATCTCTCTCCTCTACTGGTGCCTCCCTCTCTAATAGCCTCCCTGCCCCTCTCAAGCTTTAGCAGACCACCTAAAGTTCTGGAAGCAGCTCAAAACTTTTCTCTTCTCCTCTGCTTTCTCTCTCTCCCTCCCCTGCTGGCCTACCTGACCTACCTATCTGCTGTACCGACTGGTTGCTTGGCAACCCTCAGAGTCTCACTGAGTCGAGACTCTTTCTTGATCAGTCACCCTTGCACTGCCTCTGGTCCTACCATGCACTTAGGGGCTGTAACTGTAACCCTACAGTCCCTTGTTCTCCTTGCACTACCCAGAGCTGTGCTGCCCTGACAGCACTTACTCAGAGCATTGCTGTCCTGTTTTTCCCCTCCCCTCTCCCTTGCACTTCCCCCGTCCCTTTCCCCTTGCGCTTCTCGTTATCGCACTTGCACAATCTGAATGACACAAGGCCTAGTTAGATCGTTTGTCTTGTCCTCCCTCTATCTTCCATCCCTTGTCTTGTCGCGCCTAGACACACTTGTGTGCAGGTGCGTTATAAATGACTTATATCATATCATTTGATCACAGATGCCCAGAAAAATATACAATGGTGCAGTAAGAAATGGCTGACTGGCAGTACCTAAATGGCAGTCTAGCCAGGTAATTCACTTAGCAGGACTGCTTTATCATAAATGCCCCATTAAAAAAAAGTCATACCAAACTGAGGAATGACTAGACTGGCTGCACCAAAATGCCTCTCTAGCCACTAATACCACATATCATACCTGCTTAGCCTGGACATGGACAGCCATTATAATTTGTCATATAATCCTGCCCCCCACACATCCCCTCTCCTTCCCACCCCAACCTCCAAAATCAGCTCCTTGGCCCAGAATTACCTCCACGTCCCTCTTCCTTGCCCCAGAGCTTACGGTTGATGCTCCTTGCCTCATAGGTAAGTACTGGGATGAGGAAGAGTGGGACTAGGAGTAATGAAGATTACAGGTAGCTAAATCAAGCATTACTTCCATGTACCTCAACCTCATCCCAGTACTTGTGTATGAGGCAGAGTGCCTTTTACACAAGTACTGTCTCATACACACTGGGACGAGGAAGAATAGGGCTAGGAGTAATGAAGATTACCAATAGGTGATCCAGGCATTAAACACAAGTATTGGTGCAACACCATTGAGTTGACTGGGATTCAGCACACCCCCCTCCCCCCCGAATGAAATGTTGGGCTATGTTGACCAGACCTGGCTGACCTTCAGAGCAGTTGCCAGACAGAAAAGGACACAGATGTTAAACGGCACCTGGGTTTCTCTGTTAACAAGAACCCACCAATTACTAACATAAAGCAATTCACTGTTAGTACCTGCATTCAAATGCCAAATTGTTTAGGCAATTGAAATCGTGATGTGGGTTTAATACTTGCATGCCAGGGGAGTGATTGGAAGGGTAGAGAGGGAACAGGAGACCACTCATTCTCACAGCAGTCCATAAGTGGGTGCTTTAAACTTTAAAGGAGAGAGTTAACTGCTTGTAACATTGAGGCTGCACTAGAATAGTCTCATAAAAATGTATAAAGAAATTAGATGACCCAAACAAATAAGTTTGCCCCACCCCCACCGCCCATGAAGTTGGCACCCCTCCCAACATTTGAAGGGTTAGCCCCCGAAATGTAGGTTTTGTTGTGGCCCTGAATGCAAGCACACACACCATTCACCATATACACACACGCACACCGAGCCATCCACACATTTAAGTGTGCATTCTTTGACAATACTGGCACACCCAGGCAGCAATCCATATTTAAGTGTGCACCCTTTCACCATACAGGCACACCCAGGCAGCCACCCATAAAATTACGTGTGCACCCTTTCACCATACAGGCACACACACCCAGGCACCCACCCATACATTTAAGTGTGCACCCTTTCACCATACACTCACACAGGCAGTCACCTATACATTTAAGTGTGCACCCTTTCACCATACACTCGCACAGGCAGCCACCTATACATTTAAGTGTGAACCCTTTCAACATACACTTACACACGCACACATCATGGGGTTGAGGGGAGCCCTAAAACTTAAAAAAAGAAATTGGGCCTCATTACAACTATGCCGGACTGTAAACAACGGTGCTGGTAAGCTCACCGGCACTGTTGTTTCCGGGCCGGCATATTACAGCTCTGCGGGCGGTTGCCGTCCTGCCCGCAGGTCAGACCTGCCGGGCAGAACCGCACCCACCAGCATAGTTTTCACGGAAGCACTGGCACTGTTATTCACTGTGCCGGTGCTTCTATGGTCCCCATTCCCATAGAGTCCGATAGCACTTTATGGAAATGGGGATTTACCATTTGCCAGCACCTGACTTCCCAGACCGCCTGGGTTGTAATCCCCCGGTGATACCGGGAAGTCGGGCGCTGGTAAATCATTACGGGTCTGGTGGCAATCTGCTGGTAGCAAAGGCACGGTTGCCGCCAAACCCGTAATGAGGCCCATCGTTTCTTTTTGAAGTCACTCTGACTTCATAAAGAAATTATTTCTGTTACAGAAATAATTTCTTTATAAATGCAGAGGGAATTCAAAAAGAAGAAAAATATATTTATTTTTTAGCAAAAATGTTGTTTTTATTTTTTTCTACAACTGGGGGCCCCTCCCAGGACATGTGCTGGCGGGGCCCTCCGCACCGCGTGGGCTGCAGGGGCCCCTGTTATGCATGCAACACACTTACAGAGCAGAAAGATAGCTACAGAGTACTGACAAGGGCAATACATAGGGGCCTCATTACGACCCTGACGCTAATGGGTTAACAGCGCCGTAAAAGGCTGCAGCACCATTAACCCATTAGCACCTGATTACGAGGTCCCTTTGCGGGACCCGACCTTAACGGCTGGTCTATACCAGCCGTTAAAGTAGGGACCCGCAAAGGGACTTTGGTGCTAAGTACGGTACCACAATTTGCGGTACCGTACTTAGCGCCTTCCCCATTCCCATTGAGCCCTATGGGGCAAAAATGGGAATGGGGAAGGGCCATGGAGGAAGGGGGAATTATCGCCCCACCAACCTTGTAATGGGGTAATGGGGTGGTAATTCCCCCTTTCTCCATGGCGGAGTCGGTAACTTACCAGCATGGACCATGGTGCTACTAGCACCATGGTTTTCGGCCTGGGTCGTAATGAGGCCCATAGCCTTCAATGGCAATGGTCAAAGTGGGGGGCCTCCTGGGATGGTGTGAGGAAGGCCATCAGAGTTTTGACAACTTGTCAGCCAGGGTGCTAGAAGAGGTTCTTCAGTTCTTTCCTATAATGTCATAGTGTTGGGGTCATCCAGGTGGCTGGTGGCATGTTGTTCAATACTATCAGCACATAATTGGAGAAGGACTGTTTCTTGGTGTTTGCTCTGTGGCATTTCCTGGTTTCCACTGTCCCAATGCTGCAGCTTCTGGGATTGTGTGGGCCTCTGGAGCAGACTGGCTTGTCAGTTAGGTGAAGCAACGCTTGTGTTGACTTAGCCAAGAATACAGTACAGGGTGATTGAAGATTTCTGGAGCTGGAATAGGCAGCCAGTGAAGCTCCCTGAGAGTTGACAAAATGTGAACACATGTACTGATGCCCCCTGCTAATTTGATTGTGGTGTGGAGCAAAAGTGGGGATGCCAGCACTTGAGAAAAGCGTGTTACCTCCATCTATCTAGATGTGATAGTTCTAGAAATTGAACGGTGGTCCTGAAGTTAGAAAGTGGAATAAAATATTGTATTTTGAACAGTAGAATTACCTGAAAGCGTACAGGCATTTTCTGTGATGTGAAGTTTGAAGGAGAGGTTTTTGGAGATGATGAGATCCATTGATTTAGCACTTGTCATTAGTTGCACCATAAACCTTTAAAGGTTCATGCTAGGATTTGATGAATGCTTGTTGGCCTGGTGGGGCTGAGTATTACAGACGTGCTTGACGTCAAGGATTGAATGAGCATCAGATGTGAGATATCTCAAATGTAATTGACATTTGTTATAGCTGTATTATGGACAAAGGAGTCATAGACATTTAGGAGAGCACCAAGAGGATCCAGGCAGATATTAAAGATGAGCCGCTACACAATGGAAACTTGGGACACACTACATGTGATGGGCGTTCCATAGATATCAGATGATGCCTGTCCGTTAGGTAAGTTGTGTACCACTAGAGTATAAAATTTGCAAACGTCATCCATGTGGCTATTAGGGTGAATACAAATGTGTAATCAACAATTGGTAACACTGTGCATATATGCAATAGAGTGACTAGGGTTGGGTGATTGACAGGTCGAGTAGGACCAGGAGACGTTCCTCCATTTGTCCAGGATTTAGAGTTTATTGTTAAACTTTTTCCCATCTGAGCAGGCACTATGGAAGCAGACTGCGCCTTGTTCGGCCTTTCCAGCCAAGATGGCATGCAGATCAGGTTTTTACCTGCTCTGTCCTGTGAAGCAGTGAGCCTCTTATTGCACCCCACACGCCGCATGCAGCATGCAGTCAGCAAGAACAACCCCTGCCCGTTCCCTGGTGGAGACGTAGCTTAGATGGAGAAGAACTCTGCATTGCTATGGTCCTTTTGCCCGGTCTTTTTCTTATTCAAAAGGCCATTCTGGAAGCTGCCAGCCCATGTACCATCTATTAAATCACTACCCAGAGGCATCCTGCCTCGTGCCCTTTCTATCTTTCTATCAAATTGCCAGACATTGATCCCTAATTCTCCACCCCATCCACCTAAAGGTCACCCTTCCCATAACTATTATCTATTATGTGCTTTTAAGAAATGCAGGGTACCTAGGCTCGCAGGGAGAGCATTGACCTGTAGCACCCAAGCCTTCACCCAAGCCTCCACATGTCTGAACGTAGCCCTGCAGGATCCTCAGCCAGTCAGACATATATATATATATATATATATATATATATATATATATATATATATATATATATATATATATATATATATTATGCAACCTCTTGGAGCACCTATGGCTAGCCTTAGATGGGAGTGTGATTTACAGCAATTTTTTGCAGTTATGGGCATTAATACCTTGTTATATTGGCTATGCATTTGGGCCAACCCCTATTTGGTTAGGTATTTGTCAGCCCTAAAAACCCAATGAGCTTGAATGGCTCGAGTTCACTTGGAGGGTCTGAGGTTGCCCCTGGTGAACCTGTGGGATTGCCCAGAAGCACTGAATGTGGGTTCTAGGGCGATTCCTAAAGCTTTGAGTCCACTCTATGCTAAATGCAGCTAGAATGTATGAACTTCAGTACCAGCCGTTCTTACCTAAGCACAAAGCAAGCCCCTGGTTTTGAAATGTATATGGATGTGATCAATCCAGGGTTTGCACGTGCGCTTTATACACAGCCTCCCACCCATGCCTTGAAAAAGGCTTCTTTTACAGCTAAATGGAAGTCATGTAATAACTCAAAGTGCCAGGTATGTGGTGTTCCAGACGAGACACCTATTCACTTATCAATATTCTGTGAAGGCTATTGTGATTTCAGAAAGAGGTATCTTCTCCCACTATTCAGACTGCCAAATATTAGGACCACTCGACTAGCCTTGGACCTTTGCAAGGATACCATTCACTTTAATGCTTTTTTTTGTTTTAAATATCTACATTGGGCATGGTTGAGAACGTCCACATGGGCGCAGCCTGCTAATGTTTGATTTGTTTGCTCTATTGTTAATTGACCTGCTGTTGCTCTCTTGATACTCTTGACCCCTCATCAGTGGGAGCATAGCTGTAATTGTGTGGGGGTTTACAATGTAGAAGATGTGAATCTTGTTTGTTTATTGTTCGATGTTGATGATTATGTTGTTGATGACTACTTGTAGTCCCTTCTCCCTTTCCATGGCGGCCATTTTATTTGTTTATCCTTTCCCATTCATTTTTAATGGCCGCCATGGAAAGGGAAAACGAACTCCCCAGCGGCCATTTTTTATAACAATTTTTATTTCTGTTCTGAACTCCAGAGCGTTTTGGAACAGAAAAACAATGCTCTTAGTACCTCAGTCTTGCGGGCTGGGGTACTAATAGCAATAAACCCCGAGACGCTTTGCTCAGGCCTGTAACTATGGGCCCTGGGGTTTTCTTCACTCGGTAATGCCCCCGCGTCTCGGGGCTTACTGCTTAATTACAGTAGTTGGAACCCTGTGGAGGTTCCACATCTCCAAGGAGACTTCACATCAAGCTTATTATGATCTGGCCATGGAATGTCAACAACAGCAAATGCAGATTTAAAAAGGAACATGCAATCATAACATGTTTATAAATACAGTTGTAACAAGAAACATAACTTATTTGTTTATTGCACTTGTATCCAGTGTTTACATCCTTAAATGACATTGATTACTAACCACATATTTATCAATAGAGTGATAAGGAATGTTTGAAAGATACATGTATGTTAGACACCCTGTGCATTAAAGGGTGATACAATATAAGTAATATTGTATGCTATTCAAAGATTAATTTAAGAAAGATCCAGCATTTCCATTTTTAAGATATATCAGATACTTTGTGCAACATTGATGCTGTGCAAATTATAACTATTCAGGCCAGCAAGTTGCAAAGTGGAGAATGTATTTCTCAACACTCATTAAACATCACATCATCAACATATATTAGGAATTTCCTGTGAATTGGATTGTGAAAGAATATTTAAGAATGACATTTTATGTCACATACACCATGGAAGTGCTGGGAGCTAAAGGGGGTCTGCATAGACTACACTTTGCAGATTCTGTGGAAGTTATACGAATGTACTCTCAAAAATGTCAAATGCTGCACGGATTTACAACTGTTTGACTTTTGCTAACCCCTTCTATGACATTTTACTAATTGTAAATTATCAGAGTTTTATTTTTTTAATTGAACTTGTAAATGTATGGAACCCATAGTATAACAAGCCAAAGTGGCTGAATTATACTTAATAAGAAATACATAAATAAATAACTAAATCGTAATAGCAGAGATCCTCGCTGACAAGGTGCTTGAACTAACCTAAGAAGACCAATCGAAGAACACAGAGTGGTGTGATAATTGCATAGGAACTGGTAGAATCATATTCTATATGCAGTTGACTCTCAATGGCGGAGTTCTCAGTGTGCCTGCTGGCTTAAGAGCAGAATGGGCTGATCCCTAGGCGATCACAGATTTCTTTGAATTCGTGTCCTTGTAATGGGGAACAAATGTCAGTTTTGAGTTTGTCAGGAATTCCATGGGTCGCCATCAAGTTTAGGTCAAACAGCACCAGCAGTGGATGTGAATTGGCTCTATTTCAGGGTGGCGTGAGTAGTTGTCGATAAGGGCCAATAGGTATCTGCCACTTGTCAAAGAGCAGAAGTCAGCATTGACCTTACTCCAGGATCAATCATCTACGTCTCTTGATCGGATTGGTGGTGGTGTATCCTCTCTTCCGGAGCCTAGCACATGACGCAAGCTGATACCATTGTCTCTACTTGCTTGTTGATTTCTGGGAACCATACACGATCCTTCAGTCAAGCTTTAGTCTCCAAACCGACGGACAGAAATAGTTTATTGATGGCCACAATTTCTTATCCAAAACGCAGCATCGATAGTGTCCCGCTGAGTCAGTTGTTACAGTATAGGAGGTATATCTCCGGTACGGAGGAGTACAACAGACAAGCAGTGTCATTGAGAAACACGTTTTTAGAAAGGGGCTATGATGCAGCTACCCTGCCAGATATACCAGAAAGGGTCAAGGCGACTCCATGGGAAACCTTGTTAACACCTAAACTTCCAAAACCTGGACAACCGTTGTTGTAATTGACTACACACTCAATGCAGAGCAATAATATTAAAAAAGTGATCAAGCAGAATTAGTCCGTGTTGCAGTTGGATCCTCAGTTATAGAATGTGGTCCCAGTTCTACCGACCTTTGCTTATAGGAACTGTCAGGTGCTACACAACACATTGGTAAGAGCAGAATTTACTCATGAAAAAAAAGAGCAACAACTCTAGATAAAGGGACTGTACCCTGTCATAACTGCCAACATTGAACTAACAAGATCAAAGGCACAACCATTAGGCATGCACATTCTGGGAAAGCCATTCATTTGAAACATTCTTGTACATGTGATTCCTCTATTGTAGTGTACGCACTCAGGTGCCCATGAGGCTTGCATTATGTGGGTATGACAATGCGCAAAGTAAAAACCAGGTGAACGGAACATTAATCCAACATCCGTACAGAGATCTAAAGTCCCCTGTTCTAACACATTTTATTGAAGCCAGACACACCGTGGCCCAACTTAAATGTGTTATTCTTGAAAAAGCAGGATTGGGCACTAGAGCAGGTGACCTACATAAAAAGTTGCTCAATGGGGAAATTGTATGGATAGATATGCTTGACTCTCTCTGCCCACGGAGAATGAACCATGATTACAACCTGAGGTGCTTTGTATAACGTTTTGGTTAGACCACCAATATTGCAATGGGTCTTGTTCTTGACCTGGACTTAGTTTAATCCAGCACCCGGTGAGAGAATGTGAGCCAGTGGGATCAGCTGGACAGTGGATTCATAAGGATTCAACCACGATGGTCTTATTTGCCTTTTGTACACATTGGTGTTCACACAAGTGGGGAGGAGCTCATTCACATGGTGAATGACTCGCACTTGACAGGAGATTGTGAGCTGGCAGCAGCCAAAGCCTGACAGGGGTGCCAGAGTTTCCTAACAATCCCTATATCATCGGGGTGTATGATTCCCCGATAGGCATGCTGATTATGTGCCTCCAAACAGCGAGCATTCTTGGTTGTTTTGGAGCAGTAGAGTGGGGTATGCATTTTTATCTGGGTTGTATAATGGATTAGCTGTTAGGATCATCTGTGTACAGCGTTCTGGAGGCGGGGAGCTGATAAGGAGGACAAACAGATACGAGGAATGGGCACTTCAAACATCGAACTACAGTAACACCAAGGCATGACTGATATCTAGATGGGTATGTATCTCCTTAGTTGGGGGGCGACTGACTTACTTAGTCCACTACATCAGCGATTTAGGTATACACTTTGGGTGGATTTGCCTCATATTTACATGTTGTGGGGATTTATCCTTTTGGTAGCCCCACTCGTAAGCAAGAGAGTCAAGTAAATTATTCACGTTAATTTCGTCACAGACCTGGTATCGGTTTCATTCCCGTTGAGACACTGCATGTTTTCCCCAGGCACCATAAGTGCACAACTTCCTTGACACGATGCAGGTGTGGGGCGCTAAGCAGGATGACTCTCCAGCAGATTGCCCTGCATCCCACATCACATATACTTGCATCGATCCCTCATATGGGGATTAGTTACTATTGATGAGAGGGTAGGTGGGTGGAATCGTAGGTTAGCTCTAGTAGGCACCATTATACCCCGCCCGCCCTCCACCCCATAGCTTATGTAATATTGGAACCTTCATGGACCATACACGTATATGTAGACAATGGTGCATCACTGTCCATCTCTCATGAGAGAGGACCGAATGTCCCACACCAAGATGGCGTATACCGAGGCCCGCGGGCCGTCGTGCCTGCATTTGAGCACCATAGCAACGGTGCTATAAATAAATGATCTGGCCGTCCACGGGTTTGTTGGCTAGCACAGTGTCGGTGATGAGCACGGGGGATACGTGGCTAGACAGTTATCCTGGTAAGTGTTTCTGCACAACCTTGGGGGAATACAATATATCGATAACGAACAGTGACAATGCGGCTGTAGGCACTCCTTCATTCGAGTGCACGGTCCACACGGACGATATTACAAATGGTGTAGGAAGTGGTTAGAGTCGCGTTCAGCTACGGATATTTGCCTTTTTACACTGTATTGCTTATTACGGATCTCTAATTTCTGCTTTCAAACTGTTAGAGAGCCGCCATTGCTAACAAGCGGTCTGATCATCGTTTTATACTACTGGGAGTTGGGTTTGCATTGTGCTGAGCATTTCCACATGCCCATACAGGTTAGTGTCACTGTGGGTGCATGTTGAGTTGGTCAATAGGAGGCTATAATTCAGAAGTGCTAAGTTAAGTTTCTGGTTACATTGTTCAGTGCACAGATGAATCTGTAACGTTTACTGAAAGGAATGTGTGACTATCTGAATAAAGGGCATGTTATGAACATTGAGCTTTGAGCCCGAAGGTGGATCTTTGAATCTGAAATGTGTTGGCATATTGTGTATATAAAACCAAAGCTTCTTAGGGTGTAATATATTGTATGCAAATCAACAATTTGTAGTAGTCTGTGTGACTAAAGGGGTTGGTGGTTTTCCGGCCCACTCCACAACACATGTAAATAAATGTTATGTGTAATCTGTTTGTATTAGCGGAGCATTAGGTGATAACTCCATTGCATTTGTACGAACATTTGTGTTAACAGGATTATTAATTCTTTATTTCCCCATCAGGGGTGATTTTGTTTTCAAAGTGTTGTCCCAGAGACTTTGGACACAGACAACACTCATAAATTAGGCTGAATTTCTCTTTTAAATTCATCTGTTTGACATGATTTTTCTTGAAATTGTGTGATGTTTACTTTTCTTCTTTGTAGGGTCTGATGTGAAGGTTTGCTTGTTGGTGGTACATGTAGTGACACTACCAACTGTAAATACAAACATTGATTGTAGGACCTTGAGTCCGCCAGGAGTGCAACAGGGTTACCCGTTGGCAACAACGGGATGGATGTGTGTTTTACACTAGGATTGAGTCTCCATAGGCCTGGAGATTACACCATGCTGCACCAGAAGCAATTGTATTTATTTATTTACTTGAAATTAAATTAAATAGAACCTGAGGGTTCGGACAGAATTTATATAAAGTGATTACACTTGTAGTGCCCCTCTCATTTTTCAATTCTTTATTCTCTTACTCCAGGATCAGTCATCTCAGTCTTTGGATTGGATTGGTGGTTGTGTATCGTCTCTTCCGGAGCCTAGGACATGACACAAGCTGATCCCATTGTTTCTACTCGCTTGTTCATTTCCGAGAACCATACACGCTCTTTCAATCAAGCTTTAGTCTTCATGATTGAGACACCATGACCTCAGCCGCTAGATGTAACACCACCTGAACCACAAACCTTTTATCCGTTCTTTGTATTACGTTTGAACCTTTGGAGGTATTTTATGTTTAGTGATCTGACATTTGGCTCCACCTGCCTCCCGTTGGAGTGAATGCCAATTGGCAGCATACAAGCACACAGGAGCAGGTGACAGATGACATTATCAATGAATGACGAAGCTTGCCCGTGCTTGACTGGGAACTCTCCAGCAATGCAACATTGTAATTATCTCGTTATGTTTCTCTCTCACATCCACTATATTTGCTACACCATTCAAAACATATAACACCTTGGAGGCCTCCTGTTTAGATGGATGTCCAAATGGGACTAATTCGATTTTGGTGGATTGAGTTTCAGGTAAGTGCTACATCGAAAATTGGACGGAGGTGAGGCGTTTCCTGAAGCATGACATGTCGTGAATACAATTCCCCTTGAAGTATATCTGAAGCAGTGAAATATTGTGATCCCGTAAAGCAAGCGGTAACGAATGGGCACAATCTTGGTTCACAGGCGAACTCCGAACTATGAGGGTGGTACTGAACAAAGTAGGAAGAGTAAAGCAGAATTTAGCAGATTATACATGCCACCGATCGGGTCAAATCTCAAACCCAGAATGTGGTTTGTGGCATTGTGGCAGGAGTCATGATGTCAGGGCTCATAGGTTCTGGTGGTGTCAGGCAGGGGGAAACTGCTGTTGAAGGGGAAAACTACACTTCTCAGTAGGCTCACATGCATCACGTGTTCAGCTACGCATTAATGGCCTATTTAGTCCCTCCCCAGCGAGGTGTGGGCAGGTGTGAACGCCAAGTTGTGGGTGAGCGTATGTGGTGAGTAGGGTCAGAGAGGCAGCAGCAGGCATTCCGGGCACGCAGTGTGCCAGTCTGCTCATTGAGAACGTGGAAAACTGAACTACGCTGCGCCTATAGCTAATAGAGTCACCGGAGTCGGCAGGCTGATCCACTACTGCTGCAGCATATTTGCTGGTTCTACTGTGCCTGGGGCACCACAGACGGGTCCCCCGGAGAAATTGCATTCTTAAAGCAGGCAAGTGAAAACTATGGGGGCAAAGGCAAAAACTCATGCCAGGAGTTACGGCATGATTTGAGGGACACAGCTCTTACCAAGAGCAAGTGGTGAAGCCTTGTCGGACAAGGGCTCAACTCAGTGGGGCACTGCTACTTCATTCGCTACGCCACTCATGCTACGCTTTTTGTTGTTTGTCTAAATGTATAATGTTGCTTGCTTCTCAGTCCTTAAGGACATCATTGTATGTGCTTATCTGTGCTTGTGCATTGTCTGACAAGCATCTGCTGCTAACTGCGTCATGATTATAGGAACATGTTGAGACAGGAGGTCAGGGGGTGTTAGTACTGGAGCTCTTGATTAAGGAAGGGCATTCAGGTTTCATGGCCAGTAGAATATAGGATACTGATGAACTACTGTGAATTCATATGTTATGTGTTTTCCATATTTTCCCCCTCCCTATTCATTCACGTTTCTTAAACCTCTTTCCGGTTTCCCTCATTCCCCCCACCTATCCACAACTTTTATTTTATTTTATTTTTTTTATTTTTTTTATTAATTTGTTTAGTTGTTAAAACAACTTTTCAAATTATTTCATACAAAGATGAAACATACATTCCTCATAAATGTACAAATTATTTAACAAGTTACATAAGACATCCAAAAAAAAAAGAGAGACCAAAAATATAACGATATAGTTAATTATCCATCAATACATAAATATTGTTTCTAGTTTCCAACAGGCTTAAATGAATCAATAGCATCATATAGTTTGATCTCAGATTTACCGCACATAGTCCATGACTATCTCATATCACATAAAATGGCAATTCATTCACTACGCGCTCACTTTAGACTTTGAATAAGGTAACACCATATCTAGAGATTGCACAATCGCTATTTGTATCGATACTCTTGGGTTTGAGAACAAAAGATGCCATATTTGTTTTTGTGTCAAATAGTTCTATACAATTAATTTCCTCCCAAAACATATTTCTCTTACATCGTTCAAAGCTGTACACTCGATTATAAGCTGTTGTAATATTTCTCGCTGATTGACATTCAGGCAATATCGACAATAGTTTTGATTCAGACAAATTTGTTTCCTTCTGTACAATATATCCCTGGTGTTCCACTGATTTAATCTAAATCTCAGATATTTGCAGCGTAAATCATGCAATGGGCATTTCAACAAATGATCGGACATTACGCCATATTTTTTGGTGCCAAACAAAAATATATTAAAGTCCTAGAGTCTAGAGCACTTCGCCATATTTCCTGCCCAAACATGTTAAAAGATTCTTATTTTTGCTCCATCTGGATTAGATAAAAGCAGATCAATTGTCACAGAAGCATTGGCTCCTGCATTCAGGGTGTAATTTCGTCACTTGCTCTGGAAACTATTCTTGGAAGCCAGCAAGTTATGCGCTAAACTATTCAAAAACGTCAGCTTTCCTAGCCCCTCCAAAGTCTTCCAGAGGAAAGCACATTGCTTCCATGTAACTTGCGAATATAAGGACAATATAAGGACAATAAATCTAATTCATATCTGTAAGAGGATTCAATTCAGCACTACAGCTAAGTTAACGCCTAGTCTAGAATACTGAATGAAAACCCTTATTGATATATCTTTAGGTCCAGTTCATGCGTTCTGGATGACTACCCCTGTATAACACCCCTCTCTTGGAATCCCCCTGACCCCACTGAGCCAAGAAGTAGTTCTGTTTTGCAAGTTTAAAAGGTTTATTTGATAATTTAAAATAGATATATATATCACGCTTTATAATAAATTAATAATTGAATAGCACACTTAATCTGATATGATAAAGATCAACAACGGAGAATCTGGCACTAGCACACTTCTTTATAATTACTAAGGAGTTGAGATGAAATGGATAAGGTAGCACACTGGTAAATAGGTACAGAAGTATAATGTGGTAGAAAATGCTTTATAGAGTTCAAATGGATGTAATGTTGAATGAAAATGCAATACAGAAAATACTCAATATGATTTCAACAAACAAGGTAATCACTTTTCTCTGGCAATCCCCTCCCCCCCTTGATGCAAGGCAAGGAAATCGAAGGAAAACACACAGTTCTCAGAAATGCAATAAAATGTGATTCAGTTCACCCCAGCAAGCTTAGACTACAGAAGTTTGAAAACACAGATAGGAGTTTTGAAAACACAGGCCCAAATGCTTTGATATGTGCTAGCAATGGATGAGAAATATGCTGGAAATGCTTTTTAATTCCCTTTCAGAGGTTCAGGGTGAGTGGTATCTAGTTAATATTAGTCCAGGCTCACACTAGCAATGAGGCAGGGATAGTTAGCAGGTTAAACGAATTTCTGGCAAATGGAAGAGCAAACAGCAGCAGTTTTTACATGTGAAGAAATTGCAAATCGCGGTAAAATTCGCGGATGCGCCGAGCGCTATTACAAAGGAACCGCAAGGACTATCTCTACCATTTTGGGGTCCTAGAAAAGCCTGGGATCTCAGCTTCCAAATGAAAGTTATTGCAAGTCTCTAGCCCAAACGGTTGCGGAGATATGAGTAATTTAGTAAAGGTCGTTTTTGGTTTTGTAAATTTTAAACGCACACTTTTTCAAAATGACAAGTGACAAATTTTTGCAGCTAGAATGACAGGTGACAGCTAGGAGGCAGTTCTACTTAGGTTAAATAGATTGAATTAGATGAATTTAAACTAAGAGATGTGTTCTGAGTTTTGCTAAGTACTCACAAGAGATTTTGAACAGGAAAGCGACTTGGTCACGGACTTCAGTCTGGTCAGGTCTTTCCGGGTTCTGCTCACAGCGCCTGGCCTCTGGAACTGCTCACAGGGGTCTGGTCTCTGCTAGGCACCGGTTCTTTGGGTCTCTCTGCTCTGGATAGATTGAAGTCTCTAGTTTGGCTTTCTGGAGTTTGATGGAGGTAAGTATGGATTTTTCCGGCAGGGCTTCCAGCGGCAGATGAAAAATGAATGTCTCTATCTGTCCTGTCTGTCTGCTTTTATGTGTTTAGAATGTGGGTGTGTTCTAGCATCACTGACCCTACCTCTCTCTCAGCTTCTAATTGGTCAAACTTCCATTTCTTACTTGATTGGGGGAATGAAATGAAGTGTCATCATGATGAGGTCTGTTTATGATACAGAGAACCCACCCCTGTCAACTTTACACACAATCTATATCTGACCTAAAAACATATTTGCACCGGTACACATTTGTTTAAAATTACATATACATGGTGTGGCTGAATTTAGCCATGTCTATGTCCAAATCTGCTCATTCTCGGAGCTTGCATTCAAAGAGTGTACATAATTGACTTTTTAACTGCTTTTTCAATTTCCGACATGGACCCAACTTTACATACATGTGTGCAGGGGGTAGGGACATTAGCTGATGAAGTTTCAGATTTTTAACATGCACACATTTAGAGTAATATCCACTTTTCCGCTAAAACCCCCCTGAACATACCACCGGTTCCTACCACGTCTTAAACTGTGGGCAGAAAAATCACAAGAATTATGGTATCATTTATAAAATTTTCACATGTCCGCTCTATGAATTATCCCCCTTTTTATAAAACCATATCCTTGCTGCAGGGGTGTGTCTTTTCAGGTCACATGGTACAGAAACCAGTCTTTCCAGTTTCTGCCAAGCCAGCTTGCTTCTCACAGGCAGTGCTCCTCCCAGCTTCTCCAGGAGGAAGCCACTTTTTACGACGTCTGTAATAAAAAACCTTTGCCTGAGTGGAGAGGGCTTTGTTCACTCTCTGGCAGAGCACAGATAATTCAATTATCAGATAGATGGCATATCCTTAGCCTGGGCAGCAAAAGGAAGGTTGGCCTGGGAACACAGTGGTGACTCAAGTTTCACTGCTGATGGGATCCGTTGCTAGGCAAAATCAAGTTCCTTAAGCCAGACCTTCAGCTAACTTTTTGTTGCTTTTAAAATAACTTGTAATTTTACACATGCAGCTAGAATGCTGATTCTAAGTGCAAAACTATGACATTTCAACAGTTACAAAGGCATGTGACACCAAACATAGGTCACTCATTTAATTTAACATTTTCGATTTTGGTGGTTTTAAATCCAGTTGCAGTTAGACTTAAGCTGCTGACTCCATAGCATTTTTGTTATAAGCATTGTTTTTGGGCTCTTCATTTCCCAGATTTTGTAGGCACACAAAACTCCATTCTGCCAAATGTCTGCTGGTGTTCAGTGAATATTTTGCACATGTTGCAAGGTTTGAAATAGGCATTTTGCTTGCCTTCAGAAAAACACACAGAGTGGTTTTAAAACGCCGGCTTTTGGATAGTGGTGAGTACTGGTACTGCACTCATTTTTGGGATTTAAGAAATGAATTCCCCACACTTCTAGGTTGCATTTGGCAATCAGCATTGCCATTCCCAATGGTTTCAGACTACTGTGCGGGTAGTCCAATGGTGGTTTTAAAGCGCTTTGAAGCTAACCGGCGCTACTGTTTTTCCTTTGGCAACCCATTTCCCTCATGGCAACCCGGCCTTTCATTCTCGCACTGGTGGGTGGCAAGTGAGGCAACCATTTTGGTGGGCGCACAAACTGCGCAGCTTTCCTGGATTTCGGCGCACATGTGGGTTTTCCGCCATCTTGAATTTCCTAAGCCCACAGCACCAAATGTTGTAGCAGGATAGCTTAAACGTGGGTCAGGACACCCAACAAGTCCCCCCCACGCGACTGCACTTTGAATTTGAGTCGATGGGGAGTCGCGTGCACAAGGGTTTTGACCCATGCACCGGTCTGTCCGCATAATCTTCTTCCTCTTCTGTAGATGGCACAGTTCAGCATCTTCTTCTCCATCCGGTACTGATCGATCGGTTCTCCTCGCCGGTCCTGATGGGAGTATTGGGCGGTCCACTGGGCCCATTGGATCTCCGTTCCCGGTCTCCGAATCGTCCTTCTTGGTCATCCTTCATGGTTTCATCTCTCCTAGGATGATAAAGCAAAAGCGGCAATATCTACTCATAGGCGATTTTTTCCACCACTGTTGAGATAGTGGGGCAGCATATGCATTTTATCATAACAAAACATTACATTCTTATTTTAATAAAAACAGTATGACTAAGAGACAGTTTCATACAATCACAATATTTTAGAGACTAGATGTGGTATGTTTTATGATTGGAACTGAATTAGTCTGAGACAGTACCCGCTAGGATTCCAGAGGATTCCTCCAGTTGTTGCAGAGTGTGCCTGGGATGGCAACATTTCAACTGGTTTATGTGGACCCACTTGTCTTCCCCCTCTGCCGAACCGCCTTTGGGGATGCGGATCTTGTAGGCCACAGGGGAGATCTTATCGACGATCTCAAAGGGTCCCTTCCATGTAGGCAAAAATTTGCGCTGCTTGGCCTGGTTTCTTTGGAAGTTGTATAGATAGACCCGGTCTCCCACCTGATATTCCTTCCTGGAAGTTTTCAGGTCATAATGGGTCTTCATGCTATCAGCCGATCTTTCTAGATTCCGCTGAGCATAAGCAAAAGCATGTTGAAGGTGTTTCCTTAAATTCTCTACATACTCATGAGTAGTGGAGGCATTTATCAGTGTCTGCTCTTGGGTCCTATAGAGCAAATGCTGAGGAAGCACCATCTTGCGCCCAGTCATCAACTCAAATGGTGACATTTTGGTTGCAGATGAAGGGGTAGATCTGATAGCCATTAGGACAAGAGGTAATCGGATATCCCAACTTGGCCCAGAATCTGCCACAAACTTCTTTAATATGCTCACAATTGTCCGGTTATATCTCTCTACTGCCCCAGAAGAAGCTGGCCGGTAAGCAATATGCAACTTCCTTTTGACCCCCAGTATCTCCCACATCTTTGTCATTACTTCACTGGTGAAGTGGCTACCTCTGTCTGACTCAATCCTTTGAGGTAGACCAAAACGGGAAAAGATGTGGTTAATCATCAAGGCAGCTGCAGTTTCTGCCTTGCAGTTTGGGGCTGGGAGACATTCCACCCACTTGGTAAACAAGCATGTGACGGTCAACATGTACTTATTCCCCCTAGCCGAGCGAATCACGGGGCCTACGAAGTCGATTTGTAAATCTGACCATGGCAGTGTCATTCCCCTCTTTTGTAAAGGCGCCCGGTGCGTGAGGGATGATGGCTGAAATTGTGCACACACAAGACACCCCTTCAAGTATTGGTCGAGGTCCTGCCCCATGTGTGGCCAGTAGGCAACCTCTCTTAAGATTTCCAATGTTGTGTGAAACCCCCTGTGACCGGCCGTGGCCGCATCATGGGCGTGACTTAACATCAGGCTTCGGAATGAGGTAGGAACCACCCACTGATCGTGGCCAGCTTTGGATTTCCTTACCAGCAAACCGTCTTGGATTCGGAACATTTTTGGACATTTCATCAACACTCTTAGGTCCTCTTTCCCAATGTAATCGGTATCCGTCAGGGGAAAGTTCTCAGGGTCCTCAAGGTGCTGGTAAAATTTACCAATTATTGGATCCCCCTTCTGAGCGGTAATCAAATCATCATCAGGGGTCTCCTTACTCCATTGTGCAATTGAAAGGTCGTTGTGAGCATTTGCCTGGGACCTAGTGATGGCAGTGACCTGGATTTCCCCCAACAGGGACTCAATCTCAATTAGATCCCCTTGGATGGCTCCGGTTTTGGCCAGCTGATCAGCTAAGTCATTTCCAGTTTTGTCTGGTCCCTCTACTTTGGAATGACCCTTGATCTTTTTCCAATAGATGGTCATCCCATTCGATGTGACCAGATCATCAATGTTTTGGATCAACTTCCCATGTTTCAAGGGTTTGTTGTTAGCACATAACATGCCTCTGGTTTTCCAATTAACCAGGTGCTCCACGAACCCGTTCCGTACATAATCCGAATCTGTGATTATGACCAGTTCGTGGAGTTGATGTTGGACAGCAGTGAGGATGGCCTGATGCACCGCCATCAATTCTGCCACCTGACTACTTCGGGGACCAATTTTGAATCCGGCGGAGGGTTCTGGGGACTCATTCACCCATGCATTCCCTACGCCGGCCACTAGTTCTTTCTCCCCGTTGTAGTCAACATGGTAAGAGCATCCATCCACATAGACAGTGGGCATTCCCTCACACTTGTCTTCTTCAAAGACTTTGTGTGGGGAATTAAGGTATGCCTCCATGTTGTCCTTTATTTTTAGACTTTCGTCCTCGAGACAGTTTTCTCTGGCACAATCATGCAAGTCAGCCAGACCTTGCGCGAGGGGACTCTTCTTGTTTTGGCCATATCTGACCTCCACAGGAAAGCCTTGCATTGACAGAATCCAGGAAGTAATTCGGGAATTACTCACATTTCCGGCCCGGATTCTGTCACTTTGGAGATATTGCAGAGGCTGGTGTGGAGTCTCCACTATGATGTGTTCCCCCTGGATAAACGGGCGGTAATTCTTCAATGCCCACACCGTTGCCAGGAGTGCCTTCTCACAATCGTTGAATTTTTCCTCCACAGAGGATAAAGTTTTGCTCGCATAGGAGATTACTTTATTGACCTTGTCATGCTTTTGGTATAATACTGCCGTCAAGCACGTATCAGAGAACCCCGTCTCCAGGAAGAACTCCTTGTTTCTGACAGGGTAAGCTAGGCAAGGCGCTTGTGAGAGGCTTCTTTTGAGTTGTTTTACCGCCTCGGCTTGTTCTGGACCCCATTCCCACTTGACCCCCCCCTTCAGGAGATGAATCAGGGGTCTGGTGATCTCTGCATAGCCCTCAATGAACTTTCTGCTGTAATTAGTCAGTCCAAGGAGGCTCCTTAGTTCTCGCAGAGTTGTGGGGTCTTTCAGTTTCTGAAGTGCTTCCACTTTCTTTTCCTGGGGACAGAGACCCTGAGGAGTAATCTCATGCCCCAAGAAATTAACACGGGTTCTACACCACTGTGCTTTCTGAAAGGAAAGTTTTGCTCCGGCGGCCCTCAACTGTGTCAGAACATAACGGATCTCTGCTATGTGTTCCTCCACAGATGAACTTTTGATGAGGACATCATCTACATAAGCCAGGTTACCCCTCGTACCCAGGTCGGGCATGGCCTTATGTAGGAAAATATTGAACTCATTACCGGAGTTAAGGTATCCGAAGGGAGTCCGGGTCCATGTGTACTGCTGGCCCCCAAAGGTAAAAGCCAGCTTGTATTGGTCCTCCCTACTGACAGGCACAGTCCAGTATCCATTGGTCAGGTCTATTGCAGTGAATACCTGTGACCCCTGAATCTGGGCCAGCCCTTGGTCAATGTAGGGCAGAGGCCATCGGGAAGTATGGACCCGTTTGTTGAGCTCCCTAAGGTCGGCGCAGAGTCTCCACTGGCCGTTTGGCTTCAATATTCCCAGCACCGGATTATTGAAGGTGCTGTGGACTGGACGGATTATTCCCCGGGACTCAAGGTTCTTAATTATTTCAGTAAGGGACTCCATTGATGCGAGAGGCAAGCGATATTGCTTCACAAACACAGGAGTCATGCCAGGGTCCGTGGGGATTGTTGTTGTGTGGATGTCAGTGCGACCACAGTCATATGAGTCTACCGCAAAGAGATCTTGGAAATCCAAGAAAACTTGTTTCAACTTTTGCTTTTGTTCCAGAGTCACACAGGCATCAGCTAGGTTGACTCTCTCTTCCACCATCTGCCTGAAGCCTGGAAAGACTTCTGGTTTGGCTATTTCAGCGGCCTCCTCCAGCTGGGTGGAGAAGTCCCTGGTTAGAGTGCTGATTTGGACCGGAGGCTTCAGGTGGGAAAGGCAGCCCTCATGGACCTGGAAAATCACCTCATCCCTCCTGAAGTCACAGGTCACATCTTCCTTACCATAGGGGCAGGAAGTGTACACCAGGAAGTTCCCCCCATGCCGGGTAAAAATCCTGTCTGGTGTTGCGTTGTCATCACTGTCACTGTCAAAACAGTCCTTGGGGATGGGTCCTAACAGTTCATTTACAAGATCAATGGAGAAATGTCGGTCATCAACCGCCATTCCAATAATGGTGCCTGCGGCTAGAGTAATACTCTTTAAGTCGCTGTTATCCACCTCTATTAGAATGGGGTCATGTTCTATGTTGACTAATGGAGTCGGGTTTACCCCCAACCCTTGCTGTTGGAGAGAAGCATTTAGATGTATGTAAGCATCAGGGTTTTTCAACTCTTGTCCCCTTTTAACTTTCACTTCCAGGGAGAATTGTCGGGTCCTTTCTGGGATGGTGACTTCCTCTTTAACCTGAATTTCAACTGCATAAGGTAGCAATTGAGCTGACCTAAATGCTTTTTCTGGATCATCAAAGCCCATGGGATTATCCGCTAATCGGGACCAAGCTTTGAAGTTTATTAGGTCCAAACTAATGGCAAAGCGATTGAGAATGTCACTGCCTAAGTAAAAGGCGGCAGGGACGTCTCGCACGACCCAACAATTATGGACTATGCTCTTGTTGCCAATGGAGATTTTGAGCATACACCTGCTTGGCAGGAGATGTTTGGAATTAGGTACTTCCAGGTCCATTTCCCATTTGTCTATCAGTTTGAAGGTGGGAATGGCTGGATCTTTTGGGAGTTGGCGGAACATGGCTTCGCTGATGAAGCTCTTACCGTTGTTCACACACACTCGAGCGAGAACAGAGTCCTTCCCATCATTTAACTGAACAGGGATGAACAACTGCTCTCCAATTTGCTGAATATCAGCCAGGCTTTGAGCTGATTTCACATCTTTCTGGACTATAGGAGTGGGGGTTTCTGATTGTGGATTAGTATAGAATTTCAGAGTGTTTCCTTCCAGCGTGGAATACCACTTTAGACTGGAAGGAAGGTTGATTTTCAGAAATAGAGAGGACCCCCCATCACCAGTCTGTTGTCCTACTGCTATTACCGTCACGTCTGGAATTTGGTTGTTCTGGAAGTGAAATTCTACTTGGTCAGATTTTTGTTCAACCATGTGGCATGTGCCGTTTAAACTAACATGGTTGACACTCTGTTTTAATTTTATGGGTCGGCTAGTCTGAGTCCAGAGGACCTTGTTTACGCAATCTATTAGGGGTGACAACCTTCTCAGGAGGTCATTCCCTAGTAAACAAGGGGTGCCCTCTGGGGTCACAACTATGACCGGGTGTTTCAACTTGTGTCGCCCGATCTTAATGTCCAAGTCTGCCGTCCCCTCGACGGGAATTTCCTTCCCGTCAAAGTTCTGCAGTTGTCCAGGAAGAGAGGTGAGAGGAATTTGGTAATTCTCTCCCCTTCCTGCATTCAGTTCGTCAAAGGCCCTTCTGGACAGAAGGGTAGCTTGAGATCCAGTGTCCACCAGTGCTGAGATTGTACCCTGCCCCTGTACTTGTACCGGGGCATAATATCTTCCCTCCTTCTCCTCAAGGGGGCACAGATAATGTACATTTTTGGACAACTGGTGGGCTAATTTTCTGGTTTTGGACATCGCTAGCGAGGAGATTTGGGCAGAATTCTGTGGAGAGTCTTGGGAATCTGAAAGAAAAAATTTGCAACTGGAGATCAGAGCCATTGTGGGTTCCCCTGGCTCCGTTTCTGGGCCGCCCCCCCCTTTTTGGAGGCAGTCGCCAGGATGGGTTTGAACCAGGGGATTTTCTTGCTGTTGGTTCTGGGATGAGATGGTGGGCGGCGGTAGCTCAGTCTCCACATCTCCCCAGTCTGGATTTGCATCCCTAGGGACCCATTTTTCTTTGGGAGGAGTTCCCCCCTCTCTGAAGGAGAAGATCCTTTTCCCAGGATCCTCTGAGGATCCCTCTCCCTCAAATTGGAAGATCTGTACCTCCTCCTCAAACTGAGTCTGTTTGGGTCTTTTGTTTCTCCTACCCCCCCTCTGCTCCTTAGGAGGCAGACTTTCAGGGGCAAGAGATTTTGTTTCCGGTTCCTGGGTTTCCAGGGGCTGTTTACAAGTGAGGAAGGAAGCTTCCTCCAAGGCTTTACACCCCCCTTCCCTTTGTGCCTCCTCCCTGGGAACCGGTGATTTATCGGGGTGCTGCCCCCGTCATTGTTCTGGAGCACCCGGTCCAGAGTTGGGTGCGTTCTGCGCCGGCATGCTGATCTGAGGGTTCTGCTGTGCCCTCAGTATATGACCCATATCCCGCGCCATGTTTTGAACCTGGCGCTCTAACTGGGAAACCCGCTCAGGCTGATACGGGGCCCTGTTTTCTCCCCTGGGCTGATCCCGGGAAGGGTAGCTGTCCCTCCTCTGGTAGTACCCCTGGTTGGGAAGATTTTGGTACCCCTCCACCCTTGGCCTCCCCTCTCCCGGATTCAGTGGTCTGGGCTCAGGGAATTGAGGAAAGAAGGATGGATGATTTTGGGGTTGGAAGTCGGGTGGATATCTGGGGAAAAAGTTCTGCCCAGGGTTTGGTAAATTTCTGCCCTCCTGTGGGAAGTTTGGAGGGAAGTTCCCTGGGTTAGGTGCTTGTCTGGATCCCCCCCCTTGGGCTGGAGGAGTCCACACATAACCCAGGATGGGTCGATTACCTTTGTAGCGAGGACTTACATAGTCAGGAGAGCGAGGGACCCCATTTGTGGGGCTGCCTCCCTGGCTCCCTGTCTGCGACTGGCCCGAGGACCTTCTGGGCCTAGCATTATTAGGTGCAGGTAGGTTTTTAGGCCCCCCCATCTCCAAATCCAAAACGGGGGTGACCTTTACCTCTGCCACCTTGGCAGCAGCAGGGGTGCTGTTGGCTTTGGGGTTTTTCTGGGCATTGCTTTTATTTTCTATGGGCTTCTGCACCTCATAGATGCGGGTAGCCTGTTCAATGACCCAGTCTAAAGATCTTTTCTCGTGAAAATCCCTCACGAGCTGGGTCATGATATATTTGGGCAAGGCATGGAAAAACGTGTTTATAAATTCACGGCTATCCGTGCGCACCCTTCTTGTGGTCTGTGCAAAAGCCCGCTTTAACTCCTGCACAAATTCTTGTGGGGCCTGATCCTCCCCACATTGCAAATTGTAGGCTGCCTTGCGAGCCTCTTGAGGATTTCTGTGAACAGAAAAATGTTTCAGGATGGCCGCCTTATATGTGGACCATCTTAAATGATTTTGGTCCTCCAGCCCCGCAAAGAAACTGGAGTATTCCGGGGAGAATGTCCACTTTACATATTGAATACAGCTTTGGCTGTCCTTCAAATGGAAAGTCTCCATCATTTGTTCAAACAACTCTAAGTGCTCCCAAACAGAATACTTAGCGTTCTTATGGTAAGGCGTGATGACGCTCCTGATCGCCTTAATCTGCTTTAAGGGGTCCTTAAGCAAGGCCCTTTTTGCCTTATTGGCCTTTTTGGTTCGGGTAACCCTTGTCCATTCTTCCTCGGACTCAGAGGCACTGCTCCCAGAGGTTCCCGTCTGTTCTTCCAGGTTTTCCCGGATTCTGCGAGCCTGGGAATGGCTGGCAGAATGTGGGGACCTGGTCTCCTGTGTCCTGCGCAGTTCAGAGGAGTCTTCAGATTCCTCCTTGCTGCCAGGATTTGATGGGTACCCCCTCCACTGACCTAACTGGGCAGAGGTTTTCAGGATGCCCTTAATGGGCCTACTCTCCTGGGGTTCCCCATTGAACTGTACTGTACTTGGGTGCCCATACCCGGATGCCCACCCCTCCATTCCTGGATGGTACTGGCCTATGAGCCCCATACTCTTAGCTGGATAGTAATCTGCCATCCCTGTGGCCCTGTGCTCATGTGCGCCAGGGGACACGGGGGTGGTAGAGTCCAGGGACTGGGGAAGATGAAGGCCCCTGGTGTTAGGGCTCCTGCGGTTATGGTCAGGAGTCTCTCTTTCCCAGCGGACCTCATCTCTATCCGCCCCTGCTCCCTGTTGCAATGCAAGAGCCTGCATTTGTGCTTTCAGTTCCTCTGTTAAGGCCTTACTCGACTCTATCAGTTTCTCCTGCATCGCTACCTGTTGTTGGAGCCTATCATTGTGTTGACAGAGGGCCTCATTTTCCCTCTGTGCTTCCTGGGTGGTCCTGGAGAACTGGGCCAGTCTTTGCTGCAGGAGGGTTACCTCCTGAGCTGTGTCCCTATTGGCCTGCTCCTTTCTTGCTAGAGCATCCTCCACCCTTCTGGTGTGCTCTACCAAGTTCTGGTTTTCTTTTTGGAGGTCACCCAGCCCCTGGTGGGCCAGGTGATTTTCTTCCATTTTCCTTTTTAAATGGCAGACTTCCTGGCCTAAGGCGTCTCTTTCCTGACTAAGAGCCTGCATTTGTGCCGCCAGGTCGTCCCTTTGCCTTTGGAAGGCACCAGCTTTTTGGCGCTCCTCATCAAACTCTGCCTGGGTATCCAGGTCTTTCAAGATCAGCTTGTTGCTCTCTACCTTCACTCTATCTAGATGACTTTGCAGGGTGGCTACCTGCTCCGTGCATGCCCTGTTAAAGTCTAATTGTTGCTCCAGCTTTTTCTGGCTCTGCAGTAAGGAGTCCAAACTGTCTTGGTGCTCCTTCTGTAGGGCCAGAAATCTGGTATCCTGTTCTGACTTTTCCTTTTGCAGCACATCCATATCCTCCTTTATTTTAGTGATGTACCGTCTGCTGTCATTTTCTGACTCCTGGCTCCTCTGCAGCCTCTGCTCAGAAGAGTCCAGATCAGATTGGGCCTTCTGTAATGCCATCTGTTGCCTATTTGCCAGATTTTGGCTTTCCGCACATCTATCCTGCATGTCTCCAACGTATAGGTACAGGTATGCTGCTATCCTGGCAATCTTATTGTGTTCCTCTTTGGCTTTAGGAGCCATATATAGTTCACTCAGGGCCACATGTAAGGGACCCTGATCTCTATATATATCTGACCCTGTTTCAGTGACCTGTTGTGTGATGGCCTGCAACCACACATCCTGGCCCTGTTCGGTCCATTCACCTCTCACAAATAGCTTATGCAAGAGGTGCTCTCTGGCTATTTTCATGTCTACTAAGGTCGTCATTCTAGAGATTGGTCTCTGTCCTGACTTACAGAAGTTTGTATTTTATTTTTGCAGAACAGAACTTTTCTTGGAGTGTCCCTTTTGAGGAATGCTTCACAGCGTAATGCAGCGTGGTGATCCGACTGGATGTATGTATCCCGTCAGTTAGCACACTGTATTAAGCTGCACAAGTGGTAAATCTAACCCAACGTCTCGGCTCGAGCCCCCACTTTGTAAGAGGATTCAATTCAGCACTACAGCTAAGTTAACGCCTAGTCTAGAATACTGAATGAAAACCCTTATTGATATATCTTTAGGTCCAGTTCATGCGTTCTGGATGACTACCCCTGTATAACACCCCTCTCTTGGAATCCCCCTGACCCCACTGAGCCAAGAAGTAGTTCTGTTTTGCAAGTTTAAAAGGTTTATTTGATAATTTAAAATAGATATATATATCACGCTTTATAATAAATTAATAATTGAATAGCACACTTAATCTGATATGATAAAGATCAACAACGGAGAATCTGGCACTAGCACACTTCTTTATAATTACTAAGGAGTTGAGATGAAATGGATAAGGTAGCACACTGGTAAATAGGTACAGAAGTATAATGTGGTAGAAAATGCTTTATAGAGTTCAAATGGATGTAATGTTGAATGAAAATGCAATACAGAAAATACTCAATATGATTTCAACAAACAAGGTAATCACTTTTCTCTGGCAATCCCCTCCCCCCCTTGATGCAAGGCAAGGAAATCGAAGGAAAACACACAGTTCTCAGAAATGCAATAAAATGTGATTCAGTTCACCCCAGCAAGCTTAGACTACAGAAGTTTGAAAACACAGATAGGAGTTTTGAAAACACAGGCCCAAATGCTTTGATATGTGCTAGCAATGGATGAGAAATATGCTGGAAATGCTTTTTAATTCCCTTTCAGAGGTTCAGGGTGAGTGGTATCTAGTTAATATTAGTCCAGGCTCACACTAGCAATGAGGCAGGGATAGTTAGCAGGTTAAACGAATTTCTGGCAAATGGAAGAGCAAACAGCAGCAGTTTTTACATGTGAAGAAATTGCAAATCGCGGTAAAATTCGCGGATGCGCCGAGCGCTATTACAAAGGAACCGCAAGGACTATCTCTACCGTTTTGGGGTCCTAGAAAAGCCTGGGATCTCAGCTTCCAAATGAAAGTTATTGCAAGTCTCTAGCCCAAACGGTTGCGGAGATATGAGTAATTTAGTAAAGGTCGTTTTTGGTTTTGTAAATTTTAAACGCACACTTTTTCAAAATGACAAGTGACAAATTTTTGCAGCTAGAATGACAGGTGACAGCTAGGAGGCAGTTCTACTTAGGTTAAATAGATTGAATTAGATGAATTTAAACTAAGAGATGTGTTCTGAGTTTTGCTAAGTACTCACAAGAGATTTTGAACAGGAAAGCGACTTGGTCACGGACTTCAGTCTGGTCAGGTCTTTCCGGGTTCTGCTCACAGCGCCTGGCCTCTGGAACTGCTCACAGGGGTCTGGTCTCTGCTAGGCACCGGTTCTTTGGGTCTCTCTGCTCTGGATAGATTGAAGTCTCTAGTTTGGCTTTCTGGAGTTTGATGGAGGTAAGTATGGATTTTTCCGGCAGGGCTTCCAGCGGCAGATGAAAAATGAATGTCTCTATCTGTCCTGTCTGTCTGCTTTTATGTGTTTAGAATGTGGGTGTGTTCTAGCATCACTGACCCTACCTCTCTCTCAGCTTCTAATTGGTCAAACTTCCATTTCTTACTTGATTGGGGGAATGAAATGAAGTGTCATCATGATGAGGTCTGTTTATGATACAGAGAACCCACCCCTGTCAACTTTACACACAATCTATATCTGACCTAAAAACATATTTGCACCGGTACACATTTGTTTAAAATTACATATACATGGTGTGGCTGAATTTAGCCATGTCTATGTCCAAATCTGCTCATTCTCGGAGCTTGCATTCAAAGAGTGTACATAATTGACTTTTTAACTGCTTTTTCAATTTCCGACATGGACCCAACTTTACATACATGTGTGCAGGGGGTAGGGACATTAGCTGATGAAGTTTCAGATTTTTAACATGCACACATTTAGAGTAATATCCACTTTTCCGCTAAAACCCCCCTGAACATACCACCGGTTCCTACCACGTCTTAAACTGTGGGCAGAAAAATCACAAGAATTATGGTATCATTTATAAAATTTTCACATGTCCGCTCTATGAATTATCCCCCTTTTTATAAAACCATATCCTTGCTGCAGGGGTGTGTCTTTTCAGGTCACATGGTACAGAAACCAGTCTTTCCAGTTTCTGCCAAGCCAGCTTGCTTCTCACAGGCAGTGCTCCTCCCAGCTTCTCCAGGAGGAAGCCACTTTTTACGACGTCTGTAATAAAAAACCTTTGCCTGAGTGGAGAGGGCTTTGTTCACTCTCTGGCAGAGCACAGATAATTCAATTATCAGATAGATGGCATATCCTTAGCCTGGGCAGCAAAAGGAAGGTTGGCCTGGGAACACAGTGGTGACTCAAGTTTCACTGCTGATGGGATCCGTTGCTAGGCAAAATCAAGTTCCTTAAGCCAGACCTTCAGCTAACTTTTTGTTGCTTTTAAAATAACTTGTAATTTTACACATGCAGCTAGAATGCTGATTCTAAGTGCAAAACTATGACATTTCAACAGTTACAAAGGCATGTGACACCAAACATAGGTCACTCATTTAATTTAACATTTTCGATTTTGGTGGTTTTAAATCCAGTTGCAGTTAGACTTAAGCTGCTGACTCCATAGCATTTTTGTTATAAGCATTGTTTTTGGGCTCTTCATTTCCCAGATTTTGTAGGCACACAAAACTCCATTCTGCCAAATGTCTGCTGGTGTTCAGTGAATATTTTGCACATGTTGCAAGGTTTGAAATAGGCATTTTGCTTGCCTTCAGAAAAACACACAGAGTGGTTTTAAAACGCCGGCTTTTGGATAGTGGTGAGTACTGGTACTGCACTCATTTTTGGGATTTAAGAAATGAATTCCCCACACTTCTAGGTTGCATTTGGCAATCAGCATTGCCATTCCCAATGGTTTCAGACTACTGTGCGGGTAGTCCAATGGTGGTTTTAAAGCGCTTTGAAGCTAACCGGCGCTACTGTTTTTCCTTTGGCAACCCATTTCCCTCATGGCAACCCGGCCTTTCATTCTCGCACTGGTGGGTGGCAAGTGAGGCAACCATTTTGGTGGGCGCACAAACTGCGCAGCTTTCCTGGATTTCGGCGCACATGTGGGTTTTCCGCCATCTTGAATTTCCTAAGCCCACAGCACCAAATGTTGTAGCAGGATAGCTTAAACGTGGGTCAGGACACCCAACATATCTCAATATTACCATGGGGGTTCCCGAAGGCAACTGTAAGACTGTTTTCCAGTACTTAGGTTCCATACTATCCCAGAACCTACGATCCTGGGGGAGTATGGCTTCCACTCCATACAAGAGATGTAGAACGACACAATGGGCCTCATTACGACCCTGGCGGTAAGGGGTTAGCGCCAGCGTTAGCTGCGCCGACCCCTTACCGCCAATTACGAGGTCCCTTAGCGCCATGGCGCTTTTAACACCTGCTTTTAGCAGGTGTTAAAATCCATGGCGCTAAGGGACCATGGAGTTAATTACGCCACCGTAATTTACGGTGGCGTAATTAACGCCTTCCCCACTCCCATTATGCCCTATGGGGCAAAAATGGGAATGGGGAAGGGTAAATGGGGATTGGGGACTTACCGCCCCGCCGACCTCGGAATGGGGCGGTAAGTCCGCCAACCACCATGGCGTAAACGTAGTTTACGCCATGGTGGTAAAGTCACGGCCCAGGCGGTAACTTACCGCCTGGGTCGTAATGAGGCCCAATGTGTTTCAAAGAGAACTTTCTATATTTCTTTACCAGAATCTTGGACTGTGAAATTAAGGATTGCAATTTAGATTTAATTTCACAAGTCAACTCACTTGCTGTTTTTTTGTACTGAATTGTCACTCCCAAGTACTTGTATTGATAAACTACAGAGAGATCGCACTGTTGTTATTGCCATTTTGGATGAAACTTTCTAGAAGTGTTGTTGTTGCACACCACAATTTGCGTTTTTGATGTATTAATGACTAGGTTATTGACCAACGCATAAGATCCTAATTGATTTATCATGTTCTGGAGACCCATGGGGGTTTCAGACATCAAAACCAAATCATCCGCATATAGGAAATATAGAATTTTTTTAAAGCCAATCCGCGGGGGTCACCATACAGTTCAATATTGAGTGTCATAAATCTAATATAAAAAGATTAAACAGGAAGGAGGCTAGGGCACAGCCTTGCTTCAGATTGATTCTAACACGCATAGATGTATTTATGTTGAATAGCATTGCCAGGGTTATTAATGAAGAAGGACAATGATGTCGTTGAAGCTTTGCGAGCAACAACAACCTGTCTATTGAATCAAAAGCGGCTTTGAAATCGAAAAAGCCCAAGTATAAAGGTAGACCACCAGCAGCTTGATGTGATTGTATCAAGGAAAGGGAAAGAATGTTTGGAATTGTGCCCATTCCTTTCACAAAGTTCTCTAAGGATGATCCGACAAAATATTTTGCCCGGTGCATCCAATAGAGTTGTTGGGTGATAGCTCACAGGTAATTGATGATCACCCTTCCTATATATCAGGACTGTGATCGCTTGAGTCCATGATTTTGGCAATTTCTGAAGGCGGTTTATGGCAGAAAATATGTTAAATAAGAGAGAGGCCCAGATCTCCTGATGGACTTTCATCACATAAGTTGAAATGCCATCCGGGACTATGCTCGTGAGTTGCTGGATGTTCTAATTAATCGCATGATTTCACTTTGATCTAAATTCAAGAAAAATCCAGAACTCGAGTACTGCAGATCTAAGGGCATGTGACCTAAAGGTGGTGAATACAATTGTTCAAAATATGAAACCCACTGATGTGTATCAACTGCGGATGTTTGCAAATCCATTTGATGGACATTATTTGCTTGGTTCAGAACAGACCACATTTTGGAGATGTTTTTCTCGGGCCAGTATTTTTAGCATATTGGCTCCATCTCTCTGACAAAAAGCATTGCCCTGTGGCCTTTCAACCAGTTATTATGAGCCGTTCGAACTTTGTGTGTGAGAATCATTCTGAGGGGAATGGGAAGCCTTGATAGCCTTCTTAGCTCAGCATGATATAGCGATTTTCTTATATATACCTTCTGTCAAAAACATGCAGATAACTCCTAAGCTTACAAACAGGAGATCTGTATTGACTAAAGGCTTGCATCATATTGCTATAAATCAAACCCACATTTACACCTTGACGGTCATCTGTCTTATTTGAGTGAGAGATTACTTGATTAAAATGAATCAAGACATCCTCTGTCCATCAGAGATGGTTCCCACCCGTATTTACGACTAGGCAACCACTCTTAGCTACACTCTGTAAACAGCTGTTTTCAATTTGTGTTTGCCACTCGGCACATAACATATTATGATCACTCCTGACAGTGGGTGAAGTGTAAAAGGTTTGCATCGCTAACCATAAAGCAGTATTTACATACACATAATCAATTATTGATGTGGTGTTTCCTTTGCGCCAGGTTGAAGCAGGCGGAGTGTCAGAATTAAAAGCACCATTCAAGACATGTACATTTCTATGCGTCACCAAAGAGTTCCAACGCACCAGCCTCTCATTGTATCGCTTACAACCTTTCACAAAACAATTTAAATTGAGGTCGCCAGCTAAGATGAAATATGAAATGCTCTAATCTTCTGACACCATGTCTAGCAAGTTATTCAAGTCCTTAAAAAAACACTCATTCGTAATGCCCACCGGGTTCCAATAAATGTTGAGGATTGCATAGCTAACACCTTGAAGTGCAACTCTGAACAACAACATGAACCCGTTTGGAGCCGCCCAAAGCCCAGAGGAAGTCCCCGACCCCTCTTTTATAGCAATTATTAGGCCCGAAGACGGTCTACCCAAGGCAGATTTCAGGGCAGGATTTAAATGAACTTCATGGTTAGCCCATATCAATGGATGTGTTAACCAGGTCTCCTGTAGAAGAGCTACATCAAATTTGCTCAAGTCACTTTGATCATTATTTAAAAGTTGTTTGAATCCAGGAGAATTCCAACTCACGAAGGAAATCAAGCACTGAGCAGCAGAAGGAGCTAGTTCATTCAAATTTGATTTGTGCTTGCAAGTGCACGGTTCCATCAATTGACGTGATTGTTTTATGTTTACATCACAGCTAGCCGGGGGATGGCTATTAGGAGAAAAGGTATGACCATTCACCAGTGTTGGTACAACCAATCAGCCTTCATCAGAGCTCCGCAAAAATCCCAAATCATGTAAAGAGCCATTTGCCTGCCAGATCAGGTTTTGAACCACTCTGTATTGCATCCATATTCTCACAGCATTTATATTTTCTTGTTTATAAATTCAACCAGGGTGAGGTCAGCTGATGCAATATCCTCGAGCATCTGAATGTCAGAGAAAATTGCCATCACCGCTCTTCGGTTCAGATCAAATTGAGTGCAAGGCGCTGGCCTACATTTTAAGATCAAAGAGCATAGAGTGGGGCGAGGATCGGCCTTCACACTCACCTTTTTCACCTGGGTGTTTTTAGGGACATCAGATGGGTCAACCAGACCCTTTCTTGGGCCAGTCATAAGGTTCCCAAGGGCATTTTTAATTAAGGACAAAATTGCATTAGAAAGGTCAGGTACGGACCCCAACTGGACAGGCAGGGCAGATTTATCCTCGCCAGAGGGAATAGCCTGAGCTGCCACCCCTCATTGCTACCTGCATGGTTTATGCCAGTGCAAGAAGCAGCTATATTTGCAGATTCAGGTTCAGAAGGGCTAGGGCCCACAAAGGCCCGCTTCCGAACAGAAGGATTTCTATCTGATGAGTTACCACCAGAGTTTTGAGCCAAAGACGAAACAGCAGGTAGAGCGCTTATTTCTAAGTGAGGTGATGCATAACCCTCCATATACGCATCTACCGCTTTCTGAATTTCAGCTCTATGCAGCCTCTCATCATTTATCGGGTCCTCTACCGAACCCTTAGAGGCGCCCATTCCCTCAGAACTAGGAACCTGACAATTATTGGCAGAGATAATTTTGCCAGGCAACGACCGAGAGATTTCTTTCACAAGAGCATCAAGGGGAGCGTAGGTCGGAGCCTGGTCCGGACTAGAATCAATAAGCCAGTTTTTCCTCTTAGCGTGATTTAGCAACACATATTTTTTCTTGATGGCTTGAGATGCCACAACATTGTTCTTGAGGGGTATTGTAATGGCTTTGAGGAACTGCTTAGTGACCGCCTTTCCCGAATGCTTGAGAGTCGGCTGATTTTTGGGAAGTTTTAATTTAGCATTACTTGCTGCAATTTTACGAGATTGTTGTAACGCTCACCTGATTCCCGTAGAGGCGCCGGTCTTGACTGGGCATATACCGTATCTTCAAAGGTGATGTGTAACACACGGCTGGCTCTTTGGGCTGGACCTCTGTGCACTGTATGTCTGACTCGAAGGGTAAGATGTCTGCAGATAGAAAATATGGGATTAAGGAACTGGGTTATTGAATGTCTCTCTCTTCTTCCCTTTCTCTTCTCCTGTAGAACCCCAAAGGTTAACGCTCTCACCTTAGGTAAGTGAACGCCGTGCTCTCCATCTGCCTCGGGGCAGGGTGCTGTAACCAGTTTCTTCACTGGATAAGGGGAGCAGGCCTCTTGACTTCAGAGGACTGCTGTCCGTCGTTTACTGCACGAACGGTAAGTTTCGAGTAATTCTAATGTCTTTAAAGTCTTTAGTAATGATGTTTCTTGTTTTGCAGGGTTCCGGCGATGGCGGATGACGGGCTGAAGTGAGTTGAAGATGGAGCCCGTGTGATGAATAGAAGCGCCTGGAAGCACGTAAGTAAGCGCTTGTTGCCTGCTTCACGATGCGCTCTAACTGTCTTTTTATTTTGCAGGTACAAGTTCGGAGCGGCTGCAGGGTGCCGGAATACCCACTGGGTTAGATGTGGAAAGGAGTAATGGCACGTGAGTATTAAAGTTCCCCAATGTCTTTAAACGCACCTTGTTTTGTCTTTCAGATGCGGGATGCAGCGCCGAAGGCCTCCGGAGCGTGCGAAGAGTTGGTAAGCTTTTGTCTTTCAGATGCCGGAATGCAGTGTGAAGACCTCCGGAGCGCACGAAGAGTAGGTAAGCCTTTGTCTTTCAGATGCCGGAATGCAGCGCGAGGCGTTGGTGACAGCCGATGGACCAGGTAAGTGAAGAGCTGTCACTGAAGACCGTAATGCTAACCTGTTCTTTATTGTTTTTATAGGTGTTGCTGAAGACTGGATTCAGGATGGTAAGCCTTTTTCCTTAGGCCCAGGATCAGATGCAGAAGACATGATGAGCGTTCTGCTGCAGAGGATGCAGAATAACGCAAAGCAAGATTCATCCATCGGGTGTGGTTTAAATAGCCTCCTGTAGTGCTTAGGTGTCTCCTTCCACAGCCACGCCTAGGTAAGAAAAGAGTTCCTGCTTTCCAGAAGAGTTCCAGTGTTCTGAATCTAGGGAGTGGCTCCTGCCCCACCCAACAGGAAAAGTAGTTCCAAACAGAAGAGGATCAGAGGCTCAACTGGCAGGCAAGTAAGCAGCATGGTCTGCTGCAGGTAAGTCCACCCAAGCATTATGAGCCCGGCGCTTCCAGCGCTGGGACTGGGCATATTTATGAGCCTGGTGCCACTGGCGCCAGGACTGGGTCCAAAAGGTCCCAATTGGGACTGGTTGGCATTCGGAACCTGGGTTATGGATCTGCTTCCAAGGGAGTTGGGAAAACCCTGACCTTTTGGAAGCAGAGATCATGACAATTGTTGCTTTTTAGATGACAAAGGGCCCTCCAGCACTTTATGTGAGTTCCCGTCAGTTGAAGTGAAAATTGTGTAAATTCTTTTGGCTGGAATCGACATGATAACCGGCTGTGATTCCAGCAGACTCAAACGCCGCCCTGTGCCTTGGGGGGGGCACGACTGGGCCATCATAAATGATAGAATTAATACAGGGAAGGGCACCCCCCATCACATGGTTTTGAATTGCTTTCGGCAAAAGGCTAGAAGGAGAATGTAGGTCAACTACTGGATCTCTTTGACAGGTTACAGAAGTCACAGAGGCTTTCGTATTTGAGGACTGCAAAGAAAGAATTTTCTTTAATGTGTCCCCTTGTGAGAGCATTCTCTGGTCTAATAGTTGATATAATTTGCTCAACGAATGGATGGCCAAATTCATGGCTTCTAAAGAAATATCCACTTGCATATCTGGGGATCGGTTGTATGGAGAAGTATTGGTACCATGTGTATGCGTGCGCCGGCTACATCCCCGAGATCGAACAGACATAGCAACAGACTCGGTGAAACTGCATGAGACTTCAAAAAACATCACCGGAGAACAAGACACGTTATCAGACAAACACTTATCGGAGAACACCGAACCATCAATGTCTAAATCAATGATGGCGGTATCGCCAACTGACTTCACTGGGCATGGAGCAGACAATGGCAAGTTCATAGTGGGAGCTAAGGAATCAAGTAAAGCTGTGTCTGATATTGACAATTAATTTTGCTGCATCTCGACCACCTGTATTGGAGCCATCAGGGCCGGCATGAATGGAACGGGCAACGAGGATAGGGGGGGATTGAGAGGAGGATTAAAAGACAACTCCTCCCCACTCCCAGCCACCCACCCATTCTGCATCCGCTCCGCATCGGACACCCTCCTTGCTCTGTGCGCAGACAAGGAACCCCTACAGAACATGCAAATGTCCGCATTCACAAGTGCATTCCTGATACTGTTCACTCTTACAGGTGTCGAACAATCATGACTGGGAGTCCGTACCGGAAGAGGAGAGTTCACACACAGTGGCAATGGAGCAACTCTAGACGGCATGCCTGTTTTAAGAGTTTTAATGATCATTATATATCATCCTGTTGGCCGCTTAACCATCCTGGGAACACCAGGAAGACCTCATCGCCCCTCACTGCCTCGGCGAAGAGGCAAAGAAGTGCTTCCTGGTGCTTCCCTCGGTTCGCGCGCGCTGGTGCACGCAGACGGCTGTTTTTGAAGTCTTGCTCTCCAATAGGCCTGGCATACGTGTATACTGTAGATTAACTCTGTTTGAAAGCGTATAACAGTTGAAACAAACTTGTAAGTGGGCCGTCGATGATAGCAGCAAGTCCAGCAACAAAGGAGTAGAGTAGAGTGCAAAGAGGTGCTTCCCTCGGTGCATATACACAACTTTTCCATAACCCTCTTCCCCCCACTGGTTGCCATGTATTTCCTGAAACCAGGCACCTGTGCTAACCTAGGGGGAGGGTCGACTTCCATTCGGCTTCCATGGTCAGGGTGAAGTTGTGTGTTTCCTCTGTGGGTCTGACACAGGACTCTGATACAGAGAGTATATCCAGTGATAGCAAGAAGAGAGTTCCTAAACAATGAAGCAGAGTCCAGGAAAGAATGCACATTCCTGTGCGTGATTGGAGACACTAGTCAGTCTGTGGACAGAGTGAGGAGGATAAACATGGATCCCAGAGTGACTTCACCTGTTGGGAAACACAAAGTCTAGGTTGACCAATGTAGTGACATCTGGCAAAGAGGGAGACCTGCATGTCATGGTCATAGCCTGGAAGACAGGACTTGCAAGAACATCGACACAAACGAGGCTGTGATGGCATGGCTACAGATCCGCACACTCTCCAAAATCAAACCATTAATTCCCCCAAACAAATTCCCTATGGTGATCCAAGCATTCGTTATTTCACACATCGCTGGAAGGAAATGCCCTCAATACTGGACTACCAGCCGCACACTTGACCCACCTCAAGGCAACATGGCACTGTCCAGCCCACCTCATTACAAGTGCCCGTAAATTCGACCGTATCCCTCCAACACTGCGCACGCTTCACTTTCTCCCCCTTCCTGTCAGGATCATATTGAAAACAGCATGTACCACCTACAAAGCAGTCACAAATGGAACACCATTGTACTTGGCAGCTAAACTGCACACCTCAGGAGGTTCTCGCTCCTCACGTAGCAAAACAATTAAAAGGCTTGAGTCAAAACTAGCCCACAAAGAGAAGACTCAAACACGGTCTTCTCCTGCCATGCCTAGACTCTTGAACGTGATCCCGGTAGAGGCTTGAAATGCCCCTACCACCCTTCAGTTCTACACAACCCTAAAGACATGGCTCTATCAACAATACCTGTCGGACAAATAAAAATCCCTCTCTCCCTCTGCCAGCAGTACTATGTTTCTGCATAAAATGAAAAGCCCAATTCTGAAACAATCCTGTTGTAAAGAGCTCAGCTGCTCTTGAGTTAGGTTTGCGTTGTAAGCAATACAATAAAGAAAGAATAAAATATTAAGACCTGTAGTCCCATGGCACACTAATGAGACATGTATGTTAATACACCGGTGTATTAACACCAGAGTCAAGCTGAATGAGATGAAAAAACGAGACCTATACTCCAAAGTTTCACAGAAGAGGGATCTGTAGCGAAAGGTTTAACAAAATAAACGTCAATGATAATATGGGTGAAATACAACTTAAGGTAGGACTCTGTGTGATCAAGAGCAACATTAAACAGTTGCTGGGATCTGTAGTTCAAGGATTCCTAAACACAACTTGTACATTGTAATACTGGTACAGTTCAACCCAAGTTAAACAACTATTGAAAGCAAGAAGAAAAATAATGTGTGTTGGTCCTTGAAACCAGAATATCATAAGGGAAGTCTTGACTCAACAAACTGTTGAAAGACAGGCCAAGTACAAGAATCATTGTGAGCGATAGGAAGATTGATTAAAGTTGTGACCTAGTGTGCATTGTATGCATGTATGTTTGGATTTATAAAGTGCAAGCCTAGGTGGGAAGCAATTGCGCTCTGTACTAAGGGGCCACAACCAGAGGGTTATAGGCAGAGTGCAAGTGTCTGTTGGGAAAAAGGAAAGTAAATGAATGTGAAGTTTAAACTCCATGAAGTGACCAAGTGTCTTGAACATCTAGGAAAAGAATAGGTTTTGGAGCTTTGCTGAGCTGGTGTTGGCCTACTTTGTGTTTTAGTTCTTGTGGCAGGATATTCTGCGTTTTGGGACTGAGGACTTTTGAAGGGAACTTGACAGTATGCTTTAACTTGAGTTATACATTCCATGCTCTCTGTTAGCAACCACGGGCAACCAGGCACATTTCCTAGCTGTATAGCTTTTAGGAAATGCTGACGATCAAATAACTCAATCCTAGAGTGAAGTCTGGCTCCAATGAGGACCCTGTGAACAGAAGACTGAGACCTGTGCAACCTATTCCATTTGGCAGAGGTTTAAAGCCGAGGCCATGGCTACCAGGTCAATCCCTTGCATGGGCTGATTTACCAGTGCCTTCATAGGACAATGGTTCTCTGCCCAGCCCGACGGCATCACTGCAACTACTTCATTGATGAATCTACCTTGAGGGGGTCTCTTTCACTCACAAATTTTCTCTATTCTCATAGTCACAGCCATTGAAAAGAGATGGGTGGAAGGCTTTCAATTAATCATAACCATTGGCAATTGCCCTTGGCAGCCTTCAAAACCATCAATGGTAAGCCTGCTAAGGCACATCCCTTCTGTCTGAGACTGCAGGCAACCCTGGACATAATTCAGCATCATTGTATGTCATTGGTGAGGTATAGCTCAAAGCGCTACGCACAGCAAGCTGGCGAGCTGGGACCCATGTCCTGGCATAGTGTGCCACGACACATGCAACAGTGAAGAGTGATGAATGGAAAAGGCGCAGCTAACAACCATGATCTAATGTGTTTTGATAACATCTATGAGCTAGCTGTTAGGATTAGGGCCGGGGTTGTAGAATGCAACAAATGAAAAAACGTTGTCAGGTTTTCAGAATTAATATATATATATATATATATAAGGTGGCGTTACACCAATAGAACACATAACCATATACTACGTTTCAAGCAAATTATATTTAACTTTGTCAGAATAGCAAAATATCCAAAGAGTTACAAGTGAGGCACAGGGTAGCAGAGGAGATGGAAGGGGGAGAGGGAAATAGTGGAGCAATCAGCAGTTGACAAGACGTTCTTGAAAAGTAGAGTCTTCAGGTCCTTCCTGAAGTGTAGGTTGGTGTTTTAACTGTGTTGGTAGAGTGTTCCAAAGACAGGGTGCACAGCAGGAAAAGGCCTGTTTCCTGTTTTTTCCTCTTGCAGTCCTTTGGTTCCAGCCATTGTGACGATTCACCAGGCCTTGTACCCTTCTCCCCAGAGGGGAGCCCTTTCCTTTGAGGCTAGGGAGGTGAGGGCATTACCCAATAGTCCCCCTAGGGGTGGTAATATTCTGGAGGACCTCATTAGAAGGGGCTCCCCTCCTGGGGATAAAGACATCCAACTGGAGAAAAGCCTCCCTGCAACCCTGTCCCAAAACCCCTTACCCTCATGGTCGCTCTTTTCTCCCACCATTGATAGTGGAACCATGTGTTATTATAAAGCCATGACTGTGACAAATGTAGGTCATGCTGGGACGAAGAGGAACATGAGAAGCCATACCACATGGAGGTACACTGGCACAGGTGACATCCAGGCCACACCCTGTGTTTCATGCTTGTTAAGTTCCCAAATTTGAAGTAAATGGAATACCCGACCCTCTGGGGCTCCAGTGGGATCTGTGGACAGGGAGGCTGGAACTGTTTTTCGCTGCATCTAGAGATACACAAGATGCAACCTTGAAGTTGATGCTCCTGTTCTGTGCAGGTGGGGAGGTGCCTCAGATATTCAAAATGCTCCTCATGGGGGAAGCCTCATAAACATCAGTCAAAGAAACAATGTACTTGTATTTGAGCCCCTTGGTCAACAAGGACTATGAAAGATTCAGAATCCTCATGGCCAAGCACGGTGCATCGGAATCCCTTGACACATTCCACTCCATGTTGTGACATGTCATATGCCAATGATGATGAGAAAGATGAAATCTGTGCCCAAATAATACAAGATTGTGTCTTATCATAACTCTATAGACAATACTGAGGGTGCTAGGCCTCTCCTTAGAGCACACATTGGAGCAGACCAGATCAAACAAGATCACTACTAGCAGAGTTTCCCTCATAGAAGAAGCGATCAATACCCTTCAAGTAGAGGAGGTCATGCAGTAGGTGCTCCTTCCTCAATCTGACAGAAGGTGCAAGGGGGCCATTCTTACATACAGAGCCAGTCCAGTGGGGGGTTCCCTCCTGCATGCCCAGAGCTGTCCCACAGCTGGGCTAACCTGCAGGCGGTGTAGCAGATCCAAGCACTTCACTAAGGTCTGTAGAGCACCATTGCTGGCTCAGAGCTTAAACAGGCCAGCCTGGGTCCTCAGGCCGAGGCAAGCCACAGCTGAGGCTGACACCAAGGAATGGCACTCAGCATGTATCAAGAGGTTGTAACACATCTATTGAAATCTATTGGAGGTCATAGGCTGGCTCAAGGAGGATCAGGAGGTTTGCTTTCACATAGACCAGACTCTTTAGCTGATTGCGCTGAGCCAAAACAGGATCCTGTTCTATAGGAGAAGAAAGGTGGAAGTGGAACTCGAGCAGCTTCAAAATGCAGACATAATAGAAATGGTGGATGGCCCTATGCCATGGGTCTCCCGGATAGTCGTGGCCCGCAAGACAAAACAACCCAGGTAAGAATTTGTGTCGACATGAGACCTGACTAGACCATGCAAAAAGAGAGGCACCACACTTACATATTGGATGATTTCCTGTCCAACTTTCAAGGGCCCACCATCATTTCTCTGATATACCTCACATCTGCCTATCATCAGGGACCTTGTGACAAATCACTATCTTCTCATCACCCATTGGCCTCTTCAGGCCCAAGAGTCTCAGTTTTGTAGTCTCATCAGTGGCAAAGGTATTCCAATGCATCATACCTGGTGTGCTAGCGGGACTCCCAGGGATAATCAACATTAGTGACAACATGCTGATCTACACGTTGTCAGAGAGACATCACCTACGACGACTGTCCATGGTGTCCAAAGGCAGCAGGAACATGGTCTGACATTAACTAAAAAAAAATGCTGGTTCATGCATCGGAAAACAAACTTATTTGGTTTTGCACTTCATGGTTAAGGCCTCTCGTCAGATCCTTAGAAAGTTGAAGACATTGACGCGGCAGCACCGTCATCATCACCTTAAGGTAAATAGCATTCTTGGAATAATGAACCTTTGTGGTCTGTTTATCCCTTACTCATTATCCTGCTAACCAACTCATTGCGAGCCCTCACCAAGAAAGGCCTGGCATGGGTATATGGCCTGCAAGAACCAGCTGCCTTCAAGAACACATGGTGCATTGGCCATGCTCTTTGACTGCCATCAGTTCTATCTCTACATCACTGGGTACCTGATCACTGTGATCACCGATCACACACCCCTCATTCCGATTATCCTTGGATCTGAAGCAAGACCCCAATCAAATTGGAATGGTGCTTGCTCCAGCTCCAGGACTACGCAGTCTCGCTTCAGTATAGCGCCTGCACGGACAACCCTGAGGACTACCTGTTGTGACACTACCCATGCAAGGATCATGCAAAGCGGCTGAAGATGAGGTAACTGAAGAGCATGTGTGCATGATAACCTGGACATCCATTCTCATGACACATAGTAGCTGCCACACCCAGACAGGATGGCATGCAATTATTCATGGGACAACTGCAGATGGCTTAGTGGAGAAACATCCTCTCAGATCACAGCAGATCAAGTCGATAACCAAAGACTTTTGTGGGTGCAACCAGAGCTGTCAAAGGCAGTCCTGCTCTGGACATTACCGCCAACCTCATACCATAAGTGGTACAACTGGCCTACACAGGACATAAGGGGACAAGGAAAGCCAAGGCAGGATTAGAAAAGTATCGTTCCCTGACCTCTCGAGAGAGGTTGACTCATTCCGAGACAGTTGCACATGGTGACAAGCATCGGCCACAATAGGTCACCTATCCCCAAATGAATCGTCATTGAGGAGCACGGCCTGTACGAGGCTTTGAGCATCGACTTTGAAAGTGTGTTACACTGCCAACACTTCCTAGTCATGCTGGACAAATCTTCACAATATCTGGAGATCAAATTTGTTTTGCTCACTGAGGAAGCGGTGTTACTGGTCATGGAGGACATCTTTGCAACACACGGCATACCCAAATCCATCCAGGTTGACAGCAACCCATCCATTTCAGGGTAAGAACATTGAGGAATTTGCCAAATGCTGGAGGATACTCATCAAAATGAGCACTCCTCCTGCCTCTGCTCCAACAGAGATGAGCAACGCTTTAAGCAAATCTGAACAAATGTTAAGAATTTCCAGAGAAAATGGAGAGTACCTGAATACTGCCTTTTCGTCGATCCTCATAGCAGACCGGATGACACCTCACAGAGCCACATGGATTGCCTCTTCTGACTCTTTAAGTAAAAGGAAAGTGCGCTTGCTCATCCCAGAGCATGGGTGAAGGCAAACAGCAGAAGCCATCAGAAGCAGGTGGCGACTAATAGAAACTAAATCATTTGGGGAAGACTCCAGCACATAACCTTTTAAATTTGGAATGAGGTACTTATTTGTACCTGACATCTGAGTCACAAGCTGTTTCTACCCTTGAATGCCACCCCCGGACAGCAACCAGAAAAAAGGGCTCCGTTGTCACTGCAGGAGGAGACAATACCTGAGTGACCTGGCCAGCAGCTGGTTCTAAAAAATCAAGAGCATTAATAGTGAACACAAACAGATGTCAGTGCAAGACGCGTGAAAGTGAAGAAGCTGTGAAGTGGGAGAATGGAAGACCAGGCTCCCGTCCTTCACCTCTCGCGCTTGGCCTAAAGGGTCACGACCCAGACACCCGCCACGAGAAGAGTTTGTCCATTTACCAGACGACCAGATACCCTGGTACAGGAACATACAGATGTGTCCATCTGCCTGCCCAGCAGCCCGCACTAGCCATGCCGACACCTGCGGCACGGACCAACTAGACTAAAGCCTACACGTCGTTAGAGATGCCATGACGACCTAGCCAACGGTTAGCACACCTGTACAAATATACACACTGGACACTCCCACACCAATCTACACGAAGAATATACCCAGTGCTATGACGTAGGCGACAGACATACTCACGGACGTGCATCTTTATTATTTTCTACATAGGCTTTCAAAATGCAGCAACACAAGACGCGTCATGAACTCATCTAAAAAGCTTACTCACGCTTCTCCTAAAACCAGTTGCCACAATGAGAAATATAATGAAGACACGATACTGGTCATGAAACTATATGGTACTGTAACCTAAAGCACCTGTGCACCAGACGGACCCACTTATACACCAGGCCTAAGTAGGCCGCAAGCAAGAGCTTCCATGGACGTTAAAAGAACAAGAGTCACATTGCTGATCCTGCAGAATGAGCCCGGCGAAGCAACCAGCCAAGGTCGCAATGTTGCAAACCCACATTCCAAGAGCAAATCATCAAGGGCACGATGTTGCAACCTCGCACGCCGCGCACCAACGTTAAAGTCACACCTGCAAATTAAACCAGACACACAGTGGAAAAACAATATTAATTGTGCAGAATTATGCCTCAAACACGGTCCCACCTCACGTGACCAAGCCGAACCTGACAGGATGCCAAGCCCAGGAGAAAGAAAGCGTCTGGATCTCTCGTTACAAGACATAAGCAGATACAATTAAAAAGGCTCAATGGACATCTGCGACAGTGGGAGCAGTCGGCCTTCCAGCTATGAATAAATCCTCACATTGCCTGCACGTACTCATAGTGAAACATTGTTGCAAATGACAGGTACACCGAGAGCTGGGAACAGCGATGGTCCCAGGCTGGGAAGCTTGCGGGCGCACCAATCAGAACATGGGGCTCATACCACTGACGCCATTAACTTTAACCAATCATCAGGGGTCTTCATGTAACAATTCTCATGTATCTAATCGTAGGGACAACCCAGATATATCACCTGACTAACCCTCGACCATTAACATTGTTCTCTATACGTGTGCTATACTAACCCTACCACTCGAGTAACCAATTAAGAGTGGCGATAGGTTTTTGCTAGCTTTCCAATGTGACGCAAGTAGCGCGTCATATCAAGGTAAAAAGGGCCTGCGAGCCCTACGATTGTGTGTGTGTCAGGACGGACGCGTACGCTCCTTGACCCATCCCTGCCGTTTTTGTCTAATAAACAGCAGAGTCACCTTGCTTCTTGCGTGTGTCTCATACTCTATCTCATCTGGGATATACGGGAGGAGTTGGGGCCTCCCTGCCCGGAGGTCTGCGGACGGCCCGGCCGACCCCGGCAGAATTTCCCCCCTACAAGTTGGAGGCACTGCTGAGATCTGTTTAAGATCCACCTTTTTATTTTTACTTTTTCCAGGCACTCCCGTTGCGAGGAGGCCCGGCGGCGCGGCCCCCTCTGCCGTTGCCCCCTTCTGAGGACTACAGGACCATCGCGGAGCTGCGAGAAGACCGGACAGCGCAATCCGGATATTGGCCCTCGGGAGCCGGTTGAGAAGTATCCCGCCCGCGGTTGGCGAGTGTCCAGACGTGGTCCAGACGAGGGGAGGTGGCGAGCCGCTTGGAGGGGTGCACGCAGTCGAGCAGCCCTGCATCGAGAGAACTTGGTGAGCATGACACGCACAACAAGCAATGCGAAATTGTGTGGGAGGGGGGAGGAAGTAAATAAGGGAGGAGGGAGGTGTTGCACAGGTGCGCGGCGAAGGTTTAACAACTTAGTGTTGGCAATGGAATGAATGGTAGTGAAACGAGTGCGAGAGCAGTCGGCTACGTCACGCGAAAGAGGGGGGCGGAGCACGAAAACATCACGTGCGGAAGCTCGTAGACACTGATTGGCCTAGGTTGCGACTACGTGTAAGGGTGGGTGTGTGTGGTTTCCTACGATTTGGCATTTATTGATCAATAAGTAGATGAGGATCCCTATTGTTCGAGCAAGAAACTCGATAGGTAGATGACGTTTCCCTGTAGGCGGTAGCTAGCTAGTTGCCCAATACGGAAGATAATTGGCTGGTTAAGCCCTCCTGTCGAGGGGCGTATCACACGCGAGGCGACGCAGCGTGCGCAGTCCGATTATATTATTGATTTGATTACCTTGTTCCAGGAGTGACAGGAAGACAGCTGTAGGGTTAACGGGGGTAGATTGCAAGTGTATTTTGAACTTAAAGAACATATGAAGAACTTACCAGTAGCTCGAAGAGATCGGTGACGTCACCAGTAGGGCTTTAATAGGATATCACGAGCACAAGGCACCTTGGTTTTGAGAGTGGTGGGGAACAGAAATATGGTAAGGGAGTGGACACGGAGATAAACGGTAAACGAGTTGATCGGGGAAAGGAGAAGGGGGGAGGGGCGTGGCTGCGCACAGAGAACGCCGGCCACGGCAAGTGTAAAAGGGGGAGGAGAACGTGGAAACAGGACGACTGTATAAGAGCGTCATAGCAGGGGGCTGCGTGCGCTTCGGCCGCAGGGGGCCGTAAGTGTGTTGTATAAAGAAAGAAAGACAGAAGGGAATATACAAATGTAAAACCCCATATTTTCTTTTTATTTTATAATTTTATCAAAGGATTGTCGTAAGTCCCCAAACTTACGGGGCCAGGTAAACAATATAAGGTTGTATATTGTAAACTGCTAGTGAGATAAACTGCTACCAGATAGGGGAAGGGTAACAAGTGGAGCGTTACTATGTCATACGGGACAGGGTTGGGAGGGTGGGGGAACACCCTCACTACCCCACTACAACACATATGCACCACACTGCCACCCCATAGGGAGAAACTAATTAAGTACAGCATAGAATGGACCCAGGGGACGGATAACAAATTGCTAACACCATGGCCGCCTAATGGTAGCTTCGATCCATATGCCCAACATTCACTGCTAAACCATCTGCACAATACATACAAGGGGAAGAAGTTGGCAAACCATGTGGAGGTGTTTAACTTATGGAGGATGTTCCAGGGGTCCCGACCAGGACCAAATGGAATGTTCACTATGGGGGAAAAACCGGAAGAAAAAGAGATTAAGGAGGAAGGAGAGGATGGGAAAAAGGGGAGTGAAAGCAGAAAAAACACGGGGAACGGAGAAGGAGGAGTAAAGAATAATAAATTAGATGACATAAAAAAGGAACCGAGCAACGAGATACCCATAACACAGGAAGTGAAAACAGAGGGAGGGGGGCTGTACCCTTTAAGTGAATTAGGCGAAATAGAAAGAGGACAGTTAAGGGCGGCTGAAGGATACTCGAACCCGGCATACAGCCCTCCACCATATGTGGCTCATAGGAAGATGCCAGTGGGGGAGGGGAGGATTCGAGAAGAACAGACTGTAGAGATAGGAAATGATGAGTGGGTAGCTGCACAGATATTATTAAAATTACGAGGTTCACTAACTGGAGAAGAGAGGGAGGTAGTAAAGAAAACAGACAAGGATAGTGCCAGAGAGAGTGAAATGAGGGGGGAAGAGCTATTACGGCAAAAGGAAGAGATTTTGGAGGAACGACTAGCAAAGCTAAGGGATGAGCAGAATGAATTGATCAAACAGCTCGAGAGGGAGGAAAGAGAGAGAGCGAGGAAAAGGAAAGAAGGTAAGAACGAAATTAAGGAAAAATTAAGGGAACGGAATGAGGAGCAAAGGAGAGAAGCTGAAAGGGTAAAAGCAGCAGCAGATAGGGTATCAAGAGTAGTGCTGCGAGAGAAGAAGAGGGAAGAAGAAGAAAAAGAAAAAGAAATGGCAATATGGAAGAGGAGGTTACTATCAGAGACAACTAAGAAATATGAAGAAGGGAAGGTAATAGAGAGTATAGTAGAAAGAGAAAGGGTGAAATGGGAAAGGAAGAAAGAGGATGAAAGAATATTGGAACAGATGAGCAATGAAGTGATGGAGGAATTGAAAAGGAAAAGGGAGGAAAATAGTAGGGAGATGGAGGAGAGAAGTGAAGGAGGAAGAGAAGATAGGAGTAGGGAGAGTGAAAGATGGGGGGATGTATATAGAAGCAGAGAAGTAGCGACAACATCAGCACTAGGGGGAGCAGTTAGTAACGGAGAAAAAGGAGAATTAGACCTAATAGACTTACAAACAGTAACAATAAAAGGGAAAAAGACCGAGTGGGGGATGCCGTTTATGAATGACTTTTGTAGTGAGGAGGAGGAAGGAGTGGAGAGGGAAGGAAGAAAAAGTGAAAGGGAAAGCTTAGATAAACTATACCTCACCCGAACCAACATAGACTCGCCATGGATCAGTAGGAGAAAGGAGGAGCTGGAGAGAAGTGAGGAGGGAGAGCAAGGAGTAGCGGAAAGACAAACACATGAAGTCACACTATCCCCATCCCCATCACGCCCTCCCCCATCGCACCCTACATGCTCAACCACCTCACGCTTGTTGCGCAAAATAAAACTCGCGCCCTTCATAGACGAACTGACACCCTATGCATGTCGGCTTAGAGACCTCCCTAGTCGCAGGCAGGACAGACGAATACACATGCCCACATTAAATACAGGAAATGATGAAAGGAGGGGAAAGGATGGAGAAGAAGGAGTTAAGAGCAGGGGTAATAAGGGCGAAATTGAAGATGTAAAAGAAACGGAAGAGGAGGACGGGTGTGAGGACTCGATATTATGGAACATAAAGGGTGAAACGAGACACAACATAATGCCACTTTTGGAGAGAGGAGGGGTTAGACCACAGTATGTCCCTTGGAAGCATACAGAGAAAGAAAATATAAAATGTAGGCTTCCATCATTAAGTGGAGGTGCGGGTAAGTGGATATATGAAATGGAAAAACACACCGCAGGACAGAAACTAGCAGTAGGAGATGTAAAGGGCCTGTTAATATCAATATTAGGGGATAGAGCGGATGACATTTGGAAGAGAGCGGGATTTCATGGGGTAACAATAACAAACACATCGCATGATGGGGCATCATTCGCAAACTGCAGACATGCACTATGGCAGGCACTGAGGGTACAGTACCCAGACACATCAGACATAGGAGCAATTACTTCCCGTAAGATGCGTGAGAATGAGGATCCTGTTGATTATATCCAGGAGATCCAAGAGAAGTGGCGCATGGAAACTAGAGAGCAATGGGATAAAACACCAGCAATATTTTATCATATACTAGTACAAGGGCTCCCAGAAGGAGTTCAGAAACAACTAAAGAAAGTAGTGGGAATGGAAGCAAAACCGTGGCCAGAAATACAACTGACTATAGTGCATCACTGCAGGACATGGCAAGGAAAAATGAAACAAAAGGAAGAGGACAGGAAAACAGAAGAGGCTAAACTAGTACAGAAAAAACTTACTAAATACACAATGGAAGGGGCACTAATAACTACGCCCACAATGGCTCAAAGCCCCACACAAGTAGTGGCTGCACAAGATCCCGCCCAAATACCACCTTCACAGACTATAACACAACAAGCGCCGCCACTGCAATTACACACAACCCACATGGGAGGAGGGTACCCAATGCAAGGAGCTGGGTATTATAATTATAACAGGGGGAGAGGAGGATTTATGAGAGGGAGAGGATACGGATATAACACCCAACAGCAGGTGGGAGGACTTAGAAATTCCTACCCCACAGGGCAACCAGTATACCAGGACAACACAGGGAGCTTCCCATGGCAGAGTAGGGAACCACCCGTGTGTTGGAGTTGTGGATTATTAGGACACATGTCACGCACGTGTAGGGTTAGGCCAGGAACACCAGCATGGAATGAACAGGGACAACCTAGGACGTCACAAGAACAGCAGGGCATACAACAACAGCAGACGTTGCAACAGGGAAGTGAACAACAACAACAAATAACACAACAACAGCCACAGACATATTCACTGCCACAACAACAGGTAGCGATAACACAAAAACCCCAAACACAACAAACACAATTGGGTAGGGTGACGGTCTTGGGACACAACCCTTACACAGGAAATGGCCAATCATTGTACCCTCAATAGGACAGCCCACAGACGGCCTTGGTGTGTCCCATCCTGTCAGTAACACCTAATAGTGCGGAGGAGCCACGCATAGAGGTAACGATAGGTGACAAAAAATTATCATTCCTTGTTGACACCGGGGCGACCCGGTCTTGCATAAGGGAAAGTAAATTTAAGATGTCAGGCGAAGCCATGAACACCCAAGGATTCTCTGGGGCTAGAGGGTTGGTTCCCTTTACTGATAACATTCCCTTATCTATTGGAGATTATGATCTGTCAGTTCCACTTTTATATTATAGTGCCTCACCAGTAAATATACTGGGGAGAGACATAATGAACAGGTTGAATATGACGATCTCCTTTACAGAGGACGGCATAATTTGCTCTACTCCAGGGATTAACATGCTCGCAGCACGACAGCTTATGCAAGCATACTGCGGACAGACAGCGATTAGGGCGGAGCCTTTAGATGGCGAGCTATTCCAGTATGGAACAGATATGGCATTTGCAAGGATGCCAGGGATAGAAGGGAAAATATGGAGGAGGCCAGCAGCCTATCTGTTCCGACCAGAAACACCTGTTAATGAACCAGAAGGAAAGGTGGTTCTAATGGACATTGAGAGCATTATTGCAACAGCTGATTATATTGCTGTGCACGCCCAAGATAAAGAAGGAAGAGCATGGAGGGCAGTGATAGCACTAGCAGAAGGATGTAGGCTAACCCAGGTGTCAGATGAGGAGCTGTTCTCAGAAGAAAAGGAGGAAGGTGAAACGGTGTTCATGATGAGTGTAGAAATATGGCTAAGAGTGGCCCACAAACAAGTAGCACAGAAAATTGCGATGGCACTTGAGGCACCCGCATGCACCCCAGTCCCCTTCTTTAAGGAGGATATGTCAAAGGTACCCAAATCATTGTGGACTATTAGCCCTTATGACGTGGGGTGCATAAAAAGCATAGGGGGAGTAAGGATAAAATTGAAAAAAGGTACCATACTACCCAGAGTGAAACAGTACCCACTGTCAAAAGAGGCAGATGAGGGCATATATGAAACCATAACGGCCCTTATAAACAATGGCATATTGGTCCCCTCAGAATCACCATGCAACACGGCTGTGTACCCAGTGCGCAAGGCTAAAGGGGGGTCTTGGCGCTTCATACAGGATCTCAGGCCCTTGAACAACATAGTAGAAGCAGAATATCCCGTAACAGCAAACCCGGCCACAATATTGTGTGGCATTCCAGCGGAAGCATCACGATTTACAGTGATCGACCTTAAAAATGCTTTTTTCTCAATACCATTGCACCCAGACTCACAAGATCTGACAAGCTTCACTTACCGAAATACAAAGTGGAAACATAGCAGATTGCCACAGGGGTATTGCGAATCACCCTCAATTTTCAATAGAGTAATACAGATGGATTTGGGTAACATTGAAGTGGAAAGTACAGTGTTGCAGTATGTGGATGACATAATAATTTGCAGTACAAACGAAAGTAAATGCAGAGAGGACTCCTTAAAGATGTTGACAATATTGGCTGAAAAAGGGTACAAGGTAGACATGGAAAAGATACAATACTGTCAAGAACAGGTACTTTACATTGGCCAACTCATATCCCAACATGGAAGAAAGATTGCACCACAAAGAGCATAGGCCATTTCAAGCACTCCAATGCCCCAAACTGTGAGGGAACTGCAGGAATTCCTGGGGCTGTGCAACTACTGTAGAGCATGGGTATTTGATTACAGTTCATACATAGGACCCCTGCTTGAGGCTTTAAGGGAAGCTAATAAAGGGGAGAAAAAGTTGGGGTGGACTATGGAAATGAAAGAGGCCTTTGATGAATTGAAAGATGCGATATCAACTGCTCCAGTACTGGCATCCCCAGACTATGAGCGACAATTTTTTATATTTTCACATTGCGACTCAGCAGTAATGAAAGCGGTATTGGCCCAAAAAACAAGCATGGGCTATAAACCAGTAGCATTTTACAGCGGTCACTTGGACCCTGTGATGTTAGGTCACTTCCCTTGCAAACAAGGTCTCGCTGCAGCTGCTTTTGCAGTGGAAAAAGCATCAGCAATAACCATGGGGTGTCCAACTACACTGTTTGTGGAACATGCACTATTTGCAATATTGAATAAACCTAAGTCCACCCTAACAACGCAGAGGGCATCAGGTTATGAGATCATTCTGTCTAGAGCTGAACTAGCAATTGTTAGATGTAGCACGGTTAACCCTGCAAGGTTCCTAGCAGAAGTAATTGAGGAGGGAGATTATGCCCATGACTGTACGCAAATAACTGAAATGTACTCATGTACTAGAAAAGTTGAAGAAAACGCACTAGAGGGAGGTGAGCTTTTGTTTATTGATGGGTCATCAACTATTGATCAAGGAGATGGGATAAGGAGAACTGGGGCAGCAGTGGTAAAAATGATAGAGGTACCGGTGTGTGTGGCTATGAAATGTGTACAATTACCACAGCATTACTCCGCTCAAGCCGCGGAACTGGTTGCACTAATATTGGCATTGAAGGAAAGCTTTGACAAACGAGTAACCATATACTCCGACAGTGCATATGTTACATCCACTGTCCACTCAGGGCTGTCGAAATGGAGAAGAAGAGGGTTTAGGAGAGCTGATGGCACTCCAGTGCAACATGCCCTCTTATTGGCTGAACTAATTGAAGTAATAAATGACCCCCAAGAATTAACCCTAGTAAAATGCACCGCACACACCAATGGTGAAGACCACGTCTCAAAGGGAATGCAGCAGCAGACGCACATGCGAAATATGCTGCATACTTTGGTGAGATATGGAACCCCCAGAATCACAGAGAGGGAGAGGGAGGGGAATGGCTAAGGAGATGTTGATAAGAGAGGGGTACACCCATCTCCCAGCCACGCAGATTATGGAGCTACAAGCGGCTGCACCAATGGCCGAAAAAGAAATATGGGTAAAAAGAGGATGCACAATGTCACCAACCGACGCACTATGGCGCCAGGGTGGCACTGGAAAGGTTGTAATACCATTGGCACTTTTGAACACCGGCCTGAGCCAACTACATCACCCAGCCCACAGGCAAGGAAGTAATTGCAGCACGAATTAGAGAAGATTGGTTCTGCCCCGAGTTAAATTCTCATGTGTCGAATTTTTATCAGCAATTGTCTCACATGTCAACAGTTTACGGCCGGTCATACCCTAAAAGTAATAAGAGGTACTATACCCCGGCCAGAGGGACCTTTTCGGCATCTTCATATTGACTATGTTGATATGATCAACATATGTCAAGGTAATAGGTATATGATTGTAGTAGTATGCCCAATCTCTAGGTGGATTGAAGCAGGGCCCTGTTCACACCCAGATGCATTTAGAGCAGCTAAATTCCTAGTGAGGGAGGTCTTCCCCAGGTGGGGAGTGTGCGAGGTGTTAAGGTCAGACAATGGCCCACATTTCGCAAACGAAATGTTCCAGCATATCTCATCCTTGCTGAACATAAAACACAAATTCGCATGTGCATACCACCCACAGGCCAACGGTGTATGTGAACGCCTGAATGGCCTATTAAAGGAGGCAATTGCAAAGATACAACAAACAACAAAGAAAAGCTGGTTATATTGCCTTCCATTAGCCCTATTTGAACTGAGGAATAGACCAGGGTCCGACCACCACCTCACCCCACACGAGGTGGTTACCGGACGTCAAATGCGCCTTCCCCTAACGCCAACGTCAAGAGCATTTACTGACCACGAAAGTACAGCGAGTGTTCTAGGTGATGAAATGTACCAATATGTGTCTTCTTTGATTACTAGTGTTGTGTTTGTGTCTCAACAGCTCGAGCGCACACGGGGCGGGTCTAACAGCAATCAACAAGAAGGCGCGAATACAGAATTGGAAAAGGAAAACCTGTGTAAACTTGCTAAAGGTGACCACGTGCTACTTCGCAATTTCAACAGGAAATGGAATAATGAACGATTTGCTGGCCCCCATCTGGTAGAGGAAGTATCAACAAGAGCAGTAAAGCTACAGGACAAGCGTGCCTGGAACCACCTACATGATGTAAAGATCTACAAACTGCAGACCCGCCCCAGAGACACCGACAGGTCCATTGGGAGAACAACAACAACATCACCAACGGCGGAAGAGAGTTCTACCACAGCCAACGACCCAATTGTTCCCATACCCTGTCACTCCCCAGCTTCCACGGAGACAATAACTGACGAAGAAAGGGGTGATCCCCATACTTCCCACCCCATGGTCACACGCTCAAAGAGTAAAAATACTTCCGCCAGCTGAGCCCAAACCCCCTGCCCATTGACCCCTACCCCCAAAAATAGTAATACCCGAACTGAAGGACATTGCCTGCACAAGTACACATGTAAACACGTGAATGTTCTCTTTTCTCTTCTCTCGCACATACAGGAAATGCGTATTATTGTATTGTTAAGAAAATAGATAACTAACAAATTCACTGCCCAGGAGTAGATGGTACTCCCAGACGATAACTACCCGGAAGAATTGTCACACCAATTTGTATACGAAATAAAAAGGCCAACGTACCTGAAAAGGAGAAGGGTACGTGTCTACTACACAGCATTCCTCTTGGCCATAGAATATTCAATGCCTCACCTCCACCCATACTTGCCGGTCCTAAGAGATAGATCACTTAGAGTAGCGTGGGAACAGCTCTTCGCCTGGGCACTGAATGACTATTTGATAGGGAGAGCTTAAAGAAAAACAACAACTAACATTTAATAACAAGCATTTTGAGAATTTTCAGGCGGGCAACTTTAACGTCGCAAGAATACGCTGCCAGGACTGCAGCAAGGTAAGAGCAAAATGCCGGTGAAATTAGCATATGTAATAAAAGTAATAGGGATTTTGATGATCACCGGGTTCTTGGCTGCCTCTGTATGGCAGTACAGCTATGCTATTAATTTTATTGCTGCACCCAAACCTAATACACCCCCGTCCCCTGCTGCAACAGGTGTTACGTCAGGTGATAGTAGTAAAATTGCACCCAAGCAAAATAGAGTTAAACGCAGCACATACTCAGACAATAAAGGTATTGATAATTATATACAAGATTCAGCACACGTCTCAAACAACATATGGTACCAACACATGACCCGCATTGGTAAGCAGACAACAGAGGACAGCTGCTACGTTTGCTCATTAATACCATACGCCATGAGTGCTTCTCGAACATTTGTTGCCACAGAAATAGATGAAAAGACAGCACGGTGCATAATATACTTGGCACTGTTCCAAACGAAAGGAAGATTTCAAGGGACAGTGGTGCATATGGCATGGAAAACACGAGACTCATACCCATATGAAAACAACTTCCTCAAGACCTATTTGAGTTACCACAAGAGCAGTTTACGTGCTGAAGCATTCAAATACATAACAAGTGGTCCTGCAAAAGGAGAAACAAAGAAAGTAACACTGCAGTATCTACCATGTGATTGGTACGCCACTGAAGTTCCGGGTAAACAAGGATGTTGGGAGAGGCCACTGGTGACGATAACCGGGAAGGTGTACCTGGACAACAGCTGGGAGATAGGAGTGATTGGCAGCAACATAGTAACAAAAGAAACTATCTCAACTATCGAGGCACACAACCACCGATGTTGGACGACGTGGATCAAGTACGTACCCATGCTCACGTGGGTGGAGACGGATGAAGACCCAATAACAATACTGCCGCTGACTGCGCCCAAGGTATGCTACCAGCATAAAGGAGAGGTGGACGTAGGATATAACACCAACTGTGCAAGCGTGATGGAGTTACCTGAGGGGGGAGCAGGAACAGCAGTAATAATGGACCATTATTGGGCCTGTGGAGAAAAGGCATACCATACACTGCCTCCCCTGTGGAATGGTGTGTGCACAATGGTGCACGTCAATGTACCATCACTAGTGGTACCAAAGAAGCACGTGAATGTGGCGAACTTTCCCAAAATGGATGAAGGGGACAAGAGAAAAAAGAGATCTGCACCACTTCAGGAGGAGCAAAAGAACAGGACCAACAGCAATGATACTGTCCTAAATAGAAGGAAAAGACAAGGAGAACCTCTGACAGGAAATTACCTGTGGGGAAGGTCGGAAACGGCACTCACTTCAATACCGCCAGAACACAGACTATTCAGCAGAGCAGCAATGTTCTTCTCCTCAATAATACATCCGGGACTGCAGGCTTACGCAAACGCAAAATGGCTCCAGATAACTAGATGGGAACTAATGATGACCATCAATTCTACAGTAAATGGATTCAACGCAATAAAAGAGGAGCTGCGAGCTATAAGGATGGTAGCACTCCAGAACAGATATGTATTGGACCTTCTCACAGCCATGGAAGGAGGAGTTTGTGCAAAGATAGGACAATCATGCTGCACGTTCATTCCTGCCAACGATGCTGACAATGGTACACTGACAGAAGCAGTTTCACAATTGGCCCAGATGCACTCCAAAATGATGGATGAAAGTAACGGTGTAAACAAGGATAAGAGCTGGTTTTCACTATTATGGTCATGGATGCCATCGTGGCTGTCAGATGGTCTGAAAATTATAGTTGGTTGTACTATTTTGGCTGGAGCTACACTGATCATAATAAGATTTTGGAAGGCCCGGAAGGCACGTACCACTGATGAGTTGCTTGAAATGGTCGGTATGCACCCCTTGATGCCAGCAGATGACGGCCAACACACAGGCGTAATAATACAGGAGAGGGAGAAGTTGCGCAACCAGATCATCACCAACCATCTAGACCCACCATCGGTGAAGATCGAGAACCCAAGAAACCCCAGGAGCTACATAGGGAAATGGGTATACTGTACTCCTGGAGGAACCTGTGAATATATGTATTGGTCATTTGAAGATCATGTGAACCACTATGGACATTTAGGAGGAATAACTAAGATATGGAGAGTAAGAGGAGACAACGAAAAGGATATGTTTGTGGTCGACAAGTCGACCAGAGGGGGGACTGAAGTGGGAGAATGGAAGACCAGGCTCCCGTCCTTCACCTCTCGCGCTTGGCCTAAAGGGTCACGACCCAGACACCCGCCACGAGAAGAGTTTGTCCATTTACCAGACGACCAGATACCCTGGTACAGGAACATACGGATGTGTCCATCTGCCTGCCCAGCAGCCCGCACTAGCCATGCCGACACCTGCGGCACGGACCAACTAGACTAAAGCCTACACGTCGTTAGAGATGCCATGACGACCTAGCCAACGGTTAGCACACCTGTACAAATATACACACTGGACACTCCCGCACCAATCTACACGAAGAATATACCCAGTGCTATGACGTAGGCGACAGACATACTCACGGACGTGCATCTTTATTATTTTCTACATAGGCTTTCAAAATGCAGCAACGCAAGACGCGTCATGAACTCATCTAAAAAGCTTGCTCACGCTTCTCCTAAAACCAGTTGCCACAATGAGAAATATAATGAAGACACGATACTGGTCATGAAACTATATGGTACTGTAACCTAAAGCACCTGTGCACCAGACAGACCCACTTATACACCAGGCCTAAGTAGGCCGCAAGCAAGAGCTTCCATGGACGTTAAAAGAACAAGAGTCAGATTGCTGATCCTGCAGAATGAGCCCGGCGAAGCAACCAGCCAAGGACGCAATGTTGCAAACCCACATTCCAAGAGCAAATCATCAAGGGCACGATGTTGCAACCTCGCACGCCGCGCACCAACGTTAAAGTCACACCTGCAAATTAAACCAGACACACAGTGGAAAAACAATATTAATTGTGCAGAATTATGCCTCAAACACGGTCCCACCTCACGTGACCAAGCCGAACCTGACAGGATGCCAAGCCTAGGAGAAAGAAAGCGTCTGGATCTCTCGTTACAAGACATAAGCAGATACAATTAAAAGGGCTCAATGGACATCTGCGACAGTGGGAGCAGTCGGCCTTCCAGCTATGAATAAATTCTCACATTGTCTGCACGTACCCATAGTGAAACATTGTTGCAAATGACAGGTACACCGAGAGCTGGGAACAGCGATGGTCCCAGGCTGGGAAGCTCGCGGGCGCACCAATCAGAACATGGGGCTCCTACCACTGACGCCATTAACTTTAACCAATCATCAGGGGTCTTCATGTAACAATTCTCATGTATCTAATCGTAGGGACAACCCAGATATATCACCTGACTAACCCTCGACCACTAACATTGTTCTCTATACGTGTGCTATACTAACCCTACCACTCGAGTAACCAATTAAGAGTGGCGATAGGTTTTTGCTAACTTTCCAATGTGACGCAAGTAGCGCGTCATATCAAGGTAAAAAGGGCCTGCGAGCCCTACGATTGTGTGTGTGTCAGGACGGACGCGTACGCTCCTTGACCCATCCCTGCCGTTTTTGTCTAATAAACAGCAGAGTCACCTTGCTTCTTGCGTGTGTCTCATACTCTATCTCATCTGGGATATACAGGAGGAGTTGGGGCCTCCCTGCCCGGAGGTCTGCGGACGGCCCGGCCGACCCCAGCAAAATTTCCCCCCGACAGCTGAATGTGCCCAAAGAGGTTTCACCTCAAGTACCTCGTCAGCTCAAAAAGAGAAGACCCTGGACGAGCAGAGGAATACCCACAACAATGGCCTTGAGCCCTCAGAACACTCCAAACCCTCACCACAGATAGCCAAGGCATGTAGTCTGTGACGTTCCAGCAAAGCTAAGAGACTATCTGACTCATTACGAGTTTGGTGGTCATTTGGCAATAAATCCACCAAATTACTGCTGAATTCATTTACCGGTATCACCACTCAGACCTGTGGGCTTAGCACAGAATTGCAAGTGGTGGTAGGGTGATGTAATGCCCCATTTCTGGAGTCTATAGGACTTCATGGGGTTTTCAATGGATTTACCATGAGCGGTTATTCCATAGTGGCAAATTCACAGAGTTTTGGAGGAAAAATTGAGGATTGACCTCCAGCTTTTTGCTGGAACAGTGTCAGCCATAGAGGGGCCGTAAAACATTACAGAGGCCTCATTGCTGTCTATGTGATTTAATTCAACAAACCAAAAATGTAAATTAATTTCTCCCTCACTCTATTTAAACATAATTCCCTTAGAAACAGAATCATGCAAAGGAGGATATTTCTCTCCCAAAATTAATTTAAATAATAATTCCCAGAATGGTTTCAGAAAGTGCACCAATTTGCCAAAAGATTGAAAAAAGCCTAATTAAATGCCCTGAAGTAGAATAATTGCCAAAAATACAAAATAAAGATGGAGAAGACTGTGATAGGACATTCGAAGTCAGTAACCTGACATCCCAAGTGTTTAATTCCTGCAAGCTTCTTTTCCATTCGTTTACCTTTTCAAAAAAAGCAAAACCATTTGAAACCCCTTCTGATTTAGATAGTATCCATGTGCTCTGAATAGGAACCCCTTTCATTCTTCAAAGATCACATTAAGCCATATGAATTTCTTTTACAATATTCTGAACACATTATAAATTTATTCTGATAGAATTCATTTTGCACAGCTCCATAGAATATTTCATTCATATTTTCTCCAGTTTGCCAATTGTTTCTTTCATATCATTCGAGTTCCTATATGAAAACAACAGTATTCAGAAGTGAATTGTATAGCGAAATAGCTAAGCACGTTTTCCAAATAGTCATTCATATTCGTTTTCCTATATATGGAGGTGTGTGTGACTATGTAAACTGGACGTTTTAGGTTAAATGAAAATGTTAGAGACAAAAGTAGGCAGTGTGTTCGTTATCATTGCAGCAGAATTAATTTGTAGGTTTTGGGGTGTACTTCCCTGATCTAGTACTTTAAATAACACAAACATATTCGGAATAAAAAAGCGTGATTCTTCTCCCAGATCGTAGGATGGGATTGTTGCCATGGGGAGTATTAGATCTGAAAAGTAAATATACATTCTTTAGACATTAATTACATACGACTACACATTAGGGGTTGTTTCTGTGTTGCAAATGTGCTCCCCAGAGAGACAGAAGGCCCGAATAATAATCATATGTTTGACTGTGAAGTATCTTCATCTGGGTGGTTTCCAACCAATGATACTATCTGTTGGCATCTCATGTAGCACAACACAGAGAAATCTTCAACCTTCCTGCAGTTGGTGCATTGCTTGCTTTGACGCAGACAATCTGCATGGTTGACAATGTGTGAATGAGTGCCACATTGAAAACAGTTGTGCCTACAGTTAGAGGAAGTGCATTTTCCAGGTGTGATTTCCCTTGGTGCCTCCTGTTACCAGTCTGCTTCCGGGAATAGGTGGACTTGTGTTTTACTGTGCACGCTTTCTCAGCAGAGAATGACTTTGCCAATGCTATCATTTAGGGCATCGGATGTTCAGCTGTTTTAGATTTGATTTATGTTGGTCCAGTGATGGAGCATTTAGCATCTGCAAGGCTTCTAACAAAGGAGAATGAGTTGATCCATGGCCACTTGGTTTGAAACAGCTGCAAACGCCCACATGCTGGCCATGTCACTGAGTACAGTGATGAGATCAGTGATGGATTCAATGAATATCTGAAGCAGTACTTACATCATTCCAGACCAATTGTGAGCTACTGTTTGAAACATTGTTTACTGATGAGTCCAAGGCAAAGCCATAAGCCTGCACCATTTAAGGGTCAACTGAGTAAAAGAAGCAGCCCCCAGCCTCAGATGCATTCAGGAAATGTGCATGTTTCTAACCCATGTGCAGTATTGTGGACTTCCACTGCTCCCAGGGAACCACTCACATACTTGGATTTTGCAGAAATGCGGGGGGGGGGGGGTTCTCCCTGCATAATGGTATCAAAAGCAGCATAGAGCTAAGCAGGGTGGGGTTAAAATAACAGCAGGCAAACAGTAATGTGCAGATAACTATCGAGGGTGTTAATGTAGCGTGTTGAATTGTAGGGTCCCAAATGCACCACTGTGGTATTCTTATGTTATTGTCCCAGGTGCTGGAAACAGTGTCAGCCATGGTACAGAGAGGAATGCAGTCCATTTGCATACGCTGCTCTCCTCCTTTCTCTCTCATCTTGCCCACTCCACCAATGCAAACGCGTTACCTTCATCCCCCAGCGGAGTGACACAAGCGAGTAGCAAAGTAGGTCATGGCAGAGCTTGTTATGGGTAACATATGTCCCTTGAGTATGAAAATATTGTGTGTTTATATGTGTTTGCATGTTATAAAAGGGAATGTGGACTGTACTCTCCAGGTGGAGCGGCAAAGATTCAATGATCAGGCTGTCTGATAGCTCACTCTCCCATACTCAGCTAGTGTAAAACACAATCATGGGAATTGTGAGAAGCAACAAGCACTTCTCACCGAGGTGTTTATGCTTTTAATAAACCACTAATCAACATTGCAGGCTGCTACATTTTAACCAATAAAGAACCAGCAGTAATACAACAGCTGAAATCACATCTACTCAACCCCATGCCAATGTGCCCCAATGCACCATTTTACAAATGGGGAATGAAACAGCCAAAAATGGATGTGCTTACCCCTGTGCGCGCAAAATCTGAAAAACTGCATGTGGGTCACAACCACAAAAGGCTGCACACCCCTGCCACACACAGTCAAAGTGGGGGTGAAAACAGAATTCTCACTGCAGGAGCATGCCAGTGGGTGATGTTCCATTCAACATGAAGCCAGGCTGCAGAATTGGGCTAAAAAACGAAAATGCCTTTTAAAATACAGTGTTGCAACCTTCAAAGTGCTGTTTTGGCACTAGATCCATTCATTTTCCAGTGAATCATTGTAATTAAAAGGGTACTGAAATTACAGATCATACAGATGGTTCAGAAGATCCGGGCCTCATTGACTGACAGCAGCTAAGAAATGTATCTCATGAAAAACCAGCCCAGCAACATTTTGTTTTCAGTTCCACAAGAAAAATGCGGTTAAAATGGCAACATGAAACAATTTCAGCTGTGCAGAGAGAACTCCAAGCAAAGGCTGGATACATACATACAGACTGCAAACAATCCCCAGCACTTAAGGAAAGAAATAATGCTGAAATAACTGTGTACGTACTGCAAAAGAGAATTGGATTTAAAAGAACTCAGTTTAATGTGTTTTCCCATGAAGAAAGTGCAAAATCGCCTGTTTAAAAGCATGTTTTTTTGAAAGGCCTAATTCTTTGAATGTCAAAATCCACCTATAACTGTGTTCATTTCTATGTTTTAATGAAATATGTGGGGAACTTAAAGTCAAAACCCAGTCTTCAGTTAATTAAATATTTAATTCTGGGCTGACAGTTTCAGCCTGGGAATGGTTAACACCTCACTGCTAGCAGGAAGGCTTAATTGCTGCTGGAAGTTCTCGCATACTCAGAACAAAGAACTCATTAGACATTCTTCTGTGGCCCAGCCAAAGACAATGGCAGGCTGAACACTCATCCTTGCAGGGGAGGGGCCGACAGCTTCCCTCTCAAGGAAGAGGACACCCCACCATGATCAAAGGAATTTGACAGTTGTTGCCAGTGAAAGAAAAGTAATAAAAAAGAACTGCTAAAGGACTTTTGGTGTTTAAATGCCCATTTGTAATTAAGCTTTAAAAACCTTTAACTTTTCCATATGAAGGAGGACAAATATAAAAATTGGTAGTTGTAAATCTAATTTTACGCTCTTTCTGTGAAGACGTGATTGGACCCTGTACTACATAAGGTACAAAAGTTACACAAAAAGAATAATTGTGCCAAGACTGTTGATGCTGCAAATATAATATTGTATACCCGTGTTCTAGGGGTGATTGCACAGATATGTACTGAATTAGGAATTGTTAGGCCAAATCTTTATGATTAAAATTGACAAAATTCCACAGAAAGACAAAGCCAGCTCTCACGGACGTAGGAGTTAGATGAAAAGGTAACCCACAAAATATGTAATGTATGTGTCTAATTTTATTAGAGTGCATAATTATAGAAATGTGTATTTATCAGAAAGTTAAATGGTGGTTCAAATAATTGTGGGAGTCCCAAGTCACATCATAAAATATGGCAGCTCTTTCTGGCTTCTAACCAGAAAAAAGCAAGTGCCTTTGACCTATCACAGCCGTGTGGGTGTGATTTGTAATTCTGCCCCTACCATAAACTGAGTGATGTCACTTGGCATGATAAATAAGGGAACTTCACCACACACAGACACACTGATTCTTGACTACATCCTGATTCCACATGGCGCCCTGTTCCAGAATTCTTCATCTGCTGCTAAGGTGGTGGGGGTGAAGGTTGCCCCCATTTTAGATCTGGAGATGGGGGGGCCTAAAAATATCCCTGCACAGAACCCATCCAATCAAAGACCTAGTAGGCCCTCGGGCCAATCCCAGACAGGTAGCCAGGGAGGTAATCCCACAAATGGGACCCCTAACTCCCCTGATTACATTAGCCCCCGTTACAATGGCAACAAACCCATCCTTGGGTATGTGTGGACTCCCCCAGCCCAAGGGGGGGATCCAACCAAGTAGGTATCAACCCAGGAAACTTCCCTCCTAAATTTCCCCAGGAGGGCAGTAATCCCCCAAATGTCAGGTTGAGCTTCTTTCCCTGGTACCCGCAAAACCTCAACCCACAAAACAACCCTCCTTTCATTCCCCCCTTTCCTGAGCCCAGACACCTCAAGGCGAGAGGGCGGAGGCCAAGGGTGGAGGGTTACCCAAACTACCCAAATCCAGGGTATTATGGGAGAAGGGACAGCTACCCTTCACGTGATCCACCTAGGATGGACCAGAGACCCCCATATCAGCCAGAGTGGGTGTCCCAACTGGAGCGCCAGGTCCAGAACTTGTCCCAGGATCTGGGTCGCATGTTGAGGGCTCAGCAGAACCCTCAGATGAACAGAGCGGCTCAGAACTCTACAAACCAAGGGTCTGGTACTCCAGAACAATGACGGGGAGAGAACCCTGACAACTCACCGGTTCCCAAGGAGGAGGCACGGGGGGAAGGAGGGTCTAAAGCCTTAGAGGAAGCTTCCTTCCCCACTTGTGAAAAGCCCCTGGAAACCCAGGAACTGGAACCAAAATCTCCTGCCCCCAAAATTCTGCAACCTAAGGAACAGAGGGCGGGTAGGAGAAATAAAAGACCTAAAAAGGCCCATTTTGTGGAGGAGGTTAGTGTCCTCCAATTTGAAGGAGAGGGGGCCTCAGAGGACTCTGGGAAAAAGATCTTCTCCTTCAGGGATGGGGAACTCCTCTCGGGTCCTGAGAGATCCTAATAAAGACTGCGTAAATGTGGGGACTGAGTTAGACTCGCCCATCATTGAACCCCAGAATGATAAGCCAGAAAACCACCTTGCCCAAACATATTCTGGGACTGCCTCCAGAAAGGGCAGGGCAGCCCAGAATCAGAACCAAGGGAGCCCAAAACTCCCCCAATATGCAACTGCCATATTGTTTATTACAGATCCCCAAGTTCCAACACAGAATCCTGCCCAAACCACCCCGGTGTCAGAATCAAGAATCATGAAACTAACCCACCAACTGACCCAAAATGCACATTATCTTTGCCCCCTTGAGGAGAAGGAGGGATGATTTTATGCCCCGGTCAAAGTGCAAGGGCAATGTACATTTTTGGCACTGGTGGCCACTGGATCCCAAGCCACTCTTCTGTCAAAGAGAGCATTTGAACAGCTGAATTCAGGAAGGTGGGAGAGATACCAGATCCCTCTCACGCCTCTTCCTGGACAACTTCAGAACTTCGATGGGAATGAAATTCCTGTCGAGGAGTATGCAGAGCTGCGAACAATAATTACAGTTGAATAGGTTCAAAGACAATCTCATGCTCAGAATATACTCCTAATCCTTATCACCTTCTGCATGTATATAAAAGAGGAAACACTCTCTCATACTCTTTTTTGGAATGAATCTTGTTTTTTATATATTCAAAGTAGTGTAAATAAACATAAAATACATTTCAAGAGATATGACATCATACAGTATTTAAACCGAGGAATACAGACTAAAAATTATATATTTACAACACACAGAACCAAATAATTTCTTGGCACACCTGCCAATTTGTGTGTGTAAACAAGCTCGAAATCAATCGCAGTATGTCAAAAGAAAACACATATTGTAGTGTACATCTCAACAATTCAGCATTTTAACATCACCATGGGGATACTGAAGACAAAAAGTTCTGTTTGAAGCAGGCAGAGTTACTGCACTGGAATAAGGGACAGTGCGCCTACACCAGGGTGTTTCAGCCGTTTTTAGGTAGGCTTGATGTGCCTCATCTTGTGTACGGCCTTCATCAGGACGAAAAGCTATACAAAATGATGTCTGTGCGATGGCTTAAACTAGGTCCACAAGCACTGTAATGGAGATCCAGATGCCTCGAGGGCTGATCACGAGGGTAAGTTTTCTAATGTCGTCAGCCAGTTTCAAAGACGGTAGCTATTGCTATCCCTCGTAAACCATCCGCTCAGGGAAACCTGCACGGCTGCAGAGCTTGCAAGCCGTCTGCTGTCTGAATCAGCCGATTCGCGCTGGGATGCTGAGTCACTGCGGTGGTGGGGGCCTGGCTGCACAGCGTTAGTAACCAGAGCAGAGCTGGAAATTAAAATTGGGCGACACAAGATGAAGCACCGGGTCATAGTCGTGGTGCCAGAGGGAACCCCTTGTCTATTAAGGAATTACATCCTCCGTAGGTTGTCTCCCCTAATAGACTGTGTGAATAAGGCCAATCAAATTAAAACAGAGTGTCAACCATGTTAGTCTAAATGGCACATGCCACATGGTTGAACAAAGACCAGACCAAATTAAGTTTTATCTTCAAAATAACGACATCCCGACGTTACCGTCATAGATGTGGTACAATCATCTGGTGATGGGAATTCCCCTCAATTTCTGCAAATCAACCTTCCCTCCAGTCTCAAGTGGCATTCCATACTGGAAGGAAATACTCTAAAATGTATGTATTTATTTATTTAAACAATTTTTATTGGTTTCCAAACAGACATTAAATTTAATAATCAAGGATAAACCAACAATTCCCACAGTACTTAAGTTATATTGCATGATGCAGACTTGTGCTCAATGTTTACTGTTTCCATTATCCCTCCCTCCAACAAGCCTACCCCGCTCCATTTCATAGGAGGATTTTTGCTCTTTATTCATAGAAGGTGTTCCCTCGTCTGTATCCTCAGAGGATTCTGTACTCAATCCCTCTTGGATGGGGCCCCATAGTGTGGCCACTAGATGTTTCCAGGCTGTTAGGGCTTCCGCCTCTTCTTCACCCCCTTTGTTAGTTGACTCACTCCATACAACTGTTTCAGCTTCAGTCCATTTACGGAGATCAGCCACTAAACCTCCGCTTTGGGTCCGCTTGGTGCTTCCCACCTCATGGCTATCCTGCGCTTGGCCAGTATATAGGCCATAGCTCTCAGTTTGCTAACATGTTTCAATTGGCGTGGCCTAGGGAACCCTCCCACCATACATACCCATATTGAGTCTATATTCAGGTTAATCTCCTTTTTGTGCAGTCTTAAGGCCACCTCTCCCCAATACTTCCTTATTTCAGGGCATGGCCAGAACATGTGTATCAACCTGAAATTTTCCTCTTGGCATTTAGGACACTTTTATGGTTCCGCGCCTTTAAATCGTGAAATTCTCAGGGGGGTATATGCTCTATGGGCTATATACAGTTGTATTTGTTGTAGCCTTGCATTTCTGGACACTTTTTTGTGGTACCCCTGTACCCTTTCCCATATCTCATCTGTCAATGGTTCTCCAGCTTCTTCCTCCCATTCCTGTATTAACTGTGTCACCTCCCTTCCCACTCTCGACATCAACAGTTCGTATATCCGGGAAACCTCGTGCCCTCCTTCCGAGATGTCATACAGTGTTTCTATGACCATGTCTGGTTGCTCCTCTAGCATTATTTCAGACCATGGGCCTCATTACAACCCAGGCGGTAAGTTACCGCCTGGGCCGTGACTTTACCACCATGGCGTAAACTACGTTTACGCCATGGTGGTTGGCGGACTTACCGCTCCATTCCGACCTTGGCGGGGCGGTAAGTCCCCAATCCCCATTTACCCTTCCCCATTCCCATTTTTGCCCCATAGAGCATAATGGGAGTGGGGAAGGCGTTAATTACGCCACCGTAAATTACGGTGGCGTAATTAACTCCATGGTCCCTTAGCGCCATGGATTTTAACACCTGCTAAAAGCAGGTGTTAAATCCGCCATGGCGCTAAGGGACCTCGTACTCAGGCGGTAAGGGTCGGCGCTGTTTACGGCGCCGTAAACCCCTTACCGCCTGAGTTGTAATGAGGGCCCATGTCTCTTTCCCTTGCCGTACTAATCTGGTGTAGGTTATATGCTGTCCCAGTTGTCCTCTACCAGTGCATCAAAACCCCTTGCACCCCCTCTTGCCATAAATCGCCGGTCGTTGCAAACCCTACTGACTCCCAGTATGTTTGGATCGATTTCCTTAGCTGGGCATCTCCTCTGGTTAGTGTCACTAGCGGCACTTGTGGTGAATATGGAGTCGGATTATTTATGGACTGGCACATTTTATGCCACACTTGCCTCCCTAACACCAGCATACCTGAGCCTTTTCCTGTTTCTCATTTAGAGAGCCAGATCCATTCTCTCAAGAAATACGGGGCACATTCATGTCCTAACAGCCTGGACTCTGATGTGGAGTCTTCGGCTAACCATTCAGTTATGTATCTCAGTTGGCTGGCCAGGTAATACATCTCAAAATTGGGTAAGTTTATGCCTCCTTTATCACATGTGTTTTGCAATTTCCATAGGGCTTTCCTATTCCTTGTGTTCGCCCATAAAAATTATCTGCATATGCTTTGGAGTTTAGTGAAGAAGCGCCTTGATATGATATATGGTATATTCCCAAATAGAAGCAGTAATCTGGGCAATACCACCATCTTCAATAGTGCCCCCCTCCCCATCATGGCTAGGGGGAGTTTGGTCCAGAACTTCATGCTATTGACAATTTTTGTTAGGGCTTTTTCAGTATTCTTTATATGTTCTGCCTCCGTTGTATGGTAAATATCAATTCCCAGGTGTCTAAAGGTATCTATCACCCAGGGTACTGACAATACTGGTAGCTTGTCATGTGGGACCCCTATATACCATCCTAGGTGGAATATACAGGACTTTTTAGGGTTTATCGCGATGCCCGAGAGCGATGCGAATCGCTCAAGTACCTCGAGATTATATTGTAGGTTTTCCTCTGGATGTCTCAGATATAGTAGCATGTCTTCTGCATACAGCGATATTAGGTGCATTCCCCCCTTTGTATAAATCCCTACTTCCTCGTATTGCTGTCTTAGGTATATCGTCAGAGGTTCCAATGCTAGGATGTACAACATCGGGGACCAGGGGCATCCCTGTCTTGTGCCTCTACTAAGTTGCCATCTTTCCAAAATGACCGCTCTGGTTCTAACTCTGACTAGCAGTGAGCTGTATAGTAATTTCACCCATTGCAGGTACCCTGATCCCATTCCATTTTCTTTCAGAGTTGCCAACAGCCATGGCCATTTGACCGAGTCAAATGCCTTTACTGCATCCAAAGACACTATAGCTAATTCACCTGAGGCCCATTCAGACTGCTCTATGGCATGATGTAGCTTTCTAAGGTTATTGGATATATTTTTATGTGAGACATATCTGGTCTGATCGGGGTGTATCAACCTGACAATGACCCCTTTCATTCTATTTACCTGCACGGCCGTTAGGATTTTACTGTCCTGGTTCAACAATGACAGCGGTCTGTACGATCCGCAGTCTGTGTCTGGCTTGTTGGGTTTGAGGAGTGGGATGATGATCGCTTCTGTGAGGGTTTCTGGCAACGTCCCCACCTCGTAAGCCTCATTTAGCATTGCTAACAGTGGGGGAAGTACTTCGCTCTTGTACGTTTTCTAGAATTCACTAGGGAGGCCATCTGTGACTGGAGTCTTGTTAGTTGGTAGCTGCTCAACTACCGCCTCCAATTCTTCAAGTGTGATGGGGGCTTCTAGATTTTCTCGCTCTTCAGCACTTATTTTCGGTAAACCGATATCCTCCAAAGTTTCTTTTATTTTGTTTTCATTCCCCGATACAGTATTGCTATACAATTGCTTATAGAATTCGAGGACCTCTCGATCGCGCTCTCTTGGGTATTCAATAATTGTCCACCCTCTCTCTGTATCTCTCTGATCGTGGGCCTAGGGATTTCACTTTTATATAACCATGCCAGTAATCTTCCTGGTTTATCCCCTTCGGCGTGTTGCCGCTCTGTGTATTTTTTATGGTTTATATTACACAATCTCTCCCAATATCCCCTACATTCCTGCTGGAGTTGTATAATGTTATTAGCGTCTTGCTGGGAATGGTTCCCATTATTTAGTAATGTCTCTAGTTTCACCTCTGCACTCTGAAGTTGTTGCATTATACCCTCTTGTAGTCTCTTGGATTTGGCTAGCTGCTCCCCTAACCACCACCTTAAAAGCCTCCCACAGGGTCCCAGTTGACTTTACACTTCCAGTGTTAATTCGGAAATATTCTGCTATTTCGTTTCTGAGGTCTTTTCTAAAGACCCTGTCCTTTAAGGCCTCTACTCTAAGTCTCCAAGTGGGGATCTTGGCTCTGGGGGTTGCGTATTGCCATGATAAGGTCAGTGGCGAGTGGTCTGAAAGGACCCTCTCTTTATATTCTGGATTCACAATTTCTCGGGTTCTCTCTGGCATGGAAAATATATAATCCAGCCGCGTGTACAAAATTTGAGGGGCCGAGTAATGTGAGTAGTGCCTGTCGTGTGGGTGCCACAGCCTCCACGCATCTTCTAGTTGGAGGTCTCGTAGTAGAGTTCTTTGGGCTTTGGCAGCAGGGGTGGGTCTATCATATTTCATATCTGATCTGTCAACTGTTGGATCCAGTGTACAGTTAAAGTCCCCGCCCCAAAATTACAGCACAACCTAGGTACGGGTTCATTTTGCTATATAGGGTCCTAAAGTAGGTCACTGTGTCCTGATTCGGGACATATGTATAAACTATGCATACCTCTCTGTTTTCAATCAGCCCCCTCAGTATCACCATCCTCCCATCGGCCTCCGTCGTTGACTATAGCAACTTAAATGGTACATGGTGTGCCACCCAAGTGACCACCCCCCTAGCATAGGTTGAATATGTTGCGCCTATAAGGGTTCCCTTCCATTTCCTTTTTAAGACTTCTAGTTTCTATTTAGTGAGATGCGTTTCTTGTATCAATGCAACATCTATCTTTTGTCTCTTTAGATACGTAATGACTTTATTCCTTTTTAGATAACTATTTAGCCCCCTAACATTCCAGGTCATTATCTTCAGATCTCCCATGTCTTATCCCTATTCCATCCCCCCCCCTCTTTTCATCAATTTTTGCCTTGGATGCGCACATTTGTAGGCTTGTACCCAAACTATTAACGCAGCAACTCTCAAAACCCCCTTCCATCCACCCAACATATCCAACTCACTGAACTCCCTTCCACCCCAGTCCCTACCCATCCCAAACTACTGCCCAGCTCCATTTCTGGATCTCAAGTGCTCCCACATTTAGTCCTATCTCGGCGGGCCAATATTTGGAACCCCGCAGGGCGGTTACCTTACTACCAGCAACCTAACTAACTAAACTACTGGGGTGTGGAAGTGGGTCCGCTATGTCCTGCATTATGCACAATACTCTATGCGCACAAATCTTCTTGCGTTAAGCATCAACTACCGCAATGCTGTTTTGTGCTTATTTTTATATTCTAGTCCTACTGTCTTAAGTAATCCAGCACCTTGGCTTCCGGAGGCACTGCTTCACTTCTCCAGTCCGTCCACCTTCTGCAGGCCAGTATCATCTGGGCAGCTCTGGCTGTCTAGCCACTCTGTCGCTTCTTCTGGCGTCTCGAAAAAAAAGGCCTTGTTTTTGTGGAGCACTTTCAACTTTGCTGGGTACATCAACATGTACTTGTAGCCCGCATCTTGCAACCTTTTTTTGATGGACCCATAGTTCAATCGTCTTCTCTGCACCAGGAGTGTATAGTCTGGGTACGCCGTGATGGATGCCGCCGCCCTGCGTATTGTGCCACCTTTCCAGAAGAATTCTAGGATCTTCTGCCTGTCTCGATAGTTCAGGATCTTGGCGATAATCGGCCTTGGGGGGGCTCCCGGTAGCGGTCTCCTCGTGAGTGCCCTATGCGCCCTCTCTACTGCGAATCCCTGAGTTAGAGCTCCGCCTTGTATTTCCTGTAGTAGCATGGTTTCTATATAGTCTGTAGGGTTTTGGCCTTCCTCCCCTTCCGGGAGCCCAACAATGCGTACGTTATTCCTGTGGGCCCGTCCTTCGGCTTCCTTGGCTCTGCTTTCCAAGTTGTCCACTTGCTGTCGTAGTATGTGGATCTCCGAAGCGTGCGACTTACAGGCCGTGGAATTTGAGCTTGCTTCTTTTTCTAGTTCATTCGTGTGTTCCATCCACTTCTTGAAGTCTTGTCTCAGGATATTCACTTCTCCTGTAGCGCTCCAATTTTAAGATCTAATGATGTTTTAAGATCTGCCATAGCTGCCTCTAATTTGGACTCCCAAGCTAACTTCAGGTCTGCGATTGCATCCAGGATCAGCTGATTGTCTCTCTCTGGCATGTTGTCTGGTTGTTGATTTTTGTCTTTCTTGATGGACCCTTCCATAGCCTGGGGTGTTTTAGTATAATCTTCCATCGTGGCTTGTTTCCCTCTGGATTTTGGGGGTTTGGACGCATTGCACTTCTCGTCCTCTCTTCCGGCGTGTTCTCCTGCTACTATTCTCCAATCACCTTCCTTTTTGTTCCTGCAGTTGTGCGCTGCGTATCCTTGCAGGCCTTGACCCCAGGGTGCTATGCTCGGTGCCCTAGGTCAGCTCTCCACTGCCTTGAGCTGGGTACACTTATGTGAGCGTGTGCAGTGTCTGTTTTTTCGGCGTGGCTGGGGGTCGTGATCGTATATCCATTGTATCCGTGTCATACTTGGAGATTACGTGGGCCTTGGCGTTTTGGTCACCCAGTTGGCTTGTAACAAAGGGCCCCAGCCGTTCTGCACGCAAGCCACTCTTTGTTTGTTGCTTGTATGTGCTTTGTCTTGCTGAGTAGCCCCAGGAGTCCTTTGTACTGTGTGCTTAGGTGTCCCATCTTCTCGTGCGAAGAGCTGACCTTCTGTTCCACTCTACCTGGAATGGTCGCTGCGGATATAGCTTGGGGTTGTGCCCAGGCACTGTTGTAGTGCACCTGCCCTCTCCACTGTTCCCAGGGTAAAGCTACCCACGTGTGCTGTTACATTCAATCGCTCAGAAACTGTTTTTATTATTATTTCCCCCTCCTTTTTTTATAAGCCACTTGCACTCTCCAGCGTGGAGTTCTGTTCACAGTTTGGCTCCGGTGACATACCGCTCTGTCCTTTGCAGTGGCAGTGCAGTGCTCTGTGTCCCCGAATGTGGTGAGCACAGTGATGGCTCTAATTTCCTGCTGAGCTGTTATTCTGCCAGCAGTTCCTCCCGTCCTCAGAGTCTAGGTCCTTTGGACCATCTCGTGAACGTCCTTACCACTGTCCCAGTGGTTACCGCTGAATTTGCTGGCTGCAAATTCTCATCATGTGTTTGTGCCCCATTCGTACCTGCTCTGGTGCATTGCTCAGCCTATACTAATGATCTCCCGCTCCAGGTTTGCGGGATCACCCCCCTTGCAGCGGTGTGCATCGTACGTGCTGCTTGTCTTCGGCCGCCTCTATTATGGGCGCGTTGCTGGTGTATCCCCCCGCCGGGTAGCGCTGCTCTTTGTTCTCCCCATGGGGCTGGTCACCATTTTCTTTTAGTGTGCCACAGTTCATATACTTTCTCTTTTCCGTCTATAGCCTGTAATCCGTTGATCTGTATGTTTCTGACCAGCTACCACTCCAGTCTTTGTGAGTTCTCACGGCTTCCGGTATTTTGTGCTGCGGTATTTGGATGCTATGTGCCTCAGGACCAATTGCGCTAGATACATTTGTATCTTCATCAATTTAAGCCTTCTGTTAGTTCCTAGGCTAGGCGTGTGCCGCAGCAGTTCGCTCGCGCGGCCCCTGCGTCGGCGGAGACAATGTATCACCCCGATCAGGCCGGGCTTGTTCCCTTCCTCGCTCTCGTCTCACCTCCACTTCAGGCAGCCTCCATAGCAATACGATCACTAGAGCCGCAGTTCACGGGGCTGAATCCTTATGCAGGCTGTACACCCCTTTGAGCCCCGATCAGGGTGCCGAGTATACTCTATGTCTTCTGCACGCCCGGCCACCACCTGATCCGCCCTGGGCACCTCCGCCACTAGCATGCCAGAAGTTAAGTGGACCAGCACCCAGTCCAGCCGCGCCTTTGTTCTCTTAGCCTGTCAGGCGGCGGCCATTTTTCTCTCGTCACGATCTTGCTCAAATATTTTCTCCAGCCTCCAGCAGCGTTGTTGTTTCACTGGTCAGTGCCTCACTACATCCATACGTGCTCTAAAGCTTCCCATACACAATCCTCTCTGTTATAGGACATTTTTCTCAATTATTGCACGGTTTTCTGCAGGATAATGTGAGGATCTGCAGGAGCTCTAGCAAGGACACCTCCTCTTACATGGCTCCTTAGCTACGCCCCCCAATACTCTAAAATGTTATACTAATTCACAATCAGAAAATCCCAACTCCATAGCCAAAATTGATATCAAATCAGCGCTAAGTGTAGCTGGCATTCTGAAGAAGGGCAAAGAGCTCTTCCTTCCGATTCAGTTAAATGACGGAAAGGAGTCTGTTCTCGCCCGAGTTGACTTGAATAGCGAAGAAAGTTTCATCAGCAAAGTATTATTCAAGAAACTCCCAAAAGACCAGACCCTGCCGTTGAGTCAATTGGTCCATGGGTATGGGGCCTGGAAACTTCCCGTTCCAAACATCTTCTGCTGAGACGTTGAAATCAAAATTTCTAGAGATGAGAAAAGCATAGTACATAGTTGTTGGGTCGTGCAAGGTGTTCCTTCCGCCTTTTATATGGGCAGTCACCTCCTCAACCAACTCGAGATTAATTTGGACCCCAGTTATTGCCAAGCCGGTCCCAACTGGAGAGTAAATCTCAGGGTCCTGGCAATCCTAAAGCCTTACGGTTAGTCTAGCGCAAAGGTAGGAAATGGAAGTTCAGAAATGCAGGAGAGGTCACCATCCCAGGCCTCTCCTACAGAATATGCATCCCCAAGGGAAATTTGACAGAAGGGGAAGACAAGTGGGTCCACATAAACCAGCTAAAGAGTTGCCATCCCAGGCATACTTTGCAGCAAATAGAAGAGCCTACAGAAAACCCAGAGGGAGAGAACCTGGAAACCTAGGAAATAGTATATAGTCATTGAATACATGTGAGGAATATTTTAAATTATCATTGAATACATGCAGGGAATATTGTAAATTGTCAGTAAATGCATGTGTCTGTCCCACTGCTGAAATACCCAGGGGAGCAGTAGTGAGAAAATGTTCCAAACTGGGTTATGTTCTGTTTTCTAGTATTGGCACTAAGTATACCTAATCACCAAGGAGGACCTCCTTGGAGACCCGGGAGTAAAAACCAAAGATATCCAGAGTGTCCGCCCCCACTGGAAAAGAAAGCATGAGAGAAGATGGGGGTATCGTTCCTATTCCAACCAGAGCCGGCGAGGAGAGCATGTCGCATCATTCGCTGAGGGAAGAAGAATTTACCACCAAAGAAACTGGTGTTCTTCACATGGACAGAAAACAAAATCCCACGTGCCCGACTTCCCTACGACTGGAAGTCAAGCCGAAGTCGGGGGGGGTCTTATGTGGGATATTTTGACCACTGCCAATGTGCTCCACTGCACCACTTTACAAATGGGGAAGGAAACAGCCAGAAATGGATGCACTAACCTCCGTGCATGCAAAAATCTGAAAAACTGTGTGTGGGTCACAACCACAAAAGGCTGCACACCCCTGGCACACACAGTCAAAGTGGGGATGAAAACAGAATTTTCACTGCAGGAGCATGCCAGTGGGTGATGTTCCATTCAACATGAAGCCAGGCTGCAGAATTGGGCTAAAAAATCGAAAATGCCTTTTAAAATGCAGCGTTGCAACCTTCAAAGTGCTGTTTCGAGGCTAGAAACCTTCATTTTCCAGTGAATCATTGAAATTAAATGGGTACTGAAATTACAGATCATCCAGGTGGTTCATAAGAGCCGGGCCTCATTGACTGACAGCAGCTACGAAATGTATCTCATGAAAAACCAGCCCAGCAACATTTTGTTTTCAGTTCCACAGGAACAATGCAGCTAAAATGGCAACATGAAACAATTTCAGCTGTGCAGAGAGAACTCCAAGCAAAGGCTGAATACATACATACAGACTGCAAACAAATCCCAGCACTCAAGGACAGAAATAATGCTGAATTAAATGTGTATGTACTGCATAAGAGAATTGGATTTTAAAAAAACTCAGTTTAATGTGTTTTCCCATGAAGAAAGTGCAACATCGCCTGTTTAAAAGCATGTTTTGTTGAAAGGCCTAATTCTTTAAGGGGGTAATTCATAGAATTCAGCGCACAAGTGGCGCACGCGGCTGGCGCACAGTGTACGCGTGCGAATCCCTGTGCCAGCCGTGTGCGCTAAAATCAATTTCCGCACACAGCGTATTCATGGATTCCAGCCACCAAAACCAGCCGTGGCGCACAGTGGCGCAGCGACCCTGCAGCAGCGCCAGTTACGCCCCCAAGAACGCCTCTCGCGCAGGGAAAAGCCATCAATATACCCAATCCAGCGCAAAGGGCTGCGCTAACCCTGTACCAGCACGGCAAGCGGGCTACGTGTATCACTGGGGTGCGCGGGAAGTACCTCACGTGATTGGCCCTGTGCGAGGAGGGTACGCGTATTTCAGGGGTGCGCGGGAAGTTCCACACGCGATTTCCACAGGGTACGTGTATTTCAGGGGGGCGCGAGAAGTTCCACACGCGATTTCAGCAGGGTACGTGTATTTCAGGGTACAGGGGACGTTCCACACGCGATTTCAGCATGGTACGTGCATTTCAGGGGTGCGCGGGAATTTCCACACGCGATTGGGCCCATGCGAGCAGGGTACGCGTATCTCAGGGGTGCGCGGGAAGTGCCACACGTGATTTCAGCAGGGTACGTGTATTTCGGGGTGCGGGGGAAGTTCCACACGCGATTTCAGAATGGTACGTGCATTTCAGGGGTGCGCGGGAATTTCCACACGCGATTGGGCCTTTGCGAGCAGGGTACGCGTATCTCAGGGGGGCGCGGGAAGTGCCTCATGCGATTTCAGCAGGGTACGTGTATTTCGGGGTGCAGGGCAAGTTTCACACGTGATTTCAGCAGGGTACGTGTATTCCAGGGGTGCGCGGGAAGTTCCACACGCGATTCCATCAGGGTACGTGTATTTCAGGGGTGTGCGGGAATTTCCACACGCAATTGGGCCCGTGCGAGCAGGGTACGCATATTTCAGGGGTGCGCGGGAAGTTCCACACGCAATTCCATCAGGCTACGTGTATTACAGGGGTGCGCGGGGAGCACCACACGTGAATTGCACAGGGGCCTACCCTGCACATGTCCTGCAGGCACCCTATCCACCATGGCCATGCCCCCCAGCCAACCCACATGTCAACTTGCACTACTGCCCACCAACGCATGTCCCCCTGCACCCCCAGCCACCAGGGGCACCCTCCACCAGGCCCCCACCCATGTCTCCCACCACCCCCACCCCCCAGCAGTGCAGGGGCACCCACCACCAGGCCCCCACCCATGTCTCCCACCACCCCCATCCCCCCCAGTTACCAGGGGCAGCCTCCACCAGGCCCCCACCCATGTCTCCCACCACCCCCACCCCCCAGCAGTGCAGGGGCAGCCACCACCAGGCCCCCACCCATGTCTCCCAGCACCCCCACCCCCCAGCCACCAGGGGCAGCCTCCACCAGGCCCCCACCCATGTCTCCCAGCACCCCCACCCCCCCAGTCACCAGGGGCAGCCTCCACCAGGCCCCCACCCATGTCTCCCACCACCCCCACCCCCCAGCAGTGCAGGGGCACCCACCACCAGGCCCCCACCCATGTCTCCCACCACCCCCACACCCCAGCCACCAGGGGCAGCCTCCAGCAGGCCCCCACCCATGTCTCCCACCACCCCCACCCCCCAGCAGTGCAGGGCAGCCTCCACCAGGCCCCCACCCATGTCTCCCACCACCCCCACCCCCCAGCCACCAGGGGCAGCCTCCACCAGGCCCCCACCCATGTCCAACTCATGTTCCCCACCACCCCCACCCCCCAGCACTGTGGGGCACCTGCCAGCAGGCCCCCACCCATGTCCAACTCATGTTCCCCACCCCCCCACCCCCCAGCACTGTGGGGCACCTGCCAGCAGGCCCCCACCCATGTGCAACTCATGTCTCCCACCACCCCCACCCCCAGCCACCAGGGGCACCCTCCACCAGGCCCCCACCCATGTCTCCCACCCCCCCACCCCCAAGCACTGTGGGGCACCTGCCAGCAGGCCCCCACCCATGTCCAACTCATGTTCCCCACCACCCCCACCCCAAGCACTGTGGGGCACATGCCAGCAGGCCCCCACCCATGTCCAACTCATGTTCCCCACCACCCCACCCCCCAGCACTGTGGGGCACCTGCCACCAGGCCCCCACCCATGTCTCCCACAACCCCCACCCCCCAGTCACCAGGGGCAGCCTCCACCAGGCCCCCCCCCATGTCTCCCACCACCCCCACCCCCCAGCAGTGCAGGGGCAGCCACCACCAGGCCCCCACCCATGTCTCCCACCACCCCCACCCCCCAGCCACCAGGGGCAGCCTCCACCAGGCCCCCACCCATGTCTCCCAGCACCCCCATCCCCCCAGTCACCAGGGGCAGCCTCCACCAGGCCCCCACCCATGTCTCCCACCACCCCCACCCCCAGCAGTGCAGGGGCACCCACCACCAGGCCCCCACCCATGTGCAACTCATGTCTCCCACCACCCCAACCCCCAGCCACCAGGGGCAGCCTCCACCAGGCTCCCACCCATGTCTCCCACCACCCCCACCCCCCCAGTCACCAGGGACAGCCTCCACCAGGCCCCCACCTATGTCTCCCACCACCCCCATCCACCCAGTCACCAGGGGCAGCCTCCACCAGGCCCCCACCCATGTCTCCCACCACCCCCACCACCCAGCAGTGCAGGGGCAGCCACCACCAGGCCCCCACCCATGTCTCCCAGCACCCCCACCCCCCAGCCACCAGGGGCAGCCTCCACCAGGCCACCACCCATGTCTCCCAGCACCCCCACACCCCAGTCACCAGGGGCAGCCTCCACCAGGCCCCCACCCATGTCTCCCACCACCCCCACCCCCCAGCAGTGCAGGGGCACCCACCACCAGGCCCCCACCCATGTCTCCCACCACCCCCACCCCCCAGCCACCAGGGGCAGCCTCCAGCAGGCCCCCACCCATGTCTCCCACCACCCCCACCCCCCAGCAGTGCAGGGGCAGCCTCCACCAGGCCCCCACCCATGTCTCCTACCACCCCCACCCCCCAGCCACCAGGGGCAGCCTCCACCAGGCCCCCACTCATGTCCAACTCATGTTCCCCACCACCCCCACCCCCCAGCACTGTGGGGCACCTGCCAGCAGGCCCCCACCCATGTCCAACTCATGTTCGCCACCACCCCCACCCCCCAGCACTGTGGGGCACCTGCAACCAGGCCCCCACCCATGTGCAACTCATGTCTCCCACCACCCCCACCCCCAGCCACCAGGGGCACCCACCACCAGGCCCCCACCCATGTCTCCCACCACCCCCACCCCCAGCCACCAGGGGCAGCCTCCACCAGGCCCCCACCCATGTCTCCCACCACCCCCACCCCCCAGTCACCAGGGGCAGCCTCCACCAGGCCCCCACCCATGTCTCCCACCAACCCCACCCCCCAGCACTGTGGGGCACCTGCCAGCAGGCCCCCACCCATGTGCAACTCATGTTCCCCAGCCAACATGTCATCACAATCTAGATCCCTGGTCCCTATGGTCAGCCTCCAAATGCAAAACACCCACCCGAGTATTGCATCCACCCACTCATAATTTGCAATTACATCACAGAACACCAATTGCAAGTTCTGAAACAAACACATTTCCCTCACATACACCCAATGGGTGTCAGTGAATCTCAAAACACATATCATGAAATGCATGAAACCAATGAGATACCACACATTGAAGTTCACCAAAAAAAAAAATATGTATTAAAGGAAACATAAATAGAATAAAAAATGAAGAAACAGAAACGTAAATGTACAAAAATGAAAAGAAGCATGTCCGTTAAAAAAAGCAAAACCAAAAATAAAATTCCAAAGTAATGTTCTCCAAAGTCAATGTCCACAAAACAAAATCCAATGGGAAATAAAAAAGAAAGCCATTGCTCCATGGTTAAAAAGTGAAAAAAAATACAATCCAACTGTGAACTATGTACATGGGAACAAGCCAGTGTCCATTATCCCAACAAAATAAAGGAAACCTATGTAACTACACTAACTAATAAAATAAACTATATACAAAAATGTGGCCAATGTCCGAAAGGTCCAAATAAAATAAAAACAAAAATGAAACCTAACACTACCTACATAACTATGTACAAGGGCAGCGGGCTAGTTTCACGGCTCACTTGTGGATGTCCCGGGCCAGGGCATCATCGAACTCCTCCTCAATGTCCCGGAGGCGGTCCTCCTCCATGGCCCCGAGGGTCCGCAGGGCCGTCTACGTCTCCACCTCCAAACCCCTGCGGATTGCCTCGAGGCACTCGGCCCGCCTCAGGGCCCTCTGCATGGAGTTCTCCGCCCTGACCATTGTGAGCCGTGCCTCTTCCGCCGGCTGCCGCTCCGCATCTATGGCGTGGCCCAACCGCTGCTACACGGAAGACACTCTCTGTCCTGGGTCCTCCTGACCTCCGGCCGATGCCTGCCCCTCCGATGTTGAAGGCCCCGAGCCTTCATGGCTCCCACCACGTTGCTGCTGCTGCTGTGCCTCTGCCCGTGCACTGCCTCCTGCTGCCTGCACATACTCTGCTGGCTGGGGTGCAGTCGTTGATGTGGCCACCCCTGCTGGACGTCCGACTCCGGACTGTGGCAGGGATGCCTCCTCCACCAGCCTGGCCGCACCGTCAGAGGCAGCTCCACAGGGCACCCAGGTGACTGATGGGTGGGAAGATGGCACAGAGGACGACTGGCGCGAAGGGGGTCCAGTTGAGGAGGGGGTCGGAGCAAGCCCCATCAGACGGAGGAATCCGGCCTGGGTGACCTGTCCCAGCAGGCTGACGTGGTCAACGAGCCATTCGAGATGACGTGCAGTCTCTTCATGAAAAGACTGCAGGTCACCTCGCATGGCCCGTTGACGCAACGCCACACCAGCCAGGACAGGCTCAACCCGGACCTGGATAGCCACGTCCGCAGGCAGAGGAATGCCAGTTGACGTGAGCTCATCCCCTGCCTGAAAACGGGTCTGGACATAGGCATCCCTGCTGGTGCAAGATGATGCAGGGACAGGATCAGGGACAGGATTGCACACAGGCACCTCTGCGGCGGCCTGTGCTGCCTCCTGTCCCTGGTCCTGCACTGCACCACTAGCACCAGTGGGATCCCCACCTCCAGACCCCTTCTCCGGTGCTTGCACGGCCTCCTCCACCAAACCCCCCACCAACCTGGATGACTCCGTGCCATCTTCCCCTTCTGCTGCCGAGGAGTCCAACTCCAACCTCCGCCTCTTGGACTTCCCCCCGGCAGCTGCGGCCTGGGACGCGGCACCGGACTCCTCACTCCCCGACGAGATGACAACATGGGAGGGAAGCCGGCCCTTGCGTCTCCGGCTGGCGGTGGGATCCCCGCCGCTGTGCTCCACAGCACCTTCTCCGCCCTCTTCATCAGTTGACGCTGCAGACAGGGAGAAACAAAACACAGGCATCAGGGCACTGTACAATGGACACATACACACATAACAGTTGTACATGAGTGGCATTGGCAAACCTCAGACATGTCATTACAATCCCCAACACACATGTCATTACAACTCACACACATGAGCCATACCACAGCCATAACACAACTGCCACCACCATCCATACACATACAACAGCATGAGCAGCCAAAGGTGAGCCAGACATCACATGCAACACAGGAAGTGCACCACACATGTACACACACCACCACACTTGCATGCATGTGTACACCTCTGCCAAGTGTTGCAGTGTTCAGACGGGCATCCATGTCACATCTGCCAATCAGGCTTCCACATACCGCTGTCACATGCATCCATGTTGCATCACTGTTGCACCCTTGTCAAATACACACACATGCACATGTACACAGTGCTCATACATGCAGCCAAAAACAACATACATGCGTGACATCACGGACATGTCTACTTACATACACATTCATCCAAACATGTGTGCCCACACAACTGCATTTGGCATGCAAGCCTACACACACAAGCACCATCCATGACTCACACATTACAGCCCTTGCATGTGTCAGCCCCACGCCCTGTACACCCCCACCCATACTCGACCCCATACAAACAGATGTGCAACCTGCAAACTACTGAATAATCACCACACGCACTGCTCACAATCAGGATGCATGTACACTCACCGCTCGACTCCAGACGGGTCTGCTTCTCAAGGACCTGGACGTGGAGCGCTGGGGATATGCGTTCCAGGACCCTCATCTGTTCTTCCGACAAGTGGCCCCAGCGCCCCTTGGCATCCGCTGCCTTCAAGAGGCGCCGGGCCTTGTTCAGGGTCCTGGACCTGAAGTCCTCCCAGTGCTTCTTGACATGTTGTAAGTCGCGGACTGCCACCCCCTCCGCGTTGATGGCAGTCACAATGTCAGTCCAGATCCGAGTCCGTCCTTCCTTATCGGCGCGGGAACTTCCGAAGAGGGCATCATACTGCCCCAGGACTTGCTCCACCAGGACACCAACTTCGGTGGCACTGAAGTTGGTGCCCCTCTGCCTCTCTGGCCGGGGGTTGTCAGTGGTCCCAGATGGTGTTTGCCCCGACATGACACCCCCAGAGGCAGGAGTGGGTGGGCAACTGGGTCCTGGGGCTGGGCTGTGGAGCGATGGAATCCCAGTCGGGAGTCTTCGGTTCCAGCAGGGGTGGTCACAGCAACAACACCCCTGGCTGATGTGCAGGCAGCAAATGGCAGGGCACGTGGGCAGCAGGCAGTCAGGCAGCAGCAGATGGCAGGTGGGAGCGTGCTCGGGGCTCTGGGGGGCAGTAGTTCGGCCTTCTGGGCAGGAGCGTGGTCTTCTGTGTGCTTACGCGTGGCCAGCTTGATACGGAGTGATTTGGCACGTGAAAAATCTGCACGTCAGCGTGTAATTCGAGGAAAGGCCCTTAGCGCGTAAGCGCGTCTGCACGCATACGCATTTTCATTGGACAGAAGGCCCCTCAAGCGCAAGCGGCCCTGTGACGTGACGCGTACAGACGTGCATGGGCATTTCAGCGCTCGTGGAAACTGCACGTCCACGTGTAATACGAGGAAAGGGCCAATGCGCGTAAGCGCGCGTGAAAAACTGCACGTCCGCATGTAATACGAGGAAGGGCCCATGCGCGTAAGTGACGTGACACGCGCGTGCATTTCCCTCAGCACGGGTTAAAGGTGAGCGGGCCCAGCAGTTCGCTGTACGTGCCTTTCGTGGAGACCGACGTGTGTTGCTGCTTCCTGTTGTTTCGCGCGCCATCACAACTTCACAGCTATCAAGGACGTATCTCTTCTTTTGGCGGGGGTATTGGCTACGCGTGTTTTTCTGCATCGCGCTAGTCAGACGGTGAGTCGCACAGGCTCTTTTTCCCACTGCGGGTGCCCCTGTGTATCGCACCCATTTTCGATGTCATAGTAGCCTGCGTGTCCCACGCGTACGCGTTATTCGTGTTACTGGGTGCCACCGCGTACTGCGGGAGGTTGAATCCACGCACGTAGGCTGCAGGGTTGCGTGCACGGTTTTACTGCAGTTTTGGGGTGCCTGAGCGTTGCGTGACCCGTCACCACATCACCGGGGTCACATACAGCCTTGCAGGTGCAGGGGGGCTGTTAACATCTTGCTTCCCACCCCCTTCACCCCAATTGCCCAGGTCAATTGTGGTGTACCCCTCCCATTGGCACCACTCCATCTGTGCCAGCACTACTGCATCTGTGCCATGGTTGGGAGGCCACCAAAGGTGAGGGGCGCCTCAGCTGGGCATACTCCTCGTGGCGGGTGTGGTCGGGGACGTGGCCGTGGTGACCAGGGAGTAGGGTGTCCAGAGCAGCCACAGAGGGGGAAGAGGCAGGGGTGCACCACTTGAGCACAAAGTTGTGCCATGTGTCGGTGCAGCCATGCCACCACCCCCTGTGGTTCCGGGGGATGCAGCTCCTGCATCTGGCACTGGCACCCATATGACCCGGCAGTCCGTTCCATCGACTGCCACGGGCCCAAGGGTAGTGGTAGCTGCAGGTGCAGCTGTGGACACTGCCACCCAGGCTCAGGGTCTGCCAGCGCAGGCTGCGTTGGCACTTGAAGAGCCCTTGGTAGATCTCCAACAGGCCAGGGGGGAAACCATAGGGGCAGGCCGGGCTGCTCAGACCAAGACACGTGTCCCTGGGGCAGTCATGTCATCTGCTGCCCCGAACAGCCGGGTGTTGGCAAGTGCAGGGGCAGATGCACCCAACAGCACCCCGGTTGTGAGTCTGCCAACCAGGACCGTTGCGGTCAATGACCCTGCCACAGCTGATGTTGCTGCGCAGGGTCCATTAGTGGGCACCCAGCTGCCACTGACACAAGTCAGGCCTTTGGTCATCCCTCCACCTGCCACTCCCTTGGCTCAATCCACCGAACCCACTGGCCATACTGGTCAGGGCGGCATTAGCCAGCCAGGGTCTGCGCCACAGTCCAAGAGGAGGAAGGTTGCACCTGCAGCACAGGCTGGGACCCCACACACAGCCACGACCTCCTGCACGTCGAGGAAGAAGCCTTTCTGTAAGCAGGAACTGGACTTCCTCGTGGACTACGTGCGGGGCCACAGCCGTGACATGCTAGTGGGTGCCAATAGTCAGACTACGACTGCCCAACGTGACACCCACTGGAAGCATATTGCGGAACATGTCAGTTCATTCGGCCATGAGGTGCGCACGGCGCAGGAGTGCAAAAAGCGTTGGAATGACATCAAGCGCAGCACTAAGGCCAAGCGTGCCTCAAATTACAACTTGACTCTGGTGACTGGCGGTGGGACTGCTCCAGAGGAGGAACAACTCACTCCGCATGAGGCTCTCGTTGCGGAGTTCATACCACCTGAATTGGTCGAAGGAGTGGGAGAGAAGCTGGACTTTGATGTCCAGTGAGTATTGATGCATGTTTGTTGAGGACGTGTGTGTTTCACTTGTGGGATGTGTTGTGCATGATTGCTGCTACATGTGACGTGTACATGGTTCTGATGTGTAAGTAATGCAATGCTACCGTCATGCATGTCCCCTCTGCCTGCATGCGGGACTCCATGTAGGCATGCTCCCTTGCCCCTCCTCCGCCACTCTGCACCCCAGTTCCACCTTTGCACTGGTCTGCTTCAATCTTGCCAATGTGTACTTTCTTGTTCATGTGTCCTGTGTAGATGCTAACTTCCAGCGTAGAATCTTCCAGACATATGCCGTGTGGTACAGCCTTAGTACTCGATGCAGGGTATCTCACTTGTACTGTGCATGGGTCAGATGTCCCGCAGGGACATGAGTGCCCATTCATGCTCCATGTGCATTGCATGCATGCCCCTATGCGTCCTTGACTGGATGATCACTGTAATATAAGTCCTTGGTTACATACATTGGCTGCCATCTCATCAGCCTTCCCATGTCAACTGTGGCTCAGTACTGCGTTGCACACATGTTTAGGCTCTGACAATCTGTGTGGCTCACAGGCCTCAGCCTGTTCAATGGCCAATGACTCTGTCCAACTCATGTTGTGTCTTCTTCACACGTGGGCGGCCTCCGAAGTTTCCATCATGTGTCCTGCCCACTGTCCCAGCATCATTTGCAGTGGTGTAATTTGAATCACATTAAGCTGTTGATGCCAGTCAACACTGCCTGTCAATACACAGGTGTATGGTCAGCCTTTTGATACCATGCTAGGCATCCCTGCTTTGGTACTGGGGTGGAGGGGTGCTTGGCTTCTAGACATGGTACACATTGAATGCACAATGCACGTGATGTCTGAATTTGACATTGCACTGCCTTCACTTTTCCTGGCACACACCATGTAGTGCTTGTACATGTAGGTAGTGAGTGGCGTACACATTTTCTGCACTGCATAGACCCACTTCCATGGAAACTGCCACCTTTCAACAGGTCTGATCACAGAAGCTATTCAAAGTATACCCAGCATGCATGCCAGGTCATATGTTGTGTGTCACATGTCTGCCGGATGCCTTTGCTGTCGGTGTGTGTGTGTGTCGTGTGCTTCTGACATGTGTATTGACCTTTTTCTCTCTATTTTTCAGGTGATGACGCAATGGAGGTGGAGGATGGTGTTGTCATGCCAGGCACAGGGTTGGTAACACCACATCAACCCAGCACTAGTGGGGGTCGTGGGGTGGTAGGCCACGAAAACCCCAAGTGCTGCAGTCCATCTTGTCTCTGGCTGCCTATGAGTCCAGCCTTGATGACGACTCTGACGTCCATGTTGAGTTGGATGTGCATCAAGTCCATGTGTCAGGGGTGAGTGATTCTGATGTGGACACTCCTCTGTCTGCGACACCTGCACTAAGGGATCAGACAGTCTTGGTTCCTCCGCCCGTGGTGGATCGGGACGCAGGGTCACCCTCCACACCAGTCACTGATGTGCCTGGGACATCACGTCGACGGGGGCATGTAGTCGTGCAGCACAGCGAGGACCCCCGGTCCTTGGGTCCCGCAGGGGTCAAGCCCGGCAACGCGGTCGCCGCGCGCAACCGCTGTATACTGAGTGGGAGCAGGACATGACTGCCAATTCCGAATGGCAGAGGGCAGCAATGGAGAACATCGCTGAGAGCATGGAGCATGTGGCCCGATCTGTGCTCCCCACTGCTAGGCAGGTGCTTCTCCAGCAGCAGGCGGCACGGTCCACGGCCCGCTCGCTCAGGCTGGGCATGGCGGCCTCAGACAGGGCACGCCAGGCTGAAATGTCGTCTCTCCGTAAAGCAATTGCTGCTCACGCAGAGGCGCACATGGATGCCCTGAGGGAGGAGTATGCTTCCCTCAGATCCACTCTGGGTGTCCTCATGATGTCCCAGAGGCAGCAGGCAGAGGAGAGGTTTGCACAGCTTGAGCGTACCATCTCGGCTGAGCTACAGGCTTGCCGGGAGGTGCAGCGGTTGTCCAGCCAGGCCTTGCAGGAGGAACTCCGTGTTACACGTGCTACCTTGCAAGAGGAAGCACGTGTATCACGTGAGGTTCTGCATGCAGACCTACGTCACATCGCCACACAGAACCAGGCTCACCCGTCCGGCAGACTTGCTGCCGACGAGGGGCAAGCTGCGGCTAGGTGTGGCCAGGCTACTGTGCCACGTCCTCCTTTCCAGGATGAGCCAGACTCGGACGACCATCTATCTCCCACATAGGTCGTGCTGTGCAGGCGTTGAGCCCATGGAGGATTTTTTTTTTGGCTCAGCATCATCGCATGTGGATGTTGAGCAGCACCCTGTACCTCCCCCCTCCTGGGTGCCTCCCCTCCCCCCGGGTCGTATGTGGCCATTTTTGATTTTTCTTTTAGTTTAGTTAGTTAAGTTTCTGTTTGATAGTTAGTTTAAATAGGTAACATAGGTTTTCCATAGTTAGTGTAATTAGTTAATAGTTGATTTAGTTTAAAATTGCTAGTCTATTGTGCTTTCATGTGACAGTGCGGTGCTTTGTGGCTTTTGAAGGCATCCACTGTCTGTTCCAGCTGGGCCCTTCATGGATGTCTTGGGTATGTGTTTGCTGCTTGGGGTCCTTGACTCACATATGCCACTCCTGCCTCCCTTATCCATGGGCTCGCAAGGATGGTTCGGTGTTACAGCATTTTACACAAGGGCTTTGGACTGTCATATCTGTGGCATGTCTGGTGCTGTGTGACTTGTGTTGACACCCCTAGTGGGGATGATTTAGGTGTCATTGTCCACTGTTCAGCTTTTGCTAGATGGGGTGTGTCATGATTAATGTGGACATTGATTGCTATGCATTGTGTAGTATGTTTCATATCTTTCCTGTACATGTGCTTGTTGCAATTCATGCTGTAGATAGTGTTCCACACTTTGGAGGTGAAAGACGGACTGATGGTGTGATTTGTGATGTGACTCTCTGACATGGTCAAGTAATGAGATGCCTGATGAGACACACACAGATGACTTTGAAGCATTAATCATGTGTTTCATGCCCTTTGTGCAGGGGGATGAGCCCCCAGAGCACCTTTGCCAGCAGACATGGCCCATTGGACGACGGAATTCTGGACCCGTTTGTTGGTGCCCACATGCACATGTGTGCACAAGCAGAGGCACAGTGATTTCAGACCTAGATCCTAGAACTGCTGACATGTTCCAAGGAACTCCAGGCCAGGTGAGCATCACAGGGGGGCCACGACACAGCAAAGCTTGCACCAGGCGAGTTGCACATGCAGGCTTAGTCACAGCACTGAGGGTGAGCTTAGACGAATATTGGTGTTGAAGCACACAATGCAGCTCAGATGTGTTTGTGGACTGATGGCTGTTGATAGTAGGGTTGTCTGGGACACATGCAGGGGCAGTGGCACATACCCTCCGGTACACCAAGGTCCATTGAGGCACTTGTATCAACCATGTAGCCTTCCGAGACATGGAAAGGGGCAGCTCACAGGGACATACAGCAAGGGACATACTCGGGTGCAGTGCATGTCTTTTCCACGTACTTCATGATAAATGCACTGCCAACTTTGTTTCGGTCATGGCGGTACGCAACTTGCTCTGTAGTCATGGCTTGCTACATGGGTCTGTCTGCTTACCGAGGGAACATTGCATGTTGTGTGAATTGTGACACATTGGTGTTCCATTTGCCACGCACCCACCAGCGGCTGCCTTACTGCATTGACTGTGTATGACCCGTCACAGGGGTGATGTTATATATGGGTACGGAGCATCAACCACAGATTGTCTGTTTGTAGAGTAGTTTGTTGCTATGGGGCATGTTTGGTGTTGTGTTTTTGTGTAATTGGCACGTACAGGTTGTTGACTGTGGCTCTCTTTGCAGCATTGCAGTGCTCCTGTAACCGGACCTGAGAGTGCGCAGGCAGGAGGCCAGCACTCAAAACCAGAGCTAAGTGTCTTGTTGTTTTTCTTACGAACTGCTCTGCATAGGCTTGCTGGGGAGAGTACTGATGCATGGATGTCTGTGTGGTTCAATTTGGTATGTTTTTTTCTCTCTAATCACCCGTGATCCTATGCAATTTTGAAACCTGTACCCTCTACCCGGTGTTCCTGCTTCCCGTGCCTATCCAAGCAACGTTCCCTGACCCTCTTTCCCCACTGGGGTTGCGGATGCCTGTGTAAGCCCTGAACTTGCAGGCGCCAAAACCCTAGAGGGGGTGGTTGGTTCGTACCACTCCTGAGCCTGGACTACAGAAGGCCATGACAATGATGTCCAAGTTTGTTTGGATTGTGTATGTGTTCATGCAGGTTGTACATTTTCGTCCATTCCCTAGTTTCACGTGTCATTCTTCCTCCCCTCTCCTGCCACTCATTCCAGTCATCCAGTGTGTCAACACCTGTCCCGACTGCATATCCCTGAACCTCATTCCCCACCAGGGTCTCAGGGGCCTGTGTGAGTTTGACCTTGCAGGCACCCGGGACATGGTGGGGGTGGTTGTTTCGTGACACTCCCGCGCCTGTACAGGGAACCTGTGACAGTACACATCCATTCATGGTGCATCATCCTATGTCATGTACCACACATGTCTCACATCCTGTCGTGACATTGTTTTGCTGTGCTACCTTGGTTGTTGCATCATTGTGGTAGTACTTGGCCTTTGTGAGGTACTGCTACATCAAGTCATCTACTGGAGGGTGTTCGGGTTCGTTTTTATGCCTTGGATTTTGTGATTTTGGAAATGAGTGTGGATTCCGAGGGTTCAGGCATCTTTTTACACACAAGGTGGGAGATGGTGACGAAGGTTAAAGGTGATCCTGTGGCCAGGTGGAATTGAGGTTTGGAGGCTCCATGACCCAGGTGCAGTTGTTCAGTGGGTCATGGTCATTTGTGAGGGAGGGGGGGGGTTGTTGTTGATAGTTGCCTTGCCCTGCAGTGTGATGGGAACTCTGACATAGTAATGGTGGTATCCTATGTACATGTTGTGTTCTGCCGATCAATGCCTGTTCATGTGTTGTGTTTTCCTTTCAGGTGCGAGGGGATAGTTGTGGTTTGACATGCTGGGGTGTACACATGGTGGATGTTCACATGTGATGTGTAGGGAACACTGATGGTCACTTGAGTGCACATGCATATGTGGAGTGCATGTCCTTGCAGAACCACACACTTGCACTCTGATGCACTACATGTACTCCCACCCTTGCATATCCACGTGTACACTGTTTGCCTTCTGGTGCCCACTGTGTCCCGGCAGCACATGTTCTGTGACCGATCATGGATCCAGTACATGCCTAATTTGATGTTTGACGTGGTCTGTCACTTAGATGTGATGCTCAGGGTGTGCATCACACACAATGGCTGTTCACTGTGCTGTGCGCTGAGCAGTGTGATGCAGGAGTAGGACACTGCACACATGAGCTGCAGTGTTGATTTTGCAATGCATAATGTGCATGTAGACAGGCATTCATTGTGATGTTACGTCTACCACTGTTGTAATGCATTTGGAAATGACTTATTTTGGGTGGGAGATTTTGTTGATCTGTCATTTCATCTGATTCCAGGTCAGGCAGCAGTGTCCGATACCACTGTACATTTAGGACATGGCAATGTGTACCTTATCGTTACTGCATTGGTGTATGGGTATTGCTTTCCATGTCATGTTGATGTTTGGGAGGGTTTGAGTGACATGACAGTGATGGCCATGGCCTGTTTTGCAGGTGTGTGTGATGCACACCTTGCATGTCCGGGTCATCCGCTTCTCAGAGCAACTAGCTGGGGGTAGATTTCTCTCCGCAGCAGGGCCCTCCCCCTGGAACAGACTTCCGGCCTGACTTGAACTTGAGGGGAACCATCTCCAGTTCTGGAAGCACCTCAAGACCTTCCTATTTGCTTCTGCTTACTGTCTGCCTCTCCCTTGCAGAATTCTCCACTGGAACTGCACAGGAGCTGCAACTGGGCCACTCTCACCGACCTCGGTCCCTGGCCCAGCCACTCTCCACTTGCACTGCTCCCTGGAAACCCCTGCACTGCAGTACTGTCTCTCTATCCCTACAGCCCTCCCTTCCCAGCACTTGTCTGCACTTACCTTTGTAGTTGCCACCAGGCGACCTATGTATTATTTTTTTGGGCTACTTCCCCTGTACTGGACTCCCCCCCACCCTTCCCCTTGCACTTTTCCCATTCCCCCTACCCCTGCACTTGCACAATCTCAATGACACCTGGCCTAGTAGTACCGTTCTCTGTGTTCCCTTGTTCCCCCCTCCCTGCCTCATTGCGCCTTGGAATACTTGTGTATGGCCCATATCATGTCATATGTCATATGTGTGCCTTTTGGTCACACAGGAAAGCTTGTGTTTAAGTAGCTAGGGATGCAGACGATGTGGCACTTCCATGGCAACTATCTCAGGGTGGTAGGGCTGTGACAGTTGACTGTCTCTTTGTCATCATCGGTTGTCACCTGGTATGTGCCAGGCCTGTGTGCACTCCGCAGGGGTGGGAGTTTAGGTGAAAAATGTGGCAACAAGCTGGGTCCGGGCTTCCTCGCCACATGCCCTGTCCCCTCCCATGGGCAGCACCTGTGCCTGTGGTTGGGGATGTGGGGGCACCACCATGTCCACCGGGACGCCCTGCCGTGCTGCAACATTGTGCAGGACACATGCTGCCACAATGATCCTGCACACTACTGGTGGTGCATAGAGTAGTTGCCCACCAGAGCGGTCAAGGGAGCGGAAACGTGACTTGAGCACTCCGAATGTGCGCTCCACTATGCCCCTGGTTGCAATATGGGTGGTGTTGTATCTTACCTGGGGTGGTGTGGTGGGGTTCCGGATTGACGTCATCATGTGGTTGCTCAGAGGGTAGGCACTGTCCCCTGGGGAGGTGATAATAGTTGAGATTATTAGGGTTTGGATATTTGTCTGTGTGTGACTTGCATGCATGTGCAAGGGCATTTGTACTGACCTAGGAGCCATGTGTCGCCATGCTGCCCAGCTGCCAGGGCCCGGCTCAGGGTGGACATTCTGTATATGAAACTATCATGGGTGGAGCCAGGGTAGTTTGCATAGACAGAGGTGATGATTCCCTTTGCATGACATACCACCTGTAAATTGATGGAATGCCAGTGCTTGCGGTTTCGGTAGATGTGCTCAATGGCCCTAGGTGGACGTAGGGCCACATGGGTGCAATCTATCGCACCGAGCACTTTGGGGAAGTGTGCCACCCTGAAAAAATCCAGGACAACGGCCTGCCTTTCTGCGGGTGTTCTGGGCATGTATATGTGCCTGCGGACTGAGGGGCGCGCTGTCATGATTGCCAGTACCTGGTGTAGGCAGCGTGACTGCGTGGCCTGTGAGACCCCCCCCACTATGGCAGTGGTCCGCTGAAATGACCCAGTGGCCAAAAAATGCAGGACATTGAGCAGCTTCTCCAAGGGGCTCAATGCTTGGGAGCAAAGGGTGGGGGATGTGAGGTCATCCTCCCACTCCCTGACCAGGTCTAGGATGATATGGGGTGGAAACCTATACCTGCCATAGACCTGGTCATTAGGCATCCCAAAAAGGCTTGTCCGTGGTGCGAAAATGCGTGCCCTGGCTATTCTCCTCCTCCTGCGGTGTCCCACGATCAGTGCAGTGACAAATGAGGCATTCATCGTAGCTGTATATACGCGTTTGTTGTTTGCGCGCACTTTTATGCTGTGCGCGGGGACGGCTCCGCCTGCCTTCGTGTGGGCGGACGCGTTGATGCCTGTGCACGTCTTTTGCCGTGCGCGGGTTTCCCGTATTCGGATACGGTCCGAGTGTCATCGCGTGTGATCGGAGGGGAGTGAGCGTACACGCAACTGGCCTGGGTACGTGTGTTTCGGGGTGAGCGGGAAGTTCCACACGCGATTAGCCTGGGTACGTGTGTTCCGGGGTGCCGAGAACTTTCACATGGGATTGGTGGAAATCCACGTGTGTTCTGTCATCACGTGCAATGAGGGAAACACTTGCGCGCGACACGTCGCAGATTTTTCACATGCCAAATCACTCCGTATCAAGCTGGCCACGCGTAAACACACGGAAGACCATGCTCCTGCCCAGAAGGCCGAACTACTGCCCCCCAGAGCCCCGAGCACGCTCCCACCTGCCATCTGCTGCTGCCTGACTGCCTGCTGCCCACGTGCCCTGCCATTTGCTGCCTGCACATCAGCCAGGGGTGCTGTTGCTGTGACCACCCCTGCTGGAACCGAAGACTCCCGATTGGGATTCCATCGCTCCACAGCCCAGCCCCAGGACTCAGTTGCCCACCCACTCCTGCCTCTGGGGTTGTCATGTCGGGGCAAACACCATCTGGGACCACTGACAACCCCCGGCCAGAGAGGCAGAGGGGCACCAGCTTCAGTGCCACCGAAGTTGGTGTCCTGGTGGAGCAAGTCCTGGGGCAGTATGATGCCCTCTTCGGAAGTTCCCGCGCCGACAAGGAAGGACGGACTCGGATCTGGACTGACATCGTGACTGCCATCAACGCGGAGGGTGTGGCAGTCCGCGACTTACAACATGTCAAGAAGCGCTGGGAGGACTTCAGGTCCAGGACCCTGAACAAGGCCCGGCGCCTCTTGTAGGCAGCGGATGCCAAGGGGCGCCGGGGCCACTTGTCGGAAGAACAGATGAGGGTCCTGGAACGCATATCCCCAGCGCTCCACGTCCAGGTCCTTGAGAAGCAGACCCGTCTGGAGTCGAGCGGTGAGTGTACATGCATCCTGATTGTGAGCAGTGCGTGTGGTGGTTATTCAGTAGTGTGCAGGTTGCACATCTGTTTGTATGGGGTCGAGTATGGGTGGGGGTGTACAGGGCCGTGGGGCTGACACATGCGAGGGCTGTAATGTGTGAGGCATGGATGGTGCTTGTGTGTGTAGGCTTGCATGCCAAATGCAGTTGTGTGGGCACACATGTTTGGATGAATGTGTATGTAAGTAGACATGTCCGTGATTTCACGCATGTATGTTGTTTTTGGCTGCATGTATCAGCACTGTGTACATGTGCATGTGTGTGTATTTGACAAGGGTGCAACAGTGATGCAACATGGATGCATGTGACAGCGGTATGTGGAAGCCTGATTGGCAGATGTGACATGGATGCCCATCTGAACACTGCGACACTTGGCAGAGGTGTACACATGCATGCAAGTGTGGTGGTGTGTGTACATGTGTGGTGCACTTCCTGTGTTGCATGTGATGTCTGGCTCACCTTTGGCTGCTCATGCTGTTGTATTTGTATGGATGGTGGTGGCAGTTGTGATATGGCTGTGGTATGGCTCATGTGTGTGAGTTGTAATGACATGTGTGTTGGGGATTGTAATGACATGTCTGAGGTTTGCCAATGCCACTCATGTACAACTGTTATGTGTGTATGTGTCCATTGTACAGTGCCCTGATGCCTGTGTTTTGTTTCTCCCTGTCTGCAGCGTCAACTGATGAAGAGGGCGGAGAAGGTGCTGTGGAGCACAGCGGCGGGGATCCCACCGCCAGCCGGAGACACAAGGCCCGGCTCCCCTCCCATGTTGTCATCTCGTCGGGGAGTGAGGAGTCCGGTGCCGCGTCCCAGGCCGCAGCTGCCGGGGGGAGGTCCAAGAGGCGGAGGTTGGAGTTGGACTCCTCGACAGCAGAAGGGGCAGCTGGGACCCCACAGGGCCCAACAGGGGAAGATGGCACGGAGTCATCCAGGTTGGTGGGGGGTTTGGTGGAGGAGGAGGCCGTGCAAGCACCGGAGACGGGGTCTGGAGGTGGGGATCCCACTGGTGCTAGTGGTGCAGTGCAGGACCAGGGACAGGAGGCAGCACAGGCTGCCGCGGAGGTGCCTGTGTGCAATCCTGTCCCTGATCCTGTCCCTGCATCATCTTGCACCAGCAGGTATGCCTACGTCCAGACCCGTTTTCAGGCAGGGGATGAGCTCACGTCAACTGGCCTTCCTCTGCCTGCGGACGTGGCTATCCAGGTCCGGGTTGAGCCTGTCCTGGCTGGTGTGGCGTTGCGTCAACGGGCCATGCGAGATGACCTGCAGTCTTTTCATGAAGAGACTGCACGTCATCTCGAATGGCTCGTTGATCACGTCAGCCTGCTGGGACAGGTCACCCAGGCCGGATTCCTCCATCTGATGGGGCTTGCTCCGACCCCCTCCTCAACTGGACCCCCTACGCGCCAGTCGTCCTCTGTGCCATCTTCCCACCCATCAGTCACCTGGGTGCCCTGTGGAGCTGCCTCTGACGGTGCGGCCAGGCTGGTGGAGGAGGCATCCCTGCCACAGTCGGGAGTCGGACGTCCAGCAGGGGTGGCCACATCAACGACTGCACCCCAGCCGGCGGAGGATGTGCAGGCAGCAGGAGGCAGTGCACGGGCAGAGGCACAGCAGCAGCAGCAACGTGGTGGGAGCCATGAAGGCTCGGGGCCTTCAACATCGGAGGGGCAGGCATCGGCCGGAGGGCAGGAGGACCCAGGACAGAGAGTGTCTTCCGTGTGGCAGTGGTTGGGCCACGCCATAGATGCGGAGCGGCAGTGGGCGGAAGAGGCACGGCTCACAATGGTCAGGGCGGAGAACTCCATGCGGAGGGCCCTGAGGCGGGCCGAGTGCCTCGAGGCAATCTGCAGGGGTTTGGAGGTGGAGACGTCGACAGCCCTGGGGACCCTCGGGGCCATGGAGGAGGACCGCCTCCGGGACATTGAGGAGGAGTTCGATGATGCCCTGGCCCGGGACATCCACAAGTGAGCCGTGAAACTAGCCCGCTGCCCTTGTACATAGTTATGTAGGTAGTGTTAGGTTTCATTTTTGTTTTTATTTTATTTGGACCTTTCGGACATTGGCCACATTTTTGTATATAGTTTATTTTATTAGTTAGTGTAGTTAGATAGGTTTCCTTTATTTTGTTGGGATAATGGACCCTGGCTTGTTCCCATGTACATAGTTCACAGTTGGATTGTATTTTTTTTCACTTTTTAACCATGGAGCAATGGCTTTCTTTTTTATTTCCCATTGGATTTTGTTTTGTGGACATTGACTTTGGACAACATTACTTTGGAATTTTATTTTTGGTTTTGCTTTTTTTAACGGACATGCTTCTTTTCATTTTTGTACATTCACGTTTCTGTTTCTTCATTTTTTATTCTATTTATGTTTCCTTTAATACATATTTTTTTTTGGTGAACTTCAATGTGTGGTATCTCATTGGTTTCATGCATTTCATGATATGTGTTTTGAGATTCACTGACACCCATTGGGTGTATGTGAGGGAAATGTGTTTGTTTCGGAACTTGCAATTGGTGTTCTGTGATGTAATTGCAAATTATGCGTGGTTGGATGCAATACTCGGGTGGGTGTTTTGCATTTGGAGGCTGACCATAGGGACCAGGGATCTAGATTGTGATGACATGTTGGCTGGGAAACATGAGTTGCACATGGGTGGGGGCCTGGTGGCAGGTGCCCCTGGTGGCTGGGGGGTGGGGGTGGTGGGAGACATGGGTGGGGGCCTGGTGGAGGCTGCCCCTGCACTTCTGGGGGGTGGGGGTGGTGGGAGACATGGGTAGGGGCCTGGTGGAGGCTGCCCCTGGTGGCTGGGGGTGGGGGTGGTGGGAGACATGAGTTGCACATGGGTGGGGGCCTGGTGGTGGGTGCACCTGCACTGCTGGGGGTGGGGGTGGTGGGAGACATGGGTGGGGGCCTGGTGGAGGCTGCCCCTGGTGGCTGAGGGGTGGGGGTGCTGGGAGACATGGGTGGGGGCCTGGTGGAGGCTGCCCCTGGTGGCTGGGGGGTGGGGGCGGTGGGAGACATGGGTGGGGGCCTGATGGAGGCTGCCCCTGGTGACTGCGGGGGTGGTGGGAGACATGGGTGGGGGCCTGGTGGAGGCTGCCCCTGGTGGCTGGGGGGTGGGGGTAGTGGAAGACATGGGTGGGGGCCTGGTGGTGGGTGCCCCTGCACTGCTGGGGGGTGGGGGTGGTGGGAGACATGGGTGGGGGCCTGGTGGAGGCTGCAGCTGGTGACTGGGGGGGTGGGGGTGGTGGGAGACATGGGTGGGGGCCTGGTGGAGGCTGCCCCTGGTGGCTGGGGGTGGGGGTGGTGGGAGACATGAGTTGCACATGGGTGGGGGCCTGGTGGTGGGTGCCCCTGCACTGCTGGGGGGTGGTGGGAGACATGGGTGGGGGCCTGGTGGAGGGTGCCCCTGGTGACTGGGGGGGTGAGGGTGCTGGGAGACATGGGTTGGGGCCTGGTGGAGGCTGCCCCCGGTGGCTGGGGGGCGGGGGGTGGGAGACATGGGTGGGGGCCTGGTGGAGGGTGCCCCTGGTGGCTGGGGGTGGGGGTGATGGGAGACATGAGTTGCATATGGGTGGGGGCCTGCTGGCAGGTGCCCCACAGTGCTGGGGGGTGGGGGTGGTGGGGAACATGAGTTGTACATGGGTGGGGGCCTGCTGGCAGGTGCCCCACAGTGCTGGGGGGTGGGGGTGGTGGGGAACATGAGTTGGACATGGGTGGGGGCCTGGTGGAGGCTGCCCCTGGTGGCTGGGGAGTGGGGGTGGTGGGAGACATGGGTGGGGGCCTGGTGGAGGCTGCCCCTGCACTGCTGGGGGGTGGGGGTGGTGGGAGACATGGGTGGGGGCCTGGTGGAGGTGGCCCCTGGTGGCTGGGGGGTGGGGGTGCTGGGAGACATGGGTGGGGGCCTGGTGGTGGGTGCCACTGCACTGCTGGGGGGTGGGGGTGGTGGGAGACATGGGTGGGGGCCTGGTGGAGGCTGCCCCTGGTGACTGGGGGGGGTGGGGGTGCTGGGAGACATGGGTGGGGGCCTGGTGGAGGCTGCCCCTGGTGGCTGGGGGTGGGGGTGCTGGGAGACATGGGTGGGGGCCTGGTGGTGGCTGCCCCTGCACTGCAGGGGGTGGGGGTGGTGGGGAACATGCGTTGGACATGGGTGGGGGCCTGGTGGCAGGTGCCCCACAGTGCTGGGGGGTGGGGGTGGTGGGGAACATGAGTTGGACATGGGTGGGGGCCTGCTGGCAGGTGCCCCACAGTGCTGGGGGGTGGGGGTGGTGGGAGTCATGGGTGGGGGCCTGGTGGTGGCTGCCCCTGTACTGCTGGGGGGGTGGGGGTGGTGGGAGACATGGGTGGGGGCCTGGTGGAGGGTGCCCCTGGTGGCTAGGGGTACAGGGGGACATGCGTTGGTGGGCAGTAGTGCAAGTTGACATGTGGGTTGGCTGGGGGGCATGGCCATGGTGGATGGGGTGCCTGCAGGACATGTGCAGGGTAGGCCCCTGTGCAATTCACGTGTGGTTCTCCCCGCGCACCCCTGTAATACACGTAGCCTGATGGAATCGCATGTGGAACTTCCCGCGCACCCCTGAAATACGCGTACCCTGCTCGCACGGGCCCAATTGCGTGTGGAAATTCTCGCGCACCCCTGAAATACACGTACCCTGATGGAATCGCGTGCGGAACTTCCCGCGCACCCCTGGAATACACGTACCCTGCTGAAATCGCGTGTGAAACTTGCCCCGCACCCCGAAATACACGTACCCTGCTGAAATCGCGTGTGCCACTTCCCGCGCACCCCTGAGATATGCGTACCCTGCTCGCACGGGCCCAACCGCGTGTGGAAATTCCTGCGCACTCCTGAAATGCACGTACCATGCTGAAATCGCGTGTGGAACGTCCCCCGTACCCTGAAATACACGTACCCTGCTGAAATCGCATGTGGAACTTCTCGCGCACCCCTGAAATACACGTACTCTGCGGAAATCGCGTGTGGAACTTCCCGCGCGCCCCCGAAATACACGTACCCCGCGCAATCGCGTGTGTGACTTCCCGCGCGCCCCCGAAATACACGTACCCCGCTCAATCGCGTGTGTAACTTTCCGCGCGCCCCCGAAAAACACGTACCCCGCTCAATCGCGTGTGTAACTTCCCACGCGCCCCCGAAATACACGTAGCCCACTCAATCGCGTGTGTAACTTCCCGCGCGCCCCCGAAATACACGTACCCCGCTCAATCGCGTGTGTAACTTCCCGCGCGCCCCCGAAATACACGTACCCCGCTCGCACAGGCCCAATTGCTGTATGTTGCCACTTTTGTGATGCGCTGGGACTCTACCGCCTGCCTTCGTGTGGCAGACGTGTTTCTGCTTGTGCGTGTCTTTGGCTGTGCGTGGCTTTGCCCTATTCGATTCCATGAATACGTGTGGTCGAGTGCGTGTGGGCGTTCCGTCTGCTTCCCTGCAGTACATCCCCAGTTACGCCCTTATTTTCGCGCGTTGTTCCCCATTCCGCGCGTTACGCCCCGTGTCCCGCCCACTTTCTGGTGTATGCGCCGAGGTTGTGCGCTTTCACTGTGCGCATCGCGCACGCCTTTCGGGATGTTGCAGTGACTTGTGCGCCATGCACGGGTTTGGAGCACATCCCGAGGTGTACACGCGCAGGGACTTCCATGAATCGCACGCGTGCGTGTGCGCCTGTTTTTTTCCGCTTGCGCCTGCTTGCGCCTGCTTGCGCAGAGATTTTCGGCGCACGTTTGTTCCATGAATCGGCCCCTAAATGTCAAAATCCACCTATAACTGTGTTCATTTATATGTTTTAATGAAAGATGTGGGGAACTTAAAGTCAAAACCTAGTCTTCAGTTAATTAAATATTTAATTCTGGGCTGACAGTTTCAGCCTGGGAATGGTTAACACCTCACTGCTAGCAGGAAGGCTTAATTGCTGCTGGAAGTTCTCGCACACTCAGAACAAGTAACTCATTAGACATTCGTCTGTAGCCCAGCCAAAGACAATGGCAGGCTGAACACTCATCCCTGCAGGGGAGGGTCCGGAAGCTTCCTTCTAAAGGAAGAGGACCCCCCACCCTGATCAAAGGAATTTGACAGCTGTTGCCAGTGAAAGAAAAGTAAAAAAAACTGCTAGAGGACTTTGGTGTTTAAATGTCGATTTGTAATTAAACTTTAAAAACCTTTAACTTTGCCATCTGAAGGAGGACAATCTAAAAATTGGTAGTTGTAAATCTAATTTTATGCTCTTTCTGTGAAGACGTGATTGAAACCTGTACTACATAAGGAACAAAAGTTACACATAAAGAATTAGGAATTGTTAGGCCAACTTTTTATGATTAAAATTGACAAAATTCTACGGAAAGACAAAGCCAGCTCTCACAGACGTAGGAGTTGGATGTAATGGTAACCCACAAAATATGTAATGTATGTGTCTGATTTTATTAGAGGGCATAATTATAGAAATGTGTATTTGTGGGAAAGTTAAACGGTGGTTCAAATAATTGTGGGAGTTCCCAAGTCACATCATAAAATATGACAGCTCTTTCTCGCTTCCAACCAGAAAAAGGCAAGTGCCTTTGACCTATCACAGCCGTGTGGGTGTGGTTTGTAATTCTGCCCCTACCATAAACTGAGTGATGTCACTTGGCATGATAAATAAGGGAACTTCACCACACACAGACACACTGATTCTTGACTACATCCTGATCCCGCGTGGCGCCCTGTTCCAGAATTCTTCATCTTGTAGCTGATTCCAGACTTCTTTACCAAGCTAAGGCCTCAGCATTTGCTGAACTCTTTTCATCTAGGCCCAAATCCTGAACCATCCCAAACTTAAGGGAAATCATTCTGATCCAGTTTGGCTTGCTACCATTCATGCTTCCCTGCTGAAACTCGCCATCCCGGTAATCTACAGTGTCCAGTGACCAGAAGGGCCAATCCAATACAATCCAATCTGAGATGCAGTCCAATTGACCAGAACCGCCCAGCTGACCGATCCCACCAGAAGTGCCTTGCTGCCTGTAGACCCGATCTGTGATGACCAGAACCTGATGGTCCAATCTTAATTTACAGTGGACTGTAAGTATAAACAGGAATCCTAGTCACCCATACAATATCTTGTCTTACCTTGTCCTATCCCCATCTCTCAACCTATCCCCTCTTTAACTTAAGAACCTCTAATATTGTCAGAACCATTCTTGCAACCATGTTTGTAATCCATAGTGTTAGCGCTGATTTTCTCTCATTTGTTTTACTAGACCATAAGTCATTAGTGATTTGGATTAAATAAAGTAATTCCCATAATAGAAAAATGGAGTATCTGCCACTTGAAGGGTTACAATCGGCCGTGCGTAACTGTGAAGATTCCCGGGTGGCATTCTCCTGTTTCTTAGCAATAATATAGTTTAAATAAAACCAATCTGTCATTTTAAAACCGAATCTGCTTTTCTCTGTTCTATTTTTTCAAAAACATTGCTCCTTCAAACTTGCATAACTTCTTCAATTTTATAGCTAGAGACTTAATTTCAACTCTGAGTTAAACCTAAGACTTGTAGCTACAACCGAAAACTGCATTGTATTTGACCTGTTTTCATCAGAAATCGCATAGTGAAATTGAGGCGGGAATTCACATTTTTGCAAAAGTTTTACACATTTATTTTACCATTCAAAGTATTTCCACACTCCCATTCTCATTTAAAGTGTGTATTGTTGCCCATATAGTAGCTTATGTTTGTTAGGACCTGTTCAGTATTGCTCCCATAGGAATTTATATAAAATTAAGGATTTTTGCACACTTTTCATTGTTTCACCAAGCCATTTTCAACTGTCTTTTTAAAAAGTGTAAAATTCCACAAAACATTTTTCTCTCTTATTTGCGGAGGGAAGCTTATATTCAAACCCTGTATACTGTTCTGCATTTCTGAATACATGCTGTTTACTTACATCTGTGTAGAATTGCTTAGTTGTGAATTAAGAACTTTGCAGGGGGAAACCTTAACCTAAGCGCTGTCATTTCACAAGTCAAAACTGTTCTTTTCCCTGTGTTTTATCTTCTGTATTGCCATAAGTGAATCCAATTGCCTTACTTACTTGCTGAATTGTTTTGTCACCACATTGGTTATTGCAGCCCCATATATTAATTTGTGTTTGATTGAATTTTAACTAAATAAATAATACCTTTACCAACCAGCCTGATTCCTGGTCCACTGTGACCTGGGGGGTATTTTGAGAAGGGTGCGATATGAGTGGTATATCCCTCAGAATATTGAACCTATAGACACAATGAATAAGTATTTAATTTGTGCATTGCCTGCTAGGCTGATACCTGGGTGTATTGCCCGATTGAAATCCTTAACAGTTGAAGATAGTTAAAATCTGTGAAGCTCTAATTTATGTTAAGTTGCTTTTTTTGACAAAGGCGTCCCATCAGAAGTTGCAGAAATAAAATAAAATACAAAACACAACACACTGCAAAAATGCAAAGAAAATGTGGTAGTAAATTATCAAAGGTTTCGCTAAACGACTTTCAATATATGGGGCCTCATTACAACCCAGGCGTTAAGGGTTTAACGTCGCTGTCGGCACCGTTAACCCTTAACGCCTGATTACCATTTTAATGCCTGCTTCTAGCAGGCCTTAAAATGCAAGGCGCTAACCCGCCTTGGTGCTAATTACGGCACCGTAATTTACGGTGCCGTAATTAGCGCCTTCCCCACTCCCATTTTGCCCTATGGGGCAAAAATGGGAATGGGGAAGGATGAATGGGGAATGGGGATTTACCGCCCCACTCAACTTGGAATTGGGCGGTAAATCCGCCATACACCCTGGTGTAAACACAGTTTACACCATGGTGGTAAAGTAGGGAACTTACCGCCTGGGTTGTAATGAGGCCCATGGTGCTACAAAAAGGTATTTTTTATTCCTACTTATAATATGGCTCACTTCAAAGAACAGGTTCACCTATAATTAATCGTTAGGAAACTGAGATTAAAGGGTTTTAGCTAGGATTGAACACATTGCCATCACTTTAATTGGAAGCAAGACTAAAATTAATTTGATCCCAAAAGTGTCTTTAATGCTCTTACTCTAAAAGTCACACTTGACTACTGCAACACATTGACTGTATGTGATTTACAGAAAATGAAATACAACACAAAATCAAGTTTGGATTTGTCAAAACATGAATTGAAAGAACTTGGCCTCAAATTATCATATAACGATCATACCAGTGTACAAATGGTTCTTATTTAAACAGGATGAAAGAGTAGCACATGTTTGCTGTTATAATAAAACTGATTCTCAGGAACATCAACAGGAGAAAGGAAGACTCTCCTCTATTAAAATATGTGTATGCTTCATTTTGAAACATAACATATTTTAAATCATTCCAAATGGAAATGCCATTTTAAGATATACAAAAGATATATTTGAAACATGTTTGCAGTCTGATCAGGTTCTGTGGAAGAATGACAATCCCTTTTCAATATTTTAATTTAATTCATCATAGAAAACAATTTACTGTGGATTGCAGTAAATCTACACTAAACAAGTTTAGTACATGTACCAACAAACAACATTTTAGAAACTGAGAAGGTCTAAGCAGTAATCAATAATAATTGGAACATCTTTGACCACAGTGTTCTAACTCATAAGATGTTTCTAAAAACCTCCAACCTTCACTTATGGCAAACATGGTTACATTTGAAAAATGTAGTTAAAGTTCTGTGACCACTTTCACAACGGGGTATTCTAAAAAGGCATTTCCAATTCCTTGCATGTCTTGCCACCATTACAATAATCTTATCTAAGATGACAGACTGAGAAATCCATACAAGTTAATATCTATATACTTTAGGATTTGCACCATGTGTGCTTCTACAAATGTAATCTATGGGTTATGATTCCCTTGTGGCATTTACTACACAGAAACGAAAACAAAAGGGCAAAAAAAAATGCAATGAACACATGTCTAATTTAAGAACACATTCACAAAACTGTCCAAAAGCAGAACACTTTTGGAACATCAGCCTTCGATTGGCCAATTACTGTTTATTGTTCTGTTCTGCAAGTACTCACAAATTCTAAAGAGTGTTGAAGAGGCACAGAGAATGTTTGCTCTACATAAAAATATATGGATTGATAAACTGGTAGCACTAAATACATGAAAGAGACGAATATTCAATTGGACTTAAGGTGCTACACTTATTAATTAATTTTTTTCATCATAATAACCATAATCAAAGAAGCTGTAGCCAATATCGCACCCTTCATCACAACCCTGATAAATGCCTCATTCGAAACCTGCACAGTCCCAACCAACCTTAAAGATGCATGGGTCCGCCCTCTTCTAAAAAGACTCTCTAGACTCGAACACGCCTACTAATTATTGACCAATAACCACGGTACCATTCCTACTTAAGATCTTGGACAGGGCAGCGTACCTCCAAATTCAAAAACACCTCGAAAGGAACAACCTCCTTGGCCTTCGCCAATCTGGCTTCAGACCCGTTCATGGCACAGAAACGGCTCTCATCGACCTCAAAACCCAATGGATGAGAAAAAGGACAAAGGGAACCTAGCCCTTCTCCTCCTGTTAGACCTTTCTGCGGCCATTGACCTGGTCAACCACAAAGTCTTATGCAAGCACCTCACATCAGCTGCACACTTTTCAGTTAAAGCCACCACCTGGATTCAATCCTTTCTCTCAAACACGACTGAAGTGGTAAAATAGGAAAATACCCTTCCCCCATTTTCATCCAGAGCCTGGCCTAGAGGATCATGGCCCAAACACCCCCCGTGAGAGGAGTTTGACCCATTCACTTCCTTACCAGGCGACAAGGTACCATGTGTTTATGGCCAACATACATGAGGAGCATGCCCAATACCACGTCCTGGTCAAGCCGACGCCTGCGACATGGACCAGCTCGACTAAAACAACAACCACAAAACATCAACATCGTTAGAGATGCCATGATGACATAGCCAACAGACAAGAACACACATGCCACCATGCACACTGGTCACTCACGCATCAACCTACATGAAGGACATTCTCAGTGCTATGACGTAGCGGACTGGCACACCCACGGACATACATCGTTGTTATTTTTCACATAGGCCTTCTACAGCACCGCAGAAACGCAAGACGCCTGAAGAGCTTGTGTATGAATGGTTGCAGATGCTTTCTTGCTACCTATCCCCATGGAGACGCCATTTTATATATCTACTGCTGCTTGTGACACTCTGTTGCCTCGTGATCCCATATTATGGATTATATACCGCCACCCAGAAGCTAGGCCGAGTAGGCAGCAAGCAAGAGTCCCCAGGCAGGAGCCTCTCAGACGAAAATCCTCCCAAGACAAAACAGCAAAGCGCTGACCTCGCAGAACGAGCCCCAATGTGAGCCCACAGCCAAGGCCGCAATTTTGCAACCCACATGCCGCGCTCTCAAAGCCAAGGTTACACCTGCCAACGCCAAGCGCCCCTCACAGCCGAAATACAAATCAAATGCTCATAATTCTGCTCCAGCTACGGTCTCTCCACACGTGACCAAGCCGAACTGACAAAATGCCAAGCTCATGAGACAGAAAGTCGCCGGGGTCCCACGTCTGGGACACAGGTTGCAACAACAAAGCAGCAATTTGGACACCTACACCAATGGGAAAGGCGTGATCATCAGCCACTAGCAAGACCGGTCCATTGTCCACCATTAACACATAGTAACACATTATTTCCAGCACCAGGTACATTGCAAGCTGGGAACGGCCGACTTGAGAAGTATCCCACCCGCAGTTGGCGAGTGTCCAGACGTGGTCCAGATGAGGGGAGGTGGCAAGCCGCTTTGGAGGGGTGCCCGCAGTCGAGCGGCCCCAGCCCACGGGGACTTGGTGAGTATGGCACACCCAACCAGCAACGTAATGTTGTGATCGTGGACACTTGTGTCAGAACGGGGTGTGGCTTTCCTATGAACTGACGTTGTAGATCAATGAGTAGATGAGGATCCCTACTAATTGAGTGTTAAAGGCCATTAAGTAGATGAAGTTTTCCCGCAGGAGGTAGCTAGATTGTTTCCTGAGTGCGGAAGATAATTGGCTGGTTAAGCTCCTCTGGAGAGGGGGCGTGTCACACGCGAGACGACGCAGCATGCGCAGTCCGATTATATTAAGTAAATTGTTGTTGATTTCTCCGCTCCAGACGAAGTGGGAAGACAGCTGTGGGGTTAACGGGGGGTACAAGTGCACAAGATAGCGTGCGTTGAAAAGGTTAAAAAGTTGTACGTACTTACAGTGTCTTGTAGAGGTTGGTGATGTCACCCATAGGGCTTGTGTAGGACACGGCAACCATCTCGCATTCATCCGGGGGTGGTCGAGGGCCAGGGGTACGGAAGGGTAGGCACAAGGGTGGAGAGGCGGCCGCACACGGTGAACGCTGGACGTGCTCAAACTGGGAGGAGCAAAGGGGGAGAGGCGGCCGCGCACGGAGAATGCCGGCCGCGCTCAACAAGGGGGTTGGACAAGAAGAGGGAGCGGGGTGACTAGACAGCGGGGACGGGGGAAAGGAGGAGCAAAGTTGAAGGTGTGCTGAGTATAGGAGGCACAGGAAGGTGGGGCAGCCCAGAGGCACGCCGCACAGGACACATAGCCGCAGGGGGCTTTGTGCACCACGGCCGAAGGGGGCCATAGTTGTTACATCGGAAAGAAAGGAACAAAACCATATTAGTGTAACAATATGCAATTAGCAATTGTTTGGGACAGCCCAAGCGTGCCACCTGACCTGTCCTTAGCCACTATTATTCTTTCATATAAGGAACTATACTAACCATACCACTCGGGGAGCCAACCCGAAGTGGTGATAGGTTTTGTGATGATTTTTCCCAGGTGACGCGAGAAGCGTGTCATATTTCTGTAAAAAAGGCCTGCAAGCCCAATAACAGTGAGAGCGTCTCCCCAGATGCATATGGGCCGAGAACAATCCCTGCCATTACTATAATAAACAGCAGTAATTGCTTTGCTCTTCTGTGTGCCTTATACTCCTTTTGGGACACAGGAGGAGTTGGGGCCTCCCCAGCCCCGGAGGTCCGCGGACGGCTCTGCCAGCCCCCGGGAAATCACCCCGACAGGACTATGAAAGTATTCTCCACCACAGCAACTACAGACCCAGCCCCAGTCCTATGTGGAGTACCCCAAGGCTCCTGTGTTTCTCCCACGTTGTACAGTATATTTACGGAGCCACAATTTGATCACTTAGACAGTTTGGGTATCATCTACACAAATTATGCAATTGATACTCAAATACTCATCCCCATATCAGGTTCCTACACAACAGACTCTAATCTCCTAAACAAAATCTATCTTATTATTCAGGCATGGCTGGCCACGCAAATCCTTTGTCTGAATGTTGACAAAACAGAGCTACTACTGATTGGCTCTCACATCCACATGAACAGACTGCCCGGCCAATTCCAATCTTTCATCATTGACAACACTACCATTCAAGTTACTAAAACAGTCAAAACACTTGACATATACCTTGACTCTAACCTTGCCTCACAAAACAAATCAATGCCACAGCTTCATCAGTAGCCTATATGGCTAAGCTCATAACAGTTTGCAGACCATTCCTGCCTCCTGAGAGCTGTGTCACCCTAGCCAGAGCACTTATCCTAACGAAACTTGACTATTGAAACACATTATACAACGGAACTAGTCTTCGCAATATGAACAAGCTTCAAGTACTCTAAAACAATGCTCTAAGAGCTGCTCTTAACATACCTAGAGCCAACCGCATCATGGCCTCCAGACAAAAAGTAAAGTGGCTTCCAGTCAAGAGTAGAATCATGTACAAATCGCTATCTCTTACTCATAAACGCTTAGCCAACCTTGCCCCTAAATACCTTGACTGCATATTCTCAAAATATCTATCCAACAGACCCACAAGAACAGCATAAATTAACCAACTTGTCATACCAAAGTACAACCTTGAGAAATCTGGGGGCAAGAGCTTCAAGGTTCTAGTCGCCAGGCTATGGAATGCGTAACTTTCAAACATTAGAACGGAGGCAGAATACCAGACTTTTCGGAATAAACTGAAAACCTGGCTGGTATCTCAAGAATAATCTAGGATCCTTTGGGATCACCCCAGCTCATATCGGCTGGATTACATCCCGTTATCACCCTGTCTAATCTCCCACAACCTACCGTGACCACCGACAAGCTACACTGACACTCAGGTACACTACTATTCTGTCTGTATGCTTCTTGTAGTTATAAAGTGAAATGATGTACATCCCTCATTGTAATGTAATACACATGTATTATTGTAACCTTGTAAATTACAAATCTTTAAATGTAACATGTTTGCGCCCAGTGTTTATCTGTGACCTTGTAAAATATGTATAATACGTAATCATATACCTCATTTATTGCAATGTAATACACCTGTATTTTAACTGTAACCTTGTAAATTATGCATCTGTATTTTAAGTGTAACCTTGTAAACTACGCACCCTGAAGTGTAACATGTAAACTTGCAGCCAGATACCCTTGGGTGGGGAGCGCTATCTAAATAAAACAAACAAACAAACAAGCAATAAAACAATTGACCGAGCAAAGCTCCTAAAACACATTGGCATCATATTACAGATAAACTAAATCCCAGAAATGTTGTCTAAGTTAACCATATGTATTATGTATTTTGCGAGAAATCTTTTTTTAAGTTGATCTGTTTTTACTGTTGTACATTAACCAATAATGTTTTGCATTCTGGCAGGATGATCATTGCCATCTGTTGATGGTGAGTTTACTCTTCAACATGAGAAACATATTTTTGTAAATTTAAAATGCATATATCAATCATATTCCTTTTCATGTAAAGTGTTAATCTTTTGTGAAATGCATTGTTGTCTTGTAGAATCTGTTTGTTTGTTTGTTCATTTATTTATAATGTGCACCAGACCCGGGGGTATCAGGGCGCAGGCGCATGATTATTTTCAGCTTGTGGTTACAAAGTTTCATAGCTACACAAAAAAGTCAGAATACGAAAGTAAGGTAAAATATATACAGCAAGATATATACATATAACATGGTTGGAAGGCAAAGAAGGAAGAGTTCAGCATGATATAAGCACATTGGTGTCTAATTACAATGCAGGTGAGAGGGGGTAGTAGACTAGTCGCTGTTGTAGATTAGTGGTCACTTTCTTTGAACCAGTTAATGATGTTAAGTCTGAAGTTGGAGTAAGTTTGGTCTGCCCTCAGAGAGGGGGGTAGGGAGTTCCAGGGCTGAGCAGCTTTTCCTCCAGCTTTAGTCGTTTGAATCTTGGTACTGTCAGGCAGTTTGAATTAGCAGCTCTGGTAGGTTGGGTGGATGTTTTTCTATTAATTCTGTCTGTGAGATAGCGAGGTTCAGTGTTGTTTAGGCACGTGTGAGTTAGTGAGGCAGTTTTTATCAAGATTTTGTCGCTAGTACAGAGCCAGTTATTCTGCCTCCTTACCTCCGAGATGTGCATTTCCCTAGCTGTACCTAGTGCTGCTCTAAAAGCGTTATTCTGTAGAGTCTGAATTTTTCTGACGATATATTTATAGGCTCCGAGATAAAGAGCGATGCAATACTCCGATTTGGACATGATTCGCGCTCTGGCCAGAGTAGTACAGCTACTTTTAGATAAAAATGGTTTGGCCGCTCTAATCAATTTACATGTATATGCCGTGGCAGAGGCCATTGCATTAACCTGTTTGGCAAAGGTGAGTCTGAAGTCAAGGTAGAAGCCTAATGTTTTTACCTCTTTGGCAACCTTGATGGCGCTGCCATCAATATTAAAGGAGGTGTATTTGTGACCAAGTTTGTTGAGGTTAGGCGTAGTTCCAAGAATGATGAGTTCAGTTTTGTCATCATTCAGATATAGACCATGGAGTTTCATCCATGCCTGGATGATGAGCTATATTCTATTTACCAAGGCCAAATCCCTATCATGATCCCTAGTAAGTGATATGAGAATCTGGGTATCGTCTGCATAGTTAGTGTAGGTGATACCTAGATAACCCAGATCATCAGAAAGGGGCTTGGTGAATATATTATACCTTGTGGGTGAGACGCATGATCCCTCAGGTACTCCCAAGGTGATGGGGATGGGGTCTGCTGCTGCTGTGGGCGAGAAGACTCTCATAGTCCTGTTACTTAGAAAGTATAGGATCCAGACTATGGCCTTCTGAGAGAAGTGTGCTGCTAAGTTGTGGTGGTTACATAGGACCTTGTGATCCACCAAGTCGAATGCTGCTGAGAGATCAAGAAGGAGTAATAAGGTAGATTTCCCTTTGTCTCTCAGTTCGTCAATTTAGGCCTTAGAGTCGATTAGTGCTGTCTCAGTGCCATCTTGGGGCCTAAATCCTGATTGCCGAACTCCTAGAAGCTGGTTCTGCTCAAGCTAGTCTTGTATTTGGAGGTAAGCCGCCCTATCTAATGTTTTTGGAAGGAATGACACTGTAGTTATAGGTTTGTAGTGGGTGGTACAATGGATCTAATGATTGTTTTTTGAGGAGCAGAAGAACCCAGGACTCCTTTAAATTACTTGGGATGGTGCCAGTCGAGAATGAGGTATTAATTAGCTTCGAGGTGAAGGGTGCTAAGTCTCTAGCCACATCTTTTATGATTTGGGCAGGGCATTTATCTCCCTGAGAGTTAGAGGGTTTGAGAGATCGAATGATTTTTTTCGACCTCAAGAATTGAGACATTAGCAAAATTAAAACATTGTGCTAGTTTGGGTGGAGTCGATGATGTGCTAACATGTGTGGTCGTATTAGGTATGTTTAGTTTTTTATTGGCGATTTTATCCTGGAGAGTGGAGATTTTGTTGGTGAGGGCCTTCTGTATGTATTCAATTTGAATGTGTAGATTGACTCTAGTGAATGTTATTATATACTTACTTGTTAAAGTATCCATCAGAGTTTTTGTCTGAGAGAACATCAACCACCATATTTGTTTTTTTAATAATTATCTATGTCAAAATATACCTTTAACAATACGTTTACAAAATGAAATAACCAGAGTTGGATTGAACTAAAATATTGTATATGGAATTGTATTCATGTTGTGAAGAACATTTGTGTAATTAAGAGTTTAAGCATGAGTAAGAGCTGTTTAGAGAGATCAATAGTGGTGTTTACTTTGGTATGAACAATGTTAATTACCCTTTCCGAAATGGTTTAGGAAGGTAGTCATAATCATATTTCACATGATATGATAGGTTATTTATAATGCTCTTAATACCTAGAGGTTTCTGTTGCCCCTGAGCTATCCTCCCGAGAACAAGTAACAAAAATGTTAATGAGCCAGAACGTAAGAGCAGAAGATTATGTATATTATTTAAAATCTAAATGTACATATTAGGTACCCCAAGTACACATACACATAACATCAGTAAAGCAAAATTAGCTCATAATACGAATTAAAATAAACTCATTGAAATGATTTAGATAATGAAGAAAACTTGCTGTATGCAGAAACGTAAGCTAAAGAAAGGTTACATTATTTAATTAACTATTGAAAACATATGTTTTATGTATTACTGGCTGTTATCTGTAAAGCGCCTTGGATTAAGGCGCTATTTTAAAACAATAAAAATACAAATACAAATACAAATTGATACCAATACAAATTCCACAGTTTTATTTTATTGAGTGGCGTGATGGATAGTGTGATCCTTGACACTCCAGGTAAGGGGAATGATAGCCAGCCATTGCTTTAGCTGTGCAGCAAGACCTTCGGCAGGCAGTGTGTACAACGGATCCCTACGGAGTCCATCTGCTTTATGCTGGCCATAATCCATAGGGATCCCCAGCATTTGTGATGGCATAAAGGTGAATGCGGCGCAAATGCTGCAGAAGACCTCTTCAGTTGAAGATGGAACGAGAAGCGTCCCGGCATAGAGAACGCTGCCTGACCATAGTCTGCAAGAGGCAACCACTTCTCCCAGGAATGCGGTTTCAGCCACCTTGATGCCATTATACCCCGGCACTTCAGGCTGGGGTCAGGCGGTGTTCTCTATGCCGGAACACTTCTTGTTCCATCTTCGATTGAAGCAGAGTTAAAGCCTGCTTCATTTTTGTCCACACTATCGGTTTAGCGGATCAGTGGATGCACTTTAAGGTCACCTTGAGGTCATCATTGCATTATACCTCTTTCCCTTTTTCTAGTGGATTTTGGTGTGGCATATATAACGTGCACACTGGGAAAGAGGGATGTCTGGTCTTTTTAGATTACACACATTGCATGTCTTTTTATGGCCCTGGTCTCACATGGTGATTTATTACTGGCTTTTAATTTCAGTGCCAGTAGCTACTATATGCTGTGAGGAACTAAGGAAGTGAGGCACGCTATTCCATGATGTGTTGGAGAAACTGTAAGTGTCTCTTTTTGTCTTTAACTTCAGCAGTAGGTGTAGAGACATTGCAGTTAGACAGACAAGCAATGGGTCTTTGTCTGTGCCGTTGTTGTGGTCTAGAATTCAATTGAGGGACTTAGGAGAACCAACTTGATTCCTGCACTTTTTGCAATATTATGTTGACATATGAGAATAGATTGTGACTCAGCAATGCTATTGCTCTTTACCTTTCAGATATGGGTAACCTGCCCTGATGAAACCATTTCCTAATGCAGAGGAGATGCTGAAGCTGGGGGGAGTGGAAAAGAATTACACCCTTCAGAAGAGCTCCATAAGAATCTGGAAGACAGTTGTCATAATAGCTGTCTCGTCCGGTAGACTGTTGTTTCAATTAATAATGGCGCTTGTGCGTCAGTGTTTGAGCTTAGGTGATACCGTATTGTCTACCACGCCCACTACTGGCGTGTGCATACTTCTTTTTCTATCACTTATCCTTACTTTGAGGATCTTTGTGGTGGATACTTGCACCTTCTTGCACATTGCACTTTCTGAGGTTGTTTATGTGTTTATGTATTTTTTAATGTATTGAGTGTACTATGTGTTGCTAATGAACTATAAACCAGCTATGGCGGCTTTATAAAGACAAATAATGTTTGAATAAAATAACTGTTATATCAAAATGACATCCCCATTCTATCTCTGTTCAGTATTGAGTAATCAGCCCTTTGAATGAGGCATGAGGGGCTCTCCTACCTTTTGATTTTTGTGACAGTTTATCCAAGGCGACATTCTTGCGCATGGTAACTTGGAGGATCTCCACAGTGCCACCCTGGAAATGGCGCTATAAAAGATTGCATGAAGTGGCATGACGCTATGTGAAGAGAAGTGGCAGTTCTTGCAGCAGAAGGTGATATCTTGGATGCAGACTCTCTGCCGAAGGTGTTGTTCCTAAGGTCTCCCTCAAATATGGCATCAAGAACAGGCCTGCTCCCACCAACAGAGAAGAACTCTGTTCTTTCACGGGGCTCACTAAGAACTATCTTAGTGCTCTTCACCTGAAGTACGCCATAATTTCCAGCAAAACCTGTTTTTTTCACATAAATGCACCGTGTTTATATGTATATTATATGTATCCTAATGTATATTTGCTCTATTTCTGTTCAATGTATAACTGCAGCTCCCGTGTGCCCGCTCTCTGTAACTAAGCTCCCTTCAAGTAACAGCGCCTCGCTGTGCGCTATACAAATGTAATAAATAAATAAATATCCAAACTGAACCTATGAGGGCAAAACTGAAGAAAGATGATTCTTTCTCCTGCGGTCCTAACCGGCAATCTGCTTTCAATGGTATTGTAAATGCCCCATGCCTCAAACCCTTTTACCACTTCACACTAGGAGCCCTAATCACCATGAGCATGGATTCCAGTGATCACAACCTTGTTGCAGTCATGCTGCAACCGCACAAGTCGGTGGACCATGTGCTAGCTTTTGCCTCTCATTACCTCACTCACGGCTCCCGAAAAAAGCCAGTCAGTCATTGAGTTTGATATGTTGACTTGTGCCTGAGCAACTAAAATTTTCACTCATATGCTCTGTGAGTGGCTACCGGTTCCGCCGGCTCACGGTCCCGTGCAGACCAGTGATCTACAGTTTGTGCCAGAGGGCATGAATACGCTTTCATTCAGATTGGAACTTTTGGCAGCTAAACTTCTAGACTTCAACGTCCAGTTTCAGTACACCCCAGGATATGATAGGTTATTTATAACACGCTTAATACCCAGAGGTTTCTTAGCGCGGACCGGGGATCGAGCCCTGTATGTGCTGTCTTGCTTCCAAGGCGAGCGAATTGCCACTGAGCTATCCTCCCGAGCCTCCCTCCCATGGAGAAACTAGGAGGCCAGCCATCTCCCCAGGCTACCATCTGCTGGCACTGACTTGGGATATGCATGAATGTATTGTGACTTTAGCACAAAATGCTTTTCTTGAGTACAACTGTGCAATACTTTAAGCTTCCTAGCCCGATCTGACTGCGGCAGACGTCAGGCTGAAAATCATTAAGAAATACATCATACCGCCATGAACAACGTAGAACATTTTGAACTAGTTTTCAGTCTTACAGGCGGGGCAAAGATGAGTTAGGATTGGTGGTTGGTGTAGAAAAATGGTCTCCACCATGTTGTCAGAAATACCATGTTTTCCTTGACCTTGGACCATGAAGTGCACCCAGGGGCCTAAGAAATAATACTGGTAGCCTGTGGGAGAGAGATTTTGAAAACTGCATTCACACTTGTATCACCTGCAGGTAAGGGGATAAACAGTCAATTACTCGCACCCACTAAAGGTGAGCGGGGAAACAGACACTGCCTCATCATACCAAGATTCAACTGCAAAAGAGCAGGGGGTTTGAGCTTTGCGGTCTGTGCTGTCACCCTCTGGAACAACCTCCCCTTGCAACCTGAACCCTCCTTCCACCTGTTCAGAAAAAAGCTAAAAACTCACCTGTTCAACTAATCTCATCCACATTATTGTGTCTTCCATCAGCACTGCAACCAGCGCCTAGATGCCAATGGGCTTTTGTGCGCTTTTATAAATGCAAAAATAAATAAATAAATATCGATGAAGCAGTCTTGGACAAAGTAGGCGAATACTTCAATTGGCCCCGGAAACAAAAAATGCACCAATCTTGACCAACTATGGAGCTCATTTGGTTGCTCTGTACCATAAAAGTATGCGTAAATGTCTTGTCCAAAGCTTGTAAGCCTTTCGTTTATGGTACAGCTAATTTTTCTCGATTTATGTGGCAGAGAGGAGGGGCAGAACGTAAATTACAAATACTCCAGCATTTGCGCTGGGATGGATTTTCATGCTGGCTCAAATGGTGGGGATTGCTTTGGAGTCCGCAGGCTTTTTGCACCAGCAAAATGCAGACGGACTCCATAGGAATCCATTATAAACGCTTGCTGCCATGCGTAGATGGCAGGCAGCATTTACTCAGTTTGCATGGCGCAGTGCAAAAGGGCGGCGTACACGCTTGCACCTGCCCTTTTGCACTCTGCCATGCATATGAGGAAAATGACACGACAGAGACCAGTGAACGCAAACGTAACAGGTCCCTGCCGTGTCATTACTCACAGGGAACTTACAAAGGTTCCATGTAATAATGTCCCCGCAAAAATGTCAACTGACAAAAAAGTCGTTGTTTTTGCGGAGACATTATGAAATTGAATATCCCCGCAACCCTTACCCATACATAATGTAACCATATATAGTGTTGGCATATATAATGTTCCCAATGGCTTTTCCCAGCGACATTATTTATGGGGACATTGTATATGGGGACATTATTACCCGATACCCTCGAAAATGAGCCCATATATGTCTAAATGGAATGAAGCTCAATTCCTTCCCAAAATCACCTCCTTTGACACCATTGGCTTTCTGTATGAAATGTTCAGCAAAGTTGGCTACACCAGATGGTTGGTATCTCGAATGAGGTCCAATGGGCATCCAAAGAGCTGGCTTCTTTTCTTGCTACATGTGGAATTCAACATGCTCCAAAACTTGCAGTGGGCAACGCAATCACAGACTGATGGCCATACCAAGGTGCACTGAGCTATCACTAAGCATAGAGTGACTGATCATTCCACCACAGCGGGGTCACCATTTGCATTCATAAATACATAGCTAATGTCATCATGATTGAAGGAGGTAAGGTATCCAGAATCACTCTGGATAAGGCCTGCACAGCAAATTAAAACTTCAGCTTGAACCACACACACAGAGGCACCTGCAAGAACCAACCCAGGTGACTCACAATATGGATAATAGGGCTCAAATTGCCATTGGGAAAAATATGGCACCCACATGAGACCGATGGACTCACAGACCAGCCATGAAAGCCAGGACTTAAATATGGCCCCATTCTTAGAAGCAGCTACATCGCCTATCAAGCAAGTGCAAAACGACGACATACAACAGCACAGACGAGAAGATGGAAACAAAGGACACACACATCTCGTCATTCACATCAATAAGGAGACTTTGAGGTGCATTGAACTTTTTCCCACAAAGGCCCCTTGCGCGTCCCCACCCCCTCTTCCATTGCTAGAGAGAGACAGAGAGAGAGACAGAGAAAGTTCATTGAACTTTTTGTGCAGTGCAAAGTGACTTTGCAGTGCCAACAAACACCCTGATTCACTTTTGCACCTTGAATTAGCCCCATTTAGCGCAGTGCAAAGAGTACTTTTGCAGTGCAAAGTAACTTGCTCTGCAAAAACACACATTGCACCGCTCTGTGAATCAGGGTGTTTGTTGGCAGTGCAAGCTCACTTTGCACCAGTGCAAAATCACTTTGCACCGTCCTGAAAATTCCACCCTGATTCACAGAGCACTGTGAATTATGCCCATTCAGCATAGTGCAAAGAGTACATTTGCAATGCAAAGTGACTTTGTACTGCAAAAATACACTTTGCACCGCTCTGTGAATCAGGGTTTTTGTTGGCAGTGCGAAGTCTCTTTGCACCGTGCTAATCCTTTCATGAATGAGAGGGAGAGGGAGAGGGAGAGAGAGAGAGAGAGAGAGAGAGAGAAAGAGAGAGAGAGAGAGAGAGAGAGAGAGAGAGAGAGAGAGAGGCAGCACATGAAACAATCTCCCCTCTTCCCCATCCTATGACTGGTGCATTTTTCCAGTGGGTGGAGTTGCACTTAAGATCAGAATACCACAGACAGCCATTTTCATACTGTAGGCCACACATAACTTTTCCAGTCTGTCCTCTCTTGCATTCTCTCTCTTCCATATTGCCCTCTCGCTCTTGTGCTCCTTTGACTTCTTATGGACCCTCTTCACTAGTTTCATTCCAGTTTCAGACACCTCACAAGTGCATTTCATTTTAGAGAGTCATGTATCGTTTTAAGGTCTGTTCTATGTGCCTTGAAAATAAAATAAAAAGAGATGGGAAAAAAACAATGCTTGTTAGAAATGTGTGTTAAGAAGACTAGCAAGAGTATCATCAAGCGCTACACAATTCCCCTGCAAAGCCGCCTGCAAAATAAACACAGATTTGAAAACTAAGGTAACATAACACAAATCTATTTAAAAGAGCCTTATCGTCAATTCTGCTTCGGAACTGCCTCCAAGAAGCCGGTAGCTGCAGAACTGTCAGGGGGAACAATAGATCAGAAAACAAATTAATTTATAATTCAGTTTTGTTTATGTTGGTCCAATAAAACATTGCACTTTGCAGTGAACTTAATTAAGTGCCTCTTGTTCCAGCTCATCCCCTTCATAGGAATGAATAGACACTAGTACCTATGGACCCTTTGGACAGGCATGGCATAAGATACCTACATAATTAGGGGCCATATTTATCTTTTTGGAATTAATATTGTTTATTTGATTGTTTGATTGAGTAGATTGTAATGCGCCTATACACTATGGCCCTCATTACGATACTGGCGCTAAACCATGGCGCTATTAGCACCATGGTTGGTGCCGGTATCGTAACGAGTCCGCCAATGTTCAATGGGGAATTACCACCCCATTCCAAGGTTGGCGGGGCGGTAATTCCCCATTGAACATTGGCCCTTCTCCATTCCCATTTTTGCCCCATAGGGCTCAATTGGACTGGGGAAGGCGCTAAGTACGGTACCGCAAATTGCGGTACCGTACTTAGCACCAAGGTCCCTTTGCGGGTCCCTACTTTAACGGCTGGTCTAGACCAGCCGTTCAGGTGGGGTCCCGCAAAGGGACCTCGTAGTAAGGTGCTAATGGGTTAACGGCGCCGCAGCCTTTTACGGCGCCGTTAACCCATTAGCGCCAGGGTCGTAATGAGGCCCTATGTGTTTCGAGCTGCAACAATACAAGAGGGTGGGGGAAGGCAGGATAAAACAAAAATAATAAATGATCCTACTAGCCTTTGTAACATTCAGAACATGCAGGTGCAATAAGAGAAGTGTAGGGAAGAGGGGAGTGGGGGAGAGGGAGAGGGAGTGCCAGTCAGGGCGGATTGCAAGATGCGTCCCTGTTGGGCTGGTAACAATTTGCTCTTAAAGGTGAGATTTAGCCTGTTTGGAAGTTCTCCTAATTTGATAAGAAAAGGATTCTAGAAAAAAGCAGATAGCCTAATTTGCACAGGATCACACAATTTGGTAAAATAGGCAAGTGAGTACTAAAATGGTTTTCAACTGTACACATCCCGTCACAGGTCCATGTTTAAGGACCTGTTGTTACTGCATTTAAAAACACTTCATTTAGTTCCTGGCTAATCCAAGACTTGCTTGGTAGTGGGTGGATTATTCTATTAATAGAAAACATTAACCTTGTGTCCTCCACAATTTGCCAACTACTGCACAATTTCTAAACTGTTGCTTCATTTGGAAGATCAGGGTAACGTGGAGACCATTCCATTACAGAGTTATCTGAAAGAACAAAATGCTCTGTGTGGTGAAGCGGTACAGAATCAGAAGTGACTTCAGTGTCATGTAGTATTCCAGAAGGGTCTTGCTGTGGAGCCTCAGCCCAAACTTCTTCATCGCGTTGGTGTGAGGTTTTATACCAAGAAGGTGAGACGCAAATTATCCTTAGGCTGATAGGATCCTTTGCTTCAGATCGTCTTGTAAACATTTCTCAAACTTGGAAGAAGTCTAACTAGTTACATTTAAATGATGTGCAGAGTCAGGGTTTGCTCTGTTGACCTTCCCAGAAGCTGACCGATGTAAAAAAAGATGTTATGCGTCCACTGCCAAAAGCAGAATGTTAATATACAGAAAAAAAGGAGAAGGCGCCCCTCTCTCGAAAGAACATGGCACGATAACTTGTCCTGTGGTTTTTACCCACTGTGAGAGTCCGCATCCATCGCTTTTAGCTCACTGTACTTTTCACAAAGGAGGAATATACATTTGCATATCAGTCTTTATACCACCCACAAGGCCAGTTCTCAACAGGACGCATCAGGGGAGGGAGGGCTGTTCTCAGCAATGGATCTACAAGTGACCAAGGAAGAAAACATTGGGATCAGATCACCCAGTCTCAGGTATTGTGGGGGGTGGACAGTGTGTGGACCTAGGCGTTAGGGAGAAGCCATTCCTTGAGCAGGAGGGTCTTGAGCTCCTTCCTGAACGGTAGAAGCGAGGGGGTGAGTTGACTGTGATGGGGAGGAGGTTCCAGGGTCTTGGGGCTAGACAGAGAAAACCTGTCTTCTGTTTTTTCCTTCCTGCATCAGCGGACTTCAAATCTGCACATGTCCTCACTTCTGGTATATCGTAGGCATCCGAAAAAGCTGCGTTTCTTAGTGAGGCCGCTTGGAGAAGCACATTTTTTAGTCCACAGAGTGCATAGAGTCTCAGGTCAAACATGTTGGCATCTATCTGAAAAGAAAAGGTGGACGATAATTGAATCCACGCTCAATTATTTTTCTCGTTTTCACTTATAAATCTTATTGAATGCTCTTCAGAGGATTTAACTCACCTGTGCTGACAATACCTTTCCTATGTGGTTGAATCTGTTTCAGAAGAATTTCCTTTGTTGTATAATGCAAGTTATGGTAAATTAGTTGGTTGAATCAATGGTTTTTTTGGACAAAATTAATGTGACTCTGCTGTGTTAAGTTTTTCGACTTGTAGCTGTTGTATTTTCGAGTATCATGACAAATGGTCCATTGAGATTATATTGAAGTGCTATTGTTTGGTGTAGTTCTCTTGGCGATATGTTTCATGCAGTGGAGGATCTACCAGGTGATACCACATTATAATGACACCAGGATCACTGCAGAGCTGTCCCCTAGTGGAAGTTGGTAGGTCCCATCCTTTTCAATGCCTTTGTTGGAGACATTGCAAAGGAAGGCTTTGGAAGGGTGGACAGAACCACTTTACAGACAAGAGCAGGCGGGGCCGGCCTGAGCCGCGGCAGCGCCCTGGGCAGTGAAACAAAAATGTGCCACCCCCCACATCCCCACGCCCCGGGTCAATGTAGATGGGGGAGAGGGGATGCGCCACATTTCTGTTTGACTTCCCCCTCCCTATTGTTATTTAAATGCGCTCCGCTCCCGCGCTGGAATCCCGGCGCCAGCACAAGAGCAGGGTGCATTTAATTTCAATAGGGCGCCTGCCGTGCCTTCCACCACGCCAGCTCGGGGGAGCCCTTGATAAATTCCCCCGAGATGGAGTCACAGGTGGATAGTGGCGCCCCAGCCGGTCGCTCGGATGGCTGTGGCCTAAGACCAGCCCTGAGAGCAGGGTCTTTTTTTTGTGGTAATTTTCAGTGAAGATCCTTTTCCAGCATTTAGAAAATGGTGAAGTTCAACTGGTCTACGCACGGAGTAAGTTGCTGTTAGTCCAGGCAATGAACACACAAATAAGGAACTCATTTTCCTGGTAGAAATGAACGCAAACTAAATTCAGAATGTAGCAGAACCGGGAACATTTGTGTGTTTCTGATTGCTTGGTCAATAACCACTTGATTAAAACAGAGTTTGTGGAGTTTTCAGGTGCGCTGAAGGTCATATTTTTCAGCTTGCTGAAATGTCAACAAGTTTCAAGAGTTGCTTTACTTGGAATTGGGATTGGCTTGCGTCCTTCTCTGGCATGCGTTGTGTTTTTCCGATCCTGTTCTCGAAGGCTTTTCTGAAATACAGACATGGAGCTGTGAAAATAGAGTGATGTTTGAGGGTTCATATGTTTCTCATAAAATGCTCTCCACATAAAATGCACAGTTCCCAAAGCTACATTTTGTCGTACCGCCCGATGAACTCTAACAAGAGCCAAGCATAGGAGGGACCACTTATCTTGGAATTTTGATTTGCTTATGTAGTTTACTTGCTCCCAGTGAATCTTATTTTACCAGTAATTTACTTAAGGATCCCTGACATCTCTGCAATGTTAACATCAGGTTCCCTGCACTTCTGTTAAACAGGAGTCTTCCAAGAGCATCATTGTATTGTTTAGCAAAAGGGTGAATATGTGGTTCCTTAATGACATATGAAACCATTATACGCCATTCCCACCTCTGCCCAGCTTGAAAGCAGTTCACAGGATTCCAGGAAACTGACTGTTAACATATATAATGTCTTATGCACTATAGACATGGCATACTGGAACAAGGGCATAGCTTCAGAAACTACTACCTACTCCTCTCGCCACACCACCCCCTGCTGTCTGGTGCCAGCGTGTTGTCCCAGACCTCGGCAAAGTTAATTTTGTAATAGTGTGGCTAACAAATGTACTCACTCATTCAGTAACTCACTTACTCAAGCCCATCCAAATAGCTGTGTTCCTCTAAAACACAAAACAGCAGCCAATACATGCTCAAGCAACCACAACAGAGTGCCAAAGCCCTAGGTCAGGGCTCTGAAAACTTTGGCCCCCCAGATTATTTGGACTACAACTCCAGTATTGTCAATGGTGGGGGGGATTATGGGGGTTGTAGTCCAAATACTCTGAAGAGCCACAGGTTGAACACCCCTGCCGGGTCCCTAAACTATGACATATCCTCAATCTGGCACTAAGTAACCAATCAAACATCTCCTTCAGAAAGATTCTGAAAAAACGCATTTTCAAAAAGGACTTTGATGGAAGAGTTTATAACGTGGTGAATGAGCTAGCCAAACTAACTACCGACAACAGAAAACAAATTAGGCGCACCACCCAAACTCTTATGTATCATTTTACTGCTTCTTTTAACCTCCCCAGGCAGACCCAGGTCACCCCTGAGGCTATTTCGATCAAGACTACTCATCCAAACCCACCTCTCCTACCCTCTTTTGGCTTAACCAATGCAACTGTTCTCTGATGCCATCTGTCTTCTAGTGCTCGTCCTTTCTGTGCTCCTGTACATAGCAGTTGTCAGCACTGTTTGTAATATCAGCTCACACACCTTTCACCCTTTGCGCCAATGGGAGATTCCTTGTCTCGTTGAGTGAGCCCTGCTGGATTTATTTCTTTTTTCCTGTCACAGATAGTCCCAAAGAGAAAACGACGTCAGATCTCTGCTCTCTCCACCATGTGCTGCCAAAGGGAAACCAGGTTTCTTATGCTCTGGGCTTCGCTTATGCCAAGTGCATGGTGACATGTGTTAAAGGCTCTACACTTCTGCGGGCTTCACTCGCTCGGGATTGGTTCGGCAAGTGATTGCAACATGGTCCTCGAAATGTGGAGCAGTCACGCGAGCTGGGGTTGCATATCACCTCCACCAATACGTTTTTTGGAATTGGCCTTGCTTTTGTTTTAGTTCATTTATTACTGAACTTCAGAATTAAAATATACAGATTTCTTTATTAGAATGTCCGCTAAATATCTCAATTGAATTTTATAATGGTGTCATTGGGAATAGAGTATGAGGTCGAACGCATATGTATCCTTAGCATATTTTATTTTTTAGCAGTGCTGCTATTGGGGAAAACTTTCTTTATTTCGCCCTTTTTTGTTTTCCAATTTCAATTTTGGGTTTAAGCTGTTGGGGGGGGGGGGTGAGGGTGACCTTCTGATATGTATTTGTTAACTTGACAATGGCAAGACTGTAACATGGCAAACATATGGGTTGTGTGGCCTCTTTGGCGCTATTTCCCTTGAAGATTTCAATAGACATTGATTTAATTTTGTTATTCCAAATGTTTTATTAGATCTGGCTTGATGAACTTGTCTTACTTTCACCATATTTCTTATATCTTGGGAAGCCGCTTCCTTTGGAAGATTGAAATGATTTAAAGGGCATTTTGAAATATATTTCACTTATTGTTAGAACAGTTTCAAACATCTTGGGCCTCATTACAAATATGGAGGTAGCCATGCTGCTTGTAATGGCATGGCTACCCCATACTGGGTACCGGGTCCGGGTTCCCGGAATGAGGAATTAGCGGGCCATTATTACCTTGGTAGCCCGGTAATTCCCTTTCCCGGGAACCCAGACCCGGTACATCCCCATTCCCATTTGAGCCCCCATAGGGCTCAATGGGAATGGGGAGGATGTTAACAATGGGCTCGTTAACGACGGGGCAGTTGTTAGCATCCTGCTACGCTCGCGGGTCCCGCTAAGGACGCCTGGTAAAACCAGGCGTCCTTAGCGGGACCCGCTAGCGGATCTCGTAATGAGGCGGTAGGGGGTTAACGGTGCCAGTTCCATTAACCCCCTACCGCCTTCCTCACAATGAGGCATATTGTATCTGTTCACTTTGTCCAGATGAAGTTGGATGCTTACATTCAGAATATAAGAGTTTGCAGCAGTTGCCCAGGGTTGTCTGGATAGTGGCTTGTGCAATGCTGCTGAGCGGAATGGTGCAGACAATGGGGGTCATTACGAGGAAGGAGGTAACCATGCCGCTATTAGCAGCATGGCTACCCCCTTACGGGGTACCGGGTCCGAGTTCCTTGAATGAGGAATTACTGGGCCATTCCGACCTTGGAGGGTTCGGTAATTCCTCATTCAAGGAACCCAGACCCAGTACATTCACATTCGAGCCCCCATAGGGCTCAATGGGAATGGGGATGATGCTAACAACGGGCCCGTTAATAACGGGCCCGTTGTTAGCATGTTGGTCTGCTCGCGGGACCCGCTAAGGACGCCTGGTAAGACCAGGCGTCCTTAGCGGGTTCCCACAGGCAGATCTCGTAATGGGGTGGTAAGGGGTTGACGGCTCCAGCACCTTTACCGGCGCCGTTAATCCCTTACCGCCTACCTCGTAATGACCCCCAATGTCCTATTTTTGCTGGTGGTTCAGTCTAGAGGAGGGGTCGAGGGGTGTTCTGTTAAGAAACATTATATAATATTATGATGTTCTCATATTTAGCACAGCACCCCCATAGCAAAACACACTGCAGTATGTTAAGGAAGAAAAGGAATGTCAGAAAGAGGGAACGATAGTGAGAGAGATACAGAAGAGAGAGATGCACAGCACGAATTCCAGGAAGCTACGTAGTATATTGAACGCAGAAACTATGCAGAACACATGGCAGTCGGTTACAGAAAATATTGTGAAAGAGGGAGAGAGAACCAAATGGAGAGATGGCATGACATAAAGAAGAATGTAGCTCGTGCCTCTATGCCAAAGCTGCGAGTGGTGTCCTGCTTCTGCAGGTGGATGAGCCAGAGAGGTTCTGTTAAGAGAAATTATGTAACAGAATTATGCAATCACGTTTTAGTATTTCACTCCTTAGCAGAACACATTGTAGTAAGTTAGAGGAGCAAGGGAGAGAGAGACAGTGTGAGGACATACGTTTCCCTTTAGCCGTAGGTGCGCCGGCAAGCTATCTCTGACCCTTTCATGGATATATTGCTCACACATTTGTAGGGCTCCTACAACAAAATCGAAGTCCCGCACTTAGTGATACAAGGTAGCATTTGTGGCGACCTGGATTTACGGAAGTGTTTAACAATGTACACGTATCATTCTCTTTGTGCTGAAAGGTTGAATCTACCCTGCCTTGTATCTATTTGACTATCCAGTGCTCAGCAATCAGTCCTTTAACAGATAAGGTCCTTGCCAAAGTTCACTTATGGATACCGTCTGTTATACATTTATGGATCTGGTAACAACAAGTAAGTATATTTCTAGAGTCCATGGGGCCTCATTACGAGTTTGGAGATAGCCATGCCGTTTTTAGCGGCATGACTACCCCCAAACTCGGGTCCCGAAAAATGGGAATTATCGGGCCATTCCGACCTTTGTGGGCCCAGTAATTCCCATGCGCGGGACCCGGACCCGGTACGTCCCCATTCCCATTTGAGCCCCCATAGGGTTCAATGGAAATGGGGAGGATGCTAACAACGGTCCCGTTAATGACCGGACTGTTGTTAGCATCCTGTTCTGCTAGCGGGCGCCGCTCTGCACGTCTGGTCTAGCGAGGCGTACAGTGTGGCCCCGCTCGCAGAACTCGTAATGAGGAGGTGAGGCAACAACGGCGCCGGTAGCACTACTGGCGCCATTGTTGCCTTACCGGCAGGGTCGTAATGAGGCCCCATGTTTTAAGAAAATATTGTCCATTTTCACCCTTATAGGATGTTGATGGTTATTTTTCAAACATGAAGAAGACACATGGATGGTTAAGTGGAAGGTAAGACACTGTTTAATTGATAACATTGTGACCATTTTTCCACCTATTGAGATAACACCCAGAGTAATTAATCACTTTTCAATTGTCCACAGGCAGAAGCATTCTGAATTTTCAGAGCAGTGTATGAGGCTGTAGCTTTAAAGTACTCAGTACACTTCAGCTGCGACATACCCATGCTTACTTCAGCTGCGACATACCCATGCTTACTTCAGCTGCGACATACCCATGCTTACTTCAGCTGCGACATACCCATGCTTACTTCAGCTGCGACATACCCATGCTTACTTCAGCTGCGACATACCCATGCTTACTTCAGCTGCGACAGACCCATGCTTACTTCAGCTGCGACAGACCCATGCTTACTTCAGCTGCGACATACCCATGCTTACTTCAGCTGTGACATACCCATGCTTACTTCAGCTGCGACATACCCATGCTTACTTCAGCTGCGACATACCCATGCTTACTTCAGCTGCGACAGACCCATGCTTACATCTTTTGAACAATGTACCCCTGAAGAAGGTTCTAAATGAGAGAACTGAAACTAGTTGGGTTATTCCCATTCCTCAGAAGAAATAGACCCAGGAATCAAAATTGTTTTAAAGGTTTTGTATTGTATTGTCTGTCACTAAAGGCATGGTGTGGTTATGGGTTTCTTTTATATCACCAATCGGGCGCTACTAAATGTTTTAGATGTTTTAAAGCTATATGTGTAGCACTGGTTTACCGCCCATGTCTTCATAGAGCCCAAAGAGTGTCCTGCCAATGAGAAAAAAGGTTGAACCAGTTGAGTATGACGCTAGAGAAATTCACCCTGTGGGTTAGGATCTTCAGTAGAAGGGTGTGGTTGATGGTGTAGATGGCTATAGACAGGTCGAGGTGTACGAGACGTGCTGTATATTCTTTGTCTGTGATGCTGTGGAGGTCATTGAGGGTGTGAAGAGTAGTGGTCTCAGTGCTGTATCCAGGCCAAAAGCCATATTTGAAGGGGTAGAGTCGTTTTTTTGTGGCGATGTGTGATGTCATAGTTATGAAAACCTATCGCTCCTGCTCATAGGTTCCCTCTACTAAGCTACATATATAATTCTATGGGCCTCATTACGACCCTGGCGGTCCCGTAATGAAGGGTGCCGGTACGGGACCGGCACCCTTCATTACGGGAGCGCCTATTACGAGGTTCCCTTTGCGGGACCCGGAACAGACATCTGGTAAAACCAGACATCCTTTCCGGGTCCCACGAGGGGAAGAGGGAGCTAATAATGGGCCGTTAGTAACATGCCCGTTATTAGCTCCCTCCCCATTCCCATTGAGTACTATGGGGGCTTAAATGGGAATGGGGAATGGTTACTTCAAGGAGGAATAACCGGGTCCTCCAAAGTCGGAATGACCCGATTATTCCTCATTGAAGGAACCCAGTTTGGAGCCCAGTAAGGAGGCCCTATATGTCCAACAATAATGATTGGACAATCCTTTATCTAAGATCCAACCCATAAAACATCCCATCAAATGTGCTAAATCATCATGCTTGTATATTATTGGTAGGCTCTAAATTACTGCTGCAGTGAAAAGGACATGTGCTTATCGGTTAACATGCAGTCACACTCTCCATGAACTGGCGGCATGATGACATGCTTTATGTAGAGGGGAGGAGAGCCTTTGTTCTTAATTAAATAAAACTGCCTATGATGTTTCTGAGTTTTCAAGGACCAACCTATAATAATTCCGGCCCTCCTTATACTCGCAACAGTAACCACCATTCTGTTCTTGACACATTTATGAATACTGTTATTATGAATCCTGCTGCTTTTACCATGTGTGCAGTCATTATTTGTCATTTTAGCCGCATACGCATTTCTCTGTCATGCCTAGCCAATCGCTGACATATTAATCTGTCTTCCACTTAGGAAATTTCCTGGGATTTCAGTTCATCCCATAGACTTCAAGTAGTCTGCCGTGTTGATGCAACTTGATTTACCTTGACAGTTGAAAGCAAACAATGATATCTTGTTCTGCTATTTAACCCTCCCCTTCGGAGCCCCGGGTTTTGACATTCCTTTGAGGCAGCTATCATCTAGCTGGCCACAGCATTTTCCTGAATTAAATGTATCTGTTCGAATAGCGTGCTTAGCTGGGGCCTTTCTTAAAGCTGCAGAGTTTAATTCTGTACTTTGTTGGTGCAGTTTTAAAATGGAAACTGCTTGTCACGTTATTTTCCTCTGCAGGACACATTTATTTTGCTATCTACTGAGTTCCTGGTGCATGCCTGTCACATGATTTCCAAACCTGTGGGTAGCAGCAACCTTTTTCTGCCTACAAGTATTCTGCCCTACTTGTGTAGTGAGTCCCTATCTTGTGTGCACACCTTCCTGTCACCTAATCTATTCTATTTTAAAATACACTAATTGTGCAAGCTAATGACTTACCTGTTCCCTACTTGTGTGGCGCAAAACAAACTATTCTTTGTGTCAGCTGCATTTCCAGGAGAATTTAAAGTGCAGTTTCAAATGTGTCCTTTCTGATCTTATCATTTTGTTTCTTCTGAGGAAGGCAGGGGAGCAGAGCCTGAACATGCCCTCTAGTCAATAATTGCCCCAATACGGCACTATGTGAGAGACAGGAGTTGATTATGTTGGGTCAGTGGTGAGCTAGGGTTGTGATGCAATTGGATGCAGACTGATGTGGGCATTCATCATATGGAGGTATGCAGGTTTTGTTTGGGCAATAAGGGTGATGAGGGTGTTGGTGTCGATGGGGTGGCAGGTGTCTTATGAGTTGGAATGTTTGGGAGTGGACGGTGTGAGTGGGTGAGCTGAAGGGAGGGCTGTCCTGGTGTTGTGTATTTTGAGGGAATTGCATACTACAGTGGATGGGGGAGTGAAAGGTTTGGATGGTGGTTTAGAGAGGGACTTGATGATTTTGAATTGTTTCTGGCTATGATTGGTGGTGGCTTGGAGCTCTTGGAAGTAATCGGTGGCTTTGGCATTGTGTGTGGCTGTTTTATATTTGTTGTGACAAGGTCTGCGGGGTGTCCTGGTTGAGGGGCATGGGTAATTTTGCCTGCCTTTTTCTAGGCATCTGGCTTCCTGCTTGATAGAGAGGATGGAACTGTTGAACCTGGTTTGTGATGCTTGTGGGGATTTTATGATTTGAGGGGTGCAATTTTGTAGAGTGCCTGTGTGATGATTGTGTTGTATTGGTGGAGTAGAATGGAGGGATGTGTGTGTGGGGAGGGGAGAGTGGTGTGAGTTGTGTTAAGGGGATGTCTGTAATGTGATTGGTTTGTCTGGCTGTGAGGCGAGGGAGAAGTGTGGTAGGTGAAGGGATTGTGTGTGGTAGTGTGAGCATGAAGGGGATAGCAAAGTGGCCAGCCCACAATATCCAGATTCTATTATCCACTGATAAATAACATTAGCTTGCAATCAGAAGGTCCAGGGTGTGTGTGGGATAAGTGATGACTTGTGTGAGGTCATGAGGGGTGAGTGGGGTGACGATAGTCTTGAGCATGGGATTGGGGCCAGCAAGGGAACTACCAGGCCTGAAGTCACCAAGGTAGATGTTGTTGCAGGGGGAAGTGTGGTTGTTAGTCGTGAAGTCAGTCCAGTTGGTGTAGAAGTTGGGATTGTGTGTAGGAGGGTGATAAATGAGGTGGAGAACGGTTGGGTGTGGGTGCAATAGAGGGGGGGCAAGTGAGAGAGAGTCCTTCAAAGGTTGTGTATGGGGGCGTGGGATTGCTAAGTGTGAGTTTGTCTTTATATGTGATTGTAATGCCACCATCTTGTTTGTGTGGGCGGTTTCTGTGGTGGATGAGATAGTGCAGGGGAAGCTTGTCAGGTATCTGTAAAAGTAATTCTGGGAATTGTGTGCTAATGAGATAATTAATTTAATCTGTATGAGCAGGTGCAGAATGGCAGTTGAGAAGAATGCAGGTGTATGTTATTAGTTGTTTTAATGGAGTGTTGTGTTGGAGTTTAATTTGAATGTTGTTTGTGTGATGAATGCAAGGCATTTTTGTGGCAACCTATGGCAACCAGGCAATAACAGGGAACACAGAATGAAATAGAGAAGGTTATTGCAGAAACCCTTAGATTTTTCTTTCGTTAGATCTATCTTCACTTAGCTCTGGACGCCCGGGGAAATCGATGCCTAAAGGACAGTGCAAAGTGACCCAGAAGTAACTTTGTCAGAAGTCAGGTGGTCATCCTTAGATCTATCCTGGATGCTTCTTCTGTGTCCCCTGACCTCTGCAGGCAGCCTCAGGCAGATGGAAAGAGTGCTTCTGGTGATATTGACACACTCTTCTGTGGTTTCAGAATGTTGCAACTCTATTCCCTAAAAGGAAAGGCATGAACTCTTACATGTTGGGTCTGGCTAAGGGGCGGAAAGGCTCTCTAGGAGTATCCGTACTATGATGTGTGGTCTCTACGAGAGGTTTGTCCCTGAGCTTTTTACCTTGGTTATGTTTGGTGTTTGCAGACATAGAAGTGCTCCAGTGACAGCCCCCTACGAGGACCCATTTAAGGTGGTCTGGGGATCCTCCACATTCCTCCACAAGGGCAAGCATCTACTAGCAGGGGCAGCTCCTGGCCCCTTTGAACCCGCAAAGTCAGTCTTTAAGGTTAGTCAGGGGACTTTGTCATGCCCTGTACAAAATATCTAAATCAAAAAAACATTTAGGGAGTCCGGTTATGGATATACATTTGATTCAATATTTAATATTTTATTGAATAGGTAGCCCTACGTGGGCATACCAGACATGTTTACTCAGTGTAAACGGGCAAATACTACCAGCAGCAAATAATAGGGAGTCTAAACACTTACAACCAACAAAAAAGGCTACAGGCATGCAGGAGCCTAACCCGCTTCCATGCTCAGAGCTCCGATCAGTGGTACCAGTAGGGCAGTGTCACAGGAAGCCGTTCTAATACTGGCCCTCACACATAAATACCTCCACCAACAGCCCCCACCGTACCTGGCTCAAAGAATCACCAAGCACACCGCTATCAGACCTCTGAGGAAGGGATACTCCAACACGATTCTCGCGCCCAAGACGCGAAACGTCTGTGCTGGGGGCTCCAGTTTTCCTACCTTGGCAGCCACCCACTGGAATGCACTCCCCACCCACCTGAGAATGATCAAGTCCCACCAAGCATTCCGCAAAGCAATCAAAACCAAGCTTTTTGTCTGATCCTATACTGATTAAGAACACTATGTTAACTGTCACACTGTATTATTTACCTATTTGCAACTCTGTTCACCTCTGTAACTCCGATCAGACATGTCTGCCATGTACATTGTACCTGTAACTAAGAGACCTTCAGGTCGACATTTTACCTACGAAGCTAAATTTTCCTACAAAACGCCTGTAACAGCGCCTCAATGCCTCCGGGCTGCACGTGCGCTACACAAATGCAAATAAATAAAAATAAAATAATATTGCTAATATTATCTGATCTGAAGAACGATTGCAGGGTTAAAATGTGTAAGTGCAAAGAGGTTTGGATTACAAAACAAAATCAACAGATCTGTTCCTAAAAAAGACTCCCATTACTTTTTTACTTCTTAAAAACATTTTACTTCTCACTTCAAAAAACAGGGAGTAAAATACTCCCCTTTCAAAATCTTATTTTCAGGCATATGGAAAGGTAAACAGAACGGGCTCATTGATGCTTCTGCGGTTCCAAGGTCATCATGTTGTGGAAATCTCAGCCCTTTATTTCTGAAAAAGATATATAAATGAGAGCTAAAGTGCTAACTCTGAATGCTCGACAGTCCGCTATCCGTTTGATTACAGGTGTGTACATTTTGTTATCGGGCTGTGAGGCTGAATTGCTCAAGTTTCCCTCCAGGAGGGAAACGTGAGGTCAATATCAATTTTTCAAGACGAGAAAATCCTAAGGTGATCTGTGTCCCTTTTCCTTATAGATAGACAGCATCACTTCTGGGTTCCTTTTCGTTATAGCTATACAGCATCACTTCTGGGTTCCTTTTCGTTATAGCTATACAGCATCACTTCTGGGTTCCTTTTCCTTATAGCTAGACAGCATAACTTCTGGGTTCCTTTTCCTTATAGCTAGCCAGCATCAATTCTGGGTTCCTTTTCCTTACAGCTAGACAGTATCACCTCTGGGTCCCTTTTCGTTATAGCTAGCCAGCATCAATTCTGGGTTCCTTTTCTTTACAGCTAGATAGCAACACTTCTGGGTTCCTTTTCCTTATAGCTAGACAGCATCACTTCTTGGTCCCTTTTCCTTATAGCTAGCCAGCATCAATTCTGGGTTCCTTTTCTTTACAGCTAGACAGCAACACTTCTGGGTTCCTTTTCCTTACAGCTATACAGCCTCACTTCTGGGTTCCTTTTCCTTATAGCTAGACAGCATCACTTCTGGGTCCCTTTTCCTTAAACCTAGAGAACATCACTGCTGGGTCCCTTTTCCTTATAGATAGACAGCATCACTTCTGGGTTCCTTTTCCTTACAGCTAGACAGCTTCACTTTGGGGTTCCTTTTCCTTATAGCTAAACGGCATCACGTCTGTGTCCCTTTTCCTTACAGCTAGACAGCATCACTTCTGGGTCCCTTTTCCTTACACCTAGACAACATCACTGCTGGGTCCCTTTTCCTTATAGATAGACAGCATCACTTCTGGGTTCCTTTTCCTTATAGCTAGACAGCATCACGTATGTGTCCCTTTTCCTTACAGCTAGACAGCTTCACTTCGGGGTTCCTTTTCCTTATAGGTAGACAGCATCACTTCTGGGTCCCTTTTCCTTACAGCTAGACAGCATCACTTCTGGGTCCCTTTTCCATATAGCTAGACAGCATCACTTCTGGGTTCCCTTTTCTTACAGCTAGACAGCATCACTTCTGGGTCCCTTTTCCTTATAGCTAGACAGCATCACGTATGTGTCCCTTTTCCTTACAGCTAGACAGCATCACTTCTGGGTCTCTTTTCCTTATAGACAGCATCACTTCTGGGTCCATTTCCCTACATTTAGACAACATCACTGCTGGGTCCCTTTTCCTTATAGATAGACAGCATCACTTCTGGGTTCCTTTTCCTTATAGCTAGACAGCATCACGTATGTGTCCCTTTTCCTTACAGCTAGACAGCATCACTTCGGGGTTCCTTTTCCTTATAGCTAGACAGCATCACGTCTGTGTGCCTTTTCCTTACAGCTAGACAGCATCACTTCTGGGTCCCTTTTCCTTATAGATACACAGAATCACTTCTGGGTCCCTTTTCCTTACACGTAGACAACATCACTGCTGGGTCCCTTTTCCTTATAGATAGACAGCATCACTTCTGGGTTCCTTTTCCTTATAGCTAGACAGCATCACGTATGTGTCCCTTTTCCTTACAGCTAGACAGCATCCCTTCGGGGTTTCTTTTCCTTACACCTAGACAACATCACTGCTGGGTCCCTTTTCCTTATAGCTATACAGCATCCCTTCGGGGTTCCTTTTCCTTACACCTAGACAACATCACTGCTGGGTCCCTTTTCCTTATAGCTAGACAGCATCACTTCTGGGTACCTTTTCGTTATAGCTAGACAGCATCCCTTCTGGGTCCTTTTTCCATATAGCTAGACATCATCACCTCTGGGTTTATTTTAGCCCAAGCCATTGGTTTCCAAACTTTTTTATGCAGAGATCCCCTTGAATGAGAGAAAGGTTGTCGACCCCCCAAATGCAAGAAGCACTTATATTTTCTATTAAAAGTAGCCACTGTTCCCCTTTTTGCAAGAGCTTCACAACCTCCCCTGGACATCCCTGCGGGCCCCCATACTGGGGCCACCGGCAGTTTGAAGACCACTCGGCAAATCCATTGAGAGCGAATGAAGTGCTTAGTCCGCACTTGAATCAAATGTGGTACCTGCAAGAAAGAGCACTGTGAATATGCTTCGTCGATTTGTTTTTTAAACAAATAGGGTATTTAATAATTGTCCTGCTATACACCATTTAGATAGTGCTAGTGACTTGGGCGTTGCAAGAATGCAGTAAGGAACACGTCCAAAGGCCGTTCTATTACATAGGTAAAGGGGAGCCCTAGCTGTAGAGCAAAATACTTTTTTTGCGTATGGCAGGATATTTTTTCTTTGTTTTTTAAAAAGTTGTCACACTCACATGAACAGTACTTTTCAATACATGAGTTCTCATTTAGACCATGGCAGAGAGCAGCAAAAATGTGTTAGCACTATTGCCACGCATTTCACTGTGCACCCTAATCTGGTGACATAGGGTATTTTGTGCTGGAATCAGTGGTGGAAATCGAAACAAAATGAGTGGGGAATCCCACAAGGGCCGGGGTGGGAGCGGAGTTTAGGAGGCAGGGTTTAGGGAGGCGGAGCTGGCAGCTGACCTCCGATCAAAGGAAATGTGCAAAATAATAGTTTTAAACCGCGCAATTTCTTTCATGCTGCTTCTTTTCCAAACTATGTATCAATTCCACTTTAAACCACTTCCATGGCACTGGTGATGAGTTACTTCATTATGCTGATAATAGTTTTGACCAGTGTTGCTGAGTAAATATTCTTTAAAATGCACAATTTGCATCCCATTTTATTTAAAAAAAAAAAAACCCTTGGGTAGTATTCAAACAGGGTGATTTCTGTTTGCCATAAGCAACGTTTTCTTTTACTTGAACCACACCCGCCACAGCTCCTGCAGCTCCCCTCTGACAGAAGTTGGGTGGCTGTATCGTGTGGGATAGGTTCAATGTTAATAGGGGTATTTATTTATTCATGCAATGTTTGTCAGATACCTGTATATTTATTTATTTATGCAATGTTTGTCGGATATCCGACAAACATTGCATAAATAAATACATAATCTGGGTCCATGTATCCGACAAACATTACATAAATAAATAAATAAACCGGGTCGTGGCTGAGGACCGGGTCATGGCTGAGTTCTGTCACTTCCTCTTGTAACCCCTTGCACGGGGTCAGCAGAGGAAGTTAGTTTGCTCGCGGGCCCTTTTTTTTTCCCCAGCGCTTGCTTTGGCCAAATCCTGAGATCCGGCTACACATCTGGTGCCAGATCTCAGATCCGGTGAGAGCCGGCCCAATCGTCAACGCTAGCTGTAATAGTGCATAAGGTTTTTCTGTGTAAAATACCACATGTAGCAAATCAGTTCCATTGTGAGTTCTCTAAATCATGCAAAAAACAGACCTTACCCCATTAATAACTACCATTCAAAATCAGGTGCATTATTAACCAAGCATTAAAAAACCTCTACCCAGACCTAGGGCATTAGCTGATTCCACATGGTAAAGGACAGGTGGCCGACATGTCAGTTTATAGTTTTATGGGGTTTTCCCCCCAGGTTTAAGTGGCTTTTCTGACATGTCCATCGTTATTTGCAGCCGCTCATGTGAAATTGGGATTTTGTGCCCAAGTCTTGTACAAGTGTTTTAATATGGCAAGCAGAGGGGTTTTGCCCTATGTTTCTAATTCGCACATGTTGATCATTATTGACCTCCTCTCAGCCAATCATAATGTTCAAAGAACAGTCAACAACTACTGTTATTGACTGCATTCTAAACATTCTGGCTTCAATGCAATGTACATACAAGATGTCTTTCAACAGGGCATTTCCTCTCTAGGAGGACCTGCTTTTTTCATCAGGGACATCATATTTAACATATCGTAGAGAAAGCTAAAACATGGGGAAATTCTTCCACTTTCTTATAGGGAAACCGTCTACTTTCACACGACCCCTAATGCATGCTCATGTAAAAACCTCTCCAGTTTAACCGAGTTTGCAATTGAAATATTTAACTTATGCAGAGAACTTTGTTATTTAAATACTGCAAAATAAAACCAAATGTAATTGACTAACTTAATTTACTTTCTCATTATTGCTCTACTGTTTTTCCTTTGCTAGTACCACTATGTTTATAGCGGTATAGATCTCGAGTGACATCATCATCCCGTTCCTAGTGTAATTGGTTATTCATAAGCAATTAATACCCCAAGGATTCTAAGTGCCGACCTGGGGATCCAGCCTGCATTGCTCTGTGTCATTTTATTTCCAAGACGAGCACGTTGCCCCTGAGCTATCCACCCGAGACGAAATGAACCTATAGCCCGGTCTTTATCCTGTGGTAATGACCCCTCTCCTCCATCTATAATAAAGGAACTTGTGTTCCGTCTTTCGCTAATTCACGAGTTCTTCTGGGCGCACAATATTCTCCGAGAATAATTCTAGACTCTGTACTGTACAAACAAATGAAATCGCTCTGCAGTCTGGAATTCGTAGCAAGCAAATATTTACTGCAAACGCCGGAAATGACGAATGTATAACTTCATCGCTTCTTCATTAGAAGCGTCACCTTCGGCCCGCAAACAGCCCCTGGGCGCAGAGGCATCCAGCATAGCATGAACCAAAAACTAACAAATACAGATACTCGCCGTGGGCAGCACGTCAGCTGCCAGATAGAAGCGTTTAAATGGGGGGAAAGGATGGGGTCAGGGCCATGCTCCCCTATACTGAACTGCAGGCCCAAGTACACCAAAATGACTTGGGTGATCTAAAAAGTGTACATTGCTTGCAGTGGGCCACCTACGCTTGCACTTCTTCGCGCGTGTACCAAAAAACTATTAAAGCTGGTGAAAGCAGGTTAACATCCATTTTTGCTCTTTGTTGCAATTCACGATTGTGGAAGGCATTAACGATGCATTCGCATGGTGTCCTATCCATTAGTGCCTATGCATTAACGCCAGCATGAAAACCACATGTGGCGATCAGGCATCGTTTTTTGACAAGCAGGTGGAAATGGTCGTTACATTCCTGTGCCCCTGCTCCGGATGCCAAAATAATGAAAATGCCCCAGAGAGTAAAAATAGGTGTAAGACCGGGTATCAATCTTTTTACGCCCAGTCTATCCTCTTGATTTTGCACTTCGGAGACTTGCAAAATGAGCCAGAATGCACATACTCCTAAACTGTTTCCATGTCAGCTGACGAACACGCAATGCCCCATTCAGGAGTACAGTTGCAATGATAAAAACCAACACCTGATTATAATTCCTCAGGAATACCGCATGAGGTAAATAGCACAGCGGCATATATCACATTAAATACCAGTCACACCACAGTAAATACCAGCTGATTAGCACTATCAGTTGCTCATAGAAATCATTACAATTTTGGCCCCCACTGGATGGCTGGAGGTAAAAAAGTGAACCGCCTCCTCCCCATGCCTTCAGCATAAGGGAGACACAAATGACTGCCAGCAGGGAAGAAAATGTGGCCATCGCAGGTGCCCTATTGTGATGTACAAGTCACGCAACAGATATTACTGACCCCGGTGCACATTACTTTACATTAGTTCAGTAGGAGTGTGACCCACTTCTCTACCATATTAATTTCTATACCCCAAACAGGGAAATGAATAAAATTAAATTCATATTTTAAAATTAACAAAATATGACCTACATGGCTATTAGACTGGCATGGCTGTTTACATGCCCATCTGAACAGCCATGCCCTGGCTGCAACCCTGAGCAGTCATGCCCCGGCTGTAACGCTGAGCAGCCATGCCCTGGCTGTAACGCTGAGCAGCCATGCCCTGGCTGTAACACTGAGCAGCCATGTCCTGGCTGTAACCCTGAGCAGCCATGCCCTGGCAGTAACCCTGAACAGCCATGCCCTGGCTGTAACCCTGAGCAGCCATGCCCTGGCTGTAACACTGAACAGCCATGCCATGGCTGTAACACTGAGCCGCCATGTCCTGGCTGTAACCCTGAGCAGCCATGCCCTGGCTGTAACCTTGAGCAGCTTTGTCCTGGCTGTAATGCTGAGCATCCTTGCCCTGGCTGTAAAGCTGAGCAGCCATGCCCTGGCTGTAATCTTGAGCAGCCATGCCCTGGCTGTAACCCTTTACAGCCATGCCCTGGCTGCAACCCTGAGCAGCCATGCCCTGGCTGTAACCTTGAGCAGCTTGCCCTGGCTGTAATGCTGAGCAGCCAGGGCCTGGCTGTAACTTTGAGCAGCTATGCCCTGGTTGTAATGATGAGCAGCCATGCCCTGGCTGTAAACCTGAACAGCCATGCCTGACTGTAATCTGTTTTTTTTTTTAAAAACAGCCTGCCTTATTTTTCCCCTAGCAAAAACACTTTTAGATAATACAGATTGGGGCAAAAACTGTTTGCTCCGTTCCCTATTATACAAGCGGCACAACTGGTGTTAAATTCATTTACTCAATTTTTTAATCAAGGGCAAAGTTTAGATAACTTGCTCCCTGATAGCATTTATGCTGGTGAAGACTATTTCATTTTTTTCTGGAAGAAATACATTCTGACAATGCTAGAGGTAATTCCTCTTGTTTACCCCATCACTGTGATTTGGCGGAGAGATAAAAAAAAGTTGATAATTATTTTGCTGCCATTTTTTTTATCACTACCACTATACTAGCAAGGATGCCCCCTGTCTTTTGAAAGCTTTATAAGCTATTAAGCAATGTTCGGTCTTTAGCCCCCAAAATATTGAATGATTTATTGTATGTGTTTTTTACATGTTTTTTCAGAGGCGAGCAGTTCAGTTCAGGAGTCAGAGGACAGTACACATGAAGGGTCTCGAGACTCTCTTAATCCTAAGGCATCCAATTAGATCCAAGCACACAGTGTACCTGATGAGTCCCATTGCCTACATGCTGTCTGTTGTGTGGTAGAGACAATGTAATCTCTGGGTAGGTAGAATATAGAATGTAGAATTTAGAAAATGGAATGAGGGGTAACTCTAGAACTAGGATGTAATGAGGTTGTGGGGACAGTTGATTTTGGTGAATAAAAGAGTTAACATGATATGATCTGGTGTCTTCAATACTGGTATCAGATTGCAACATAACAATTTGGCGACGAGGGGAAACAGAATCCGATTTAAAGGAACAATTATTCCGAAGGAATTGAGAAGCTGAACAAAGTGCAACACAGAAGTGTATCAAGTAACAGGTACTAAGAACAAGAAAAGAAACAATCGGTGAGTTGTGTGATGGCAATGCGATTTAACTAAACGCATGACATAAAGGCAATGAAAGTATTTAATGATAATAATAACTGAGGCTCGGGAAGTAAAAGGAAAACGTTTGCTGCATGAAAGCGGTTTTCAAAACAAAGCGCAAACCTGAAGTGCGAGAGCCGGCGCGAGGAGCGTGACGTAGGAGTAGCACTGAAAAATAAAAAGGACCTAGGTACGTGACATACGTGCCACCAAAGCAGGTAATAAACACTCCAAAAGTGCTAGAGGAAAGGACCCAAGCACATCAGAATATGTGCCACCATTTTGAAAAAAAGAAAAGGTTACAGAGGTTGAAGCGACGTGATATTACTAAAGCAAACGGATACAGTAGCAAATTAAAGCAGGAATGAACGCCGGAATGAAGCTGAAACATATCAATGAGCTCAGAATGAATAGAAAGCAAAATATTTCTGTTGGGAAACAAAACGAACAATCAGTTCACAAAGAAATAATATAAGGCAACAAGAAAGGCTATAATAAAATAAACAATGAGATGTGTCATGAAAATTACATTGAATTGAGTTTGTCAGCGGATCTCATATGATATAAGGAAAAATAAGACAACACAAAAAGGAAAAAGACATTGTAATGAAGAATAAATTTAAAAGACAAAAATTAGACATATAAACAAACAAATAAGTCATCAGACAATGCAAGTGGAGATATACATGTACAACAAAGTGCTTCTCAAGGTATGTCAGGAACGCTCATGTCAGCAAATCCATTAAATTATTTACGACGTCCAAATCCTTTCAATTTAGAGCTGCAACAAAACCAAGGTCAAAGGTGGCAAGAATGGATTGATGAGTTTGAGGAATTCTTGAGCGCAGTCTGGGATCAAAATGCCTCAAACAAATTAGACATTTTTACAAATTTAGTGGGAAAAGAAATAAAGGGCATCATTAAAACAATACCATCTCAGGAGAGGCCAACATATCAACTATTGATAGCAGCAATCAACGCCCAACTAATAATCCCACTCAACAGAGATTATGAAAGGTATGTGTTTAATCAATGTACACAAAGCCCGCATGAGACTATAGCTCAATTTGTATTGAGACTTCAAAAAAAGGCGACATTTTGCGAATTTATGAACTTTAATGATGATGAAGCGATAGGTTAAGGGTCATTGAAGGATGCCTATCACCACAATTTGGAAAACATTTGTTAAAGAAACCTCTGCCCATGAAGGAAGTATTGGAACTTGCAAGAATATATGAAAGAGTAGACACACAAGCAGCAAACATAGAAAACCTGAAGAGAATGGACACCATTGCTGTTATAAATCAGAAGGCACAGTGGCAAAGAAGATATCCTAATGTAACATCTGTAAGAGGATTCAATCCAGCACTACAGCTAAGTCAATGCCTAGTCTGGGATACTGAATGGAAACCCTTATTGATATATCTTTATGTCCAGTTCATGAGTTCTGGATGACTACCCCTATATAACACCCCTCTCTTGGAATCCCCCTGACCCCACTGAGCCAAGAAGTAGTTCTGTTTTGCAAGTTTAAAAGGTTTATTTGATAATTTAAACAATATATATATGTATATATATCACACTTTATAATAAATTAATAATTGAATATCACACTTAATCTGAGCAGTAATCAATAATGGATAGTCCGGCACTAGCACACTTCTTTATAATCAATGATGAGTGGTTATAGGATGGATACGATAGCAACAATACTTTTATGGTTTCAAATGGATACAATGTGGAATGAAATGCAGTACAGAAAATAACTTGATAGGATTTCAGCAAAAGACAATGTAATCACTTTCTTGGACAATTCACTTCCCCCCCCCTTAATGCAATGTAAGGAGATGAATAGAATGGGACTCAGTTTTTAGGAATGCAATCAAATAGAATTCAGTTCAATTCCCCCCCAGCGGCTTATACAACAGATAGGAGTTTTGAAACACAGACTCAAGTGCTTTCAATATGGTGACAATGCAGTGAGAAATATGCTGAAAATGCTTTTAATTCCCTTCAGGAGGTTCAGGGTGAGTGGTATCTAGTTAATATTACTCCAGGCTCACTCTAGCAATGATTCAGGGATGGTTCTTAAGAGGCAAACGAAATTTAGTAGTTCAGGCAAAAGCAGCTATCTTTTTAAAGTAAAGAAATCGGGCCAAATCGCAAATCGCGGCAAAATTTGCGAATGCGTAAATCACGATTACGGCAAAAGTATGAGGAGTATCAAGTCGGTACTAAGCTTGTTGAAAAGCTGAGATTTTATGCTTTCAGAGGAAAGTTAAACCAAGTTCCTAGCCCAAACGGTTCCAGAGATACGGACGATTAAATAAAGGTAGTTTTTCGGATTTGAAATTTTAAAAGTTCGAAGCAGCAGGTTACAGCTTGCAGCTAGAAAATGACAGGTGACAGCTTTGCAGCTAGAATTGACAAGTGACAGTTAGGAGGCAGTTCTACTTAGATCAAAATAGTTTGGATTAGATTATTTTAACTAAGAGATTGGTTCTGCACAGTTCTGCTAGGTACTCACAATATATTTTTGAATTAGGCCTCGCCACGGATCTGGTCAGGTTTTGGACTGGACTCCGGTTCTGGTCTCGGCACTTCACAGTGATCTGGATCAGCTCTCTGGTTCTGCTAACAGCGGTCTGGGTCACTCTGGATCTCTGGCCTCTGGTTCTGGATACTGCTCTGCTTTCTCTGGGTACAGCACTGCTTCTGGATCTTTCTGCACATCTTTCTCTGGACCCAGCGCTGATCTGCACGGCTCCTGGATGCTGCTACCACTGTTAGGTTTGCTGGATGCTGAGGCCTACTGAGAAGAGTTCTCAGTTTGTGGGTTTAGGCCCTTGCTTTGAGTTCTGAATCAAGTTCTTTGGAGTTTTAAAGTCTAAGTGTTAAATCTGGTATCTTCTGGATGTTGTATGGTCCGGCAGAGCGCGTTGCAGCAAATGGAATTGAATGTCCCTACCTGTCCCAGCAGTCTCTTTTTATGTGTTTTGAAAGTGGGTGTGTGTGCAGCATCACTAGCCAGCCCCTCTCTCAACTGCCCATTGGTCAAGCTTTCCTTTCTCTCTTGATTGGGGAAAAGAAGTGGAGTGTCAGAGCGATGTCATTTAATGGCTTGCAGAAAGGACACTCCCCTGTCAAATTACACACAATCTATATTTGACCTAAAGACATATTTCATAGATACACAGTGGTTTGAAATTACATGCACCCATCACATATCACATGAGGTATACCCTGTTCAAACTCTGCTCTTCCTGGGGGCTTGCATTCAGAAATGGCAACATTTGGTGCTTTTTAGGGGGTTTTGCAACATTGGATTTTTCTCCAGATTTATACACATGTACACGGCCTGTCCATACATACTCCAGTAAACTTCCATGTCTCTAGCTTAAACACAGAGTATATAGTATACATAAATAGCAGGGTTTTGCCCCAGAACATCACACAAATTCCCAACGCGTCTTAAAACGTGCACAGAAAAATCACAAGAATTATGGTATCATTTAAATAATTTTGACAAGTCCGCACCATGAGTTATACATCTTTCTTAAAATCATATTCTGGCCAACAGGGGTGTGTCTTCCCAGGTCACATGGTGGAGAAACCAGTTTATCCAGTTTCTGCCAAGCTCAGAGACCCTGCCCCTCCCAGCTTCTGCCAAGAGGAAGCTATTTTACGGTCCCCCTAATAAACCATCTGCCTGGGCCCTGGAAGGCCCATTGTTCAAGAGGAAGCCATTTATGGCCTCCCCCCAATAAACCCTCTGCCTGGGCCCAGGACAGGCCTTTGTTCAACTCCCTGTAGCTGCTCCACCCCTAATCTAATCAGAGAGGTGACAACTCCTTTTGGCAAGGGGAAGAGTGGCTGAGCAGGTTTTAACTCCTGTGGGGGTAGATGTCAGGCAGAATTCAGTTCCTTAAGCCAGGCCCCAGCTAATGTCACTTCTAGTTACCCAGTTTTCTGCATTCAAATAAACTAACAATTTTTACACATGCAGCTAGAATGTTGATTCTAAGTTCAAAACTATGACATTTTAACAGTTACAAACTATGTGACACTCAAAAGTAGGTCACTCAGTTAATTTAAACATTTCGATTTTGGTGGTTTTAATCCAGTTTCAGTTAGGCTGCTGACATGCATAGCTCAGCCAGTTTTGTTATGAACATTGTTTTGGGCTCTTCATCTTCCCAGATTTAGTATGCACACATACTTCATTCTGCCAGATGTCCGCTGGTGTTCAGTGAGATTTTTGGATGTGTTGCAATGTTTGAAAATAGGCATTTTGAGCTGGAATTCAGAGAAACAAAAGGTGATTTTAAAGTGCGTTTTTTCCTTTGGCACACATTTCACTCATGGCACCCTGGCCCATCCTGCTCGCACTGGTGGGTGGCAAGTTAGGCAACCATTTTAGTGTGCACAAACTGCGTGGTTCTCCTGGATTCTGGCGCACTTGTGGGCTTTTTGGCCATCTTGGATTTTCTAAGCCCACAGCGCCAAATGTTGCAGCATGATAGCTCAAACGTGGGTCAGGACACCCAACAAAGCCCCCCCACGTGACTGCACTTTGAATTTGAGTCGATGGGGAGTCGGATGCACAAGGGTTTTGACCCACGCACTGGTATGTCTGCATAATCTTCTTCCAATTCTGCAAATGGCACAGTTCAACATCTTTTCCTCCATCCGATACTGATCGATCGGTTCTCCTCGCCGGTCCTGATGGGAATATTGGGCGGTACCCTGGGTCCCTCGGGTCGTCCTCCCAGTCTCCGGATCATCCTCCTTGGCCAGTCTCCAGGTTTTCTTTCTCCTTGGACGACAAAGGAAGAGCGGCAATACCTATTCATAGACATTTTTCCCCCACCATTGATATAGTGGGGTGGCATATAAATTTATAGTCAAAACATATGAACATGCACATTTCTTTTTGCATTCAAAAACGAAAACACCCACATTGAGAAACTCAGAATTTGATAGGCGATATGTAGGATATTTTAAGTTAGAACTGAATTAATCTGAGACAGTACCCTCTAGGATTCCAGAGGATTCCTCCAGTTGTTGCAGAGTGTGCCTGGGATGGCAACACTTCAACTGGTTAATGTGGACCCACTTGTCTTCCCCCTCTGCCAAACCGCGGATCTTGTAGGCCACAGGGGAGATCTTGTCTATAATCTCAAAGGGTCCCTTCCATGTAGGCAAGAATTTTCGCTGTTTTGCCTGGTTTCTTTGGAAGTTGTATAAATAGACCCGGTCCCCCACCTGATATTCTTTCCTGGAAGTTTTCAGGTCATAGTGGGTCTTCATACTCTCAGCTGATCTTTCTAGATTCCGCTGAGCATAGGCAAAAGCATGTTGAAGGTGTTTCCTTAAATTCTCCACATACTCATGAGTTCTGGAGGCATTTATTAGTGTCTGCTCTTGGGTCCTGTAGAGAAAATGCTGCGGAAGCACCATCTTGCGTCCAGTCATCAACTCGAATGGTGACATTTTGGTTGCAGATGAAGGGGTAGATCTGATGGCCATTAGGACCAGAGGTAATCGGATATCCCAACTTGGCCCAGAATCTGCCACAAACTTTTTTAATATTCTCACAGTGGTTTGGTTGTATCTCTCCACTGCTCCAGAAGAAGCTGGCCTGTAAGCAATGTGTAGCTTCCTTTTAACCCCCAGTATCTCCCACATCTTTGTCATTACTTCACTGGTGAAGTGGCTACCCCTGTCTGACTCAATCCTTTGAGGTAGACCAAAACGGGAAAAGATGTGGTTAATCATCTGGGCAGCTGCTGTTTCTGCCTTGCAATTTGGGGCTGGGAGACATTCCACCCACTTGGTAAACAAGCATGTCAAAGTCAACATGTACTTATTCCCCCTAGCGGAGCGAATCACGGGGCCTACAAAGTCGATTTGTAAATCTGACCATGGGAGTGTCATTCCCCTCTTTTGGAGAGGCGCCCGGTGTGTGAGGGATGTTGGCTGAAATTGTGCAGACACAAGACAACCCTTCAAATATTGGTTGAGGTCCTGGCCCATGTGTGGCCAGTAGGCAACCTCTCTTAAGATCTCAAGTGTTGTATGAAACCCCCTATGACCGGCGGTAGCCGCATCATGGGCGTGACTTAACATCAGGCTTCGGAAGGAGGTAGGAACCACCCACTGATCATGGCCAGCTTTGGATTTCCTTACCAACAAACCGTCTTGGATCCGGAACATTTTTGGACATTTCATCAACACTCTTAGGTCCTCTTTCCCAATGTACTCGGTATCCGTCAGGGGAAAGTTCTCAGGGTCCTCAAGGTGTTGTTAAAACTTACCAATAATTGGATCCCCCTTCTGAGCTGTAATCAAATCAGCATCAGGGGTCTCCTTGCTCCATTGGGCAGTTGAAAGATCATTGTGAGCATTTGTCTGGGACCTAGTGATAGCAGTGACCTGGATTTCCCCCAACAGGGACTCTATCTCAATTAGATCCCCTTGGATGGCCCCGGTTTTGGCCAGCTGATCAGCTAAGCCATTTCCAGTTTTGTCTGGTCCCTCTACTTTGGAATGACCCTTGATCTTTTTCCAATAGATGGTCATCTCATTCGAGGTGACCAGATCATCAATGTTTTGGATAAACTTCCCATGTTTCAAGGGTTTGTTGTTAGCACATAACATGCCTCTGGTTTTCCAATTAACCAGGTGCTCCAGGAACCCGTCCCGTACATAATCCGAATCTGTGATTATGACCAGTTTGTGGAGTTGATGCTGGACAGCAGTGAGGAGGGCCTGATGCACAGCCATCAATTCTGCCACCTGACTACTTCAGGGACCAATTTTGTATCCAGCGGAGGGTTCTGGGGACTCACTCACCCATGCATTCCCTAAGCCGGCCACCAGTTCTTTCTCCCCGTTGTTGTCAACATGGTAAGAGCATCCATCCACATAGACAGTGGGCATTCCCTCACACTTGTCCTCTTCAAAGACTTTGTGTGGGGAATTAAGGTATGCCTCCATGTTGTCCTTGATTTTTAGACTTTCGTCCTCGAGACAGTTTTCTCTGGCACAATCATGCAAGTCAGCCAGACCTTGCGCGAGGGGACTCTTCTTGTTTTGGCCATATCGGACCTCCACAGGAAAGCCTTGCATTGACAGAATCCAGGAAGTAATTCGAGAATTACTCACATTTCCGGCCTGGATTCTGTCACTTTGGAGATATTGCAGAGGCTGGTGTGGAGTCTCCACTATGATGTGTTCCCCCTGGATAAACGGGCGGTAATTCTTCAATGCCCACACCGTTGCCAGGAGTGCCTTCTCACAATCGTTGAATTTTTCCTCCACAGAGGATAAAGTTTTGCTCGCATAGGAGATTGCTTTATTGACCTTGTCATGCTTTTGGTATAATACTGCCGTCAAGCACGTATTAGAGAACCCCGTCTCCAGGAAGAACTCCTTGTTTCTGACAGGGTAAGCTAGGCAGGGCGCTTGTGAGAGGCTTCTTTTGAGTTGTCTTACTGCCTCGGCTTGTTCTGGACCCCATTCCCAATTGACCCCCCCCTTCAGGAGATGAATCGGGGGTCTGGTGATCTCTGCGTAGCCCTCAATGAACTTTCTGCTGTAATTAGTCAGTCCAAGGAGGCTCCTTAGTTCCCGTAGAGTTGTGGGGTCTTTCAGTTTCTGAAGTGCTTCCACTTTCTTTTCCTGGGGACAGAGACCCTGAGGAGTAATCTCATGCCCCAAGAAATTAACACGGGTTCTACACCACTGTGCTTTCTGAAAGGAAAGTTTTGCTCCTGCGGCCCTCAACTGGGTCAGAACATAACGGATCTCCGCTATGTGTTCCTCCACAGATGAACTTTTGATGAGGACATCATCTACATAAGCCAGGTTACCCCTTGCACCCAGGTCGGGCTTGGCCTTGTGTAGGAAATTGTTGAATTCATTGCCGGAGTTGAGGTATCCGAAGGGAGTCCGGGTCCATGTGTACTGCTGGCCCCCAAAGGTAAAAGCCAGCTTGTATTGGTCCTCCCTACTGACAGGTACAGTCCAGTATCTATTGGTCAGGTCTATTGCAGTGAATACCTGTGACCCCTGGATCTGGGCCAGCCCTTGGTCAATGTAGGGCAGAGGCCATCGGAAAGTATGGCCCCGTTTGTTTAGCTCCCTGAGGTCGGCGCAGAGTCTCCACTGGCCGTTTGGCTTCAATATTCCCAGCACCGGATTATTGAAGGTGCTGTGGACTGGACGGATTATTCCCCGGGACTCAAGGTTCTTAATTATTTCAGTAAGGGACTCCATTGATGTGAGAGGCAAGCGATATTGCTTCACAAACACAGGAGTCATGCCAGGGTCCGTGGGGATTGTTGTTGTGTGGATGTCAGTGCGACCACAGTCATATGAGTCTACCGCAAAGAGATCTTGGAAATCCAAGAAAACTTGTTTCAACTTTTGCTTTTGTTCCAGAGTCACACAGGCATCAGCTAGGTTGACTCTCTCTTCCACCATCTGCCTGAAGCCTGGAAAGACTTCTGGTTTGGCTATCTCAGCGCCCTCCTCCAGCTGGGTGGAGAAGTCCCTGGTCAGAGTGCTGATTTGGACTGGAGGCCTCAGATGGGAAAGGCAACCCTCATGGACCTGGAAAATCACCTCATCCCTCCTGAAGTCACAAGTCACATCTTCCTTACCATAGGGGCAGGAAGTGTACACCAGGAAGTTCCCCCCATGCCGGGTAAAAATCCTGTCTGGTGTTGTATTGTCATCACTGTCACTGTCAAAACAGTCCTTGGGGATTGGTCCTAACAGTTCATTTCCTAAATCGATGGAAAAATGTCGGTCATCAACCGCCATTCCAATAATGGTGCCTGCGGCTAGAGTAATAATCTTTAAGTCGCTGTTATCCACCTCTATTAGAATGGTGTCATGTTCTATGTTGACTAATGGAGTTGGGTTTACCCCCAACCCTTGCTGTTGGAGAGAAGCGTTTAGATGTATGTAAGCATCAGGGTTTTTCAAATGTTGTCCTCTTTTAGCTTTCACTTCCAGGGAGAATTGTCGGGTCCTTTCTGGGATGGTGACTTCCTCTTTGATCTGAATTTCAACTGCATAAGGTAGCAATTGAGCTGACCTAAATGCTTTTTCTGGATCATCAAAGCCCATGGGATTATCCGCTAATCAGGACCAAGCTTTGAAGTTTATTAGGTCCAAACTAATGGCAAAGCGATTGAGAATATCACTGCCTAAGTAAAAGGCGGCAGTGACGTCTCGCACGACCCAACAATTATGGACTATGCTCTTGTTGCCAATGGAGATTTTGAGCATACACCTGCCTGGCAGGAGCTGTTTGGAGTTAGGTGCTTCCAGGTCCATTTCCCATTTGTCTATCAGTTTGAATGTGGGAATGGCCGGATCTTTTGGGAGTTGGCGGAACATGGCTTCGCTGATGAAGCTCTTACCGTTGTTCACATCACTCGAGCGAGAACAGAGTCCTTCCCATCATTTAACTGAACAGGGATGAACAACTGCTCTCCAATTTGCTGAATATCAGCCAGGCTCTGAGCTGATTTCACATCTTTCTGGACTATAGGAGTGGGAGTTTCTGATTGTGGATTAGTAAAGAATTTCATGGTGTTTCCTTCCAGTGTGGAATACCACTTTAAACTGGAAGGAAGGTTGATTTTCAGAAATAGAGAGGACCCCCCATCACCAGTCTGTTGTCCTACTGCTATTACTGTCACGTCTGGAATCTGGTTGTTCTGGAAGTGAAATTCTACTTGGTCAGATTTTTGTTCAACCATGTGGCAGGTGCCGTTTAAACTAACATGGTTGACACTCTGTTTTAATTTTATTGGTCGGCTAGTCTGGGTCCAGAGGACCTTGTTTACACAATCTATTAGAGGTGACAACCTTCTCAGGAGGTCATTCCCTAGTAAACAAGGGGTGCCCTCTGGAGTCACTACTATGACCGGGTGTTTCAACTTGTGTCGCCCAATTTTAATGTCCAAGTCTGCAGTCCCCTCAACGGGAATTTCCTTCCCGTCAAAGTTCTGCAGTTGTCCAGGAAGAGAGGTGAGAGGAATACGGTAATTCTCCCCCCTTGCTGCATTTAGTTCCTCAAAGGCCCTTTTGGACAGAAGGGTAGCTTGGGATCCAGTGTCCACCAGTGCCAAAATTGTACCCTGCCCCTGTACTTGTACCGGGGCATAGTATCTTCCCTCCTTCTCCTCAAGGGGGCACAGATAATGCACATTTTTGGACAACTGGTGGGCTAACTTTCTGGTTTTGGACATTGCTAGCGAAGAGATTTGGGCAGAATTCTGTGGAGAGTCTTGGGAATCTGAAAGAAAAAGTTGGCAACTGGAGATCAGAGCCATTGTGGGTTCCCCTGGTTCCGGTTCTGGGCCGCCCCCCCTTTTTGGAGGCAGTCACCAGGATGGGTGTGAACAAGGGGATTTTGGTATTGTGGGCTCTGGGATGAGATGATGGGCGGCGGTAGCTCAGTCTCCATATCTCCCCAGCCTGAATTGGAATCCCTTGGGACCCATTTTTCTTTGGGAGGAGTTCCCCCATCTCTGAAGGAGAAGGTCCTTTCCCCAGGATCCTCTGAGGATCCCTCTCCCTCAAATTGGAAGATCTGTACCTCCTCCACAAAGTGGGTCTGTTTGGGTCCTTTGTTTCTACTACCCCCCCTCTGCTCCTTGGGAGGCAGGCTTTCAGGGGTAGGAGATTTTGTTTCCGGTTCCTGGTTTTCTAAGAGCTGTTTACAAGTTGGGAAGGAAGCTTCCTCCAAGGCTTTACACCCCCCTTCCCCTTGTGCCTCCTCCCTGGGAACCGGTGTGTTATCCGGGTGCTGCCCCCGTCATTGTTCTGGAGCACCAGGTCCAGAGTTTGGGGCATTCTGCGGTGGCATGCTCATCTGAGGGTTCTGTTGAGCCCTCAGTATGTGACCCAGATCCCGTGCCATATTTTGGACCTGGCGCTCTAACTGGGAAACCCGCTCAGGCTGATACAGGGCTCTATTTTCTCCCCTGGGCTGATCCCGGGAAGGGTAGCTATCCCTTCTCTGGTAGTACCCCTGGTTGGGAAGATTTTGGTACCCCTCCACCCTGGGCCTCCCCTCTCCCGGATTAGGTTGTCTGAGCTCAGGGAATTGGGGAAAGAAGGATGGATGATTTTGGGGCTGGAAATTGGATGGATACCTGGGGAAAAACTTATGCCCAGGATTTGGAGAATTTCTGCCCTCCCAGGGGAAGTTAGGAGGGAGGTTCTCCGGGTCAGGTGCTTGGCTGGATCCCCCCCCTTGGGCTGGAGGAGTCCACACATAACCCAGGATTGGTCGGTTTCCCTTGTAGCGGGGACTTACATAGTCAGGGGAGCGGGGGACCCCATTTGTGGGACTACCTCCTCGACTCCCTGTCTGTGACTGGCCCGAGGGATTTCTGGGCTTAGGATTATTAGGTGCAGGTAGGTTTTTAGGCCCCCCCATCTCCAAATCCAAAACGGGGGTGACCTTTACCTCTGCCACCTTGGTAGCAGCAGGGGTGCTGTTGGTTTTGGGATTTTTCTGGGTACTGCTTTTATTTTCTATGGGCTTCTGCACCTCATAGATCCGGGTAGCCTGTTCAATGACCCAGTCTAAAGATCTTTTCTCATGAAAATCTCTCACGAGCTGGGTCATTATATATTTGGGCAAGGCATGGAAAAATGTATTGACAAATTCTCTGCTGTCTGTGTGCACCCTTCTGGTGGTCTGCGCAAAGGCACGTTTCAGTTCTTGCACGAATTCTTGTGGGGCCTGATCCTCCCCACATTGCAAATTGTAGGCTGCCTTGCGAGCCTCTTGGGGATTTCTGTGAATAGAAAAATGTTTTAATATGGCCGCCCTATAGGTGGACCACCTTGAATGATTTTGGTCCTCCAGCCCCGCAAAGAAACTGGAGTACTCTGGGGAGAATGTCCACTTTACATATTGGATACAGCTTTGGCTGTCCTTCAAATGAAAAGTCTCCATCATTTGCTCATAGAACTCCAAGTGTTCCCAAACAGAGTACTTGGCGTTCTTATGATAAGGCGTGATGATACTCCTGATTGCCTTAATCTGTTTCAATGGGCCCTTAAGCAAGGCCCTTTTTGCCTTATTGGCCTTTTTGGTTCAGGTAACCCTGGTCCATTCATCCTCTGACTCAGAGGCACTGCTCCCAGAGGTTCCTGTCTGATCTTCCAGGTTTTCCCGGATTCTGGGAGCCTGGGAATGGCTGGCAGAATGTGGGGACCTGGTCTCCTGTGTCCTGCGCCGTTCAGAGGAGTCTTCAGATTTCTCTTTGCTGCCAGGTTTTGATGGGTACCCCCCCACTGACCTAACTGGGCGGAGGTTTTCAGGATGCCCTTAATGGGCCTACTCTCCTGGGGTTCCCCACTAAATTGCACTGTACTTGGGTGCCCATACCCGGATTCCCGTCCATCCATTCCTGGGAGGTACTGGCCTATGAGCCCCATGCTTCTGGCTGGATAGTAATCTGCCATCCCTGTGGCCCAGTGCTCATGTGCGCCAGGGGACATGGGGGTGGCAGAGTCCAGGGACTGAGAGAGATAAAGTCCTCTGGTACTAGGGCTCCTGAGGTTATGCTGAGGAGTTTCCCTTTCCCAGCGAACCTGGTCTCTATCCGCCCCTGCTCCCTGTTGCAATGCAAGAGCCTGCGCCTTCAGTTCCTCAGTTAAGGCCTTACTAGACTCTATCAGTCTCTCCTGCATCGCTACCTGTTGTTGGAGCCTATCATTGTGCTGGCAGAGAGCCTCATTCTCTCTCTGCGTTTCCTGATTGGTCCTGGAGCACTGGGCCAGTCTTTGCTGCAGGAGGGTTACCTCCTGAGCTGTGTCCCTATTGGCCTGCTCCTGTCTTGCCAGAGCCTCCTCCACCCTCCTGGTGTGCTCTAGCAAGTCCTGGTGTTCTTTTTGGAGGTCACCCAGTCCCTGGTGGGCCAGGTGATTTTCTTCCATTTTTCTTCTTAAGTGGCAGACTTCCTGGCCTAAGGTGTCCCTTTCCTGACCAAGAGCTTGAATTTGTGACGCCAGGTCGTCCCTTTGCCTTTGGAAGGCACCAGCTTTCTGGCGCTCCTGATCAAACTCTGCCTGGGTATCCAGGTCTTTCAGGATCAGTTTATTGCTCTCCTCTTTCTCTCTGTCTAGTTGGATTTGCAGGGTGGCTACCTGCTCTGTGCATGCCCTGTTGAAATTGATCTGTTGCTCCAGCTTTTTCTGGCTCTGCAGTAGGGAGTCCAAACTGTCTTTGCGTTCCTTCTGCAAAGCCAGAATTCTGGTATCCTGGTCAGCCTTTTCCTGTTGCAGGATATCCATATCCTTCTTTATTTTAATGATGTGCTGTCTACTCTCATTTTCGGACTCCTGGCTTCTGTACAGCCTCTGCTCAGAAGAGTCCAGATCAGATTGGGCCTTCTGTAATGCCAGCAGTTGCCTACTCGCCAGATCTTGGCCTTCAGCACATTTGTCCTGCATGGCTCCCATATTTAAATATAAATATGCCGCTACCCTGGCAATCTTGTGGTGCTCATCCTTGGCCTCATGGGCCATATATAGTTCACTCAGGGCCACATGTAGGGGACCCTGATCTCCCCATATATCTGACCCTGTTTCAGTGATCTGGGGTGCGATTGCCTGCAACCAGACCATCTGGTCCTGATGAGTCCACTCACCTCTCACAAATAGCTTATGTAAGAAGTGCTCTCTGGCTATTTTCATATCTACCAAGGTCGTCATTCTGGAATTTGAGTTCCTTCCTGACTTACAGAAGATTGTATTTTATTTTTTTGCAAAACAGACCTTTTCCTTAGAGCGTTCCTTTGAGGAGTGCTTTACAGCGTAACAAAGCGTGGTGATCCGACCGGATATGTGTATCTGGTCAGCTGGCACACTGTATTAATCTGCACAAGTGATAGATCTAACCCAAATGATCCCGGACGAGCCCCCAATTTGTAAGAGGATTCAATCCAGCACTACAGCTAAGTCAATGCCTAGTCTGGGATACTGAATGGAAACCCTTATTGATATATCTTTATGTCCAGTTCATGAGTTCTGGATGACTACCCCTATATAACACCCCCCTCTTGGAATCCCCTGACCCCACTGAGCCAAGAAGTAGTTCTGTTTTGCAAGGTTAAAAGGTTTATTTGATAATTTAAACAATATATATATATATATATAAGTGATATATATATATATATATATATATCACACTTTATAATAAATTAATAATTGAATATCACACTTAATCTGAGCAGTAATCAATAATGGATAGTCCGGCACTAGCACACTTCTTTAAAATCAATGATGAGTGGTTATAGGATGGATACGATAGCAACAATACTTTTATGGTTCAAATGGATACAATGTGGAATGAAATGCAGTACAGAAAATAACTTGATAGGATTTCAGCAAAAGACAATGTAATCACTTTCTTGGACAATTCACCCCCCCCCCCCCCCTTAATGCAATGTAAGGAGATGAATAGAATGGGACTCAGTTCTTAGGAATGCAAGCAAATAGAATTCAGTTCAATTCCCCCATCAGCGGCTTATACAACAGATAGGAGTTTTGAAACACAGACCCAAGTGCTTTGAATATGGTGACAATGCAGTGAGAAATATGCTGAAAATGTTTTTAATTCCCTTCAGGAGGTTCAGGGTGAGTGGTATCTAGTTAATATTAGTCCAGGCTCACTCTAGCAATGATTCAGGGATGGTTCTTAAGAGGCAAACGAAATTTAGTAGTTCAGGCAAAAGCAGCTATCTTTTTACAAGTAAAGAAATCGGGCCAAATCGCAAATCTCGGCAAAATGTGCGAATGCGTAAATCACGTTCACGGCAAAAGTATGAGGAGTAGCAAGTCAGTTCTAAGCTTGTTGGAAAGCTGAAATTCTAAGCTTATAGAGGAAAGTTAGACCAAGTTCCTAGCCCAAACGGTTCCAGAGATACGGACGATTAAATAAAGGTAGTTTTTCGGATTTGAAATTATAAAAGTTCAAAGCAACAGGTTACAGCTTGCAGCTAGAAAATGACAGGTGAAAGCTTTGCAGCTAGAATTGAAAAGTGACAGTTAGGAGGCAGTTCTACTTAGACGAAAATAGTTTGGATTAGATTATTTTAACTAAGAGATTGGTTCTGCACAGTTCTGCTAGATACTCACAATATATTTTTGAATTAGGCCTCGCCACGGATCTGGTCAGGTTTTGGACTGGACTCCGGTTCTGGTCTCGGCACTTCACAGTGATCTGGATCAGCTCTCTGGTTCTGCTAACAGCGGTCTGGGTCACTCTGGATCTCTGGCCTCTGGTTCTGGATACTGCTCTGCTTTCTCTGGGTACAGCACTGCTTCTGGATCTTTCTGCACAGCTTTCTCTGGACCCAGCGCTGATCTGCACGGCTCCTGGATGCTGCTACCGCTGTTAGGTTTGCTGGATGCTGAGGCCTACTGAGAAGAGTTCTCAGTTTGTGGGTTTAGGCCCTTGCTTTGAGTTCTGAATCAAGTTCTTTGGAGTTTTAAAGTCTAAGTGTTAAATCTGGTATCTTCTGGATGTTGTATGGTCCGGCAGAGCGCGTTGCAGAAAATGGAATTGAATGTCCCTACCTGTCCCAGCAGTCTCTTTTTATGTGTTTTGAAAGTGGGTGTGTGTGCAGCATCACTAGCCAGCCCCTCTCTCAACTGCCCATTGGTCAAGCTTTCCTTTCTCTCTTGATTGGGGAAAAGAAGTGGAGTGTCAGAGCGATGTCATTTAATGGCTTGCAGAAAGGACACTCCCCTGTCAAATTACACACAATCTATATTTGACCTAAAGACATATTTCATAGATACACAGTGGTTTGAAATTACATGCACCCATCACATATCACATGAGGTATACCCTGTTCAAACTCTGCTCTTCCTGGGGGCTTGCATTCAGAAATGGCAACATTTGGTGCTTTTTAGTGGGTTTTGCAACATCGGATTTTTCTCCAGATTTATACACATGTACACGGCCTGTCCATACATACTCCAGTAAACTCCCATGTCTCTAGCTTAAACACAGAGTCTGTAGTATACATAAATAGCAGGGTTTTGCCCCAGAACATCACACAAATTCCCAACGCGTCTTAAAACGTGCACAGAAAAATCACAAGAATTAAGGTATCATTTAAATAATTTTGACAAGTCCGCACCATGAGTTATACATCTTTCTTAAAATCATATTCTGGCCAACAGGGGTGTGTCTTCCCAGGTCACATGGTGGAGAAACCAGTTTATCCAGTTTCTGCCAAGCTCAGAGACCTTGCCCCTCCCAGCTTCTGCCAAGAGGAAGCTATTTTACGGTCCCCCTAATAAACCATCTGCCTGGGCCCTGGAAGGCCCATTGTTCAAGAGGAAGCCATTTATGGCCTCCCCCCAATAAACCCTCTGCCTGGGCCCAGGACAGGCCTTTGTTCAACTCCCTGTAGCTGCTCCACCCCTAATCTAATCAGAGCGGTGACAACTCCTTTTGGCAAGGGGAAGAGTTGCTGAGCAGGTTTTAACTCCTGTGGGGGTAGATGTCAGGCAGAATTCAGTTCCTTAAGCCAGGCCCCAGCTAATGTCACTTCTAGTTACCCAGTTTTCTGCATTCAAATAAACTAACAATTTTTACACATGCAGCTAGAATGCTGATTCTAAGTTCAAAACGATGACATTTTAACAGTTACAAACTATGTGACACTCAAAAGTAGGTCACTCAGTTAATTTAAACATTTTGATTTTGGTGGTTTTAATCCAGTTTCAGTTAGGCTGCTGACATGCATAGCTCAGCCAGTTTTGTTATGAACATTGTTTTGAGCTCTTCATCTTCCCAGATTTAGTATGCACACATACTTCATTCTGCCAGATGTCCGCTGGTGTTCAGTGAGATTTTTGGATGTGTTGCAATGTTTGAAAATAGGCATTTTGAGCTGGCATTCAGAGAAACAAAAGGTGATTTTAAAGTGTGGTTTTTCCTTTGGCACACATTTCACTCATGGCACCCCGGCCCATCCTGCTCGCACTGGTGGGTGGCAAGTTAGGCAACCATTTTAGTGTGCACAAACTGCGTGGTTCTCCTGGATTCTGGCGCACTTGTGGGCTTTTTGGCCATCTTGGATTTTCTAAGCCCACAGCGCCAAATGTTGCAGCATGATAGCTCAAACGTGTGTCAGGACACCCAACACATCACCAGGATCGGTACGCAGAAATACTGGGGAAAGACAATGCTACAGGTGTGGATTTGAATTTCCTCACAAGGGTCCATGGAAATACCTTTTTTAGTAGATACATGAGCGACAGTAAATGTTATGAGTGAAGAAGCATATGAAAAGATCGCTGATCAATATCCCTTGCAATCATCAAAAGCTGACATTTTTCAATGGGGAGCAGAACAACCGCTGGCAAATAAAGGGCAGTTTCAATGTAAGTTAATTCATGAAGGGCATTGTTTACCAACTGACATACATGCTATAAAAAGTCCTGTCGTTGGTAGATGTCTTATTAGTTGCAAAACTGCCACAGAACTAAAACTTATTGATGTGAGATACAAGCAGTCTGAAATGATTCAGGGTGTTCCATCACAATGCCATGATCTGAGGTTTGTGTCAGGAGACGTACTGGATTTGGAAAAGTTGTAAGAAAAATTTCCAAAATGATTTCACGGAGTTGGGAAATTGAAGAATAATACAATATATCTACATATTAATAAGTCGATTCAACCTGTTCCTCAACACCTAAGGCGTATAGGAGTTCATTTACAAGCAAGAGTGTCACAAGAATTTAAACAACTAAGAGATAATGATATCATTGAGAGAGTTGAAAATGGCACGACACCTTGGGTATCCCCATTGGTGGTAGTACCGAAAGCAGACGGGCGTCTTCGTCTGTGTGTAGACATGAGGATCCCTAACACGACCATCTTGAGGGAAAGGCACCTGGGACCCAATATTGAAGACATGATGATACGCCTAAATCAAGCTAATAGATTCACCAAGTTAGATCTAAATCAGGGATATCATCAACTGATGATTGATCCAGAGTCTCGACCCATAACTACTTTTAGCACACATGAAGGCTTGCTCAGATATAAGCGTCTCAACTTTGGAATTTCATCTGCTGCAGAAATATTTCAGGAAGCAATAAGGAAAGTTATAGCACCAGTACAGAATGCGTTTAACTATAGTGATGATATTCTGGTTTATGGCAGTAGTCAATGTCAGCATGGTGAAGCTCTGGAACAGGTATGCAGGTTATTACAAGAAAATGTTCTGACTTTAAATGGACAAAAATGTGACATAAATAAGAAGAGTTTAAAGTTCTTTGGACATCTATTATCAGAGAATGGAATGAGGGCGGATCCAGAAAAGGTGAAGAGTATTTTGGATCTTGAAGCTCCAAAGGACGTGGCAGAATTAAGATCTTTCTTAGGAATGGCTGGATATTGTGCATGGTACTTACCGAACTATGCAACTCTCACCGATTCTCTTAGACAGCTTCTGAAAAGGATGTAGCATTTATGTGGAATGAGGATTGTGAGAGAAGTTTCAAGAAAATTCAAGAGGAATTGGTCAGTGATAGGCAGTTGGCATATTTTGATCCAGAATTGGAGACTGAAATAATTGTGGATGCCAGTCCAGTAGGCCTAGGTGCTATTTTGGCACAGATAGATCCAAGAGAGGAGCGTAAAGATGAACGATGTATTATTGCATTTGCTAGTAGAGCATTAAGTGATATTGAGCAAGCATACTCGCAAGCTGAAAGGGAAAGCTTGGCGGCTGTATGGGCGTGTGAGAAGTTTAATCACTTCCTGATTGGGAAACCTTTCATCCTTGTCACAGATCATCAAGCTCTTCTTTCATTATTTGGAAATCCCAGAATTAAGATGCCTCCAAGGATTGAAAGATGGGGCATACGGCTACAGGAACATGATTATAGGATTATTCATAAACCTGGCAAAGAGGCAAATCCAGCAGATTATTTATCGAGGCATCCAGCAGGTGTAGCAGAAACTGAAATGCAAAGGACTGCAGAAGAATATATATCATATGTATCTCTTAATGTTTTGCCACCAGCAATCACTAAAGAAATATTTAGAGAGAGAAGCAAAGCTGAAGCAATAATTCAGATGGCGGTCAGACTAACTAAAACAGGGAAATGGCACTGTCTCAGCTTAGAAGAAGGATTGGAGAGGGGGACATGAAAGATCTTCAAAAGCTGGCAAAAATGAGCAGTGAATTATCGGCGACAGAAGAAGGAGTGCTTCTGAGGGGAAATAGACTGGTAGCCCTGAAAAATCTAAGAAAGATCCTAGTGATGCTAGCACCTGAAGGCCACAGGGGAGTTGTTAACACCAAGAACATTCTTAGAAATCAAGTCCTTGTATGGACATAATTGTGGAAGATATTTTACAAAACTGTTTCACATGTCAAGTGGCAACATCCAATGTCCACGCAACACCTCTTCAGATGGTGCCCCTTCCTATTGTTCCATGGAACCATGTGGCTGTTGATTTCTTTGGACCCCTAGATGAAGGAGGATACTTACTGGTGGTTATAGATGAGAACTCACAGTTTCCTCTAGTGAAGCACATATCATCGACTGCATTTCATCATGTGGCAGTGGTGCTTGATGAGCTGTTCAGTGAGTGGGGAGTTCTGCAAGTAGTGAAAACAGAAAATGGCCCACTGTTTCAGGGTCATGAATTTAGCAAGTTTGCTTTACATATGGGTTTTAAGCATCAGAAAATAACACCATTGTGGCCTCAAGCTAATGGCATGGTCGAAAGATTCATGACTTCTTTAAAAAGGACTTGACAAAAAGCAATTGTGGATAATATATCAAGGCCACAAGCTGTGTCTCAGATGTTAAGAAGTTATCGCAATACTCCTCATGAGATGACTGGACACTCTCCTTTAGAGTTGATGATAAAGTATAAGCCACGTACAAGACTTCCATGTGTGGATGATTACATGGCTGCTGAGGACAATGACATTAGAGAGTGAGATAAAGTGAAGAGGATATAGATTAAACAGTGGACGAATCGCAAAAGGAAAGCTGGAGAAAGTAATCTTCAAGTGGGAGATTCTGTGTAAGTTCAACAGAAACAGCGAAGGAAGTTGGATTCTAAATATTGGCCAATGCCGATAAAGATTAAGGATGTTAAAGGGTCCATGGTCACTGCTGAAGGAGGTGATCGTGAGATAACCAGGAAATGTATCCTTTTTCAAAAGATTGTTCCAGAATAGCTCTGAAGGGGAAGAGTGTGAGATGGATGCGGGTTGTAAGTGATTTCAATCTGGCACTTCACCTAAGTCAATGCCTAGCATGTGATGCACAACTGAAACCCTCAATTATTTATTTGTGTCTATAGGTTCTTTTATTCTGAACGATGTGCAACGTATATCATGCCCCTCTCTTTTAACCCCCCCCCCCTGGTCACACTGAACCAGGAATCAGGCTGGGTTGCAAAGTTAAAATATATATTTATATACACAATATAAACACTATTTTAATGGGGATATAATAATCACCAATGGGGTGCTGTCACAATAAACAATCTCTTTAATCATAAGGAGTAATAATGAGCAACAATAATGCAGCACAGAAATAATACTTTTGGGGGTATATTCAAATCAAATAGCAGTGTGGTTACTATTTCCCCTCTGCACACCCCTCAACCCCCCAATATGCAATGAAGAGAGATAGGAGGAGAGAGAACAGGTTTCAGGAATGCAGAATTCAAGCAAATATATAAATCCCAATTTCCCCCCCAGCAAACACAAGAGAGAAACAGAACTAATAGGCAAACTGTCCAAATTGGTTTTAAAGTTGGCCTTGAATAGAAGGGGTAAAACACTAAAAATGTACTCAAATCACTGAAATGGTTTAAATTCTGATGGGAGCCGCTTTATATGGTTGCAGACAAACACTAGCAATGATTTGAGAGTAATAAGCAATGAGAAAACTTAATTTTGAGGTCGGGTGCAATGAAAAGCTATTTTACACGTTTTAGATTTTGCCAAACGAAAAATTTGTGGCAAACATTTGTGCATGCGGTAATCGCGATCGCAGGAGAACTATAAGGATTTGGGATGCGGTTTTGGGTTCTCTAGAAAGCTTAGGATGTGAGCTACAAGCAGACACTTAAATTTTCGACGGCTCTGGATCAGGTTTTTGCCTGCCGAGACACTCGCCTTCTTCAGAAAAATATGTATCAGCACAAAGATTGGCTTAACACTACTAGTACAGAAGAAATAATGGGGATGAGATAGAGAGTTCAGGCAGTTCAAAAATATTCTAACAATGCAGTTATGGATATCATAGAGGATGGGTTTGGATAGGGATAACTATAGACAGTACATAGGCTAGTGACAGTCCTATACTAAGGATACTCACTATATAGGTTTGGACAGAGCCATCAGGGATTCAGGTCAGTCAAGATTTCTGGACAGGAATTCTGCTGCGTACCGGACTAGACAGCAAGGCGCTCTGGTCTGCAATGAGCAATGCGCTCTGGTCACCGCACAGTAGGACTGACTGGATCTGCAATGGCTCTCTGGTCACAGCTATCTGGTCACAGCATGGCTCTACTGGGTTGGGTATTTGGATTCTGGCAATAATTCTTAGTGGAAAGCAGTACAGCACAGCCAGGCTGTTCTGTGGTTCCCCTTAGATGTCTGGGGTAAATTCTGGTTTCTGGAATTTTCAAGGTCTAGCTGAGAGTGGTTCATCTATGGAAATGGGCCTTTCTGATTGCCAAGTTTCTGGAGTCTGGAGTCCGGAATATGAATAGTTCTCTTGCAAAGTGCTCCGCCAGCAATTGGTTGGTGCGTGAATGTGTGTGTGTTCTTCTAAGTCCTCAGCTGTCTCTATTTATGCATTTGATAAAGGGGTGTGTATGCTGGATAATCCTAAGAGCGCCCCTAGGTTGGCTATAGGCTAGAATCCACTCTCTCCCTTGATTGGAGGAGAAAACAGTGTGTCACCATGATGATGTGGTCTTATGAGGCAGGGAATCCTCCCCTTGGGTTTTGAACATGAAATCTACTTTTCATATAATACATATTGACAATTTTACAAACTTGATAACAATAGCATCTCTAGATCACATATTTTGTGGAGCAAATGCTCTTCAAATCCCCTTCATTGTAGGATCTTGGGTCTGGATTTGACAGAATTTCGCACTTTTTGTCCAAGACACAATCTCTAGTTTGTCTAAAATTGGTGCACATTGTATATGGGCATAAGCAGGTGAAGTTTCATGCTTCTGACATCAATACATTTGGTATAAAACCACAATTTCTACAGTTATGTCCCAGAACATAGCAGAGTACTGGCTCCTCTTAAAATGTGCAGCAAAAATTTATGTTCAGAAGTCCGGGGTTTATATATATTTTTTTACAATTGCCCACAGTAAATTATCAGTCTTTGTTTTTTGTCCATTGTGAATCAACAAAATTGTCTGTCCCCGCCTCCTTTTCCTTCTTGCAGCTTCAGCAGCAATCTCCGCCCACTTCCTTCTGGCAGATGCCCTTTACAATCCTTCCTGATTAGCATCACCATGTCTGGGAGGAAGCTCATTGTGCTCTTCCCAGAGCAGCCCCAGTACCGCTCCCCTCTTAATCAACACCTGAATGTGAGTCCCTGGCCCAGAGAGCAGAAGGGATGTGCCTTGTCCAGTGGGGGGAAGTTGTTTGTAGTTTTGGCTTGAAACAGGCTTACTTTAAAAGTCACTTTGTTACATTTTTCTTTGTTGAAAATAAACTTGCAATTTTAAAACAAACATCTAGAACACTGATTCCATGCTCTAAACCATGAAGTTTAAATAGTTGCAGCCTAGCTTGCTCTTGATAACAGGTCATTTAGATTTTAGACATTAGATCTTAATGGTACAAATGTACAGTTTAAATGCAGGCTTTTGAAACAGTTACAGGCGGCCGCTGGTACTGTGCCCAGATTTTGACAGCTTTCACAAGCAGGCCAACTGGCTATGGATGTTTTTGTGACCAATTCAGCTTTCCAGGGTATCACAATTCCACAATGCTTTCTTGACTTCAGTAAAATGTGACACCCCGCAAGAAGATTGGATGTTTGTGGGTGTTTAGGACCAGCATTTTGTATTTTCAGCAACCAAGAAAAGATTTAATTGCAAGATTTCAGATTTCTTTCAGCAAGCACTGATTTTCATCTGTGCTCCATTTTCACATGTTGGGCAGCCCAAGGACATGTTTCAGAGGCGCGGTCTCCATTCCACCACTGACAACTGACAACATGCATGGTAGATTTGGCAGCCATCTTTTTGTGCTTGGTAGAGCGCAATTTCATTAGGTTTTGGCACGCATGGGGTTTTCACGGCCATTTTGATGATTCTGGTGCCACCAGCATAGAGTGATGCCTCAGGGCAGAGCAGAGTGGGTTAGAACATCCCACAAAGCCCTCCCCTCACGACTTGATGCTTGACCGCCCATCAAGGGGAAGTCGGGAGATTGGGATGTTCAGTTTTCCTTTCGGTCCAAGTGGAAACATTTTTTTTTTTGCTTCTTCCATCAGTGGTGGATCAACAGGTTCTCCTCGCCGTTTCCAGATGGAAGTGCATGGAGCGATTCCCCGAGCCCCTTGGGTCTTTCCTCTTGGTCCCCGAGTGGTCCTCCTTGGGCTTAGGATCCATGGTTTCAGTTCTAGGATGACAGAAAGAGCATATTTGTAGACATTTCCCCACCACTATTCATATAGTGGGGCAGACCCATACATTTGATAGATATATGACAATCTTTCCCACTTATACTTATTGCTAAATATAGCAGATGGAATGGTTTTTACAATCAGAATTTTCTAGGGAGCTGGAATGTCCTCCTCTGGGTTTCCACATGAATCCTCTAGTTGCTGCATAGTGTGCCAAGGATGGCAACACTTCAGCTGGTTGATGTGGACCCACTTATCTTCCCCCTCTGCCAAACTGCCTTTGGGGATACAGATTTTGTAGGCGACTGGTGAGATTCTGTCTACAATTTCAAAAGGTCCCCGCCAGCTAGGCAGAACTTTGTGCTGTTTGGCCTGGTTTCTTTGGAAATTGTACAAGTAGACCTGGTCTCCTACTTGGTATTCTTTTCTAGTCGTCTTAAGGTCATAGTGGATCTTCATACTGTCTGCAGATCGTTCTAGATTCCGATGAGCATATGCAAAAGCATGTTGAAGGTGTTTTCCAGATTTACAACATACTCATGAGTTGTGGAGGCATTTATTAAAGTCTGCTCTTGGGTTCTGTAGAGCAGATGCTGGGGAAGCACCATCCTTCGTCCAGTCATCAGCTCAAATGTTTTTAGTTGCAGAAGAAGGGGTAGATCTGATGGCCATCAGGACAAGAGGTAATCGAATGTCCCAACTTGGCCCAGAATTTGCCACAAACTTTTTTAATATGCTCACAATTGTCTTGGGGCATCTCTAAACTCCACCACTTGAGGCCAGCTGGTAGGTATTGTGTAGTTTCCTTTTGACCCCAAGTATCTCTCCCACATCTTTGTCATCACTTTGCTAGTGAAGTGACCACATCGGTCTGACTCGATCCTTTGGGGTAGTCCAAAACGCGAGAAGATGTGGTTGATCATCAGGGCAGCTGCTGTTTCTGGTTCAATAAAAAGTTTGCAACCAAACAAAAAAGCTTTCCTTGGCGACGGTTATGTAGTCAAACTGATCACACTTTTTTTATATAGGGGGTTGTCAGCATGAGTAATTGTCTAATCCATGTGTGGTTGCTACACAGAAGCAATCAAAAAACTTGAAAATAGATAAGAGTTATAATTTTACTCTAATGCGTCAATCACTTGTACTGAATTTATTTCGGTGAGTATTCTCATAACATGAAGATACGGAGCAAAATTCCATAAATTAATGATTTCAAAAAGTCAATTCTATAGTTCCATAATTCCATTTATTGTAGATTACACATGTTAACATCACATGCGAACATCCATTTATTTTTTTCAATTTTCCATATGCTATGTTCCAATTCCCAGTTTTTCTCTTAGTTTTTCTCTCATCACATGCGAACATCCATTTATTTTTTCAATTTTCCATATGCTATTTTCCAATTCCCAGTTTTACTCTCTACACGTGTTTCCCCATCGCTCTTTGCAATGGTTCTTCAGGAGAGTTTATCACAATCTTGATAACCTTTTTTGTTGAAAAAACAATAATAATAAAAAAGGAATAATAATTAACAAAAAGACCCTTGCCATTTGATTTGCGACTTCATGTTTTTCTTAACATTCTTGTTCATTTGATAATTGCTATTTAATACTCACCAAAAAAACCTTAACTTGTTCAATTACCCTTTATTTTGAGGTTACTTTTCATTCCAATCCTTATTTAAAGTATTTTTTTACTGTTTCAATATTGCAGACCTCTGCTGTCAATTTCTTTCAAGATCTATGGGGGATAGAGAAGGTCTTGTAGAAATTCAACAAATTATTTGGCTTTTGGAGTCCCTATTATTAAACCACTAATTCATATTCTTAAGCTATATGCAGATATCAAGATTTGACTAACTGCATGAGCTCGTGTAGTTTTAGTCCGGACAGGCATGCACTTAAAACAAAATGGCCGAGTGTACGTGATGACGTCATCGCGTCACGCGAAATAACGTGATGCGTGGCGTGATGACGTCTTTGCGACCCGCGCGAGCGCTATAAATAGAGAAACAGGTCACAGAGTAGCCGCGAAAGCATCCGGCGGCACTCTGCTATGGAACCTGTACAAAAAGGAGAATTTTGAAAGGAGAAACTACCAAGGTGAGGATTTCTTTGTCTGCATATAGCTTAAGAATATGAATTAGTGGTTAATAATAGGGACTCCAAAAGCCAAATAATTTGTTGAATTTCTACAAGACCTTCTCTATCCCCCATAGATCTTGAAAGAAATTGACAGAAGAGGTCTGCAATATTGAAACAGTAAAAAAATACTTTAAATAAGGATTGGAATGAAAAGTAACCTCAAAATAAAAGGTAATTGAACAAGAATAAGGTTTTTTTTGGTGAGTATTAAATAGCAATTATCAAATGAACAGGAATGTTAAGAAAAACATGAAGTCGCAAATTAAATGGCAAGGGTCTTTTTGTTAATTATTATTCCTTTTTTTATTATTATTGTTTTTTCAACAAAAAGGTTATCAAGATTGTGATAAACTCTCCTGAAGAACCATTGCAAAGAGCGATGGGGAAACACGTGTAGAGAGTAAAACTGGGAATTGGAAAATAGCATATGGAAAATTGAAAAAATAAATGGATGTTCGCATGTGATGAGAGAAAAACTGAGAGAAAAACTGGGAATTGGAAAATAGCATATAGAAAATTGAAAAAAATAAATGGATGTTCGCATGTGATGTTAACATGTGTAATCTAAAATAAATGGAATTATGGAACTATAGAATTGACTTTTTGAAATCATTAATTTATGGAATTTTGCTCTGTATCTTCATCTTATGAGATACAAGTGGTTGGCGCATTAGAGTAAAATTATAACTCTTATCTATTTTCAAGTTTTTTGACAGCTGCTGTTTCTGCCTTGCAATTTGGGGCTGGGAGACATTCCACCCATTTATTGAACAAGCATGTCACGGTCAACATGTACTTGTTCCCCCTAGAGGAGCGAATCACAGGCCCGATAAAATCGACTTGTAAATCTGACGAAGGCAGTGTCATCCCCCTCTTTTGGAGAGGCGCACAGTGTATGAGGGATGTTGGCTGAAATTGTGCACACACAAGACACCCCTTCAAATATTGGTCGAGGTCCTGCCCCATGTGTGGCCAGTATGCAACCTCTCTCAAGAATTCTAGTGTCGTATCAAACCCCCGATGACCGGCTGTGGCCGCATCATGGGTGTGACTTAGCACCAGGCTTCGTAATGAGGTAGGGACCACCCACTGGTCATGGCCAGCTATGGATCTCCTTAGCAACAAACCGTCTTGGATTCAGAACATTTTTGGACATTTCATCAACACTTTGAGGTCCTCTTTCCCTACGTAATCGGAATCCGTCAGGGGAAAGTTCTCAGGGTCCTCAATGTGTTGATAAAACTTACCAATTATTGGATCCTCTTTTTGAGCCGTGATCAAATCAGCATATGGGGTCTCCTTACTCCATTGTGCAGTTGAGAGTTCATTGTGAGCATTTGTCTGGGACCCAGTGATAGCAGTGACCTGGATTTCCCCCAACAGGGACTCGATCTCAAGTAGATCCCCTTGGATGGCTCCAGTTTTGGCCACCTGACCAGCTAGGTCATTTCCAGTTTTGTCTGGTCCCTCTACTTTAGAGTGACCCTTGATCTTTTTCCAGTAGATGGTCATCCCATTTGAGGTGACCAGATCATCAATATTTTGGATTAATTTCCCATGTTTCAATGGTTTGTTATTAGCACATAGCATGCCTCTGGTTTTCCAGTTAACTAGGTGCTCCACGAACGCGTTCTGTACATAATCCGAATCTGTGATTATGACCAGTTCGTGAAGTTGATGTTGGACAGCAGTGAGGATGGCTTGATGCACAGCCATCAACTCTGCCACTTGACCACTTCAGGGACCAATCTTGTACCCAGCGGAGGGTTCTGGGGCATCATTCACGCATGCATTCCCTATGCCGGACACAAGTTCTTTTCCCCCATTGTTGTCAACATGGTAGGAGCATCCATCCACATAGACAGGGGGCATTCCCTCACACTGGTCTTCTTCATAGACTTTGTGTGGGTAATTAAGGTATGCCTCCATGTTGTCCTTGATTTTATGACTTTCGTCCTTGAGTCAGTTTTCTCTGGCACAATCATGCAAGTCAGCCAGACCTTGCGCAAGGGGACTCTTCTTGTTTTGGCCATATATGACCTCCACAGGAAAGCCTTGCATTGACAGAATCCAGGAAGTAATTCAGCAATTACTCACATTTCCGGCCCGGATTCTGTCACTCTGAAGATATTGCAAAGGTTGGTGTGGAGTCTCCACTATGATGTGTTTCCCCTGGATGAACGGGTGGTAATTCTTCAATGCCCACACCGTTGCCAGGAGTGCCTTCTCACAATCATTGAATTTTTCCTCCACAGAGGATAAAGTTTTACTCGCATCGGAGATTACTTTATTGACATTGTCATGCTTTTGATATAATACTGCAGTCAAGCATGTATTTGAGAACCCTGTCTCCAAAAGGAACTCCTTGTTTTTGACAGGGTAAGCTAAGCAAGGCACTTGTGAGAGGCTTCTTTTGAGTTGTCTTACTGCCTCGGCTTGTTCTGGACCCCACACCCACTTGACCCCCCCCTTCAAAAGATGAATCAGGGGTTTGGTGATCTCTGCGTAGCCCTCAATGAACTTCCTTCTATAATTAGTCAGTCCAAGGAGGCTCCTTAGTTCCCGCAGAGTTGTGGGGTCTTTCAATTTCTGGAGGGCTTACACTTTCTTTTCCTGGGTACAGAGACCCTGAGGAGTAATCTCATGCCCCAAGAAATTTACACGGGTTCTACACCACTGTGCTTTTTGAAAGGAAAGTTTGCTCCGGCAGCCCTCAACTGTGTCAGAACATAACGGATCTCCGCTATGTGTTCGTCCACAGTTGAGCTTTTGATGAGGACATCATCTACATAAGCCAGGTTACCCCTTTCACCCAGGTCGGGCATGGCTTTATGTAGAAAAATGTTGAACTCATTGCCGGAGTTGATGTATCCGAAGGGAGTCCGGGTCCATGTTTACTGCTGCCCCCCGAAAGGTGAAAGCCAGCTTGTATTGGTCCTCCCTACTGACAGGTACAGTCCAGTACCCATTGGTCAGGTCTATTGCAGTGAATACATGTGACCCCTGGATCTGGTCCAGCCCTTGGTCAAGGTAGGGAAGAGGCCATCGGGAAGTATCGACCCATTTGTTGAGCTCCCTAAGGTCGGCACAGAGTCTCCACTGGCCGTTTGGCTTCAAAATCCCCAGCACCAGATTATTGAAGGTGCTGTGGACTGGACGAATTATCCCACGGGACTCAAGGTTCTTAATTATTTCAGAAAGAGACTCCATTGATGCGAGAGGCAAGCAATATTGCTTCACAAACACTGGAGTCATGCCAGGGTCGATGGGAATTGTTGTTGTGCGGATGTTGGTGCGACCAACAGTCATATGAGTCCACAGCAAAGAGATCTTGAAAATCTAGGAAAACTTGTTTCAATTGTTGCCTTTGCTCCAGAGTCTCACAGGCATCAGCTAGGTTGACTCTCTCTTCAACCATCTGCCTGAAGCCTGGAAAGACTTCTGTTTTTGCTATCTCAGCGGGCTCCTCCAGCTGGGTGGAGAAGTCCCTGGTCAAAGTGCTGATTTGGACTGGTGGCTTCAGGTGTGAAGGCAGTCCTCGTGGACTTCGAATATCACCTCATCCCTCCTGAAGTCACAGGTCACATCTTCCTTACCATAAGGGCAGGAAGTGTACACCAGGAAATTCCTCCCATGTCGGGTGAAGATCCTGTCTGGTGTTGTGTCGTCTTCACTATCACTGTCAAAACAGTCCTTGGGTATTGGTCCTAACAGTTTATTACCTAAATCTATGAAAAAATGTCGGTCATCAACCACTGTTACAATAATGATGCCTGCGGCCAGAGTGATACTCTTTAAGTCGCTGTTATCCACCTCTATTGGAATGGTGTTGTGTTCTATATTGACTCGTGGTGTTGGGTTTACCCCCAACCCTTGCTGTTGGAAATGGGCATTAAGCTGAATATAGGTGTCAGGGTTTTTCAGTTTCTGTCCTCTTTTAACTTTCACTTCCACTGAGAATTGTCGGGTCTGTTCTGGGATGGTGACTTCCTCTCCAATCTGAATTTCAACTGCATAAGGCAGCAGTTGAGCTAATCTAAATGCTTTCTCTGGGTCATCAAAGTCCATGGGATTACCCGCTAATCGGGACCAAGCTTTGAAGTTTATTAGGTCCAAACTAATGGCAAAGCAATTGAGAATGTCACTGCCTAAGTAAAATGTGGCATGGACATCTCGCACGACCCAACAATTATGGACTATGCTCTTGTTGCCTATGGAAATTCTAAGCATACACTTGCTAGGCAGGAGATGTTTGGAATCGGGTGTTTCCAGATCCATTTCCCATTTGTCTATCAGTTTAACTGTAGGAATGGCTGGATATTTTGGGAGTTTGCGGAACATGGCCTCACTGATGAAGCTCTAACCATTGTTCATACACACTCGGGCGAGAACAGAATCCTTCTTGGCTAGAGCATCTTCCACCCACCTGGCATGCTCTAACTGTTTTCTGTGGTCTTTTTGGAGTTCACCCAGTCCCTGAAGGGCCAAGTGATTTTCTTCTATTTTGGCTTTTAGATAACTGACCTCCTGGCCTAAGGTGTCCCTTTCCTGAATAAGAGTACCCCTCTGTGCAGCCAGGTTGTCCCTTTGTTTTTGAATTGTAGCAGCTTTCTGGGGCTCTTCATCAAATTCTGACTGGGTGTTAAGGTCTTTGAGGATTAATTCTTTTTTTTCTTCTTTTTCTTGGTCTAGGTGGTTTTGCAGGGTGACTATCTGCTCTGCACATACTCCGTTGTAGTTCAGTTGCTGCTCCAGCTTTTGTTGTCTCCACAGTAGGGAGTCTAAACTTTCTTGGCACTCTTTCGGCAGCACCAGTACTTTGGTATCCTGCTCTACCTTCTCCTGCTGCAGGATATCCAGATCTCCTTTTATTTTTACCAGGTACTGCCTGGTTTCACTTTCTGATTCTAGGCTCTTTTGTAGCCTTTGCTCTGCAGAGTCCAGATCAGTTTGGGCTTTTTCTAGTGATTGCATATGCCTATTTGCTAAATCTAGTTTTTCGGCATATTTTTTTTGTATTGGTCCAATATGGAGGTACAGATGTGCCGCTATTTTGGCAATTTTACTTTGCTCTTCTTTTCTTTAGGGGCCATGTACAGTTAACTCAGTGCAATGTATAATGGACCCTGATCCTGCCATGTGTCTAATCCTGTGGCAGTGGCTTGTTCTTTAATTTATTGCAACCAAACCCTCTGATCCTGTTCTGTCCATTCACCCCTGACAAATAATTTGTGCAGTAGGTGTTCCCTTGCCATATTAATTTCTACTAAAGTCGCCATTCCGAAAATATTAATTTCCTTTCTGACTTACAGAAGTTATTTTATTTTTGCAAACAGACCAAATTCCTTAGAGTGTTTCTATTGAGGGGTGCTTTTCACAGTGTAGCACAGTGTGGTAGCCCAACAGGGGTTATGTACCCCATCAGTTAGCACGCTGTATTAAGCTGTCACAAATGGTATGTCTAATTCAGAAATCCCGACACGAGCCCCCAATCTTGTAAGTGATTTCAATCCGACACTTCACCTAAGTCAATGCCTAGCGTGTGATGCACAACTGAAACCCTTAATTATTTATTTGTGTCTATAGGTTCTTTTATTCTGAACGATGTACCACTTATATCACGCCCCTCTCTTTTAAACCCCCGGTCACACTGAACCAGGAATCAGGCTGGTTTGCAAAGTTAAAATATTTATTTATATACACAATATAATCACACAATTTTTAATGGGGATACAATAATCACCAATGGGGTGATGTCACACTAAACAACTAAACAATCTCTTTAATCATAAGGAGTAATAATGAGCAACAATAATGCAGCACAGAAATAATACTTTAAATCAAATAGCAGTGTGGTTACTATTTCCCCTCTGCACACCCCTAAGTCCCCCAATATGCAATGTAGAGTGATAGGAGGAGAGAGAACAGGTTTCAGAAATGCAGAATTCAAGCAAATATATAAATCCCAATTTCCCCCCAGCAAACACAAGAGAGAAACATAACTAATTGGCAAACTGTCAAAATTGGTTTGAGAGTTGGCTTTGAATGGAAGGGGTAAAACACTAAAAATGGGATTAAATCACTGAAATGGTTTAAATTCTGATGGGAGCCGCTTTATATGGTTGCAGACAAACACTAGCAATGATTTGAGAGTAATAAGCAATGAGAAAAACGTAATTTTGAGGTTGGGTGCAATGAAAAGCTATTTTACACGTTATAGATTTTGCCAAAACGAAAAATTTGTGGCAAACATTTCCGTGCGCGGTAATCACGATCGCAGAAGAATTATAAGGATTTGGGATGTGGTTTCGGGTTCTCTAGAAAGCTTAGGATGCTACAAGCATACACTTAAATTTTGTTTCTAGCATGAAAATTGAAGAAGTTATGAACGTTTTTGTGGAGGTCGTTTTTCTCAGATAGAAGCAAATTGTAAAACAAAGATGCGTTTTTAAAAAGACAAACAGGATTCCTTTATACTAGGGATGGACTATGAAGAAGCAAACTACACGACAGCACAGCCACCAGCCCAGGACGTCTCTGGATCAGGTTTTTGCCTGCCGAGATGCTCGCCTTCTTCAGAAAAATATATATCAGCGCAAAGATTGGTTTAACACTACCAGTACAGAAACAATAATAGGGATGAGATAGAGAGTTCAGGCAGTTCAAAAATATTCTAACAATGCAGTTATGGACATCATAGAGGATGGGTTTGGCTAGGGATGACTATGGACAGTACATAGGCTAGTGACAGTCCTATACTAAGGATACTCACTATATAGGTTTGGACAGAGCCGTCAGGGATTCAGGTCAGTCAAGATTTCTGGACAGGAATTCTGCTGGGCACACCGGACTGGACAGCAAGGTGCTCTGGTCTGCAATCAGCAAGGTGCTCTGGTCACCGCACAGTAGGACTGGACTGGATCTGCAAAGTCTCTCTGGTCACAGCTATCTGGTCACAGCACGGCTCTACTGGGTTGGGTCTTTGGATTCTGGCAATACTTCTTAGCAGGAAAGCAGTACAGCACAGCCAGGCTGTTCTTTGGTTCCCCTTAGATGTCTGGGGTAAATTCTGGTTTCTGGAATTTTCAAGGCCTAGCTGAGAGGGGTTCAGCTATGGAAATGGGCCTTTCTGCTTGCCAAGTTTCTGGAGTCTGGAGTTTGGAATATGGATAGTTCTCTTGCAAAGTGCTCTGCCAGCAATCAGTTGGTGGGTGAATGTGTGTGTGTTCTTCTAAGTCCTCAGCTGTCTCTATTTATGCATTTGATAAAGGGGTGTGTATGCTGGATTATCCTAAGCACGCCCCCTAGGTTGGCTATAGGCTAGAATCTGCTCTCTCCCTTGATTGGAGGAGAAAACAGTGTGTAACCATGATGGTGTGGTTTTATGAGGCAGGGAATCCTCCCCTTGGGTTTTGAACATGAAATCTACTTTTCATATAATACATATTGACAATTTTACAAACTTGATAATAACAGCATATCTAGATCACATATTTTGAGGAGCAAATGCTCTTCCAATCCCCTTCATTGTAGGATCTTGGGTCTGGATTTGACAGAATTTCGCACTTTTTGTCTGGGACATAATCTCTAGTTTGTCCAAAATTGGTGCACATGTGCGCATTGGATATGGGCATAAGCAGGTGAAGTTTCATGCTTCTGACATCAATACATTTGGTATAAAACCACAATTCCTACAGTTATGTCCCAGAATATAGCACAGAATTCTGGCTCCTCTTAAAATGTGCAGCAAAAATTTAGGTTTAGAAGTCTGGGGTTTATATATATATTTTTACAATTGTCCACAGTAAATTATCAGTCTTAGTAGAAATCTGCTTTTTATCCATTGTGAATCAACAAAATTGTCTGTCCCCGCCTCCTTTTCCTTCTTGCAGCTTCAGCAGCAATCCCCACCCACTTCCTTCTGGCAGATGCCCTTTACAATCCTTCCTGATTAGCATCTCCATGTCTGGAAGGAAGCCCATTGTGCTCTTCCCAGAGCAGCCCCAGTGCCCCTCCCCTCTTACTCAATACCTGAAAGTGAGTTCCTGGCCCAGCGAACAGAAGGGATGTGCCTTGTCCAGTGGGGGGAAGTTGTTTGTAGTTTTGGCTTGAATCAGGCTTACTTTAAAAGTCAGTTTGTTACATTTTTCTTTGTTGAAAATAAACTTGCAATTTTAAAACAAACATCTAAAACACTGATTCCAGGCTTAAAACCATGAAGTTTAAATAGGTGCAACCTAGTTTGCTCTTGATAACAGGTCACTTAGATTTTAGACCTTAATGAAACAAATTTACAGTTTAAATGCAGGCTTTTGAAACAGTCACAGGCGGCCGCTGGTACTTTGCCTAGATTTTGACAGCTTTCACAGGCAGGCAAACTGGCTGTGGATGTTTTTGTGACCAATTCAGCTTTCCAGGATATTGCAATTACACAATGCTTTCTTGACTTCAGTAAAATGTGACACCCCGCTAGAAGATTGGATGTTTGCTGGTGTTTAGGACCAGCATTTTGTATTTTCAGCAACCAAGAAAAGATTTAATTGCAAGATTTCGGAATTCTTTCAGCAAGCACTGCTTTTCATCTGTGCTCCATTTTTACATGTTGGGCAGCCCAAATGGCATGTTTCAGAGGTGCGGTTTCCATTCCACCGCTGACAACATGCATGGTAGATTTGGCAGCCATCTTTTTGTGCTTGGTAGAGCGCAATTTCCTTAGGTTTTGGCGCGCATGGGGTTTTTGTGGCCATTTTGATGATTCTGGTGCCACCAGCACACAGTGATGCCGCAGGGCAGAGCAGAGTGGGTTAAAACATCCCACACAGCAGTTTAAATGAGTCGAATGACATTGACACTGATTTAACTTTGTGGGATGAAGGTGACTTTGAAGTATCCAGTCACATTTCCATCCAGGTCGGGGACTAGTGGTCCAAGTGATGGGGTTGGTCCTGTAATTTTGGAATCTGGAGAGTCTACAGTTGGGGTCGTAAATCCAGACTCATCAGAGGGAGGATTGCAATGTCAGCCTGACAGTGCGATTCGCAAGCCAACTCATTTAATTGAGCAAATGTAATATTTACTGTGTTTAAATATGAATTTAGATAATAAGTAAGGGGGGGTTGTTGTGTAGTAGAGACAATGTAATCTATGGGTAGGTAGAATATAGAATGTAGAATTTAGAATATGGAATGAGGGGTAACTCTAGAACTAGGATGGAATGACAGTTGATTTTGGTGAATAAAAGAGTTAACATGATATGATCTGGTGTCTTCAATATTGGTATCACATTGCAACATAACATTGTCCTGAGAGCCAATCCTGTGTATGCTTTTGGTTACTATTCAACAAGTGACTACAGAGTGTTTGTGCTGGTCTTGGAAGCAAGACCACGCAAAGCAACCGGGTTTCGAATCCTGGACCCGCGCTCAGAAACCAATCTCCGGTATTAAGCGCGTTATAAAAAAACAATTAAAATAAAATAAATGCATACATTTTGTGGAGTAGACGATTAAGCCTGGAACATTGTTGTGTCCCAAAGTATCCCTTAAAAGATTCCATTGTATGCCTGCAAGCTGTGGACATACACCACAATCAGGTATACAAACAAAGTTATATCACCAGTATGATTTTGCCAAAGATTGTTCCATTCACAGACATGAATCCATGAAATGACTTTCCACTTTTTGGCATTCAGTGTCTGTGAGGGCACAGCCAATCGGCCACCACATTAGGTTGGTGAATTCCATGATATATGAGTCCCATCCTGTGTATGCTACTGTTTATAGAATTGCCATCATATACTGGATAAGAGGGAGGAGATGTCATCTAAAGGTTTATTGGTGGGTTGGAACAGAGCAGGAGGAGCCTCTGTGGATGATGGCACTACGCATATGCTCAATATTGACTATTCAGCGGAGCGGAGTGGGCATCAGTGCAGGCTGTTCCGCTGTTCCCAGCTGGGACCGGCTGGAGGTGTGGGAGAGTCGTTGTAGAGTCCCGGAAAAGCACCAGATGTGAATAACTGCCAATGTGCCATGGCTGCAGGTAGCACCCTCAGACAAAAGAGCTGGATTTTATTTACTTTAAGCATACTACAAACAGCCTGGTAAAACGGAAACTGGTTACTTGTGTGACCATTTATTCTGCGCTCTTAGTTGTGTCACCTACAATCTGAGGAGCAAAAGCATGGACCTTAGCCACCTGGGGGAATCAACCAATACTCCCTCGAACCAGTGGAGTAACTTTTCTGAAAAAGTTGGGGGGGACATAACATATGAATAAAAGTTGCCCCAGCCAAATGAATGGGGACACAATGGTGTGCCATGAAAGTTAGGGGGGGACAAACACCTCTGCCCCCCCTAAAATTACACCCATGCCTCGAACTTGGCTCCTTCAGGGCCGACTCATGCTTATGTGTTCAACACAGAGAATGGCCTTTGGGGGAGTTTTTCCTCCTGGCGTGATTGCCTCGGTCTAAATGGCTTTCCATTGTCGCAGAACGATCAATGACCTTTTCTCTGAGAAGGCGGCCATCAAGTTGGAATGACCAGCAAACACAGGTTCTCCATCGGACCCAGAACTCCTGAAGGCTATAGGAAGTGGGCCTGAGGTGGCCCAAAAGAGGGCTGTTGAACCCAATGAGACCTCAGCGGAGTTGCAGAGGGTGGAGAACGGTAAGCAGGGCTTTGCCATAGTGACCACCTCAGGCTTCACCTTGTCTAATATGCTGCCAATCTTTAAAGACCAACTGGAGGTTTCCCTTTCAGACTCCCTGGCTTCTCCCTCTCCCCGGAGTCTCAGAACTTCCGTAACTGCTCCTATGGAGTCGAGGCAAATGTCTAATTTAGGACCGTCTTGCATAGCGACTTTAAATGTTGGCTAACGTCAATAGTGAATCTGTATGGCAATGTTCGTGCAGAAGTAAAACATCACACTATCCTGCTTGAGGGGGTTTTAGTTCCCCTGGACTCATTCATATCAGGGGATGTCTCTAGAACTCCTGAGCAATCAAATGATGTCTGATTTGGAATTGGCCGCTGTACCGACCCGCAACCTTAAGTAATTCTTGTAGAATCTCATGGGGGTCTAAGAGGGGAAATTCATGTGGAAAGTGGGCGAGACTATTAGAGATCTATCTGAGTTACTCGGTGACACTACACGCAGTGTGGCACAGGGGAAAATAGAACATGAAAAGAAAACTAAAAATCAGAAGAAGGTGAATTATAATCGGAAGACATCTGGAAAGTCCTGTGATCCTTACGAGCAGTGGAGGAGAGTCTGACCCCAGCAGAGATGTAATTTCACCAAAATGCGTGGAGTAGCGGAAGTGACATCACAGAACCCTTGATCTCTGATGACATCACAGGAAGTGATGGCACACGACCTTTCACCCCTTGACAAAACAGGATTTGGCTTCAAATAGCATTGTTCCTCAGGACACCAAGAAAAATATGGTTACGATATCACTGAAAATATGATATATATTTCATACACGAATGGATCACCACATATAGCATGAATATTAGTGTGTATTGGCCTGTATTACTAAATTACTGTGAATGTAAGCAGACATCCAAGCCCCAAGTTAATGGGAAATTCACAGCAAGGTGGGAGATGGATATCCCAGAGGAGGCCCTTGTAGGCACATGCTGCACTGAGTTGGAGGAAACCATTGGGTATTGGCTCACACCTGCAACTGGGGGAAGAGAGTGTTGACCTGAATTCTCTGCGCAGACTTTGATGCACTCCCACTGCAGAACCACAGCGTGTATGGGCATGACCCGAACTGAGGCAGAAAGCTGGAGCAGTTAGACAAGCACCTTGCAAGGTCTACACACATACACCAAAGACGTATTATACTGAAAAGGTACTCCTTCTGAGCGTGGCCACTGTGTGACAGCATAGGGGGCACCAGCCCAGGGCATGGATTAACTAACGCCAAGGCATTGGTGCGCAGCTAGCAGTGGCACCTGGGAAGGAGGGATTGATGTAGGAGAGGTGGAGAAGAAAATGTACCTGGAGGTAGAAAAATTAAGATGTGAAAGACCTAAGAGGTTTGAGAGAGGAGAGGGAGAAGGAGAAACCCACTGGGGGTCAGACTCCAATATACCAGGTTAGCAGATTATCAGATTCCAAAAGACACAATGAGTACAGCATAGCCAGTTAATATTAGCCCCAGCCAGCCGCGGCCAGCCAACTAGCAGAGCAAACCAAGCTACACACAGTTAGCATGAGTCCATTAATGCCAGCTGGCACTCCAGGGGGGGGCTGATTTTATTCAAGCTCGGCAAGGACTGATTTAAACATGTCTAATTTGTACTGCCGAGCCTCATCCGATTATGCTAAATTAGCACTGCATGGCATTTTCCATTTTTCCCAGTTAGCACTCTCTTGATTTAATTCTGTTCAGCATTGTCATACCTGGTTGCATTCTGCCCAGTTACCACTTCAAGGCTTTATACTAATATGTCCAACTAGCACTGTATTGCTGATTCCTTTATGCCCAGACAGAAGCAAGACCTGATTCCATTATGCTCAGCGAGCACCTCAAAGCCTGGTTTCATTCCAAGATTCCCAGTTAAAAATGTGATCCTTGATTCCATTGTGCCATTTACCAATGAAAGAACTGACTCAATTATGCCCATTTGGGACTTTGAGGCACGATTCAGTGGTTCTGAGTTGTCACTGAAATCTCTGATTTCATTACATCAGTTCATACTGCAAAGCCCGAATTAATGCATTATGCTGAGTTAGCTGTCCTTTGATATATATGGTTTCCATAATAGTTATTTTAAGAATTTAAGACCTATTTCCATTATGTCTAGTGGCCACTGCATGGCCCAATTCACTTATGCCCAGATAGTCACAAGTTATGATACCATTATGTTCTCTTAGTACTCCAATTTTTCTGACTGCCCCACCTTCAGACACTTCACAATATGACATGAAAAATAAGTATTGTGCTTCCTTCTCTTGTTCCCAGATAACTACCTTTCCTGCTCTACAAGTTGATGGCAGACATTCCTTTCTTCCCTCCTGTAAGAGCCGTCCCATCACTATACAACTGCTCAACAACAGGACAATTCGCACCTTACTACAACACACTGTTGTGGACAGCTTGATACCAGGACAGCAGCAATTCAGGCCCATGTGCAACCTTATATTAAAAGTACAGTTTCCACCCACACACTGACTATGACGTCAGATAGCACAGCAAGTAGAGCGCTTTCTAAAATCGGCAATATCAAACTCAGCCTTTCATTCCTGAAATGAGCCCCACTCACCGTGGGTAGTAATGCCTGAGGCTTCGTAGCGCTATATAGATGTGAATTATTATTATGATGATAAAATTAACGGATGAAAAAGAAATGGATAAAACAGTATTCCCCCCTAATTTACACCAAAATCCTATTTCCTTTTATATGCACTTCACTCGGTTTACGATTTAGAGAACTGTGTCTGCAGGGCAGCTGCATTGTACATCCTTAATGTATACCAACCTTTAGCTTAATTAAAAAATACTGTCAGATGCAATTGATATAAACGGATGAGAAATAAATAAAACATTACTATTTATTTGTTCACCACATTTGCATTTCGTTTCTATGCACCATAAAAAACAAATATTTCTTCATTCTTGTGCTCACTTGTACTCAAAATGTTCTTTCCTAGAAATGAAGGGCCTGCTTCTGCTTCTGCCTGACGAAGAGACCCATGTGGTCTTGAAAGCTACTAGGCAAACATGTGGAGTTATCTTTATAAATGTATAATTGCTGCAAATCCTCTGTTGATTTTGTTTTTTTGCATTTTAAAAAACAACAACCTGAACTGTTTCCTCTTTGAAAGCTGCTTCCGTGGCCCTGGATGCGGCATGCAAAGGTTAAGGAACAGCTTTCCTGCATCCCACTCCAAAACACCAGCACTATTAAGAGGTTTGCCCCAGCAGAGGAGCTAGGTGGATTTGCGCTTCCCCACGCTTTGCACACTTCCACACCCTGGCTGCATTTCAGAGCAGGACCAGAGTAGCGGACGGGGGAACGAGAGAGAAGAGACACTGAAGCATTGATCCAGCCACCGCACCCTCTCATTACTGGTTTCTCTGATTTTCAGTTTTATGGGAACTGTGAGCATAATTGAAACATAGGCACAGAGATTTTAAGAGGTGCCGGATTCCTGTTCCTTTTAACCATGACACTAGTAAAGAAGCTGTGATGCCTACTGCCATGGTGACATCACTATGCAGAACTTCCAGCTTATCCAAGTCTTCAGACCCGTGCGAGATGCAGGACACAAAGAGCGATTCTCTCCTTCGGGACAGCTGTCCTCACCACCGCTTCCCACTGTGCATTCTCTGCATCTCCTGGGCACCAGGACCTCAGCCACATTCTCTGCATGGCGTCCCGCTATTGGCAAAGTTTAGGTGCCCACCTCAGCTTTCTCCTGCTGCTTCTGATGCGCTTGCTGCTCTGCAGCCTGCACCTGAAGGCCCTTAAAATATTTAAAGGGACCGCTAAGGTGTGGGTTATAACAATAAATAGACTGCAAATTGGAGTCTGGTAATTCAGGAACCTTCTTCCGCATCATGGTACTAGGAGTATTATGGGACTTGAAGTCCATAATGTTCCTAGTAATTTCAATACCGTTTAATCCACTTTGTTTAGGGGTTTTATGCTGCATAAATGTAAAGGAAGATTGTAAGGTAATTAACAGTTCTCTCTTTAGGTTTATAACTTGAAAACCATGGAGAATCAGTGCTACTTAAATTAGTAGCATTAGATCCCTGACTCTGATATATATAATTTTTACATAGAAGGTTTATATACTTGGTACCCTGGGTATGTCTGGGAGGGGAGGCCCAACGGTGACAACATGCATTAAATATTCAGGCATTAACAAAACCTCATCCTCAGAAGCGGATGAATACCGCTTCTCGCCTAATCACCGCATTCCTTTGACAAACTTCTCCAATGATATCCTTCCCCTGATACCTCTGCAGGGTTCGGATATGTTTGATTCTGCCTTTCCCTGGCCACATGGGAGAAGGCATTAGGCTGGGATTCTGGGATGACTCAGCAGGATTCATCACATTTGATATTACAAATTGGAGAAAACAGGTTTTGTCACATCCATATTATCTAAAAACGTTTGCACTAGGCTATACATTGATCAGATTGTTTTTGTACTATGTTTGCTGCATAACATAAAACAAAAGTTGCTGAACTCAAAAGTTGAATTCAGATAGTGGTGGTTGTCGGATGCGGCTGTCTCTGTGTTTGTACAACGAGTCAGTGCAGCTTGATGACCGAGTGACGCTGCAAGAAAACGTGCAAGGTTCTTTCCTTTAAGCAGATTGGAAGCGAAGTGAATTGAGTGGGAGCATGTTGCAGGGCGGACGCACGGTCTATGGCGTTCTAGGAGATGTGCTCTTGGAACTGCAGCCCGATAAGAGTGGCAAGCCAGGCCGTGCAAACCAGCGGACGGACCCGGAGGTGAAGCGAGCGGAATTAAGCCTTGGTGTGTTCCTCCGACCGGGACTGTATCTCGAAACCCCTTCCATTCCTGTTGCCTGCTGTGATGGTATGGAAGCAGGGACTGTCTATCTCTGCCATCAGCCAATGCTTTTATGAATGTAGGCCCTTGTAGACAGAGCCGGAGTGACAGTACTTTGGTGCTTCTGCTAATTTTTATATTCAGTATTACCACTATTCTGCAAGTTATACATACCCACATTTAAACTGCACCTACTGGAGGCGTAATCTGATTGGTGATTGTGATTACCTCCGCAGTGGGTGTAGGACAGACGAAAAACTAGGGTGTGAAGGTGTGTTATACTTACCTCTACTGGTCCCCTGATTGGGAATGCAGGCTCCTTAAAGCCTTTGAGCAATCTGGTATCTGAATTACAGTAAATAACACCTTGCACAGGTTGATCATTCCTTGTGTCGCTCCCTAAAGCTGTCGAATCTGTGTAGAAGGTTTGTAAATGTGTGTTCTGCCTTGGGAGAAGAGATGCCTGGAAAGGTTCCTTATAAACAGCGCGCATATAACTTGCGCAAGTCTAAGAACAAGCAAACAAACACACCATACTGATAGAAAAGATCTGCACTATCAAGCTCCCCTATCACAGCAGATAGCCAAAACGAAAATGGCACTCAAGGTGACAGGGGAGTAAACACTCCCCAAATTCCCAAAGGCCAAATTTCCAAATTATTTATATCTAAAAGTGTGAAAACCACTAGAATAACAACAGACCCTCAAAATGAGGCTATAAGATTAAACAAGTCCACAGGAGTGGGTGTTCCTGTGGCCTCAATTGACTCCACGTTTGGGGATATAGATAATAATTCATTACGACGGCTTTGCTATCAAATGTGCTCAGGAGGGGTGATTGGAGGTCCAGGGGAAGCCGGACCCAGAGTGCTACTGAACTCCACGGCAGAAGATGTCCAGAACGGCAGTGCCTCCCCGCCTCCTCTTTTGGCGCCTGTTATCCCGGTTGCCCTACCTTCGGAGCCTGCCTTTCAATTTATGAGAAATAACCTGTCACCGTCATCGCGTGATGTTGCTATCGATAGAGATAGGTGTGACAGGTTATCTACTACACCAATACTGTTTGCTACTCATCCTAATATGAGTGATGGATTAATTGAAGGAGTTGAGCAGGCCCTCTATGAAGCGAGGGCACCGGGTCACCTTGTTAACCCACCTTGAAGCGGGGGTTTCTTGGGATGTGTTGAATTTTGCCGTAAAGATCTGTCTCAAGTTATGTGGGAGTACTCGCAACAAAATCATGAAACAGGCGGAGCAAATTTCTTTTGTATGGAGTGCTTGAAGTTAACCGAAGGAGGAAGTTGTTTGGGCCCTCAGGAAGGGTCTATGGCAGTGGTCGTCAAAGTTTTTATTCCAAGGCCCCCCTGAGCAAACAATAAATTGTTCGGGTCCCCCCTGCCCCGCCCCTCTGTGTTGGTGTTATTTTATTTTTTATAGAGATAGCTGCGAAATGTGTGATGTCCATACACGAGCACACTGGATTGTTTTCAGTGGCGGCTGGTGAGTTTGAAAGCTGGTGGGGCGTACATTTTCCAGGGGGAAATTTTGAGCAAGCGTGCGCAGTGCACAAGCCCGCACCACCCAAGGAGGGAGCGAGGGTTCTCCCCTGCAAAATGTTTGGGAAAATGGCCTCCAAAATGTGCACCGAAATATGACAAAAGCATTAGCTTTCACATACTAATGGTGGTACATTATTCTTACGTGTGCAAGTGTGATGGTGTATTTTACAGCAGCTTGTATTGAGAATAGCTGGTACTATGGTGTATGTATAAAGAAATTCATTATATAGTCAGTAATGATGGAAACATATATATTTGTCGTGCTGTTGCTGGCATTCACATGCGTTCATCCGCTTACTAAGGTAGAAACTAAGCTAAAATATGACTTTAGTTTTTGAACACTTAATTAATGCAACATTCGTCCTAACTCGTTCTGGGGCTTTAAATGTGCCATTTGCGGAGCTCACATTACAACATTCATTTGCTTCAGCCCTTCAGGCACCCGATTTATAAGCAGTCTGCGTGTCCTTTGCTGAAGTCCTGTTAAAAACAGCATTGGCAAAGCCACTGAGGTCCTGTTCAAACACAAGTTGTGCCTCGTGCTCTAGTGTCTCCCACTGCCCTTCACCCGCTCCACACTGCGCAACCTATTGATCTCACGTGACAACAGAAACACACAGATGTGCAGAGGCCGGTTTTGTCAACGTGGCCTCTGCTCCTGGACTATGTGCAGCGCAGGGTGCATTCCTGGAGCATGCATTTATTTTGTACCTGTCTGAATAAATAACGAATCATGTTGTTTTGCCCCTGAATGTTAGAGAAACTGGAAACCCAGGCCGACGATTTACTAACAAAAGAGTTGCATGAGAATTGGGAAATCCCGTACAACCCCAGCACACACGTTGCTGCTGCATGAGTCCAGCCGGAGCCAGGGCCCCGGCCTCTGTGCCTCCGCTCTGCTCACCTTCCAGGCACTGAAGTGCCAGCAAACAGCAGTCACCGCCCCACCAGCATGCGGGTGTACAGGGTGGGCCACCAGCCCCAGTAACAAAAAGGACCCAGACTTCTGGGTGCCCAAACTGCCAGAAGGTGACAGCAGGCAGTCCCTGCCCCTGGCACCCCCACACCAAAGACCCCGCTCCCATCCGAATGGACTCAGCAATAAAGGTACAAACTAACTGCTTCTGGGAGCAGGACGGCGCAGAGCCACCATCAGTGGAGGCACAGGTCTGCTGAATACTGTAGCGATGGGGGGAGAACAGTAAGCACATTGGCTTAAATAACGGTGCCACAGAAATGTAAGCTGTCTGGCCAGACCACGTGGTGTGTAAACATAGAAAACCATATATGTACATCAAGTGATGTATAAACACGGTAAACCACATAGGTACAACAGGCCAAACTAAAACAAATATACATTCAGGCCAAACCAAGCAATATGTAGGTCAAACTAAATGATGCATGTACAAGCCAAACTAACTGATGTGTATGCACATGACTGTTCCAGGTAGATGTTTAATATCAGAGATGTGTGCCCGCCTCTATCCCCCCCTGCTTCAGCCCGACCATGTGAGCCGCCCCTGCCCATTTCTTCCAATCTAAACCGCTGGTCTATGGTGACATCACCAAATGAAGATCCTATCATAGTACCCTCTCAGAGCATTCGCCCAGACAAAGACCCGTTGGAAGCTTCCATCCAGTCCCCGACAAATTACCTTACACATAAACAACTGAGAGCCCGGAATAAACAGACAAAGAACAACACATCTGGGAGTAATGAAGAAGGGACAAAAGAGCTGTCGGATGCAGATTCACTATCAGCCTCCATCACTCCAGTGAATAAGAGCTTACAGAAATGGTCTAAGCATACGCGTAAACGTGCAGCAAGACGCAGGAAGCGTACTTCATTGGGACACGGAACATTGACCAGCTGGCTTATAGCGGAACAAGCTGAAGTGGAACTTCTTTCGCAATCAATACCTTCACCAGGCCCCTGCGGAAATGGGGTCACAAATTATTTGCCTCCCAGACCTACATCTACAAACGAAGAGAGAGGGATTATTCAAGGTGGGAATGAGAGGGCCCCCTCTGTGGGTTTGACTGAACATGCAACGCCCTCTTAAAAATCACCTAGCAGGGTCTCAGTTCCTCTGGATTTACGGAAAGTATCAATTGCCCACGACAAGATTACACAGAGGCGTCACATAAACAGAAATTAACTGCTCACACTTTGTACCAAAGTCCCCGCTGTAAGGATTCTTAGCTCAGTGGATTTCGACTTTGTGGAGCCATAGAAAGGAGTATCTCACGGTGAAGTTGCAATCCATTGTAGCCTTCCGGTAACTGCAGAACTGATACATGAACATGCTGACTCTCTGTCATTTCTGGGATATTCTTTGGACAAACCTTTTACCTTAGGCAGTAATACAGTTGACTGTAAGTGTATGCAGGATCAAAATAACCATCCCAAATCATGTGCGATAAATGGAAATAAAACTGAGGAGGTTACGTTTAATAATGCTCATGGAAGGCATTGGTTGAAAGCCATGTTTGCGGGTAGTGAACATTAGGATCGATGATCCCTAGCCATGTTGATGTGGAATACAAGGGGTCATTCTCATTTTATTCATGCTGGCCCTTCCTTAAAGTCGCTGGATGACCAATATGTTGTTATGCTCCAAAAAACTTGGATGGTTGACCAATTCTTGCTTGTTGGGTTTAAGATATATCAAATTGTGGCAGAAAAGGGCCTGACAGTACGTCCTTTTGGGGGGTTGATGATTGGGGTTAAAAATGTATTAACCTCCAGACAAATCACCCCCATTCAAAACGAGTGCAAAGTTCTGATTGTAGAGATTGTGTGGAAGGGAGATTCAAAAGTAAAAAAGGTGCTTCTAATAAATATATATGACCGCCCAAGCATTTTGCATTCTAATACTATCTTTGCATATATTTATGAGGTATTGACTTTATGGGTAACTGGAAATGTGAATGAATGCGTCCTTGTGGGTGGGGGGGGATTTTAACGCAATAATTGGTGATCTTTTGATCCTGAGATGCATAAGGCGAAAAAGTTACTTAGAAGAGGCACTTGAGCTGTAAATTCACGAAATATCCCTTTAAATACGATAAAACTAGAAAGAACCAGGTTACAGACCAGAGTTCGGAATTGGCTACATAGAACAGCTTGGGAGAGGAGACGTGGGAACTGGGAACGGGTGATTCACACCTTGAGGACTTGTAAGGTGGGTGAAATGTGGAAGACTCCGGTTAAATCTAAGATTTTAAATCCTATTGCTGAAGGGACTTGCATTGCATATGTGAAAGGTAAAATGTGTAATTAGACGGAGGACTTTTTTTGCTGTCGAACATTCCGAACCTCATTGGCCTCTTAATTTTACCCGTCATAACATTTCCCAGCATTTAGGTGATTTCAAAAATCCAGAGCCCCTGGGCCAAACGGCATCTCTACGGTGGTATTAAAGAATGAACCCCAAACCGGGGCTGAAGCCTTTTATCCATTGTTTACCAAAGTGTGTAAAAACAAGAAATGTTCTGATTCCTGGAAAGAGGCTGTATTGGTTCCAGTTTTTAAAGCAGGAGGTCACCTGTGTCCCAATAATTATAGACTGCTATCCTTGCCTGATGTCACGGGAAAGATCTTTTTGACTTATGTCTTGAAACATCTCCAGGCTTGGTTGGATAGAGCAGAGATCTTACATCCATGTCAGACCAGTTTCAGACCTGGGTCCAGTACTGTACATAACCTTAGAGTGCTGGACACATTCATCTCCCAGGCGTGTGGCGTGTGGCGTGTGACGTGTCTGGGCCTTTGTTGTATATTGTTTTTGGTAACTTTCAATCATCATTTGGACAGATTGATCACTATATTCTTTGGGGTAAACTTCGACAATTGTGATGTCCCAGTTGGCTCTTAGAGGTCATTAGGGCATTACATGAGGGCACTACTGCCCGCATTAGATTAAATGACCAAGGGTTCTTGTCAGACAGAATACCTATCAATAAAGGGGTCAGACAGGGCGGTATGCTAGCCCTCTAATTTGTAACATCTACATAGCAGATTTATTAGCCAGGTTGTTGGCTAGAGCAGGTTGCCCCCCCCACCCTCTAGACTGGCAACATCAGGATTGGGGGCATTCTATATTCCGACAATCTGATAATTTGTGACCACCTGGTAACAGGTTTGAAAGCTATGCTTGAGGAACTGTCCACATATGCTAAGGAGTTTAAACTATTGGTAAACGTTGGGAAGACCAGAGGGATGAAACTGGGTTCCCCCATGGGGACAATTGAATATGTGGACAGTTACAAATACATGGGCCTGGAGATGTCCAGAATAAAAGGGTATACAAAGATAATTGACAAGGCCAGACAGATCACAGGGGTTTGCCACAAATGTGTAAAGGACTGCTTGGGTTTCCCAATGTCGGGGGTATTAATGCTATATAAATAATGGCTCTGTCCAACTGTATTATATGGACTTGAGGCCCTTGCCATGAAAGATCTTAAATGCCTAAATAGATTTGAAGCTAGTTTTTGAAGAGTGGTTCTGCAGTTACCTAATGCACGATCGATAGAATAAATTCGTTTGGAACTAGGACTCGCCTCTCTCAGAGCCCAACTACTAATATGAAGAGGTAGCCTGATGTTAAAAGCCAGAACCTCTCCCCCATGTCCCTTATTACGTATTTTGGACATGAGTTATAAATCCGGTACCGTGAGAAATATGTATATTAACCATGAACGCTTATTTAAAGAACTTTGCGATGAAGTTTGGTGGGTCTGCGATTACAACCTATGTTCAAATTTGGAAACCCTGCAAGGTGCTTTAAAAGAAGAGTTAAGAAACATGATTGGATATGTAACTATGAGCACCTCAGTACCTTAAATAATTATGTATAAGGTGTGACAGTGGTTTATCAATATCTGAAGCCTGAGAGTTACTTAGTAGCTTGGCCTGACCTTCGAGTTAGAGACTTTTTTCTCACACTGAGAGTGAATCAACTACCGGTTTTGGCCTCAGAGTGAATCAACTACCGTTTTTGGCCATATGCCAGCAGAGCGATCCCCAGAGAGTTTCGATTCTGTAGGATTTGTGACAATCCTTCTAATCTCGAAACACCCAGACATATATTGACGGAATGTCCCCCCCTGGGCTCCTTGTATATGGTGACATTGGATCACCTTGTCCATAATTTAAATTATAACAAAAGCAATGAGTTCTGGTCTTTCTGTATCAATGCTACTTCAAAAACTGTATGGATGGCCCTCTATAAAGTCTGGATATCTGTCATGAACCTAGTGGAGCAGATTGAGATTGATATAGAATAGGAATATGAAGATTATGCCAGAGATAGTGGTCAGATTATTATATGTATTGGGATTGTCAATTTGTTAATGAAATTGGTAAATCTGCGATGGAACTAGTTGTAAAGCTCTATCGTGTATCTTTTCTAAATGTGATTTTTTGTTGTATTGTTTTGTTTTAAATTATACATATATTTTTATATTTTGATATACTGATAGATGTTTTATGTGAAATTGGAAAATAATATGTGTGATGAGTGTATACATTATTTGTAAAGATTGTAAAGTTGTTATTATTGTAAAAGTTCAGTTTTTGAAGTAATATACAATTATAATAAATACAAAATGAAAAAATAAACAAGTTGTTCATGTTACAACTTGTATATATTAAATAAAATAACTGGTTCATTTTGACCAGGCTAAAATATGTTTAGATAATATCAATTGCGGTTAATCCTGTTTGCTCTATTCCGTATAATGTAAGCAGATACATTGGTGTTCATTCATTTGCTCTGCTTTTTTGCACACATGCAAAGCTTTGATAATTTGGTCCCTGAATGGGTCGATCCTACATATATATGGTATAATGGACGCCGACCAAGTCCTAGTCAGTGGCTGTGTGAACCCTTAATGGTTAAACCAGTTGCTATTACATCTATATTTAAATAATTTGTATAATAGAGTCATGATCATTTCTTCAGTTGCATAAAACCACAGACTTGCATTCACAATTGTTGATCCTATGCATTTCGGACCACGACCTTCATCAGGGATCTGCATGAATTACAAACCATGAAAGCAAGACAAAATTGTTTACAAGAAGTGCTACACACACATGCTGCCAAATATGTATTAATGATAGAACTTATCTTACATACCTGCCTGTATACAACTTATCAAGTGATCTGAAAAGCAAAAACCATATCATCCTACATCCTACAGTGTCTTTTCAATATACCAAATGCATATCTTAAGTAAATTAAACCATGGTTCATAATTATGTCAAAAAATAATAAAAACATATTTATTACATACCTTAACAAACACATAGTTCTCAAACGTCAGCTGAATCAATGATAAAAAGGAGAAAACATTACAATCGTTTAACACAGTTGTTGCAGTGTGCTTATCCAATGCCATAAATGTTGCAGAATTCTCATTTCACCTCTTGGAAAAAGATTTCTTCCCAAAAAACGAGCCGCAGCTCTTCCCACCACGGTGTGTAGATGGCTACCGGTTCAATATTGTATTGCTGGGTGTGCTTTAAGAAGACCGCCAGTGGTGTCTTCTTGTTACGTCACAATGACGTCACATATGTGTAAACATCCCCACGTCATCTTGTGTTGCGTGTGTGGAACATGTACATCATATTCTTTGCCCAATAAAAACAATTGATTGTTACAACAATGTTATATCATACTATGGGCCTCATCGCGAGTTGGGCGGTGCAGTAAAATGCAGTGGTTTTAGCGCTACTTTGAGTTGGGTGGAAAGTTGGAGGATTCACCTCTGAGCTGGAGGTAATCCGTGGACTTTCTGCCCATTTTCACGCAATTACTGTGAGGAATTACAATCACAGTAATTACTCCGAAAATGCCCCATTGAGTGCAATGGACTCCAAATAAACAGGACTTACACTGCCACTTGTAATCCAGACCAAGTGGCAGTAACGATAATTGCGTTTGGCGGTATTCCGGTGTATTGACTGCCAGAATACTGCCAAACTCATGATGATGCCCATATGTAACTAATGTGAACATCTAATGGCGACATCAAAGAAGTATAATCCAATCTGATACAAATATCTTCATAGATCCAATAATCAGGTTGTGTCGTTATGCATTGTAACATTGATTGATCACAATCCACTTCTTAATATGAAAAAACCATGATGTATATTATTTGCCAGATGGTTCAGATAATGGTTCAGATAATGTTAAACGCTCATTTTGTTTTCCTATAGTGTTTTATAAAATAAAATGCATGCTGGCCACAAAGTATATAGAACGTAGCTTCTCCATGAACATTTCATCCTATTTACAAAAAGTAGTTGAAATTACAATAATCATTCATTCCACCGAGTGCCACTGAATTCAGTTGTATATCCCAAAACATTCCTCCTGGTCTAACAAGCGTGACACAGCTGAACCCTGCATTTCTTTATATGCCACCTGTAATATTTGAAATCTCGTCTGAGACATTTGGTGTCCCAATTCCATAATAGGTGATTTCATGTTGCTGGTTCATAGTTCATTCCAACAAACTTTTGCTTAACTGAATGATTGGCCTACATAGGGCAACGTATACAGTAAATGATGTTTTGTAGCCTGCATGTGGCATAGCTGTGTAATTGGAATTTCTGTTTCCAATTCCTACATTGTCGACACAGGAATGCCCCTGTTTTATTGGCTTGTTTTTTGTGTGACACAACATCATTCTGTATTTTTACATCTTTGATATATGTACTTCTTTTGTATGCAAAAGTGGGAGTATATCTGAATACATTTCCCAATTTCTTGGAGTGATAAATTCATCCACTGATTCCGAATTATCCTCTTTACCATGTGGCTCTGTAGAGAAACCTTAGAATCATATACAATGCCAGGTGATGTCTTCTCGATAACCCCGGGCAATAACTCATCTCGAGTATATTGTTGAACCTTATTTATAGCTGTTTCCATCTTGTCTGATGGATTCAATCGGCTCACAATTCTGGTTCTCATTTCTTGCAATTCTCTATTACACTCTGGATCTAATACAATCCGTTTTACTCTTAATAACTGGCTGAATGGAAGGCATTTGACAGTGTTTTTGCGGGAGAAAATCTCAGGTGGTGTCAAACATTGTTGTGATATGTTGGTTTCCTAAATACATTGGTCTTCAAAACGTGTGATGTTACTTCCACATTAAAATCATAACAGTTCACTTGGTTAATGCCATATAAGCTGTGAATTGCATCCTTTCATCTATTTCATTGAGGTAGTTAAAAAATAGTCTAGGTTCTTCAATGTTTCCTGTCCAGCTACCAAATACATTGTCTATGTATCATCCCCAATACCTGATGTATTTATGCCAGATCTGGTGATTCAATATGTTATCTTTCTCAAAACCATACATGCAAGTGTTGAAATATGCTGGCTCCAATCCTGCTCCCATGGAGGTGCCAGCTACTTATGAGGCATATTGTTCTCCATATTTGAAATATTAATTCTGCGCTATGAATTCCAATAGGGCCATAATAAAGATTTTAGAGGCACCAATTTCTCCTTCCTGTAACAATAATCATTCTACAGCATCTTGTCCTGCACCTTGTGGAATGGAGGTACATACATTTCTCACATCTTCTGTAAAAAGGATGTCTGTAGTCTTAATTACCAAACTTTCCATAAATAGTCAAAACATTTGAGGTGTTTCTTTTGGAGTCAAAAAGGAGTCTATAAAAGACCTCAGAGGTTGTAAAATGTTGTTGGTGGCCGAGGAAATGGTTCAGCTGGGCATTGGAGGTGATGGGATGTCTGTGTGCATCTTCAGTAAAGCGTTTCCATCGGCTCATTAAGTAGAGTTGAAAGTTTACATCTTATGTCTGGAAAAGGATTGCTGTCAAGGGAAACATAAAGATTACTGTCCCACAGTTGTCTTTAACACTCGTTATCATAATCAGATGTATTAATTATGACTAAGGATCCTCCCTTTTCAGCCGGTCTTATGGTAATGTTGCTGTCTGTGTACAATGATTTAATAAAACTCATCTCCTGTCGACTAAAGTTAGAATATTTAGTATATCTAAACGACAGTTTAGAGAAATCCTAAGTGCCATTCAATGAAAGAGTTCAATAGTAGGGTTCTGGATGGATGGGACAAATGTACTTCAGGGTCTAAATTCCCTGTATTCCGGTTCTTGACTCTCAATTGTAACCTGTCCTCTATGACTGCAAAAAATGCTCAAATGCAATAACAGAACAGAAGATGCAAACTAGGAATAGAAAATGATAAAAATAAGAAAATGTAAAGGAGAGAGAAAAAGAAAAAAAATAATTCCTTCCCCACTGCGTTAATCCCACACCAACCCGCTCAAAATAGTTAATCCAGATCTAAAAAACGACCCCAAATCTCATCAAAAATGTTATGTTTTTTTCTGTTGTTCTGTTGTTTCAATAAGACCCTCTCACCATGGGACAGTGCATACATTTCCTGCGGCCATACTGATCTAGCTGGATAGATAGCAGACTTCCATTCTCACAGAATATATTTTTTAGCAACCAACAAAGCCCTAAAGCACAGACACCTTTGCAGGTAAGACAAGTCATCCAGCAAAACATCTTCCCCCAAAATCGTTTCTTGTTGTACAGACGAGTCAGCTCCTGCAATTCAGCTTCTAATGTGTTGCAGAGAAATAGTTCAAGCAGTTATATAAAATGTATCGGAAAAAAAGTTGTCATTTTGTGCTTTAAAATAAGTAATAACATGAAGATGCGTGCTCACTCCAGCAGTGAACAAATGTATAATTCTACCATAAACAGTTCCTTGTCAATGAAGGGCTGTAAAGTGATATAGAAAACTATTCTGCAAGCAGGGAATTTGAAAAACATTTCATGGCTTTAATTAAATGCTGTAGTGACAGCTGGAGTTCTCTCTGGCTCAATAAGCAGGCATTTTGATGTCACAACTAATGCGCAATAACTGATTACAGAGCGGTTGAGATGTCATTTTCTTATTACAGTTCAGTTGTGTTGTCAAAACTAGTCTGTAATAAAAACATTATTTCCAGGCTTTTATACAGATATTGCAGGCTGCCATATAATAGCTGATGTTCCATACAAATGCATTGGTGTTGAAGAATTCCTAGCACATACTTGCCTACATGACCGATTCCAATCTGTAGGTGCTTATCCAGTCCTGTTTCTCCTTTGCTTTCTGGGACTTGTAGTTTCATTTTACCCATTATAAAACTCGGACTACAAGTTAGTGAATGCAAAGAAAAAAGTAGGACTGGATAAGCACCTACAGATTGGAACGGTCATGTTTGCAACTATGCTAGCCAATGTACGATTACCCAGGGTCCCCCAAACAAGACGTTTATTATAGGCTAAGTCACTCTTGCTGAGATTCAAACCTGAACCCGCAGTTTGTACACAGACATTCATCATCTCATTGGGATGTATACTTTCTTTTCAATGGCAAGAAGACGTTCCATGATAACGACCCACCACGATGCACAATGGTAGCTGAGATGCATGGGGTAATGCATGTCTGCATAGCAATGATGCATTCAGGGCTGAGCTGACGAGTTAGCAGATGTGCTTTTCGTAAAATGCATGCACAGGGGCCAGTTCCATCCGTCCTAAGCCCCAGGCAATCAGCTTAGATAAGCGTACAATGGTGCACTGTTGACGCTGCACGTGCCTGAACTGTGGCTATTCGTATTATTTTCATTTCCAGTGCTGCTACCATTGGTACATTGTGCAATCTACTAAACACATGCAGAAAACACGGAAGCTTTCACGGAGGGCATGGGGTTTGCGCGCCATATCTGCGTTATGAGTTCTCGGTAAAAGGGTGCAGCTGCATGATTGCTGGCATGGAGTTTGCTCTCTGCTTGTTTGCCCTCCTTCTGCACGTGGCCTTCTGCCATGCTGATATGGGCTTTCACTGCTGAGAGTGACCTCTGCCTGATACCAGCCAACAGCAGCCAAGGGGGTCATAGTAGAGCAAATAAACAATGCCACGTGATCATATGTGAGCCAATCAAACTACGTTCAGAGGTCAGATTCAGCATTACAAACGCTTCTTATCAGGTGGAGACACTTCTAGGAAAAGGAGGTATAAACTATTCTTTATACGTTCAAACATATGATGCTCCAGTTGTTTGCTATCAGCCATTGCCTGTTCATATGTGCTGGCAAACCATAAAATATCAAAAAACAATCTCTTAATACCTACAATTTATGAAATATAGATTACAATACAACACTAACAATCAATAACAATTTAAATATTCAATATTTTTTTTGTAGTGGGTGAGGTCCATTAATTGTTCATTGTTATACAAAATGGTATTCTTCAAATGTGTTGTATCAAGGAGAAATATATTTAAAAAGTGCACAGTGACAAAGCAAAAATCAGCAGAAAACATGGCTATCGATAATGGCTATCGATAATGCTAGTCTTAGCATTTGCCTTTAAGAAAGGCCTATAGTCAAAGGTTCCAAAACAGGTGTAGAATGTGACTGCTCAAATGCATGCTTCCTGTTTCTGTTCTATTATTCGTGTCTTTGTGTCTTTTGCTACTGGACTGTTATCTCTGCTGCACCCGCCATAGTGGGCCCTGAAGGCCTTTAATGTGATCCATGGCATTGAGCCAGTGGACGTGCAGACTGGTGTGTTGAGGGTTGCCTGAAGAAGCTCATATGTGTATGTTTGTATTAGTGCAGCCAGTAATGTGAAACCCTCGGGTAGGAATTCTAAGCACTCCTCACCACACCTGACAAGGACCAGCAAGCAGCTCTGCCGCACCTGGACCTATCAGCTGCTTACCGCATAGTGATGGCAGGCTCCTCCTCGAAAGGCTGTGAAAATGGGCTGGAGCAACAGGCTCAGCCTTAGAGTGGAAGAAGTCTTTCCTGAGCAATCTGAGACTAGAGGTCCAGATGCACAATGTTCATTCAAGATGTCAAGCACAGTTACCTCAGGAATCCTTGCAATCCCTACTTCCTATTAATTGTATACGTGCACCCACTTCTGAAGGTCCTTTTGGACACTATCGGATTCTTATGCAAACGTATGCCGATGATGCACAAACATCTTCCGATTGAATAATACCCAGGGGTCAAAGAATTGTTTGTACGCTACCTGCTTTCATCTAAAGGGAAACAGAACTGCAGCCCCACTTCTGTGAAAGACCGTCTTCAATTCATCGCTGTCCTAATGGTCTACTAGCCTGGGGACACACAGGACAGCATCCTAAAAACCTGTGGGTCATATTCAACACAGATCGTTCTTTTGCTGTCACAGTTAATGCTCTAATTAGGAATGGTAATTTCTGTCTGTGCATTGTTAAACAAATCTTTCCCTTCTTCAGAATGAACATGGAATGGATTTGCCTGATCCCTGGTGGTGGTTTGCCTGGAGATTTGCTACATAATCATGACGGCCTTCGAAAAATCATTTTAGACAGACTACAGCTTCTCGACTACCCCCCGACCCTCACAGGGTGCGTCCATGTACAACACTCAGTTGCTTTACAGGTATTTTCACGCCTATAAATCCTCAGCACGCATGCATACATACATACATACATACATAGAGCGAATCCAGAATCAGGTCCCCAGACTGCGTTCAAACCTACGAAAACACGACCACATAAAGCCAGCTCTAAAAGCTCTTCATTGGTTGCCCGTGGAATGCAGAACCAAGTTCAAAACCCTTTGCTTCATTCAAAAAGCTTAACAAAGCAAAGGCCCAAGATGCCACTAGAACATAACCCATTACTATTTTCCAAGCAGATTGCTAAGGACATCCTTATTTGTTTATTTATTGATTGCATTTATTGAAAGTGCCCAAACCCGTAACTATCACAGCGCTGGGAAGCTTTGGAAAAGTACAAGAACATGGTACATAAGCATGGCATAAAATGCTGCAGAGAGTCAGCTAGGGGCCGGGGGGGGGGGAAGCCCAGCGTTCATGTTAGTAATATTTGTCAAACATCCAGGTTTTTAGCAGTTTTCGGAAGATGAGGTATGACGCTTGCTCTTGGATGAGGAGAGGTAGGGCATTCCATAGCGTGGGGGCAATGACTGTGAAGCAGTTGCCCACAGCTCTTTTTCTCAAGAATCTTGGAATGACTAGTGCCAAGGTGGACGAGGAGCATAGGCAGAGGAGTTTGGTTCTTTTGGAGATGTGTTGGGTAAGGATGGAAGGCGCAGAATTGTGGATGCATCTGTGTGTTAGGGAGAGAATCTTGAAATCAATGCGTGCTTTGATAGGCAACCAGTGGGGCGTCAGGTCTGACATGAGAGATGTGATCCGAGTGTTTGAGACCCCATACACCCCAGAGGGCATTGTTTTGGATCAGCTGAAGTTTAGTTGCATTTTATGAGGAGGTGCCTGCAAGGATGGCGGTGTAGTAATCCAATTTCCTGCCTATAATGGCTCTGGCGAGGGTGAGGGAGTTGTCAGTGCATAGGAGTTTTATGCTGAGGTTGATGTGTCTAGTAGTGTAGGCCGCTGAGGAGGCGAGGGCCTTGATGTGTTTATGCATAGATAGTTCTGCATCTAAGTGAACACCCTGTGTTTTCACATGGCTTGAGATGCTGGTAGGGTTTCCGTCAATGCAGAAGAATGCAAAGGAGGGATCTTGCTGCTTAAGACGGTAAGGGGAGCCTACTATGAGGAGCTCTGTTTTGTCATCATTCAGGCAGTGATGGTGTTCCTTCTTCTATTAGTTCTGACAGCGACCTCACAAACACGGTGAGCATGGAGGAAGATCTCTGGGAATACTGAATCTTAGTCTCTGGAGTGCTTTCAAACTTCAGAGTAGACTCAAACCACTTGAAATTCAGACAACTGCTGAAGACAGAAGTGTTAAAAGAGGCATTTGACGGATACTGGGTGATAAAACAACCTAATGTAAATAGACGGATAGGGGACCTCTGTCACATTAGGTTGAATCTAGTTACTTTGGGCTATTAGGTGGTGCTTTAGTGCAACCTATAAGCTGAAACTATTGCATTAGAGTACAGATATGGAGAAATGGCATTTGAGGAGGGACACAAAGCTTGTTGGTGTTGTTTGCTAATTTGCCCATCCATTGATTGCCCATGGCCAAGCTACTCCCTATGGTCATTCACACCCAGTTCCTGCCCATACCTGTCCAAAACACCTCCATATGGGAACTCTTGGAGCTCACTTTAATCAAGTCTTACTGTTGTGAAGTACTTGTTATGTAGTGGAATGTTTGGTGATGAATGTAGTGTGAAGGTTCAAGCTCATGTCAGTTGAGCCTGGGCGATTGGACCCAGTGGTTCCTTATCTGTTAGCTTAAGGTAACTTATAATAAAGCCTATGTAAGAAACTACAAAAGAGTCAGAAGTCACATTATTACACTTACATCAGCCTTTGCTCTCAAAGTGCCTGCCAATGTTTTTTCAAAGCAGTCTTCTGTGAGTTAATGACTTAATTGTGTGCCAATGTAGGGAAATCCTCACAGGAACAGGAGTCCTTTTTCCCTAACAGAGAGTCTCTAGCAGTGAGGCTCGACTTGACTCTGCCACTAGCGAGGGTATTACAGAGCAGGCTCATCTCCCTAGCCTCACAGGAAGGGGCTCCACCTTGAGGAGAAGGGACACATTCACTTGATTCGTCACATACCGTTCTCCTTATCTCTGTGGCTTCCCCTTCTTTTTCTGGCTTCTCCCCAGTTCCATATAGGGCTGTCTGAAAATTCAATGGACGGTTCCCAGGATTTTAATGGAGAATATGGGATATCCAGGTTTTGAGATTCGGCAGGTATCAACAACTCTCTGAAAGTTGGAAAGTCAGTCCCTATTATTACTTCCTCGGGTAAACCAGATACGACAGTGTTGATGAAGGGTGGAAACACCCTGGAAAAGCAGAGAGGACAGGCCGGGGCAAATCCCATGCCACAAAAAGAACAGAAAACTCCAAAGATTTTGACGAAGTGCTATTTTATTCAACAAACACCCATATAAAACAGGGACAGCTGTGGACATCAAGACAATCTCCGAGCTCTCAAATATTTCCAGGCTTGACAATGGTTTAAAAATGAGAATTACATCACACTTGACATTTCATTCTAGAAAACCTATGAGGTGCAGGGTTTGGTTAAGGGACTCAACTAGATATATGTTGCATAGGAGCTAGTACGTTCATTGGCTGCACTCTATCTGGTAGCTCCACCTGTGACCATCTACTAAACTGATACAGGTGAAAACAGGTCATCATAGTGCAATATTATTTGTCAGTGCAACAAAATATAGATGAGGGTTAGTGGAGGGTAGGGATTGGTTAGTGCTGTCTTTCTCAGCCTTGGCAATTTAGAAGGTTACCAGCACTTGAGCAACAATAGGGGCTACTTTTCCCAATAAGGTTACCATCTCTGATTCTCTAGGCCACGAGCCAGTACGTTGATCTTTTAACTTGGCATTATCTTGTATCTTTTTGTCCTGAGAACTAGATGGAACGAAGGCATCCCTGAATCTGATAAATAGTAATTATTCTGCAACTGTAGGTCACGAGTGTGGCGACCACATTTTGGATTATTCTGCTCAGCATTTACTAAGATTTCAGCCCTTATTAATGCGGGTGACCTTACCCTTCCGAGTCTCTAGAGACTTGTTTGAGCAACCTTCTTCCCACTATTAAGCCTTATTTAATGGGGATCTGACCTTCCAGCATTACCTGTTTCTTAGCTTAATATAAGATAAATGTGTCTCCTTCCTGGGAACTGTTATTGTCTGTTCTCTTGGGTGCTGATCCAACCGTTCCCTGTGCACGATAACCTTGGCACAGGCTGTACGACTATTGTCTAGGCTGCTCAGGCCTGAATCTTCTGCTACCTCAGCAATCCGGGTCCCTCTGCAGCTTGAGGAATGCTAATAGCTCCCATTCACTCAGACGTGGCTACTCTGTGATCTTGTCTAAAATGGCTACTCATTCTTGCTGCATTTCTGCATTAATCAAGTTTTACATGTATTCTTATGTGCCTTGCGTTTCAGCGTATATATGAAGTATGTGTTTACTAGCCCATTGGATGCAAGCATATTCTTTGTATCTAAATGGCAGTTTGACCTATCATTCGTGTAGCTTCATGGTGGATACAAATCTGCTTTGTGTCTAATGCATCTGCGTGTATCAGTCTCAGTGGTGACGTACTCTGTGTCTTTGTTTACAACATGTTAATTTCCTCCATAGTTTGCAAATGTATCTCTTCTTCGATTGATCCAGGATAAGGTAAGTTGGGTTGCCTTAGTGAGCATCATCTCTCACATCTGCAATATGGCGGGGTAGAGGATGCGGGTGCCAGAGGCGATGTAAACCGTCCATTTCTATAGCATCGAGACAGGGGAGGGGCCGACGTAATGAATGACACCTTAATTTGCCTCTTTACCTTCCCCCACTGCTCGAGTCCTTGACCACATTTCTCAGAGGACTCTCCCCCACGTCGGGTACCTTAGGGATCCATATCTTTGTCGCCCCCCTCAGGTCACCTGCATTCTTTATATGGTCGTCAATACTCCAGGTCATATAGCAGCACTCCCATCTGGTTTACAGAACACCCAATATCCCACGTAGCTACGGGCATCTCAGGGATAATAGCATTTTGTGCCTGGAGAGACGATGGTGCTTTCTTTTAAGTGAACCAGAGGTGGATCCTCAGTTTGTGTCTTCGCATCCGCCTTAGTATCCATGTCTATCACTATTTTCAGCCCTGTTTTTTTTTTAGGCCATCTTCTCACATTGGGCTCTGGCTACTCTCAGGACACAGAATCCAAATAACACTAACACTAATGCAGCTATTAATACTTTCAATCCATTAGCCAGCCATGTCCCACTTATTTTACTTCTACCATTTTCGTGTGAAGATCTGTTAACAGCGTTATTGCTTCTGTGAGGTTCCATTTTCTTCATCGTGAGCAGGTACGTAGGTAGATCAGGACGGGCCATTTTTTGTACACATAAAGTAAGGCGAGGGATTTTTAATCTCCCTGATTACAAGCAAGAGGAACTGGGACGAGGAAATCCATTGCACTCAAAAAACATCCAATAATGTGACAAATGTTACTGTCTATTAAAAGCCTTCAAAACAGGGATCAAGTTATGGACAACGCAGCATTCTCCAATACTTTCTCTCTTGATTACTGGCTTGTCCAGGGGTTTTATACTGCAATGACGTCACAAAATAATGATACATTGCAAAAATCTAAGGTAGTTTTGGAATTGGTTAGTGAGGTAGGCTACATATGGAATACATATGGGGTTAGAACCCTTACTGGTTAAACCATATCTGGTGGCTCCTCCTGTGACCACCACCTCAATGTTGCAATTACAGGCATGTCAGGTTAGTGAGCTATCATTGGGTCATGCAACAAAGTGTAGGCTAGTGTGGAAGGTGAGCAAGGATTGATTAAAGAGGGTGTTCTCAGCCTTGGTGTTTTGGAAAGTTACCAGCCTATGTGCAACTATTCAAGGTGGTCAGAATGGCCCCAAATGTACTGTATGTACCCAACAAGTTACCATCTCTGATTCTTTAGGCCTTGAGACAGAACATGATGCTTTGAACCTGGTATTACTTTTGTATCATCCTGCTTTAGATTGGATATTATATGATAATTTACTTATATCGTGCTCGTACACAAGTGTTTCAGAGCACGAGAACAATGATCTCCGTCTGGCTCAAATGAATAGGCTTTGTCTCTCAGGTTCAGATCACGTGTGTAGGGACCAAAAACTTAACTTAAATTTCCTGCCTGCATTTATGAATTTATGAGGATTTCCAGCTTTTGCACATATATGTGTCCTATCTCGTCTGCTTATGTGAGACTTTCTCTGCCTTGGTGTCCTTGGCTGCACTGACAAACTGGTCTCCGTGTCTCTGCAAAATCAGCATGTCAGGTCTCTCTCTGTATTCCCGATCCCCGTTAGCATCTTTCATTCATTTCAGTGAGGCTGTAGCTTCCATCTTGATTTGCATGGCCGCTCGTGTTAGTTGCATTTAGCATCAGGAAGCAGTTTATATGTATTCTCGTGCAACTTGTGGTTACTGCATATCAGGAGTGTGTCCGTCCTCTACCTAAGTGGGTCATAAGCATGTTCTTCATGTCTACAAGCAATATAATCTAAGTGTCTGCGGAGCTTCATGCAGGAATGTATATGTGTTTCATGTCTAACGCATCAATGTCGTATTCTCATTCGTTACCTCATCAGCTTCTGCATGTCAAAGTCAGTCTACCTGTTCCATTGACTGCTAAATTATTTCCTCAATGTCATCATCAGCACAGGGTCTAAATGGCTGCCTGAGTGAATAGCCGTTCTCACATCTGTGATACATTGGTGATGGAAATGATGGGGCAAGGAACGATGTACACCTTTTAATTCTCTGTTGTCGAGATGGGAGTGGGATTGGTGTAACAAGGGCCACATTCATGTCTCCCTCTTCAATCCCCCCTCTGGTTGATATTGCGACTATACTTTCGTGGATTTCTTCCCAGTTCATCTGTGATTTTGGAATTCATACCTTTGCCACTTCTCTCAGATGACCTGCGTGCCTCACTTGTTCATCCAAACTCCAGGTCATATAGCAGCAGTCTCCATTGGGCTTGCACCATACCCATCATCCCATATAATTGCCTGAATCTGGGAAAAATGAGAACTTTGTGTCTGGACGGATAAAGGGACATTGCTTCAGCTGCACGTCAAAGGTCTGCGTCTCTCCGTCTGTCTTCGTCTCTACGTCCAATCAAATTTTCATCCCCATCGTCTTTTTGGTAGTTTCCTTGCATTGGGGTATAGCTATTCTAATGACACAGAATGCAAGCAATACTAGCACTAGTGCTGTTACGAGTACTTTCAGCCCGTTGGCCATCCATGATGGTATCCAGGAAAAGATGTATGTCGGCCAATCTTTATCTTCCCCTGCTGGACGTGTTATCTCTTCCATTTTGACATGCATGTCTGACAGTTGCAGGAATGCTTCTGTGAGGGTTCCGTTCTCTCCATCAGGAAGACCTATGGTTGTTGGTCTGAGTGCAGCAAACTAAAAAAGGTGAGAGTGAGGGGGAGAGCTTGAAATGCAATGGAGATATATATAAGGATGGAATCTTGTTGAAGTTAAGTAAAGTGAATGGGGAAAATAGAAGACAGGCACCCAGCACAAGAAGTCCTAACCTGACCGGAAAATGGGGAAGAAGAAACGATCTAAGGAAGAGTGAAGTATGTAATGGCAAAAGGTTCAGGGTACATCAGAGAGGTAGGATGAAGGGAAGGATAAATAATAAAGTTAGATCCAGCAAACTAAGTTTAAAATGCCTTAACATTCAAACAACATGCCTTAACAATCAAACAATAGCATAACATTATTTCTTAACATTTGCCCAGCATAGTTATCTACTCCTAAATTGGTAATCAATTAAGACAATGGTGTGTTATCTGCATTTCCCATCCGGCTCCAATAGGACTGTACCTATTTCTGCCTCTGAGACATCAGCTTGCCCAATGAAGTGTTTAGAATGGTCAGCAGTCTGCAGGCTGGAATGCCTTCTGGCACTCATCTGTCCACAAGATATTTTTAAAGAACTTTTAAAACAGTAGCTGGGAGAGATATTGCTATAGCGTCGAAGCTGGCAATGCATTCCTGATAGTACTCAGTGATGCCAAGAAAAGCTCTCACTTAGGTCACAGTAATATGGGTCTGAAGGGCTAGCTTGTACTTTGTACTTACAATGCTAATGTCTCGCCCTCCTACATCATACCCAAGGTAGACCACTGAACTCTGACATGATTAATTGCAATGCTTTGATGGCCATTTTGGCCTTTTACAGTCTTCAGCACATTTTGGAGGTTGGTCAAAAGCGCTTCACAACTAGATCTAATGACAGTGTTGTTGACTAGGTTGGCAACACATAATATCTCCAATCCTATGGGTGCCTGATTCAATAGCCTCTGCATTTGATAGCTCAAAAGGAAGGAGCTGGAATTACTACAGGCCTTTAGGGGTAGAGAACGCAGTTTTCTCCTTGGCAGAGACAGTCAGGTTATTTACACATGGACTGAGATAGGTCAAAGGAGATTACAAATTTGTCAGCATCTTGTCCACAAGCGTGTTAGACCTGGGCAAGGTATGATAATGTCATGGTGACAGCATTCACATCAACGTATTCAATGTATAACATGCAGTCCTTGGTTCCTACTCCAGGAATTAGGATTAAACTGCTGGACTAGGTACCAGCAGAGGTTTTGAACAACAAGATTACAACATCTTGGTGACCTCAGCCTTGATGTGGTTTCTTACTTTATCAGGCAATCGATAACTTCTGCCCTTGAAAGACATATTGTTAGTTTGCACCATGGCATTAGACCTGTGTTCAGGGATAACAGCAATATACTGCTGAAGGGCATCTCTGCTTTCCTCTTGTTGCTTTGGACTCAGTGGGCAACAGTACCACTCCTTCCACAGACACATCTTTAGCATTGCTCTGGAAGAAGAACGGGTACGCTCACTTTCTTTTTCCTCCTTGTCTGAGACCAGGGGCATTGCAGACAACTCCTCATGCCTGAGGTCAGATTTGACCCAGCTGACATGGAACATTCTCAGAAGCTCCCTTGGGGATGCCCCTTTCAACAACATAGTGCACTTCTCTTGCCTTCTGACAACAGTATAGGGTCCAGTTCACTTTTCCTTTGAAGTTCTAGGCTTGGTAGGCACTGTGATAAGGAATTTCTGTCCTTATAATAGCAACAATCTAATTCAACTAATATAATGTCCTTATGATCCAACTAATATATTGAGAGGGTTTATGATAATACCAATATTTGACAAACTGTTGACTTTCCCTTAGGTTTTACTTTACTTGGATTGTGCCATTCCCCTTTGGCAAGAATCATATAGTCTGACATTCCTGGGTTGGTCTCTAACAGGTTCCTTCCTATTGCCATATCTTTTAAAGTAGAATAGTGTAGGAACTGCTTTCACACCAAGAAAAGGCTATGCTATTGCTGGGTTGACACACATTACAAACACACACTGCTTGGACTTTGCTATTCATTTTGAGGCCTACTCTGTCTCTGCAGTTCTGTTTCACAACATGATGAAAATCATGCAGAGGTTTGATCATGCCTTTAATTGGCCTAGTGCTGAATGTGGCCTGTTAATGTGATTCATGACTGCAGGCCTAAAGCAAGGCCTCATCACTTTTATGTTATATTACGAAATTAGAATTAGTTTGCCAAACAAGAACATTCTTACATTGTTTTTACTGGATTCGTACTAACGTGTAGTAAATACATCGTTAGAGACTCCTGCTGGAGCAATGTTCTTCAATGGTCATGATGTCATTAAGTTGCCTTACCTTATAAACCTTGATACCATGACGTTACTCCATCTGGGCCGAAGGTAGATCACAAATGAAGTGGTGGTCACCCATTAGGTCAGTAACCTGTGCTACACAAGGTGCTGATGCTGGAACTGTATTTGTATATCCACTTCACATACTAGAACATTTTTCCAATCTAATACGTTTGATATGTGCATGCCGGATTAAACATACTATTATAACTATTTTCAGCTCACGGATATGTTGACAACTGAAACTTGACACCTGGCAGTTGATCTCTTGATACAATGCTGAATTCTGAGATGTTAGGCCAGAACCTACACTGTTAGAATTTGAGATGGACTAAGAATAATCATCCGTGATACCTATTGTTCATTGATGGCATCTATACTAGCTGTGGTTCCCTCCCCCTTTTTATATGTCCAACTTGTGACCATCATCACATGTAATTTGTTGTTTTTGAAATGTCTATACATCTTAAATAGTTTTACCTGACTGCTTTGAAGCATTGCAAAAAATAGAACCCCTTTAGATGTTCCCTGTGAAGCTACGTGATTCTGTTTACCCTCTGTGCCCTATTCTTTGTTGTTAGCACTACCTCATAAGCATCAGGTGGGTGAGCTTACCACACATTGGTTCTCTCTGAGTTAAAATATCTGATCAAGGAATGTTAAAGCAGAAAGGCTATTGCCCTTTCTTATATGTGTGATCCCTTATAAAGTCAATAACCACATTCAAGACACGGCACAGTGACATCTAACTGGCTCTGGAGGAGACTTGACCCAATCCTTTTGTGGTTCATGCTTAGCTAAAAGCTATGTTGACCATAACACCAACTTTGATATGAAATTATTTAAGCGAAAAGTCAGCAATTGATTTTAATCAACCATGATTTTTACTGTGTTGAATAGATGTACATTGATTACTACTTAGATTTGTACCTTGTTCCATGTACGTTTGTATGCAGTGCCACTTCGTCTCTAAGTCTGTGTATTTTGTCTGCCTTAGGGACATTTGCATATTTGATCATTCATTCAGCATTACGTGTATGCATCTATGCTCTTCTAATTTTAGTTTTTTTAATACAATTTTGTAAAATTGTTTAATGTACCACATCTGTTATTGCAAGTGAATTTATACTTTAACTTTTTTATTGTATGTGCTAACATTTGTTTTGTATATTAAATGAATAATACCTAGAATGCTCAGAGTACCACTAATTTGTTTCCTAGTGGACTTTGTTTTGTAATAGATTTCCTAGCCCTGATTCCTACTGGGGTGTCTAACATTGTTGCAGTCAGTCTTTCCTTTTGTCTGGTATGCACAGCTCTGGACTGAATAGGACTTATTTGCCTAAAACGTCCTAGTAACCACACAGGGTAACCAGTCAAAACAAAAACCCGAAGAGCCCCATCAACTTCATACTTGATTAATTTGATTGAAGAAGATACCCTTAGCATTTCAAAGGAAATTGTTACAAGCTGTTAGTGCCATGTTATTTTTTGATAATTTGCCAGATGTTGGTAATAGTAAGACAAAGGTCACTAGAGATTCATATTGATTTAGAAGAATATGTTTGGAATGGTACTCCACAGACACCAATTTAATGAACACCTTAAAGGCAATATCACACTTCTATATTTGAAATTTAAGTGTGAACCTATACGGTTCTTAGCCAAAGAGGGTTTACAGTATGGTTTAACCAACTAGCTACATAATGTAGCAGGAACTAGTGGTCCATACCATAAACACTGCCAGGATGATTGCCACTAAATTAAAGGAGGAGTTAGAAGAAAAGGCCCATTTGAAAGCCTTGCATAGCAGAGGTTATCAATAAAGAAACTGATGGGTTTAAGTGAATAGCTTACAGAAAAAAATTGAAAAATAAAAAAGACATTGCAGCATTCTGTAACGGGAATGTGTACCTATACTGCTGCTGATTACACAACTGTTCCACGTGATAAACAATCAAACGAACAACCCCTGGGTCCCGTTCCAGTGGTATTTCCCATTCTGCTTCTTTGCCTATTGGGTACTGGGATAATGCAAGTCAGGAGCTATGGATGTCCAATGTAGGTGCCCCATCGCTGTTAAATTAGCCAGATCATTTCCCTGCACGGGTGGCTTTACATATTTAAAGTTATTATCCTCCCCGGATTCAATCAACAATATGGACTCTTCACCCACTATTTCTTCCTCATTTCGATTCATCATTGCGATGACCATAGAGGATGGCGGAGAAGGTGGAAGGAGGAGAGCGAGGGCCATTTTCATAGTGCCACGCACCGGGGTAATCACAAGCGGGGCGGACAGGATATCATCATAAGCCCGAACCCCAGCCATTGTTTCCCTTCTGGTCACTGGACCAGTCCTGTTATATGTATATTTGGCAGGTTTAGTGGATTTAGTATTCTTCATAACAAAGACAGTAGTGCTTCTGATCACGGCCCCAGGCACAACTTTCACTTCATATAAACATAACTTTAGACATGCCGCTTTCCAACAAATCAAGATTACAGTTACTAATCACAGTCCTGTCATGTCATCTTTTCACACTTACTCACGTTATTTAATGGGTCACCTTCCCATCCGTGGGAACCATTCAGAATAGAAAATTGAAAAAACTGGAGTCCCCTTGCCCGCAGCCCTGCCGAACAGCCAAACAGCCAAACAGCCGACTTGCGGGCCACTTCTGGGTGCGCGCGCAAGGTGCGCGTGCCCGGCTGTAATATGGGAGTTGGTGATGACGTGAACAACGCAATGGGCGGGGCTGCAGAGAAAGGAAAGGAGAGGAGATTTTAGCTACGGCGTCAAGCCACAAAGATGTTACCCAGCGTGAGACCCAATTTGAGTCCCAATCAAAAGTCTGTATTAAAAGTCAGTTTATTTACTTTATTGGCAAAGTCCTCCTATGTGTGCCAGGTCTCCCAGCAGGTATGCAGCAGGTTTCACAAGCGGAGCTCTTCCTCTTACCGAAGGCAAGAGCAGACAGAAACAGTCACAGAGAACCATCGTCTCTCAGCCAAACAGCCCACTTGCGGACCACTTCCGTAAAATGATTTCTATTTGCAATGGGTGCAGCGTTTTGCACCAAGTCTGGTCAACATCTGTATGGCCAACTTTAAAGATTGTTTTAATTATCAACAAGTGGTTGGAGGAGGTAAATAGATGACATCTTCATGATCAGACAAGGATTTATTAGAAATTTACCATACATTTTGACCCTTATAAAAAAGGTACAGACAGGCATACTTTATTAGATTATCAAGTTTTCAATTCACCTTTCCCCCAAGACCGTTCTGCTTACTTTGCAGACTCATTTGGATGGGAACCAGTACAGACGTAAGCGTCATTACACAGGAATTCCTGCCTATGTTCTATGGTATGTATTAACTCCTTTTTAAACATTCTGTATAATTTGCCTTCAGATCATAACCCAATTTATTTCTGCAATATGGTTGAACCCTTGCTGTGTCTTTGAAGCCCACAGATCTTCAGTCTGTGCCAGCTCGACCTTTAAAATATCTTCTCTAAATGACAGGACATTCATTAAAAGTTTTTTTGGTAAAGTAAGTAGGCATAAAATGCTTTCTGTGTGTAAATTCTAAATGAAGGCCCAGGGCTATTACATGGCCCTATGTTAGATGAGGCACTTTTGAAAATGGTGACCCTCTTAGGTCAAAACCTTTACTTGTATGTCCAGCTGGCAGCCTATAGATCTTATGTCTATGACAATTCAACCGCTACAATATCTAAAAATCTAGAGAGACAACCTACCATCTGGACAGTTTCTGTGGCTCAAACAAAACTACTCTCTAAAAGCTGAGTACACCATTCATGGCAATGAACTCAGTAACAAATAGACTGACAGATGATGTCCTGCTTTAAAGAGAATCCGAATTAGCCAGGTATACTAATAAGGAGAGATTTCTAGTCCCTCTGGTCCAAACACCTGTCCAAAACATTCTGACTTGTGCCACTACCTTTGCTGGGCATACTATTAATATCCAGAAAAATATCCCAACACATTGGCATCTGTTATAGACACCAAAAGATTTAATGTCTCAACTTTTTCTTTTCCCTCCAACATGTAAAATATTTAAGGCATAGCTTAATTCATGCACAGCAAATCACCAGCAACACTTTTCTCAGGATCATATCATGCTTTACATTACCCTGACTCTTGGTCATTGCCCCTTGTGGACGTTGTGCATCCTCCCAATACCATCTAAAACTCAGATTTGATCACAAAGTGATTTCCATGGAGAAGGCCGTCAAACCTAATCCGTCAAACAACAAATATATTAATTTCATTACCTCCTCATGTAATAACATTTATGCAGGCATGCCTAAACAATCAGTGATAATATTCTTTGGTGAGCATTGATCCAACGGTCGTACACATAATCTACAAGTTACCCCTGAAATGAAATGAAAGGATATTTTATTTATATCGCGCTCGTACACAAGTGTTTCATAGTGCGAACAGACAAAGAGGGAGGGGAACAAGGGAGAGAAAAAACAGAAAAACACAGCGATCTTACTAGGCCCAGTGACATTTAAGAAAGCGCAAGTGCATGACAAAGGAAAATGGGGGAAAAGTGCGAAGCAGAGGAGTGAAAAACAAATAAATATTAAATAGAATAAATAATAAATAAGGGCTTTAAACCATTGTAGTGCAGCCAGCAAGTGGCAGGTGAAAGTTAGTCAGAAAGGTATATCTGATAAGTGCAGATGAAACGTGGGAGGGGGACTGTATGGGTACAGATACAGAAGCCTAGTGCAGATGGTGGCCTGGAGGCAGTGCAGGAGGGTGGCAGGGTGAGCAGATACCTGGGCCCGAAAGAACAGAGGGTGGCCAGGTGCACAATGCCATGAGAAGAAACAGATAAACAGGGGAGAAGGGGGACATGGACAATCATTTCTTGAAACTCAACATCAGGATCATAACTACGAATTACCTTAATTGACGTTGTGCATTCAAATAAAAGAGGATGATCCTACCCCCAGGGATCTACATATACTGGAACAGAATTAGATTCTTAGATTAGGAAGACTTTTCTTTGGAATGGCCCATTTTAATGACATGATGAGTTAGAGCTGGTTTCCATAGACCCTCGGGCATGTTTGTGATGGCTCTACCCCATCTTCTTCATCTGTTCACACCATTGACCATATTTAAGAACGCATTGTTTTCATGATGCAATGATTCACTGCACATTTGGCAGTAAATCCATGGATTATGTTGTAACTTCCAAACGAAACTATTGTTTGACAACACATCTTTCGACAGACATGTGATCAGTTCTAATTAGGTAATTTTGTTTCAATAATAATGGCGTTTTTCCACGGTAGTACATTTTTACATTTTGTTGATCAGTAAAATACTAATTGGTAGTAGGTCATCAACCTCTGCCACTGGAACGACCTTCCTCAACCATCATGCTATCAACAGGTTGTTTTGCCTTATATTCCATCATACGGTTCCATTCATTGTAAGGTTCAATGGTTCCATCCATGGCTGCACTTTGATCACAAAAAATATGCTGAACTGCCAGAGGCAACCAACCAGTGTTATAGGAAGTGCTGATGCCGGAACTCGATTGGTACATCCAATTCACATTCCTGAATTTGGTTTACTAAGCACCAGCACCTTGCTTGAGAATGGCTTCTGCTCACTTTCCATACATCTATTTTTCAATCCTTTGAATTTTTCCAGGTTTGACACTAAAATGCTATCTGGGATCAACCATTATAACACTTTTTAGTGAATGATCTGCTCTCAAGGGGTGTGCGATATCTGGCAATTGATCCCTTTATACAATACTGGGACCTTTCCCCCGAATCTGTGCTGCTTATATTTCGGACTAAGAATGACCACCCATGAAACCTCGTGTTCATGTATGATATGTATACAAAGTGGGTTCTCATTCCACATGTGTGTCTTACTTGTGACCTGGCATCATGTACTTCGCAATTCTAAATATTCATACATCATAGAACATTCTGCACAGAGCCCAGCACTGTGGGATTGTTTTGCAGAATGAGAAGCACAGGAAATCACACCCCTTTGCAGCTTCCATGTGGGGTTACCTGCTTTAGTTCACCATGTGTGTAATATTATTTGATCATTGCACCTACTTCATAAACATCAAGTAGGTTAGCTTACCATACATTGGTTCTCCCCTAAATGGTTATATGTGATTATGGACTGTTAAAGTACAATAATCCCTCTTGATCCCATATGGATGACCCGAGAATCATTTACCATGTTCAAGACACGGCAAAACATATATCTGCTTCTGAAGAAGGACCCAGTGCTTGTGTGGTCCCTCTTTAGCCAAAACATAATTTGACCACGCCGCTAACTTTTATATGAGATGATTTAAATAAAAAAGTCAGAAATATATTTATAGTAACTGCATTTTTCGCTCTTGAATAAATGTATATTGTTTCCTACTTATCATTTTACAGTGTTCCCTATATGTCCTTATGGAGTGCCTTTTCTTGCCATAGTCTAGGCATTTTGTCTGACAATTGTATATTAGAAATGTTCTTGCATCATTATGTATGCTGTGACTGAACATCCAAGATGGCCGTCTTGTAGGTCATACAGCGTTAGTGCTCCAGATTTTTAGGAAGTTTTAACCGAGACTTGAGGTATCTTAAACTGTGAATTTTTGTCAGTGTACCTCTCAACCATGAAAATTAAGCACAATGTGAATTAAAGATATATATATATATTTTCACTTTAGTCCATCTTTTGATTAAACTTCAATCATAAAAACACCCACAAGCAGAATGTATGTCTCTGGAGATTGTCTCTGCAACTGTTATTTAATGATGAGGGTTCTCATTTAAAAAGTAACCCGCTTTTAAATCTTGGTCAAATCGGGAGCATCCCCCCTTTTTGTGGTGACATTATTGCCTCAGTTTCTGCTTGGTGTGAGCCATCCCATATTTATCTCGTGAGCATAACATATGTCAACATTACCACTGTGTACCATTTTGATGATGTCACATACAGATTATTATATAAGGGCATTGTAACTCTATATAACTTTCCTTGTGCGCCTCTCTTCCACTGCCAAACATTCATCGCGAACACACATGCACCCAACACGCACCCACTACGCACTGACACTCTCCTTCGCATACTTTTGTCAAGCTTACCTTTATTTGCGGCCATCTGCTGCTTGAGTCCTTTTTCTGGGTGGGTCACTGGGAGCGTATTCAGGGAGGATTTGAGCAAGTGGGGCGCTCGCTGTCCACATGGGAAGCGAGGTTTGAAGCACCTACAGTCGCTGCACTTATGTGCATGTCTGATTTGTTGAAAACATGAACTGTTCTGTTTTTCCCTGAGTTCCAGCCCTGTCGGGAGCAGGGTGGAGGGTGCACTGGACAGGGAGGAAATGGAGAGTGTGTGCCTGCCAATAAGTAAGCCCCCACGTTTATGGTTAACTCCTTCCTATTTTTCCCTCTGAGCACCTTCGAACTGTTGTATGACAATAGGTTCACCTGGAGTTCTCAATGTGTATTCTGCTTCATGCTGCACGCCTGCTGTTTGCCCCCTCACCTCTTTCTTCTTTGTTTCCTAGCTGCTACACGCCTTGATCTTTTCAGTTTTTACACATCTCAGGTTAAGCCCCAAAAAGGCCCATTCTAAATAAATGAAGCCTCCTTTCTGCCCCCCCTCCTTTCCCTGACATTCCTTGTCTGTTAATGCCTCTCACATTCAGTACAGAGAAGCCCTCCTACGCATATACACTAACCGCACCCCTTCCTTCGGCTATTTTCCCATGACGGTCATTTATATCCTGTTTTGTGTTGTATTGTACTGTATGCTATCATTCTGTTATGCTATTTTATGTTATTCTGTATTGTATTGCATTGTTTTGTGTTTCTATGTTGCATTATGGTATATTGGGTTGCATTGTATTGCACCACTATGTTATATTTAATTGTATAGTATCAGTATGTTAGGTTGTATTGTAAAATTATTTAATGTTGTATGGTATCAATATGTCTACTATGTTGTGTTGTTTTGTTTGGTACAGTGTCTTTATGTTATGTTATGTTGTATTGTATGGTATTTTTTATGTTGTTTTGTATAGTATGGAAGTATGTTATGTTGTGTTGGATTGTATGGTATCATAATGGTGTGTTATGTTTGTATTGTATGTTATTATATTAGGTTATTGTATGCTATGTTGTGGTGGACTGTATGGTATTGTTATGTCATATTGTATGTGTCATTATGTTATGTATTTTGTATTGTATTGCATGGTATTGTTCTGTGATGCCATGGTTTATTGTACTGTATAGTAGCATTATGTTATCTTGTAATGTATGGTATTGTTATGTTATGTTTGGTTGTATTGTATGGTATCATTATGTCATGTGATATTTCATGCTGTGTTTTATTGCATTGTTTGTATTGCTATGTTGTGTTGTATTTTATGATAACATTATGTTATGTTGTTTGGTATTGTATGGTATTATGTTATGTTATTTTATGTTGTGATGCATTGTCTGGCATTGTTATGTTATGCTTTATGTTATGGAATCATGTTATATTATTTTGTATTGTAGTGTATGGTATCAGTATGTGTTGTTATGTTATATTATATTGCATAGTATTGTTATCTTATTGTATCTTATATTTTATGGTATTTTTATGCTATGTTGGGTTGTATTGCATGGTATTGTTATGTCATGGTTTGTTTTATTGTATGGTATTGTTGTGTTATATTATGCTGGCTGTATTGCATGGTATTGTTATGTCATGTTGTTTTACATGTATCATTATGTCATGTTGTGTTGTACTGTATGGTGTAATTATGCTATGTGTTGTTGTATGTTATAGTGTGTTGTATTGTGTGGTATCTTAATGTTTTGTTAAATTGGAAGGTATCATGTTATGTTGTGTTGTATTGTATGCTATCCTTATGTTATGTTGTATGTTATAGTGTGTTGTGTTGTATTTTGTGGTATCTTAATGTGACGTTGTGTTGAATTGTAAGTTATCATTATGTTATGTTAGTTATGTTGTACTGTGCTGTATTGTATGTAATGTTGTGTTATATTGTAGGGTATTGTTCTGTTATGTATATATTATATATAATAATAGTGTATATTATTTTTCATGGTGTTAGGTTGTGTAATAGCATGGATATTATTTAGCAAAAGCTGTTCATTTGGTTAATGAACCAGAAGTAGCTTTCCATTTTATTGTCTGCTCTTTAGGCCGGTGCTGTAAGCATTCAATTGAGAAAAAAAATTACCAGTCTATGTTGCCACTCCCTCTGGGACTGTGGTTGGGTGCGCATTTTTCCTGAATGATTTCCCATAGATAACGTGGTTTTGGTTGATTAAATGTTTCTCTACACGGAACAATACTTGCCAAAGTTTTAGATAATTTCTTTCACTGGAGAAACTTGGCAGGAATGGGTTCAAACGTCCCTACCAACATCCTTCATAACTGAATTTTGGGAAAGGAAACCTGTTGCTTAAATACATTTTCAATAGTCTCAGGCTGTACTATAGTCTTAATTTACTGCAACCAAATATGATGCGGTTCTTGTGCACCACACATGTTACACTACACATAAGGATAATTAATCTCTATTCTTAAACTGGTTCACTTTTTGCACTTGTTGCACTTCTGTCATTAATAACATGACCACATCAAAACATTTTATTGTTTTATTTTATTTGTATTTCATTTCTTAAGAAGATGTTTAAAATGTTACTCAATCTTACCAGTGCATTTAATACTCCTGTTGCCAGCTGGGTCCGTAAAAGTACCTACTTCTTCTCTTATAAGAACTTAGGGAGACAAGTTAACATGTAATTTGGGTCTCACCTTTATCTTACTGCAGTGGAATGATATGAGTTCTCTTGAAAGAGTATCTTACAGTTTAGAGTGACAGGCTTGAACCGTATGTTGGAATTTGTCAACCTGTCTATAGCAGCTTGACCCTCCATTCTTTTTTCCTGCTACATTCACCTTTCTTACACTCTGGTCTTGACAGAACTGCACCTGGCCCCTCGGCTTGGCAATACCTGAATTACTATTTTGGAGTTTGCCATGTAGGAAAGATTGAAAGGTAATACCATGTCAGAAAGACATCATAATTCTGATAGATGGCTGGAGCACATCTCTAGACCATTACACAGCCAAATTTGATGTGCTATTAAATACCTATTGTTCTTTGAAATGGTCTCACGTAGGCAGTCTTTTTATTTCCAAACAGAATAGAATGTACCTTCCTTTCTTCAACCCTGACCGATGGTCAACCTGAATGGATCTACAAGCACCCAACATGACTTTCCCTTTACACATCATGCCTTACCTATATCTGTGGCCTTTGTGCCCTCTTTCCCATCTTCTTAACCTCTCTGTACTTATGTTCCTCTGCAGGATAAGGTCTGATTACTCAAGGCAAGGTCAAAATATGTCAACTGACAGACAATCCTAGCTCTAAGGCAACTGACTGCAGTGGTGAATTTACACCGTATAAAAGCCTTGTAATATAACATAGCATACATTTGTACATTCTGTTTTAGGTCTTTAGGAATTTTGCATATGATTTTTCAAAATTGTTCAACATACCACATGGTTTTAGGGAGTCTAACTTGTTTTTCTGTGCTTACCATATCCTGTTTTCGATAAAGTCAATGACATTTAGAATTTTCAGCGTACTAGTAATTTGTTTCTTTTGTTAAAAAAACAGTTCCCTACTTTGTTCTGATCTAGATTTTCTAGCACAGGTTTCCGTTTGGACCCTACTCTTATTGGTGTCAATCCTCCTTTTTGTTTGACTTCCAGACAGCGCCACAGTGCTCATTTTCTTGGGCACTTTCTTTCTTGTTCCTGATTGACTCTTTCCTGCCATCTTTCAATTAGTCATCTCAGGAAATTGAATATTGATTGATGGATGTATCTGCATGAAATGAAACTATATTATATAGGTATGGTAGGTATCCATGCACTATGCTCTTGAGGCTACAGGGTGCATTAGTAAAAGGCAAATGTTGAGAAAATTAATGATCAAGAGCAATAGAAAATAGTAATAATTCATGTAAAATACTTAGGTATTACACAATGAAATTAATACTTATTAGACATAATAGTGAAGCTTGATAAAACATACTAATTATTGTTGCAAATTCAAATTAATTGATTCACTTCATGTCCTGTGTCTGTTAGTCCACAGTAAAAGTTACACCCCCACATTTGTTTGTCCCACTACATGTAGTGAATCCCACTAGACCAAACTTTGGGACACCAGATCAATTAGGACATCACCAGATTAAATTGTAACATTCCTTGAGAAACCGACCTTGGTTGCTTGAGTTTAGCTCCCTTGCCTATTTTCTGATGAAATACAGTGTGCTTAAGTGCTCTTAACCAGAATGATTTGATATGGATTTGATTTGTGTATTTATAAAGCGCCTATCCCATAGGAAGCTCACAGGCATGTATCTCGGTGCAGATTAAGATGATATTTCTTTTGATTTAACAGGAAAAAAAGACAGCTATGCTCAATAGAACCAGGAGCTCTTATTTAAACAAACACGTTTTTACGGGTCTTCAAAAGCTGGGTAGTGATTGAATCTCACACAGGAATTGCAGAACAGAGTTCCAAATATGAGTACCCAAAACAGAAAACAATCTATCTCCACACATAGAGGTTGAGAAGGTAGGAATTATCAATAGTCCGTGTCCATTTCATAGTAGAGTACGAATGGGACAATCAAATAAAATTTTAGAGCTGAAGTACAGCGGGCCAATTCATGAACACATTTAAAAATGAGACACAGAATCTTGAACTCTATCCGCCATTCTATTGGAAGCCAGTGTAGGCTTCTTCGGAACTCTGAGATAGAGACTTTCCAGCGGTAGCTAGTCAATTCATCTAAACCCATTCCATCTAATACCATCATGCATACTGCCGAATTCTGAACCACCTGTAAACGTTGAGTTTGATATTTTGGAATGCCAGCTAAAAGGACATTACAATAATCCAGCTTTGAATTTGTAAGAGTGCCTACCACAATGGGAGGATCTTTCATAGAAATGAGGGGCAATAAATGTTTTAGAAGCCTAAATTGAAAATACATGGACTTTATAATTTGATTCACATATAGTTGACAATTTAGGCCAGCCTCCCATATACAGCCTAGATTTTTTATAGAGTGGTTATATTTGGTACACATCCCAAACAGAGCGGGACAGGGGATCCCAAGTGTGACACTGGACAGCTTCTTTTTTCGGTCAAATATAATGACCTCCACTTTAGAAGTATTCAGCTGGAGTTGGAATTGGATCTTTTCAGCACACTTCACCAACCATTCCACTGCCTCTGCTCTTTGGCTTAGGTGAACATAAATCTGAGTGTCATCTGCGTATGAGTGATACTATAATTTAAATTGCCCGAGAATATTAAGCAACGGACAAACATAAACATTAAAAAGCAAAGGTGACAGAGATGAGCTGTGTGTTACTCCACAGGTGACTGGTAGTTCTTCAGAGAGATAGGGGCTGACCTTAACCTGTTGTCGACGATTAGTTAAAAAAAGACTCAAACCACTTAATTGCTTCTTTTGGAAATGTGAGCCAATGATAAGAGTCTGGATTTGAGTATATTAAAATCAACTGTATCGAATGCTGCGGACAGTACAAGCATGACAAGCATGCGCGAAAAACTCACCCTTGTCCGCACCTTCGAGAAGTTCATTCCAGACTGTACCTAGAGCCGTCTCATTACCATGACTTGGCTTAAAGCCAGATTGATAGATATCCAAAATATGATTGTCTTCCAAAAAAGTCTGCAGCTGAGAGGTAACAACCATCTCCAGTATCTTTGATGGCCAAAGAAGGCCAGCAATAGGACGATAAATTGAAAGAGTTTTATGATCCAAGGAAGGCTTCCTTAGCAGTGGAGTAAGGTATGATTTCTTCAAAGCTGGTCGAATACTCCCTTACTAGGACCTTTGCATGTTGTTTGGCCAAATAGGTCGGAATGGGGTCATAAGAGTGATTTGTTGGCATAAGATTTTCAATCAATTTCTCAACAGTTTCTTCGGTTACTGGTGAGAAGAAAAAATCAGATATATTTTCCCATAGTCATCCTTATGGTCATTGTGGGGGGTGATTTGCAAAGACTCAGTCTGAGCCTCAATATTTACTCAAATCTGATCAATTTTTTTAGAGAAAATCATTTACTGTAGATTGAGAGAATGGTAGGCAGAATTTTGCACACCCGGGAATGGAAACATTTTGCATAACTGAAAGCAGGGCTTTTGGTCTATTATCTGCATGTTCTATCGGTTTCTGAAGACTTTGAGACTCTCTTTAGAGCAAGTTTTGTTCTGGCATAATCATCTTCCATCCTTGACCTAAGCCATATGTTTTCCTTTTTCCGATGCTGGCACTTTAAAAGTCTTAATTTTTCATGATATGCCATTTATTGTTCTTTTTCTGTATGCTCTTCACTTTTTTTTAAAGGGCCTATGGTGTCACAATTCACTATTAGCTGATGCATCAAGTGTGTACAATAATCTGTACATACAAGATCTTTTCCTACCAACAGTAAATTGTATAACAGCTTAATATCTGATATGAGGTCAATCTCTTTCTTAAATTCTTTCTGGAGATAGCAGCAGTGACCATAGTAAAATTCACCATATAATGATCCGTCCAACTGACACGCTCATTATTGAGATGATGAAATATAAGCCGTCTAGATAAAATAGGATCCAAACAGTGTCACTTTATTTGGATAGTCTGGAAAATATGTTAAAACCATGGGTATCCACAATTTCTTCTAAGTGTGTACAATCAACATTAGTGGGGTCATTACACCAGATGTTTAGGTCTCCCGGGATAAGTAAGTTTGGGTGGCAAAGTGCTTGTGTCCCCAAATAGGAGTCCATAGATTCAAGAAAAGACATAGCCAATCCTAGACGTCTATAGCAAAGGATCAGTTGACATGAGTCTTTAGGAGTGATTTGATAGGCACAAGCCAACACCTGAGAAACGTCGGTCCATTTCAAAGGGTGGAAATTTTGCAAAATGAGGCTTTTTTTAATGAAGAATAGCGGTCCCCTCTCCTTTGTGTTGTTATCTATTGGGCCATTGTATCTGATTGTTTTCAGACACTAAGGGAAAACAAAGGGTTCCATGTCATTTCATCGCCTGCCTGTTCAACCCCAGTTTTTTTAAAGTGCACATTCCATCGATTGTGCTCGTCGAATTAAAAAAAAAAGATGATACACAGGAATCTGTGAACCATGATTCTATTATTAAAAAAAAGAGATCTGGATCACTGTGCTGAATATAGTCATAAATGGCTATCACATTTTTAGTGGCTGATCTGGCATTAATCAATGCCATCTCAAGAGTAGGCATAGTAGTAGGAGAAAAGTTTGCCCCAATAAAAACAGGTGATATTTGTACAGATCTGATCTTATTCAATGCACGAAGAGAGGACAACAATATATCTCTGGAATATGTCTTTCTCATTGTAACAATAACCTGGCCTGAATCAGGCTGAATCAGGCTCAATCACAATGCTAATGTAAAGTACACCAAAAAAAGAATACAAATCAAAAGGAATAAGCTCACCAGCAAATCCAAGCACTCAGAATACTGGGGCATACTACCGTAGGCCAGGGACCACCACAGACCGGCTTGATGCTCTTGCGCCAGCGCTGTCGCGCTTGTGGACAAATTATAATGCTTGCAACAAAAATTCCACTAGGGAATTGTAGTTCTAACTAGTAAAGTGAGAATGGCATTCGAAATTGCGTTCTCCAATTTCCTAAGAAAATTAGGCACAGTCGGCATTTTGAATCTAGGCAACAGGCTGAACAAGCACATTTTACAAAAGAGTTTTTTTTAAATATCAGTGTAAAAAATATATTTTTAAACAAGGTGCCCACAATATCCCCAACTTCGTTTACAAATCTAAATAAAACACTAAAATACTAAAGTTACAAAAAGCTGCAATAAAAAGGATCCTGGCTGTATCAAAGGCTATCTTATCAGCAAGGAGTGCTCGAAGGTAAGTGCACAGCCCCTAACATGGGAAGAATACAACAATTTGTCTTACATAACACCTAAATTCATACTAGTCCACCACAAGGCAAGACAGCAGTACCCCTAAAAGAAAAAAAAGATTGAAGGATTTATGAGGAAGAAAGAGCGAGGAAGGCTAGGATGTCTGCTTTTGTGACACCAACACATCAGTTAACCAGAGATGACAGAGATAATTCTAACAGCCACACTAACAGTCCCCTGACAGCCTTCCTCTCAATAGATCTCATCATACAACTTCCTGCTCCAGTAACTGGTATCCAAGTCTCTCCACAAGCCACCACCGCAATGCACAGAGAGCCACTACAAAACAAAAGAATCTGTTCTATTTTTTTTAACAAACTCATACTAGACTGCTGGACCTATGCTTCCAACCAACCTACCTCCAACAAGCAATGCACTGCAAAGGTCTACACTGATTACACCTTTCAGCATAAAGCAGCACATCACCACCAATTCACAATAGACCCAACCCAACAAAGAAACCCATCAACCTGTTTGAAAATTAATGCAACAACCCTGAGTCTTCAGAAGTCCACGTCCATAGATATCAAGAACATGGTCTATTTTCTACATAAAGAAGCTTCAATGGAAATGTTGGTACCAGATGCCTTCTCATCATCGCATGCTATATTGCCAAACATTCTTCAGATATCTATGATCTTCCCTACAAAGACATAATAGACTTACTTTTTGTCACAGAAATCAGGCTTTCAGAGGAACACTCAACTGTTTTCTAAAAAACCACCAAAGCAGAATACAAGATCATATTTTCCAACTGAACAGTCAAGAGAATAGGAGGAATTACACTTGCACATAGAGACTTCATGAAAGTTAAAAAGTCACCCTGACAACAAGCCAGACTAACTTTCCTTCTCATCCATGGAACGTCTTTCACAGACAATTTGGCCAATGCGGTCACTAATCTATTGACAGACCACCAAGACCTTACCATACTAGGAGACCTCCCCATTTTGTGAGAGAAGGAGGACAATACAGCTAGAAAGTCACTCTCTGTAAACCATGGCCTGCCATTGACAGCTATGGTTGTACAGAGCAGAAAATATCAAAGTTACAAAAGCCATTTACTCAAATCAGAAACAATCTGCACGACACATCCAGAAGGAACATATCAAAATTATAGACACATTCAAAACCCTGCAGCCTGCAACATGGCAGGCACACCATTGCAAGAACTCTGCAACTTCATAACATAACACTACAATAACAAAATTGAACCCGTAAGCCCTTTTAATGAGATAACGATCTATTGGATGGATGGGGTTGCAGAATTTACTCTTTCACCAATAATAAGACCGACTCAGGAAGTTGGCAACACATAACTGTTTTAATATAAATTGTCTAAAACACGGAGTACAACAGACATCAACGGACTCCTCACAGCATATCTCTCAACGTTTTACATGAATAAAATATACTTTCATAGCAAAAACTCGTCATTATTAAAGTCATACTATGTGGAAAACTAAGAAAACTTATCTCGGATTGTGGTTGGTCTATGGGGAACATCTAGGTATACTTTCTATGGGGAATAGGATTATGATTGGATCTCTATAGTCAGGTGGACAACTATGCCCACCCTTAGTGCAAGTCATCTTCATTGTCATCAAATACACAATGTTTCATTGGCTCTCAAACTATAGGGCTCTTTGCTATGTGGCCCTCTATAATTGGTTGGCATGCTTGTAACCTTATGGAATATTCCACTCACTAGCAGCATGCAAGCTGGCACCCCAGGTGCTTGTGGGTGGACTTGACCATGCCTCCCCACCCAATTAGCCCATCATCCATCATTACTCCTGCTGCCTGCCATTCAAATTGTCTTTCGACTCAGCCTTGCAAAGTATCACTGCACCTGAGAATACAAGGGAGTGCGAGCATGTTCTTATATCCAAGTCTCGATGTAGCTTGCCCAAAGTCTATTTCCATGTAGCCAATTTGTGACATGAGACTGTGTTTTAGTAGCTTCTTCGCATCTAGAATTAATAAATGAATAAAACTTGGCACTCATAGTGTTTTTCCACTTCACCTCAACAGGAGCTTGCCTCGCTTCTCCGGTCCATTGTATTTTTTTGAATAGATAACCAGTTTCTTGGCTGCCTCTACCCTTGACACTGGGCCAGACAGCCTTCTCAATTCTTCCTCCAACTTCAGCTGCTTTTCTCTGTTGTGCCACACTCTCAGCCCTTTGCTACTCAGGTCCTGGCTTGCTAAAATTTGACGTGGAACATCCAGATTCTATACACATATATATATTTGCGGCACCGCCTGCAGTCTATTCACTACGTATAGCCAGCCTTCATGGTTACTTAGTCTATTTGCGTTGCAGCATCTGCACAATTATAAAGCGACTTATATTTTCTTCAGTGTTCTACACACGTGCAATCTTCAGTCCGCACATGAAATGTTACTCAACTCTTTATTTCATTATCAGATTCTGTAAGGTCTATTCACCTTCTCTCTTGGCATCTCTTCTTGACGCGTCGTCCTTGCTTCAAGTGATGTCACCAAGCTCCTCTTTCATTCATCTTTACACTTCTTCCGGAGCCTCCTGTCATATCTCTGCAGGTACATCATATAGGGCTTTCTCAACGGATACCTTGTTTTGAGGATTCTTCGTGGGATAGGTACCATTGCTGGCATTGTGCATGTTGACATTTCCGGCTTCCAACATATGGGCAATATAGGGGTGGGATTTCTGGTAGAGGCATTTGGCTCCTCCTCTACACTCCCCCCTCTGGTTGATTCATCGACCACTCGTTCACCTGTTTCCACATTTGGACATCCTCTCCTGAAAAAGTGCTTCTTTGGAGTCAATACCATCATTACTCCTTTCAAAGATCCTGCTGATTTCACATGTTCATCAATACTCCAAATCATGTGGCTACATTGTCCATTTGGGCTGCAATAGAGCCATCTTCCCACATACGTTTTGTGGTTCCTTGGATACAGGAACTTCGTGCCCTCAGGTGCTAGAAGACTCACTTCTATATATTTTTTGATTTCTTCATCTGTCAGATCTTTGGGCCCAAACCCAGACTCAACATCCATCATGATCTTCATTCCTTCTGCTTTCTTTGCTGTCTTCTTGCACTGTGTGATTACTATTCTGATCACACAGAATCCAAACATGATCATCACCAATAGTGCTCCAAGAAACTTGAACATATTCGCCATCCATTGTGGAACCCATGAGAAGATTGATGCAAACCAGCTGTCATCTGCAATATCTTCTGTTTCATCTTCCATTTTGATGTACAAGTTTGTTGGCAATGTTATGGCCTCTGTCAAGGTCCCATTCTTGTCATCATGAGAAGGTATGAATGTATAACATGATTCTCCAATTTTCCGTAATCATGTCCAGGACATACCTGTTCTGAAGGGTCATTAATCTTATGGCTCCCAATTCTACCTTGATAGCGTTGAATCCCTTTATGGTAGTGTTCATCATCTGCAGGAGCTCCAAGCGAGTGATTTGCAACCACTTTGCATTTGCCATTATCTGGAACTCTGGCATAAAGTTAGTCGTGAATACTGCAGCAGTTTTACTGAACAACCTGTGTTCATATGGAATAGATTCAAAGGCTTCTATGGATTTAGCTGAAAAGTGATTCTCCCTTTTTGGTTTGTTGAGAAATCCAACTGATCTCTTCCTCATGTGAGCATCTGCTATTGGGAACTCTCCAATGTTCAGGTCACTCTTCGGATTCACCAATGCTGGAACGTGAATGAGAACTATGGAACACAGCCCTCCCTAGTCTTTGGGCAACTTCATAATATACGCTCTGGATCCACAGGCCCAGTAGTGATCCATTATCACGACTGTTCCATCCTTCATGCATGATACATTGAAAATTCGGCTGCACTGCTGATTCATTCCAACCTTTCTCGTGCCATTGTTTCTGAAGCACAGCTCTGCACTTGCTAAAGGTACTATCTGTAAAGGTCCTCCTTGATCCAAGTCAGCAATTTCACAATATTCGACCAATGATGCATGCATTCATTCTCTGCGGTATCTATGACTGGTTCATGGTATCCTGTTAGTGCTAATGAATTACATACAATCAGTCCTTCTGCACATCATTCTGGAGTCGGCACCATTCCCTTGATTTGCAGCTGACCTCTCTCCTTGCATCTTCATATTTCTTTGTAGTTCTTTCATTGACAATTGAGCATTTTGTTTTCTTCTCCTCTGATTCCTGCTTCATTTATTCCAGGCTGTTCATATATTATCACTTGATTTCTTGTTTCTGAATTCCCTTTTATCTTTAAATCTTGCACTTGGAGCCTTCTTCTCAGTCACCCATACCAAGGATACTGTTCGACCCTGGAAATGACCTCTCTTATGGCAGAGTGCAAGGTGTGTCAGGCAATGAGCTTTTTGGACTGCTACTTCTATAGCTATGAATATTTTAGAAGTCCCCATAGCACAAGGTATGAGAGCACAAACACAGCAACTCTCCTTGGACGCTCTCTCTCCCACCTTTTTCATGTGTTGATACCACATGTTATTACCCAAGTGCGCTGTGCTGTCTAGATAATTATTTAATTCATAATCATCTTCCCTTATGCTTCTCTTGTGTCTCCCTCTCGCAAAGTGAGTGCTTACATAATACTCAAGAAGTATATCAGTAATGGTCCTTCCTACAGGGGAGATCATCGATCCATTCGCTTTAGCAATGGGCAACCTTATATGAGCTACTGGCATGGGGAAAATCACAAATAGTCTTAGTCTTTCAGTAATAGACAATTCTTTGAGAGTCACTGGAGTGGGAAGAATCAAAGGGACTTCTACCTTGCTTGGACCAATGAAGTAAACAGTATGGACCAAAAGAATTGGGAAAACAATGATAAATGCTGAGCACGCATATATTATGCACCAATACATGAATCCCCACCATTTACGATTCTCCACACGTCGTTGGGTTTGCTCACTTTCCAAAACTGCATCACTTTCAATGTTCCTCATTGTGCTTGTTGAGGAATGTTTTAAGGAAGGAAACACCCTTTTTAATCAGGCAACTCTGCTAAATCATCAGATAACTACAGGATCTGTTTAGCTATCGCCATAAGCAGCCTCCTGATTGCAGGGCCATGTTTAGGATCATGCAGAAAAGTGCATATATCAGCACTGCGCCCAACAAGAGCTGGATAAACTCGAAGAATGAAAACGAAAAACAACGAGAAGGAGGTCAATGGGCATCAGCATCTGTCAGGACCATTGATTTAATTCAACAGAAATTCAGTGATTAACGAGTTTGGAAACTGCTCACGTTTCCAGTCGTCAAATTCGAACTCTAGGTTTGGCATATTTGTAGTACGTCAACACTTTCTAAAGTCCAATTCAAAAGATTCTTGTGACTCAAAAACTGAGTTTGCACTCCTGCTATAAAAGCTATAAGGAGGTTCCAGGGTTAGCCACAGTCTAAATGCACACTTGCATTTATTTAATCAGCAACATTAGCGTCCTTCTTCCTCGTCATTGATCGGGTCTGCACATGCTGAACTTCTTCTCCTTGTCTTTCTTCTGAATTGATAGTCGGGGTGCATCGGTCTCACCAGCGTATGGATTTATGTTGCTCAAATGGATCCAAGCATGTCTCCTTTGGACTTTTACTGCTGAGGGAATAATGTTCTCCACCAAGTAGGGACACTAAAGCGTGGCTCATGCCACTTTTTGGTGAAATTTCCTTATTTGTATTGGATCTCCAACAAAAAGTCTAGGTACAGGTAGTAGTTCTGAAGCTCTGGTTGCTGAATGGTCTTCATCTGTACCCTGAGACCGACCCCCTTAATGTTTGATTTGATCTGAAATGACAGAGATACTAGTGGTCAGACATGTCGAATAAGCACGTAACTCATTTGCTAGCATTTCTACAGTCTTCTGGACATCACTTCTGCTCCTGTATGGAGGAGATAAAGGCGCTCTCATTCACCTCTGTGTCACTAGCTCGTGGGGCGTCAGGTGGTGGTCTGACCCAGGCTGATTCCTTAATGCATATAGTACAAGGGGCAGGCAATACAGCCATCCCTCCTTCAGTGTCAATTTGAGTTTCACAATTCTCTGTTTAATGAGATTATTGAGTCACTCACATATTCTGTTCGCTTGCGGGTGATAATTAGAAGAAAACATGTCCTTTATACTTAACAATAGGTTAATCTGAAAATGAGGCCCATTGTTAGATCTCAGCACCTCACACACTTCCCATCTGGGAAAGACTTCTCAGACTAAAAACTCTGCTGCACAGGTGGCATCAGGGGGCGAACCTGCTTCAATTCACCTGGAAAAAGGACACACCACCACTATCATATACCTGTATCTACTACATACTTGCAGCATGTCAACATAATCAGCATGGACCGTATGGTTGAGGAATCACTCCTCTGATCGTTCGCAGTGTATGCCCAGTGGTAAACTTTTGACATGAAATGCAACGTGTTCTAACAGGCTTGGTATAACCCAGTCCTTCGCAATAGCTGCTGTGAGGCTTTCCCTAGTTACATGCGCAGGATAGTGCAGCTGTTCAAGCGCTACCTTTAACAATGATTGCTGGCATCACTGGCTTTCCAGTGCTGTTTGGCCGCCATAATGCTTTGGAGTGAGATAAGAACACCCGCTTCATTTCCATAGCTCTTGCTCTTCCTGCGGTGGACTGCCTTGAACTTCCTTCAACTGTGTTCTTGATAAATGATTAAATCCTTAATTTACTATAATGATTGTAACTACCTTCTCCTTTTCATCTGGGGTATCAAAACTTGAAATGTCCGGTCAATATACAACCTTTTTGACCTCTACGTCTGTGGCTTTGTTCCTGTGAGAGATAAAGTCAGTTTGCTTAGTATGTGCTGTGCATTTAACTATGGCAATGGATACTGGGAGTTGTAATGCCTTAACAAGCCTGTCCAATAATGCTGCGTGTTGCACTGGAGTGTCATCTGCTCGGAGGTAGAACCTCCTTTTCCAAAGTGCTAGCCCTGCGTGCACGGTTGACGTCACATAGGTGGAGTCACTGTACACTGTCACTTCCTGCCCTGCGTGTTCCTCAAGTGCGACAATAAGCGCTACCAATTCTGCTGCTTGCGCTGAAAAGTGAGACAGTAATCTTGCACTTGCTACAACCTCAAATTCACCATTTGCCCTGTGTCTCAACACAGCTGAGGCAGAATGCATTTCGCCACTATTTTGATACATTTTTTTTCGAACAACCATCAATAAAGAGAATCTCCCCCCGCTACCGCATTTTCCTTTACGCGCGGGATGTCTTTGTAGAATTCTTCGTAATTTGCGCAATCATGCACATGTTCACCCTCTGCCACAGGCTTAGCTACAAATGTGACAAGGTTCACTATTTTACAACTGACTATTTTGATTGCTGGATTTGATATAACCACCACATACGCAGAAGCTCTCTGAGATGTCAATGTACCCATAGGTTTTTCCAAAATGGCAAACAAAGCATGCTCCACAAAGAGTGTCATAGAATACCCCATCATAATACTGGTAGACTTCTCAATTGCAAATACAGCTGCTGCCAGCGCCTGCTCACAAGAAAAGTGTCCTTTTATAACTGGATCCAGAATCTCACTATAGCATGCCAGAGGCTTATACCCCAGTGTAGTTCTCTGTTTAAGCACTGCTGTCATGACCATTTGTGTGCAAAAATAAAAAGAACTCCTCGTCATAATTTGGAATTCCTAAAACTGGAGCTGTACAAATTGCTTTCTTCAACTCTTCAAACCCTTCCTCAATTTCCTCAGTCCATTCTATTTTTTCCTTATCCATTTGTGCTTTCTTTAGAGCCTGCAGGGGGGGTCTTGTGTCTAAACTATAATCAAACACCCACGCTCTAACATAGTTGCATAATCATAAAAACTGTTGCATGTGTTTTACCGTGTGAGGTTTTGCTGTTTTCATGATTGCCTCAGCTCTTTCAGGTGTGACCCTCTTTCCCTCATGTGAGATCAACTGGCCCATATACAACACTTCTTCCTGACAATATTTCAGCTTCTCTTTGTCTACCTTATATCCCTTGTCTGCCAGGATAGTCATTAACTGAATTGAGTCTTGTCTGCACTCATCTTCTGTCATGCTGCAAACCAAAATATCATCTACGTACTGTATCACCCTTTTCAAATCAATATTGCCTAGGTCCATCTCGAGGACCATGTCAAAGATCGATGGAGACTCACAGTACCCCTGGGGCAAACAAGTACTTTTCAGTCTAGTTTGGTGAAACGTAAATGACGTAAGGTCTTGGGAGTCCTTTTGCAGGGGGATTGAGAAAAACGCATTTTTCAAGTCAATCACCGTACAATATTGTGCTTCTGCTAGGATACTGCATACTATTGTTGGCAGATTAGGAACTAAAGGAAACTCTGCCTCTACAATTTGTTTAATAAGTCTCATGTGTAGTATGAATCACCATGATCCACCTTTTGATTCCTTGATAGGACACACTGCGGTATTGCACGGTGACTCTGGCATCACTAAATTACCTTGTTCCATCAGGGCTGAAATAGTCTTAAAAATACCTTCATCTTCCTCTCGAGACATTGGGTACTGTCTTGCTCAAGGTAAAATTGCTCCTGGCTTCAAGCTTATAGTGACCTCCACTACCCCCTTCAATAAGCCTATGTCATAAGGGCCTGTGGTCCATAAAGAGTTTGGTAATTTTTCCAATACCTCATAAAGAAATGCTGGAGGCTGCTTCACCATTACCATTTGCTGTGGGATCTCTCTTTTCTCTATTCCGATCCAATATCTAATACTCATCTTGAATATTACTTCATCATCCAATATATCATATCTAAACATGTCTTCGTCAGTGATGTTAGTCAGTCTATACCCTTCCCCAATGGAAATCACTGTTCTCCATGGCCTGTCCTCGTCATCTGCTACTTCGAGCATGGCCATTTCTTCTCGCACTATGGCTGCATTTAACTCTAGGGCAATAGTCTGTCCCCTCTTCATCCATAAGTATCTCTGGCCTGAACAAGAATTCATTTGGTATTCTCATAATCCTTCCCACTAAGCCGGGTAGCCATGTCAACAAAATGCGTACCCCATGAAGAAAGAGTTCTGGTTCCAGTGGCATTCCTCACAGAGCCATTTTCCGTGTAAACGCCAATATGAATTCAACCACATTCATATAATGGGCCTCATTAGGACCCTGGCGCTAAGTGTTTAACGGCGCGGTAAAAGGCTGCGGCGCCGTTAAACACTTAGCGCCTTACTACGAGGTCCCTTTGCGGGACACGACCTTAACGGCTGGTCTACACCAGCCGTTAAAGTAGGGACCCGCAAAGAGACCTTGGTGCTAAGTACAGTACCGCAATTTGGGGTACCGTACTTCGCGCCTTCCCCATTCCCATAGAGCCCTATGGGGTGAAAATGGGAATGGGGAAGGGCCATGGTTCAATGGGGAATTACCGCCCGCCAACCTTGGAATGGGGTGGTAATTCCCCATTGAACCATGGCGGACCCGTTACAACACCGGCACCAACCATGGTGCTAATAGCGCCATGGTTTAGCGCCGGTGTTGTAATGAGGGCCAATGTATCCCTGGAGTAGAGCACACTATACCTTCATCAGTAAAAGAAATCGTCATATTAAGCTTTGTCATTAAATCTTGTCCTGGAAGGTTAACTGGGGTCTGCCATGAATACAATAATGGAACAGACATGTCACAATCTCCTATAGAGACTGGTAATTCGTCAGTGAAAGGAACTCAGCTCGTAGCTCCAGAGAATCCTTGAGCATTCATGGCATTTCCCGACATTGGGTGTTCTCCCTCTCATATACATGAACAAGTAGCACCAGTGTCTACTAAAAAAGAAAAGGATTTGCCTCCTATTGTCACATCAACCTTTGGTTCCTCTGGGGGCTCTGGTGTCACTGAACACATCAAGTCGCCCTGTGAGCTGTCCTATAGTGGATACATGTGTATCCCTGTACCTGTGAAATGACTTCCTCCCCCCACAGTGACACCCCCTACTCTAGGTGTCAATAACTGTCCCGTGTTTGCATTCTGCTGTGTCTGCATGGGTGTGTGCTGTGACTGCCCTTGTGGTGGTTTCAATGGTGTTTGCTGTGGCTGCATTGTCTGTTGCACTTGCGACACTTGTGCTTGATACACTGTCTGATCTTGGGCGAACCCATCCCTAGCTTGTGTGGCTATATGCTGGAGGATAAGCTGTCCCCCATCTTGAGAATTGCCCATTCTGTACATCCTCTTGGCTTCCACACATGCGCGCAATGTGCCCTGTCATCCCATACGTTCAACATACAGAAGGAACTTTTCTGATGTATCCCCTTGGTTTTCTAAAAACCACCCCTTCCTCTGTAGCCCATTCCTCTGCCTCGTGGTACAAATCCATTTGCTCCTTGATCCATTTCGCCTTGATTATTTGCCTGCGATACACCCACTGCTTGCTGTATTCCCAATCCTTCTCTACTTGTCAATACCACCCCTTCTATGGTGTACTTGACAATTTCTTCTGAAATAATTTGGCTTCCTCAAGTTTTCTAGCATCTTCCCTCTTCCTATTGTTCTGCTGTAACAGCCGACAGTGATGCACTATGGTCAACTGTATTGCTCCCCATGTCTTCGCTTCCATTCTCACTAGTTTCTTGAGCCGCTTGTGTACTTGTTTTTATAACTGGAGGGACAGCCCTAAAGTTGGACAGGATATGGTGGGCTGAGAGATCAAAGTATGTGTACATTGGGTGGTCCTGTCCTCCCAAATTCAATACTGCAAACAATTTTAAGCAGTAAATGATTTAACCTTCCTAGGTGCCCCATGCATTGGTAGAAAATCCATATCATGAGGTGAAGAAACAACCATCAACTATGTTTGGTTTATTGGTAGCCTTTTTATTAGTTTCTTGAGCTGCCTGTGTACTTGTTCTGGCAATCCCTGACATAAAATGTGGTAAAATACTGCCACTGTCTTTGCCCGCGGTTCCTTCATTTCAAGAGTCCAGTGTTTCTGATTACTTTGAATGTAAGCATGCGGGTCTTCATCTTCTTTCATCTTACGTGTCATAATTGCACCCATGTCTGACGTGTCAGGATACTGCACCCTAAGCGCACTCCAAACATCTGCTCTACTATTGTTAAATGGCACTTCATCGTGCACTATGTTCTGTGCCATGACACTTGAATAACCTGCTCTCGTCCAAATGTCATCAGCCCTTTCCCCAAGAATGGCTGCTAGGATAACCTTAATGTCCACTATTGCGAAAGTATTTCCCCCTGTCATTTGCTCTCTAGCTCATTTATTTTATTTATTTATTTTTGTATTTGTAAAGCGCCTAGTAGCCCGGAGGCATCGAGGCACTGTTTCAAGAAAGTGTCTAAGTTACAGGTTGGGGATAATGCAGGATTACATTGGTCAGAACAGGGTTTCATTGATTGCCTTACATTGGTCCGTATAAGGTTACAGTAATTGAGTGCTTTACATAAGAGAAATACATACATATGGTAAGGTCCTATGTGTTGATTACACGAACAGCATGGTTTTTATTGCTTTCCTAAAGACCAAGTGGGACTCGATGCCTCTGATAGCAGGGGGTAGTATGTTCCAGTTGGTAGCTGCTAGGACTCGTAGATCCATTTTCCTGCACCCGCTGTTAAACTGGGAAGTTTACACCTTAAATTATTCTTATCCATTGGTGGCCATGGAATACACTGTGGTGTGGCCTCTCCTTTCTCACATAAAGAGATCCACAATCGGCTACCATCGTCTGCCTGGCCATAGTGGGGACAATGGTTCCTGATTGCCTTCTACCTGGCAATGATCTTAACCTGCTCACATATGGTAGTGACTCTCGCTTCTCACTATGCGATCGTCCTTTAGTACGCTCTGGATACGCTATAAGATCTGGCATCCTATCTTTAGACAGCTCTAGATCAGACCATCTTACTTCCTTGTATGTCTGCAGACATCCCTCCGACCGCATGCACCTCCTCCCTCTTCCCTACAGAAGATTTCTCTCTCTTCGTGTGACATATCTAGCTCCCAGCTAGCATGGCTTTCATTCCCTTCACCCTTACCTAAAGTCAGCCTGTCTAAGGCAACGCTGTATGCTCGAGACTGAACAGGTCTTTTTCTCTGCTTTGTGACTGGAAGAACAGGGACTGATCCCCCTTCCATTGGCTTCCCGATTTGCAATCGCCGCTCAACTCTGGATAAGCTTTATCAATCCTATCTCTCCTATGTTTCCTATGTCAAAATTATTTTCTAGGGCTACCCTCGATGACCCTGACTTTGCTCCCTGTAATGGGAGGAACTCCTCTATATTGCCCCATGATATCACTGGACTTGGTTCCATTAACCCTTTCTGAATGTGATTAATATCACTCTCCCTCTGTCTCCTTTTTTGCTGCATTTCTTCATCTTACTCTCTTTGCTTTCTCACTTCTCATCTAATTACTTTTCTTGTCTTTTCTCTTCCCTTCTTTCGTTCACTCTACGCTTTTCTTTGTCCCTTCGTCTTTGCATACTTTTATCCCTAAATTAATGTGCTTCTCCCTCTTCTCTCTTCCTTTCTTGCCTATCTCGTCCTTCGATTGCTCACTGCCTGTTGTCATATTTCCTTTGCTCTTACGCCTTTTCTTCTTTCTTCTGCTGTTCTTTCTTATGCATTTGTTCTTGCCTCTGCTTACTCTTTCTCTTATGTTCATCCTCTTTCAGTCTCTTTTCTCGTTCTATGTCTTTTCTGTCCTGTTCATCTTCATCTTCCCTTTGCCTGACTTCCTCAATACTTTTCCCATCATGCTTGAGCAATATTTGTCCACCCATCCATTCATACTGTACGACTGTCACTTCATCAGCTTTATCCTTGTCTCCTTTCCATCTCTTAATCTCTCGTTCTATGTCTGTGGTTACATTCAATCGTACGCTTTTCTCCTCCTTGTTATGTAAGATCTTAAAGATATCCTCCTTTCTTCTAGTCTCTTCTGGACTATTGTCACTGCTATAAGCAGGCGGTTCATATATCGGATTACTATACCCTGTCCTCGCTTTTAGTTCCTTTAACAGATACAATCTTATCAGTTAGGTCATGTGATCACTGTGCCACCCCCTTTCGCCTGCCAATTGTCTTGTTAGCTCTTTGTTTTTTTCTTGCCCAGCTCGGTCATTCTAAAGCCATTTCCACTAGGCCACTGTTTCTGAATGCAGAATGCACAATGAATTTCAGAGGAATGCCCTGGTTCATCTCCTGCTTTGCACAATTGCGATCTGGATGTGGGGTGCATCAGAAGGTGCACAGTGACCATTTGTGAATAGTAATAGTAATATAGTAGTAATAATGTTTTTCTGGTCTAAAGGAAGGGGTGCACTAGGGAATCCATTTGCACTAGAATAAATGTGTGAATTGTACCCACAATATACAATATGCTTATGACCTAAGTAGTTACCAAGCTGGTAGGGTTCACAGTGTTAAACTGTTTTTTAGGGAACACTAGTTTTCAGCTTATATTGGAAGGCCTAAAGGCCATTTGTTAAGTGACTTCAATTCAGCACTCCAACTAAGTCAATGCCTAGTCTGGTATGCCCAAGGGAAGTCCTTATTTATATATTTTTATGACAAGTTCATAGATCTGGTCAACAGGTTTAGACGGGACTTCTGGCGGGTAGTCTGGATCTCAGGTTCTGGCAAAATTTCTTGGCACTGCACAGCGGGCTGGTCTGGGTCTGGTCTGTGGTTTGGATACAGCTCTGCTTTCTGGGTCTGGTACTGGCACTGCGGTCTGGTCTGGGTCTCTGGTTCTGGCAAAAGTTCTAGCCAGAAGCGAACAGCACAGCCTGGCTGTTGAATAGTTTGGTTAGGTGGCTGGATTCTGAGGCCTGCTGAGAAGGATTCAGCTTTTGGACTAGGCCTCTCTGCTGCAAGTTCTGAAGTCTGGATTCTAAGTTCTGGTTCTGGAGTCTTCTGGCAAAGCGCTTCGCAAGAAATCAGTTTGAAGTGGAAAGTGAATGGGTGGGAAGGCTGACTTTCTATGCCCAACCCTCTGAGGATCCTGATAGGCTACAGGATTCTCTGTTGCCTGACTGGGGAACTGAGTTGTGAGTCATCCCATGTCATGAGACGTCATTTTTATGGCATACAGAAAGAAAACTCCCCTTGTCACTTTGTACACAAATCTATTTTTGACTTAAATGCATATTTATCTATGTACAATTTTTCTGATATTATATGTCCAGTTAACATATTTTCTGTAGCGCCAAACCATCCAATCCCTGTCTTTGTAAGATGTTGTGTTCACTTCTGACAGATTTCTGCCCTTTTCATCCAGAACACAACCTCTAAACTTTTCCAGAATTTACACAAATGTGCGCAAGGAATATGGGCATCAGATGATGAAGTGTCAGATTTTTAACATAAAGAGATTTGGAGTAATACCCTATTTTCCGCTACTACCCCCAGAACATACCACAGAGTCCTAACACCTCTTAAAATGTGCACAGAAAAATCACAGGAATAATGATATTATTAATATAATGTTGACAATGATGTACTATGAATTATCCATCTTTCTAAAATGATGCTCTGGCCTAGAGGGGTGTGGTTTCCCAAAGCACATGGGGGAATTTCTGGTTTGTCCACTTCCTCCAAGCTCAGCTGGCTCACAGGGGCAGTGCCCCTCCCATTTCCTTCCAAGAGGAAGCCATTTACGACCCCCTGATTTAGCAATTGCTTGGAGCAAAGGGAAGTTCATTGTTCTGTTTCCCTGCTCCCGGCTACCCCTCCCCTGATTCAATCAGAGAGGTGTGATCCCCTTTTGGTGGGGCAGCAGAAGGCAGGCCAGGCCTGTGAATACAGTTGCTGGGCAAGTTTCCACTCCTGTAGGGGGTAGTTGCCGGGCAGAATTCAATCTCCTTAAGCCAGGTTTCAGCCAAAGGTCACTTTTGTTCCCATTTTTCTTCATTCAAATCAAACTTTTATTTTGAACATTATGATTTTAGTGGCTTTAAATCCCATTTCACTTAAGCTGCTGACATCCACAGCTCAGCCAGTTTTTTTATGAACATTATTTTAGGCTCTTCATCTTTCCAAATTTTGTATGCCCACAAGACTTCATTCTACCAGACGTCTGCTGGTGTTCAGTAAGATTTTTGAATATCTTGCAATGTTTGAAATAGGCATTTTGAGCTTACACTCAGAGAAACAAAGGTGATTTCAAAGCGCTCTTTGAGCTAACAGGCACTGCTGTTTTTCCTTTGGCGTCACGTTTCACTCATGGTGCTTATGGCCCATCACGCTTGCACTGGTGGATGGCAGGCCAGGCGACCATTTTGGTGTGCACAAAAACTGCGCAGTTTTCCTGGATTCTGGTGCAATTGTGGTATTTTCGGCCATCTTGGATTTTCTAAGCCCACAGCACCAAATGTTGCAGCATAATAACTTGAACATGGGTCGATACACCTGACAAGCCCACCCGCCCGACTGCGCTTTGATTTCGAGTCGAGGGGGAGTCGGGTGCAAAGGATGTTTTGATCCACGCGCTGGGATGTCCGCATCATCTTCTTCCGATTCCGCAGATGGCACAGTTCAGCATCTTTTCCTCTATCAGGGTGGATCGGTCGGTTTTCCTCGCTGGTCCTGATGGGAGTTTCGGGCGGTACCCCGGGCCCCTCGGATCATTGCTCCCGGTCCCTGGGTCGTCCTCCTTGGTCAGTCTCCATGGTTTATCTCTCCTAGGATGACAAAGCAAAGCAGCAGAAACATATTCGTAGACATTTCCCCACCACTATTAATGGTGGGGCGAACATATACATTTTATACATCAGGAGACATTTGCATTCAAGAATCATAGAATTTTATAGGCTATATGTGGAATATTTTAGGGTGGGACTTGTATTTATCTGGAGCGGCTCCCTCTGGGATTGCAGAGGACTCCTCCAGTTGCTGCAGAGTGTGCTTGGGATGGCAACACTTTAGCTGATTTATATGGACCCACTTGTCTTCCCCTTCCGCCAAACTGCCTTTGGGGATGCGGATCATGTAGGCGACTGGGGAGATCTTGTCTACAATTTCAAAAGGTCCCTTCCATGTAGGCAGACATTTCTGCTGTTTGGCCTGGTTCCTTTGGAAATTGTATAGATAGACCCAGTCTCCCACATTGTATTCTTTCCTAGTAGTCTTCATGCTATCGGCTGATCTTTCTAGGTTTCGCTGAGCATAGGCAAAAGCATGTTGGAGGTGTTTCCTTAAATTTTCAACATACTCATGAGTTGTGGAGGCATTGACCAATGTCTGCTCTTGGGTCCTGTAGAGCATATGCTGGGAAAGCACCATCCTGTGTCCAGTCATCAGCTCAAACGGTGACATTTTAGTTGCAGATGAAGGGGTAGATCTGATGGCCATTAGGACCAGAGGTAATCGGATATCCCAACTTGGCACAGAATCTGCCACAAACTTTTTTAAGATGCTCACAATGGTTCGGTTGTAACGTTCTACTGCGCCAGAAGAAGCTGGCCGGTAAGCAGTATGTAGCTTCCTTTTAACCCCCAGTATCTCCCACATCTTGGTCATTACTTCGCTAGTGAAATGGCTACCTCTGTCTGACCCAATCCTTTGGGATAGACCAAAACGCAAAAAGATATGGTTGATCATCAGGGCAGCTGCTGTTTCTGCCTTACAGTTTGGGGCCGGGAGACATTCCACCCATTTAGTAAATAAGCATGTCACCGTCAAAATGCACTTATTCCCCCTAGAGGAGCGGATCACGGGCCCTATGTAGTCGACTTGCAAATCTGACCATGGCAGTGTCATCCCCCTCTTTTGGAGAGGCGCACCGTGTGTGAGGGATGTTGGCTGAAATTGTGCACACACAAGACACCCCTTCAAGTATTGGTCGAGGTCCTTCCCCATGTGTGGCCAGTATGCAACCTCTCTTAAGATCTCAAGTGTTGTGTGAAACCCCCTATGACCGGCTGTGGCCGCAACAGGGCGTGACTTAACATCAGGCTTCGGAATGAGGTAGGGACCATCCACTGATCATGGCCAGCTTGGGATTTCCTTACTAACAAACCGTCTTGGATTTGGAACATTTTTGGACATTTCATCAACACTCTGAGGTCCTCTTTCCGAATGTAATCGGTATCCGTCAGGGGAAAGTTCTCTGGGTCCTCAATGTGTTGGTAAAATTGACCAATTATTGGATCCCCCTTCTGAGCCGTAATCAAATCAGCATCTGGGGTCTCCTTACTCCATTATGCAGTTGAAAGATAATAATAAATAATAATAATTTGGCATTTATATAGCGCTACGAACCCTCAGGTATCTGAGCGCTGCTTATTATTACCCACGGTGTGTGGTGCTCATTTATCGACCTCAGAAGGATGAAAGGCTGAGTTTGGCCCTGCCGGGATTCGAACCTGCGTTAGCAGGCTCTGCACAAATGTCAAAGTGAGCGCTCTACTTACTGTGCCACTTGACCGGCTTAATTGTCTGGGACCTAGTGTTAGCAGTGACCTGGATTTCCCCCAATAGGGACTCAATCTCTATTAGATTCCCTTGGATGGCCCCGGTTTTGGCCAGCTGATCAGCTAAGTCATTTCCAGTTTTGTCTGGTCCCTCTACTTTGGAATGACCCTTGATCTTTTTGCAGTAGACAGTCATCCCATTCGAGGTGACCAGATCATCAATATTTTGGATTAACTTCCCATGTTTCAAGGGTTTGCTATTAGCACATAACATGCCTCTGGTTTTCCAACTAACCAGGTGCTCCACGAACCTGTTCCGTACATAATCCGAGTCTGTGATTATGACCAGTTCGTGGAGTTGATGTTGGACAGCAGTGAGGATGGCCTGATGCACAGCCATCAACTCTGCCACCTGACTACTTCGGGGACCAATTTTGTACCCAGCGGAGGGTTCTGGGGACTCATTCACCCATGCATTCCCTACGCCGGCCACAAGTTCTTTTTCCCCGTTGTTGTCAACATGGTAAGAGCATCCATCCACATAGACAGTGGGTATTCCTTCACACTTGTCTTCTTCAAAGACTTTGTGTGGGGAATTAAGGTATGCTTCCATGTTGTCCTTGATTTTTAGACTTTCGTCCTCGAGACAGTTTTCTCTGGCACAATCATGCAAGTCAGCCAGACCTCGCGCAAGGGGAGTCTTCTTATTTTGGCCATATCAGAACCTCCACAGGAAAGCCTTGCATTGACAGAATCCAGGAAGTAATCTGGGAATTACTCACATTTCCGGCTCGGATTCTGTCACTTTGGAGATATTGCAGAGGCTGGTGTGGAGTCTCCACTATGATGTGTTCCTCCTGGATAAACGGGCGGTAATTCTTCAATGCCCACACCGTTGCCAGGAGTGGCTTCTCACAATCGTTGAATTTTTCCTCCACAGAGGTTAAAGTTTTGCTCGCATAGGAGATTACTTTATTGACCTTGTCATGCTTTTGATATAATACTGCAGTCTAGCATGTATTAGAGAACTCTGTCTCCAAGAAAAACTCGTTGTTCCTGACAGGGTAAGCTAGGCAGGGCGCTTGTGAGAGGCTTCTTTCGAGCTGTCTTACTGACTCGGATTGTTCTGGACCCCATTCCCACTTGACCCCCCCTTCAAGAGATGAATCAGGGGTCTGGTGATCTCTGCGTAGCCATCAATGAACTTTCTGCTGTAGTTAGTCAGTCCAAGGAGGCTCCTTAGTTCCCGCAGAGTTGTGGGGTCTTTCAGTTTCTGAAGTGTTTCCGGTTTCTTTTCCTGGGGACAGAGACCCTGAGGAGTAATCTCATGCCCCAAGAAATTAACACGGGTTCTACACCACTGTGCTTTCTGAAAGGAAAGTTTTGCTCCGGCGGCCCTCAACTGTTTCAGAACATAACGGATCTCCGCTATGTGTTCCTCCACAGATTAACTTTTGATGAGGACATCATCTACATAAGCCAGGTTACCCCTCACACCCAGGTCGGGCATGGCCTTATGTAGGAAAATGTTGAATTCATTGCCGGAGTTGAGGTATCCGAAGGGAGTCCGGGTCCATGAGTACTGCTGGCCCCCAAAGGTAAAAGCCAGCTTGTATTGGTCCTCCCTACTGACAGGCACAGTCCAGTATCCATTGGTCAGGTCTATTGCAGTGAATACCTGTTACCCCTGGATCTAGGCCAGCCCTTGGTCAATGTAGAGAAGAGGCCATCGGGAAGTATGGACCCGTTTGTTGAGCTGCCTAAGGTCGGCGCAGAGTCTCCATTGGCCGTTTGGCTTCAATATTCCCAGCACCAGATTATTGAAGGTGCTGTGTACTGGACGGATTATTCCCCGGGACTCAAGGTTCTTAATTATTTCGGTAAGGGACTCCATGGATGTGAGAGGCAAGCGATATTGCTTCACAAACACTGGAGTCATGCCAGGGTCCATGAGAATTGTTGTTGTGTGGATGTCGGTGCGACCACAGTCATATGAGTCTACCGCAAAGAGATCTTGGAAATCCAAGAAAACTTGTTTCAACTTTTGCTTCTGCTCCAGAGTCACACAGGCATCAGCTAGGTTGACTCTCTCTTCCACCATCTGCCTGAAGCCTGGAAAGACTTCTGGTTTTGCTATCTCAGCGGCCTCCTCCAGTTGGGTGGAGATGTCCCTGGTCAGGGTGCTGATTTGGACTGGAGGCTTCAGGTGGGGAAGGCAGCCCTCATGGACTTGGAAAATCACCTCATCCCTTCTGAAGTCACAAGTCACATCTTCCTTACCATAAGGGCAGGAAGTGTACAGCAGGAAGTTCCCCCAATGCCGAGTAAAGATCCTGTCTGGTGTTGTGTTGTCATCACTGTCACTGTCAAAACAGTCCTTGGGGATTGGTCCTAACAGTTAATTTCCTAAATCAATGGAAAAATGTCGGTCATCAACCTCCATTCCAATAATGGTGCCTGCGGCTAGAGTAATACTCTTTAAGTCGCTGTTATCCACCTCTATTGGAATGGTGTCATGTTCTATGTTGACTAATGGGGTTGGGTTTACCCCCAACACTTGCTGTTGGAGAGAAGCATTTAGTTGAATATAAGCATCAGGGTTTTTCAATTTTTGTCCTCTTTTAACTTTCACTTCCAGGGAGAATTTTCGGGTCCTTTCTGGGATGGTGACTTCCTCCTTAATCTGAATTTCGACTGCATAAGGTAGCGATTGAGCTGACCTAAATGCTTTTTCTGGATCATCAAAGCCCATGGGATTATCCGCTAATCAGGAACACGCTTTGAAGTTTATTAGGTCCAAACTAATGGCAAAGCGATTGAGAATGTCACTGCCTAAGTAAAAGGCAGCAGTGACGTCTCGCACGACCCAACAATTATGGACTATGCTCTTGTTGCCAATGGAGATTTTGAGCATACACCTGCTTGGCAGGAGATGTTTGGAATTGGGTGTTTCCAGATCCATTTCCCATTTGTCTATCAGTTTGAATGTGGGAATGGCTGGATCCTTTGCGAGTTGGCGGAACATGGCTTCGCGGATGAAGCTCTTACCGTTGTTCACACACACTCGGGCGAGAACAGAGTCCTTCCCATCATTTAACTGAACAGGGATGAACAACTGCTCTCTAATTTGCTGAATATCAGCCAGGCTCTGAGCTGATTTCACATCTTTCGGAACTATTGGAGTAGGAATATCTGATTGTGGATTAGTAAAGAATTTCAGAGTGTTTCCTTCCAGTGTGGAATACCACCTTAAACTGGAAGGAAGGTTGATTTTCAGAAATAGAGAGGACCCCCCATCACCAGTCTGTTGTCCTACTGCTATTACTGTCAAATCTGGAATTTGGTTGTTCTGGAAGTGAAATTCTACTTGGGCAGATTTTGGTTCAACCATGTGGCATGTGCCGTTTAAACTAACATGGTTGATATTCTGTTTTAATTTTATTGGTCGGCTAGTCTGGGTCCAGAGGACCTTGTTTACGCAATCTATTAGGGGTGACAACCTTCTCAAGAGGTCATTCCCTAGTAAACAAGGGGTGCCCTCTGGAGTCACTACTGTGACCGGGTGTTTTACCTTGTGTCGCCCAATTTTAATGTCCAAATCCGCAGTCCCCTCGATGGGAATTTCCTTCCCATCAAAGTTCTGAAGTTGTCCAGGAAGAGAGGTGAGAGGAATACGGTAATTCTCCCCCCTTCCTGCATTTAGTTAATCAAAGGCCCTTCAGGACAGAAGAGTAGCTTGGGATCCAGTGTCCACCAGTGCCAAAATTGTACCCTGCCCCTGCACTTTTACCGGGGCATAGTATCTTACCTCCTTCTCCTCAAGGGGGCACAGATAATGCACATTTTTGGACAACTGGTGGGCTATTTATTTAGTTTTGGACATTGCGAGAGAAGAGATTCGGGCAGAATTCTGTGGAGAGTCATGGGAATCTGCAAGAAAAAGTTGGCAACTGGAAATCAGACATTAAATCAGAGCCATTGTGGGTTCCCCTGGTCCCGGTTCTGGGCTGCCCCCGTCCCCTTTTTGGAGGCAGTCACCAGGATGGGTTTGAACCAGGGGATTTTGATGCTGTTGGTTCTGGGATGAGATGATGGGTGGCGCTAGCTCAGCCCCCACATCTACCCAGTCTGGATTTGGATCCCTTGGGACCCATTTTTTTTTGGGAGGAGTTCCCCCATCTCTGAAGGAGAAGATCCTTTTCTCGGGATCCTCTGAGGATCCCTCTCCGTCAAATTGGAAGATCTGTACCTCCTCCACAAATGGGTCTGTTTGGGTCCTTTGTTTCTCCTACCTCCTCTCTGCTCCTTGGGTGGCAGACTTTCAGTGGTAAGAGATTTTGTTTCCGGTTCCTGGGTTTCCAGGGGCTGTTTACAACTGGGGAAGGAAGCTTCCTCCAAGGCTTTACACGCCCCTTCCCCTTGTGCCTCCTCCCTGGGAACCGGTGGGTTATCGGGGTGCTGCCCCCGTCATTGTTCTGGGGCACCAGGCCCAGAGTTTGGGGCATTATGCGCCGGTATGCTCATCTGAGGGTTCTGTTGAGCCCTCATCATGTGACCCAGATCCAGCGCCATATTTTGGACCTGACGCTCTAACTGTGAAACCCGCTCAGGCTGATACGGGGTTCGTTTTCTCCCCTGGGCTGATCCTGGGAAGGGTAGCTATCCCTTCTCTGGTAGTACCCCGGGTTGGGAAGATTTGGGTACCCCTCCACCCTTGGCCTCCCCTCTCCCAGATTAAGTGGTCTGGGCTCAGGGAATTGGGGAAAGAAGGATGGATGATTTTGGGGTTGGAAATTGGGTGGATACCTGGGAAAAAAGTTCTGCCCAGTATTTGGGGAATTTCTGCCCTCCTGTGGAAAGTTAGGAGGGGAGTTCCCTAGGTTAGGTGCTTGGCTGGATCCCCCCCTTGGGCCGGAGGAGTCCACACATAACCCAGGATGGGTCAGTTTCCCTTGTAACGGGGACTTACATAATCAGAGGAATGAGGGATCCCATTTGTGGGACTACCTCCTTGACTCCCTGTTTGTGACTGGCCCGAGGGCCTTCTGGGCTTAGAGTTATTTTGCGCAGGCAAGTTTTTAGGCCCCACATCTCCAAATCTAAAATGGGGGCAACCTTTACCTCTGCCACCTTAGCAGCAGCAGGGGTGCTGGTTAATTTGGGGCTTTTCTGGGCGTTATTTTTATTTTCTATGGGCTTCTGCACCTCATAGATCTGGGTAGCCTGTTCAATGACCCAGTCTAGTGACCATTTCTCGTGAAAATCTCTCACTAGCTGGGTCATTATGTATTTGGGTAAGGCATGGAAAAACTTATTTACAAACTCTTTACTGTCCGTGCGCACCCTTCTGGTAGTCTGCGCAAAAGCACGCTTCAATTCCTGCACAAATTCTTGTGGGGCCTGATCCTCCCCACATTCCAAATTGTATGCTGCCTTGCGAGCCTCTTGGGGATTCCGGTGAACAGAAAAATCTTTCAAGATGGCCGCCCTGTATGTGGACTATCTTGAATGGTTTTGGTCCTGCAAAGAAACTGGAGTATTCTGGGGAGAATGTCCATTTTACATGCTGGATGCAGCTACTGCTGTCTTTCAAATGGAAAGTCTCCGTCATTTGCTCGTAAAGCTCCAAGTGTTCCCAAACAGAATACTTGGCGTTCTTGTGATAAGGGTTGATGACACTCCTTATTGCCTTAATCTGTTTTAAGGGGTCCTTAAGCAAGGCCCTTTTTGCCTTATTGGCCTTTTTGGTTCGGGTAACCCTGGTCCATTCATCCTCTGACTCAGAAGCACTGCTCCCAGAGGTGACCGTCTGATCTTCCAGGTTTTCCCGGATTCTGCGAGCCTGGGAATGGCTGGCAGAATGTTGGGACCTGGTCTCCTGTGTCCTGTGACGCTCAGAGGAGTCTTCAGATCCCCCCCTTGGGCCGGAGGAGTCCACACATAACCCAGGATGGGTCAGTTTCCCTTGTAACGGGGACTTACATAATCAGAGGAATGAGGGATCCCATTTGTGGGACTACCTCCTTGACTCCCTGTTTGTGACTGGCCCGAGGGCCTTCTGGGCTTAGAGTTATTTTGCGCAGGCAAGTTTTTAGGCCCCACATCTCCAAATCTAAAATGGGGGCAACCTTTACCTCTGCCACCTTAGCAGCAGCAGGGGTGCTGGTTAATTTGGGGCTTTTCTGGGCGTTATTTTTATTTTCTATGGGCTTCTGCACCTCATAGATCTGGGTAGCCTGTTCAATGACCCAGTCTAGTGACCATTTCTCGTGAAAATCTCTCACTAGCTGGGTCATTATGTATTTGGGTAAGGCATGGAAAAACTTATTTACAAACTCTTTACTGTCCGTGCGCACCCTTCTGGTAGTCTGCGCAAAAGCACGCTTCAATTCCTGCACAAATTCTTGTGGGGCCTGATCCTCCCCACATTGCAAATTGTAGGCTGCCTTGCGAGCCTCTTGGGGATTCCGGTGAACAGAAAAATGTTTCAAGATGGCCGCCCTGTATGTGGACTATCTTGAATGGTTTTGGTCCTGCAAAGAAACTGGAGTATTCTGGGGAGAATGTCCATTTTACATGCTGGATGCAGCTACTGCTGTCTTTCAAATGGAAAGTCTCCGTCATTTGCTCGTAAAGCTCCAAGTGTTCCCAAACAGAATACTTGGCGTTCTTGTGATAAGGGTTGATGACACTCCTTATTGCCTTAATCTGTTTTAAGGGGTCCTTAAGCAAGGCCCTTTTTGCCTTATTGGCCTTTTTGGTTCCTCAGAAGCACTGCTCCCAGAGGTGACCGTCTGATCTTCCAGGTTTTCCCGGATTCTGCGAGCCTGGGAATGGCTGGCAGAATGTTGGGACCTGGTCTCCTGTGTCCTGTGACGCTCAGAGGAGTCTTCAGATCCCTCCTTTCTGCCAGGATTTGATGGGTACCCCCCCACTGACCTAACTGGGCAGAGGTTTTTAGGATGCCCTTAGTGGGCCTACTCTCCTGGGGTTACCCACTTAATTGTACTGTACTTAGGTGCCCATACCCAGATGCCCGCCCATCCATTCCTGGGTGGTACTGGCCTATGAGCCGCATACTTTTGGCTGGATAGTAATCTGCCATCCCTGTGGCCCTGTGCTCATGTGCGCCAGGGGACATGGGGGTGGCAGAGTCCAGGGACTGGGAGAGATGAAGGCCTCCAGTACTAGGGCTCCTGAGGTTATGGTCAGGTGTTTCCCTTTCCCAGCGACCTCATCTCTATCAGCCCCTACTCCCTGTTGCCATGCAAGAGCCTGTGCTTTCAGTTCCTCAGTCAAGGCCTTACTAGACTCTATCAGTCTCTCCTGCATGGCTACATGTTGCTGGAACCTATCATTGTGCTGGCAGAGAGCCTCATTCTATCTCTGTGCTTCCTTGTTAGTCTTGGAGTACTGGGCCAGTCTTTGCTGCAGGAGGGTTACCTCCTGAGTCCCATCCCTACTGGCCTGCTCCTTTTTTGCCAGAGAATCTTCCACCCTCCTGGTGTGCTCCACCAAGTTTTGATGCTCTTTTTGGAGGTCACCCAGTCCCTGGAGGGCCAGGTGATTTTCTTCCATTTATTCTTTTAATTGGCAGACTTCCTGGCCTAAGGTGTCCCTTTCCTGACTAAGAGTCTGCATCTGTGCCACCAGGCCGCTCCTCTGCCTTTGAAAGGCACCAGCTTTCTGGCGTTCTTCCTCAAATTCTGTCTGGGTATCCAGGTCTTTCAGAATCAGTTTGTTGCTCTCTGCCTTCACTCTATCTAGATGACTTTGCAGGGTGGCTACCTGCTCTGTGCATGCCCTGTTGAAGTCTAGTTGTTGCTCCAGCTTTTTCTGGCTCTGCAGTAGGGAGTCCAGACCTTCTTGGTACTCCTTCTGCAAGGCCAGTAATCTGGTATCCTGGTCAGACTTTTCATGTTGCAGGATACCCATATCCTCTTTTATTTTAATGATATACTGCCTACTATCATTTTCTGACTCCTGGCTCCTCTGCAGCCTCTGCTCAGAAGAGACAAGGTCAGATTGGGCCTTCTCTAATGACATCTGTTGCCTATTCGCCAGATCTTGGCCTTCAGCACATATGTCCTGTATGGCTCCATATATAAATATAAATATGCTGCTATCCTGATAATCTTGTCGTGCTCATCTTTGGCTTTAGGGGCCATATATAGTTCACTCAGGGCCACATGTAATGGACACGGATCTCTCCATATATCTGACCCTGTCGCAGTGATCTGGGGTGCGATTGCCTGCAACCACACCGTCTGGTCCTGTTCCGTCCATTCGCCTTTCACAAATAGCTTATGTAAGAGGTGTCCTCTGGCTATTTTGATATCTACCAAGGTCGCCATTCTGGAAATTGATTTCCTTCCTGACTTACAGAAGTTTGTATTTTATTTTGCAAAACAGACCGTCTCTTTAGAGCGTCCTTCTTTTGAGGGGTGCTTTTACAGTGTAACACAGCGTGGTGATCCAACAGGATGTATTAAGCTTCACAAGTGGTAGATCTAATCCAGACATCCCAGACAAGCCCCCATTCTGTTAAGTGACTTCAATTCAGCACTCCAACTAAGTCAATGCCTAGTCTGGTATGCCCAAGGGAAGCCCTTATTTATATATTTTTATGACAGGTTCATAGATCTGGCCAACAGGTTTAGACGGGACTTCTGGTGGGTGGTCTGGATCTCTGGTTCTGGCAAAAGTTCTTGGCACTGCACAGTGGTCTGGTCTGGGTCTGGTCTGCGGTTTGGATACAGCTCTGCTTTCTGGGTCTGGTACTGGTACCGCGGTCTGGTCTGGGTCTCTGGTTCCGGCAAAAGTTCTAGCCAGAAGCAAACAGCACAGCCCGGCTGTTGAATAGTTTGGTTAGGTGGCTGGATTCTGAGGCCTGCTGAGAAGGATTCAGCTTTTGCACTAGGCCTCTCTGCTGCAAGTTCTGAAGTCTGGATTCTAAGTTCTGGTTCTGGAGTCTTCTGGCAATGCGCTTCGCAAGAAATCAGTTTGAAGTGGAAAGTGAATGTCCCTACCTGGATCTCAGTGGCTCTTTTTATGTCTTTTGAAAATGGGTGGGAAGGCTGACTTTCAATGCCCAACCCTCTGAGGATCCTAATAGGCTAGAGGATTCTCTGTCGCCTGACTTGGGAACTGAGTTGTGAGTCATCCCGTGTCATGAGACATCATTTTTATGGCATACAGAAAGAACACTCCCCTTGTCACTTTGCACACAAATCTATTTTTGACTTAAATGCATATTTATCTATGCACAATTTTTCTGATATTATATGTCCAGTTAACATATTTTCTGTAGCGCCTTTTCATCCAGAACACAACCTCTAAACTTTTCCAGAATTTACACAAATGTGCGCAAGGAATATGGGCATCAGATGATGAAGTGTCAGATTTTTAACATACAGACATTTGGAGTAATACCCTATTTTCCGCTACTACCCCCCAGAAAATACCACAGAGTCCTAACACCTCTTAAAATGTGCACAGAAAAATCACAGGAATAATGATATTATTGATATAATTTTGACAATTATGTACTATGAATTATCTATCTTTCTAAAATGATGCTCTGGCCCAGAGAGGAGTGGTTTCCCAAAGCACATGGGGGAATTTCTGGTTTGTCCACTTCCTCCAAGCTCAGCTGGCTCACAGAGGCAGTGCCCCTCCCATTTCCTTCCAAGAGGAAGCCATTTACGACCCCCTGATTTAGCAATTGCTTGGAGCAAAGGGAAGTTCATTGTTCTGTTTCCCTGCTCCCAGGTACCCCTCCCCTGATTCAATCAGAGAGGTGTGATCTCCTTTTGCTGGGGCTGCAGAAGGCAGGCCAGGCCTGTGAATACAGTTGCTGGGCAAGTTTCAACTCCTGTCGGGGGGGTAGTTGCCGGGCAGAATTCAATCTTCAGCCAAAGGTCACTTTTGTTCCCATTTTTCTTCATTCAAATCAAACTTACAATTTTGACTCATGCAGCTAGAACACTGATTCTAAGTTCGAAAGTATAACATTTAAACAGTTGCAACCTATTTGACACTCAAAAGTAGGTCACTCATTTATTTTGAACATTACGATTTTAGTGGCTTTAAATCCCTTTTCACTTAAACTGCTGACATCCACAGCTCAGCCAGTTTTGTTATGAACATTATTTTAGGCTCTTCATCTTTCCAAATTTTGTATGCACACAAGACTTCATTCTACCAGACGTCTGCTGGTGTTCAGCAAGATTTTTGAATATCTTCCAATGTTTAAAATAGGCATTTTGAGCTTGCATTCAGTGAAACAAAGGTGATTTCAAAGCGCTCTTTGAGCTAATAGGCACTGCTGTTTTCCCTTTGGCGTCACGTTTCACTCATGGTGCTTCTGGCCCATCACGCTCGCACTGGGGGGTGGCACGTCAGGCGACCATTTTTGTGTGCGCAAAAACTGCACCAAATGTTGCAGCATAATAACTTGAAGGTGGTTCGATCCACCTGACACATTCTTTCATAACTCGCCATAGTGGGGGAGGCCCAACACAGACTGAAGACTGCTGATGGCAACAACACAAGACATTTCATTAGGGAGTGCTTCCTACTGCGACCAAAGGACTGCTGCTCCTTAGTGTATTTATCAGTCTGGGACATTTTCTACTAGAACTCAATAGATTTCAAAGAGTTCTTATTCCCACACAGAAAATGCTAAAATGTGAAAACCACAGTGGTTTAAAGGTTCCTAAAAATTCCAGTAACCACCTCTTGAATTAATTGATAATTTCATTTCAGATATGAAAGTTTTACTAGTTACTGGTTCAATGAGGGATTAGAAAAATTGGCAAGCCTTTTCCTTTGAAAATTATCAACACTGCACTTTAAGTGAACCCTTGCCTATCGCTTGCTGGCCATCAAGCAGGCGACTGAAACAAAAATCCTTTCATTGCAGCAAATGAAATGCCAGAACCAGTGACCCCGCACCAGATGTTCTAAACCAGTTGAGTATGGCTTTCTTGGTTACTCAAATGATTACTCCACTGATTCAGCCCACAAGTATAAATGAGGCGTTAAGAGCCCTGTTAACCCATTTAATTGAAAATTCCCATGTTGTTGATGTTAGTAAACAGGAGGACCTTGCACCCTCAGGTGGAACCCGAGTATGAAGTCACCCTGGAAGCACAAACTCACTTTTAAGATTTTGCTTTGCAACAGGATCAACTGTTATGTTAAAGAATAATATGCATTGTACAATAATTTAACACATAAATATGTAATAATATTGAATTCCAAAATGAAGAACCAAAAAAAGTACGCCAACGTTAGGACAAAAGCGCTGTTTAAATGCAGGGTACCTGGTCGGGAAACAGATCATGCCTAGGTTTGGGGAATGTGGGAGTGCAATGGAAGCCTAGGGCACTGAGACAGATTCCTCAGTTAAAGGAGTCTGTGCGGGGTTGTCAAGCGTGAATGATCTGCGTTGGTTGAGGATTGGAATGGGCAGGTGTGTATGGATGATTAAGAGTAGGTTGTGTGAGGGTTATTCAACTCTTGTGTGGATTAAGTGGCAGGCTTTTTGTGCATTGGAACATGGAATTCGAGAGTGTTAATGTAGACAGCAGTCAATGGAGACCTTGAGAGGCCTTTGAAGCATGAATCCAGTACGCTTGTGCAGATGGACCGGCTAGTGGTGCAGGCAGGGTAACGCCTGAGGCCCCCTGGAATAGGCTGGTATGTCTAGCAGTAGACAGCGTGCATCATCTGGTCCTTAATCAGACTAAAGAAAGGCAGGGGAAGACATAGGCTAGCAGGCAGCAGCGAGTAACATGTCAACACTGGCTAGAAATTGCTCCTTTGCTCCTGGAGAAACTCCCCATAGAGACATCACACATTAAAATTGACAAATCGCTTTTTCATATTGAATTGATTTTCTTTTTGTAAAAAAAGTAGCCTTTTCAGTTTAACAGATAGATTTTTTTTGTATTTAAAGTAACTTGTTTACTGATTGCTTTGTTTATGTAGATAGGTCCCTTTTGATAATGAATTATATAATAGTTTTAGATGAAATGGAAGCGACTTGCAACCTGACATCAAAGCATCTTTCATACGAAAACAAGTTGGCTATGGTTGAATTAAATTAGTTCAGCTCCAAAGGCAACAGACTAAACGGAAGCCCCATTGGACAAGTCTGAAAACATATCCAGGTTTACTCCAGTGGGAGGAAGGGCCAGTGTTTCACTTTTACGTTTTGCCTGACCACCAATTGCCAACCTTTGTCACGTACTTAGAGGCCTAAGGAAATTGGCGTAGGCTGACATGCCATGCCCTGTGTATGTTTATACATAAAAAGCAGTGCATTGTAAAAGGATGCACATGGGAGGTGTGCATACTTCTTGAAGTGGGGTCCTGAAGAAGAGTGTTTTTCCAGCAAGGACTGTAGCAGTGCCCTGCAGCTCTGAGGCCATTTATCTTACCTCCCATCCACTTTCACAATACCCGGTCAGTCACCTGGGTACCTGGGCAAATAATGTCAGTAGATGGAAAATGGGGAATGCTTGGCAAATGAATATGCGATGCCAATAAAGGTCCAAACTATTGTCTTTGTCAAAGCTTGTTTTTTCTGTAAAATCAATTGATCTCTTTGAGATCTTCTCATTAGAAGGAAAGGGGGTTAGTGACTCCATTCTGCGGAGGGGTGAGCTTGTCACTCTGCGTAACCTTTTGGGTAACAGGCGCGGAGGGGCAAGCCTTTCTGGTTTTTTTTTTAACTTCTTTTTATTGATTTTATTGATTTTACAACAAAGAGAAAAAGAAAAAAGAGGAATGCGTTACTCAACTCCCTCCCCACCCCCCCACCCCTCCCTACCCTGAAGGCAGCAGCATTATGTCCGATGTCCATCACCTCCTCAGACCGGTCTGCAACAGTTGTCGAGTTTTTATGGTGGAGAACAGTCCTCCCAGTTTCCCCCCTCCCTTCGCTGGGAGTGTCTTCTCCTTGTCCATGGGTATGTATACTGGCACTTCCGAGTGACATCTGTATTGTCCATTGTCCGCACAGGCACAGGCCACAGCCAGGCCTTCTCCTTTCTGGTTGTGTGCTCTTCTCTGGTATATATATCGCCCCCGAGTGCGAGCGAGTCAGCTTCTTCATTTTCTGGGCCTCCTGGGTTGCTCATGTTGTCTCCGTCTCTGTTTCGGAACAGGCTTTGCACCAGGGTATTCCACGCCAATATTCTAGCTCTGCTGGTGCCTTCTCCCCTCTGCGTGGCTCTCGTCCAGTCTGCTGCTTCTGCTATTGCCCATTTTTGCAGGTCTGCCCACCAGCCCTCCTTCGAGGGGCCTTCGATCGTGTTCCAAGCCATAGCTATGCGGTGCTTCGCCAATATTGTCATCAGATCTTTCATCTTTGCCACATGCGACATCTGCCGGTCCCCCCTCGGGAACAGGCCCAATATGTAAGACGCCGGCGACCAAGCCGGCATGTGAATTCCTGCTGTCAGCGTCCTTTCCTTTACCATGTTCCAGAAGTCTATTATTTTCGGACACGACCAGAACATGTGCAGCACGTCAGCTTGTTCTTCTCTGCAGCGCGGGCAGCACCGAGTCTGTCCATCCCCCATCTTCGACATTCTCTTGGGGGTTAAGTATGCTCTGTGCACTATATAAATTTGCATCTGCCTGAACCTAGCGTTCCTGGAGACCTTCTTTGTGTACTGGAGGGTCCTGTTCCATTCCTCATCTTTGAAGGGTTGTTGAAGCTCCTCCTCCCATTTTGCTCGCGCGTTCAGTGTCTTTTTGTTGGTGGTTCCTAGTAGTTGCTCATAGAGTCTGGACACGGTGTGTCCTCCTTCAGAAACATCGTACCATGCGTCTAACGCACCTTCGGTTTCCTCTGTCTCTGGCATGGTGGCCCATCTTTTCTTTATTGCTTGTACCAGACTATTATGCAGGATGAATTGGCCTTTGTGTACGTCCTGTTCCTCTACCAGGGACTGGAATTGGACCCATTGTCCTTCTTGCCACAGGTCCCCTATCTGGGCTACTCCTTTGTCCTCCCACTGTGTTCTATACGTGGTCAGGCTCGCCACTCGGGCGTCAACCAGTCCCGCCAGGGGGATCTGTCTCGAGCAGGGGTCTTGCGTGCCTTGTGTCTTCCACGCTCTTTTCCATAGCGTTCGGCCTAGTTGGGCCATGTTGGGGAGCCCTTTGGCTTGAGCGGTGTTTAACCATAGAAGTTCTCTCAAGTAGTATTGTTGGAGTGCCGGCCGGAAAAGTATTGCGTCTATGGAGGTCCCCTCCCCCAGCCATCGCACCACAAATTGAAGCTGTGCCGCTAGATAGTAGTACTCAAAATCCGGGAGCCTAATGCCCCCCCCACTCATAGCCCCTTTGTAGTGTGCTTAGTGCTACCCTGTTTCTTCCCCTTCCCCACAGGAAGGTTCTCGCCATGGTGTGTAGGTGTTTAAAAAAAGCCCTTGGTATGTTGTAAGGGATGTTTGTAAAATAATATAGGAGCCGGGGCAGGACCGTCATCTTTAATAAGGCCGCTCGGTCTATCATTCCCAGTGGTAGGGTCTGCCAGAATTGCATGGCGTTCCCAATTTTATCCAGAGTTGCCTGCGTGTTGCCTGTATGTGTTTCCGTAGTGTCATGATAAATGTCCACTCCCAGATATCTGAAGGTGGTCGGGGTCCATGTGAGGCCCAGGCGCGGCTTTTGGTCCGCTGGCACTGTGCGCAGGCCAGCCAAGGGGAACAATGAGGATTTTTCTCTGTTGACCACAATTCCTGCTAACCTACCGAACGCACTCAGTGCTTCTAGCAGATCTCGCAGATGGATGCCTGGATCTTGTACGTAGAGCAATATATCGTCCGCGTATATTGATATCTGATGCGTTTCCCCGTCTATCACTATGCCCGTGTCTTTGTAGTCCATTCTTAGGAAGGCCGCGAATGGCTCCAGGGCCAAAATATATAACATTGGGGACAGGGGGCACCCCTGCTTTGTACTCGCTCTATGCCCCATTCCCTGGAAACATGTCTACCTGTTTTGACCCTTGCTCTCGGATCTTTGTAGAGCAGCTTTATCCAACATAGTAACCCATGTCCTATCCCAAAATGGGCGAGTGCTCCCAGGAGCCATTCCCAACCCACCGAATCAAATGCTTTAATCGCATCTAGAGAGGCTACAGCGTACTCCCCCTCCTCCTGGTTCGTCCTTTCAATAACGTAATGGAGTCTTCGAAGGATCCATGATGTATTTCGTTCCGGTACATACCCTGTCTGGTCTGTGTGGACCAGGGTGGGTATCACTCTTTTAAGGCGGTTAGCTAGTGCCGCTGTCAGGATCTTGGAGTCCTGATTTATCAGGGAGATCGGTCTATATGACCCACACTTGAGGGGTGGTTTACCTGGTTTAAGAATCGGGACTATAATGGATTCCGACATGCTGTTCGGGAGCCTTCCCGTCTCGTATGCCTCCTCCAATGTTTCCAGCAGTCTCGGGGCTAAACTGTCTCTGTATTTTTTATAGAATTTCCCCGGTAACCCGTCAGGCCCCGGGGACCTCCCTGTCGGTAGTTGGGTGATCACTTCCGCCAGTTCCTCTACGGTAAGAGGAGCGTCCAGCATTTGGGCCTGCTCCTCTGTTAATTGTGGGAGCCTAATTTCCATGAAGGCATCCTCCAGGTCCCCCTCCTCCGCTTCCTGGACTCTGGTGTATACTTTTTCGTAGAATTGCGAGAATACCTCATTTATACCCTCCTGGGACCTTATCACTTCCCCCTGGCTATTCTGGATAGCATTAATCGGTTCTCGCTTGGTCTCCTGTTTAGTTAGCCAGGCCAGGAGTCTGCTAGGCTTATCCCCCTCTGCGTGCAGCTTCTGTATATACCTCCCATAGTCCAGGCGCCCTAGTCTTTCCCAGGTCGCTGCACATTGTTGTCGTAGAGTGGGGAGGTTGCCCTGTTCTCCCCCTTTCTCCCCTGCCCGTTTCTCAGCCTTCTCGATTTTCCTTTCCAACTCGTCTAGTTGCGCTAGGGTTTTCCGCCTGAGTCCTCCCATCTTCCCCATTAAGGCGCCCCTGACCACCACCTTAAAGCCCTCCCAGACCGTCCCTGTGCTGTCCATGCTACCCGAGTTATGCTCAAAGTAATCATCTATTGTGCTTTGGATGTGCTCCTGGAATTCCCCATCCAGTAGTGCTTCTGCCCTTAACCTCCATGTGGGTATAGGGGTTCCCCTGTGTGTATGTGCCCATGTAACTCTCAGGGGGGGCGTGATCAGATAGGGTTCTTGCGTGTATATGTGCCTCAGTGAATTCCCCCAATGTTTCCTTTCCCGTAAAAAGGTAATCTATCCGTGTGAATGTCCCGTGTGGAGCACTGTAATGCGTGTATCTTGTACCTTGTACCATGTACCTTTCTCCAGATGCCCTCAAGCTCAAGCTGGTCCAGCATCTGCCGTAGCACCCGTGCTGGTGGTGCTGCTCTTTTATGCTTGTCGTCCGACCTGTCCAGTCGGGAATCCAATGTGCAATTATGATCTCCAGCCCAGATTATCGTGGCATTCCTGTACGGGGCCAACCGGGGCAGGAGCGACCTGAAGAAGGCCATCGCGTTGTGATTGGGGGCGCAGGTGTTCACCAGGCACACCTCTCGGTTCTCCAACATTCCATGGACAATTAGGACCCTACCCTCAACGTCCTTTTCTTGATTGATGAGTTGGAATGGGATGCCAAGAGCAATCCAGGTCATCACCCCCCTTGCGTAGTTGGAGTATGTTGAACTATACATCTGACCTCCCCATTTATTGGCCACCTTGGCTTGTTTTTCGACCGTCAGGTGAGTCTCTTGCAGCATTGCAATATGGGTTCTCGCTTTGTTTGTTTGTTTGTTTGTTTGTTTATTAATTTGTATAGCGCACCTGACCCAAAGGTATATGGGCGCTTAATCTTCGAGTTACAGGCAAGGTAGGGTACAATTATACAGTGATGAAGCAAAGGTATACAAGACAGGATAGCAATTCGTGCATAGACAGTAATATAGCAATTCGTGCATAGACAGTAATATGCTGGCATGGTGCAAAATACAATCAAGCAGGAGGTATGCATTCAATCATGGTAGGTTAATTGTTGAGTAACCAGGTGATGACCTTAGTTCTGAAAGGTTGGAAGGTGGGTGTAGATTTGATATCCAGTGGAATGGTATTCCAAAGTTGTGAAGCCAGAACTGGGAAGCTGGAACCACCAGCTCTTTTGAGGGAGAATTTGGGCACAGTCAATTGTAGTGTATTAGAGGATCTAGTGGTTCTAGTGTTCTGTCTTAGTGTGAATTTGTTGGTGAGATAGGGCGGGGCAAGGCCGTTGAGTGCTTTATAGGTGAGGCAGATAGTTTTTAGATCTATTTTTTGTTGGATGGATAGCCATTTGCATGCGATTCTGGTAGCCGAAATATGTTCTCTTCTGGGAATATTCAGGGCGGCACGGAGTGCATTATTTTGTATAACTTGCAGTTTATTGATTACCGTTTTGTTGGCACCTACGTAGAGACTATTGCAGTAATCTAGTTTAGATTGTATATGTGCTCTGGCTAGGGTGAGGTAGTTGTTAGGGGAGATCAGCGGTCTACAGGCCCTGATTAGTTTGCCTGTGTAGGCCGTGTAGATCCTTAGCCTCTTGACATATGCATTTAGCCCTCTAACGTTCCATGTGACGATCCTTAGGCCATCCCGGTCTTTGTGGAGGTTAGCGCTAGTGGCCTGCTCTTTCCCATGGGCCTGCACACTGTTATGGTCTCCTGGCATGCCGCTTTCAGGGATTGATGTCCCGTCTCCTGATTGCTGTGCTTTAAATGGTTTGTTTGTCATCCTTCCCAAGTTGATTTTGCAGTTATTGGCTGTGATTCTTTGTTGACTGTTTTTTCCGGTGTGCTCCGCCGGTTCCTCGTGCCTGGGTACTGCCACATGTGTTTATCTTCCGTGCCTTCGCCTCGTTTTCGCCAACTGCTGTGTCAACTTCCTCCCGTGCCTTCACCCTGCAAACTTAACCTTAACCTTTGAACTGCTTCAACTGAAAACCACAACAACAACAAATGCCTAGCCTCCCTCCCCCTGCTCGGGCCCCACCGCTCTCCAGGTACCGCTGTCCCCTCCTCTGGCGTACTTGTCACGGCGTAGTGTCTCAAAACTGACACTGCAAACATTGTCTCTACTTGGGGTTCCTACTGTGGGTCTTGGCAGTTCCGCTCTCAAAATCTTGTGATCCCAGTTCAAGTCTCTAGTTTAGGCCTTTAAGCTTTTAGGCTGTTGATTATCGTGCTTCGTCATGTTTCAGCAGGGTGTCTTGATGTCTTGTGGCACTCGGCGGCCCACCGCAGTGTTTCTTGGGTTCTGCCTCGCCCGGTTTTGTTCGGGCCCCTAGGGCGTGCATGCTGTACTTGATCTCACTCTCTGCCGCACCGGGGTGTGTTCCTGTTCCGCCCATTCCCCTCTCTGAGCTGCGGGATCCCCCATTGGTCCATCCACTCTTGGGCCTCAGCCGTGGTCTCAAAGATCTGTGTCTTCCCATCTTGCAGGACTTTAAGTTTGGCTGGGTATAGCAGCATAAATTTCACACCCGCAGCCCGAAGCCGCTGTTTGGTCGGCCAGAACTGAGCTATCTGTTTTTGCACGAGTGCCGTGTAGTCTGGGTAAATTGTTATCCTAGCTCCATTTCGAGTTATGTCTCCACCTTCTCTTGAGAACGCCAGGATTTTTTCCCTGTCTTTAAAGTTCATGATCTTTGCGATCATTGGTCTTGGTGGTGCCCCCGGGCGGGGTTTCTTAGTTAGCGCTCGATGTGCCCTCTCCACTATGAAACCCTGGGACAAGGTCCCTGCTCCCACCTCTTGGAACAGGAGGTTCTCTATATGGTTTGTGGGATCTCTGCCCTCCTCTCCTTCCGGCAGCCCCACTATACGCACATTGTTGCGTCTGGCCCTGCCTTCTGCCTCCTCGGCTCTGCGTCCTAGTGTGCTGATCCTCTCCAACGCCTCTGACATTTGCGATTGGGAGGTGGTCATGTTTGCTGTATTGTTCTGTACTTGTTGTTCCACCATTGTCACCCTCTCCGCCAAGTTCCTCGTGTCCTGTCGGAGGAGCCCCACATCTACAATCACTGCATCCAGTTTGCTTTCTATCGACGTCTTCAGTGCTTCTATGGCCTCTAGAATACTGCCTTCCACCTGTCTGATCTCTCCCTGCGTGGCGTATGGCTCTGGCGTGACCTTCTCGGCTGCCTCAGGCTGCTGGTCTTCACTTTTGCTGGCGAATGACTCCAGGACTGTCTGTCTCCCCCTGCCACCTTTTTGCTTATCTGGCATGTTGGCTTCGGCTGCTCCGTGCCTGTATATGGGTCTTGCTCGCGTATGTCCTCTCTGGCCCCCTTCTCCAGCTTCCCTGCTGGTGGCCACTGCCCGTCCCGGTGCTATTTTTTTTTTTAGGGAGGTGGACAGGCGTGCGTGGGGCTGTGTCACCCACTGTGGCGTAGTCCGTGGTTTCCCGCCTCCCTCGCTTTGGTGGTCGGCACTGGCAGCCCAGGTGCTGCCTTGGGTGGGCTGTGTCTCATCACGTAAGCCCAGCGGTCCCCCGCTTTGCCTCCAGGCCCAACGCTCCATTTGTCTGCCTCGCCCGCTGGTGTCGGGGTCCCCCGTTGCTCCGTTGGGCCCCCGTGATAGTCCTACCATTGGACTGGTCTGTGCCGCGGGCCGCTGCTTTTTTCCTACGGCCGTGGGCCTTCGTGTCGCTGCCGGCCCTGGTACAGCACGGCAGCGCGCAGCACTGTCTCGATCCTCTCTCCCCTTCCGCTGCGGCCAGCTCCTCACGCCTCCAGGGTGGCTTTCTGGTCTCGACTGGGCTGGATGCTGCCCGTCAGCACCTCCCAGCCCTGCCTTCCTCCGCCTGCATTTCTTCGTGTCGCAGGACGCAGGCAGCAGTGTCAGCGGGACGCGTCCGCCATTTTGCCTGACGGCTCCGCGTACCTCACTCTCTCCGTTTCTGCCTTCCCGGCTTCCGATTTTCGCCAGGGTTTTCCCGGTGCGTGCTCTGGACCCTCCGGTGCCTCTTCCCAGTGTTTGTTCGATGTTTCCACGGTTATTTTCGGCCTTTTTGTAGGATCAGTCGTCAGATCGAGAGGGAGCTCTTCAAGGTTAGCTCACGCTCTCATGGCCGCCAAGCCACGCCCGGCAAGCCTTTCTGTTTATGCACTGAGCCTGCGTTATTTTAGAAGAGAATTGGGCAACATAGAAGCCCAGGTCAGCACTTAGGAAAGAGTTTGTTCACGTGCTTCAAAGGCTGCCGAATAAATGGAAAACATACATCTATTTTAATGGCTCATGTAACCCTGCATCTGGCAAGACACTGCCTGCCTCCTAACCACAACTTCCAGAAAGTCTTACTCAGCAGTTTAGACCTAATGAAGGCGCAAGCCAACGGGTGCATTCATGAGTCAGCGGCCTTGAGACTTGTTGAGTTTGTTAACTCCACACGACGCTTTGCAACAAAAGGCCGCATATGAAACGTGCTAAGCGCCAGTTGGCATGGATAAAGCTCAAATGGAGTATTCCATGTGAACAAAGCCCCAGTGCACGCACTCCTTAAAGGATTGTTTTTATAGACCTATATTGAATACAAATATTATAATGAGTGTACCTCGGTACTAAACACAGTGTTCCTCATCATGACAGCCATAGCCTGTCAAGTTCTCAAATTTCAGAGAGATTATTCCGTCACAATACGCCTTTCAAAGCTGTCTTGATGCCATATAACCGTGCATGTGAATACAGGTGTTGCAAGAATGTGTCCTTTGCTGGTTGTGACCTCAAAACAAAGGACCATATGCCATAGTTGTAAGAACTTGTTGCATAGTTTTTATGACCCTGAAACAAAAGGGCAACTGCATGGCCATGAGTTTTGCCTGCTGGGATTCGTACAGGCAATTATTTATTTAATTATTTATTTGTATTTATTGTTCGCTTCTTAGACGCTTGTACAAAAAGTGCATACTGTTTGAAAGTGCCCACTGGGAAAGGGAGTGATGCATATTTAATACACAACAGAGGAGGGGAAAGGAAAAGGACAAACCTATTTTGCCTTGTGAGTCTTCAGAACTTGCAAGTGCAGCAAGGAAAAGGGCAGAGGGGGGTAAGTGCTGGAGTGTCCATGCTCTTGAGTGAGAAACAGATTAAGTACATGGTGAGGTAAGTGCTGCACGGCCTGGAGTCGTGTTGGGTGTAAGTGCGAGCCTCCAAGACGGAGGGAGTGCTAAGGCAAGTGTGGAGTGTAGCCAGGAGCTGGGGCGATTGGGTGCGGGAGGCCAGGGGCCCGAGGATGCATAAGGGCCCAGGACACCAATCACAGCAACGGTGAGATTAACAGAGGAGGGAAGATGGGAGGGAGGAGGTAAAGAGGCAAGTCTTGAGGAGCTTCCAGAATGTAAGGGAGACCTGCTCAAGGCGCAGAGGGAGGGGAACGATGTTCCATAGTAGGGATCCGGCTGAGGAAAGCGATCGACCTCCTGCCCTGCACGATTCAGTGCAATAACACATCATCCAAATGAATGTTCCTGAAACAGTAGAAAAACAAAGCAAACGGAGATTGTGGGGGTGGGAGAGAACAAAACGGTATAAATAATGAGTACATGGTAAAACAGAGGAGCCATTGGTAAGTATCAGTCAGTGTCAATACATTGATCATCAGATAGTTTCTGACCCTACAGGCATTCTACGAAATACAGATTATTGGGGTCAATCCGCGAAAAATTATTGTAACAACTATGCTTATATGCACGGTTACATAATATCAAGACAGGTTTGATAGGAGCATTGTGATCGAGCAATCACTCTGTATTTCAGAAATGCACATGCTGTGGCAATTTATGAAGAGGACCATTGTGTGAAGTAACGAAGTACACTCATTACAATATTTGTATTCAATATAGGTCTACAATTAATTTTTTTAAGGAGCTTGTGCACTGGGTCTCGTGAACTTTTGTAACGTAATCTAGCATAAGGTTGTATGCTAGCATAACTGCACTTTCAAGTTATTAACTCTTGCAACTGACTACAGTAAGAAGGGGCATGACCTACATGGCTGACGACCCACCTACATATGACAAATGAGGCGCGCGCCATGCAAAGCATGGCGCTTGCTCAAACAAGCCACAAATGCCTGACCATGCGTTCACAGAGACCTTTGCATATGGGAGTAATTCATACCAGTTGGCAGTAAGCCGAGGGGTTTGTCGAAAATGGCTGCCAATATATATATAGTAACTTAGTAAGTGACCAATAGCCATGTCTCTTCCAAATTAGATGTGAAGACAATGCATACCAACACACGTTCGAATCCCACTTGCACTTAGAAACTGGTCTACTGTATTAAGCACTTTATAAAAACAACAATGATACTAATAATACAGGCATTCATATACCCCTAAGTAAATCCCTTTGCTGGATGATAGCTGCTGCGTTCAGGGTTGGCCCATATCATCAAGCTCACAGTCACCCATTGCCTTTGCAGGCAACCGCAATGTCTATGCTTTGACGTTTAGGCCTATGTATATAGCGTTTAGAACACGGACTAGATAAAGGGGATCCTGATGACATGGGCCTACGTTGCAACTCTGTATTTGCTCCTCTTGAGTGATGGAGTCATTGCACATCATGAAATTGTAACAATGTACCTTATTCAAATCTCCCGCAGTGACTGTGTATTGGTGGTACTTGGCGAGGTGGGTCATTTATGCCCGCTATATAACATGGTCTTTCCCTCACAGCCTTGTAGGAAGAGACAAATCAGCTACTTTGCATCATAGCTCCTGGTCTTCTGTAGTGGACACCAGCCAGGTCTCACCCTGCACATGGATGATGCTTCCAGAATGTTGAGTGGGGTGATGCCCATTGGGGAGTCTTGAACACCTTCTAACTGGTGTGCGCCTGAACATCTTCAAATAGTAGCCTGCCTGAAAAGGGCAGCACGCCACTAGTTCCGTTAATGCCTGCTAGATCTGGGACGAGTAAAGTACAACTGCATTGGCTTTTTTGGGATATTTTATTTGGGAATTTTGTAACGTGCCACATGGCATCCGAAGTCTGAAGATGGTGGACGCCGTCTAATCTGAAGACAAAGGTAAACTACAGGGAACATAGTCTCCCCTGCTATGTGGACGCATCATTGGGATTCCCTTTCTCTGCTGTTCATGAATTCACCATAAGGCTTCATTTCCAGCCCTGCTGCGCTGTGGGGCTTTGCTTTCTTGCCTAATGCAAGAAATCATCAATGGGAACTTGCCTCCACCACTGGAGGTTGCACTTACCTTCTTCATAGCACTTCATAGCACTTCACCTGCTGCTCTCCATGAGCAACACACCACCTACCCCATACCTACCTCCCCTTGCTTTGGTTCACCCTCCCCACTGGAGGTTGCACTTACCTTTACACAATATCACTTCACCTGCTGCTCTCCATGAGCACCACAGCACCTATCCCATACCCCTCTGCCCCCTGCACTTGCACGTTCTGAACACTCACAAGGAATAGAAGGCTCGTCTTCCCCTCCCCATTGTCTCTTCTGAGTTTGTTGTAATGAATTATTCAACATTGCTGTAATTACATTGTCTATCATCCCCTGTCTTCTTCCTCTTGCCCTGTGGGTGCTTTGAAACAGTATTTGCTTCCTGTATAAGCGCCTAACAAGTGAAAGATAAAATAAATAAATACATACTTTCTGCCCTGTTCTAAAATATACCACATGCATTTTCGTCGTATAATGCAGCAATGCACTAATGCAGTGGATCTGTGACGCGGTGAAGAAACCTATGAACACACAATGGGCCTCATTACACGGTAGGCGCTATTACCGCCATGGTTGCCACCGGTATTTTACCGTGTCCGCCTTGGTGGATGGCGTCATTACCGCCCTACTCCAAGGTGAGCGGGGGCGGTAATTCCCCATTCACCAAGGCACTTCCCCATTCCCATTTTTGCCCCCATAGGGCATAATGGGAATGGGGATGCAGCTAATTACGGTACCGCAAATTGCGGTACCGTAATTAGCACCGAGGTCCCTTTGCGGCACCCTACTTTAACGGCTGGTAAAACCTACCAGCCATTAAGGCCGGGTCCCGCAAAGGGAACTCATAGTAAGGCGGTAAGGGTTTACCGGTACCGGTGCCCTTACCGGTACCGGTAACCCTTACCGCCTAACGTTTAATGAGGCCCAACAACTGTTAATCTAAACGTCCCTGGCTCAAAGAATTCTGCAGATGGCTACACTGTCTCCCCAGTTGTGTGGATGACCAAGGACCTTTGAGTTCTCCTTACTCTCTACGTTGTGTGTGACATAGGACATCATGAGGGCTCCAGCCGCGTGGCGCGCTATAAGAATTGCAATAAATAAATAAATACATGGTCTGCCTTGTCTTAGGCAAACACCATGTGACACCCCATGTCTCCATGATTTCAGGACACACCATGTTGCTTAGTTGTCTTCCCATGCTACGGAAGGTCCATGAGGTTTTAATTCTGCCATGTTGCTGTGTTCATCAAATAATACGACGGTGTGTCTATGTGGTTAAAATACGTGGTCAACTTTCTTTTCAAACTGTTGAAAGCACACAATTTCAAAATCTATATCTCAGCAAAATCACTAACGCATCAGCTTCTAATGAACTGCATGGAGAAATATTTCACACTGGATTGGAAGTGTGATAGTGTGAATGTGTCCAAGATTGGTTAAGAGAGTCTTTGCAAAGCGCTGGAACGATTTAACAAAGTCACCAGAGATGGCAGCCTGAACGATTGATTCGTTTCACCCCAAAGTAACTGCGGTGAAGCAGGTGTGATAGGCTTGGCAACAGGGGTTTATCCCAAGACGAAAGCATGTATTTGGATGTGCAAAGGAGACCATTGTCTGTGTTTGGGAGGGGGGAGGAGGTGGGGACCAATCAATTCCGATAAAGTACATTTAGTGAAGGATGTATGCTGAAAAGTGATTACTAACCAGTGAGTGAGTGAGATATTTTACATAGCGCAGCACTGAAAAAAGAATGGACTTTTATTATCATTGCTCACAACCATTGGGGTGTCAGAAAGGATACCATCTGCAAGGTGGACCCTCCTCTGTGAAAGGGGGTTCTGCAGGAAAGTATCCTTTGTCAAACATCCCTCTGCTGTCGGATATTATATCTGGGTGTCCCTTGTGGCCAGCGGGGGTGCATTGCTATACAGTCCAGAGTCAAACCAGCAGCTGGACGGTACAACGTATTCATCGACTTGCATTTTTTAATGGGTTTTCTTGCCGATTTATTTTCTTCGAAATAACCCATTGAAAATATAGGGGGCTGTCGGGAAGGGCATATAAGGGGTTGGGTTCGGGAATAGTGTTAGATTAATAGGGGTGAGAGAGTTTGAGGGCCGAACACCCCCACAAAAAGAAACAAAACTTTTTCAATGTTTTTTTTTCTCGAGAAAAAGAATTTAGGGGAAAAACCTGTAGACAAAAAGCATGTCGCTAATGAACGTAGAACCAGCTGGACAGTGAAATGATGTCGATAATGAACGTAGAACCAGCTGGACAGTGAAATGATGTCGATAATGAACGTAGAACCAGCTGGACAGTGAAATGGCAGCTGTCCAGAACCAGAGAAACAAAGATGTATTCAGCATGAAATGTGCGAAGGAAAGGCTATGTAATAGCTATCACAAGATTCTCTTTTCAAAGGCCATTGCATCAGGTAGATTAGTTAGGATTATACATATCTCTATTGGCACCACCAACCCTAAAAGTACCAAAAGATGCTGTTCAGAGAAGGTATGATATGAATTAGAAAGACTCCAACGTCCAAACTATGGAGTCAGTGGTGTTTACTTGCAAATAATTGACATCAAATCAAAACTCCACTGACATTTCCAAAGCTCGGCCATACCTTCCTATCAGTACTGATATTGAGCTATTGTTTATCTGCATTCCTCAATATTAATGAATTCAGATCATTGAATGATATTTGCAAACTGGAACCACGCATGTTGCCAATGATTTCATAATGTGCTGCACAGAATGCACATTACTAACAACTTGTTTTCAGTTTGATGTCCCTATTTTTTAGCGGATAGGAAATGCATGATGTGGGCATATGGCTGCTAGCATGGCTGATATTTACATGCAATGATCTGAAGAAACCCCATCATCAACCTTCATCTTCACACATAGTGACATGAGGGAATAACCAGTCACCAGCACAGAGCCAACTAGCTGGAGGGATAACATCTGCAGTATCTATTGCATCATGCAATCACCACCCACCCCTGGAGATTCAGGGGTGCATTCTGCAGAACTGTACTCACACCCATTAGGAGGTGCATCACTGGGGAGAATTCCTCAATTCTCCGGTATGTTTTTTTTTAGTATACCTCTAACGGCGAGTTGTGTTAGTTTAGATTTCTGCTTTTGGATATAGTTTAACATACATTTTTCTGCAACAGTTAATGTTTGACCTTTTCCCGTCTCCTCCTGGCAGATCTTTAGCACATTTCTGTATAAGGAAAAATCATCACTTTACCTTCAGAAACAGTTATGCAATAGTCAGCCAAGTTAGAAGCAACATTATAATCAGAAAACAATAGGCGTTTCCAAACCAGTAAAAACAGGTAAGTCTGAGTAGAACACCTTACGGAACAACGTAGGACAAGGTCCCTTTTACTTAACAAGTCCAGCCCTGATAGGCAATGAGGCCCAGTTCCAAAGAGTCACTAGGTCCACAAATTGCGCTGTTAAGTGTTCACTGGTCAGATCGGTTTACTATTGGATTGTGACAATAGCTACCCCAAAACTAACGGTTGCAGGTTAGCATTCCAAACGGTAAGTTAAATTCAAAGAGGTTTCTCTCCCAGACCTACCAGTCTAGGGAAGGTCCAGGGGCGATCCTTGACCAGACCATTACCAATCTTAGTCAGGCAGGGGAGAGACGGGTGAGGACTTCACATCCATGCAACTCTATGGTGGGAGGGGTAGCAGGAACAGGTATGCTAACTTATTTCTCTTACTCTTATTTCTTCGGCAACCTCTTTAGGGGTTCCTGAATGCGCTGGGTCAACTTACGCCTAGACCGTGTCCAGTTGAGGGAGGTCCAGGGGCCCTGGGGGCAGAGGTCACTTTCAGCGTCGAGTTTGGGTATGGCTGATCGGTGGTTAAAGGCTCCGGTAATACAGTCTTTTCTTACCTGCAAAAAGTCAGGTCAGGAAGCAGCGAATACCAAAAAGAAAGCATGACCCATGGAGGTCTATGGGAGGAAAACAGCAAAAAAGACTATCTTTCCTAGCAAATACTTTTATATAGTTTTTCACAAAGCAATGCCTCAAGACCAACCTCATAAAGCACGTGGTCATAAAGCAACTATTTTTGCAAAGTAGGGTCAAATGTTTCAGGGAATGTTTAGTTCTAAAATCTTCCCAAACTATGAGCTAATGCTACGAATGCTTGGTTTTCTTTTTCAGGCCACGTTTCCCTTGCTGCACGTTAAGGTTCATTCAACAATATCTGTTTCTTATGTATTAAGTTAGAAGGTGTGATTGAGATGGCTGCTTCTGTGCCGCACCCAATTAAAGACAAGGGCCTCATTATGAGTATGCCGGTTCGGTAACAACGGTGCCGGTAAGCTACCGGCACCGTTGTCACCAGACCGGCATACTCCCAGTTCTGCGGACGAGTGCCCTCCATCCCGCCAGGTCTGAAGTGGCGGGCGGAACGGTACTCGCCCGCAGACCTTGACGGAAGCACCGGCACCGTTGTCACCAGACCGGCATACTCCGAGTTCTGCGGACGAGTGCCCTCCCTCCCGCCAGGTCTGAGCTGGCGGGCGGAACAGCACCCGCTCGCAGACCTTGACGGAAGCACCGGCACCGTTGTCACCAGACCGGCATACTCCCAGTTCTGCGGACGAGTGCCCTCCATCCCGCCAGGTCTGAAGTGGCGGGCGGAACGGTACTCGCCCGCAGACATTGACGGAAGCACCGGCACCGTTACTAACGGTGCCGGTGCTTCCGTCCTCCCCATTCCCATTGAAGACCAATGGGACTCAGATGGAAATGGGGAGCAATTTTTCCCGGTGCCTGGCAATGGGGAAATACCGGGACCGCCGGGGCTGTAATGCCTCGGTAATTCCACATTGCCAGGCGCAGGAAAAAAAACAAAGCTGGCGGCACTCGTGCCATTTTTACCGGTATGGCTACCACCAGGGCCGTAATGATGCCCATTAAGAATAAAGGCTCTATTATAGTAGGTATTGTGAACATAAATGCTCTCTATTTTGCCTCAAAATGCGGTGTTTTTTTAAGACCTGTCCTACAAGAGGTAGCACCTGACTACTAGGGGTTGCCGAAATGCACTCCCTTGGGTATGAGTAGTTAATGTTTTGGCTTTCCATTCTGGGACTTGTACGGCCGGATTTATTTATTTATTAATTTTTGCATTTATAGCAGTGCACAAAAACCTCAGGCATCTAGGCGCTGGTTTCAGTAAGTGTGAAATGACAGGCATCGAAGTGCAAAACCAGGCATAGGGTTACAAACATGTGGGTGGATCCTGAAAGCGCAGTCTGGCGCAGTCACGCCTCCTATCACAGCATGGGGGCTGCTACAGGTGTACAGGTAAGCACAACAGACAGCATCGGCATGGGTATTATGTAGCTACAAGTTAACAGGTTACAATGGTAGGAGACAGACACAAAGAGGTGAAAGGCTTTGGTGATAGGCTCCACTGGACACGGACGAGGGAGGAGGAAGGAAAGGCCATAGATGCTCCCAAGCAGACCCGGAAGTCTTATCCCAAGAGACAGGGGGCTCCAATAGATGCAGCAAACATTGGCGCTAGAGTACAGAGAGGAGAGGCGCTATCGGGATGTGTGTGGTAACAAGCGAGATGAGACGTGTCGGCGAGGGGAGTGTCAGGCCAGCCCTGAAATGTAGATTTCTTAAATGCAGGGCATCAGCGGTGAACGTCCATTTAAGAAAAGCATGTGGCTGGAACCGCATGCTGTTAAGAAAAGGATCATAATTAAGAGCTGCACAATGCTTTCGAACGAACTGACCCAGATGTGTGGGCCAGCCAGCGCCTTGAAGCTTGGATGCGTCGGAGAGGTGTGCCGCTGCTCATTTTGATCATTGTCAGTGTCCTGCCCCAATTTCCTTTCAAATGCACCATAACGCACAGGTTTGTCACACAATGCACACAACCTACTTCTTTCTCAGCAACGAGTCACACACAGTTCGCGGTAGCAGGGTACTGTCTAATGCAGCATGTTGGCCCCAGGGCGAGCCTTTGTGGGTCACAACATCCAGGTTTCAGGAAGGTCACGGCCTACTCAGAGCCACAGCACACGTTCCCCCACATTCACCAGCACAGAGCCAGCTGTTTATGAGCAGAACATCTGCAGCGCCTATTGCATCATGCAAGCAACACCCTCCCCTGGAGATTCGAGGGCGGGGGGTGCATTCCTCAGAATTGCATTCACTCCCATTCAGAGGTACCTCACTGGGGAGAATTCCTCAGCTCTCTGGTATGTTTTTCTAATAATACTTCTGACTGCGAGCTTCGTTAGTTTAGATTTCTGCTTTTGTGTATCTTTGAATCATGCATATGTATAAAGTAGTTCACGTGTGACCTTTCTTCCTTCTGCTGGCAGTCCTTTAGCAAAGTCCTGTGCAAGGAGTATACGTTGCATTTTAGCCCCCACTGTTAAAGGCTATGATTTGTCCTAAACGGGTTTTTTTCCAGCATGCATGGCACTTTGAAACTGACCGTTTGAAACGGTCCCTGGCAGGTTCATTTACTGCTGCCTGCGACATGAAGGCGCGCCATCCAAGGAACTTAAATAAACACCATTACATTCAGATTTAACTTAGTTTTGGATACTCTTCATCCAAACTATGTTTTCGGTTTAGATTTCATGCTTGGAGTGATGCCATTGGCACTGCCTCTCCTTTCCCTAATTGCCCATGTCAAAGCTTGCTTTGCTTTGAATACGCAGCAGCCTTTCCTATGACTCATGCAACAGGACATTTGCAAACACTCTGTCTCATTCGCACACCGACTTATTTGCGCAGAGTCTATAAATTCAGCAGAGGTAATTTAAAATCAGTCATGTAAAACTATTGCAAGTTCGGGCATTAACATTAAGCTCTCCCATATTCAACGAGGACTTCGGCTCTATAAAATGTGACTTTTTCATAGGTTTCACATACACAGCCTCATTACGAGTTGGGCAGTATCCCGGTGTAATTCCCGTCTAGCGCTATTTGTGCTAACGCCACGCCGTCAGGCGGAAACAACGCCAGATCATGACTTTGTGTGCGCGCGCACATGGCCATGGAGTTAATGCAAATAGCACCCAGCGGAAAAAGTGACGATGAACCCGTTAATGCAGCGCACATTGTGCTAACGCTGAGCCCTGCCGTTATTAGCGCCGCGGAAAAAAACGCGTCACCGCCGGAACGGGAAATAAAGCAGCCGCCATCTTGGAAATCACATTCCGCTGAAATTTAGACTTGGACAGGGTGTGAAAACCCAAGTTCCCTGACCAGGAGCTTGCCATACTTGTCGAGGAGGTTTTGGGAAATCAAGAAGAGCTATATGGCCCCCAGCAGCACAAGACAAGTGCACAGCGGCGAGCACAGATCTGGAGACAAGTGAGCCAGAAGGTGTCAGCGGTGGGCCGTGTGCCCAGGGATGCGGAGGATTGCTGCAAGCGGCTGAATGATTTGCGGGGCCGTGGTCTTCTGGCCTAGCACAGGAGCGAGAGTATGGTGACTGGAGGAGGGCCAGCACCACCACCAGCCGAGTTGACACCTTGGGAGGAGCAGATGACGACCCTGATTGACATGGGCACAACTGAGGGAGTCGGCGGAGCGAAGGCAGGCACCGTACCCTGCAGGTGAGTACACTCCCCCTGAAAACTGCATAATCATGTCAGGCCAACCCCTCCAATCCCAGTATGTGTTTCCAATGTGTGTGATGCACTGCAGCCACCCATTAGTGCCCTCTCCTACCACCATACCCTAGCGCTCCCTTGTACCCTAAGTACAGAAAATGTATCAGCCTAAGCACCAATAGAAAGGCATTCATGTGCATTGCACAGCAACGTGATGTGTGGGTGTGTATCAAAGTGATATGTGAGCTGTGCATTCACAACAGACATCTGAAGATGTCACACCAACATGTCCAAGCAGTGTCCCTCCCCTGTAGCACGTTCCACCAATCACAACATGGGGACTGACAAATATGCAATGGGCAAGCATGATCAAAACTGTGCCCTAACCCACTGTAAGGCATGAAATGCATGATACAAATGTAAGCTGCCCTCATCTCATACAACACCCTATGTACCGCACAGGCACGCAGCGATCATTGCAGGGCAATGATGATGGTGAACAAGCATCCACATCCAGCCGCATGTCCCGATGTGATATGATATGGCATTTGTAACGCGCCTATACACAAGTGTTTCAATGTGCATCAACCAGCACCACCACCCCCCCGCACAGGGACCGGCCTGAGAAGGAAAGACCCAGGGCACATCCTAGGTCACCCCACCGGAGCCCACTCAGACCGGAGGAACGTCCACAAGGCCACAGGGTGTCACCGCCACAAACACCGGAAACCACCATGGGCATTCACGATATGGAGGGAGCCACCCGTGGGTCTAACTCGGATGAGGGCCACACAAACACTGCGTTACGACACACTGCACTGGTGTCCTCACCCAGCCACAGTGCCACACATGAGATGGGCACACCCCAAGGGAGCCCGGAGCAGGTGTCAGTGGAAGCACACACTCACCATGTAACTGTGTGTGTACATCGTGCCCGCACACCCGTGCCTGATGTGGACACGCCTTCCTATGGTTCCCCTGAAGGCACCCCCTCCAACCGCAACAGCCCCATCATAGATGCCGCCATGTCACCCAGCCACTCCCCTGCCGCCCCACACAGACCTGTCAGTCCACTCAACAGCACACCTGACAGACCCATTGTCACAGGACCTGCTGTAATGGGCTGGCTGGATTTGATAGAGGCTGAGCACAACCTCTACATCAAGGCAATAATCTGTGCCATACGCAATGCTGCCAAGAGCATGGAACATGATAATGCGCACACCCGTAGAGTGGTAGATGGCTGTAGAGCAGCCCAGACACGATTCAAAGAGTACGTGAGCTGTGTGAGGGCCAATCTGCATATGCTGAGCAGATGTGGGAGGCAAACAATCTGCTCCGCTATCAGCTACTGTTTTCCGGAGCCATTCCATCTACCGCTACAACACCCATAGAGGGATCCCTGGAGGCTTTGCCTAGGCACCGTTCCCTGAGCAATCTCCCACGCTGCTCACCAGAGGGACCTGGATGTGGGAAGCGCCCATAACCATCCTAGATGGACATAGCACATTTGTGCCGGGCCCTGGACACATGGACACACATGCACTGTTAGGGGGAGTTCTGAGGGGGTAGGGGGGATAGTGTGCTGGGGAGTTCACAGGGGGAGGGGGGATTGTGTGCTGGGGAGTTCACAGGGGGGAGAGGGGAGGGGGATTGTGTGCTGGGGAGTTCACAGTGGGAAGGGGGGATTGGTCAACAAATAATAAATCCTGTTCATTATGCATTCAAAGCACGCACATTCATGATTGTGTGAAAGTGTTCTTTATTTTACAAGTGATATGTGTTGCATGTACCCATCCACCGTAGTGAAGTAGAGAATCAACTGATCGAGATGAATCATATAGGGCTTACATTGCATCCTTCCTGAAGGGAATCACTTCATGTCAATGAATCCTTATCCTGTATAATTCAGGACAGTTGAAAGAAGCTCATTTGGGACCTCGTTCATTGAATGAGAGGAACACCATCTGTTGATTCCAGGAAAGATGCTTGTAGAGACATTATATAGGCTATTTTATGGAAGAAAGCCAAACGACTATTATAGTAACACTAACCTTGTGCAGATGTCAAACAGAGATTATGTGCTAGTTACATCCTAGGGAAATTTAGTAGTTCCATGGAGAATCGATCTAGGGGGCAAGGAAATGCGGTATGTTATGTGAGTGAGGGGCTAATACACTATAACTAGCCTACAAAAGTGGCAAATGCTAACAGTTCCCATCCAAGCTCCTCTGTTGCAGGACGTGCCAGGAGCTCCACACAGCTGGAGCAGGTAAACTTTGACCACCCAGGCAATCTTGCTACTGTTAGCACAGCACAACTCCTCTAACAGTGGAAGATGAGAAGGAGGAAGTGGAGATTCCTTCACAAGTAACACATTCTTTCACATGCCCAATGAGTACCACAACATATCACACTGGTTATTTATTACTTAATTCATCTTTTAATTATTTGATTTTATTTATTTTATTTATTAATATGGCATGCAAAACCCAGAGGTATCTAGGTGCTTATGCTTAAGAGATTGGTTACAGTGCTTCGGGCTACAGAAGGGAAGTGCAAGAGGTTATTACATCAAGGAGGAATGTACAGAAGTAATTCATCACAAGCAAAGTGCAGAAAAAAGTTCAGATGCGCAGATATGGGCCTAATGTTGCAGGGCGGCAGCAACATACAAATACAAAAGTCAATTAGGCAGCAGATACATGGTGCCAAGCCCCATATTGCAGGACGGCAGCAGCACGCAAATTCTAAAGTCAATTAGGCAGCAGATACATGGTGCCAAACCCTACGTTGCAGGGCAGCAGCAGCATACAAATGCAAAAGTCAATAAAGCGGCAGATACAAGGTGCCCAACCCCATGATGCAGGGTGAAGCAGCATACAAATGCAAAAGACAATTGAGTGGTAGATACATAAGGCCTAGCCCCATGTTGCAGGGCGGTAGCAGCAAACAAATGCAAAAGTCAATTAGGTGGCAGATCCATGCTGCCTAACCCCAGGTTGCAGGATGGCAGCAGCAGACTAATGCAAAAGTCAATTAGGCGGCAGATACATGCTGCCTAACCCCATGATGCAGGGCCGCAGGGCCGCAGCAGCATACAAATGCAAAAGTCAATTAGGCGGCAGATACATGCTGCCTAACCCCATGTGGCAGGGCAGCAGCATACAAATGCAAAAGTCAATTAGGTGGGCAATATCGGGCTTTGAAGGATGGGTAAGGGGAGGGTGAGAGGGGAGGACATCAAAGGGCAACCAGAGGGTGTGGGGGGCACACACAGCATTACAGGCGATCTGGGGGGAGCGTACCTGAAGCAGACAGGGAACAGACAGGGGCCTTTGGTGAGGGGGCCGGCTAAAACCTGCCAGTCGCCAGTTGGTCTGGATAAGCATCCTAATAGCCAATCACAGCACAAGAATGTGCTGGGGATACATGCAGGTATTAGAGAAAAAAGCCGGTGGCCATCTTGGAAGTGCCGCGATTTTGGCAGAAAGTTGTGAGGCAACATGGAAGCGCCAGCATATGCTGCATGAGTATATCACAAAGGGCACAAGAAAGGAGTGCCCATCAGCACTATGGCAATAATCACAGCATTGCATGGAAATTAAAGACATTTTCAGCATTTTCGGTTTTGTTCTTCAAAATTCGGATTTTGCAGGAATTAGCTAGGGCACGGGTAATTATAATCATGCTCTTTCTTTTAGGAACACAATACCCTCATAAAATACTATGAATGCAAATATTTGCGCTTCTACATCTTATACGGCTTCAACACAATGACCTAAGATGCTGGCAAGTCTGTTACATAGGTGGTAAAGGGGGCGGGAGGACGATGTGTGTGTTTGTGTGTGTGTGTGTGTGTGTGTGTGTGTGTGTGTGTGTGTGTGTGCTGCTTGTTGCTGTGCTTACGGACACCTAAATATTCAAAAACTTTGTGTGGAGTGAAAAAGAATATACAGACATATACAAACACACACACACTCATACACATGTGATCCCAGGAGTAGGAAAAACCAAGGATTCATTGATGTGGCCTAGGAAGTTTTAAAGTTTCAACAAATTTTAATTTGTTTTCCTATATGGCATTTCATGCTGTGCACTAACGCTTCTAAGCGCTGTTATTACATTTATTTTGTAAATGTTTTAATACAATGTTTTTTATATGTTTGTAAAACCATACATGTAAATTACTTTTTCATCTTCATTATAATTTTCTTAGCAGCACGTTCTTTCAAGAAATCATTTAGAAATCCATATAATTTCGTGCATTCAGCCTTTTTTTCTCCTTTATTAAAAAAAACGAGTTTTGAACGCCATTCTGCCCGAAAATCCCTGTTTGATGAATGGCGATTTACAGGCAGAAAGACACGCAAATCCCTGTTTTACACGCAAGTAATTCCATGAATCAGGGCTTTATTTTTTCTCATACTTAAACTAACCAGGTACTTTAAAATGACCTCAATCAATTTTTCTCTAAAATGATTAAGCATTCTGCATTATAAAAACAAAATTGAAGCTGATTTCATTTTAGTCGTATATAATCTGCAGGATTGTTCTAGTAATGGAACTCCAATTCATGCTTTTTCTCTTATCCACAAAGTTAAACCTAAATTTCAAGAAAAAAGATCTAACTCGTCCAAATTTCACAAGTGTACCACTGTCGGTGTCCTTCTTCAAAATTATTGAAATTTAAATCTTTTTGGCTTTTCTTTTCCTTAAACATTATAAATTCTGAACAATACGTATTCTCCGTAACTGAATTTTCAAGCACAGAATACATTTGCGCCCTGAACAAGCAACGTCATTGTGAATTATTGACCCCTAATCCTCTTTTACAATAGTAGCCATTTCTTGTCTTCTGAGCCAACTGCTAGATAGTGAATTATCTTGTTATTAGAGTCATTTGTGACTCTGCACTGCGAGTATCATATCAATAGCATCAGTCTTTCTCATTTTACCTTTGGACCCATTTGCAACCTAAGCCCTGCTATACTTGTGGACTACTCAAACAAAACCTTTAGAAAAATAATAATCTATTATCTATTATTATAATAATCTTCAATCAAGCCCAGGTCTTTTTGATCAGATGCAGCCATTCCATACCTTAATAACCATGCAATTTAATATTCATTAAATTAAATGAAATTTTCCCAAAATGTGGCATCAAAAACCTGTTGAAATGTGATAGCTTTACATAAGACAAACAGGGTTTTGCTTTCATTTGTGCCTTCTAGTTTGGATGGTCAACAATTAGCACTTCAAAATATTTATAGATTTTCACAAAATTAGTAACTACCTTATTCAATGCCCATTAAACTACTTTTTTCCATCTATCATTAAAAATAATTTAAAAAATGAATTCTGGCATATTGTAAAACAATCAGCATTAATTCGAAGAGCATCGTGTCATCTACATTAAATATAGTCTCTTCCATAATTGTAGGAGAACTGTACCATGGTCATTTTTTAAAGGCATCTCTGAGATCTGCAATATGTAGAATGGGGCTAATATGAACCTGTTTAAATTCATTGTCAATCATCATTTTCTCAGATAACCCACCTTCCATGGACAACATTACACTTGTCCAACAATATGTATATAACACCACTAATAACATCAATAGATTAGATGTTTTTTCCTATTTCAATAATTTCCATCAAAGAGTAGCACAATCACTTTTATCAAGCACATTGAAAAGGTACATAGATGCACAACAAGGGACATATTTGTAGAATATACATATTTCTAAATAGCATGATTCATTGCTAACAACCTATGTATGGCAGCATCCTCCTTTATAAAAACCTGTTTGATTTAGGGAGGAGCGGGGAGGGTGTTTGCCTTATTTTATTCCATCCAATCTATTTAAAAACTAAGAATTTGCTTTCTAAATAACGTTGCCACTGAATTCTGCAGGGGAATTGTATCATTTTTCTGATTATTACGAACAACAGATGTATAGATGGGTGTCATTATGCTACTAGAACAGAAGGGCATTCTGCAGGCTAGAATTGAGGCGTATTGGGAGAGAAATGTGTTATGTAGTACTGGAACAGCACTGTTACACTGCAGCTCAGGACTGAAGTGTTTCGGCAGAACAGTTTATTACTTAGCACTGGAAAAGCAAGGAATTCTCGCAATGTATCAGAGAGAGAGGAGAGAGAGAGCGGGAGAGAAAGAGACAGAGAGAGAGAGAGAGAGAGAGAGAGAGAGAGATGCGACCTTGATTAGTGAAATGGAACCTGTACGTCTAACCTGCACCAATCAACACCACAGGGCTTTGCATTTGCCTCTTCCACTGTCCAACTAATTGCAATTCGAATTTATTTTTTTGTTTATTGTTTAAAAGGAAACATTTACAAATCATCACATTAAAACATTACAAATACAAAATTGTAAAATAGAAGGCTACCAAATTTCTATTCTGAAAATAAGATCTTTCTTCATATACATCATAATCTGAAAGATTACGATAAATTAAATAAGCAATTCTACCATTTCATTTATACAGATCTGAATCCATTAAAAATGTCACTTCAGCCAATGACAATACAACAGATCTGCCCCCGAGTATGGTTAACCACAAGTTTTCTGAATCCACACGTGCCAGATTATTCACAAATCTCCCACCGAAAGCAATGTGCAGAGACATCAGAGAGGAGCAAAATAATAATTACTGTTTTAAGTTCGGCCTTTCCTTCAGGTTACCACAATACCCACAGAAGGCCAGGTCGTTGTGGAGCCAATTTCAAATGCACACACTTTCTTTTGTCAGTAATGTATTAAAGCAAATGTTATTTCTGTAGTTTCTATCAGGGAAATTCATCAGGTAAAGTTCTTCAGTACCCATCCCTTATGGTTGCTTCTTAGGTGTGCATATAGAATGAGTCCTCCCAAGGCCTCCCCTGTCCGTATCCAGTCCCTTAACATCACATTAACCTTAACTTTAGATGGATTTAAAATCAGGGTCTCTCTGGACATGTCCAATCCCCTTAGCTAATCTTGACAATAACTCATGAAACCATTTATTACAAAGCCAGAATAGGTGGAAAAGCTGCCTCCATATCCGCAGGCATATCATCAGACCTAACAGTCAATATTTTCCGATATATGGCCAGGTGCTTCCACACTACACTGCTTTGGAGCGATTTCAAGCCTAACTAATGACGAATAGCTACAAGGTGGACCACTTCAAAATAAAATAAAGCATCCTCCTCCACAGTAAGGCTTCGTAATAATTCAATTCCATCACAAGCCAAGTGGGGCGTACCTCTAAACCATACAAAAACATTGGTATTACCTTTCCAATGTAGAATTTCAATATTGGCGCTAGTGAGAACATACCAAATTTGGCATTGATCTTTGCCATTTGTGCAGCAAGCATTCTGGCTTTCTTTTTTTAAGCTTTCTCTATAATACGACTTGCTTGGAGGGGCAGAAATTGGGACTCCTACATATGCTAAATCATCAGTGACCCCTAATTTAACCTTAATAATTAACCAGGCATACTTACATTCCCTGTCCTTTTGACAAGAGTTTAATTACTTTGTTTTTTGAAGGAATCATTTTAAATTTGTTATCCCTCATATACTGTGCAAAGGCAACTATTATCCGTTGAAGGTCATTTGGTGTCACATCAAAAAGGAAAACGTCATCGCCGTGCGCTAGCCAAGATAGCTTTATTCCACCAATTTTAGGGGTTATGAAAGACACCTTCCCCAGGACATCATCTATGGCAGCTATGTACAAATTAAAAAGGCAGGGTGCCTACACACCCCCCTGCCGCAAGCAGGATTGTGTGTCTATTTCCCTTGACATAGCCCCTTCATTATTTAGCCTTACCTGGATCGATGTCCCCGATTGAAGATGAATCAAAATATTTAATAGTCCTGCGGGCGAGCCCCAATTATTTATTTTAGCCCACAATAAATTCCTGTCTACTGAATCGAAAGCTACAGAAAGATCCAGTGATGCTGTATATATGGGGAGACTATTTTTGCCCCAGGGCAAGGTTTGTAAACCATACATGAGGAACCCATTACAATCAGTTCCCACTATCGTCCTAAAACCTGTTTGGGCCTTGTGTATCATCCCTTTCTCACTGGCCTATTTCTCAACCTTCCCCAAAATGAATGCCGCAAACATTTTACTATATAAATCTATAAGGGTTATTGGCCTATAATTACCTAGCATAGTTCTGTTACCTTTTTTATAAATTGGGATAACAAACACATTCTTCCAAGATAATGGGGTCTGCTGATGACTAATATCTTTAAACAGGATGTATAGAAATACCGACCAAATCTCAAGTGCCTGTTTAAAACTGCAATAGATAATGATTCAGTCCCCCGATCCGCGACCCACTAACCCACCTAATAAGAGACTATGGGGGTCATTACGAGGTGGGCAGTAAGGGTTTACGGGCACCGGTAAGGTTGGCGGTGCCGGTAATCCCTTACCGCCCTATTCCGAGGTCCCTTAGCGGGTCCCAGCAGGAACGACTGGTCTGACCAGCCGTTCTCTGCGGGTCCCGTCAAGGGACCTTGGAGCTAATAACGGGCCCACAATTTGTGGGCCCGTTATTAGCGCCTTCCCCATTCCCATTGTGCCCTATGTGGGCTCAAATGGGAATGGGGAATGGTTTACTGAATGGGGACTTACCCGGTCCTCCAAGGTCAGAATGACCAGGTAAGTCCCCATTCAGTCAGACCGGACCCGGGTTTGGAGGCAGCCATGGCGCTAATAGCGCCATGGCTGCCTCCAAACTCGTAATGACCCCCAATATGTCATCCGGCATAAACTCGAAGCTCCAGACGGAATCATCTATAGGGACTGTGCTAAATGGCCGCCATTCTCCCCATACAGATCACTGTAGTGTTGCACCAAAACATCCCCTGCTATATGATTTGTCTGGATTTCCACCTGATTTGTCTTCAACGCATTTATAGCAGATCAAAAGTTAACTTCAGTCTTCCCAGCCAAGATAGCTAATATAGCCTCCCCATCCTGGCGCAGAAGTAGATGTCGATGGGCCTTAGACCAATTTTTAAGCCTTTGTTTCTCTTTCCTAATTAGACTAATCATACTCTCAGTGTCTCTGGCTCTCCGCTCAATATCATATACATTCCTCCTGCTTTGTTTCTTTTGTTACTGCACAGACTTATCATTCCTATGCAAATGGTATTTGGCCACTCCCATCCACTGGCGTAACGGCCCCGCAAGCACATGTCCTGGGGTGGGGGGGGGCCCACTTGGAGAAATGAAAAATGAAAAAAAATCTTTTTTCAAAATTTCTTTTTTTTTAATGTTTCTTTTTGAATTCACTCTGCCTTCATAAAGTAATTAGATTGACTACAAAAAGAAACTTTATCTTTTAAATCCGAGGGCTCCCCCCACCCTATAAAATGGAAGACACCAGGGTGGGGGCCTCCGTGTCATGGGGTGGGGGAGCCCTATGACTTCAAAAAGAAATACTTTATTTTTGAAGTCACTCTGCCTTCATAAAGAAATTATTTCCGTTATGGTTCAGTCCGTAATGGAAATCATTTCTTTATGAAGTCAGAGTGACTTCAAAAAGAAACAATTTCTTTTTGAAGTAATAGGGCTCCCCTTAACCCCATGACGTGTGCGTATGTGAGTGTATGGTGAAAGGGTGAACACACACGTATGGGTGGCTGGGTGTGCATGTGAGCGTACAGTGAAAGGGTGCACACTTAAATGTATCGGTGGCTGCCTTTGTGAGTGTATGGTGAAAGGGTGCACACACATGTATGGGTGGCTGGGTGTGCATGTGCGCGTACAGTGAAAGGGTGCACACTTAAATGTATAGGTGTCTGCCTGTGTGAGTGTATGGTGAAAGAGTGCACACTAAAATGTACAGGTGGCTGCTTGGGTGTGCCTGTATGGTGAAAGAGTGCACACTTAAATGTATTGATGGCTGGGTGTGCGCGCGTGTGTGTATATGGTGAATGGTGTCTGTGCTTGCGTTCAGGGGCACAAAAAAACCTACATTTCGGGAAGGGCTAATCCTTCAAGTGTTGGGAGAGGCGCTTACTACACAGGCGGTCGAGGAGGGGCAAACTTATTTGTTTGGGGGCATCTAACTTCTTTACGCATTTTACTTAGACTATTCTAGTACAGCTTCAACATTGCAAGCAGTTAACTCTCTCCTTTAAGTTTGAAAGTACTCACTTATCGACTGCTATGAGAATGAGCATTCTCCTGTTACTAAACCCACATCACGATTTAATTGCCTAAAAAATGTAGCATTTGAATGCAGGTACTAACAGTGAAATGCTTTACGTTAGTAATTGCTCGGCCCCTGTTAACAGCAAAACCCAGGTGTCCTGTTCTGCCCGGCAACTGATCTGAAGGTCAGCCAAGTTGAGTCAACATAGCCCAAAATTACAAGGGGAGGGTGCTGATGCCCAGTCAACTCAATGGTGTTACACCACAACTTGTGTTTAATGCCTTGATTACTTATTGGTAATTGTCATTACTCCTAACCCTATTCTTCCTCGTCCCTGTACTTGTGTATGAGGCAGTACTTGTGTATGAGACACTCTGCCTCATACACAAGTACTGGGGTGAGGTAGAGGTACATAGAGGTAATGCCTGACTTAGCTACATGTAATCTTCATTACTCTTATTCCCACTCTTCCTCATCCCAGTCGTTACCTATGTGGCAAGGAGCCTCATACGTAAGCTCCCGGACAAGGAAGAGGGGCATGAAGGTAATTCTGGGCCATGGAGCTGACTTTGGAGGTTGGGGTAGGGTGCAGAAAGGAGAGGGGATGTGTGGGGGCAGGATTGTGCTATAAATCATAATGGTTGTCCATGTCCAGGCTAAGCAGGCATGATAGGTGGTATTAGTGGCTAGAGAGGCATTTTGGTGCAGCCAGTCTAGCCACTCCTCAGTTTGGTATGACATTTTTTTAACTGCGCATTTCTGATAAAGCATTCCTGCAAAGTGTAATTACCTGGCTAGACTGGAATTTGGGTGCTGCCAGTTTAGCCTTTTCCTAGTGTGGCATTGTATATTTTTTGGGGAATCTGTGATAAAATGATATGATATGATATAAGTCATTTATAACATGCCTGTACACAAATGTTTCTAGGCACGACAAGACAAGAGAGGGATGATAGACGGAAGACAAACAATCTTACAAGGCATTCAGATCGTGCAAGTGCGAAAACGAGAAATGCAAGGGGAAAGGGAGGGGGAAGTGCAAGGAAGAGGGGAGGGGAAAACAGGGCAGTAATGCTCTGAGTAAGTGCAGCCAAGGCAGCGTGGCTCTGGATAGTGCCCGGAGAACAAGGGAGTGTAGGGTTACAGTTACAGCCCCTAAGTGTGTGGTAGGCCCAGAGGCAGTGCAAGGATGACTGACCAAGAAGGAGCCTGGACTCAGTGAGATTCTAAGGGTAGCCAAGCAACCAGTCGGTACAGCAGACAGGTAGGTCAGGAAGGTCAGCAGGGGAGGGAGGGAGAGAAAGCAGAGAAGAGGAACGTTTTGAGGTGCTTTCTGGAACTTCAGGTGGTCTGCTCAAGTTTGAGAGGGGCAGGGAGGCCATTCCAGAGGGAGGCACATGCAGAGTAGAGCCATCTACCCCCTCATCCCCCACTCTCTGCCTGGAAAAGCGTCTAACCCTTAGAGCATTGAAGGTAGCTGGCGGAAGGGCTCAAGAAGGATGGTATTTTGGAAGAGAGCATTGGATGTAGTGTGGGCCCGACCCCAGAAAGCCTTTTGGACAATGCAAAGGGACTTGAACCTGATCCTTGCAGCCACTGGGAGCCAGTGGAGAGATTTCAGGGCTGGAGAGATATGATCCCTGGGCTTGAGGCAAGGATAAGTCTCGCAGTCCTGTTCTGGATTAGTTGCAGAGGGTGGAGAGAAGAGGAAGCAGATTTAGAAAGAGGCTGCTACAGTATTCCAGCCTAGAGAGAAACAGGGCTCTGGAGACAGTGGCCCTCATTACAACTCAGCCGTTAACCCTTAACGCCTGATTACAAGTGTCCCTTTGAGGGTTTGGTGTTTTCCAACCCGCAAAGGGACTTTGGAGCTAATTACGGCACCGTAATTTACGGTGCTGTAATTAGCGCCTTCCCCATTCCCATTATGCCCTATGGGGGCAAAAATGGGAATGGGGAAGGGCAAATGGTGAATGGGGAATTACCACCCCACTCACCTTGGAATGGGGCGGTAATTCCGCCATCCACCATGTCGGAATCGTAACCTTAGCGGCATGGACCATGGTGCTAATAGCACCATGGTCCTCCGCCAAGGTTGTAATGAGGGCCAGAGGGTTTCTGGGGGAAAGTGAGAAAGGGAAGAGTCCCTTTGAGGCAGATTAGCTGCTGTGGGACTTCTTGGCGACGTTCGAGATGTGAGGAGAGAAAGAGAGAATGAAGTCGAAGATGTCCCACGGTTTTTTGCCTCGCAGGAAGGTGAAGGTGGAGGGCCCAAGGTAGGCAGCCAGAGTGAGAGAGGAAAAGCAGGGGCCAGGGTCCCAATGAGAAGGATCTCCGTCTTAATGGCATTAAGGCAGAGATCGTTGGAGGCACACCAATCATGAATCGGGGATAGACAATCAGGAATGAGCTAGAGAGGAGAGGAGCCTGAATGAAAGCTGAGTGTCATGCACATAACACTGAAAGTTAGAGGAGAAGGCAGAGATCAGGCGGGCCAAACCAGGGTGAGAGGATAGAGCCCTAGGGAACGCCACAGGTAGAGACTGAGGTTGTGGATAGAAAGGACCCACGTTGGACCTCGGAGGGTCAGTCCAGGAGGAAGGAGGTCAACCACTCTAGAGCCTGATCTGTGATGCACAGGTTCTCACGACTTCAAGGATGGCTTCATTGATCATGTAAAAAGCAGAGGAAAGGTCAAGCCAGACTGATGGTCATGGAGACAACCAACAGATTCAGTGTGGAGAATATGGTGGAAGATGCTCAGCTTTTCCAAGAGTTTGCCCAAGAAAGGGTTGATACAGATTGGGTGATATTTTTCCGGGCAGGTAGGATCAGTATGTGGCTTTTTTAGGGGTGGGTTCACAAGGGAGTGCTTAAGGGGAGGGGGGAAACGTTCCAGTGGTGAAAGAGTGATTACAGAAATTGGCCAAGGCTGGAGCAAGGGTGTCAATGTGGTCCTTGATGGTTCTGGAGCAGCATGGGAGCACCTGTTTGGATGACACTTTCATAGATCGCACTTGTCTAGAAACCTTGTCAGGTGTTGTCAGAAAGAGGAGAAAGGAGGAGGAGAGGTAGAGACGGCCAAAGGCGGGCCGAGAGAGGAAGAGGGAGAGGAAGAGGAGATAGAGAACAGCAGTGTACAGTAGGACCCCAACTGGCCCATAGAGTTGGGAGTTTCTCAACAGCACTTTAAGTTGAGCAGCAGCGCCCCTGAGAAAGATGGGGATGCAGATTAATACTCTTGCATCAAATCAATAATGACAGTTCGATAGTTTGTCAAAGCAGTCCGTTTAATGACAAGTGTAAAAAATGGGGAGTTCATGAATATCAGCAATTGCTCGATCTTTCTTCTCTCTTCAACTCCAATTAATTTCAGAAAAAAACATTGTATTTATAACAAACACTCGTCATCACTGATGTGTAACTCTTAAACTTTAGCATGCAAATCTATTGGTTTTAGGAAGGTAACTTTAATATAGGCACTATATCTGTATATGGTAACGGGGAGTAAGGATTGGATAAATGCTGTCAGGTGGGACATCTGAGCCCTTCCTTCAAAATGGCTACTGTGAACATCATTAAAAGTACCACGTCTCATTGGTTTTACTAACTATAGGACCCTGATTACTTGGTCCACTATGATTGGGTTGGCAACAACCCCACTCATACGTTTTCACTTGCTTACCAGCGTGCAGAATAGCCGGCAAGGTACAGGGAGTTTCGTCTGCACCCCTAGCTTCCTTCCAATCATTGCGACAATCAGTCATCACCTCAGTGGTCATGAGTCAATGATTTCTTTGTGGTTGGCCTTGAGACTGCTTCTTGGTCTGGAAAAAGTTAAGGCGTCTGTGTATGGCACGGGTCCATGCGTAGGTGTGAAAGTTTCATCCCTACTAGCTTGTCTGGTCATGTGATTCCTACACGGTGGAATCATCTTATTCTTCATGCAATTCATGTATTTTTTTTTTTTTTTTTTTTTTTTTTTAAAACATTTTTATTATTTCAACCAACAAACAGTACAGACCAAATATACAATACAAAATACCGTAATACAGTTTTGAATGTGTGTCGTATGCAATTTGATCTCCAATCCCCAAACCCACCCCCCCTACGAGCCCATCAAGTCTGTTTGCTCTGTGTTTGCGCTGCGCGGTGTGGTACATTCTCCATTGGAATCCGCCAAATCTGCCATCGTTCCAAACAGTTCCGATATCAATGATTTCCAAGCCAACAGGGTTCCCACCTCTTCTCCCCCTCCCACCACACTGGACTCCTGCCATACCACGGTCTCTGCTTCCGCCCACTTTTGCAATTCCTTCCACCATATCTCCACCTGTGGTTTATGACAAGCCTTCCATCCCATGGCAATCCTCCTCTTAGCCAGCACGTATGCCAAGTCCTTCAGTTTGTTAACGTGCTTCAGTTTTTGCGATCTAGGGAACCCCCCCAATAGGCAGGCCCATGCTGACTCTACCACCAGCGTGACTCCTTTGTCCGCCAGTTTCGCCGCTATCTCGCCCCAGAAGCGCCCAACCACAGGGCAGGACCAAAACATGTGTGTCATGTCTGCCTGCTCTTCATTGCACTTGGGACATGCCTGTCTGCCTGCATTTTTAAACCTTGATATCCTCAGGGGCGTCATATACGCCCTATGCGTAATGTATAATTGTATTTGTTTCAACCTAGCATTTCTCGACACCTTCTGATGATACCACAAAGCCCGCTCCCACATCCTATCTTCCATCGGGGCCCCCACCTCAGTTTCCCAATCTAATCGAAGTTGTACTGGTTCTCTACCAATCTTAAGCATCAGCATTTCATACAATCTTGAAATCTCGTGCCCTCCCTCTGTCATATCATATATAGTGTCCACGATACCATCCGGCTCTGCTTCGAGTATAGTTTCGGGCCAAGCCCTCTTAATTTCCCACACTAATCTATGATATGTCATATATTGACCTACGTGTAGACCTGTTTCCTCGCCCAACGTTTCCCAGCTTATGATGGCTCCCTCCCGCCAAACATCTCCCACCGTTGCCAACCCCGCTGATTCCCAGTGGGTTCTAATTCTCCTCCGCAGTTGCTCATCTCCTTTCGCCAGCGCCACCAGCGGTATCTGCGGGGAGCACGGAGCCGGGATTTTCATCATCCTGCACGCGCGGCGCCAGATCCTCCACCCAAGCAACATCATTTTGGGGCGCCCCTTCATGTCTGTTTCAGATAGCCAGATCATTTCCTTTAAGTAAAATGGGGCGCAGTCTGCACTAAACAATCTGAATTCGGGGGTACTTTCATCCGAGAGCCATTTAGCTACGTACTGCAATTGGCTCGCTATATAATAGGCCTCATAATTGGGGAGCCGTATCCCCCCTTTTTCATAAATGTTTTGCAGTTTCCACAATGCCATCCTGCACCTGGTTCCTTGCCACAAAAAGTCCCTACATATACTATTAAGCTTGGCAAAAAACTTCCCAGGTATGAGGTGTGGAATGTTTCCAAAAAAATGCAGGAGCCTAGGTAAAACCACCATCTTAAGCATTGCGCTACGCCCCATCATGGCTAGCGGCAGCTTCCCCCAAAATTGCATGCTTTTCTCGATTTTCCCCACAGCTATCTCCGTGTTGTGTCTATGTTCTTGTTCAACCGTATGATACACATCTATCCCAAGGTACCGAAAGGTAGCAACAGTCCAAGGAACTTGCAACACCGGCAGCTGGTCTACGGGGAGTCCCCTATAGTTACCTAACGGGAAAATTACAGACTTCTGAGGATTCACAGCTATCCCAGACAACCCCGCATACCGATCCATAACCTCCAAGATATACTGGAGATTCTCCTCTGGATACTTCAGATACAACAACATATCGTCTGCATATAGAGAGATCAAGTGTCGCTCCCCACCCACCTCAATGCCTATAGTGTCGTACTGCTGTCTAAGGTATATGGCTAAAGGCTCCAATGCCAGTATGTATAACATAGGGGACCATGGGCATCCCTGTCTGGTACCTCTGCCTAACCTCCATCTCTCTGAAATAACTGCTCCCGTCTTAACTCTGGCAAGCGGCTCACTATACAACATCTTCGCCCATCTGACATATCCGGGCCCCATCCCATATTCCGTCAAAGCCGACAGTAGCCATGGCCACTTGACGGAATCAAAGGCCTTTACAGCATCCAGGGACACTACCGCCATGTCACCCTCCTTATCCCCCGCCCATTCAATGACTCGATGTAATCGCCTGTGATTGTGAGTTATGTTCCTGTTGGGAACATAACCCGTCTGATCCGGGTGTATGAGCTTGTCTATGACTCTTCGCAGTCTACTCGCCAAAACAGCCGTTAGTATCTTGATGTCTTGATTCAGCATTGATAGCGGTCTATAGGAGCCACAGCTGTTCCCAGGCTTATTCGGTTTAGGGAGCGGTATTATGACTGCTTCCCTTAGCGACTCTGGCAGCCGTCCCACCTCAAACGCTTCATTTAGCATATTCAGCATCGGAGGGAGCACTTCTGCCATGTATGCTTTATAAAACTCGCTCGGGAACCCATCCGCCCCTGGGGTTTTACTAGTTGGCAATTGTCTCACCACCGCTTCTAGCTCCTCCAAAGTGATTGGTGCATCCAGCTCTTCCCTCTCCTCAGCACTTATCCTGGGCAGACCTATGTCTTCAAGCGTTTCCTTTATTCTGCAATTCATGTATTTGATTTAATTTTGCCAGGCATCTGACATCTGTGGCTTATCTTGACCTTTCTGCACAGGATACCCTGTTCCTCTTTCATTTAATTGTATCCACTATCGGTCTATTTTAGCCGATACAACCTTGGCTTCTTGGCATGATTTATCTTCGTCTGGGTTTCTCTCCGTCTTTAATTCTTGACTTATTTGCTGCGAAGCTCTCCTCTTGAGACCTTTAGTAACCTTTGGTTGATTCTGCTCTTGTGCATAGTGGAAGTATACTTATATAAAGTGCTCCTTTTGAGGTAGATATGTATAGTTGGTGCTTGCAGCAATATATTTTACTACCACACAATGGGCCTCATTACACGTTGTGCGGTAAAAACCTCAAAATACCGGCATGGCGCTATCAACGTGTCCGCCCTCGCAAGAGGGCGCTAATAGCGTACCATTACGAGTGCGCGGACTCGACAATAGTGCCATGCCGGTAAACCCCCTACCGCCATGGCGGTAAAGACCCAAAAAAGTCACTTACCGCCCTCGACGAAAGTGCAGATTGCACCTCCGCCCTCCTGCTGCATGCAAATAGCAGGCACCGCAATTAGCGGTGACTGTTAAATTGCGGAACCGGAAATAGCGTCATCGCACAGGAACGGGAAAGAGCACGGCGGCCATCTTCAAAAACACAATCCATTGCCATCCTCTGACCCCTGGACCTGTTTGGAGTCGTTAGCAGTTGAAAATCATCCGGGACACCTTCAACATGCCCAAGGCATTCAAAAAAAGCACTGACAGGCAGCGCAAAGAAAAATTTACAGCAGAGGAGTTGAACATGCTGACCCAGATCCTGGCTGAGAATGCTGAGGTTTTTTTGCCAATGACATGCGGCGGCCGACACTACTTAAAAAAAAGCCATCTGGGAAGAAATGGCGGTGAGAGTCAGTGCAGTGGGCACCAGCACCCGCACTGCGCGTGAGTGCAGGAAAAGGTGGGACGACCTCAGACTGCGGGTGAGGGGCATCCTTGCCAAAAACCACCGAATAGCCAGTGCAGGTGGAGCTGGTTCACCCATCAGACTAAAAGAATGGGAGGAGACCTGTGGAAACCTAATCGCTGTGGAATCCATTGAGGGAGTAGGCACCATGGAGCTAGGCGTGGGTACCACTTCGGATGGAGGTGAGTGTACACATGACAGGATGCTATGTGAATATACTGTTCCCCCCATATGTGAGCACAGAATCCTCTCATGCATGGACACACATCCACACATGCATCCATCCCTCACCATGTCAGTGTCAGACACAAACACAAACACATGCACACATCACCAGAGACAAGTGCCAAACACAACCATGCATGGATGAGGCACTGAACTGGCACATCACCTGCATCCACAACTACTAAGTCCCAATGGCCACAACTGCATCATTGATGTATTCTGCATTAAGTATATTGAAACACAACCAATGCCATCCCCCTTCTTGTCCCTGACAGGCTCACATACAGATGGTGAGGATGCCGCAAATGCATCCCAGGCACCAGCTACGAGTAAGAGGCCAAGGGCACAGGACTCGGAGGACACCCCCACAACATCAAGGGGCAAGGGGGGAAGGTCACACCTGATGAGTGTGAAACATCGTAGGAGTGCCACTGCCAGGGCAGAAGTAGCTGCACCACAAACTGCAGCCCCACCACCGGAGGTGAACCCACAGCCACCAATACCAGCCACCGAGGGCTCACCATCAGCTGCGGCAAGCTCCGCTGGAGAGGCAGCCGCCACTGCCCCCCTATCTGATCCTGAGGACACTATAGTTGGCCCAATGGAGATGCACACCCCAAGCCCCCTAGAACTCCAGAGCCAGCACCATTCCAGACACTTGGGTCTGATGTTACTGTTGAGGACAACATTTCCAGCCATGATGTCCCACATGGTGGCTTCACCTGCTGCAATGGATGCATCTGAGGGCACAGCATCCAGTAGACCATCACCCAGCACTACCCTCCATCTGCCCACCATCCTGCAGCGTCAACAGGAACTGACTGTGCTGGTTGGCCAGCATGTTGAGGAGGCTGCCCATCTCAGGGAGAATGTTGTGGAGACGGCAAGGCACTCCACTGAGAGGATGGACGCCTGTACTGACAGGCTGTGTGATGAGATATCCAGGCTCAGGGAGGTCCTTTCTCGCATAGCCGACACAATGGACAGCCACTTCTCACAACCAGGACAGTCTTCCCCATCGTCATCCCCCGGCTCAATACAGACAAACCCCCTCCGCCGCTCAACACGCACCACCAGGCTCACGCCTGGCCTTCCTCCAAATGCTGCTACAGACAATGGCCAATAGGGGGTTAATGGCGATTCCTCTGCGTGCATGGGCCAACGCAAACATGACAGACACATGAGGAACTGTTGTGGGGGGAAGGGTGTCATGGGTCTGTTGTGGGGGGTGGGGGGAAGGGTGTTATGGGTCTGTTGTGGGGGGTGGGGGGAAGGGTGTTATGGGTCTGTTGTGGGGGGTGGGGAAAGGGTGTTATGAGTCTGTTGTGGGGGGTAGGGGGAAGGGTGTTATGGGTCTGTTGTGGGGGGTGGGGAGAAGGGTGGTGGGATGTTTGGGGACATGCACTTTTTTATCTTTCCGTTACTTAATACACTGGTGTCTAATCACAACACAGGCTTAGACATCTTCATTGTGTTTGTGTACTTTATTGGGGACAGTGATCATTGCGTACTTCTAAACATACACTAGTGCATCACTACCCATGTCCATGTGACAGTACCAAATCATGTCCCTTAGAATATTTGGTTGATCAGATGCTGTCTCACATCACGTCCCTCCTTGCCATCCCCTCTTGCATGTCCTGCATCCCCTTCATCCTCATCAGGTGCTTCTATTTCAACGTCAGGGGGCAGTGGCACATTCTGTCTGATACACATATTGTGCAGCATGACACATGCCATGGTGATCTGGGCCACTTTCTCATGGCCATACAGGAGAGCGCCACCACACCTGCTAATGCACCTAAACCATGATTTCAAAAGGCCAAAAGTCTGTTCGATCACGATGCGGGTACGGGTATGTGCACAATTGTATTCCTCTTCGTGCCTGTTCTGTGGGTTCCGTACAGGTGTGAGGAGCCTTCAGGGGATAGCCCGCATCACCTGTATGGGGGAACGAATGGGGTCCTGTTACTGTTTACGTGCAGAGCAGCCTGTTCATATCACACTAATTGATATTGCATAGTGATTCCAGTACACAGTCAATGGCATACATGCAGATGGTCTGTGTGACAGCAATGTGCAAGGGTGAGCTCGACCCTGCAAGTAGACATGCCCCATTACTGTCTACAACAGTAATTGACATGTCCTGGGTGAGGCGAGGTCTTAGGTGTCCCTGGGCCCAGGCAGATTTTGTTCCTCACTGTTGTTGTACTGCCATTCCAACATAGATGTTGCCATGCAGTGAGGCATCACTTCAGTGGTGGTAAAGGTGCGTGGTGAAATGCAATGTGTATGGCTAGGGCTGATCCTTTTGCATGCATCATACGGCACATTGCAATATTGATGTTGTGCTGGACTGATTCCGGATGACTATCTTAATGGCATGTATGGAATCTGGCCATTTTGTGGCGTACAATGTTGTGCAATGTGTATGTGAATGGATGTTTGATGCTACTAGACCTGGAATTTCTGGTGTGTAGTGTAGCTCATACTTGCATGTCGGTTCATCTCTAGTACGTTGCGGCCTTCCCAGATGGACATTGGCGTACATCTTTATGTGCATTTCCCAGACAGATGACAAGCTACACCCAGTTGGAGTATGTATCTCTCCCCCCCCAATAACACCCAGTTGGAGTATGTATCTCTCCCCCCCAATCACACCCAGTTAGAGTATGTATCTCTCCCCCCATCACACCCAGTTGGAGTATGTATCTCTTCCCCCCCCAATCACACCCAGTTGGAGTATGTATCTCTCCCCCCCAATCACACCCAGTTGGAGTATGTATCTCCCCCCCATCACACCCAGTTGGAGTATGTATCTCACCCCCCAATCACACCCAGTGGAGTATGTATCTCCCCCCCCAATCACACCCAGTTGGAGTCGTATCTCTCCCCCCCATCACACCCAGTTGGAGTATGTTTCTCTCCCCCCCAATCACACCCAGTTGGAGTATGTATCTCTCCCCCCTCAATCACACCCAGTTGGAGTATGTTTCTCTCCCCCCCCAATCACACCCAGTTGGAGTATGTTTCTCCCCCCCCCCAATCTCACTGCCATGTGCTTGCCCTGCTACTCACCAAGTAGCCACGAACGTTGTGCGGTTTGTCGCTCCATGTAGCATGGGATAGTTGAGTTCTGCAGGGCCATGGAGTCATGGGTTGATCCGGGAAATCGGGCACATCAATTTGTGATTATCTTGTTGGCGTCACATACCATTTGGACATTGATGGAGTGGAATTGCTTCCTGTTTCGGTAGACTACTTCATTGTGATGTGGGACCACCAATTCCACATGTGTACAGTCGATGACCCCGATGCAACTTGGGATGCCTGCCAGTGAATAGAATCCAACTTTGGTGTATGTAATCTCCAGGGCAGTCCGTGGCATGGATATGTGTTCAGGTGCATGCTTCAGGAGGGCATCCAGTAGCGGATTCAGCATGCGTGAGAATACTGGTTAAGAGATGCCATGCATCTGGGCCACTGTATGCTGGTAGGTGCCTGTGGCCAGGAAGTGGAGCACAGTCACCACCTTGAGTGGAGGGGGGATGGCAGTTCTGATGTCTATGAGGCTCACAATGTTGTTGTGTATCATGTCCACGATGCTGGTGATGGTATCCCGGTCCAGACGGTACAGGGTGTGTATCTGCTCAGGTGATAGGTTAAATGGATTGGCTCTGATCCTGGGGATTGGTGGGTGCCTCTCTGGTATGATTAGGTGCCGTGGTGGTGCTTACTGTGCCTGTCTTGCCCTCCTCCTCCTCCCCCTGCGTGTTCTTTGTGCTGCCTGTTGTTGTTGCAGCTGCGCTGCAATCATGTCCTCTAGCCCATGTAATGCTGCTAGTATTGGAACCATCTTGGTGTTGGAAGGGGTGTGTGAAGGGGTGTGGTGTGCTCCTTTTGAGCTGCCACAGTCTCCATTGCCTCCACCTGTGCTGATTATGTCCACCTGTGGCAGGTGGGAACACTGCTCAGTTCTCTTAACGTGTGGTTTGCGATGCCGGTATTTGCGCCATGGTAGTAAGGGGTTTGGGGGGCTTTACCATGGTGCTATTGGCATGTCCGCTCAACTTGTGATGCTGTGCTAATAGCGGCATGGCGTAATTTACGGGATGGTGGGTCTCGCGCACGCGGACTGCCCGCTATTAGTGGCACCGTACTTAGCGGTGCCGCTAATAGCGGTGTGTCGTGATTCGCATGGGGATTTAACGTTACCGGTATTTCATTACCAGTAATGTTAAATCCCTACCGCCTACCGTGTAATGAGGCTCAATGTCTTGCTTCTTGCGGTTCCTTGCATATGTACACGTTTAAACTAACTGAATATCTTCATTGCACGTATGGCATAATTTCTGACATCTTGATATCAATTATTTCACTTTAGACTCAAGATGTCACTTGTCCATGTTGTTTCGTCTCTTTTCATCATCACAGGTCGCCATATCTTCTATATGTAAGTCAGTCTGAGTTCTTATGACATCACCATTCGTCTTCCTTCAGTATATTTTTAGCTTCTTCAGGGATTGTATTCTGACAATCGTCATCTTGTCTCATGGGTCGATATGGATTTCTCAATTGGTACCTTACTGTCCAGGTTTTCTTGTATGTCGGTACTTCAACAGGTGCTGTTCTTCTGATAGGTACTGGACAGAGCCCAACTGCGGCTCTCTGCTTGTTTGTTTGTTCATCATATGTCACATATTTCGGCGTGAACATTCCTGGTACTTCAAAATGGGCAGTTGGAGTGTGAATCAAGCTTGGCACCTCCTTTACACTCCCCCTTCTGCGTGATTCATCGACCACTTTCACTTCTTCCTTGGTATCCACCTTTACTTCATCCTCTGCATCCACTTTCACTTCCTCCTCTGGACCCACACAGAGGTTTGAAGAAATATATCTCTGGGGTCCATATCTTTATGACTCCCTTCAAGCTCCCTGCTGTTCTCACGTGCTCATCTTTGTTCCAAGTCATTAGTTGACATTGTTTGTTTGTTTGTTTATTGAATTTCTAATGCGCACCAGACCTGGAGGTAACAGGGCGCAGCAAAGGATATGCAAGGCTTACAAGGTTACATAATGGCAACCAGTATAACAAAATAACTTCAAAATACTTGGACTACAATAGATCCATTTTTCCACATAATTTCTATATTTCCTTGGATGTCGAAACTTTGTTCCTTCTAGTACATAAATGCTGGTTTTCACAAAGTCTCTTATTTCTTCATCTGTCAGGTCCTTGGGCTTCCATCCTGACTCAACATCAATCATGAGCTTCATCCTATGGCCTTTTCGCAGTTTTCTGGCACTGAGAGAATATTATCTTGATAACACAGAATCCGAGCAATATCATCAATAGCAGGGCTCCTTGGAATTTGAATGCATCTGCCACCCATTGTGGAACCCATGAGAATAGTTATCCAAACAAACCAACTACCGTCCTCCACTTCATCCGTTTCATCAATCATTGATTCTGTAGTTTCGTCAGCATACCTTTGGCCGCTGTTAAGGTTCCATTTTCGTCATCGTGAGCTGGTGTAAATGTGCAACATGATTCTATGATTTTTGCACAAACACCTCATCCATAGCTGTGATCATGTCAAGGACATATCTGTTCTCGAGAGTCATTAGTCAAATTGCTTTTAACTCTTCCTTGATTGCATTAAATCCTTTTATGGTCGTGTTGATGGTCTGCAGTAACTTCCATCTGGTTATCTGCAACCATTTAGTATCCAACCTGAACTCTTGGCATCAGAATTGTCATGAACACTGATGAAGTGAGGCTGAACAGTCTGTGTTCATACGGGATTGAATGAAAAGCTTCTTCTGATTTGGCAGAAAAGTAATTCTCTCTCTTCATTCATCTCATCAGTTCCGCAGATCTCTTTTTCCTCAGGTGAGCATCTGCTTTAGGGAAACTGTCAATATTCAGGTCAATTTTTGGAATCAACAATGCTGGAACATGGACATTCACCAGTGTGCATATACCTCCCCAATTCTTCGGCAGCCTGATATATGCTTTGGATCGACATGCCCAATAATGATCCATGACAACTGCAGTACCATGTACCATTCCTGGAGTGTCAAAAACTCGTCCACAGTTCTGATTCTCCCCCATTTTCCTTGTGCCATTATTCCTGAAGCAGAATTTTGGGCTCTCCATGGCACTATCTGCAAGGGTCCTCCTCTGTCCTTGGCCCATGTCAATAGTTTTGCAAGTCTTGGCCATAGTGGCTTTGCATCCATTTTGTACTATGCCAATGGTTCCTTGGTAACAACCTATGACCATCCATGCTCCGCAAATCACTACTCCTTTCTCCCATCCGTCTGGTGAAAGCACTGTTCCAGAGATTTGCATTTGGCCTCTGTTATTCCAATTTCGAGTTTCTTCTGGAGTTTTTCATTGAAAGTTCAGTTTTTGGCTTGTCTCTCTTCTGATCGTGGCTCCTTTTACTCCAGGCTTCTCATATCCGATCACAATGTTCTTTGTTTTTCCATTGTTTCTTGTCTTTATGTCATGAACATAGTCGTCTTCATTTGGATCAGTTGCTTCAGTTGCGCATTTCAGTGAAGCAACACTTCCCATGGACTGGCCTCTGGTCTTGCACATTGCTATGTGTGATAAACAGTGTGCCGTCTACACATCTATTTCAACAACTACAAAGATCTTCGACTTCCCCATGCTGTAAGGTAGGAGTGCACAAACAAAGCATTCCTCCTCTGAATTTTGTCTTCCAACTTCTTTCATATGTTGGTACCAGATGTTATTTCCCAAGTGTGCTGTGCTGTCCAGGTAGTCATTTAGTTTGTTATTGTCTCCTTGTGTGCTTCTTCTGATCCTCAAGATTTTCATGCAGTTTGCTATCATTACATCCTTAATAGCATCCATGTAGCTTCTTCTCCCTGGAGGATTCTCAGGTACCTCCATTAATGGTCCAGGCATTTTCATCTGTACCATTTGAGTAGGAGAAAGTCTAGCAAATCTTTCTTTGTCCACTTGCATCGTTTTTTCTCTGGTTAAGAATGTCCATATCGACTACTATTTTTCCAGCATGTGGCAGCATTGTAGGACTTGTACGTGTCCCTTTTGTTGGATTAGGTGTGCTTGTCAATGCTGTCTCTGTTTATTCTCCAACTCCTTTTGTCTCTTTAAAAGTTCAGCTTTCTCCATTTGTCTTTTCACTCCACTTATAGTGGAACATCTCATTGTTGATTGTCCAACCTTCTCCCATTCTTTGGATTGTGGTTCAGCAGTTATTGACACTAGACCTGGTGTATGTGCACTCATCGTTTGCCTGTGTGTGTCTTTCATTAAACTTTTCTCATTTTTACTCTGCCGACCCTGTCTCCGGCTTTTCAATTTGCTTGTCACCAAATGTATGTGTGTGTCATTGCTAATCACATCCATTTCAAATTTGCTCACTCCTCTGTCAGACCTTCTAGGTACTGGAATGACAATGTAAGGTCTGGGTGTCTTTGTGGGTTTCATGCGTACATCCTTAGGCGGGTGCACTGGAATCAGAACACTTTGTGCACCAATAAAAATGCAGTTTGAATCATCAGTGACAGTAAAACAATGATGAATATGATGCATAGGTACATGATTCCTTTATAGGTTAACCTACAACACTTAGTTCCTGGACAATGCATGCGTCTCTCCTCCTGAGTGATGACAACATTCTTGCTTTGGTTGCCCATCTCGATCATCTAAGGAAAGAAACCTAACCTTTTAAATACAGGTTCTAGGTGATATATCTGGATTCTGTTGTCTCTGCTCGTAGGTTGCAGGTACTGGAATGATTGTTCTTTTTTTTTTTTTTTTTTTTTTATTATTGTAATTTTTAGTTTTAAATCAAACTTTTATCACAACATTTTCCTTTACATTTGTTTAAAATCTTTTAAGAACATCAGCTGTTACATTTCACTCTTCATCACCCAGGCTTAAGTTTCATTTGCCAAACAATCATCTAGAAAGTTTATTGTCGAGCAAGTTAGATGTATCGAACTTCCACCTAATATTCTTTGCCACCAATCGTCCATGTTGTCATTTTTTGGCGCAAATTTCCCAAGATGGAGTTTTCTCCTAAGCTTAAGCTCTGGGCATACTGTTACAAGATGTTTAGGTGTTTCAGTGTGTATCTTACAAAATCTGCATGCTTCATCTTGTGTTTTTACCATGTGACGTGCCACGAGCATTTGATTTGTTTTTATAGCATTTAATCTTAATTTCAAGAAGCCGTTCCGATGGTGTCTCGAGGGGAATCTCTGCAAATATTTGGGCACGTTATTTAATTTGTTTGTTAACTGACTTTTGTCCAAGGTGGATGAGAGATCTTTTAGTTTTTCTATATTTTTTATCCACAGCCATTGTTGTAATTTTTTCTTTGCTATTTGTGGCTGATCGAGAAGTGTTTTGAGTGTGATGTCAGTTGCATTCAAAATTTTCTCGAGCTTGTGTACCCAGTTCTCAATTAAATTGCTGGTCTTCGAATTGCCAGTTGTCATTAGTATTTTATATGCAGGTTCAGGGTTTGTGATCCGCATTTTCCTTAACATTGCGAGAGATTTCCATATTACGCAGCCATGCAGTTCTTCTAGGGCAAGTTCATGTCTTATTGCGATAGTTGGGATGTAATTAGGTAAGCTTAACACTTTCCGCCAGAAAATGCCCTCCAGTTTTGTCCAAATTTCATAATCCAAGTTCCATATGGTTTCCGACCCATATGTAATTCCAGGAATTACTTTTTGAATATAAAATTGTCGTACTGGAAGCAGACTGAACTTTCCATACAAGCTATTAATTTTTGCCCCTTGCAGAGAGAATGTTTTCATACGTTGTATCAGGTGTGTAACCCAATTGTTTTCACAAATTGACGTATTAATTAATACACCTAAGTATCGAATTTCTTTAACAACTTCTATTTTGTCGTCGTCAATCCTCCATGTAAAATCTCGGTTTTTCTTTCCTTTGGCTGGTCCAAATTTCATTATTTTGGTCTTGTTTACGTTGATTTTTAGTTCATTTTCCTTCATATAGTGATGTAGACCCTGAAGTAGATGTTGGAGCCCTATTTGTGTTTGATCCAGAAGGACTAGGTCATCTGCATAGGTTATACACCAGATTTGTTGGCCATTTATTTTCGGTGAGAAGCGATGGATCTTGCTCAGTGCATTCGGAATGTCGGCAATAAACAATTTAAATAGGACTGCAGCCAACGGACATCCTTGTTTCACCCCTCTGGTGGTATTTATGGCTTCGGTTAGATCTCCTTTACCGTTTAATCTTACTCGAATCGAGGTTTTCGTGTGAAAAGCCATTATTGGGTGCAAAATGTTGGTTGGACATCCCCAATTTACAAGTTTTCTCCACAGAAGATCTCGATTAACTGTGTCGAAAGCCTGTTGCATATCTACAAATGCTATGTATAAATTAGTTTTTTTTGCCATGGTTTCTAGTTTTAGCAGATTTATTATGGTCAGATTAATATCTGTCCCCACTCCTTTTGTGAACCCAGTTTGACGGTGGTCCATTATACCTTTCTTAGTGGCCCATAAAGTGATCTTTTGTTGTAGGAATGTTGCCATTATTTTCCCCATTGTGTCAAGAAGGGCGATGGGTCGATAATTTGCTGGGTCAGCACGATCTCCCTTCTTGAACACTGGTATCACAATAGCTTCTGTCCAAGATTCCGGTAGTTGTTTCTGCTTTGCAATTCTTTCAAACAGAATCGCAATAAAGCTTGCCCATTCAGTTTTCTGAGCTTTTAATTGTACATTGGATACACCGTCAGGACCTGCTGCTCTTGAGTTTTTTAAATTGCAGATTGCGATTTGAATAGCTTCTGTAGATTCAACTACATTCCAGTTGGTTGGTTCACAACTCACATCACGTGCTAAGACTTGTTTTGTTTGGTTAAATACGCCTGTAAAGTGTTGGTGCCACGCTCTCTCAGACACTCCGTTTGCAAGCATATCAGTTTGGTGCGCATTATTATTGTTTAGAATTCGCCAGATCTCGCGCGTGTTATTAGATTGAAACAGGGATATCATTTGTTGTCCTCGTTCTTGGTCTCTTATTATGGCAAATGATTTATGCCAATTACGATATGTCTGACGCCTTTGTTTTATTTGTTGATAGGTATATGTACCCCAGTGACGCTTCAATTTTCGTATGTCCTTATTGAGTTTTTTTTTTTGGCTTTTAACCAAATTGCTCCATTCGTGCTTGTGTGTTTGTTTGTTGTTTAAGAAACTTTGGCTGCTCCTTTGTTGGTACGGCAACAACGACGTGTAGTTGATTGAATCTTTGTCTTTGTTTGGTCTTACTCGAAATTCCTTAGTGAGGTTCTTTATCTGCTGTTCATTTATGCGAAGCCGGTTGCGTCCTTGATTTATTTCCACCGGTTGATTATATGTGACTGCTTCCTTTTTACGATGTATTGGCCAAGACATTTTTAGAATGTTATGGTCACTCCGCTCTGTTTCGATAATACTTAAATTTAAGATCTTTATCCAAACATTTCTGGATGTCCAAATGTAATCTAGTATTTTTTTGTATCCAAAGTTTCTCCAAGTGAACAATGGAGGTATATCTCCTGGTATATGTCCATTTACTAGATCGCAATCTCTCGCTTCCATTTCATGATCCCAGCGCACTCTTCTTTCGCTAGAGGTTCGTTTTTCTTTTATATTTGATGTTATGAGTTTCCTTTCTGTATTGAACCATGATAGGTTCATGTCTCCACATATGATTATTGATAAATCTTGATATTTCTTTTGATTTTTGTCAATTATCGATGTTACTGTTTGGATGAACAGTTTGATTGAGATCTTTGTTGGATTCCAGTAAAGGTTGATTAAAAGTATGTATTTAACCTCCGTTTCTTGGCTGGTTGATCTCCGCATTAATGTAGCTTGTACGAAACTATTTGGATTGTTAGTTTCACATATTTCCCATCCTAATCCATGTTTGACCATGGTTATTAGTCCAGACTGCGGGCGTCCTCGAGCATTTTTTTCAGCTGGATTTAGCAGAGTGAGGTAACCGTCCTTTACCGGCGAACTACACAACCATGTTTCTTGTAAACAAATTAGAAAATTATCCGTCAAATCGACTGGAAATTCTTCAAAGAGGTGCTGAAAACCTCGTGTGTTCCATGAGATTAAAGTTACAACCTCCTCTCGCCCATTTTCCTCTACCTATTGTTTTCTTGACTTATGATCCGCCTCATTTTTTTTCACATTTTTCACCTGACAGATTTTCATCTGGTTTCTTATGGTATCACGACGCTGTTCCTTAGCCTCAATTTCTGATTTTCTGGTATTTGAGCTTCTAGGGGGTTGGGAAATGGATTCTTCCTCATCTGTGATTTTAAATCCCATGAACAATAATTCGTCTTTGGCTCCCATGAGTGTTTTCCTTACGGCATTCGAGTTGATGTGTAGCAGTACTAGATCTCCTCGTTCTTCTGAGAGGTATTCGACGATTCTTATGTCATATGTTGTAATAGTTCTTAGGATAGGGACTGAATGTAATAGTCTCATAACATTCCCTCTGTTTAGGTTTACATCGTTTTCTTCCTGAAAAATGTTTTCAATCCTTATTTTTCCTAGTTTTTCTTTCTGTTCAGTTTGTTGTTGACTTTCTTCTGAACGCAATTTAATCTGTGATTGTGCACGTGTTAACTTTGGATTTAGAGAGGCTTGATTTTTTGTCTCCGTGCTATCATTTTTACCACTCTCTTTCTCGTGTTGTTTATTTTCATTATTCATTACGATCAGTTTTTCTCTAACGGCTTTTATGTTTGTTGTTGTTGCTCTTTGTTTCTCAAAGTGTCCTTTTTGAAATCCTTTGCGAGATTCTTTCAAAGCTGACTCGCTAGTTTCGTCCACATCGGAATCAGCCGTTTGTTCCTCAACAAAATTGTCAGTATAAGTTGACAAATCACATAGGTCTACTGAGGATTCTATCGATTGCACAGAAGCGTTGTCAGAGTCTATTCTCATTCTTTTTTTCAAATTTGATGGGATAGGATTGTCTGTTATCCCCGTTATTTTTATCAAGGGTTTTTCCTTTTCTTGTTTATTGATTGATGCCGATTTTTCTCTTGCAAAAAGACTTTGTTTTATTGGTGTGGGTAAATTTCGAATAAACTTTCTTGAACCAGAGGAATTTTTTTTCTTTTTTGTTACGTCCAGGTTTTTTTTTTTTTCCGTTTTTTTTCTATGCGATTTTAGGTTTTCCAAATTTGATTGATCAGCCTTTGCGTCGTGTGTAATGGTTTTTGCTGCTCCTCCAAATATGCCATAAGTTGTCTTTTTGATTGTTGCATTTTGCAGGTACGTAGATGGCCCAGCTTGAGCGTCTTCTGCTGTATCACTTTGAAGGTCTCTTGCAGGCAGAATGACTGTAGACTTTGTTTGTACTTCTTTAAGCAATGTACTGCAGTTCTCCATAGTTGATTGTTTTTCTTTATTTGCTGGATATTTATTTATTTGATTTAGTGCAGTTTTTTCCTGCGATAGGTCTTTTTGCTCGATATTTGTTACTTCTTTGTTATTTTGTATTGTAAACCTGTTAGGACTCCTATCTCCACACGTCTGACTAGGCGTTCTTACTTCAAGGTCTGTCATGCCGGCCGCATTTTCCATCTCTCTATCTTGTGTACTTGATTCTTGCCTCATGTTTTCCTTCAGAAATTTCATTAGGCGGCTTTTTCCCATGCAATCATTTTTAATCTGTGTACTTAATTCAGTGTGACGTGACCAGTTTCTGGAAGCTTCATTGCCTATTTGATGAGATAGCTCCCTATTAGCGGTTTCCAATCTATTGAACTTTTCATTTAACTGACTTAATAGTGCGTTGTTATTTTGAAGTTCGTCATGAAGTGATTCATATAATTTAATAAAGGGAATTAGAGCCAACGAGGTGGCAGCGAGGACATTATTATGTATTTGAATGGCAGCCGCCGTTGATATATTGGTTTTTGTCGCAGCCTCATTTTCCAGATCTTGATTTGAAGCCTCTTTCTCTTCGGGCTCCCTTTCCGTTCCGACTTTGTGTCTTACGGTGTTTGGAGCTGATGTCCCTGGATTCGTGTTATCAGCTTGTGTTGTACCAGGCGTTGAACAACTTGACATCAAATGTGAGGAATTATTTTGGCGGCTTTTTTTCCTCTGCTGATCATGTAACTTGCTGCTTGAACTAAGTGAGGAATTTTCCAGCAGCTGATTTTTTTTTGGCGTTTGCCTTCCGGTGAGCGACGCACTTTGTTCTATTTGAGTATGGTTTTTAGGAGACAGATCGATAGTTATGTTATTTTTGTTCTTGTCGATCGTTTCAATAGGTCCCGTTATATCACGTCTGTCTTTGTTTTTATATTTGTCTGTGAAGCTTTCAGTAAGTTTATGCCTCATGGCTTCAACATCTGCTTTTAAACGTTCCGTTAGGCGTGCTTCTCGACCTGCAAAGTCAAAACTAGCGGTCTGTTTTGGCGTATTTTTCTGCCAACTTTCATTATTATATTGAGCATAAATTTGTTTGTGTAATGTTTGTAGCCCTGGTTGTAAATTGATTTCCATATTCTCTTCCATGACCCTTGATTTTTTGGCCATGTCTTTTTTTCCTTTCCTTTATCCGATCCAACTGAGATATTGAGCTCACAAATTCCCAGTTTCTCTGAGCTTTTAGTTGTTTGCGCTTTTCTATCATCTGCATCATTTTTCTTGTGGTCTGAGGGAGGATAAACAAAGCGCATAAGACTCTCTTCGCCTGACCGCTCTGGGACTGCTAATTGTAGCAGTTCGTGATCGGTCACGTCGAAGGGCGAATCAAACATTAATGTATTGATTTCAATGGGGTGGACAAGTACTACTCCATCTTGGATTTCTTTTTCAACGGCATTTTCACCATTCAAATTGGTTTTTTCTATGCGTTGGTTTTGATCATCAATATTTTCGCACTCGAGCATTATGGTATCTATATTGGCCATGTTTATTCCGCTGGTATTGATGTTACAATTTGCCTCAAGATTGTAATTAGCGCCAGTAAATGTTTGCGCTTGTGTGAGGTGTCCATTTCCCACCATGACCTCTCTTTGGCTGTTTTTAGTGGAGCGACTAGCCAAGTATTTGGTGATTATTTGCGCAAGCGGAGACACAGAAAAAGATTCATTATTGGAGTTTTTTGAGTTTGCACTTATTGATGTCCTAGGCACCTCCTGTACCAAACAAACCTTGTTTGTCATTTGCTGTTCGAAACTCGACCAATTATAACCCTCCAAACCATGTGGTTTGGTACATGTTTTCTCACTCATAGTTGCAGGATTTTCAATATGCCGTGTGCAAAGCTTTTGCTTAGAGCGTGTTTGTGGTCCCACCTCCACCATATCGTTTCCTTCTTACCTGACTCGTCTGCTGGCCTCTTTGCTGACTGTAGGCTTTTCTTGCCTTATGCCGAAGTCGCCGAACAGCCTAACAGTACAGCACCAGCCCTTCTGCCACCAGGGCTTACGCCGCGAGGGTGAGAGCGAGTGTGTTTTGTGCTTGTTTCCTGTCACGTGACTCCTCACGTGACCAACGAGGCTCCGCCCCCTCCTGGGAACGAAGCGCGGAGCTGTAGGGATTGTGAACAGATGAAGTTGGAAAGATTCGCCTTCCACCACGCGAGTCTCTAGGTCTCTAGGTCTGCCAAAAAGTCCTCAGCAACTGTAGATTGTTCTTCTTTGCCTGAATAACAGATTGTCTCTTGTCTCTGGAAACAGTTCTCTTTTCTGTATATGAAAAATGTCAAAATAAGGCAATAAGTTCAGCAAGTCTCTTTACTGTGCGTGTTCAAAATAAACAAGCTCCCAGTCAATGCCTCTTATCTGTTTCACTCCAGGAGACATGTGTCCTTGTCAGCATAGACAAGAGTGAAGTTTGCTGGCAACCCTTTCTCGATCTGTTCCTCAGCGGAAAGTTTAAAATCTTCTCAGATAACTCTGTGGATGGTTAGAAAGTTCAACCTGCATTATAATGCCATGCAGGAGAATGCTCATCTGTGTAGATTCGCTGTGTCTCTGATGAAAGTGAGGACGTCAACACCGGCAGGTCTCCACAGAAGCTCTGGAAAGTCCTCAATCAGGTGGAAAAAGACATTGCTTGCCAGTCTGCTATCTTTTGGTGCCAGGGACATTTGTCTTGTCCTCCCTGTGTTAGGCAATCACAATGAGCAGCCTCCTTATTGTCTTTTGGTTTTCAGGTTTTTGAAGAAATTCAGTGATGTTAGTGAGCCTTCCCACTAACGACAGGTACGATCTCAATACTAACTCCAAATATATTAAAACATCTTTAGTGATGTCACTGCTGTGGGACACCATAAGTGAATCCAAACAAGGCTCCTTTATGAAAAGAGTCTGGATACTGTATTTTCTTCCCATTTATGTGTCCTAGATCAAAATTTGGCATATCCTTTTCTCATCAAGGCTTTAGTGTGCCTCAGTCCAAAGTTCAAAGTCAACAGATTATGTTGTGACTCACACATGAAATTTTTCATCTTCACCCTGCAACTAGGATGTACAGAGTATCCTTTTTTTAATGTCTTCCTCATCATGGATCTCGTCTGCATGTGCTGTGGTTCTTCTCCATCGTCTGTAGTCTCTATGCGTTGGGGTGCGGGCAGAGGGCCTTCTCCGTTGTATGGCTTGATATCACCCAGGAATATCCAAGCTCTTCTGACTTGTAGCTTGACTGTAGAGGGAGTGACGTCTTCCACTCTAAATGGTCCATTGAACCTTGTCTCGTCCCACTTTTTCCTAGTGAGGTTTCTCACCAGGCCCGTTTCTTCAGGGAACAGTTGTGGTAGACAAAAACCTTTAATTGGGTCTGTTGCAGTATCTTCTTCTGTGTTCTGTTCTGCCCTGCACCCTTTTCATCATCGCTGCAGCTTTCCTGAAATTAGAGTAAGACAAGATGTCATGCAATTCAAGTAATTTTACATTTCTGACCCTAAAACTTCCCCTGTCGACTGAGCATCACATCTATCTCTCGGGGTGTCAGTGGTGTGTTCATCCTTCTGCCTGTCGCTATTTCATGCAGCATAAGATGGTGGTGAGAACCCGGCTGGTTTCTGAGCACATACAGCACCAGTGGAAGGCAGTGCAGCCATCCCTTCTTTAGAGTAAGCTTCAACTTGGCTATCTTTTCCTTTAACAAGCCATTGAGCTTCTCGCATAACCCATTACCTTTGGGATGACATCTCGAAGAAAACCTGTGCTTTATACCAAGCAACAAGCTAATCTGTTCAAATACTGCATTAACAAAGTGAGGACCATTATCTGACCTCATGACTTCACACACTCCCCATCTGGGAAATACCTCCCTGACCAGAAATGTGGCTGCATATGGAGAGTCTGGGTGTGTACATGGGCCTGCTTCTATCCATCTAGAGAATGGACACACCACAACAGTTAGATACCTGTACTCGTTACATACTTGAATCATATCGACATAATCGACATGCAAGTGCTGAAAAGATCCATTAGGCCTTGGTATGACTCCTCTAATTACTCGTAGTGTATGCCCAGCTGTGAAGTGTTGGCAGATTATACAGTTCACCATAAAAAATGCAACGTGCTCTGCTAACTTCGGTATAAACTAGTCTTCAGCAATCGTTGCTGCTAGATTCTCATTTGTCATGTGCGCTGGATAGTGTAACTGTTCCAATGCTATTTTCAATAGGGCTACAGGCATCAACGGTTTACCAGTGCTGTCTTGACATGACAAGCTCTCGTAGGGTTTTAAAGAACACCCTCACCGCTTCCAAAGATTTTTTTCTTCCTGTGGTGCCTCCTCGTGGAGTTCCATTAACTGGGTTTACCCCATGTTATTATAACCTTCAGGTTCACTTCGTACAACAATCATTCTCTCATGCACATCAATTATTTCCACGTTCATTATTATTTCATCCTTGGGCACCACATGCTTGGCTTCCGTGTCTGCTGCTTGATTTCCACGTGAGATAAAATCTGTACCTTTTGTGTGGGCGGTGCATTTCATGACATCTATGCCCACTGGGAGTTGTAGTGCCCTAATGAGCCTATCGAGTAAGGCTGCGTGCTGCACTGGCGTGCCGTCTGCTCAGAGGTTGCCCATCCTTTTCCAGTGTGCTAGGCCTGCGTGCACTGTCAATATCACATAGGCAGAGTCACTGTACACCATCACTTCCTGGTCTGCGTGATTCTCGATCGTGAGTATCAACGTCAATAATTCTGCAGCTTGCGCTGAAAAATGAGATGGTAATCGTGCACTAATAAGTACTCAAAATTCTCCATTTGCTGTGTGCTTCATCACAGCGGTGCCTGAATATCTTTGGCCGTCATTTTGATCGATTCTCGAAGAATTGTCAACAAAGACAATTTCTCCTTCTGTCAATGCATTTTCTTTCACTCTGGGAATCTCATCATAGAATTCTTTATAGTTTGCGCAGTCATGGATTGGCTCTGCGTCAGTGACTGGCTCCGCTATAAACATAGCTGGGTTCACTGTCTAACATCGAATTATCTTAATCGATGGGTTTGATATGATCACTTCATAAGCAGAAGCTCTCTGAGATGTCGAAGTGCCTTTCGGTTTCTCTAGAATGGCAAATAACGCATGCTCAACGAACAATGTCATGGAGCATCCCATCACAATGGTTGTAGCCTTCTCTATGGTGAATGCTGTGGCAGCTAAACTTTGTTCGGATCGGAAGTGACCCCTCATCACTGGGTCTAGATTTACACTCTAGTACGCTAGAGGCTTATACCCCAACGTGGTTCTCTGTGTGAGTACTGCTGTCATAACACTGCCATTCGTGTGTGAAAATAGGTAGAATTCCTCTGCATAATTGGGAATCCCTAAAACTGGTGCTGTGCAAATGCCCTTTTTGAGTTCAACAAATCCTTCCATGGTTTCGGTCCATTAAAGTTTTTCTTTTGTCACCTGTGCCTTCATTAGGGCTTGTAACAAGGGCTTGGTATAAGAGCTGTAGTCAAAGACCCATGCCCTAACATAATTGCATACTCCTAGAAAACTCTGCATCTGTTTTATCGTGTATCATGCCCTAACATAATTGCATAATCCTAGAAAACTCTGCATCTGTTTTATCGTGTGTGGCTTGGCTTTGTTTAATATGGCTTCCGCCCTTTCTGTGGTAATCCTTTTCCCCTCATGTGAGATTAGCTGGCCTATGTACAGCACTTCCTGCTGACAATACTGTAACTTCTCTTTGTCAACTTTATATCCTTTCTCAGCCAATATAGTCAAATAGCTGAATAGAATTGTGTCTGCACATTTCCTCTGTCGTGCTGAAAATTAAGATGTCATCCACATATTTCAAGACAACACTCTCTGATGCAATATTGCTCAATTCTTCTGCAGGACTCAAATGAACGTCAAATCTTGTGAGTCTTTGTGCAATGGGATTGCGAAAAATGTATTTTTGAAGTCAATCACAGTGAAATATTTTGCCTCAACGGGTATATTACATAGGATTGTGGACGGGTTAGGGACTAGAGGGAACTCGGCCTCTACAATATCATTTATTGGCCTTAGGTCCTGGATTAAATGCCAAGACCTTTCCTTTGATTTTTTGATAGGGTACACTGCGGTATTGCATGATGACTCTGACGTCACCAAAATACCCTGCTCCATCATAGCAGAAATTGTCTTGAAAATCCCTTCATCTGCTTCCCTAGACATGGGATACTGTCGTGCTTTTGGTAAAATTGCTCCTAGTTTCAATTTAATCCTCACTTCTCTGACTCCTTTCAACAAACCTACATCATAAGAGCCTGTAGTCCACACTGAGACAGGCACCTCTGCCATGTCGTCATCAAAATATTCAGGACGGTTTTGTGGCAGCATCATTCTCTGGGGCACCTCTCTTTTAATCATTTTCACCCAATAAGTGAGATTAACCACAACTGGTGTTTAATCTACACATGTTTGTTCTTCAAACAGATCGTCATCATTGACGTCAGTCAATCTGTATCCTTCCTCAATGGCGATCATTGCGCACCATTGTCTGCCTTCGTCATCACAACCATCGATCAAAGCCATTTTTCCTCGTACTCTCGGAGACACTCATCCCTTTTCCTCATGCGTAGGTATTCCTGGCCTGAACAGAACTTCATTGGGGGTTCTCATGGTTTTGCCTGCAAGGCCTAGTAGCCCTGCCATTAGTATGCGCACTCCTTATGTGAATATTTCTGGTTCCAACGGAACAGCTCTCATAGCTGTTTGCCCTGCGTATGCTCTAATCATTTCGCATATGTTCAAATAATGCATTCCTGGAGTTGAACATACTATGCCCTTCTCCTTGAACGAGATTGTCATGTTTAACTTTGTCATTAGGTCTCGACCCAACATTTTTATTGGGGTCTGCCGTAAATACAGTAGTGGCACGTTCATGTCACATTCTCCTATAGAAACTGGAATTTGTTTGTAAAAGGAACACGACTTGTTGCTCCTGTGTGTCGGTCCGACTGTGTAGCTGACTCTGATGCCTTAGGTGCAGATCCACTCAAATCTGACCATCTTATTCCTTTTCCTCCAGAGAAGCGTTTTTCGCGTCTTATCTCATCTTCTTTTTCCTCATATTCCTCTCTTTCTGCATCTGATTTTGTCCGTGCCCAATTCATGCAACTCCTCTCATCTTCCTCATTCCTATTTAGCGTCAACCTATCTAGGGACAGCTCTCTATTTCTGCTACTTCGGGAGGCGTCTTCAGTGTGTACAACTGAGTGCTCTCCAGACGGTTGTCCTCTCCTTTCCCTTGGGGTACCTGTTCTAGCCCCACTTCATCATATATTCTATCAATCATCTCTCTGATGCTTCTGGTGTCGAAGTCATCTTCCATATTTGCCCTAGACGAGCCTGATACTGAATGGTACTCAGGAAAGAACTCTTCTGTGTCTTCCCAGTCTACTACTGGATCTGGTTTTTTAATCTCTCTCTCCAGATATTCAAGATCACGTGCTCTCTGTCTTCGTTTGCGTTCTATGTCGTCATCAAACTCTCTACACTTCCTCGATTCCTCTCAGACCCTATCTTCTTCCTGTTTCTTGGCATCTCTACGTTCATTTGCCCTTTGTATTTCCTCATCCCTTCGTCTCTTTATTCTCTTTTTCCAAATTTTCTGTTCTTCTTCTATTCTCCGTTGTTCCTGCCTGTCCTGATCATTAGCTGCTCTCTGCTTATGGTCGTGTTTCCTTTCTTGCTCTTCGCGATACAACTGCTCTCGTCTCTGTCTATCTTTTTTCCTGATTCTTTCGTCTCAATCCTTTTTCCTTTTCCTTCTCTTTCCCTTTTGAATTGTCTGGCTCTCCCTTTCGTCGCATGTCCTCAATGCCTTTACCATCGAGTTTCAATAGACTCTGATCTCCCATCCATTCGTTCTGTGTGAATGCCATCTCATCAGTTCTGTCCTTGTCTCCTTTCCATCTCTTTCCCTCTCTATCTGTATCTAGAGATGCAGTTGCTTGTGCATGGTCTCCATTTTCCTTTTCCATCTCTCCTTGTTCCTCTGGACGTTGAAGGTGATATCTCTGTCTCTATCCTTCTCTGGGTTATCATCACTACTTTGCGTAGGTGACTCATATGCCAGATTGCTATATCCCGTGGCTGCTTTAAGTTCCCTCAACGGGTATAATTCTTCGTCTTTGCTGGCTTCGCTTTTTGTTTCAGACGGGGCGGGTGGCACAGAAGTCGTTTCATCTCCCTCTGTGCATATGTTAAGTATCCAATCTAACAGTGGCTCCTTCTCCTTTTCCTCTTGGTACATCTTCCAAAGTTCTAAGCTAGCTAGGCGTTTGTCTAACTTTTTGCCAGTGTAAGTGGCTTGCAAATATGTTGTCATGTGTTGCAGGACCGTTTTAGATAGCGATCCGCCCTGGGTCCATGGCATTTTATTTGTGGTTCCTTTAACCCATTCTGCACTGTACTTCTTCAGCTTAGGTGCATGTTTTGATGTAACGTCTTCCATGCTTAAATCTGTTTATCTTCCTCCTCCTATAACACTTTGTTATGTTTCTCAAACAAAATCAACAATATGAGCGAGCACCAATCGTTGCAAGCTCCAATCCTGTTTATTCACAAAAATGTCTTTTTACCTTTCAAACAACACCCACCAATTCATGTCATACAACATCCAAGCTATGCAATTGCACAATTTTCATGCTATTTCCCCCAAAAATGTTCTTACCTCGTGACGTCAGAAAAAAAAAGAAAAAACACAAGACAGACGCGACAGACTAGACATGAATTTACTACATGAATTTCATGCCCCTATCACAATTCCGACATGGAATGTAAGCCCATCCCTTTCAAAACATCTTTTTAATCGTTTTGGTCTCTTATAGCATCCTATTTTTTCAGCACTTTCAATGCAGGCTTCTTCTAGCGCTATATTAAAGCGTAGGTATCTGGGCGTATCCTATAGCTCGGGTATCTTTCCCGGTATCTCTCTATTGCTCGGGTATCCTTCCCGGTATCTCTCTCTGGCTCGAGTATCCTCCCGGTATCTTTCCCCTTATATATATATTATACTCTTACTCTGACGTTATTTTTACCCCTCCTCCTTCCGTTACCTTCCCTTGCTTGTTCTTAGGCATGCAACTTTTTGCCCAAGTATTTAGTCTTTTTCACGCACTGTTCTCATTGTTTTCCTCTCTGGATGCTCGGGATTACTGCCTTTGTTACCGCCTCTCCTTGCTGTTCGCTCGATCAGCTGCTTGTAGAAGTGGGAAGGGGTTTGTGGGGGAAAGCACAGGTTCCTTCAGACCTCAACCTGCAGGGTTTTTATTTAGACTATCCACTATCTACGGGAGCCTCTCGGTCTACTTGGCCGGATGGCAAAGGACTTGTGATATTGCCGACGACTCAGAGTTACCTATGTCGACGGCCAATAGGTGTCTTATCTACTCGATTCTAATCGAACCATCAACCTCTCCTACCAAGTGGCAAGTAGGACCCCAACTGGCCCATAGAGCTGGGGGTTTCCCAACAGCACTTTAAGATGAGCAGCAGCACCCTTGAGATGGATGGGGATGCAGATTAATACTCTTGCATCAAATCAATAATGACAACTTGATAGTTTGGCAAAGGTAGTCTGTTTAATGACATGTACAAAAAACGGGGAGTTAATGAATATCAGCAATCGCTCGATCCTCCTTCTTTCTTCAACTCCAATTAATTTCAGAAAAAAAATTGTATTTATAACAAAAACTCATCATCACTGACTTGTAACTCTTAAACTTTAGCATGCAAGTCTATTGGTTCTAGGAAGGTAACTTTAATATAGGCACTATATCTGTTTATGGTAACGGGGAGTGGGGATTGGATAAACACTGTCAGGTGGGGCATCTGAGCCCTTCCTTCAAAATGGCTACTGTAAACATCATTAAAAGTACGATGTCTCATTGGTTTTACTAACTATAGGACCCTAGATTACTTGGTCCACTCTGATTCGGTTGGCAACAAACCCACTCATACTTTTCCACTTGCTTAGCAGCATGCAGAATGGCCGGCCAGGTACAGGGATTTTCGTCTGCACCCCCAGCTTCCCTCCAATTATTGCTACAATCAATCATCACCTCAGTGGTCATGTGTCAATTATTTCTTTGTGGTTGGCCTCGAGACTGCTTCTTGGTATGGAAAAGTTAAGCCATCTGTGCATGGCACGGGTCCATGTGAAGGTGTGAAAGTTTCATCCCTACCAGCTCGTCTGGTCACGTGATTCCGACCCTGTGAAATCGTCTTATTCTTCATGCAATTCATGTATTTGATTTAATTTTGCCAGACATCTGTCATCTGTGCCTTATCTTGACCTTTCTGTACAGGATACTCTGTTCCTCTTTCGTTTAATTGTATCTACTGTCGGTCTATTTTAGCCGATACGACCTTGGCTTCTTGGCATGATTTATCTTCGTCTGGGTTTCTCTCCGTCTTTAATTCTCGACTTATTTGCTGCAAAGCTCTTCACTTGAGACCTTCAGAAACCTTTGGTTGATTCTGCTCTTGTGCATAGTGGAAATATACTTATATAAAGTGCTCCTTTTGAGGTAGATATGCATGGGTGGCGCTTGCCGCAATATATTTTACTACTAAGCATAAGCAATCCTCACGATTTCTTGCTTCTTGCGGTTCCTTGCATATGTACATGTTTAAACTAACTGAATATCTTCATTGCGCATATGGCATAATTTCGGACATCCTGATATCAATTATTTCACTTTAGACTCAAGATGTCGCTTGTCCATGGTGTTTCGTCTCTTTTTATCATTCACAGGTCACCATATATTCTATATGTAAGTCAGGCTGAGTTCTAATGACATCACCATTCGTCTTCCTTCAGTATATTTTTAGTTTCTTCAGGGATTGTATTCTGACAATCGTCATCCCGTCTCATGTGTCAATATGGTTTTCTCAGTGGGTACCTTACTGTCCAGGTTTTCTTGTATGTCGGTACTTCAACAGGTGCTCTTCTTCTGCTAGGTACTGGACAGAGCCCAACTGCGGCTCTCTGCTGGTTTATTTGTTCATCATAGGTCACATATTTTGGCATGAACGTTCCTGGTACATCAAAATTGGCGGTTGGAGTGTGAATCGAGCTTGGCACCTCCTCTGCAGGATGTCCTGAGTTTTAGCAGAGAAGTGAGAGGCCAGAGCCATACAGAGGGCCTGGGATGGAACAGGAGAGGTAGAGACCGCAATAGGATTGACCAGTTCTGTGCAGATTTTAAAGAGTTTGGCCGTGTTGTTAGAGGCTGCAGAGACCCGGGCTTGAATGTATGCTCTCTTCTTGATGAGTGTTATTGCTTCAACTGGCATTTTGGTGCAACCAGTCTAGGTATGTCTAAATATGGCCTGGCATGCTTTACTGTAATGTTATTACGTGTCTACACTGGTCTACATTGTGCAGCCAGTGGGACATGTTTTCAATGTGGCATGGCATTTTTGATAGTAAAGCATTAATGTTCCTGTGCACTGTTGGTGACTTGCATGTATTGGATTGGTGTTACCCTACAAAACAATAGCAAACACTCTGGCTTTTTAGCCAATTTGTCTCAGAAAGTGTGCTGTATAATGCATTAAAACACATATTTATATCTTTCTTCTAGTACAGTGTGCAGCATTTACACCTTCAGCAGCACGTTCGTGCGTATTGTGTACGCGTGATAATCTAGGCAAGCCCAGAGTGTGGCATTTGTTGCTGGCTCGCAGGGGGGGCCCTCACTTTTTGTGTTACGCCACTGCTCCTATCCTTACTTTCCTCGTTATTAAGGGTGCCATTCAGTGTTGAATAATACCATTGAATTCTCCTAATGAATATAACTGGAGTTTCTGCTCCAGAGAGGTGTTAAGAAAGGTGAATTCAATGTTACAGTTGAAGCCAGCAAAATTTGTATTATGCCACTTGTATCTGTTTTGTCCACAATGTGCTACCAAGGAACTCTGCCGTCTCCTCGTCTGTCCTTTATTGTGATAAGAAATGCCACCACTAATATATTGTCGCATATTGTGGTCGTTCAGATCAGTTTCCCCAATATGAAATTCCATGCAAATTCCATGCAAGCGCCTGTTATACAAACATATAATCAAGAACAGAGGAAGATCTTCCCTTATGCCGTGTGTACAATACTTTTGAACTCACCAATCATTTGATCCTTCAATTGGGATAGGTCACAATCCTCCACACTCTTTCTCCACTCCTTACACAGCATGATTTTGTTTTTGACCCTCAGCGAAACTCTCCCATAATGGGAGCCCTCGCGGGTGAGGGGCAGGTCATCCCCACAGTTGGAATTCAGATACCCAGCCACTAATATAAGCCCCCCAGGAAGGGCAACAAACCACTCCTCAAATAGCATTGATAATTTACAATTTTGCCATGGGAGGATTGCCAATAGATGTTTGTCACCATAAGATGAACTGGAGCCATTTCAACTACCAATTAAGACAGCCATGAATGCCTTTCAATCCATATCCTCATGCTTCACCAATTCCAAACCATAATCATTCTGCATAGCAATTTTCAGGTCACCCACAATGCCTCCTAGTGGCAGCTTGGAACACAACCAGGTATCCATCAAGGCAGGGCAGGACATCAGCCACACCTCTTTCATGTGGAGAAGGTTATGGGTTCTCAAAAATGCACATAGCTCATAATTGTTCACCAATTCATTAAACCCCCTCATAGTGAAATATAGCTAAAGAGGGAAGATGTGCTAAAGATGTAGTCTCAATTCCTTCAAATGAGAAATTGATTCTTTTAGCGCCACAGTTAACCATTTCCAATCACTCCCATTAGTATGATTAAAGTCTCGGCTTGCCATCTCTCCCCCTCTTTAGAACCAGTTAATTATTGACACCCCTCTCTTTTCCCATCTGTGAATCACCCCCAGCCTACTCCCAGGACAGGCCACTCCATAAGGCTCTTCCTGAGAGACATATGGAAGTAAGTCATAGCCCAATTGCCGTAAACAATTTGCCTCCTTCAACAAGCCCTCATACACAATCCTAGAAAGAATGGCTAATTTAACTCGATCCTCTCTTACCAGATCTATGAACTCTACCAGCTCAATTCCCTGTGTTCATGATGAACCTGAGGCTAGGTACCTCATAGAATCGTGCCAGTACGGTCAATCTATTCAAAGTACCCGGCCCCTGTGTCAAACAGATATTCCAAGAGAAGTTTAGGAGGACCGGGAGGCCCCTGATTTTCTAGACCATCCCCCTTAGTAATTGCTCGTAGGACATAATTTTGTTCTTTAAATCAGATGAAGCTTTCATCTGCTGCAGGCTCGCCACTGGTGGAACCAATGGCCCAGCCTTAGGCAAGTACTGAGGCAACATCTTGTTGAGAAGTTAACAAATAAAAGTACTGTGGCCTCCCTGCAGGCATTCCCAGGGTTCACACTGGAGCAGCCAACAGTCTGAGTCTCTGCATTTATCTTTAGCATAGGGTTGGTCTGGGAGTCTAAGGCACGCATAGCCTTATGGGATATATCCTGCGGCTGGCACCAAACCCATCTGCCCCAACAGTCCATCCTGGGGTGGAAGTGTTAGGGGCCAGCTCTTTAAAGACCTCTCCATTCGTTAGATTCCCAATTATTAATATTGAGTCATTATCCTCAGACCCCAGGTTCACTTCCTTCTTCTCAGTTTCATTACAATTATCCTTAGCCTTCCAATTAGTCTGAATGACAGGCTGCATTAAATGCTCCGGTTCTATAAAACACACGGTACAAAGGAATTTCCTGGATGATTTATTCCCAGTCCGTCTGCCCTATCTCCGTAGTTTCTACTATTTTCTTCATGTAGTTTCCTTCTGTAGAACTTCCCCTAAAGTGCTCGAAATCATTTCCTCCCATCTCAACAGGTCACAGGATGCCCCCCGTCAGAGTCTTGGAGGGGCTCACTAGGGGCATCTTTTACATTCTCAGGAACTGGGACAACTGTTATAAATGACCCGTCACCCCGCCTCCAAGCCTCTTTAAATATGGCCAATCGAGAGAAAATACTACTCAAATGAAGAGTCTGCCCTGTCAGTTCTTGTTGGATGGTATCACAGAGTTTCACAAGGGATTAAAATACCGCATGAAAGGTCGACCACATGAACTCATCCTTCGCTTCTGTCATGTTAGATTATTGGAAAGAACCCCTCGGTATGTATTTCACTCAACACAGAATCTGAAGCTTCAGACACACTAATTTCACCATCCGTGAAAATAGGAGGCGTATTAAGCAGCAATGAGTCCATAGCTCGTAAATCAATTTCTTTGCAAGTGCGAGTATTAATTCCCTGCATGCAATTATCACTGTTACCTCTCCCTAAGATTAAGTTCTCTACAGGGGTTGGCAGGCCACCATACCCACTCTCCTGTGACTCGGCTGACCTTCCCACTTGTTTAGATATGGGGGGAAAAAGGTCTTCAATTTAATTTTTTGTGCTTTTCTTTAAAACTCGTGGTGAAGGCGCTGTCCTATAAATCACAACAGGAGGTGTGAGAGGCAGTGGGTAGCCATCACTACACTCAATCATTCATTTTTGCTGGTAAAAACCAGCAGGCCGCTCTAATGTCCACTCTGGGTAGTGCATCCGGGTCTCTGTTCCTCAGGTCATACATGTTAACTATAAGTTACCTGGGGCCTGGGCGTGATCGAATTTCAAGGCGGAGCAGTATCACAGGGAGGGCTGCTCCCAAACCTTGTTTCCAAAGAGACAAAAGATCGAAGAAAAGAACTAGCTTCAAAGCTTGAAGGCTCACCTTAAGTAGCTATACCCAGAGCGTCCAGCTGTCAGCTGCAAGATTCATCCAGTTGCACAGGCCGCTGTAGTCCTCCTTCTCTATTCGGTCCCTGCTGGTAACTGCTAATAATGCACCTCAGTGGTGCTCTGTACTACTGAGGTTTTTTTTAAGACATTCCGCTCCTCTTCCTTGTTTTGCCTTCACTCCGCCTCACAGCCCACAGCAACTAGCAAATTCTGCTGTTAACTGCACCTCTGTAGCACCACCTCCGGAATTTCATCAGCCCCCGCTGCTCAAGATATTTTCTTTATTTCAGTGTATCTCACTACTTAATTCCTAACAATTGCTATATACACTTATTGATTTTATTTAAATCTAATATCACACATCCTACCTTCAAAATATCTTGTATCCTCATATAATTGTGTCAAATATAGTTTCTACTCCCTGTTCTGAACATTTGAGATACACAATGTGAATAATTTGCCCAAGCCTGTTAATATTTTCCATTAAAACCACAGAGTTACTATTGCCTTCAGCTTTAATCAGGACATTTCAATTTGTCTCTTGACATGTCCTCTTCTTATGCGTAATCAAGTTTTCATAGTTTTGTCTTTAAACTTTTAATTTAAATAAAACCTTCATTGGAAAACATATATAAAAATTTAATATCATAGTTGAAATCTTTTCTAAATAATTAGCCTTTGTTATGAGACCAGTTTTAGCCATAACCTTCGATGACAATCTATTAGCCTGTGTTCTCCTAATAATTTTTTTTAAAGTTCTGTTCTGTTAATACAATTTACGTGCAACAATATAACCATCCTTAGCATTTTAATCTAAGAATCCTTGAACATTCTGTTCTTAATTTTTAACGAGGGGTATAGCATATCATAGTTAAAAATGTCACAGATCATTGAGATGAATATTTCTTCTGACCACATAATTCGATAATTGTTTTTACTAAGAAGAAATACATCTTGTAGAATAGTAGTTTTGTACTCCCATATTTTCTTGGACATTTTTCTTGTAGGTAATATGATGATCAGTCTGGACAGTGGAGACACTTCATAATACTCAGACTAATTGTATCTATAGAAACCACACAATCCATATTTAGCATAAGTATAATTAGTAGACCAATCAGAATAGCGTCAGCTTAGAAAACATATGTCTATATATTTGCACATATTCCAAAACATTCATCCTCGATCCTTATTAGAAGTTTCTGCTCATACAGGGCTGTTCACATTCCATCATAAACCATTCATATTCACTTTTTCTCCCTTAAAATGTAAATCTGTAGGCGTGCATTCTGTTCACCTAACAAAATAATAAAATCTTGGGGATTCTGAACTAGTTCCATAAACAGAATAGTTCTACCTGCTTTAGGGTGCAGTCTTTACTTTTAGTTTACTTTTCCACTGATACATTAGTAAATTGGTAAATAGTCTTATTTGTTTTAAACATAATCAACAGACTTCCCCTACTCGCCCCAATGATTTCATTGCCAATTTTTCATAACAATATACTTTTAGTACTCTATTTCATCAGTTTTCCAGTTTTTTTGTAATGCAATGTTTGCAAATGTTTCAGTAAGCCTACAAGATTTTCATTTAATCAATTGTTTGCCTCCAGAAGTCTCCCATGAGGTCAACAAAAAACCTCTAATAAATGACACTTTAGGGCAACTGGTCAATTCATGATTTTTTCCAATGACACGCTAGTCTCACCTTAACTGACTAGTAATTTGTCTTTCCCAAACACCAACAGCTATCTTCAGGGGAGCCAATAAATCTAGTTTTGATGATTCTTTTTTTAACCCTTTTCATTATAATTTACAATTGTAATTCGTACTGGCGCTGATTTATCCAAGTCAATGGCTGGATGACTATCTATTAATATATCAATACCATCTGCACAATTTCTAACTGAATATTGCAAAATTAATCTTGGGATCACCTCAAACGTAAAATGCACAAATGTACCCCAAACACCCCTTACTTGTACCAGAAACACTAAAGACATAGCCTGTGATGTTATCCCTCTCAATTTCGGTGTACTCAAGTTTTTCTTCACATCCAATAATTAATGAACACATGAAGATAAACTTGCTGTTTTCTCAATGTAACCATCCACCTCTTTACTAACCAAGTCGTTTACTGTTTTAAATAAGAGCATGTTTATTCAAGTTGAATGTGACATCACTGGTTTGACTTGTATCTGGAGAGCAATGTTATTTAACTTATGATGCCTATATGTATCAATTCTCTGCATAGCCTCCTGGTAAACTCCTACGCAATGCAGTGCTCCTTGAGTAAGTTAAGTAAGTTAAGAGTGATTATTCACAGTAATGATTCTATCCAATTTTAGTTGGGACACTTCCTGAAGACTTCTCTTTTTTTCATTTTTTCCCCTTATATTTCTTCTTTTTCTAAAGAATGCATGGTAGGTGATAATTTCAGAGCTACATTTATTTGTTATGTTTATTTGGCAAAATGGATAAAGTAATTTCTCTAAATACCCACCTAATTTACAGTATTTGTTATTTGGCTTTGTTACTTTTCTTGATGTAGGAAAGTATAATTTAGGAATATCTAATAATAGATATTCACTAACTTTCCTTAGTGATCGTACCAAGAGAGTCTTCTCCCCCATGGCATCAGCTGACCCCATTCCCATCACGTGCGGCGTGCCCCAGGGATCTTGTGTCTCACCCACACTATATACCATTTTCACCAAGCCCCTTTTCGATGATCTGGATCATCTGGGTATCACCTACACTAATTATGCTGATGATACCCAGATCCTCCTACCACTTACTGGCGACTATGAAAAGGATTTGGCCTTGGTGAATAAGGTCTATCTCATCATCCAGGCATGGATGGCCACCCATGGACTATGCCTGAATGATGACAAGACTGAGATCATTATCATGGGCACCCCATCGTCCCTCAACAAATTGAGTCCCATTACTCAACCTTCAATATCGACAATAACATCATTACAGTTACCAAGGAAGTAAAAACCTTGGGGTTCTTCTTGGACGCCACCCTTTCCCTCAACAAACAGGTAAACGCCATGGCTTCAACGACAGGCTTCACTTGCAAGCTGATAAGAGCAGGCAAAGCCTTCCTTTCTAATGACAGCTGCATTAACCTGGCCAGAGCACTCATACTCTCAAAACTCGACTATTGTAATGCCATGTACATAGGAGAGAACAAACAAATAACCAACAAAATCCAAGTCCTGCAAAACAATGCTCTTAGAGCTGCCCTAGGAATCGCAAGGAGAGAACATATCTCTGAGACAAGAAGAGCCAACAAATGGCTATCCACCGTAGATAAAATCAAACTAAAAGTCGCCTCGCTTACGCACAAATGCATAAACAAAGTAGCCCCAATTTACCTTTCGGACAGAATGACCACGAAACCTGTGACTAAAATAACCAGACTCTCCAATACAAACTGCCTCCTATTTCCCAGATTCAAACTAACCAGAGTGGGTGGCAACAGCTTCCAGGTTAAGGCAGCACAGCTCTGGAACTCGCTTCCCCCCCACCTGAGAACAGAGCACTCCTACCATAAATTCCGACAGTGCACAATCAAGTGGCTTAAGGACTCCGACCTCCAAGCGAACCTATGACAACCTGTCAAACTGTCCTCGCTAGCCACTGGTCACTCATACACTGCATACACCCCTTTCGACCTGCTTTGACATCCACAACACATACCACCATCAGCCCTAAGTTTGTATGCCTGACTTGTAAATACTTTATTTGTAAATACCCTGTATATTTGAAATTGTAAATACCCTGCATATTTCAAACTCTATGTATCTGACTCCTTGTAACTACTTTGACTGTATACTTCTCGTGTAACTAAGCTTTGAATGATCCTATGCCATGCGCCCTTATACCCTCAGGTCTGGTGCACAATACAAGTAATAAACAAACAAACAAACAATATATGATCATCATCTTTGTTATGTAAAACAGCCTACTTATTTGGTGATAGCAATTTAAATTACAAGGGGATTTGTTTTCCTATTTCTTCAATTGTGTTTGCTCATAGAGTTGAAAAGAAATGTTTTCTTAGTAATTGATTCCTGCACTGCCCAATTTCCGAGAAAAATGACATGTTCCAGTTCTCTGCTTACAACTCTAGTAGTAGTAGTTTGGTCCAACTTTATTAATTCCTTTAGTCCTTTCATTCTTATCTCTTAATTAAGAAACCCTGTCTTCATAAACCTATAATGTACTGGTACTTTTTGCACCTTTAATGGATATGGTTTCCGCAACATCTACTTTGCTAACTCCCCTTGTTTATCCAGTACCTCCAGCACAGTTGATAGAATACTAGCTGGATGATGCATTCCACTCAGGGTTTTTGCTAACAACCGCATTTAAATTAGCCATTAGGTGAGAATGCTGTAACAGCCAAAGACTTTACATCAGAAGCACCAGTGAGTCATCCAATACATATTTATTTACTGTTTAGTTTTCTTTACACTATATGCCTGATTCATGGAATTATTTGCGCCGTAAATGGGGATTTGTGCGCCATTCTGCCCGCAAATCCCTGTTTGACAAATGGGGATTTTCGTCACAAATAATTCCATGAATCAGTCAGTATGTATTTTGGAATACATTTTTGCACGGGAGTCTAGAGCCACCAAATCTTCACATTGTTTACCACCAAGTGAATAACTCAAAGATTGTTTGGTGAAGATTGTTCGGTTAAACACGATTAACTGATGGTCAATTATTGTATTATTATCATTATTATCGTTATCAGGGTACGTATTGAGTGCAAGCCTAGCTTCGGGAAGCAACAGAGGGCTTTAAAAATCACATGGGGAATGGCATGGGAGGGAAGCAGAGATACAAGAGTGCGGGCACCAACAATAGGGAAGGGCAGGCAATTTAGCCGCAAGGGATATGTAGCAAGGGATATATAAGCAACTAGGGGAGGAGACAGTCGGTAGCAGATCACACAGTCTCAGGTAGGGTGGGGAGTGGAAGGTATGTCGACCTAAGTGTTATGTCTGCTGAAGATGCAGATTAATTATGAAGACTCAAGTACATTTCCTTGAACTTTTAAGGAATTTCCTTATTTTTCTAATACAGTATTGAAAAAGAGTCAGTGGTCATTGGTAAAAGCAGATAAAGAAAAAGGACTAAAAATCATTTTGCGGAGATAAATCAATAGTTTTAGAACTACTGGAAGTGGGTGGGAGGGTATTTTGTGTGCAGAAGAGATGGATTTAATTAGCTTTTGCAATACCTCACAATCACCTGCACTATTTGATGTTTCTGTGCCTGGCACATCACATGTTTCTTTCTGATGAGGGACACCATGTTTGGGAAGATATTGGATTCTTTCCGATTGGTTCTTTTGTCCGCAACTGTCTCAGAGTTTCCAGCAGATCCTTTGCAGCCTGCTGTTCCACTTTGCTGACTTTAGTGATGTTCAAGATTATCAGGTTTCTCTTGCCACCGATTACGCTCTGGATTAATTTACCTTTTACAGCGGGTATTCAAATATTGGACTATGAATGATAGATTCGGTTAGCGGGTTCTGTCATTTAGCTTCCTCTGGTCCGCTACTGAGGGAAATAGTCACAGTTGGAGACAGATGACTTGTTTCACAGAGTTCATGGCAGACTGGGCAAGAGGCACACAGCTTTGGGAGTTTGAGTTTCCCTAGAGCACACTTCTATGAGAGCACAAACAAACATTATTGTGGGTAAAGGAAACTCTTTTCCATTTGTTCAAGTACTGGAAGAGCACCCTTTGGAAAGCATGAGTCCATCCTTGCTTGATGGAGAGCAAACAGTTTGTGAATTCTTTCAGTATAGAAAACATCCTGGAGAGCTGTGATCTCTGCCCTCTGGTATATAATAACATTGCACATGTCTATTCTTTGTTTCTTTGTTTAATTAACCTTTATCAGCTTACTTAACCTCTATGGCACATGTGCTTCACTGCTTTATTGCATAATTCTTGGGAATCATTCATTCCTAGCTGTCTATCTGGCATGGATGCAGTATTTGTATAATACAACTTATTCTGCATATGAAAACTTAAGCACTTTGGTGGCATGTATGGCTTGGACTTGATCCCAAATGAAAAAAATACAGTGGTTTGAACATTTGTTTGTCAGACTAGACAATCTCTACGTTGGCTGCCTGTCAAAAAAGGTGAAAGAAACTAACAGAAACAGGATTAGTGGTGGGCACCAGTAGTTGTAAGAAAAAGTTAATCAAAGTGATTACAACCTCTAGGCGTCATCCAGGAAACCTGGTCAACACCCTATCGTTAAATAAATGCACATAAAGTAACTCCGACAAATCTTCACCAGAACTGGGGACGCCTATCGTAGTCACTACTGCTGCATATCAAATTTGTTTCACATCGATACAATATTCTGCGTAGACAAAATTTTCCTCAATTCATTCATTTTCCTCAATATCAGAGAGACCCATAAGAGACTGATTTGAGGTGCTGCAAATGACCAGGTTATAGAGGGACTTATCCTTTACTCTCAGATCTACGAGCTTCCACAATTGCGTCATTAACCATAGCAAGATACAGTCAGCCCAGAGGATGGACTTGAAATGCATTGGCTGTTGTGGCTTCTGCCTCTGTTGTGAAAACACAATCAACATAATATTAAAGGATGTATATAATAAGATCCAACCTCTTGTCTAAGTGGATTATTGTATTGATGTGAAACACATGTAATATGCAGTAGTATTGACTAAGATAAAGGCGTCCCTAGTTCTGGTGAAGATACACCAGAGTTGTTTTCAGTGTCAAATAAAGGTGTACATTAAGGGGGTAATTCATAGAATTCAGCGCACAAGTGGCACATGCAGCTGGCGCACAGTGTGCGCGTGCGGCATTCTGCGCGTTCCGCGTGCACCAAAATCCATTTCCGCGCACAGCGCATTCATGGATTTTAACATCCAAAACCAGCCGTGGAGCAGAGTGGTGCAGCGACCCTGCAGCAGCGCCAGTTATGCCCCAAACCCTCCCCATGCGCCATGAACAGCGCAAAAATCCCGTACATGGCGCACAGGCCAGTGGACCAGCATACAGCCCCCCAACCATGAAAAAAAGTCAGTAAAAATCCCCACGCACCCCTCCAAATACACGTACCGCGCTGCGTGGGAAGTTTTACATGCAATTGGCCCTGTGCGAGCGGGGTACGTGTATTTCGGGGGTGCACTGGAAGTTTCACACGCGATTGGTCCTCTGTGAGCGGGGTACATGTATTTTGGGGTGCGCGGGAAGTTTCAGACACGATTGGCCCTCTGCGAGCAAAGTACGTGTATTACGGGGGTCCACGGGAAGTTTCACACGCGATTGGCCCGCTGCGAGTGGGGTACGTGTATTCCGGGGGTGCATGGGAAGTTTCACACGCGATTGGCCCTCTGCGAGCAGGGTACGTGTATTTCAGTGTGCGCGGGAAGTTTCACACCCGATTGGCCCTCTGCAAACGGGGTACGTGTATTTCGGGGGTGCGCGGGAAGTTTCACATGCGATTGGCCCTCTGCGAGCGGGATACGTGTATTTTGGGGGTGTGCGGGAAGTTTCACACGCGATGGCCCTCTGCGAGCGGGGTACGTGTATTTCGGGGGTGCGCAGGAATTTTCACACGCGATTGGCCCTCTGCGAGCGGGGTACGTGTATTTCGGGGGTACGTGGGAAGTTTCACACGCGATTGGCCCTGTGCGAGTGGGGTACGTGTATTTCGGGGGTGCGCGGGAAGTTTCACACGCGATTGGCCCTGTGCGAGCGGGGTACGCGTATTTCCGGGGTGTGCGGGAAGTTTCACACACGATTGGCCCTGTGCGAGCGGGGTATGTGTATTTCGGGGTGCGCGTGAAGTTTCACACGCGATTGGCCCTGTGCGAGTGGGGTACATGTATTTCGGGGGTGCGCGGGAAGTTTCAGAAGCGATTGGCCCTGTACGAGTGGGGTGCGTGTATTTCGGGGGTACGTGGGAAGTTTCACACGCGATTGGCCCTGTGCGAGCGGAGTACATGTATTTCAGAGGTGCGCGGGAAGTTTCACACGCGATTGGCCCTGTGCGAGTGGGGTACGTGTATTTCGGGGGTGCGCGGGAAGTTTCACACGCGATTGGCCCTGTGCGAGTGGGGTACATGTATTTCGGGGGTGCGTGGGAAGTTTCACACGCGATTGGCCCTGTGCGAGCGGGGTACGTGTATTTCGGGGGTGCCCCAACGAATCGGCAGTGTGTGTCCTCCCAGGTGTGCCCTCTCCCCCCTCCCCAAGGCCTGCAGTCAGACCCCAACACAAGGGTACATACTGCACCCCTGGCCATGCCCCACAGGCAGCCCATCCACCCTGCTGAAGCCCCCCAGCCACCCCACATGTCACCAAGCACAAGTGAGCACTGACTTATGTCCCCCAGCACCCCCATCCACCCAGCATTGAGGGGCACCTGCCAGCAGGCCCCGACTCATGTCCCCCAGCACCACCATCCACCCAGCATTGAGGGGCACCTGCCAGCAGGCCTCGACTCATGTCCTCCAGCACCCCCATCCACCCAGCATTGAGGGGCACCTGCCAGCAGGCCCCGACTCATGTCCCCCTGCAACACGAAAGGAAGCTACACAATCATGGCCCTCATGTGCACCACAATTCCACAGCACGCCACCCCAGTCTTGACATGCAATGATTTCACCAATCCACCACACACCGACATGCCTATGTCACGACACAAATCAAAAGTCAACCATGTACATCAACAAATGTCAGTCACACACACACACTATTTGCCATAGATTGTGCAAAACCACAATTTGACATGCATGAACCCAATGAGCGAATCCCACACATGGAATTAAAATATCAAAATGTATTATTAACAAAATCAATGTAATGAAATGAAAGTCAAAAAAATAATACAAAAATGAAATGAAATGCATGCCCAAAAATATGAAAAATGAAATGTAGGTGCAATCCAAATAAATCCAGAAGAAAAATGGTCCAAAATCATTGTCCACCAAAACAAATCCAAAGGAAATGTAGAAATGAAAATTCATTGCCCCATGGTGAAATTCAAAGAAAATGCACACATAAATCCAAAGTCCAACTATGTACAATCAATTTTGAAAGGGTCCATGAGCCCAACGAAAGAAATGAAACCTATCTAAAAAACTACCTAAGAAAAGAACTATATACAAAAGTGTGGGGCATAGTCCAATCCCCCCAAAAGAAATGAAAGAAATGAAAACGAAAAGTAAACCTAACACTAAAAACTATTTACAATGGCGGCAGGCTAGTCCGACGGCTCACTTTCCGATGTCCCGGGCCAGGGCATCATCGAACTCCTGGTCAATGTCCTGGAGGCGGTCCTCTTCCATGGCCCGAGGTTTCGCAGGGACGATGCCATGTTGGACTCCAACTCCCTGCGAATAGCCTTGAGGCACTCGGCCCGCCCCAGTGCCCTCCGCATGGAGTTCTCCGCCCTGACCATTGCGAGCCGTGCCTCTTCTGCCCGCCGCCGCTCCGCATCTAGACGCCGGCCCAACTGCAGCCACACAGAAGACACACCCTTTCCAGGGTCCTCCTGCCCTCTGGCCGATGCCTGCCTCTCTGATGTCGATGGCCCGAGCCATCATTGCTCCCACCTAGAGCCTGCTGCTGCTGCTGCTGTCCATGTGCCCTGTCCGATGATGCCTGCACATCCTCCATCTGCTGGTCTCCAGTTGTTGTGGTGTCCACCCCTGCTGGACCGCCGACTCCCGACTGTGGCAGGGATAGGATCTCCACCAAGCGGGCTGTGTTGGTCAGGCCAGGTCCACAGGGGGCCCTGGTGGAATCTGGGCCGGAAGACGGCAGGGAGAACGACTGGCGCATAGTCTCCACAGAGGAGGAGAGGTCTGCCAGAGTGCGCAACACATGTAGGAACCCACTGAACAGGGCCCCTCCCAACAGTGCTACGTCGTGACTCTGCTCTTCGTGATGGCGTGCATGCTCCCCCCAGGAAGCATGCACGCCATCACGAATGTCACACGTGCGCAACGTGACACCAATCAGGACGGAGCCCATACGGTCATGGGACCCCTCGTCCGCAGGTAGTGGAGGGGCAGATGACGTGGGCCTCCCCCATACCTGTGGACGGGCCTGGGACGGGGCATCCCTGCTGGTACATGGTGGTGCAGTCACAGGGTCAAGGACAGCGACATGCACAGGCCCCTCCGCGGTGACCTGTGCTGCCTCCTGACCCTGGCCCTGGACTGCACCACTTGCACCAGTGGTACTACCCCCACCAGGCCCCATGTACGGCTCAGTAGCGGGCTCCTCCTCCTCTGTGGAGACCACCAACCTGGATGTCTCCGCACCGTCTTCCGCCATTGCAAGCCCATGTGGGGACTCACCCGGCCCTTCCGCTACAGCCTTAGTAGCAGACGCGGCACCAGTCCCCTCGCTCCCGGATGATGGCAATTCCTGGGAGGGTGGCTGGGCCTTGCGTCGCCACCCAGTGGAGTCATCCCCGCCGCTTGGCTCCACAGCGCTGTCTCGGCCCTCTTCTTCACTCGATGCTGCGTAGAGGGAGACATTGAACACAAGCATCAGGGTACAGTACAATATTCCCCTAGACAGGAAGCAATAACACAGGAGTGGCACTGTCAAATGTCACTTCCATCCTGTCCTTCCACAACACATGGGTGAATGCACGCAACACACATGCAGAAACAGGCACGGTGCCTGCAATCAACATCAGCATCCATGTACAAGGGCCTCTTTTAACCAAAATGTTGCCTTAAAACTCACATGCATCATGGCTCACACTGACCCCATGCACACACATCACCGGAGGGTCATGCATCATGTCTCGTACACCACAGACACAGTGGATACAACGGTGACCAGACTGCATGAGTGAATCTACACATCGTCACGGACATGTGTCATGCATCCATGTCTTTTCAAAGTCACACACACGCTTCTCAGACACACAGACATGCACACCATACATGTACATGAGAGCAGCACCCATCTCTCACCCACCACCCAAGAACAGGGACTGGCATGCATTCATGTGTGCATTCCGCATGCAGCTCCCCATGTCTCATTGGAACACATGCACCATCCATGTGGTTCACGCATTACTGGTCTCACATGCACTACCATGATGTCCCGGCTCACACACATCCATATATGGCCTATGTTACACATACAGGCATGTAGCTGACTACCAGCACACTACAACATGCCCTGTTTCACACAGCAATGCATGGCCACTTACCGCTCGACTCCAGACAGGCCTGCATCCTGAGGATCTGGTGGTAAAGCACTGGGCGATTGCGCTCCAGGACCCTCATCTGCTGGTTGGTAAACTGGCCCCGGTGCCCCGCTGCATCCTCTGCCTCTAAGAGGCGCTGGGCCTTCCTGAGGGTCCTGGACTTGTAGTCCTCCCAGCGCTTCTGGATGTGTCTCAGGTCTCGGGGTGCCACCCCCGCCGCGTTGATGGCACCCACGATGTCCATCCAGATCCTCCTCCATCCTTGTCGGCGCGATGGAGTGAAGAGGGCATCATAATGCCCCAGGACATGCTCCACCAGGACACCAACTTCCTTCTCACTGAAGCTGGTGGCCCTCTGCCTCTGTGGCTGGTGGTCACCAGTGGTCTCGGATGGTGCTTGGCCCGACATGGCAACCCCTGAGGCAGGCGTGGGTGGACAACTGGGTCCTGGGGCTGGGCTGTGGAGCGATGGTATCCCAGTCGGGAGTCTTCTGTTCCAGCAGGGGTGGGCACAGCAACTGGACCCCTGCAGATGGCTGACGTGCAGGCACCAAATAGCAGGGCACGTGGGCAGTAGGCAGGCAGCAGCAGATGGCAGGTCGGAGCGTGCTCGGGGCTCTTGGTGGCAGGAAAATGGCCTTTTGGGCAGGAGCGTGGTCTTCCATGGGTTTTCGCGTGGCCAGCTTGATACGGAGTGATTTGGCACGTGAAAAAAGTGCACGTCAGCGTGAAATCCGAGGAAAGGCCCTTAGCGCATAAGCGCGTCTGTGACGTTACGCACGCAGGCGTTTCCCTCGTGACGTGGGCATAGTGGTTCAGTGCATGAAAAAACTGCACGTCCCTGTGAATGCATGTAATCCGAGGAAAGGAAAACAAAAGATACAAATGAATAGGTCCAAGGATGCTAGGCTCAGAACAACACCTCCACATGTATTATCAAACTCTGCATTGCTAAGGAAGGAATCACTCTTCAATAGTATGTTATCTCATTTTTTTATATTAAAGTTGTGTGCAAAAAAACATAAATCCAACATTTAGAGAAATTAAGACATCAAAATGGTTTGCTAAAACAGAACAATCAGACAAAAAAACAGAAAGATATTTACAACACACAGTGCCAAAAAAACATTTTTTGGGACAATCTCCAAATTGTGTGTGTGCAACAAAGCTGACTCCTATTAGGATTTGCCAAGAAATTCACATATTGCAGTGTACATATTCAAGTCAACATTTGTGTAAAACACATGGAACAATGGTGGGTACACAAAATTATTTTTCTTGCGTAAACAGCATTAATGTGCTGTGGTTTTGGGGGGAGTAGTGCGTCTGCACCAGGTGTTTCAGCCGTTTCTAGGTGGGCTAGGTGTGCCTCATATTTAACACGGCCGTCATCAGGACGGAGTTCTGTGTAGATTGACGTCTGTGCTGCAGGGGAAGGAGACTACAGTCAGGGGGGTGTCTGAGCCAAAATTATTTAGTTTGAGTGAATCACGTGTGGTTGATGTAAAATCAAAAAGCACATAGCTTACCTATGGGTTAATAGATTTCACAGGCGCTAAATTTGAGATCTGCTAGCCGCATGGGCTGGTCTCTGTATGATCCTGTTGCTAATAACAGAGAACGAGAGAAGCAAAGGGAGATTGAAGCTAAACATGTCCCCGTTAAAAAAGGCATGAAAAAAAGTTTTTTATTATATGCAGGGAAAAAAAGTCTTACCTCTCACTGGAGGTCGAAAAATGCTGATCCAGGGTGGTATCAGTGGGAAACAGACTTGGTTTGCACAGCTAAAAAATATATATGGCTCAAGGTGAGTGTGGTTACCTAGTAACAACTGTCTCATATATATAGCAGTAAGTGCAGGGTTTATTTTAAAGTACCTGTGAGGGTTGCAGCATAGACAGCCTGTCTGCCAAAAAAGTACGAGCTGGAGCTCCTCAGGCTGCTGAGTCACAGTTGAAACTGCAGGGGCCTGACTACAAAGCGTTGGTAACGCTGTTGCTAGGTCCCTGTAGGTATTTATATGTCGGCCATCTTGGAATGGCCCTAGGATCGAGTGAGAAACAAAATGATGGATTCTGCTCCATTTAGACAATATTGTTGACAAACGGTTGTCATGGCAACCGTAAGCATTGCGGGGTGGCATTGTTTTTTTATGCTCTGAGACAACATAGCTGATGGAAACTTAATACATAGTTTCATAATCTTTGTTAATTCCAAATGTTTTCTGTCATTCTGTCATTATCAAACTATGTATTAAGTTTCCAGGCGACACGCCCTAATTCTCACCCTCTCGGGCTGTTAGTAATACAATACAAACTGTCCACTTACTTAATTATGGTTTTTCTCTGCTGAGATTCCTGAGACACATAAACATTTTGTGATCCATGCCACAACATATTGAAATGAAGTATTTTCGGTAATCACAACCTCATGGGGCCATTAGCTATGTTGTCTCAGAGCATAAAAAAGCCATGACAACCGTTTGTCAACAATATTGTCTAAATTAACTTTTTAGACACGCGTTGACACTAATCACACCCATAATTGATTGAGCCTTTTTTTGTGCCCCCCGGATGGAGCAGAATCCATCATTTTGTTTCTCACTCGAGGGCCATTCCAAGATGGCCGACATATAAATACCTACAGGGACCTAGCAACAGCGTTACCAACGCTTTTCAGTCAGGCCCCTGCAGTTTCAACTGTGACTCAGCAGCCTGAGGAGCTCCAGCTCGTACTTTTTTTGCAGACAGGCTGTCTATGCTGCAACCCTCACAGGTACTTTAAAATAAACCCTGCACTTACTGCTATATATATGAGGCAGTTGTTACTAGGTAACCACACTCACCTTGAGCCATATATATTTTTTAGCTGTGCAAACCGAGTCTGTTTCCCACTGATACCACCCTGGATCAGCATTTTTCGACCTCCAGTGAGAGGTCAGACTTTTTTTCCCTGCATATAATAAAAAACTTTTTTTCATGCCTTTTTAAACGGGGACATGTTTAGCTTCAATCTCCCTTTGCTTCTCTCGTTCTCTGTTATTAGCAACAGGATCATACAGAGACCAGCCCATGCGGCTAGCAGATCTCAAATTTAGCGCCTGTGAAATCTATTAACCCATCGGTAAGCTATGTGCTTTTTGATTTTACATCAACCACACGTGATTCACTCAAACTAAATAATTTTGGCTCAGACACCCCCCTGACTGTAGTCTCCTTCCCCTGCAGCACAGACGTCAATCTACACAGAACTCCGTCCTTATGAAGGCCGTGTTAAAGATGAGGCACACCTAGCCCACCTAGAAACGGCTGAAACACCTGGTGTAGACGCACTACTCCCCCCAAAACCACAGCACATTAATGCTGTTTACGCAAGAAAAATAATTTTGTGTACCCACCATTGTTCCATGTGTTTTATACAAATGTTGACTTGAATATGTACACTGCAATATGTGAATTTCTTGGCAAATCCTAATAGGAGTCGGGTTTGTTGCACACACACAATTTGGAGATTGTCCCAAAAAATGTTTTTTTGGCACTGTGTGTTGTAAATATCTTTCTGTTTTTTTGTCTGATTGTTCTGTTTTAGCAAACCATTTTGATGTCTTAATTTCTCTAAATGTTGGATTTATGTCTTTTTGCACACAACTTTAATATAAAAAAATGAGATTTATCTCTACAACATACTATTGAAGAGTGATTCCTTCCTTAGCAATGCAGAGTTTGATAATACATGTGGAGGTGTTGTTCTGAGCCTAGCATCCTTGGACCTATTCATTTGTATCTTTTGTTTTCCTAGTTAACCCTCCTGGGTAGAATAGGTTCCACACCAGGAGCCCTATTTTTTGATCCGAGGAAAGGGACTGCACGCGTAAGTGATGCGACGCGCACGGGCATTTCCCTCAGCACGGGTTAAAGGCGACCGGGGCCAGCAGTTTGCTGTACGTGTCTTTCATGGAGACCAACGTGTGTTGCTACTTCGTGTTGTTTTGCGCGCCATCACAACTTCACAGCGGATCAAGGACGTATCTCTTCTTTTGGCGGGGGTATTGGCTATGCGTGTTTTTCATCATCACGCTAGTCTGACGGTGAGTCGCACATGCTATTTTCCCCACTGCGGGTGCCACTGTGTATCGCACCCGTTTTAGAGGTCATAGTAGCCTGCGTGTCCCACGCGTACGCGTTCTTCGTGTTACTGGGTGCCAACGCGTACTGCGGGAGGTTAATTCCACGCACGTAGGCTGCAGGGTTGCATGCACGGTTTTACTGCAGTTTTGGGTGCCTGAGCTATGCGTGACCCGTCACTACATCACCGGGGTCACATACAGCCCTGCAGGTGCAGGGGGGCTGTTAACATCTTGCATCCCACCCCCTTCACCCTAATTGCCCAGGACAATTGTAGTGTACACCTCCCATTGGCACTCCTCCATCTGTGCCGGCACTACTCCATCTGTGCCATGGTTGGGAGGCCACCAAAGGTGAGGGGCGCCTCAGCTGGGCATCCTCCTCCTGGCGGGCGTGGTCAGGGACGTGGCCGGGGTGACTAGGGAGTAGGGGGACTCCAGGGTGTCCAGGGTGGCCGCAGAGGGGGAAGAGGTAGGGGTGCGCCACTTGAGCAGGAAGTTGTGCCATGTGTCGGTGCAGTCATGCCACCACCCCCTGTGGTTCGGGGAGATGCAGCTTCTGCATCCGGCACTGGCGCCTGTGTAACCCGGCAGTCCGTTTCATCGACTGCCACGGGCCCAAGGGTAGTGGTAGCTGCAGGTGCAGCTGTGGACACCACCACCCAGGCTCAGGGTCTGCCAGTGCAGGCTGCATTGGCACTTGAAGAGTCCTTGGAAGATTTTCAACAAGGCAGGTGGGAAACCGTAGGTGCACGCAGGGCTGCCCTGACCGAGACACATGTCCCTGGGGCAGTAATGTCATCTGCTGCCCCGAACAACCAGGTGTTGACAAGTGCAGGGGCAGATGCAGCCAACAACACTCCGGTTGTGTGTCTGCCAACCAGGACAGTCGCGGTCAATGACCCTGCCACAGCGGATGCTGCTGCGCACGGTCCATTAGAGGGCACCCAGCTGCCACTGACGCAAGTCAGGCCTTTGGTCATCCCTCCACCTGCCACTCCCTTGTCTCAATCCACCGGTGCCACTGGCCATACTGATCAGGGCAGCATTTGCCAGCCAGGGTCTGCGCCACAATCCAAGAGGAGGAAGGTTGCACCTACAGCACAGGCTGGGACCCCACACACAGCCACGACCTCCTGCATGTCGAGGAAGAAGCCTTTCTGCAACCAGGAACTGGACTTCCTCGTGGACTACGTGCGGGACCACAGCCGTGACATGCTAGTGGGGCCTAATTGTCAGACTACGGCTGCCCACCGTGATACCCACTGGAAGCAAGTTGCCGAACATGTGAGTGCATTCGGCCATGAGTTGTGCACGGCCAAAAAGCGTTGGAATGACTTCAAACGCAGCACTAAGGCTAAGCGTGCCTCAAATTACAACTTGACTCTGGTGACTGGCAGTGGGCCTGCACCTGAGGAGGAAGTCCTCACTCCGCATGAGTCACTCATTGCGGAGTTCATATCACCTGAAGCGGTCGAAGGAGTGGGAGAGATGCCGGACTTTGATGCCCAGTCCAGTGAGTGTTGCTGCGTGTTTGTTGAGGACATGTGTGTTTTACTTGTGTGATGTGTTGTGCATGACTGCCAGCACATGTCACGTGTACACGGTTCTGATGTGCAAGTAATGCAATGCTTCACTGATGCATGGCTGCTCTGCTGGATGGTGGACATGTGGAGCGGACGGGGACTGTCTGCATCACCACTATTGCACCCTACTCACATGCTGGTCACCAGGATGCCCCTCCGGTCCATGTTCCAGCTCACTGGCCCTTCTGCATGTAGGCTGATGTGACCTTCCTCTCAGCCCAGGGACTATGTCATAGCATGACTGACGTGCATGTGTCCTCTGCCTGCATGCGGGTACTCCATGTAGGCATGCTCCCTTGCCCCTCCACCCCCCTCTGCACTCCAATTCCACCTTTGCACTGGTCTGCTTCAATGTTGCCGTTGAGTACTTGCCTGTTCATGAGTCCTGTGTACATGCTAACTTCCACCGGCCAATCTGCCAGACATATGCTGTGTGGTACATCCTTTGTACTTGATTCAGGGTGTCTTACTTGGACTGTGCAGAGGTCAGATGCCCCGCAGGGACATGAGTGCCTATTCATGCTCCATGTGTATTCCACGCATGCCCATATGTGTCTGTGACTGAATGATCATTTTAGTAGGAGTCCAGGGGGACCTACATTGCATGGCATTTCATCAGCCTTCCCATGTCCACTGTGGCTCAGTCCTGTGTCGCACACATGTTTAGGGTGTGACAGTCTGTGTGGGTCACAGGCCTCAACCTGTTTAATGGCCAATGACTCTGTCCAACTGGTGTAGTGTCTTCTCCACACATAGGTGTACTCCGGAGGTTGCATCATGTGTCCTGCTTACTGTCCCATCATCATTTGCTGTGTTGTCACTTGACTAACATGATGCAGTTGATGCTAGTCAACACTGTCTGTCAATACACAGGTCTATGGTCATCCTTTTGATACCATGCGAGGCATCCTTGCATTTGCACTTGGGGGGAGGGGTGGTTTGCTTGTAGCCATGCTACCCATTGAATGCACATTGCACATGATGCCTGAAGTTGACCTTGCACTGCCTTCACATTTCCAGATACACATCATGAAGTACTTGTACATGAAGATAGTGAGTAACGTACAAATTTGCTGCACTGCATCGACCCACTTCTGAGCAATATGACACCATTCTACATGCCTAATCACAGAAGCTATGTCAAGTTGACCCAGCATGCATGGCAGGTTCTCTTTTGTGTGTGACATGTCTGCTTGATGTGTTTGGTGTCTGTGTGATGTCTGTGTGTGTGTGTGTGTTGTGTGCTTCTGTAGTGACCTTTTTTCTCTCTACTTTTCAGATGATGACGCAATGGAGCCAGAGGATGGTGTTGTCATGCCAGGCACAGGGTTGTTATCACTACAGTAACGCGGCACAAGTGGGGGCCGTGGGGTGGTAGGACACGAAAACCCACACGTGCTACACTCTATCTTGTCTCTGGCTGGCAATGAGCCCAGCCCTGATGAACACTCTGACGTCCATGTCGAGTTGGATGTGCATCAGGTCCATATGTCAGGGGTGAGTGATTCTGATGTGGGGACTCCTCTGTCCGCGACACCTGCACTGAGGGGTCAGACAGTGTTGGAACATCCGCCTGTGGTGGATCGGGACACAGGGTCAGCCTCCACACCAGTCACTGATGTGCCTGGGACATCACGTCGACAGGGGCATGTAGTCATGCAGCCGCGGGCTGTGCCAACACACCGAGGACACCCGGTCCTGTGTGGGTCACAGGCCTCAACCTGTTTAATGGCCAATGACTCTGTCCAACTGGTGTAGTGTCTTCTTCACACATAGGTGTACTCCGGAGGTTGCATCATGTGTCCTGCTTACTGTCCCATCATCATTTGCTGTGTTGTCACTTGACGCACATGATGCAGTTGATGCTAGTCAACACTGTCTGTCAATACACAGGTCTATGGTCATCCTTTTGATACGATGCGAGGCATCCCTGCATTTGCACTTGGGGGGATTGCACATCAGGTCCTTGGGTCCCGCAGGGGTCAAGCCCAGCAACACGGTCGCCACGCGCAACCGCAGTATACTGAGTAGGAGCAAGACATGACTGCCAATTCTGAATGCCAGGGCGCAGCAATGGAGAACATCGCTGTGAGCATGGAGCGTGTGGCCCAATCCGTGCTCCCCCTGCTAGGCAGGTGCTTCTCCAGCAGCAGGCGGCACGGTCCACGGCCCGCTCGCTCAGGCTGGGCATGACGGCCTCAGACAGGGCAAGCCAGGCTGAAATGTTGTCTCTGCGTGAAGCAATTGCTGCTCACGCAGAGGCACACATGGAGGCCTTGAGGCAGGAGTAGGCTTCCCTCAGATCCGCTCTGGGTGTCCTTCTGATGTCCCAGAGGGAGAGGTCAGAGGAGAGGTTTGCGCAGCTTGAGCGTACCATCTGGGCTGAGCTACATGTTTGCCGGGAGGTACATCAGTTGTCCAGCCAGGCCTTGCAGGAGGAACTCCGTGTTACACGTGCTACCTTGCAAGAGGAAGCACGTGTATCACGGGAGGTTCTGCATGTAGATCTACGTGTCATCGCCACACAGAACCAGGCTCACCCGTCCGGCAGACTTGCTGCCGATGAGGGGCAAGCTGCGGCTAGGCGTGGTCAGTCTCCTGTGTCACGTCCTCCTTTCCAGGAAGAGCCAGACTCGGACGACAATGTATCTCCCACATAGGTTGGGCTGTGCAGACGTTGAGCCCATGGAGTTTTTTTTTTTCCTCAACATCATCGCATGTGGGTGTTGAGCAGCACCCTGTACCACCCCCCTCCTGGGTGCCCCCCCGGGTCGTATGTGGCCATTTTTGATTTTTCTTTTAGTTTAGTTAGTTAAGTTTCAATTTGATAGTTAGTTTAATTAGGTAATGTAGGTTTTTCATAGTTAGTGTAATTAGTTCATATAGTTTAAAATTGCTTGTCTATTGTGCTTTCATGTGATGGTGTGGTGCTTTGTGGCTTTTGAAAGCATCCACTGTCTGTTCCAGCTGGGCCCTTCAAGCTTGTCTTGTGTATGTGTTTGCAGTTTGGGGTCCTGACTCACATATGCCACTCCTGCTTCCCTTATCCATGGGCTCGCAAGGATGGTTTGGTGTAACAGCCTATTACACAAGGGCTTTGGACTGTCATATCTGTGGCATGTCTGCTGCTGTCCTACTTGTGTTAACACCCCTAGTAGGGATAATTGTAACGCTCACCTGATTCTCGCAGAGGCGCCGGTCTTGACTGGGCGACTACCGTATCTTCAAAGGTGATGTGTAGCACCCGGTTGGCTCTTTGGGCTGGACCTCTGTGCACTGTATGCCTGACTTCAAGAGTAAGATGTCTGCAGACAGAAAATATGGGATTAATGAACTGGGGTTATTGGGGTGTCCATATCTCTTCCCTTTTTTGCTCTCCTGTAGACCCCCAAAGGTTAACGCTCTCACCTTAGGTAAGTGAATGCCGAGCTCTCCATCTGCCTCGGGGCAGGGTGCTGTAACCAGTTTCTTCACTGGATCGGTAGCGCAGGCCTCTTGACTTCAGAGGACTGCTGTCCGTCGTTTACTGCACGAACGGTAAGTTTCGAGTAATTCGATTGTCTTTAAAGTCTTTAGCAATGATGTCTCTTGTTTTGCAGGTTCCGGCGATGGCGGATGACGGGCTGAAGTGAGTTGAAGATGGAGTCCGTATGATGAATAGAAGCGCTTGGAAGCACGTAAGTAAGCGCTTGTTGCCTGCTTCACGATGCGCTCTAACTGTCTTTTATTTTGCAGGTACGAGTTCGGAGCGGCTGCAGGGTGCCGGAATACCCACTGGGGTTGATGTGGAAAGGAGTAATGGCACGTGAGTATCAAAGTTCCCCAATGTCTTTAAACGCACCTTGTTTTGTCTTTCAGATGCAGGATGCAGCGCCGAAGGCCTCCGGAGCGTGCAAAGAGTCGGTAAGCTTTTGTCTTTCAGATGCCGGAATGCAGTGTGAAGACCTCCGGAGCGCACGAAGAGTAGGTAAGCCTTTGTCTTTCAGATGCCGGAATGCTAACCTGTTCTTTCTTGTCTTTATAGGTGTTGCTGAAGACTGGATTCAGGATGGTAAGCCTTTTTCCTTAGGCCCAGGATCCGATGCAGAAGACACGATGAGCGTTCTGCTGCAGAGGATGCAGAATAACGCAAAGCAAGATTCATCCAACGGGTGTGGTTTAAATAGCCTCCTGTAGTGCTTAGGTGTCTCCTTCCACAGCCACGCCTAGGTAAGAAAAGAGTTCCTGCTTTCCAGAAGAGTTCCAGTGTTCTGAATCTAGGGAGTGGCTCCTGCCCCACCCAACAAGAAAAGTAGTTCCAAACAGAAGAGGATCAGAGGCTCAGCTGGCAGGCAAGTAAGCAGCATGGTCTGCTGCAGGTAAGTCCACCCAAGCATCATGAGCCCGGCGCTTCCAGCGCTGGGACTGGGCACATTTATGAGCCTGGTGCCACTGGCGCCAGGACTGGGTCCAAAAGGTCCCAATTGGGACTGGGTGGCCCTCGGAACCTGGGTTATGGATCTGCTTCCAAGGGAGTTGGGAAAACCCTGATCTTTTGGAAGCAGAGATCATGACAGTACCTCCCCTCAAGGACCCTCCCAAACCAGGCTTCTTCGGGGGTTTTGGCTTGTCAGGAAATGTTCGGTGAAATCTTTTGATTAGGCGAGGAGTGTGGACATATTCAGCAGGTTCCCAGGATCTCTCTTGGGGGCCGTAGCCTTTCCAGTCAATTAGGTAAAATAGTTTAGATTTGGAGATCTTGGAGTCCAGAATGCTTTTGACTTCAAACTCGAGTTCTCCATCAACTAGGATGGGTTTTGGAGATTTAGTTAGTCGGGTTTGAGGTTGCACGGGTTTTAATAGAGAGACGTGGAAGACCGGATGTATCTTCATGTGAGGGGGCAAGTCCAACTTGACCGCTACTGGGTTTATTATGGTAGTGATGGAATAGGGACCAAGGTATCTTGGGTTGAATGTGCGTGGCCCTTTTAGAGGTAGATATTTGGTGGATAACCAGACTTGGTCCCCTACTTGATATTGAGGGGCTTCCTTCCGATGTTGATCTGCTCCTTTCTTGTATTGTTCTTTAGCCCTTTGAAGGTGAGAAACAGCTTCCTTAAAGGCTTGGGTGATTGTAGAATGCAGGTAGTCTACTGCTGGTGTTTCAAGATCTTGGAGGGGATCCAACTCCGAGGTTCGAGGGTGACTGCCGTACAAAAGAAAAAACGGTGTTTTCCCAGTTCCCGAATGGACAGAGTTATTGTAGGCATATTCGGCTATCCAAAGGATGTCTTTCCAAGTTTTTTCAGTTTGTTGCAGCATGCAGCGTAAATACTGTTCCAGAGTTTGATTGGTCCTCTCGGTTTTTCCGTCGGTCTGAGGGTGGTGACTGGTCGATAGTCTCACATCAATTTGAGCCGACCGACAGCAACTTCGCCAAAAATGAGAAATAAATTGACTACCTCGATCCAAAATTAGAACCGAAGGAAAACCGTGTAGTCGGACGATGTTTTCGAGAAATTCTCGGGCCAGAGTTGCTGCTGTTGGCAAGCCTTTGAGCGGAATGAAATGCGCCATCTTGGAGAATAAGTCCACGATTACTAGAATCGTATTGTATCCGGAGCATGGAGGTAGATCGGTGATGAAGTCCATAGAAAGCGTATGCCAAGGGCGAGGTGGGATGTCAATAGGGCGTAAGAGGCCTGCTGGTCTTTCCTTTTGACTCTTGTTTTGGGCGCATACTCCACAAGACATTATAAAGTCTCTAATATCTTTTTTCCAAGACGGCCACCAGAAGTAGCGCTTGATCTTTTCTGAGGTCTTGGCCATACCGGGATGACCTTCCATTAAAGAATCGTGATAACAGGAGATTACTTTTTTCTGTAAATCTGTGCTGGGTAGGTATAATCGTTCTTGGAAATACAATAAGTTGTCCTTTACTGCAAAGTCCTTTCCCTGCAGATGCCAATTTTGTATGTCTGCTGGAGTTACAAGTTGCCTGGCTTTATCCTTAACTTCCTCTATGGATTCTGTGGCGATTACACCCAGAATTCTTTGTTCGGGAATGATTGGTACAGGTTTAGGGTTGATCAAGTGTTCTTCCACTCCCATCCGAGAAAGGTCGATAGGTAATTATGAAGTCAAACTCGGCAAAGAATAATGCCCAACGGAGTTGTCTAGAGGATTGGGCTTTTGCGGTTTTCAAATATTGCAGGTTTCGGTGATCCGTAATCACAGTAATGGTGTGTCGGGCCCCCAGCAGATAATGCCGCCAAGCCTTAAAGGCAGACTTGATAGCCAGAAGTTCCTTGTCAGTAATCGTGTAATTGATTTCCGGAGGCGAGAATTTGCGGGATCAAAATGCCACGGGATGCAACTGATTGGTTACCGGGTCCTTTTGTTATAGAACTGCCCCCATGGCAAGGCTTGAAGCATCAGTTTCCACGATGTAGGGGAGTTCGGGGCGAGGGTGTTTTAAGATTGGTGCAGAGATAAATTTAGTCTTCAAATCCTGGAAAGCTTGTTCCGCCTCGGTAGACCATTCAAAACATTTGTTTTTCTTTAACAAGGCAGTGATGGGCTGGACTATTCGAGAGAATTCGGGGATAAACCTGCGGTAAAAGTTAGCGAAGCCTAACATGCTTTGCACACCTTTTACGGAGGATGGTGATGGCCATTTGAGAACTGCATCGACCTTCTTTGGATCCATACGTACTCCGCCAGGTGATAATATGAATCCCAAGAATTCAACTTCAGTCACATTGAAAACACATTTTTCCAACTTAGCGAAAAGTTTGTGTTGACGCAATCTTTCGAGGACCATTTTCACGTATTTCCGATGTTCAGATTCCGATGAAGAATAAACGAGGATGTCGTCAATGTAAACAACAACACACACATCTATGAGCTCTCTGAGGACATCGTTCATAAAATATTGAAAGGCGGCCGGGGCATTGCAAAGTCCGAATGGCATGACCTGATATTCAAATAGCCCATACTTGATGCGGAAGGCCGTCTTCCATTCATCGCCCTCTTTTAATCGTACCAAGTGGTACGCTCCTCTAAGATCCAGCTTTGTATATATGCATGCTTTTCTGACTTGGTCCAGGAGTTCAGGGATCAAAGGTAACGGATATCTATTCTTAACGGTGATCTGGTTCAGGGAGCGATAATCGATACAAGTTCTAAGGTCTCCTTCCTTTTTTGGAACGAAGAACAAAGCTGAAGAAGCAGGGGACTTGGAAGGACGAATAAACCCATTCGCCAGGTATTGATCCAGGTATTGTCGAAGGTGAAGGTTCTCAGGCTCGGTGAGGGCATAAATTCTACTACAAGGAGGAGTAGATCCAGGTATCAGGTCTATCTGGCAGTCATAAGACCTATGAGGAGGTAGAGTGTTAGCCTGATCCTTCCGGAAAACATCTTGGTATTCAAGGTATTCGGGAGGTAACTGGGGAGTCTCTGAAGAAATTGCTGCCAGTGCAACACCAGGTGGAGGGTGACAAGTAGAGACACATTCTGGAAACTGGACCGTTCTTGCTCGCCAATCGATCAGAGGATTGTGTTTCTCTAACCAAGGTATTCCTAGAATAATCTGAAACTGAGGGGCCTTGATCACATCGAACACGATCTTCTCATGGTGTCCATCTTGACTTACTAGCGTCACCTCTTGCGTGGTATGCGTTACTGGCCCGGAGGCTATCTCCGTACCATCCACTGTAGTAATGACGTCCTTTACAGCCTTGGGACAAAGAGTTAGATTCATCCTCAAAACCATTTCATGATCCACATAATTGCCGATGGCACAGCTGTCGACGTAAGCTTCAATTGCATGTAATCGATCCGGATTATCAGGGCTAATGAGGACCATAGGTATCACGAAATGCGAGGTCACGGAACTGGTTTTCACGCTCGGCAAGAGGACCTCTATTCTTGTCGGGTGAGGTCGTTTCCCTGCTCAGAGTTTGTAACTTTGGTAACTGCAGCTCCTACTGCCTTCTTGGCAGGTTTCACCGGACAGTCTCGAAGAAAGTGCCCTGAGTTTCCGCAATATAGGCATAATTGCAACTGTTTTCTCCTTTCCCGCTCCTTTTGTGTTAGAGGACCTTTCAGACCCCCGATTTGCATGGGTTCCCCGGAGTCTACTCCTTTGGAAGGAGTTGGCGGTTTGGAAAATACTCGAGCATCAAACTTGGAACGGTCGGCCTTCCTGTTCTGTAGTCTATGATCTATTTGAACGACCAAGTCTATATAATCCGAACAGTCTTGTGGGGGATTCACTACTTGGGCTAAAACATCTTTGAGCTCTCCACGTAGACCTCTGTAAAACAGCGTAATCCTTTTGTCCTCAGGCCATTGAGTTTCCACTATTAGTCTATTGAAAGATGCAATATAAGCCAAAAGGTCTTGATTACCCTGTCGCAACGAAAGAAGCTCATTGTCCAAGGCCTGCCCCTGTGAATGTCTTGCAAACAGTTTTTCCATACTAAGCTGAAAGGCTTGAAAATCATGGAGAACCAGATCATCTTGATTAACTAGAGGGATCGACCAGTCTGCCGCATTGCCACTAAGGTACGAAAGTACAAAAGCTACTTTAGCTTGATCAGTTGGAAAGGCTGCTGGCCGGCATAAGAAGTGCAACCGGCACTGATTGATAAATACTGCAAACCTCTTTGGGTCACCAGAAAATTGTTCGGGCGGAGCCAGAGGTACATTCCCAGGTAGGTTGATCTGCACTGGATTCATAGAGGATGTTGAAGGAAGATTTGCCCCTGATGCGGGTAACGGGGTTTGTCCGGCTTGTGACTGTAGCAATTGTCTAGCAAGACCGTCTGTTCTCTCCTTGGAAATAATTAGTTCCCTTCTTAGAGCATTCGTTTCCTGACGAGCTGCATGCACTTCTGCCCTTAGTTCCCCAAGTAACCGGGCTAGATGGTCAGTATCCGAGGTTTCCATAGCGCCTAGGCGAGAGTTTTGCGGTAGGCTTTGCGTTCTGTAACGCTCACCTGATTCTCGCAGAGGCGCCGGTCTTGACTGGGCGACTACCGTATCTTCAAAGGTGATGTGTAGCACCCGGTTGGCTCTTTGGGCTGGACCTCTGTGCACTGTATGCCTGACTTCAAGAGTAAGATGTCTGCAGACAGAAAATATGGGATTAATGAACTGGGGTTATTGGGGTGTCCCTATCTCTTCCCTTTTTTGCTCTCCTGTAGACCCCCAAAGGTTAACGCTCTCACCTTAGGTAAGTGAATGCCGAGCTCTCCATCTGCCTCGGGGCAGGGTGCTGTAACCAGTTTCTTCACTGGATCGGTAGCGCAGGCCTCTTGACTTCAGAGGACTGCTGTCCGTCGTTTACTGCACGAACGGTAAGTTTCGAGTAATTCTATTGTCTTTAAAGTCTTTAGCAATGATGTCTCTTGTTTTGCAGGTTCCGGCGATGGCGGATGACGAGCTGAAGTGAGTTGAAGATGGAGTCCGTATGATGAATAGAAGCGCTTGGAAGCACGTAAGTAAGCGCTTGTTGCCTGCTTCACGATGCGCTCTAACTGTCTTTTATTTTGCAGGTACGAGTTCGGAGCGGCTGCAGGGTGCCGGAATACCCACTGGGGTTGATGTGGAAAGGAGTAATGGCACGTGAGTATCAAAGTTCCCCAATGTCTTTAAACGCACCTTGTTTTGTCTTTCAGATGCAGGATGCAGCGCCGAAGGCCTCCGGAGCGTGCGAAGAGTCGGTAAGCTTTTGTCTTGCAGATGCCGGAATGCAGTGTGAAGACCTCCGGAGCGCACAAAGAGTAGGTAAGCCTTTGTCTTTCAGATGCCGGAATGCTAACCTGTTCTTTCTTGTCTTTATAGGTGTTGCTGAAGACTGGATTCAGGATGGTAAGCCTTTTTCCTTAGGCCCAGGATCCGATGCAGAAGACACGATGAGCGTTCTGCTGCAGAGGATGCAGAATAACGCAAAGCAAGATTCATCCACCGGGTGTGGTTTAAATAGCCTCCTGTAGTGCTTAGGTGTCTCCTTCCACAGCCACGCCTAGGTAAGAAAAGAGTTCCTGCTTTCCAGAAGAGTTCCAGTGTTCTGAATCTAGGGAGTGGCTCCTGCCCCACCCAACAGGAAAAGTAGTTCCAAACAGAAGAGGATCAGAGGCTCAGCTGGCAGGCAAGTAAGCAGCATGGTCTGCTGCTGGTAAGTCCACCCAAGCATCATGAGCCCGGCGCTTCCAGCGCTGGGACTGGGCACATTTATGAGCCTGGTGCCACTGGCGCCAGGACTGGGTCCAAAAGGTCCCAATTGGGACTGGTTGGCCCTCGGAACCTGGGTTATGGACCTGCTTCCAAGGGAGTTGGGAAAACCCTGACCTTTTGGAAGCAGAGATCATGACAATAATAGGGGTGTTATTGACCACTGTTCTTCTTTTGCTAGATGGGGGGTTTCATGATTCATGTGTACATTAATTACTATACATTGTGTAGTATGTTTCTTATCTTTACTGTACATGTGATTGTTGCAATTCATGCTGTAGATAGTGTGTACCACACTTTGCCTGTGAAAGACGCACTGATGGTGTGATTTCTGATGTACGTCTCTGACATGGTCCAGTCATGAAATGCCTGAAGAGACACACACAGGTGATTTTAAAGCATTAATCATGTGTTTCATACCCTTTCTGCAGCAGCACAGGGGGGCCACAACGCAGCCAACCTTCCACCAGGCCAGTTGCACATGCATGCTTAGTAGCAGCACTTACGGTGAGCTTGGACAAATATTGGTGTTGAGGCGCACAATACAGCTGAGATGCATTGGTGGACTAATGGCTAGTTGATGGGAAAGTTGTCTGGGGCACCTGCAGGGGCAGTGGCACATACCCTCCGGTCGACCATGGTCCATTGAGGCAGTTGTATTAGCCATGTAGCGTTCCAAGACATGGAAAGAAGCAGCTCACAGGGACAGACAGCGAGGGACAGACTCGTGTGCAGTGCATTTCATTTCCATGTAGAATTTGACACATGCACTACCTACTTTATTTCGGTTATGGTGGAACACGACTTGTTCTGAAGACGTACCTTGCTATATGCGTCTGTCTGCTTACCCAGGGAACATTGCATGCTGTGTGAATGGTGACACATTGGTCTTCCATTTGCCACGCACCCACCGGCGCCTGACTTACTGCATTGACTGTGTATGAACCATCACAGGGGGAATGATACGTATGGGTACGAAGCACCACACCAGATTGTTTGTTTGTAGAGTAGTTTGTTACTTTGGGCCATATATGGTGGTGTGTTTGTGTGTTATGGGCACGCACAGATTAGTAACTGTGGCTATCTTTGCAGCATTGAACTGCTCCTGTTACCGGACCGGAGAGTGTGCAGGCAGGAGGCCAGCACTCACCCCAGAGATAAGTTTCTCTTTGACTTCCATTTGAGTAATTTGGTACTATGTACATGATGAACAAGTTTGGTCTAATTGTGTATGTGTTAATGTGAGTAGTACAGTTTTGTGCATTCCCTACTTTCCTGTGTCAATCCTACTCCCCTCTCCTGCCCGCATTCCGGTTATCCAGTATAGCAATGCCTGTCCCGGCTGCATATCCCTGGCCCTCCTTCCCCACCAGGGTCTCAGAGGCCTGTGTGAGTCTGACCTTGCAGGCACCCAGACCACGGTGGGGGTGGTTGGTCCGTGCCACTCCTGCGCCTGTACACGGGAGCTGTGACAGTACACATCAGTTTGTGGTGCATCATTCTATGTTATGTACCACACATGGTACACATCATGTTGTGACATTGTTTTACTGTGCTACATTGGTTGTTACATCATTGTGGTAGTACTTGGGCTTTGTGACGTACTGCTACTTCAAGTCATCTACTAGAGGCTCTTCTGGTTTGTTTTGCTGCCTGCAGGCTTTTTGCTTGGCTTCTGTGTTGGCCTGCTTTGAGTTCTCTTTGATTTGGTGTTTTTGCAAGTCAAGGTGGCCTTTGAGGGTGCTGGACACTTTTTACACACAAGGTGGAAGATGGTGACAAAGCGGAAGGGTGATCCTGTGGCCAGGTGAACATCAAGGATGAAGGCTAAATAACCCAGGCGCAGTTGTTCAGTGGGTCATGGTGATTTGTGAGGGAGGGGGGGTATTTTGTTGTTGACAGTTGCCTTGCCCTACAGTGTGATGGGCACCCTGACATTGTAATTGTGGTATCCTACGTACATGATGTATTCTGCTGATCAATGCCTGTTCATGTGTTGTGTGTACCTTTCAGGTGTGAGGGGATAGTTTTGGTTTGACATGCTGGGGTGTACACATGGTCAATGTTCACATGTGATGTGTAGAGGACACTGATGGTCACTTGATTGCACATGCATGTATTGAGTGCATGTCCCTACTGACTCACACACTCGCACTATGATCCACAACATGTACAACCACCCTTCCATGTCCACATGTACACTCTGTTTGCCTTCTGGGGCCCACTGTGTCCCTGCAGCACATGATCTATGACCATTTGTGGATCTTGTACATGCGTAATTTGCTTTTTGATGTAGTTTGTCGTTTTGATGTGATGCTCAGGGTGTGCGTCACACACAAGGGCTGGTCACTATGCTGTGTGCTGAGCAGTGTGTTGCAGGAGATGGACAAGGCACACTGAATCTGCAGTGTTGATTTTGCAATGCACAATGTGCATGTAAACAGGCATTCATTGTTATGTTACAACTACAGCTGTTGGAATGCATTTGGGTATGACTTATTTTGGGTGGGAGGCTGTTGGTCAGTCATTTGATCTGATTCCATGTCAGGCATCATTGTCTGATGCCACTTTACATTTTTCACATGTCAATGTGTACCTTATTGGTACTGTGTTGGTGTTTTGCTATTGCTTGCCATGTCATGTTGTGGTTTGAGAGGGTTTGGGTGACATACCAGTGATAATCATGGCCTGTTTTGCAGGTCTGTGTGATTCACACCTTGCATGTGTGCCTTTTGGTCACACAGGATTGCTTATGTTTAAGTAGCTAGGGATGCACACAATGTGGCACTTCCATGGCAAGATTCTCAGGGTGGTAAGGTTGTGACAGTTGACTGTCTCTTTGTCATCATCGATTGTCACCTGGTATGTGCCAGGCCTGTGTGCACTCCGCAGGGGTGAGAGTTTAGGTGAAAAATGTGGCCACAAGCTGGGTCCGGGCTGCCTCGCACATGCCCTATCCCCTCCCATGGGCAGCGCCTGGGCCTGTGGTTGGAGAAGTGGGGGCACCACCATGTCCACCGGTACGCCCTGCCGTGTTACAACATTGTTCAGGACACATGCTGTCACAATGATCCTGCACACTACTGGGGGTGCATAGAGTAGCTGCCCGCCACAGCGCTCAAGGGAGCGGAAGCGTGACTTGAGCACTCCGAATGTGCGCTCTACTATGGCCCTTGTTGCAATATGGGCAATGTTGTATCTTACCTGGGGTAGTGTGGTGGGGTTCTGGATTGGCGTCATCATGTGGTTGCTCAGAGGGTAGGCACTGTCCCCTGGAGAGGTGATAATGGTTGTGATTATTGGGGTTTGTGTATTTGTGTGTGTGTGACATGCATGCATGTGCACAGGCATTTGTACTCACCTACGAGCCATGTATCACCATGCTGCCCAGCTTCCAGGGCCCGGCTCAGGGCGGATATTCTGTATATGAAACTGTCATGGGTGGAGCCAGGGTAGTTTGCATAGACAGAGGTGATGATTCCCTTTGAATCACATACCACCTGTAGGTTGATGGAATGCCAGTGCTTGCGGTTTCGGTAGATGTGCTCAGTGGCCCTAGGTGGACGTAGGGCCACATGGGTGCAATCTATGTCACCGAGCACTTTGGGAAAGTATGCCACCCTGTAAAAGTCCTGGACAACGGCCTGCCTTTCTGCGGGTGTTCTGGGCATGTATATGTGCCTGCGGACTGAGCGGCGTGCTGTCATGATTGCCAAGACCTGGTGTAGGCAGCGTGACTGCGTGGCCTGTGAGACCCCCCCACTATGGCAGTAGTCTGCTGAAATGACCCAGTGACCAAAAAATGCAGGACATTGAGCCCCTTCTCCAAGGGGCTCAATGCTTGGGAGCACAGGGTGGGCGATGTAAGGTCATCTTCCCACTCCCTGACCAGGTCTAGGATGATACGAGGTGGAAACCTATACCTGCCTTAGACCTGGTCGTCAGGCATCCCAAAAAGGCTTGTCCGGGGTGAGAAAATGCGGGCCATGGCTATTCTCCTCCTCCTGCGGTGTCCCACGATCAGTGCTGCGACAAATGGGGCATTCATCGCAGCTGTATATACGTGATTGTTGTTTGCGCGCACTTTTATATTGTGCGCGGGGACGCTTCCGCCTGCCTTCGTGTGGCGGACGCGTTGACGCCAATGAGTGTCTTTTGCCGTGCGCGGGTTTCCCGTATTCGAGTCCATGAATACGGGTTGTTCGCGTGCGTGTGGGCGTTCCGTGTAGTTCCCTGCAGTACTTCCCCAGTTACGCCTTCTTTTTCACGCGTTGTTCCCCATTCCGCGTGTTACGCCCCGTGTCCCACCCCCCTTTTTGGTGTGTGCGCGGGCATTGTGCGCTTTCCCTGTGCGCGTCGCGCATGGCGTTTGGGATGTTGCAATGACGTGTGCACCCGTGTGCGCCACGCACGGGTTTGGCGCACATTTCGGGAAAAACATGCGCAGGGACTTCCATGAATCGCACGCGTGCGCTTCATTTTTTACGCTAGCGCCAGCTTGGCCACTTTTTTCGGCGCACGTTTGTTCCATGAATCGTCCCCTTAGTGTTGTACTAGTCCACAGAGCCCTTCAAGGCAATGCATCAGATTCCTGAAGAAAACATCCTGGACACTCCCCTTTCAAACGCATCTCTGTCGGAGGAAGAAGATTCACTATCTGGGCACTTTCTTATGGAATTCTCTTCTAAGAGCTCATTGACATAACACAAACCTTTATCAAATTATGTGAAATGCGAAAGACCAGATTTTCATCCTGAATTCCTACTAAACTCCTGTCTATTTCAAACTCGGATCTTCTTCCTGCCAAGTGCCCTGAGGCCTAATCCAAGAAGTGTGTCCTGAGGCCTAATCCAAGAAGTGTGTCCTGAGGCCTAATCCAAGAAGTGTGTCTTGCAAAAACACAAAATAAAAAATAAGATACACAAATGTCGCATGCATTTGCTGGCCAATGCTAGCCCACGAAACGGCCATGTATATATTTAATATGCCATCATGGGTTTGACCAGTTTATTCCTGGATTGTGAGACATACTCCTTTTTTACATCACTCCACCAAATGTCAATGGTGCTTGGGAAAATCAACAGGAGGGCATTTAGGTAAAATCGACACGTTCCTAAGAAAGCCAACACTAACGATCTGATACAGTCCAACCTCTGTGGATGTGTCAGAACTCCTGGGAAATAACCCTTTTAATGTTTGAAAGAATCACAGATGTTGTATTCTTCAATGAGATGGTTTTAAGCCTGTCGCTGGAACCATAAATCGGATGATAATACCAATTTGAGCACTGTACGTGATATATGGACAAAGACGCCAAGCATGAGTTTACTGCTTTATCCATGTGTAGCTAAAGAGCCCAGTGAATGTGTGCACCATTAGAGTGACCTAACATGACCCCATAGAGATTTTAAGAGCAAAGACAATCGGTATCTGAAATGGATGCACACGCTGTCATTTTACTGTCAGTCAAAGCACACAGACATGCCTCCTCTCATAGATGCCAGGGTAAAGGAAGCTGGGGGCTGTGGCAGGGTACAGGGGCAGACATTGCAGTAGTACCATGTTCCTAGAGCCAATACCTCAATGTTAATGCATGCCTCCATTAAGTCTTCTTGTGCCAGTAGCTTACAATACTTTATAGAGCTTTATTGTTCACTTGCACTTTTATAGAGGTGGTGGCGTTCAGACAAGGGGAAGCAAGTTCCTGATTGTGCATGAAGAAAGGGGGTAATTACATGTTCCCCGGTCTGGAAAGAATGCTGGTACAATTGCCGGTAATTCTAGCACCAGCATTTCTACAGGACTGAGAAAACACACGTTTTCCAGTGTGGGCAAAGATCTACCTCCAGGCCTGACCTGCCAGTAGATCAGGCCCCCAACAGTAAATAAATACAGCAATTACCTCCATGGAGTTCTATGGGACTCTGTGGAATGTGAAGCTGCCGACATTCCTGCCACCTGTAATAACCTGATAATACCGGGAGATCAGGCAGCAGGAATGCTATTTCTGTTTTGATGGCATCCCGCTGGAATTTCCGGTGGGATACCACCAAACATGGATTGAGGGCCATAGTGTATTTAATGCTGGTGACTGTCATGCAGAGAAGGGAACATAACCTTAGATTTTGCATAGGAGAACCAATTAGTGTTTCGGGAGCCCTAGATGATGCTCTCTCTTTGAACATGTGCAAACAACTAGTACTGGTGTGTTGTAAGTCAAAAGAAGGAGGCGGACCAAATGCTGCCATTCTTAACATTCTTTTTATTAAATTAATAAGATAAAGGCCTATCTGTCCCTATCACAGAGGTTTGCCCTACCTAACATAAAACTAACTATGGGCCTTGTCGTCAGTATGGCAGTCCAAATTAATGGTCCATCCTCTGTCAAAAAGCTATCCTATTCTAACCCTACCACTAATTAAACAAAAATAAAGGGGCCCAGGAGAATGACTCCCTTCAATAATCTTAATTGTCTATTTACAAATAGTTCTTGGTAACCATGCAAGTACAATCCTTCAATTCAATTCTTCTAGGGTCTTTGTCCACCTTTTCTGCTTCCTCTGCAATGCTTTCAATAGAGTTCCTTGGCTTCTCACAATAGGGCTTTGATCCTTATCCCTTTCAGATTATTGCAGTGTCTCTAGATGGCGGTCTATCTTTGGGTTATACTTCAACCACTCTGTGGACCTCTTTAACTGTCCTTCACACTCTTTAAAGTATTCACAACCACTGGGACTAATATGATGAGTCCCTTTGTACTCTTCACTTTCATTAAGGTATTCACAACCACTGGGACGAGTATGATAATTCCCTCTGTATTCAACACTTTCCGTTGTTGAAAAATGTGTATTTAAACCAAAATGGAATATAGGGCATTTAATAATTAAAAGACTTATTCTGAAACAGTATTGGGATAACACAATTCGTTCAATGTAAAAGTTAGAATTACATTTAATGAAAGCCAAGTATGCTAATGAAATTGATGCAGAGAAACCAGTTGTAAGTAGACGATAAAACAGGACAAACAAGGACAAAAATACAAGGAAAGAAATGGATACCCACAAAAGGCCAAGGTGGGGCGGGGAGGGATGAGCAGGACAATTATAGGTAGGCTTCTACTTCATCATCTGTTAGGGATTACATTAGATAGAAATCTTAGAAATAGTTGCCAATGCAGCTCATGTTTAAGCAAAAGAAAAGGGGGAATTAATCTTTCTAACCTGTGAATATTGCATTTGGAGTTCCACCACATTTTATAATGAATGGGTTCAAGAATATTCCAATTGGAAATTATAGCCACTAGAATAAGCAGACCAAATAAATAACAGGCATTTCTTTCCAGGGCACCGTGCAGCAATGCACTACCTAATAGAAGACATTTAAAACACAAGTCTTGTTGTTTAATAAAGATTAGCTTGATTGTGTGCCACACATTTCTCCAATATGAAAACATGTTCACAGCACACAAACATTTGCTTAAATGATCCCTGAACATGTAGGCAGCTCCAGCATCTATCATTCTGTGACGCCTTACATTTGAAGAGCTTTATGGGAGTCATAAAGACTCTGTGATGAAAGAAATATACGGATTGAAGCAAGCTGGAAGACGTGGTAACCTTGGCGATGCTGTTCCAAACAGGGGGCCAAACTGATTAATTATCTGATAAAGTATATTCTTGTTGCCATACAAGTTGCGATTTCCACCTGGATTCTGAAGAGGATTCATCAGAAAGAACCTAGTAGAACAGAGAAGTGCTAAAATTGAAATTATTCATACATATGTTGTAGTCTTTCTTTATTTGGAGAGTAAGATTTGCATATTAGTGAATCATAATTTTCCATTACTGCATTGATAATAGTCACATATTGGTGAATATGGGAAGCCAGGATACAATATTTCCTAGCAAATAGATCAAAGGTCACTGGAGTTCCCTGTAAGAATAGCTGATTAGTATATTTAATGTGCTTATAAAGCCATGGTTTCCAAAAAATAGACCTTCCATTAACTCATATTAATGTCTCGGAAGGATAGCTTATGTTCAACGCGCTCACCTTGGATGCAAGATGGCGAAGTGTAACACAGGTTCGATCCCCGGGTATGCGCCTAGAAAACTCAGGGTATTAGGTGCATTATAGATAAACAATTACAATTAAAATGCATTGAACCGAAAATATTGTGACATAAATTGAGAGGGGTTTACAATAGAAGGATAGATATACGTTGTAAGATAACAGGCAGATAGGGTAATACTTTTAACTTTGATAAATCTATGTTTCCCCTTGATGATGAGACAATCAGCACAAGTTAGAGGAGAAACCATAGCTTTCTCTAGGAGCAACCCTTTTGGCATACAGTTATATTCGGTAGAGGCAAATCACATCTGCACCTGCCTCAAGATGAAGGCTAAATTATTTTTTTCAAAATCTGGGAACCTTACTCCAACATAAGCGCAGGGTTTTTTAAGTTTGTCTAACGATATTCTATGTCTCTTTTTCCCCATAAAAAATTGATCAAATATGAATCTCTGGCTTTAAAAAAATAAGAAGGAACGGGGATTGGTAGCATATCGAGAACTACAAAATTATTGGGGAAACCATCATTTTAATAGATTCAATGCGACCCTACCAGGATAGAAAAAGAGGGGACCATGCATTTGTTAGCTCTTTGATCCTTGATAACATGACAGTAGTGTTCTGCTTAGTGATATTTTTAATAGATGAAGAGATATGAATGCCCACATAATTCATACCTTTCGGACACCATTTCATGCCGAAAGGTTGTGTATGATGTCTAGTACAATGTATGTTTAGGGGTAAGATTTCAAATGTATCTGTGTTGAATTTATAACCAGTTTCTATAGAGAAACGTGTAATAATGTCTCATAAGTAAAGTACACTAATATCAGCAATAATGCATTGTCAGCATATGCCGCTGTTTTAACTTGTATTCCACCAGCATCAATACCTTTTATATTATTATCCTGTCTGATTGCTTCCAGAAAAGGTTCCATCACCAGGATAAAAAGAAGTGGGGAAAGAGCGCAGCATTGGCGTGTATCTCTAAACAGGGACAAGTATGAGGACATTTGTCCATTAATAAAGCCGTTTAGGATTTGAGTATAACACTTTAATCACGGTGAGAAAAGAAGTGCCAATACCATGCCATTTAAGGGCCTTGAACATATAGCCCCATTCAGCCCTATCAAATGCTTTTTCAGCATCTAGTGCAACTGCCGCACAGGCATCTTTGGTTTTATTATTATCTAATATGTCTAAAATAGCCTTGTATTAGAGGAGGAAAGACATACCCTACCTGATCATTTTTGAGTAAATTAAGTAAAAAGCAAAGAAGTCTATTTGCCAAAATCTTTGCCAAAACCTTGCAATCAGTATTTATGAGGGAAATTGATCTGTGGTTTTGGGGAAGTTCAGGATCTTTACTAGACGGTGGGAAAATAATTAACATAGCTTATGAGAAGGCTTTATTTGCCATTATAAAATGAGAAAAAAGTTAATTGAGTTTAGGGACTAATACGTTGTTAAAATTAGCATAAAGTCAATGGGGAAACCATCTGGGCCTGAGAATTTACCTTTTTTAAGGTCTCTAATGGCTTTATGAATTTAACTGAGAGAGATAGGGACATACAGTGAATCGAGATCATCTCTTGAGTATGCAGAGTGAGGGATAGGCCGAGGAAAGTCTTGACTATGAAGATTGTTAGCTTGTGATTGTGAAGAATATAATTTTTGCTAGAATTTAGATAACACTTAGAGTATTTATTTATCTGAAAATGTGCCTTCTCCTATCTGATCTTTAATAATGGTGACCCAAGCTCTTTCACTTTTAAGTTTAAGGTAGGAAGCTAGTAATTTGCATGTTTTATTCAAGTATTGGTATAGTTTTGCCTTATATTTTACAATGTTAGCACAGGATTTTTGTGAAGTAATTTTATTATATTGAAGTCTTAGTTTAATAATATCATTCAGGAGCATTGGTACATTCATATTGGGATTTGAGAGATTTCAGTTGTTTAAGAATAATATCAGATTCTTTTTTTTATTTTTTATTTTTATTGGCGACACAAGATATAATCTGACCTCGAAGCACTGTCTTGTAGCAATCCCAATTATTGACAATAGAAGTATCTTGAACCTTATTCTCAAAGAAGAAATTATTATGTTGTTGAGTAATGAAGGGCATGAAAAGATCATCCTTCAAAAGGGCCGTGTTAAGTCTCCACCTATTTGAATTGTGACTATTTTGTGAAGTTGCGAGTTGGTTATGGACTGGGCGTGGTCTGATAGTGCTATACACTCAATTCGAGAATTAAGAAGATTTGACACAGATCTAGAAAGGAATATATAGTCAATTCTAGTAAAAGAATTGTGAGGGTTTAGAGAAAAAGGTGAACTCTAAATCAGTGAGATTAGCCATGCACCATGCGTCAATGAGACCTAATTCCGATCAAAAATTTAGAAATTGTTTATAAGATCTGGTGCTTTTGAAGCGTACATTAGATTGTTTGTCAAGAAAAGGATCTATAATCTTGTTACATTCTCCACACACAATAAGATTATGGGTATTGGAGTGAATGATATTGTTTCTTAGTTCTAACCAAAAAGAGGGATCAGGAGAGGTGGGACCATATACATTGAGAATAGGGGATTCAGTGGATTCTACTAAAATTGTAACTAACACCCACCTTCGCATGTTGTCTGAGTCAGTCCCTACACCTTTGCACTTGATAGCTTTATTGATAAGAGTAATAACCCCATTTCTTTTACGATGGCCCACCCAAAGATGTGTGTTTGGCGTCTTCAGCCTGTGAGAGATGAGTTTCTTGGATACAGCCGATAGATGGTTGTATTCTGTTAAGGTGGGATAACACACTTTTGGCCTCATCACGAGTTGGGCGGTAATGCCAGCGGTATTACCACCGGCACTATTAGCCCTACCGCCAAACCCCCCAGCGCTATTAGCGCCGGAACACGGGTTTGGCGGAACGGTTAGTGCCCATTCCCCATTGGGCCCATTCGGGAATTTCCCATTCCCCATTGGGCCCAAAGGGGAGTTTTCACACTATTACCGCCGTCGGATTTCCCATCGGCGGTATTAGCGCCGAAAATCAGAAAAATTGTAGCAGATTTGCCCCCAGCTCAGAGCTGGGGGGAAATCTGCCAAGGCTGTGATTTGGCGGACCCTTAAATGTGGCGGTAATAGCGTTTCCACTGCATTTAAGGGTTACCGCCAAATTCGTGATGAGGCCCTTTTAATAGGGTAGTGTAAACCTTTAACATTCCAAGAGACCTTGTTATGTGCCATGTTTTAAATTGAGGCAGACATATAAATCTAAATTCCTAGCTTTAGAAATATATATTATCATTGTAGTTCTTAGCAGGACAATATAATTAGAGAGATACTTAGAGAGCCACTTATCGTACGTATACAGATTTTCCTGCAAAAGTGATAACATGAAAGGAGAGACACCCCTTTTGTCTCCCTCCCAAACTGACTTTCTCATAATCGTTTAGGAAAAGGGCAATTCACCCAACAGGAAATAATACAGAACTTAGATGGGTTGAAGTCATCAAAACCCTTAGAACCTGTAGAACTGCAATGCGAAAGTCATCACCGTGAGGAGGACATTTCGGGAGGTTTACCACCCTCCACATCTTTTTACCGTCAGCAAGGAACACGAGTGATACTCGTGTGGAGAAGTAGGACATCGTACTAGACACTGTCCTCTTCATTTTGTTTCTCCTCCCGCATCACCCCAGAAAAGAAATCCCGAAATAGCTTGAAACCAAGAGACAGAAACAACTAAGAACTCCTTTTCTTCCATTTTATATGTCCGGAGTTCAGAAGGCCCAAGCTTAGGAGGAAAACTGTCTATGTCAGTGGCTAGAAAAGTGAGATCCCAAATCCTAAATAAGAACCAATATTATTTATATGTGGGAGAAAAAACCCTTTATAAGATTCCCACCATCATACATCAGAAAAGAGTCTAGGCCCAACTCGAGACTGGTAGTAAGGGATGTGCAATCCACCCAAAAGTACTATCATTAGGCTGGGAACAGTGCTCAAAGGACCAACACATTGTCATCATGGGGACAGTGAAAATTCCACCTTTCCCCAGTATCAGTGACCATTTTTTGGGAAACCCTAAACACAGAGTGCAGAGGCAGCGGTCATCTGTAACCTACCCGAGAAGCACTTCTGGGTAACAATCCTCCACAAGTACACCAGTGGGTAGCTAAGGTATTGCAAGAAGCTACAGTATGGGCAATGTTACCAGGAGAAGATGTCATTGTTACAGATTTCTCAAACCTCAGCAACTTATTGAGAAATCATGACGGTCCTGTCTAATAACTACTCGCCCTTAAATACCGCTAAAAGGGACTTTTGCGGGAGGGAACATCCCATATGGGACTGGGAAATGGCTAATAAGATCCAATCACAAAAATACATGTTTTCCAAGGTTCCCTATGTCGAGGAGGAAGGTGAAGGCAGGCTCACAGGGGAAAGGGTATGTGGCGATTCACAGAATCTTGTGACTTCTCCCCAGATGGGAGTCCTTCCCTGTGAAGTTAGGGAGGTGAGCAAGCTATGCAATATTCCACACAGGGGTGGCGTAGAGCAGGATATCACATGGAGGGACTCCACTCCTGGGGATAAGGAGTCCCTTTCCTTTAGAGAACTCCCTAATTCCCTCTATAGGGAAGTCCCAAAAAATCCCCAACCTCCCAACAGAACAATCCCAGAAGTCTCTGCTTATTACGGTAATGCTGTACCACCATACATTCCTAGAGTTGACAAAGTACTGAGGTAGGAATCCCCCTACCTCAATGATTACTTGCCTGCAATTGTTCTTGGTGATATTTTTTTATCATTGTAAGTTTATTTGTTAAGCACTTTGTCGAAATCGCTACTGAAGTGGGAAAATGGAAAAACAGACTCCCCTCTTTCCCCTCTCGCGCCTGGCCTAAAGGTTCACGGCCCAAGCACCCGCCACGAGAAGAGTTTGCCCATCTACCAGACGACCAGATACCCTGGTACAGGAACATACGGATGTGTCCATCTGCCGGCCCAGCAGCCCGCCCTGCCCATGCCGATGCCTGCGGCATGGATCAACTAGACTAAAACTATACGTCGTTAGAGATGCCATGACGACCTAGCCAACGGATAGCACACCTGTGCCAACATACACACTGGACACTCCCGCACCAATCTACATGAAGAATATACTCAGTGCTATGACGTAGGCGACAGACATACTCACGGACGTGCATCTTTATTATTTTCCATATAGGCTTTCAGAAATGCAGAAATGCAAGACGCATCATGAACTCATCTAAAGAGCTTGCTTACGCTTCTCCTACACTTAGGTGCCATAATGAGAATTATAACGAAGACACGATACTGGTCCTAAAACAATATGAGACTATAACCTAAAGCGCCTGTGCACCAGACGGTTCCACCTATATACTAGGCCTGAGTAGGCCGCAAGCAAGAGCTCTCGTGGACGATTAACAGAACAAGAGTCAGGTTGCTGATCCTGCAGAATGAGCCTGGGGAAAGCAGACAGCCAAGGTCGTAATGTTGCAAACCCACATTCCAAAAGCAGACCATCAAGGGCACGATGTTGCAACCTCGCACGCCGCGCACCAACATCAAAGTCACACCTGCAATTAAACCAGGCACACAGTGGAAAAACAATATTAATTGTGCAGAATTCTGCCTCAAACACGGTCCCATCCCACGTGACCAAGCCGAACCTGACGAGATGCCAAGCCCAGGAGGAAGGAGGCGTCTGGATCCCTCGTTACAAGACACAGGCAGATACACTTGAAAGGATCAATGGACATCTGCAACGATGGGAGTAGTCGGCCGTCTAGCTCACGAATAAGTCTTCACATTGTCTGCATGTACCAATAGTGAAACATTGTTGCAAATTGCAGGTACAGCGAGAGCTGGGAACAGCGATGGTCCCAGGCTGGGAAGCTCACGGGCGCACCAATCAGAACATGGGGCTCTTATCACTGACGCCATTAACATCAACCAACCATTAGGAGTCTTCATGTAACAATTCTCATGTATCTAATTGTAGGGACAACCCAGATATATCACCTGACTAACCCTCAGCCACTCATATTATTCTCTATACGTATGCTATACTAACCCTACCACTCGAGCAACCAATTAAGAGTGGCGATAGGTTTTTTGTTAATTTTCTAAAGTGACGCAGGTAGCGCGTCATACTACAGTAAAAAGGGCCTGCAAGCCCCACGATTGTGTGTGTGTCAGGTCAGACGCGTATGATCCTTGACCCATCCCTGCCGTTTGTGTTTAATAAACAGCAGAGTCACATTGCTTCTTGTGTGTGTCTCATACTCTATCTCCTTTGGGATATACGGGAGGAGTTGGGGCCTCCCTGCCCGGAGGTCTGCGGACGGCCCGGCCGACCCCGGCAGAATTTCCCCCGACAAGTTGGAGGCACCGCTGAGATCTGTTTAAGATCAGCATTTTTAATTTTAATTTTTCCAGGCACTCCAGTTGCGAGAGGGCCCGGCGGCGCGGCCCCCTCTGCCGTCGCCCCCTTCTGAGGACTACAGGACCATCGCGGAACTGCGAGAAGACCGGACAGCGCAATCCGAATATTGGCCCTCGGGAGCCGGTTGAGAAGTATCCCGCCCGCGGTTGGCGAGTGTCCAGACGAGGGGAGGTGGCGAGCCGCTTGGAGGGGTGCACGCAGTCGAGCGGCCCTGCATCAGGAGAACTTGGTGAGCATGCCACGCACAACAAACAATGTGAAATTGTGAGGGAGGGGGGAAGAATTAAATACGGGAGGCGGGAGGTGTTGCACAGGTGAACGGCGAAGGTTTGATAGTTTAGTGTTAGAAATAGAATGAATGATAGTTGAACAAGCGCGAGAGCAGTTGGCAACGTAACGCAAGAGAAGGGGGCGGAGCACGAAAACATCACGTGCGGCCGCTCGTAGAAACTGATTGGCCTAGGCCGCGACTACGTGTAAGGGTGTGTGTGTGTGTGGTTTCCTACGATTTGGCATTTATTGATTAATGAGTAGATGAGGATCCCTATTGTTCGAGCAAGACACTTGATAGGTAGATGACGTTTCCCTGTAGGCGGTAGCTAGTTAAGTTGCCTAAATACGGAAGATAATTGGCTGGTTAAGCCCTCCTGTCGAGGGGCGTATCACACGCGAGGCGACGCAGCGTGCGCAGTCCGATTATAGTGTTGATTTGATTACCTTGTTCCAGGAGTGACAGGAAGACAGCTGTGGGGTTAACGGGGGTAGATTGCAGGTGTATTCTGGATTTAAAGAGTATATGAAGAACTTACCAGTAGCTCTACGTGATCGGTGACGTCACCAATAGGGTTTTCATAGGATATCGCAAACACGAGGCGTCCTCGTTGTGAGAGTGTTGAGGAAGAGAACGGTGGTAAGGGAGTAGAAACGGAGATAAACGGTAAAACGAGTTGATCGAGAAAAGGCGAAACGGGGAACGTGGCTGCGCACGGAGAACGCCGGCCACGACAAGTGTAGAAGGGGGAGGAGCACGTGAAAACAGGACGACTGTATAAGCACGTAATAAGGGGTACGCAGCCGCAGGGGGTTACGTGCGCCTCGGCCGCAGGGGGCCGTAAGGGTGTTGTATAGAGGAAGAAGGGCAGAGGAAAATGTACAAATGTAACATACTATATTTTTATAATTTCCCTTAAGCAGACTATCGTAAGTCCCCAAATTTACGGGGCCAGGTAACGATATAAGGCTGTATATTGTAAAATACTAGTGGGATAAACTGACACCAGATTAAGGGAGGGTAGCGAGTGGAGCGCTACTATATCATACGGAACAGGATCGGGAGGGTGGGGGAACACCCTCACCACGCCACTACAATACATATGCACAACACTGCCACCCCATAGGGAGAAACTGATTAAGTATAGCATAGAATGGACCCAGGGGACGGATAACAAAATGCTAACACCGTGGCCGCCTAATGGTAGCTTCGATCCATATGCCCAACATTCACTATTAAATCATCTGCACAATACATATAAAGGGAAGAAGTTGGCAAACCACATGGAGGTGTTTAACTTATGGAGGATGTTCCAGGGGTCCCGACCAGGACCAAATGGAATATTCACTATGGGGGAAATACCAAAAGAAACAGAAATTAAGGAGGAAGAAGAGAATGGGAAACAGGGGTATGAGGACCCAAAGAACACGGGGAACAGAGGTGAGGGAGGAGAAAAGAATAATAAAGCAGATGAAATAAAAAAGGAACCGAGCAATGATATACCCATAGTAGCGGGAGTAAAAACAGAGGGAGGGGGGTTGTACCGTTTAAGAGAATTGGGAGAAATAGAAAGAGGACAGTTAAGGGCGGCTGAGGGATACTCGAACCCGGCATACAGCCCTCCACCATATGTGGCTCATAGGAAAATGCCAGCAGGGGAAGGGAGGACTGGAGAAGACCAGACTGTGGAGATAGGAAATGATGAATAGGTAGCTGCACAGATATTATTAAAATTACGAGGTTAGAGAGGGAGGTAGTGAAGAAAACAGATGAGGATAATACCAGGGAGAGTGAATTGAGGGGGGAAGAGCTGTTAAGACAAAAGGAAGAGATTTTGGAGGAACGATTAGCAAAACTAAGGGATGAACAGAATGAATTGACCAAGCAGCTTGAGAGGGAAGAGAGAGAGAGAGCGAGGAAAAGGAAAGAAGGTAAGAACGAAGTGGAAAAAATAAGGGAACGAACTGAGGAGCAAAGGAGAGAAGCTGACAGGGTAAAAGCAGCAGCAGAAAGGGTATCAAGAGTAGTACTGCGGGAAAAGAAAAGGGAAGAAGAAGAAAAAGAAAAAGAAATGGCAATATGGAGGAGGAGGTTACTATCAGAATCAACTAAGAAATATGAAGAAGAGAGGGTGATGGAGAGTATAGTAGAAAAAGAAAGGGCGAAATGGGAGAGGGAGAAAGAGGATGAGAGAATATTAGAACAGATGAGAAGTGAAGTGATGGAGGAATTGAAAAGGAAGAGGGAGGAAAATAATAAGGAGATGGAGGAAAGGTATGAAGGAGAAAGAGGAGATAGGGGAAGAGAGAGTGGAAGATGGGGGAATATATATCATGACACAGAAGTAGCAACAACATCAGCACAAAGGGGAGCGGTTGACAAAAGAGAAAGAAGAGAACTGGACCTAATAGATTTACAAACAGTAACAATCAGGGGGAAAAAGACCGAGTGAGGGGTGCCGTTTATAAATAGCTTTTGTAGTGAGGAAGAGAGAGTGGAAAGTGAAGGGAGGAAGAGTGAAAGGGAAAGCTTAGATAAACTATACATCACCCGGACCAATATGGACTCACCATGGATCAGTAGGAGAAAGGATGAGATGGAGAGAAGTGAGGGGGGAAAAACAGGAGTAGAGGAAAGACGGGCAAATGAGGACGCAACATCCCCATCCCCATCATCTCCATCACGCCCTCCCCTATCGCACCCTACAGGCTCAACCACCTCACGTTTGTTACGCAAAATAAAACTAGCTCCCTTCCCAGACGAACTGACACCCTATACATGGCGGCTTAGAGACCTCCCTAGTCGCAGGCAGGAAAGAGGTGTACACATGCCCACATTAAATACAGAGGAAGATGGAAGAAGGGGAAAAGATGGAGAAGAAAGGGGTATGAACAGGGGAAATACAAACGAAAGTGAAAATGCGGAAGAAAGAAAAGAGGAGGAAGGGTGTGAGGACTCAATATTATGGAACACAAAGGGTGAAACGGAACATAATTTAATGCCACTCTTGGAGAGAGGTGGGGTTAGACCACAGTATGTTCCTTGGAAGCATACCGATAAAGAAAATATTAAATGTAGGCTCCCATCATTAAGTGGAGGTGCGGGTAAATGGATATATGAAATGGAAAAACACACCACAGGACAGAAGCTAGCAGTAGGAGATGTAAAGGGCCTTTTAATATCAATATTAGGGGATAGAGCGGATGACATATGGAAAAGAGCGGGATTTCATGGGGTAACAATAACAAATACATCGCACGATGGGGCACCGTTCGCAAACTGCAGACATGCACTATGGCAGGCATTGAGGGTACAGTACCCAGACACCTCAGATATAGGAGCAATTACATCTCGCAAAATGCATGAGAACGAAGATCCTGTTGATTATATTCAGGAAATCCAAGAGAAGTGGCGCATGGAAACTAGAGAACGATGGGATAAAACACCAGCAATATTTTACCATATACTGGTACAAGGGCTCCCGGAAGGAGTTCAGAAACAACTAAAGAAAGTAGTGGGAATGGAAGCAAAACCATGGCCCGAAATACAACTGACTATAGTGCATCATTGTAGGACATGGCAAGGAAAAATGAAACAAAAGGAAGAGGACAGGAAAACGGAAGAGGCTAAACTAGTACAGAAAAAGCTTACTAAGTACACAATGGAAGGGGCACTAATAACTACACCTCCAACAATGGCCCAAAGCCCCACACAAGTAGTGGCTGCACAAGATTCCTCACAAATACCACCTTCACAGATTACAACACAACAGGTGCCGCCACTCCAACCATACACGCCCAACATGGGAGGAGGATACCCAATGCAAGGAGCTGGATATTACAATTATAACAGGGGGAGAGGAGGACTTATGAGGGGGAGAGGGTACGGGTATGGTACCCAACCGCAGGTGGGAGGATTTAGAAATTCCTATCCCACAGGGCAACCAGTATACCAGGACAACACCGGGAGCTTTCCATGGCAGAATAGGGAACCACCGGTGTGTTGGAGCTGTGGACTATTGGGGCACATGTCACGCACGTGTAGGGTTAGACCAGGAACACCATCATGGAGTAATCAAAGACAACCACAGCCCGCACAAGTACAGCAAGGCATACCACAACAGCAAATGTTGCCACAAGGAAATGAACAACAACAACAATTAACACAACAACAGCCCCAAACATTGCCACAACAACAGGTAGCGATCACACAACAACCACAAATACCACAAACGCAATTGGGTAGGGTGACGGTTTTGGGACACAACCCTTATACCGGGAATGGCCAGTCGTTGTACCCCCAATAGGACAGCCCACAGACGGCCTTGGTGTGTCCCATCCTGTCAGTAACACCTAATAGTGCGGAGGAACCACGCATAGAGGTAACGATAGGTGACAAAAAATTATCATTCCTTGTTGACACCGGGGCGACCCGGTCTTGCATAAGGGAAGGTAAATTTAAGATGTCAGGTGAGACCATGAACACCCAAGGATTCTCTGGGGCTAGAGGGTTGGTTCCCTTTACTGATAACATTCCCTTATCTATTGGAGATTACGATCTGTCAGTTCCACTTTTGTATTATAGTGCTTCACCAGTAAATATACTGGGGAGAGATATAATGAACAGGTTGAATATGACGATCTCCTTTACTGAGGATGGCATAATTTGCTCTACTCCAGGGATTAACATGCTCACAGCACGGCAAATTATGCAGGCATACTGTGGACAGACAGCGATTAGGGCGGAGCCAGTAGATGGTGAACTGTTCCAGTATGGAACCGACATGGCAATTGCATGGATGCCAGGGATAGAAGGGAAAATATGGAGAAGGCCAGCAGCCTATCTGTTTAGACCAGAAACACCTGTTAATGAACCAGAAGGGAAGGTGGTTTCAATGGATATTGAGAGCATTATTGCAACAGCTGATTATATTGCTGTACATGCCCAAGACAAAGAAGGAAGAGCATGGAGGGCAGTGATAGCATTAGCAGAAGGATGTAGGCTCACCCAGGTGTCAGATGAAGAGCTGTTTTCAGATGAAAAGGAGGAAGGTGAAATGGTGTTTATGATGAGTGTGGAAATATGGCTAAGAGTGGCCTACAAACAAGTAGCACAGAAAATTGCAATGGCACTTGAGGCACCCACATGCACCCCGGTCCCTTTCTTTAAGGACGATATGTCAAAGGTACCCAAATCATTGTGGACTACTGGCCCCTATGACGTGGGCTGCATAAAAAGTATAGGGGGAGTAAAAATAAAATTGAAAAAAGGTGCAATACTCCCCAGAGTAAAACAGTACCCACTATCAAAAGAGGCAGATGAGGGCATATATGAAACCATAACGGCCCTTATAAATAATGGTATATTGGTCCCCTCAGAATCACCATGTAATACGGCTGTGTACCCAGTGCGCAAGGCTAAAGGAGGGTCTTGGCCCTTTATACAGGACCTCAGGCCCTTGAACAACATAGTAGAAGCGGAATATCCCGTAGCTGCAAACCCGGCCACAATATTGTGTGGCATTCCAGCAGAAGCATCACGATTTACAGTAATCGATCTTAAAAATGCTTTTTTCTCAATACCATTACACCCAGACTCACAAGATCTGACGAGCTTCACTTACAGAAACGCTAAGTGGAAGCACACCAGATTACCAAAAGGGTATTGTGAATCACCTTCAATTTTCAACAGAGTGATACAGATGGATTTGGATAACATTGAAGTAGAAAGCACGGTGTTGCAGTACGTGGATGACATAATAATTTGCAGTAAAAACGAAAAAACATGCAGAGAGGACTCATTAAAGATGTTGACAATATTGGCTGACAAAGGTTACAAGGTAGACATGGAAAAGATACAGTACTGTCAGGAACAGGTACTTTACATTGGTCAGCTTATATCCCAACATGGAAGAAAGATCGCACCACAAAGAGCACAAGCTATTTCGGCCACTCCAATGCCACAAACTGTAAGGGAACTGCAGCAGTTCCTGGGGCTATGCAACTACTGTAGAGCTTGGGTATTTGATTACAGTTCATATATAGGGCCCCTGCTTGAGGCGTTACGGGAAGCTAATAAAGGGGAGAACAAATTGGGGTGGACGAGGGAAATGAAAGAAGCTTTTGATGAATTAAAAGATGCGATATCAACTGCTCCGGTGCTGGCATCCCCAGACTATGAGCGGCGATTTTTTATATTTTCACATTGCGACTCAGCAGTAATGAAAGCCGTGTTGGCTCAAAAAACAAGCATGGGCTACAAACCAGTAGAATTTTACAGTGGCCACTTAGATCCTGTAATGTTAGGCCACTTCCCCTGCGAACAAGGTCTCGCCGCAGCCACTTTTGCAGTGGAGAAAGCATCAACAATAACCATGGGGTGCCCGACTACACTATTTGTGGAACATGCACTTTTTGCAATATTGAATAAACCTAAATCCACCCTAACCACGCAAAGTGCATCAGGTTATGAGATCATTCTATCCAGAGCTGAACTATCAATTGTTAGATGTAGCACGGTCAACCCTGCAAGGTTCCTAGCAGAAGTAATTGAGGAGGGAGACTATGCCCATGACTGTACTGAAACAACTGAAATGTACTCATGTACTAGAAAAGTTGAGGAAAACGCACTAGAGGGGGGTGAGCTGTTATTTATTGATGGGTCATCAACCATCGATCAGGGGGATGGTGTGAGGAGGACTGGGGCAGCAGTGGTGAAAATGATGGAGGTACCGGTGTGTGTGGCAGTGAAATGTGTACAATTACCACAGCATTACTCCGCTCAAGCAGCTGAACTGGTCGCACTGATCTTGGCGTTGAAGGAAAGCTTTGACAAACGAGTGACTATATATTCCGACAGCGCATATGTTACATCAACTGTCCACTCAGGGTTGTCGAAATGGAGAAGAAGAGGGTTTAGGAGAGCTGATGGCACCCCAGTGCAACATGCTCTCTTATTGGCTGAACTGATTGAAGTAATAAATGACCCCCAGGAACTAGCTTTAGTAAAATGCACCGCACACACCAATGGTGAAGATCACGTCTCAAAAGGGAATGCAGCAGCAGACGCACATGCGAAGTATGCTGCATACTTTGGTGAGATATGGAACCCCCCAGAGTCACAGAGAGGGAGAGGGAGGGGGATAGCAAAAGAAATGTTGTTAAGAGAAGGGTACCCCCATCTCCCAGCCACACAGATTATGGAGCTACAAGCGGCTGCACCAATGGCCGAAAAGGAAATATGGGTAAAAAGAGGATGTAAAATGTCCCCAACTGACACACTATGGCGCCAGGGTGGTACTGGAAAGGTTGTAATACCATTGGCACTTTTGAACACTGCCCTGAGCCAACTACATCATCCAGCCCACACAGGCAAGGAAGTAATTGCAGCACGAATTAGGGAAGACTGGTTCTGCCCCGAGTTAAATTCGCATGTGTCGAATTTTATCAGTAACTGTATCACATGTCAACAGTTTACTGCCGGCCACACTCTAAAGGTGATAAGAGGTACTATACCCCGGCCAGAGGGACCTTTCCGGCATCTCCACATTGACTATGTTGATATGATCAATATATGTCAAGGAAATAGGTATATGATTGTAGTAGTATGCCCATTCTCTAGGTGGATTGAGGCAGGGCCCTGTTCACACCCAGATGCATTTAGAGCAGCCAAGTTCTTAGTGAGGGAGGTCTTCCCCAGGTGGGGAGTGTGCGAGGTGTTAAGGTCAGACAACGGCCCACATTTTGCAAACGAGATGTTTCAGCACATCACATCGCTGCTGAACATTAAACATAAATTTGCATGTGCATACCACCCACAGGCCAACGGTGTATGTGAACGCCTGAATGGCCTATTAAAGGAGGCAATTGCAAAGATACAGCAAACAACAAAGAAGAGTTGGTTATATTGTCTTCCATTAGCATTATTTGAGCTGAGGAATAGGCCAGGGTCCGACCACCACCTCACTCCCCATGAGGTGGTTACCGGACGTCAAATGCGCCTTCCCCTAACGCCAACGTCAAGAGCATTTACCGACCATGAAAGCACTGCAAGTGTTCTGGGTGATGAAATGTACCAATATGTGTCTTCTTTGATTACTAGTGTAGTGTTTGTGTCTCAACAGCTCGAGCGCACACGGGCGGGTCTAATAGAAGCCAACAAGAAGACGCGGATAAAGAACTGGAAAAGGAAGGACTGTGTAGAGTTGCTAAAGGTGACCACGTACTACTTCGCAACTTCAATAGGAGATGGAATGACCCGCGCTTTACTGGTCCCCATCTGGTAGAGGAGGTATCAACAAGAGCAGTAAAGTTACAGGACAAGCGTGCCTGGAACCACCTACACGACGTAAAGATCTATGGACAACAGACCCGCCCCAGCGCCACCGACAGGTCCATTGAGAGAACAGCAACAACATCGACAACAGAAGAAGGAGGTTCTACCACAGCCAGCGGCTCAAGTATTCCCATACCCTGTCACTCCCCAGACTCCCCAGAGACAATAACTGAAGAAGAAAGGGGTGATCCCCATCCAGCCCACCCCATGATCACACGCTCAAAGAGTAAAACAACGCCCACCGGTTGAACCCAAACACCCCCTGCCCACCATCCACTGACCCCTGTACCCATTACAGTAGTAACTGTACTAAAGGACATTGCCTCGCACAAATACACATGTAAACACGTGAATGCTGTTTTCTTTTCTCTCGCACACGCAGGAACCGCGTATTATTGTATTGCTAAGAAGTAGATAACTAACAAATTCACTGCCCAGGAGTAGATGGTACCCTCAGACGATAATTACCCAGAAGAATTGTCACACCAATTTGTATATGAAATAAAAAGGCCAATGTACCTGAAAAGGAAAAGGGTACGAGTTTACTACACAGCGTTCCTTTTGGCCATAGAATATTCGATGCCCCACCTCCACCCATACTTACCTGCCCTAAGAGATAGATCGCTCAGAGTAGCGTGGGAACAGCTCTTCGCCTGGGCACTGAATGACTATTTGATAGGGAGAGCTTAACAACTAACATTAACCAGCATATTAAGAATTTTCAGGCGGGCAACTTTAACATCGCAAGAATTCGCTGCCGGACTGCAGCAAGGTAAGAGCAAAATGCCGGTGAAATTAGCATATGTAATAAAAGTAATAGGGATTTTGATAATCACCGGGTTCGTAGCTGCCTCTGTATGGCAGTACAGCTATGCTACCAATATTATTGCTGTACCCAAACCTAACACACCCCCATCCCCAGCTGCAACAGGTGTTACGTCAGGTGATATTAGCAAAATTGCGCACAAGCAGATTAGAGTACAACGCAGCACATACTCAGATAATAAAGGTATTGACAATTATATACAAGATTCAGCACACGTCTCAAACAACATATGGTATCAACACATGACCCGCATTGGTAAGCAGACAACAGAAGACAGCTGCTACGTTTGCTCATTAATACCATACGCCATGAGCGCTTCTCGAACATTTGTTGCCACAGAAATAGACGAAAAAACGGCACGGTGCATAATATACTTGGCACTGTTCCAAAAGAAAGGAAGATTTCAAGGAACAGTGGTGCATATGACGTGGAAAACACGAGACTCATACCCATACGAAAACAACTTCCTCAAGACGTATTTGAGTTACCACAAGAGCAGTTTACATGCTGAAGCATTTAGATACATAACAAGTGGTCCTGCAAAAGGAGAAACAAAGAAAGTAACCCTGCAGTACTTATCATGTGATTGGTACGCCACTGAAGTCCCTGGTAAATTAGGATGCTGGGAGAGGCCACTGGTAACGATAACGGGGAAAGTATACTTGGACAACAAATGGGAGATAGGAGTGGTTGGCAGCAACATGGTAACAAAAGAAACTATTTCAACTATCGATGCGCACAATCACAGATGTTGGACAACCTGGATCAAATACGTGCCCATGCTCACATGGATAGAAACGGATGAAGACCCGATAACAATACTGCCGTTGACTGCGCCTAAAGTATGCTACCAACATAAAGGAGAGGTGGACGTAGGATATAACACCAATTGTGGAAGCGTGATGGAGTTACCTGAGGGGGGAGCAGGAACAGCAGTGATAATGGACCATTACTGGGCCTGTGGAGAAAAGGCATATCACACGCTGCCCCCTCTGTGGAATGGTGTATGCACGATGGTGCACGTCAATGTACCATCGCTAGTGGTGCCCCAGAAGCATGTGAATGTGGCAAACTTTCCCAAAATGGATGAAGGGGACAAGAGAAATAAGAGATCTGCACCGCCTCAGGGGGAGCCAGGGAACAGGACCAACGGCAATGATACTGTCCTAAACAGACGGAAAAGACAAGGGGAACCTCTGACAGGAAATTACCTATGGGGAAGGTCGGAAACGGCACTCACTTTGATTCCGCCAGAACACAGACTATTCAGCAGAGCAGCAATGTTCTTCTCCTCAATAATACATCCAGGACTGCAGGCTTACGCGAACACAAAATGGCTCCAGATAACTAGATGGGAACTCATGATGACCATCAATTCTACAGTAAACGGATTCAACGGAATAAAAGAAGAGCTGCGAGCAATAAGGATGGTAGCACTGCAGAACAGATATGTATTGGACCTCCTCACTGCCATGGAAGGAGGAGTTTGCGCAAAGATAGGACAATCATGCTGCACATTCATTCCTGCCAATGACGCTGACAACGGTACATTGACAGAAGCAGTTTCACAACTGGCCCAGTTACACTCCAAAATGGTGGACGAAAGTAAGGGTGTGAAAAAGGATGAGAGCTGGTTTTCGCTATTATGGTCATGGATGCCATCTTGGCTGTCAGATGGACTGAAAATTATAGTTGGCTGTATTATTTTGGCTGGAGCTACCCTGATCATAATAAGATTTTGGAAAGCCCGGAAGGCACGCACCACTGACGAGTTGCTTGAAATGGTCGGTATACACCCACTGATGCCAGCAGATGACGGCCAACACACAGGCATAATAATACAAGAGAGAGAGAAATTGCGCAACCAGATCATCACCAACCATCTGGACCCACCATCGGTGAAGGTCGAGAACCCAAGAAACCCCAGGAGTTACATAGGGAAATGGGTATACTGTACTCCTGGAGGAGCCTGTGAGTATATGTATTGGTCATTTGAAGATCATGTTAACCATTATGGACATTTAGGAGGAATAACTAAAGTATGGAGAGTAAGAGGAGATAACGAAAAGGATATGTTTGTGGTCGATAAGTCGACCAGAGGGGGGACTGAAGTGGGAAAATGGAAAAACAGACTCCCCTCTTTCCCCTCTCGCGCCTGGCCTAAAGGTTCACAGCCCAAGCACCCGCCACGAGAAGAGTTTGCCCATCTACCAGACGACCAGATACCCTGGTACAGGAACATACGGATGTGTCCATCTGCCTGCCCAGCAGCCCGCCCTGCCCATGCCGATGCCTGCGGCATGGATCAACTAGACTAAAACTATACGTCGTTAGAGATGCCATGACGACCTAGCCAACGGATAGCACACCTGTGCCAACATACACACTGGACACTCCCGCACCAATCTACATGAAGAATATACTCAGTGCTATGACGTAGGCGACAGACATACTCACGGACGTGCATCTTTATTATTTTCCATATAGGCTTTCAGAAATGCAGAAACGCAAGACGCATCATGAACTCATCTAAAGAGCTTGCTTACGCTTCTCCTACACTTAGGTGCCATAATGAGAATTATAACGAAGACACGATACTGGTCCTAAGACAATATGAGACTATAACCTAAAGCGCCTGTGCACCAGACGGTTCCACCTATATACTAGGCCTGAGTAGGCCGCAAGCAAGAGCTCTCGTGGACGATTAACAGAACAAGAGTCAGGTTGCTGATCCTGCAGAATGAGCCTGGGGAAAGCAGACAGCCAAGGTCGTAATGTTGCAAACCCACATTCCAAAAGCAGACCATCAAGGGCACGATGTTGCAACCTCGCACGCCGCGCACCAACATCAAAGTCGCACCTGCAATTAAACCAGGCACACAGTGGAAAAACAATATTAATTGTGCAGAATTCTGCCTCAAACACGGTCCCATCCCACGTGACCAAGCCGAACCTGACGAGATGCCAAGCCCAGGAGGAAGGAGGCGTCTGGATCCCTCGTTACAAGACACAGGCAGATACACTTGAAAGGATCAATGGACATCTGCAACGATGGGAGTAGTCGGCCGTCTAGCTCACGAATAAGTCTTCACATTGTCTGCATGTACCAATAGTGAAACATTGTTGCAAATTGCAGGTACACCGAGAGCTGTATACGTATGCTATACTAACCCTACCACTCGAGCAACCAATTAAGAGTGGCAATAGGTTTTTTGTTAATTTTCTAAAGTGACGCAGGTAGCGCGTCATACTACAGTAAAAAGGGCCTGCGAGCCCCACGATTGTGTGTGTGTCAGGTCAGACGCTTATGATCCTTGACCCATCCCTGCCGTTTGTGTTTAATAAACAGCAGAGTCACATTGCTTCTTGTGTGTGTCTCATACTCTATCTCCTTTGGGACATATGGGATGAGTTGGGGCCTCCCTGCCTGGAGGTCTGCGGACGGCCCGGCCGACCCCGGCAGAATTTCCCCCGACACTCTATAAATACCATAGGTCATGTTCCTTCAACATGAACCCATGTGTAACCCCAGAAATGTTTTGCTTATTGTGAGGTGTACATTTGGACCTATTCACAGAACCCTTGGTATCAATGTCGGGCCATTCTCTTGTCACTTGCCAGACCATACTGCTAGTCCACGTCCCATACGTTCTCCACAAGACCACACGCACCTCCACAATGTTTCAGCCTCAATGGGTGTCATCTGTGAGGTGCATCTTAGGACCATAAGCACAGCAAGCTCAAGGCACACACCTGAGTATAACTGTGCCACTTAAAGGATGGGTGCAAACGTTTGGAATGTGTCGTAACCAATTGCAGATGTCTTCAGCAGCCTTCCTTGACATAATATTCAAGCCTTCTGTGCAATTACAGAAATGTAAAAACATGCTTGTTACACCACTTCTCTATGCGACTACAAGCAAGCCAAACATGTGTTGGCCTCAGTAGATATCAGTGAAGGGACGCTTTGAACTCTTGGTGCAATAAGCACTGAAGCCAGGTCTGGCCATATGCCTGGCACTTAATGTTGCAACACTGAATTGCGATAGATGGCAAAGGTTTAGTTAATCAAAACCACTGGCAATTGCTCTGAAACGCGCTCCATTTCCCCCTCCTATAACCTGTTGTGAAATTACAGGAGAAAAACTATGCCCCAATGAGGCATGGTCTCACCCCAAAATGGGGAGCCCATCAGAAATTGCTAGATCACACACTTTCTGCATGAGACCACAAGCTACCCCATGTGTTTCAGTCACACTGGGCATCATTAGTGCAGTGTAGCTTGAAACCCTCGCCACAACTAGCTGAGAACATATGTGAGTAAATGGCAGATTTTTCAGTACTAAAGAGTGATAGTGGTAAAGCATTTAATAAATCATAACCACTGGCAATTTCTCGGGCCAGATAAGCAATGGATTCGTAATGAATGAGCTCTCTCTTCTCTCATTTCCCCCAGAGGAGCTTTGCACTTTTGATAAGGTATAATAAAAAGTTTGCATTGAAATTTAAATAATGCAAACACACAAACTTATTCTTGAGAAAAAAGTTATCCGTGAATGGTATGTCCAGAAAGATGGTTCTATTTATTTGAACGCCAAATATCAGTCTATTGTGAAAGGCACAGATTAGGAAATGTTGTCAAGATTCCATGCCCGCTGCCTCTAGACATAATATGACCTCCTGTGACGGGCAATAAAGGAAAATAAATCATCCAAAAGCATCTGACACAAGGCACAAAGAAAACCAGTTACAACTATTTTTAGAATTGACACAGCTGGTATTTTCAGACAACCAAATGAATGAGAGCGTTTTAAAGAGGTTCCTACAGGTTGTAGAAATATTGAAAAAATACGGCAATGTTTTCTGAAACACAAGGAAGAGGAAATGTTTCAAGGAAAATCAGCAGCGCTCTTTCTTTTTCTAATTTGTATTTTAAGGCTTGTTTCTTGTGTCTTTTTGAGTGATGGAGTATCCACCCGGATGCTGGGGTACGTTCACAACCTGCCATTTTTGTGCGGATCTTATCATTAAGCTTTAGAATTGTGACTGTTGGCAGGGCCTCTTTACGAGTTTGTTGGAAAAGGTCAAAACAAATGTCATTTGAAATAACTCTTTTTTTTAAAAAAAAAATACACACCATTGTGAGTATGGCCGGTTTTGGATATGTACTACATGCCATATATGGAAATTAGTGAGAAGGAATAGTTCCCCCAATGTAGTCCATTTATATATGTTTGCCTTAAATGCCTCATGCAGTAATAAATCAAAGTTAGGTCGCAATTTAAAAATAGGAAGTATTAAAAAGTCTGCTTATTTTACCATTACCCCCATACTCATAATGAGAAGCACAGCTTTATATATGCAGCACAGCAGGCGTGTTCAGAGAACATGGCTGATTACACAACCATTGGGTGGCCTGATCCCGTGCCACACTGCGCAGCGTCAAGGTCTCCATGTTGCTTCCTGCAGTATTCCCCGCCCACTACCGGCCCCCCTGGAAGCCTTGATACTGTTCGCCGCTGGGGATTGGTTGATGTATACCAAGTGATAGGTCCAAATCTGAGCCACCCCAAAATGTGAATCTCCTTTATTGCCTTCTAGGCATAGCAGGGCACGACAATTGAGGCAGCCTGGTCCCCGCTCCCTAGCCCAGGTTTAAGATCTTAGCTTTTCCACCTGGAGAGGTTCGAGCCTGCTCCCAGTCACCTTTGCGGCCCGTAAACCATTCACCACTGGGGATTGGTTGAGGCCCATTACGTGAACATCCCAATTGCAAGCTGTGCCAAAGCTTATAACTACTGACAGGCTTTAGTGGACGATTAAATGAACTCAATTTCCCGTCCTTAATGACTCAAAATAATAATCTCCTTGTCATTTAATATTAAATCAACTTCCAATTCTACTCTAACCAAAATGTTGCCTGATCACTGTCGTCAAATAGTTACTTCGTTAAAACCCACTACCTGCCCAGGAAACAATTGCCCTATACAGATCCTACGGGACTGTATTGATGGCATTCTACCATTCCTTTTAGACTTGATAACTGGCTATCTCTCAACAGGCATCATTCCACCTGCCTTTGACCTCTCATCGATTGCACCTTTATAAAAAAAAAAAAACCTTTGGACCCTGACTCTGCAGGTAACTATAGACCCATCACCAATATCACTTTGCTCAGGAAAATGCTAGAAAAAATAGTGAGAATGCAACTTGAAGATTTTGTTGAATCTCATGGTGTGTCAATCGGGTTTCAAAAGTTCATGAGGTAACGAGACTTCCTTGTTGCATGTGAGAGAGGATCTTCTATGCCACCTAGGGAACCCTGGGTCCAACTTATGATGATGCTCGACCTACTGGTAGCTTTTTATACCCTCGATCGTGGAATCGTATGTCACAGACTGAACTCTGTGCCGAGTGTGCTAAATTAAGCCTTATCCTGGTTTGGTTCCTTACTCTCTTGTTGCCAATACCATCACCAGTACCAAGTTATCTGAAATACAATGTGGCATGCCCCAGGGCTCTCCACTGTCCCCATTATTGTACAGTGTCTATGTCAAGCCTTTTCATGATCTGCTTTGTAGTCTGGATATTGGGGTATTAATGTTATATTAAAGACACCCAACTATTTTTTAAACTTGCTGGTGTTTTTGATCTTGATGACTGTCTTCTCACGGATGACTTTCTTCCAATCTAAAACTGGATGCAGAAAAACTGGCTGTACCTAAGTACCTCAAAAACCGAGCTTGCTGTAGTGCGCCCACATAGGTCCACTCATACCCATCAGCCTTCTAATTTTCAACTGGACCTGCATCTGCTTTCCATTTCATCCAAGGTCAAAATACTTCGGGTGGATTTAGACTTCCATCTTACTTTTTCTTGCCAAATAAATGGATCATCAGTAGTACTTTAATCATCTTCATTTATTCAAACAAATACGCCCTTACCTAATTCATGATCATTTGAACATCAGCATGAGAGCTGTAATAGGTGCAAAACTAGATTACTATAGTGCTCTCCATAGGGAGCTTCTCAAGTTCCTCTGCCAAAACCTTGAGCTCCTGCAAAATATGAATGTCATGATGAGACTTCCTTTTGGGGATCACACAACCCCAACCGTACACCATCTTCATTGGCTAACCAGTTTCAGCTAGGAAAAAGTTCTAAGTGGCCACCTTAGTCCAGAAATGTATATCTTGAAAAGGCCCTCTGGCACCTCGCGAACAGACTCAACCTGTATGCTCCTCATCAAGTCTAATATGCAGGGTTAGGATGGGGCCATTTTATGTCCAACCCCTTTTTTCCTCAGATGTGGTGTTCCATAAAGCTCATAACTATTCTCGGGGCTCTTTCATTTCTATTCCTGCTCATTAACTACTATTGTAGATCATTTCAAGGTGTCCTTCAAAATAGTTCTGGATGGTACACAACACACAACAGAGGGAACACCTTGACCTCAAATACCCGATCCCACCTAGTCAATGTCTGTAGTTGTTTTTCTACTGTCCAATCATGGATGTCAGACAGTCAACTTTCTCTGAACCCAGGAACATCTGCTCCAGGTTGTGGTCTGTCGACCTCAGCCCACTGCCCTATACCAGTAATGAAAACCAAAAACATTGGAGTTTTTTTTCCATCAGAAGATATATTATACCTGTCAAATTTCGAGGATTGTGATCAGATGATATTATATGGTCAAACTAACTCTGTAAAACCATCCCTGCATTGACAATAAACCACAAAGTCCAATTAGTGAAGACATTGGTCGTGTCTCGCCTTGATTACTACAATATCCCCCTGTTGGGTCTCTGCATAAAAGAGATGACCTGCATGACGGTCATTCAAAGTAGGCCAGCAGCACTACTCATTTTCAGCCTGGATAGTTTCGACCACATATAAGAAGCCGTCAAAAACCACATTGGTTACCAATCCAATCCAATCTTTCATTGCCTTGAAAGTGTTGTGCTTCACAAGAAGAGAAGTGTGGAACTCTTGCCCGACATATATCTTCAGCCAATTTATGAAATAGCAGTTGTGTGGTCCAGTAATTTATACAATCAGTCCCCATCCACCCAAAGGCTGAAGAGCGTGATGTGGTGAAGTCACATGCCTGATTCTGGAGACTCCTGGCCGGAAGACCCAAGGGCCCTGGTAACCCCTGAAGATAGAGGGTGATGGACAAAGGGATGGTGTACAAAGCATTCTCTAGTCACCCCCAGTTGGCCCCAGTCATAGGGCAGGGGACAGACAAGGCAGCATATTGGGGTCTAGCCGAAGTGATGGCAACCAACAGAGCAGTCTTCTAGGATAGGAATTTGAGAGAGACTTTATGCAATGGCTCAAAGGGAGGGCCCATGAGCTTTGAGAGGACAACATTTAACTCACAGGCTGAGGCCAGCCGTCAGACAGGCGGGAAGGAATAGAACAGGCCTTTGATGAACTCCTTGACCAATCAGTGTGACCACAGAGAAGGGGTGGAAGAGGAACAAGTATAGTATTGAAAGTGGCACAAAGTGCACTTTGATGAAGGAATGAGCAAGACCGGCTCGAGTCTAGGACATCAGGTATGGCAGGATGCCTTTAGGCTGTACATTAAAAGGGTCAAGGCCCTGACCCACACACCAGCAAGAAAAAGTTTCAATTTGCTCCTTTAACAGGCAAGCGTGGAAGACCTACAAGCCATAGCCAGAACATTTTTACAGTCTTGAGGTAGCAGTATATTGCCAAACACTAGGAATGTAGGAGCCAGGCAGTCAGATTCAGAGGGGCTGGATCATGGTGCAACACTATGCCATTGCTCCTGGACATTGCACAGATGAGGCAGCTTCATCGATGGAGCAGAAGACAGGGCAAGGAGGTCAGAGTACTAGAATTGCCTAGGCCAGGCTGGGGCCACTACGATCAGACTGCACTGATGCTGTCAGTAAATAGTTAACACCCGAGCCACCGAGGGGATCGGAGGAAAGGCATACTGGAAACTACCTCTCTCACAGGGAAGGTGAAGGCATCCCCCAGGCTCTCCGGGTGGCAGAACCTGCAGGCAAAGGCGTGGTGTGGGTGTCAAAGATGTCGATTTCCGGGGTGCTCCTCAGATGGAAAATGCAGCAGAGCTGAGCAGGTTGGTGTTCCCATTCATGGCAAGAGATGAGTTTCCTGCAGAGGGAATCCGCCATTGTGTTATCAATACCCAGCAAGTGGAAAGGAATGAGGAACATGTTCTGATGCAACGCCCAGTGCCACAGGGTTTGTGCCTCCGTTGACAGGGAGAGAGACCTGGTGCTACTTTGTTTGTAGATATATAACATAGTGGTAGTGTTGTTGGTGAATATCCAGACCACTTGGCCCTTGAATTGTGGAAGGAATGATTGGAGGGCCCAAAACACTGTGTAAAACTCCAGAAGATTGATATGAAGAGTCTTCTCTTCTGCTGACCACAGACCTCTGACATGCAGATCCCCTGTATGTGAGCCCCAGCCCTCCAGAGAGGCATCCGTCATGACAGTGTGCTGATGTTGTGGCAGATGAAAGAGAGCACTGTGAAAGGATGGGCATGGACCAACCACCAGCATAAGGCCTTCCTGAAGTGCTGCCTCAGAAGAATCTTGACCTCTTAGGATCCAGAGGCCTGCTGCCATCATGAATCGAGGAACTCCTGGAGAGGCTGCAGGCAGAGCCTGCAATGCCGAAGAAGAGGAATGCACGAAGACATCATCCCTAGAAGGTATTTCAGGTGATGGGACTCTTACTGTCCAACCTGGACAGTAAGAGGGCCTTGACAATAATGGACCGCACCATCTCCTGTAAGGGCATGGCTATGCACAAGTTTGTGTTGACGTGAGCTCCCAAAAATAGTGCATGCTGAGATTGGATCTGACATATTTTGCAAAGTTCACAGAGAATCCTAGTGACTGTATGCATGGTGGGTAGCCAAGGGAAGGGAATCCGCACACAGCCATCGAGGTACGTGTAGACATGTATTCGTGAGTGGAGTTGTGCCACTACCGGGACAAGGCATTTGGTGAATATCCTAGGGGCTGAGCAAAGAACTTAAGGCAGGGCCTTGAATTGGAAATGTTGACCCTCCACAGTGAATCGCAGTTACTTGCAGTTTTGATGAACTGGGATGTGGACATATGAATCTTGCAGAGCTAAGGTTGCCAGGAAGTTGTACTCCTGAATCTGAGACAAGATGTGCTGCAGCGTAACCATCCAGAAGGTTTGAGCCTTGAGGAACTTGTTGAGGATGCAGAAGTCTAGGATGGGCCTCCAGCCTCCCGACATCTTTTTGACTACAAAGTACCTGGAGTACACTCCCTGTCTCTGTTGACGCAATGGGACCTTGTCGATAAGCACCCTTTGACATGAGTGATCTTACTTCCTCTGGTAGTAAGGGCACATGCTTCTCGACCCTTTCTAAGGGAGGAATTGTGGTCCTCGCTCCCACTGGGGTGTGAAAGTTGGGTGGCTGTGTCCGATATGGGTCAGTATGTTTTGCCAGCTGGCTTCTGGTATGCGAGGAGTCGCGGTGGCATTGGTTTCCCTGGTAAGACTGGGGCTTTGCGGTAATCCCCTAATATATCAAATAAAAAATGCTGAATACACTTTTACGGCACATTCGGCAAGTGCAACAATGATGAAAAACATTATATCGAACAGGGATTGCAGGGGTGTCCCCTGCTCCCCATGTTTGGTAAAATGTGATTCGTTTTTTTGTTAGGAAGAATGTCAGGAAGGCTCACATTTGCTTACTTGATAAATCCGTGGGGAGTTTCATCAATCATCAGATCGGAATTACAGGAAGGGGGCTTTGTGCGTTAATATGTACAAAGACATTTTTGATGTTCCAAGTAGCAGAGTAGAGAACAGGGAATCAATTTAGCTGCACAGATCCTGAAAATAAATATTTGGAGCTGATTTTGGGAATTAGAACATATAACTGTTCGACACCGAATATGTCTGGGACCGGTGTGAAAGAGACCTGTAAGAAGGCCTGTAGTTTCTTGATGTTCTTGAGAAACAGGATTTCCCAGACCGAAAGGGCTGGCAAAGTTGTTGCAGCATGCAGAGTGAACGCGCGGTTTCTGTGTCCACTTTAATGGTTTGCAGGGTCACATCTACCTTTTTGTCAAATGAATCCATGCCATCAAAGGGCTTGTCCGCCACCTTTGCTTGAACATCCGGCTGGAAGTTGGTGGCCTTAAGCCAGCCTTGTCTAAGTAGGACAGCAACGTTACCAAGTTGTCGGAAGCCAGCGTCCGCAATATCAACTGAAATGGTCCGATGCAGCTTTGCCTTCATTAATCAGGGCATAAGCCTCATCCTTTTTGTCATTTGGAGGAAATTCTATAATTGGGCCCAGTTTACACCAAGGTTCCCTGTCGTATCTCGACAGAATGGCCATTGCATTAGCAGTCTTGCTGGTGGTGGCACCCATCAATAGGATGCACTTCCCTGAAGGCATTCAGATGCTTGACCTCTTTGTTGGGGGGTTGGAGGGGCACTGCCTGGCAAGGATGGATTGGGTACTTGTTTTCGGGCCGCCGCTGACACCACATAGTCTGGACTGGGTTGTGATCTGGGGCATTTAGGTGTGGAATTCAGGATCTTGTATTTGTGAAGACGGCCTGGGAAGTCCAAATAAAGCAGTGACAGCATACAAGCATAAAAATTCTTGGAGCTCTCGATTAATCCAATACAAACAATGGATTTAATACTCAAAACCCGTCATTACTGACATTACAACATAATCTCTCAGTCCAAAACCTACAGGAACTAGGGATTGCTTAAGGGGATTGGCTACATATAGACTCTATGCGCCCCATTACGAGTTTGGCGGCAGCCATGGAGCTATTAACTCCATGGCTGCCACCTAACCGGGCTCCTTTACCGGGTTCCCAGAATGAGGAATTACCGGGCCATTCCGAGTTCGGAGGGCTCGGTAATTCCTCCCTCTCGGAACACGGGCCCGGACCTTCCCCATTCCCATCTGAGCCTCCATAGAGCTCAATGGGAATGGGAGAGGGATCTAACAACGGGCCGATTGCGACCGGCCCGTTGTTAGCTCCCTCTTCCCCTCGCGCGACCCGGTACCAGGCGTCCTTACCGGGTCCTGCGAGGGGACCTCGTAATTTTGTCGAACGGGTTTAATGGGTCCGCCTTCATTAGCAGAGCCTGTTAACCCGTTCTGCGAATGTCGTAATGAGGCTCTATATGTTTAAAATATTTAATTGGTTGATGACAACCTGATGGCTCCTCCTGAGGCCACCTCTAAATTGAAAATAGTAAAAAGAGATAATCTCTACAATATGTAATTGGTTGGCATAATACGTAATGGGTGGCCTAACATTAAGGATTCTGATTGGTTGGCTTCTTGCTGACCAACCTTGGACAACTGACAGGTTGTCAAGATATGAGCCAGACAGCAGTAGATCAATTAAGCATATGATCCCTCATTTCTAGGCCATGAGCCAGAGGGAAATTTTTGTATTTGCCCTTGCGTGGTGTCTTGTGTCTGGGGATATGTATAAGGAGTAAGGCAGGTGTCCTAGTTGTGTTCCTTGCTAATGAATACGCCGTGTTCTTCAATTATGGGTCATGTGCGATGGGACCATGTTTGGAATTATTTCACCCTGCATTTATTAAGATTTTAGCTAATATTAATGTAAGTGTTATGGTTTCTCCTACCACTGGGGACACTCTTAAGCTATTCTTCATGGAGTCTTTTGGTTTATAATTGTCCTGTACCTGGCTTACAAAGGTTATTTGTGCTCTTAATTAATCTAAGAATATATGGCTTGCGTCCTGGGAATTGTCACTTGTGCTTTCACTTCGACGTTCCTATCCTTCCTTATTCATGGTAACCTTGGCTTGTTTTGCTAGCTACTGTCAGAGCTCTGCACAGACCTGTATTTTATTATTTCAGCATTTTAGGTTCTTGCAAAGTGGTGGGATGCTCGGCAAGCCAGAAAAGGGCAGTTCCTGGTGTTCCTGAGTATCGCGAAGTGCAGGAAGGAAGAGCTGCGCTGCTTGAATGAGAAGTATCGCTGCAGAGCAACCAAAGAAGGACCACAAGAGTTGGGGAAGCCCCATCGCAGACCGCAGGCACCAAGGAAGACCCGTAACCACTGCGGACCATGAGAAAAGGTATGCAGGTTGTCAGGAAGGTGCTAGAGCCCTAAGAAGGTGGTGTAAAGCCCAGAAAGGAGAGAGAAGTCGAGAATACAGTGTCTCGAACCCTGACAGAGGGAAAGGAACTATGTTACACTTTTGAGCCACGCAATAGTTCTTGGCAGGAGAGTGAACCAAGTCTATCAGCGAAACCAAGCAAGAAAGGTGAGTCTGGGAGATAAAGTATTTAAGAGTTTGTGAAGGGGGTCTGATATCACAAAGAGAAGAAAGAGGAAGAATTGGGAGAAAGTCTATACCTGGCAGGAATGTGAACGAGGTATAGGGGAAGCCCGAAAAAGGAAAAGAGACTTTCTCCAAAGTGCATCTTCTTTGTGGCAGTACCTGGCAGGGGAATACGCCAGATCTGCTCAACACAAGCCTGTGTGTCAGAATTGACATTTGTGAAAGGCCAGGGAAAGAGGTCATTCCTGTGTTGATGAACATTGTGAAAGAAGCCAAGAGAAGGGAGTAATTGTCTTGGCAGTGTGAAAAGCATGAGAAGGGCCAGGGATGGGGTCATGCCCCCTGGTGTTTATGAACATTGTGAAACCAGCCAAGAGGAGGTAGTCATTCTCTTCGCAGTATGGAACACCTGAGAAAGCCAGACGAAGAGGTAATTCCCACTGGTGTTGATGAACATTGTGAAAGAAGCCAAGATAAGGGTGTCATTCTCATGGCAGTGTGGAAAGCCTGAGAAAGGCCAGGGGAAGAAAGTAATTCACCCAGGTGTTGATAAACCTTGTGAAAGAAGTTAAGAGAAGGGAGTCATTCTCTTGGCAGTGTGAAAAGCCTGAAAAAGGGCAGGGGAATAAAGTCATTGGCCCTCATTACGACCCTGGCGGAAAGTGACTGACCGGACAGCCACAGCGTAAATAGCGTTTCCGCCATTGCACGAAGGAGCAAAGTGCGGCCCATTCCGACCCATCGGGCACGAGCACCACGGCATGGCGGAAGTGCAAAGTCCGCGATGGCGGAAATGACCCCAAAACGGCCCACACCGCCGCCGTACGGCGCCCTAGGTGCAATACCGCCACCCATCACAGCGGACACCGCAGTGTGCGCCTACCGGAAAGTACGGTGACCGGAAATATACGGAAACGGAAGTAAAAACATGGGCCCGGAACGGGAAACATCCCGCCGTACACCTATAAAACCACTAAAACCACACAACCACTAAAAACACTACCCTGAGACACACCCCAACCCGTCATCCACCCTAGCGAAACCAAGAAAAATGGGAAAAGTAGCGAAGAAAGCGTGCGACCGCAAGCGGCAGGTCCACTTCTCCCGTGAGGAACTCACCGTGCTAACAGAGACCCTCCAGGAGAATGCTGCCGTCGTCTTCTGCACACAAATGACCAGGACGGCACTTGCAAACAAGAAGGCCATATGGGCTCTGGTGGCACAGCGGGTAAGTGCGGTGGGGACCGCACCCCGCACCCCACAGCAATGCCGAAAGCGATGGGACGACCTGCGGATACGCGTCCGCAGCATACTCTCTGCCAACCGCAACATTGCCACAGCCACCGGGGGAGGTCCTGAATCACCCATCAAGTTGACCCCTTGGGAAGAAATCTGTGCCTCCACCATCGGAATGGAGAGCATAGAGGGAGTCGGAGGGATGGAGAAAGGAGTGCAGACATCCGAAGATTCAGGTAGGTGGGCCAAATAAAACAATGCTAAATCCACAATGTCCAATCATGTGAAGTACCATGTGTCCACATAGTGCAACAGAAACACATGTCCAGGAGAACGTCCACACACATCGGCCTGATAGCGCACTTTAAAACTCACAATAAATACATGAATAATTAAAAACCCCTAAAACACCCACTACACGTGCAGCAGGCACACCCTTACTGCAGGCTGCCAAACAACTGCACCCTCACTCCACACACAAATGAAAGCACCTCCAAGGCCCCGACCCAAATCACCCTCAGGTACCACCCCAATGCATGTGATACAATGCCATTCCAATACCCACAGACCCATTAATAACCCTCGCCCTCCTTTACTCCACCACAGGGTCCGATCCAAACGACGAGCATCAGGACACCCCTACCAGCACACCTGCAAAGAGGGCCAAGACCAACGGCCAAAGACCCTCCACCTCAGCTGCACGCATCAAGACACGGCAGCAGCACAAATCAGGTGGCAGCACAGAGGAGGGAACATCAACAGGCACCCCAGCAGCCAGCATGCCCACAACACCACCACCACAGGTCCCCCCAACGGATGCCACAGAAGGCACTGCCTCTGGTGGCAGCAGCACCATAGGTGACACCCCATTGATGGCAGCATGCTCCGACACAGAAGACGGGGATGTCGAAGTCAGATCCATCCATGACCTGTCCCAATCCCCCTGTCTGTCCCATCCCGTACAACATGAGGATACCACGCAGGGGCACCCACAAGACGACGACTGGCCATCCCCCACAAGCCCTGTGGCAAGGCAACATGAGGTCAACAGCCCCTCTGTGACACCCCCGCAAATGGCCATGGCCCAGCAGAGGCAACAGTCCCTCGACCAGTTAATCGTGCAACAGCAGCAACTGGCCACGCTCCTCAAGGACCATGCCGATGAATGTGGGGGCACTAAGGCAGACATAGAAACATCAACTGAGACACTTAGGGCAGAAATGGTGAGAAGTACAGAGACACTAAGGGCACAAATGGAGACTAGCACCGAGAGCCTGAGAGTCCAAATGGAGAGTGGCACCGAGAGCCTGAGAGTCCAAATGGAGAGAAGCACCGAGAGCCTGAGGGGGGAACTGCATGCGACGTCCACAGACGTATGTGCCGAACTTGCCGCAGTGAGCTCTCACAAACCCTTAGGGACATGCATGGACGTGAGCAGGCAGAGACATCATCCGTTGCAAGTTCCGTCCAGGGCAGCCCCCAACGTAGATCTGGGAGGAACCTGCGCTCCACAGGCAGGGGTGCCCCTGATACCCGCAGAGGGGGCTTGCAATAGCGACAGCCCACTGACAATGAGTATCTTTGGACACTGGTGTTCGGGGGGGAGGTAGGAGGGTGGAGGGGGTGTGTTGGGCTCACTTGGGTGGCGGGTCGATAGGGTGTTCAATATGATATCACATATGCCATAAACAGTGCACGATCAACCAATGTGATGTGTGGACAATGATCATTGTGTACTAGGCCATCATAGGCGTACAGTCCATATTGTGCATGTACCAGACACACACAGTGCCACGAGTACCGTGTCCATGTATCAGCCACCAGGCGTGAGTGCTAGAAGCATGCATCAATGAGATGCTGACGAATGTCACGGCCCTCCGGTGCCTCGCAGACTCCTTGAGGTGCTGCCACATCCCCACCCTCATCATGACCATCATCAGGTGCTTGCAGTTCTGCGTCAGGGGGCATGGGCACATTTCTACGAACGCACATGTTGTGGAGCATGACACATGCCATCACCATCTTTGCAACCTTCTCATGGCGGTACAGGAGTGCCCCGCCAGACCTGCTGAGGCAGCGGAAACGAGTCTTCAGTAGGCCGAATGCCTGTTCAATGACTACACGGGTACGTGAGTGGGCATGGTTGTAGTCCTCCTCATGCTGGTCCCGTGGGTTCCGGACTGGTGTGAGGAGCCATCTCTTCAGTGGATATCCAGCATCACCTGTATGTGGACGATAAACGGATTATGTGGAATGCCATTGCTACGTACGCACACCACCCCCCCCCCTTCCTGCCAGGTCATTGCCGAATCACATACCCCACATTATCATGCATGTAATGAGACTCACCGAGTAGCCAGGATCTGTTCCCTGCGTGTCGCTCCATGTAGCGTGGTATTGTAGAGTTCCTCAAGACCATAGAATCATGGGTTGATCCAGGGAATCGGGCACAACAATGTGTAATGATCCTGTTGGAGTCACACACCATTTGTACATTCAGGGAATGAAATTGTTTTCGGTTGCGGTACTGGGCCTCCATGGCATGTGGGACGACCAATTCAACATGGTTGCAGTCGATGGCACCAATGCAACCCGGTATGCCGCCAAGTGCATGGAATCCCACTTTCGTGTTTGTAATTTCCTGCTCCGAGCGTGGTAGGGAGATGTAGTCGTCTGCGTGCTGCAGGAGGGCATCGAGCACTTGCAATAGTGTCCGTGAGAACAGTGGCTGAGAAATGCCATGCAACTGTCCGACTGTGTGCTGGTAGGTGCCTGTGGCCAGGAAGTGGAGTACAGACACCACCTTCAGTAGGGGTGGGATGGCGGTTGGGCTATCTATCATGCTGACAAGGTCAGCCTGTGTCATGTCCACAATGGCGGCTATGGTGTCCCGGTCCAAACGGTAGAGGGTGTGGATCTGCTCATCAGTGAGGTTGAACGGATGTGCTCGGAGGCGTGGGATTGCGGCCTGCCTGCGTGGTGGTAGTGGCTGTGCTGGCGGCCCTTGCTGGCCCTGCCTTGCCCTCCTCCTCCTCCTGCGTCTCCTCCGTGCGGCCGGTTGTAGTTGGTGTTCGTCTTCTTCTTGGAGTTGGAGTACTTGCAGTGCTATCAGGTCCCCCAGGGCCAACATCGCGAGTCCTGCCGGTAGCATTTCGGAGTGGGTGTGATTGTGGGAGGAGACTGGGTGTGCAATTTATGTGTTTTCAGGCTGTATGGCCTCCACCTATGGTGATTCATTCCACCTGTGCAAGCTGCTCTCCCCTTTGGCCGAGCACGTCCCGCACACAACGCTGCAATTCGGTAATGGCATCTTGCTATTGCAATCATGTATTTGTACCCGATGGCCGTGTAACATTTGTTGATATGTACATTCGGCTATGGTCCCATTGTTTCACATACAATCTTTGCCGTCGCGAACAGACTTGTGAAGGGTCAGTGGAACGTAGTACTCGAGTAACGGTGGGCCCTCATGCATCACTGTACCGAGTTGCACCGACGGGCGGGGCGTCCCATTTGTGGGTGAAGGCAGTTGCCATTTTCACACACAGCCGCACTAGATGGATTAATTTGTGATTTCAAACGGCCACAGATGCCTTTTCGACGTGATGTTGCAAATGAGGAATTCGAAGGGCGGCGCTTTCGGTTTTCAGCTCGCGGCGGGGAGATGCCCACAGGTCTGACTGCAAATATAACGTTCTATTGTTCAATGTCCTTGAGACAGGGGCCATGGCGAGGGAGCAATGATTGATATGAATAGTTTGGGATGCGCAATAGCGACGTGGGCGATGAGGCCGGACGTTCCCAAATACATGTTACTTCACAACACTGGAATTACGGGCTGGGGCACTGTGGATTTTGCAGGCTGCATAACGCACAGACTCAATGGATATTTCTAATGTTATGTGAGTAAATGTTCAGGCGTTTTTATACCGGGATGAGGGAATGATGAATGGATGCATGGGCAGATGATTTGATACAGAGTTTGCCATGTTCAGGGCTTCTTGGAATCTATCCGCCTCCCCTGCGCTATGTGATGCAGGGCTGCCATAGTGGGACCATCGTCTATCTGGCCTTGTTGAGCCCTCCCTTTCTCGACGCGCCTTCAGACACTTGTGTCCATGCACGTTGACAATCCCATCAGATGGATTCTGTTTTCACAGACGCATGCACAGGTACACTCGTTTGTGATGGTGTTTACACCTCGATATAGATGGTTATGAGTCGCAAGTGGTTTTGGGGTGGTGATGATCCTTTGGAGTGGGCTAGCATGCATATGGCTGTGGATTCAGTGTGATCATTGAAGTGAGTTGTTCGGATGTAGTTCTGATGGCCATTCTGTTCTTTTTCTTTTCTTTTGGTTGACAGGTATCTCCTCCCCTTTTGCCACTGCCATCTGTATGCCACTCCTGCAGATGGCTTTTACTCCCGACACCTGCTGCTTCGTGTTAATCAGTGGAGCAGCATTACGATCTTATGGGACGATCGCCAATGGGCCACATGCCCTTACGCAGTACTAGTGGCTCGGAGCAACATTTCGGCCTTTCAGCTGGACTAGTACCTCCCCATTGGGACGGCCCTGCGGTTCTGTGCGCTTCCATGTTGCCTTTTCGTACGTGAATGTGGCTCTGTGTACCATGATGGAACAGGGCGTCACACAAGTAGTGGCTGGTCATTTCTTGCGGATGCAGCCCACAATGGTGAAATGTGTTTTGGAGTTCATGGCCTGATGGCTGTATGGGCTTGGTGATTTTGTTGTGCATTAAATTTCTATTCTGATTTGGCCCGTGTAGCGTTCTTCTTTGCAAGTGATGTGGCATATTCCTATTTGGGGAGCGATGCATTGTGAGGAGATCTGCATTGGGTTCCAGCTTCGGAGTTTAGTTGCGTGGTACTGTACTGGGCGCGTTTGCCTGCGAAGCCCGTGAGGTCAGGGATGGGGGCTGCCAATATGACTGTTTGAATGTTGTCATGCTCAGGGGCGGGGGATTGGGTTTTGTGTAACAGATGCCGGTCAGCCAGGTGGACTGGTGGAATGATGTGATTTTCGGAATATTGCTGGTCACAGGTGCCTGTGTTTGCGTGCGTTTCTTGGTGGGGGACTGTGGTCATGCCCATTGGGATGGCTTCTGTATTCGTGCCATCTGTGCCCTGCAGCTCCCATTGGCCCCTCTTGTGTTTCATTTGTTCGTTGGCATGCATGGGTGACTTGTACATTTCAATGGTTGCATTGTGACTTCATTGCACCTACGGGGAGTTGTACTTTGTGGGCAGGGAGCGGTGTACAGGCACTCAGTGGGGCCGTTTACGGTTGATTCGCGATGCCGTACTTCTCACCATGGCGGAATGGTACATTCCGCCATGCTTGATGGCGTTAGGTACATGTCCGCTAGGGTCGGAATTAGCGTACCCTTGCGCCATGGTGGTGTTTACGGTTTGGCATGGCGTGCGCGCGCGTGCTTGGTGCAGTTAGCGTTGGCGTTCACTACGGTGTCGCTAATGGCTTCGTACTTTGCGGTGACGGGTCATAGTCGCACCGAGCGCTAATCGATGGCGGTATTGCATTTCCGCCATCGTTTTCCGAATTCCGCCAGGGTCGTAATGAGGGCCATTCACTTTATTGTTAATGAACATTGTGAAAGAAGCCAAGGGAAGGGAGTCATTCTCTTGGCATTCTAATGAGCCTGAGAAGGGCCAGGGGAGAGGAATCACCCCACTCTGGTGTTTGTGAACATTGTTTGAGAAGCCAAGGGAAGGGAGTCATTTCCCTGGCCATGTAAGAAACTCAAGAAAGACCAGGGGAAGAGAATACATCCCCCTGGCATTGTGAATTGCACGGTGTAGGACAGGAGAAGGAAGTCATTAATCCTGGCACTGTAGGAGGTATTGAAACAAGACTTTCTTTATCCATGAGCATTGGTCGAGTGTCAAGGTAAGAAAGCTTTTGTTACTTTTGGGTTTTTGCCTTTTTGAAGAACGTTTCCATTTTCATCACCAGAAAGTGAACGTAGGTTTATAATCCAGAAGAAGTGAGCCATTCTTATGGATAAGAAGATAATCACTTTACTTAGTTTGATTTAGAGTGTTAGGGAAGGAACTAGGCTTTGACACATGACGGCGGGCTATTTGTTTTTGGATGGTCATCCTGACAAAGTCCTTAATATTTGGCTGAGGTAGGGAACCCCCTCTTAGTAATAGGGACAGGTAGGGATTTCGCTTTTATTTCACATAATAAAAGTTTAAAGCCAGACATATGCCACCTGTGTGTCAGTCTCTTACTTCTACACTCTTACAGTATCTAAGGTTTATTAATTGACATTTTATTTTGTTAGTACACATATATGATATGATATATGATATGGCATTCATAACGTGCCTGTACACAAGTGTTTCTAGGCGTGACAAGACAAGGAGGGGGAAACAAAGGGGAGACAAAACAACGATCTTCCCAGGCCTTGTGTCATTCAGATTTCGCAAGAGCAGGGAAGAGGGCAGGGGAGAAGTGCGGGACAAGGAGAAAAACAAGAGTGCAGCCAAACAGGTGGTAAGCGCGGTTACTCATAAGTGCAGCCAATGGATGGTGAATAAGTGCAAGAGAGGGCACTGTAGGGTTACAGATACAGGCCACAAGGGCAGGGGAGCCAAGAGGCAGTGCAGGATTGCAGCTGGACAGGCAGGGACCTGGACCCAAATTCAGAGAGTGACTAGAGCAAGGATCAGGAAGGTGATCAGCAACGGTGAGGAAGAGAGAAGGCAGAAGCAAAGAGACAGGTCTTGAGGTGCTTCCAGAACCAGAGATGGTTCTGCTTAAGTTTCAGAGAGGCAGGGAGGATGTTCCAGAGGGAGGCCTCAGCCAAAGAAAGAGACCTACCCCAACTCGTTGCTTGGAAAAGCGACTGACCCTCATAGAGTTGCAGGTGAAGGAGCAGAGAGCTCGAGAAGGAAGGTATTTTGGAAGAGAGAGTTGGAGGTAGTGTGGTCCCAAGCCCCAGAAAGCCTTGTGGACAATGCAAAGGGTCTTGAACTTGATCCTTGCCGCCACTGGGAGCCAGTGACAAACATATTCATAAGAATATAACCATTAAAATGGCTTTGCATATGCCATATAATACAACAATAACCATGTACCACACTTAAACTCCCAAAGCAGTATAAAACAGCAAGAAACCATTACAATTGTGTCACAAAATGTCATCATATACTACAATAAATGAATGTCATGACCTTCCATAAAATGCTCTCATAAATACTCATCCATATGAAGTACAACAGTGTTTTCATAAGACTTAAACAAATTCTTGTGGAGCATCGCTAAACTTGTTCTCCACACAATCTACGTAACCTATCTTGATGGGCGATCACCACCCATTCTCCAATGATTTCTAAAGAGGCTGCCATATTACATTTATTATTGAAATACCCACTGAGAGTATAACTCATTGGGTAAGAAATAATGCATCATGGGTCAGCAACTCTTTTTAGATAGTATTCCAAAAACTCCCGACTGTTAACCTTGGAGCCTAGAATAAACATTGAAGTTTCAAGGTCACAATCAAGTAGCACCCTCGTAACCACTCGTTTATATGCAAGTATAGAAATCTGTCCTAGACTTACATAGAGCAGAGTAGACCATGAATGAATGCTTGGAACAACCGCTTTAAACACGAATCCTGTACTGATGATAACATGGCCAAATAGGACTGGGTTCGCCGATGTAACAGGGTGTCGCACACAATGCAGAGATGCTTCTTATGCAGCAACAATATTTTCTGCAAAACCATGGCAGATATGGAGGAGAGGTTGAATTCAAGCCACATATATCGTATCAGCAATAGTTTTAGTCATTTTTAATAAAGATCTCAAAACCTTACCAACCAGCCTCCCCAATTCATCTCAACATTCCCACGCCCATACCTCTGCTCCATACGCCATACATGGTAATTTACATTTGATAATGCTAGTACCATCAATTATGTGTGAATGTTGAATTAATTGTAAATATGCAAATATGTAAACAGTGTCTGAGTGATTGTAAACAAACACCTGACCAGCTGTGTCTGATATGGAAACCTTTTCTAAAACTCTAAAAAGTTCAACAAAAAAGTCTATCATCTACAAAACAAACATATAACATCATCAACTTTTTCATCCCAAATGTGTCACCTTAGGTCATAGGTAAAAACTCTGACACAGACATAAAAACATACACGCTGCGTCTTTCTCACTGCCCATGATTTAAACTTATCATTTTTGTTCTACGACCTATCCTCCTCATTCTACAGGAAGTGCATCTCTTCTATCAACATGGCTCTGGTTAGCAATGAATGGCCATCTTTATCATTACTAACCACAGAGGTGGTCATCCATCTTTGAATGCCCCATATTCAATAGGAGCATATCATGATTTAGCAATCATCGAGCCCTTTGAGATGCTGGCTCTATATTGCACTGCTTCATGTGATTGCCCAATGAAATGTCCTGGAAGCAGGGCTTTATGCACCTTGGTCCTAATATTGCTTCTGTGTTCATTGAGTCTCACCTTGACTGCTCTCATTGTTTCACCCACATGTAGCAGTGGGCCTGGATATTTTGTGAGATACAAAACATAGTCATGATTGCAAGTCCCAAATGCTTGAATCTGATGTTGACACCAGTAAACGAGTGGTTTATTTCTCCCCCCATTAACATCTGCTTTGACTAGTATTTATCTGAGGCGCTTGCCTGTTTGTTCAGCAAGCAAGGGCTAATCCATAACTAGATAGCTGATCTTGTGAGCAGGTTGTAATATGTGCTAATGCTTGAATAAAGCTTAATTGATCTTGTAGCTCCCAATACTAGTTAGCCAACAGAATGAATAGAAACAGACAAAGACGACTGCCAAGTTGAAAAGCAGATGGCTTAACCTGTATTTTAGCTTGGCCTGACAACTAGGTATTACACAAGGATACCTTATGAAGTGACATCAGAGAGGCAGTGATGTATACAGATACAATCTCTGCCAAGGTAATGGTATTTGCACCCAATTAGGGCCTTGATGTCTTCTTCTCCATTGCTTAGAGACATGTAGGGAGCCAATGGGTGAAGTGACCACCCCTCCTAAATGCTAGATAACTATATAGAGTTGTGGGTATTCTTTTTGGTTTGTGAAGGTTTCAGATGACCAGGGAGTCTCAGAGAGTAGCAGCCTCCACTACTGGCTCATGAATCGCCACAGAACATGCTTATCATTGCAGGTGCTTTACGTTTTTCCATAAATAGGTTGTGTTTGCTCATGTTTGGAAAGGTAATATTGAAGGGGTTGCTCTTCTGCCATAAAATAAATCCTACAATTATCCTTCCCAAAACATATCTCAAATCAATATATGGCATTGGGTCGTTGTTGTTGGTTCTATTAACTTTATTTTTTGTCTTTTTTTTGTGCCCAACTGTCGAAAGGTCCTTAGGAAGAGAAGAAGAGTGAAGAAGCAGTGGGAAGGGTGGTTAGGGGGGCAAGAGAGACCACATTTGGAGACATTTCAAGGACTGGCGAATGAAGTGCTCTGTAAGCAGAGGTGACCTTTGAACGCTGGTGATGTGTTGGTGCTGCAAGAAGCATAGGGATGTCCGGGCTGCGCTACAGGTTGTCGCAGAGCCAGTCAAGCAGTGATACTGGAGTGCCGGCTTCACCAAGCCTCTTCATGTTCTCGAGACCCTGGTGGAAGTTCAGCACAGCCTGAAGGAGAGACCCCACGGTGAACTCAATCTCTGCTGCTTTTTGTGACACTTCAGGAAGCTGTGGGGGGTGAAAATAGGAGGGGTTACCAACAGCCTTCCTCTTATCAAACAAGACCAGTATATAAGTATTCAAACATACATTGGGACAAACACTCACATCCAGTCTGACCTGAATACCCAATTACTTATGAATGTGATTGATTTTGCTACTTATGTTGCCGGTTGCCAATCCCTTGGCCTCCTATGATTTAACAAATCAGATTACTCATCTATTAAAAGGAAATATGCATTTCCCTTTTGCTAGTTTGAGGAGCTGGCTAACTGTCAGTGTTCTAAAAAAATATTTATTAACATGAACAGAGGGAAGACAGGGACAACGATCTTACTAGGCCAAGTGACATTGAGATCGTGCAAGAGCAGGGGAGGGGGGAGGGGAAAAGTGCGAGGGGGTAGGGAGAGTGGAAGGGCAGTACATAGGATGACAGTAATAAATAAAACAATAAATAAGAAAATAATAAGTGCGTCCAGCTATTGTCTCGAAAAGACTGTCGGAAGCGGCCGGCTGCTTGAAACGAGATGCAGTATTGTAGTGCGTGCTTAACGGCTTGACGGCTTAACGGTCTTGTGTATCTCGTGTAGGTCCTTTCCTCTAGCTGTGCTCACGTCGGCGCTGGAGGACTGTGAGCAGACGGAGAGCAGAAGGAGAGGGGAGAGGTGACGAAGAGCTGCATTTGCCCAGAGGAGCCAGGTGGAGCTGAGCTGAGCTGTCCGAGCCCCGAGGACTCCTCCTCCACACGGCACCGGCATCCTCTGGCACCGACATCCTCAGGTCCTTTGGTCCTTTGGGACTTCTGAGCCCGTGATTGGGGCCGGGTAGGTTTTGCTGTATGTTGTGAGCTACGTGCTCATAGCTCATTTTCACGTCTGCGGCGTGGCGTGTTTTCCATCTCTGCATGCACCTGCGTTTACCTGCGAGGTCAGAATCTTTGAAACTAAGGCCCTGAGCTTTGAGCTTTGAGGGGTGTCTCCACATGGCAGTACTTGACCCCGGGTGGTAGTCAGACATAGGCCTGAACTGGGCTCTGCGCAAATTGATTCCACTGAAGCAGAGGTAACTACTGTGGCCGGTTAGCTTTCCTGCTTGGAACTAGGGCGCTAGCCACTGTCTGTTTGGAGCAACGGTGACTGCGGGACCTGTTCCTTTAAACCGTGATCCTATATTTGGCAGTCTTCCCGCTGTGTGGGCTCCCTGTGGGCTTGTTATCGTTTTAGGGTCCTAAGAGCTCATAAGTGATTGTATGGTGGCTGTTTTGCTGATTTTCCTGTCTACTTGCATGGCAAGTGCTGAGATTGGTTGGGTGCCTCCGGGGATTGCGGGGGCTCACCTTCTGGCGTTCCCTTTTGACCTAGGAGAGGCCCCTACTGATGGAACTACACTTGGCCAAACTAAATATGGATCTGGCTTGCGCAGTGGGGGAGTCCCGGATCCAGGGTTCATGCATAGCTTTTTAACAGTCCCCACTACTGTCCAAACTATGGAAAGCCTGTAAGTGGGAAATATGGAGCCAAGGCTGGGGAGGTCAATGTCAAGTGTACAAATAGAGGAACGTTTACCTACTCTCAATCTTAATTTGACTAAACTCCTTGAGACTCCCTCCAACATGATGCATAGTCAGACTCAAGATGAGCTGGAGATAAACCAACTGGCAGGCCATGTCCAACTATCCTGCCAACTGGTACCCAGCTCTGTAATGGATGTGTCCATTCAAAGTGTGATGTCAACAAATGCTGCCTCCAAGGGGGTACACCAAGCCCAATGTCACCACGCTGAAAGAGGAATGCGGGCCCTTCGGTTCCAAACACCAAACTCTACCCAGGGCCTGAAACCTATTTCAGGCCAACGTATTATGAATCACTATTTCCCCAAATATATCATCACCAGCACTGAACTTAAAGCCCTGCCCGCTACCAAGTGTAAAGCTATGCTAGATCATACGGTTATGATCCCTCAACCTAATTTCTCTGGTTTGAAGGACTTGACTGATATCAGCATGATTGAGGTGGCGGACCAAGCTGAAGCAGAATTGAAGTCTGATTTTCCACTAACGCCAGTTGAGCAGGGCACAGAGGCACCGACCCTGGATTCATCAACCCCTCTGGTGAATATGCTCAATGGAATTTCTCCTGGCCCTGATCACCTTGACAATGATCATCTAACACAAGTGATGGGGCAGGAGGCCTCAATTGATGCATCGGTCCATGCACCATACCTTGAGGGAGGTTGACGAATGCATTCGACTGACACACCCCACAGTATCGGCATTAAATGTGGTCCTGAGTTATTTTTTCTCCCTATATGATAATGTTTGGGCAGAACTGAAATCCACTAATGTAGTATTGACTGATGTGTTGTTTCAACTAGAGGAGTTGAGAACCGAGGTATGCCTAGGTAAATTTGGAGTAGGGCCGGAGTGGATGGCAGGTATAGGGATGGGCCACTTGGGCTATCATGTCCCTTTACCGCAGGGGTCTGAGCAAGTGACTCCGATACCGGCTGGCTTGGGTGATGTACCTATGGCTACTATTGAAATATCAGATGATGTCATTGTAATTGAAGCCCCCATCTGTCCAACTCCAGCAGTGGATCTGGCCCATAACATTATCCATATCAACCCTGTTTCCTCCGCTGTTATTGATCTGACTAAAGATGTACTCGCAACTGGGGAAAGTGGTGAGTAGGAAGAACCGTTGAATGAAATTACTAAGGTGAAACGGCCTCCTATTAAAAGAGTGAGTGTAGCCAGAGGGAAACAGATTAGAGCGAAACAGGGCTTCCGTAAAAATCGACTCCTATCTATTAGAACTGCCCATAGCTCTGGGTTTCGCTCTGGCCTGTCTCCCGTTACAGAACTCAAGTCCCCGATTTTGGCCTCCCCATTGAATGTCAAGAGTGTGGACTCTATGAACCAAACAGACTCTAACTGGGAAGATTCCACTGGGGGGGGTCGGCTGTTGGGCCGATCGGAAGGCCTGTGGCACCTGGGGGCTCAATTGCTTCAGAATCTACTGGGGCAAGGTTTGCTATTAATCCACTAAAGAATTAATTTAAACCACCTTCCTTCAAGAGTATGGCTGCACCACCTCCACCTTTAATCACTACTATTACTGGGAGGGAAGTGTACCCACCATGGGGAATAATTGAAAAAATTGAGTCTGTCTGGGGACCACGAATCTAGCCCTAAGTGAGGAGTCTGTGGGGTTACCCCAGGTATCAGGTTTTGTTGGTGCATGTGAGGTTGGGGTAACCAAAACAAGTGAGGGATGCGGTGGGGGCAAAACAAGGTTTCTAGAGGTTGAGATAGAGATCCCAGAGGCCGTAACACCCCCCCGAATTTTGGCTGGGGTAAAGGATATCCTACAGCGACTCTATCATCCCCCTAAATAAATTCCCTTGCCCCAAAAGGCTAATATGGGCAGATCGGATAGGTTACCTGCTAATAGGGGTCGAGTGGGTATGGGGCCTCATTCGGATCAGACTGTAAGCATGCCATACCGAATCCAGATCAGTAGTAATCTGGATCCGACCATTAACCTATGTCTGAATCGGGCTAATATCCTGACAATCTTCTCAGAAATCCCCCAACTTGCTTTGATGGTATCTAATGACATTCAAAGAGTCTCATTCCCAGTGAAGAGCCAATTGGGTTCTATTGTCATTGGCCTGGCCTCTCCCCTGGTAGGGGAACTTATTCTCACTCAGAGGGAGGCTCTATCGGCAATTGGGTTTGATGTCCAGAGGATGGAGGAAGAGAAGCGGGAAATTGAACACCTGCCTATAAAATCTATTCCATGCATGCACCGTTATTTGTGGCTTCCAATTAATGTGGTAATTGGCAAAATGAAAGATGTAGATTGGGCAACGATAATTTCCTCCCTGTGGCAAAAATTGGTACCGTGATCAGAGTATTACTGCGACAGCTCCCCGGGATGATACCCACTTTACGTTAGAATCCTGGAACACTCGAGGTAATCTGCACCTCTTTACTAATCAGATATGTGTGGATAATTTAAGATCAGCCAACTCGTCTGTCTCCAGGAGACATGGCTTACCTCTGCCCCGATTCTAGATGGTTTCACGGTCTTTGTGCAACTAGGCAAAGAAAGTATTGGTGGTAGACCATCAGGGGGTTTGCTAACTACAATTGCTAATTCTTCAGGCTTAAGTGGGGATAAAGTTGAAAATCTGCCATTTGGGGCACTGGGAATCGACCTATGCTCATGTGATCACAAGGTTAAGTTTTTGATTATTAACATATATTGGCACAAGGGGATTGCATCTTTAGATTACTTCCTTAGCACTATAGGTGATACCATTGAGATTTGGAATGAGAAAAAATTGAATGGGAATGTTATTGTGCTGGGTGATTTTAATGCAGACTGTGACCCACAGGATCCTTTGTGGAATTTTGAAGATCTAAATGGTGGGGATTCAGATAAGAGATCCAGGGGCAGTAAGTAGAGGGTAGGGCTTGAGGGACGAGGCCTTCAACAATTAGTGGGAAGACCATCCAATCAAGCGATCCAATCCTCCTTGATAGATTACATTTTTGTTGATTCTTTCCTTTTGAACTACTGACAGTCTTTTGAGGTACTTAATACTGATTGGAGCGATTGGAGCGATCACTCTATCCCGAGAGCCTCATTCAATTTGCCATTAAATACTAGGGAATTTTTAGACTCATTCACGAGTAACATCCAATCTGGCGGGGAATGCTGTTAAATGGACTAATCAGAACATTCTTTTGCTGAATACAAGGGTAAGGAAGGCTCTTGACCAGTTGTCCTAGGATTGGAAGATTATATGTTTTAATACTAATGACCTCCAAAATCTTGTTGGGGGAATAGTGACAGGTATTAGGGCAGGTCAGGGGAGTAGATGTAACTAACGACCTAGACATACCCATGGCTTCAGCAGCAAATCAGCGGAAGCAAAAAGAGAACTTAGAAGGGAAATCCGTACGATTACTCTCGATAACCCTCAGCAAGACAGCTGTAGTGAACTAATTAGAAAGGAAAAACAGTCCTATAGGAACCTCTGTAAATCCTGCAAACATACTATCCTCCAGCAAGATGCAGAATTGATGCCTGGCATCTTGATCAAAGCTGACGTTAGTGCGTTTTGGTACCTTATTAATGGGCAAGACCGTAATGATACCGTAACCCAGCTTAATTCATTACCAGAACTAGACTGGGTGAAATACTTTGAAGATAGATTCGGGCTCCCCTTGAATAATCCCCCGACTGTAACCACTTTGAAGGGCTATGATACTTGGGATCCCAACCTAGAACTTGCTACTATCTATGATCTAATTACTAGATGTAAGTCCTCTCGGGCACCTGGCCCTAATGGCCTCACAAATGACACTTTCAAGGGAGATCGTAATCTGTGGACAAGGTTGCTGTACCTGGAAATAAAGACATTGGGCCTCATTACGAGTATGGAGGTAGCCATGCCGTTCTTACCGCGGTACCTGGGCTTCTATTTCTCTGCCAATAAGGGCCTTAAATCAGCAAATGAGATCCTACTACTCAAGGCGAAGCTTTTAGAAGCCCAGGTTATCCGTATCGCTCGTAAGTTTAGCAGATTCTCCCTCAAACCCTCAATGATGTTCTATGAAGGGAAAATAGTGCCTAAATTGATCTATGGCCTAGAATTAAGATCAGATAATTTCTGTAATGTCCTGAATAGAATCGAGGGGAAAATTTGAAGGCGTATTCTGGGTGTGCCTAACGCAATCCCAATCTCAGCTATACGCTTTGAGCTGGGAGTGGTATCGCTGTGGGCTTAGGTCCAATGGGCCTCGCTTGTCCTTTATTCAAAAATCATCTCCCCATTCCTAACTCACTGTACCAACTAATAAGTCGAAACTTGGACTATTCATCTGCACTAAAGTCCTTCAGAGCCCGGGCAGATCTCATTTTAAATGAGATCGGGATGATGGTGGAAATCTTGATTTCAAACCCAGGTAGAACAAAACGGGCACTATTTGACTATGACTGGTCACAGAATATTGATGTACTTCATTCCTACCCATCGATGAGCCATTTGGATCATGAGCATTGACGAAGAGGAAGTCTGACTAAGATCTTGCCCCAATTCCCTAACCAGAACTACAGAGGTATACTCTTGAGGGCGAGGTGGACTTTGTTCCCTATGAGAGAAATACAACTTAGGAGATCCCTTATACTGGCGGACCAAGCATATGCAGGTTTTGTTTGATGAAATTGGAAACTCTAAGGCACCTGGTTCTGGAATGCCCCTCCTTACAGGGCCTTAGCAATGACTCCACTTCTCTATGATGAAGACCTAATATGGAATTACTGTTTGGCAATCTTTAATACTCGAGAAGGGCTGGCGCTGGCTGGTTTTATTAAGTCCCTGCATCTGTAGACTGGACTAATTCATATGTTGATTTTGGATTTGCCACATCTATATGTGATATCTGGATGGTTTGTTTTTTGAAAAGTATTTTACTTGAATTATCACTGGTTTATTTCCTAATCTTTTGCTCTTTTTTCTTTTTTTTTCTACTTCCTTTGTTACTGGTGTTATTCTTTTATTAGAAGTGAATGTATTTGTAGATTTTGATGTATCCTGATACTGTGGAATTTCTTATTTTAAAGGTTTTTGTAAAGGTTTGAATGAACCAAATACAATAAAAAATCAAACAAATAAAATAAAAAATAAGTGCGTCCAGCTGGTGGCAGGTGCAAGGGTAAGTGTAGACATCAGATGTCAAGTTCTGGTAGGGTGCTTTAGGGATACAGAAAACAGCCCCAAGTGCAAGGGTTGCCGGAGGACCAGTGCAGGTGTGCAACTGGTGGGGAGGGGACCTGTGTAACGCTCACCTGACTCCCACGGGGGCGCTGGCCTGGTTCGCGCTGCTGTGACCTCGTCTAAGGTGATGCGCAGGGTTCGGAAGACGGACTGGACCGGGCCCCAGATCTGGCTTGTCTGACTCGCAGAAGTATACTTCTGTAGGTGAGAATAGGGAGTTAACTGTCTGCGGGGTAATGCAATCGGCCTCCCACTTACCCCTCTCGCCCTCCTCAAAACCCTTCTGTGCTTCCCCGTAGCGTCTCACCTTAGGGTTTGGAAGGACGAGCTCTCCATCCTGCTTCTGATGCAGGGGCGCGTTGGTATCCAGTTACGTCACTGGATTTTCGGATGGGTGGGAACCAAACTTGCTTGGCTTCCAGGTAAGTTTTTCTATAAGTGGATCCCCTTGTGTCCATGCATTAATGTTCTAATGCTAGTGTCTTTTTCCCCATAGGGGCTGGGGTACGGAATGCCGGGGAACAGGCACCGACCCGAGGTGAGCGGTGAAATCCTTGTGGAAATCAGGTAAGTCTTTAATGAGTGCTTTGGTAATGTCTTTTCATTCACGCTGATGTCTTTTTCCCCTTGGGGGCCGGGGTCCGAAAATGCCTGGATGCGGCGCGGACCCGAAATGAAAAGGGAATGACCCAACAGGTAAGTCTTGACATGGAGTTTTAGCTTCCCTTTTCCCTTCTTTCTCTCACCTTTGTTCTTGTCTTTTTCTCCCTAGGCGCGGGGGCGCGACTGCGAATCCGGATGGTCGCTGCTGAACATGGAGGCGCCCTGTAAAGGTGAGTAGAATGCGGCGCTGCAGCAATCGATGCGATGTGCTTTTAAAAATAAATGTCTTCCTTTTCAGGATTGTCGGCGAAATGTCTCTGGGATGCAGATTTAGCAGGTGAGGCCTTTTCCTTCTTCTGTTCTCTTGTTCCCTTCCTTTGCAGGTGATTCAGGATGCTGGCAGGTGTGGCAGAAGTCAAGATGCAGGAGCAGACACGGTGAGCGTCCAGCTGCTAGATGCAGAACAACGCGAAGCACGTGTGGCTGATCGGGTGTGGTTTAAATAGCCTTGGAAGAAGTTCCTAGAATGTGTCCTTCCTCCAATCAGGTATGTATCCTTCCCCGACCACTACCCGGGTGGTAAATGAGTCCCACAGGTAAAGTAGTTCCTTTCAGGCCTCAAGGAGGCCGGGGTTCTGCAGCATGGTCTGCATCAGGTAAGTGCACCCAAACACTTTCATAATGAGCCTGGCGCCTATGGCGCCAGGACTGACGTTTTCTATGAGCCTGGCGCCATAGGCGCCAGGACGCTGTCCAAAGGGCCCCTATAAGGGGTTGCTGGAACCTTCCCCGGGGACTTGATGTCAGCTTTCGGGGACGCAGGGCCTAAGCCGGCTCCCCAGGAGCGGGCATCATGACAACCTGGGCCTGAGAACAGAGGGCAGCCAGGTGACCAGTGCAGTTTCAGGTTCAGCCAGGAGTTCAGCAGGGGAGAGGAGGAGAGAAAGCAGAAGTAAAGAGGAAGGTCCTGAGGTGCTTCCAGAACCGGAGATGGTTCTCCTCAATTTTCAGAGAGGCAGGGAGGCTGTTCCAGAGGGAGGCCCCAGCCGAAGAAGGAGATCTACCACCAACTCGTTGCTTGGAGAAGCGACTGACCACGATGGAGTTGGAGGCGGATGAGCGATGTGCTCGAGAAGGAAGATATTTAAGAAGAGAGAGTTGAAGGTATTGAGGCTCCAGGCACCGGAAAGCCTTGTGGACAATGCAGAGGGTTTTGAACTTAATCCTCGCAGCCACTGGGAGCCAGTGCAAAGATTTCAGTCCTGGAGAGATACGATCCCTGATCTTGAGGCCAAGGACAAGTCTTGCAGGCCTGTTTTGGATGAGTGGCAGAGGGAAGAGAGTAGAGGCAGGCAGATTTAGAAAGAGGCTGTTGCAGTAGTCCAGCCTAGAGAGAACCAGTGCTCTTGAGACAGTGAGCTTCTGGGGAAAGGAGAGGGAAAGGAAGAATACCTCTGAGGAGGTGCAGCTGTTAGTGTGACTTCTTAGAAATGGCAGAGATGTGAGGAGAGAAGGAGAGTGCAGAGTCGAAGAGGGCCAAGAGAGGCTGTCCAGAGAGTGACAGGAAAGGAGGGAGCGGGTGTGCCGATGAGGAGAATCTCAGTCTTACTGGCATTAAGAAAGAGATCATTGGTGGCACACTACTCTTCGATAGCAGACAGTCAGAGATGAGAGAAGGAAAAGAGGTGGCAGAGGGAAGCTTGAAAATGAGCTGTCATCTGCATAGCACTGAATGTTGGGGCAGAGAGTGGCAATGTGGTGGGCAATAAGTGCCAGGTATTGGTTGAACAGCCAGGGAGAGAGGTTACACCCCTGTGGAACACCACAGGTAGAGATAATGAAAGAGGAGAGAAAGGACCCAAGTTGGACCTGGGAGGGTCGATTAGAGAGGAAAGAGGTCAGCCAACCCAGGGTCTGATCGGTGATACCCAGGTTATCACGAAGACGGTTGAGCAGGATGGCATGGTTGACCCTGTCAAAGGCATAGGAGAGATCGAGTAAGATGAGGACACAAGTGGTTTTGTAGTCAAGGTTGGAGAGCAGGTCTTCACGGATGCTCAAGAGAGCAGTTTCTGTGCTTCTGGCAGCTATGAAGCCGGACTGATGGTGATGAAGACAACCAACAGATTCAGTGTGAAGATTAAGCAGGGAGATGGCCAGCTTTTCCAGGAGTTTGCCCAGGAAAGGAGTAATGGAGATTGGGCAATAATTAGCCGGGCAGGAATGTTCGTCAGAGGGTTTCTTAAGAAGAGGGTGCCCAAAGGAGTGCTTGAGGGGGGAAGGGAAGACTCCAGTGGCGAATGTGTGGTTGCAGAAGTCAGCCAGAGCAGGAGCCAGGGTGTCAATGTGGTTCTTGATGGTTTTGGAGGAACAGGGGTGAACCTGTTTTGATGAGACTTTCATAGATCGGACTTGTCTAGAAACATTGTCTGGGGAGAACATGGGAAAGGCAGAGAAGGAGGGGGGAGAGGTGGCCGAAGAAGGGCTGGAGGAAGAGCAGGGAGTAGAGGGAGTAGAGGGAGTAGGGGGAGAGGAAGAAGAAGTTTAAGAGATGAAATGAGAAGTCCGAGCCTTGCAGAGGGCCTGGGAGGGGATAGGAGAGGTAGAGACTGCAGCAGGAATGGCCAGTTCCTTGCAGATTTTAAAGAGTTTGGCCGAGTTGTTAGATGCTGCAGAGACACGGACTTGGATGTGAGCTCTCCTCTTGGTGCAGACAGTCGGTATTGCCTTTGGAGCAGGCGGCACGCCAGCTTGTCAGAGGATGCACCAGAAGCATGCCATTTTCTCTCAGCCACCCTGCACTTGCGTTTGAGGGTGATGAGGTCTGAGCCATACCAGGAGTTACACTTGGCTTTGGGCTTCAGGCGGATCCTCATGACAGGGGCAAGGACGTCAAGAGTATCAGAAATAGCAGATTGGAGAATTGAAAGGGCTGTGTCAGGGTGTGAGTCAGCCGAAGGGGGAGAGAGGGTTGAGAAAGTGGCGGCGAAAGCTTCAACTGACACACGCTTCATGGGTCCAAAACCGAGAAGATGGGTGGCAGTGTTGGAGTTGGCTTGGCCTGAGGGGTGGAGAGAGTGCGCTGGGAGGAAAGGAGAAAGTGATCACTCCAGGGGAGAGGAGTGGTCAGAGGGATAGAAAAAGGAAGGTCTGAAGAGATCAAAACATCCAAAGTGTGCCCTGCAGAGTGGGTCGGGCAAGAGGGGAGAATAGAGAGTGAGAGAGAGTCCCAGAGGTTGCGAAAGAGACCAGAGGAGGGACAGGAAGCATCTAGGTGGATGTGAAAGTCTCCAAGAAGGAGGAGTTGGGTGGTTGAGACCAGGAGGGAAGAGGAGAGGTCCACCCACTCAGAGAGGAAGGAGGAGATCTGAACAAAGATTGCTTAAGAAAAACATGCTGTGGTCTCTCATTTGTGGGTCAAAGATCATATGATACCTGTGAGTTAAATAAACTGTCAATGGTTTGTGTGATTCCACTTCTGCTACCTCTGTGCTTTCAGTAAAAGGACAACCCCCGGTATCCCGCAAACTGGCCGAAGCCGACTAAAGCAATGGTCACAGTGACAACTTACTGCATTTTTCCATGGTATATTTTGGAGGTGGGGGGAAACAGTAGAATATGGTTGGTGGGGCCCGTGATCACTGCAAGAGGTTTGTCTAGTCCTATATGTGTCAATAAAAAGATTATCTTATCTCATGTTTGGAAGTGTAAGATTGATAGCGTTGATCTTCTGTCATAAACGGTTGGAAGGGTTAGAGGCAGGAGGGGTTAGAGCATTGGGTATAAGCGGCTGGCCATAACAAACACAAGCATTGGCAATTCAATAGTTTTGGCGTTTAATGAAGTTATCTTCATTTTGCATTTATAGGTGCCAGGAGGAGGGTGCAAAGTTTCAGTACTGCTAATTGGGAGAAAATACATTAACCAAGCCACTATTGGATTACATCTGCGCAGTACAAACAGAATTAACACTTACTGCGTTGGCAATTAGTGGGCACAGTTTGTGTGAGTGGGCACTTAAATGCCCAAGATGCAAAGGTCCATTTGTAGTTCCAGAATACGGTCAACGTAGGGATGGAAGAATGTGCTGCTGGCTTGGTTCACATTTGATGTGTTAATTACAGTGACGTTTCAATAATACGTCACACAAGACAGTTACTACAACTCGGGGCCAAATAACTCTCAACAATCGAAGGTGTTCCTGGCTCGTCACTGATTGGGCACTGCCGAAATGACTCTCCTCGGCTAAATCCTCGTCTATTTGAACCCACCCCAGCTTCCTTTTCCCTAGTTTAATATGCAAGCGCTTCCAGCTGGGAGGGAAAGCACGTGGGATATCCCATAATTAGTTAAGATGGAAGAAAGACTGCCTTTTCACAAATCGGCACCACTAGTGTTAAACTGCAGAAGAGGCCCCCATAGGTTGGAAAAGGTGTAGCTTTCACAACAGGCTGACGCTTCTGAAGAGACACAGTTAGGTGAGCGTGGTGTGATAGGCTCTGGCATAGTCTTGCCATTATTACATTTCAACATATTGTAGTTCTAGAGGTCTCTTAATATTATGGATTTCTGCACACATAGATATGACCTCACCATCAGTCCCCCCCGCATGGAGCCACAGGTATAGCCTGATCCGAGCACGAGCACAGGGAGGAGGTGAACACAAGAAAGGCCCGCTCCCAGCAAAGAATGGCACATGTGTTTCTATAGACCATCCATCATTCATTAACCCCTTAGGGCCCGGAGCGAGGGCTACTGGCAACAAATGCAAATTACATGTGATTGCAGTTGCACATGGGCATCTCTGCCCAAAGATGCACAGCCGCAAAGCGCGCTACCTTGGTTTGGAGGTACTGGGGCAATAGCATGTGTACTGGGGGTACATTGGCTGCTGTTCCAAGCATTTGCCCATGAAGCTGCATTCGTTTATCTCTGACACAGGGAATCCATGGACAGGCTGTCGCGGCCTGGGACTCGTCGTACCCTCGGACCCTTTATCCCAGCCGGAGGCGGTGGCCATGGAGGGCACGTACTATGCCCCTGCAGCGGGCGCCCTAGTCCTCCAGCTGCTCTCAAGTCCTGACAAGGAACAAGCTGTTCCCATCGATTTTTAAAGGTCTACTACTGCTCCTGCTCCTCCCTTCTCTCTCCTTCACCTTAATTCCTCTCTCAGCTGTGTATTTCATGCCACATCAGTCCCCAATATGCTCTGGCCCGGCCTAGACACCACACTGCACACGCTACCACCCGCAAAGCACCCAGCAACAGCGCCTTGTCAGAACAACTCCAGGCAAAATATTGGGCAATCGTACCCTGCCCAGTTGTATTTTAGCTGTAACATCATGACAAGATGGCTGCCCTAGCTCAGTCGCGAGAAGGGAGGCCTGCATCTCGAAAAGAGATCACTCCGCGGCACCGAAAGCCTCACAGCCATGTTACATGTGACAGTCCTCCTGATTGGGAGAAAATAAGACCCCTCCCATCAGCCCAAGTCGTAAACAGTTCTAACAATGCATTCAAAAAGATGTTTGATGAAGTGTCCAACATGACAAGCATTTGGAAGTTCGTTGGAATATCGCGTGGGCCAGATTTGTGGACCGGCACCAATATAGAGAGGGCCCATGTCTCTGGTATTAAACCGGTTTCTCAGACATTAGAGAAAAGGAGATGGAGTAGGTTGTCCAAGAGGACCAGGCCGTCCTTGAAGAACATGTCACTCATGCCATCAGGCCCTGCAGCCCAGGAAGATTTCATTTGCGTATCAGTGACTCATAGTCTAAATCTTTAATGCCATACCCATGTGCCAGTTATTGATTTTTGTTTTATTGTGACTCTTTTGGGTCCCAATAGATGTTTTTATATGGGATGCCCAGACCCCCTCAGGGATGTAGGTAATTTCTCTACTGGTGATCCAGCCATAGCAAAGTGGTTTACATGCCAAAACATTTTGGAATAATTTGTCAGAATCAGTCTGTTAATGTAATTCCAGTTCGCGTTGGCGTGACCCTGACAATTAAAGTGAGATCTAACATGATGAACCTTTTATTTCTTCACAACCACCTCTAGAAAATCATCCCTTTGAATTAGTCTCAGAGCTTTTTTTTTCTCCCTCTTCATTTTAGCAATCTTCACGTCGTAGATCTACATCGAAGAAGTTGTCTTCCAGGGACATAACCAAACATTCTCACCATACCATCCAGTTGCCAGTTATTTGCCACTAGAATCTCCAATTGTGATTTATCAGTGTTTGCCATTTCAGTATTGAATTTGCTAATCTTGGAGGCCGTCCATCTAAGACGCTTGCCTTGTAAATTTGCAACAGGATTGCATATCAATTTATCCTTAGGCTTGGAGCAAGAAGATGACAACATGGAGAGGATTGCATGGTCACTTAAATGCGTAGGAAGTACTTCCAACACCGGATTGTACTGTTGCAGGCTGTCATTTATGAAGATGAAATCAATTCTACTAGTGTGTACACCATTGGACCACGTGGGTCTAAAACCTCTGTCTAATAGACTTACAGAACATGGGTCTAGCTTAAATCTCTACAATTAAACATGCATTTTGTTTGATTCACTCAACATCAATTAACATTCATGAATCAGGCCCACCTAGCAAAACACATTTGTTTGCTTTACTGTCAACACACAATTTCTTAAATAAATGTGCTTAACTTGTGGTTGCAAATTAACAGAGATTCATTGACTTGAATAGCTTCTCAAAACACGCTTATCTTTGATTTACATTGTTTTGGTATACTATTTCTTTATTAAATGAATTGCCATAAATGATGTTAAATAGATTGTGTTTAGAGCAGAAACATGTACATTGCGTGCCGTTCTAAATAAGTAACAATTTTAAAAATGGATACGGTTTGCTCAGCCTTAAATAATCAGTTTCATTTTTTGGCCTATCAGATAGATAAACTTGAATGTCCATTGTGTTACTATTGTTAAAGCTAATTTTTTGTGAATGACAGTTTTTCCTGCAGAATGTGACACATTTTTCCAAAGATGGTGGCTGTTTTTGAGAGTTGAACTGCCTCTTGGAATAAAATGGCTATCATTTCTCTGCTCCCAGTACCCTACTCACAAATGCACCTTTATTTCTAGTTGGACCCACAGAGGCAAAAGGCCATGTGAATGGTAGAAGCCACACTATGCAAAAATCCAGTTCTTATATCTCTGTCTGCTTCTTAACACAGAAAACAGAATATATCTGCAGACATATAGGGCTTTATTACACGGTAGGCGGTAAGGGTTAACGGTCACCGGTAATGGTACCGGTGACCGTTAACCCTTACCGCCTTACTACGAGGTCCCTTAGCGGGTTGGTGCTTTAACGCCTGCCTTTAGCAGGCGTTAAAAGCCAACCCGCTTAGGGACCTTGGTGCTAATTACGGCACCGCAAATTTTCGGTACCGTAATTAGCACCTTCCCCATTTCCATTATGCCCTATGGGGCAAAAATGGGAATGGGGAAGGGCAATGGTGGAAGGGGGAATTACCGCCCCGCCAACCTTGGAATAGGGTGGTAATTCCCCTTTCCACCAAGGCGGTGCCGGTATTTTACCGGCATGGACCAAGGTGCTATTAACACCTTGGTCCACCGTCTACCGTGTAATGAGGCCCTTAGAGTTGCAGTTCAATAGAAATAATGGGTATGACAAGTGAGAAACTTTGCTTACTGTATATACATTTAAACAGATAAATAAATACCTGTCAATAAATGTCAATGGTTGTATGGGCTCAATTACATTAAATAGGCTTCCTTGTACATACCTGTTGCTTCTTTTCAACCTGAGAAGTGGTCATTGACCTTCATATGGGTTTGTATTTATAATACACACACAGCCGCCTCACTGCACTTCTCTGGCATAATTTAATTGCACACTCACAGCCTCATCACTGTATTGCACAAATGCACGCATCACGCCGGCACTGAACAGACCACACCACAGACACACTGATACAAACTTTGCAGCGCCCCAACACCACACACACCACCCCAGACCTGCACAAACGTACACCACCACCAGCACTGCACAAACATAAACCACCCCCAGTGCTGCACACAAACATATGCAGACTCAGCATTGTGCCATATGTGCACAGACATACACATGCACCTGTCTCCCCCATCCCCACCGACACAGCCCCCAGCCCTGCATGCCAAAGTCACATATCAAAACAGCAGTTCTCTGTACACACAAACACCATACCAGCAATATCACACACAAACGACACAAAGTACTGCACTGCACGCTCACACTTTCCCACCCACCAGCACTACATATGCAGCCCCAGCACCACAAACCTACACCCCACATAATCTGGCCTTGCAGTGCTAACTGCACACATTGGAATCTGTGTGTACTGTGATTTAGAGTATCACAAATATGGGCTCTTGTTTATGGCCCTGCTCTACCCAGGTGGGTTCATACAAATGAACAGGGTCACTGAACCTGCTGCATACACTTCGATTGGTTTTAACACACTAGACTTGATTGTTTTACTTCTTCAAAAGGTTTAATACACAACAGAAATTGTATCTATATTAAAGCGTTTTACCAGGGCACTTATAAATTCACAAAACAGTATCTACTCAGCTGAGTGCCAGTCTGTTCACTGTATTTGGACTACCTTGCAGTCCATATGCCATAATTTGACGGTGTGACTCCCGTCTTTTCCAACACGAGTGAACAGGACCCCTCTGCACCACAATTTTTTCCCGTGCTGATGAAGGCCTACATAACAGCTGCTACCCAACAAAGCTAGATTTGACCAAAACTCAGTTGTGTCTGGCCCCACTGTGCTAAGATGGCATAATACAACCTGTCACTGCTGTCCTAATTCCATATAATAGCATTGTGGGCCTCTGTTTGAACTGGGCATAATTGAGCCTAGTACTGCATTGTACTGAGTACTGGCACTGCTTTGTTAACTGAACTTAATGGAATCTGGCAATGTTGTGCTAATTCGACATAGAAGCACCAAACAGTACACTGCTAGCGGGGCATAGCTTTGACAGGGCTGTGTGGGTACCCAGGTAGTGGATGCTGCAGTGCAGGTACTTTAGGTTTTGATGGCGTAACCTGAAAATCCCTTGGATTTTTATAACAAAACGTTAAAATGGTGTGAATATTGGAGATTTCAATGGCATCACCTGGTAAATGATGTCAATAGCTGTCATATGATTCAAGCAGCATCAAAGCACATTATGGCAATACCAGACACATTATTATACTTCCTGGGTCCATAATGATAATACCTGGCAATGGTATAAGTACTTTGCAATTTGATAACAAAACCGTAACATGGGGGGTCATTACGACATGGGCGCAAAGGGATACCGGGCAGCGGTAATGACACTGGTGCCGGTAATTCCTTTGCGCCCTATTCAAAGTTCCCTTTGCGGGTCCCTCCCTTAACGCCTGGTTTTACCAGGCGTTATGGACGGGACCAGCAAAGGGATACCGGGGTCAATAACGGTACCGCAATTTGCGGTACCCTTATTGTCGCCTTCCCATTGAGCCCTATGGGGGCTCAAATGGGAATGGGGAATGGCTCTGGTGAATGGGGAATTACCGGTCCCGCCGACCTCGGACTGGACCGGTAATTACACCCTTACTCCCTTCACCAGCGTAGGGTCCTGCACTCAACAAACTATTCGTCCCCAGAGCTGCAAAAATGTGTGGCTTCAGAATGTATGCCCTGGTAGTCTCTGGACTACTCACAAGGTTTACAACGGACTGAGAATTCATCAAGGAACGTATCTATTTCTAAGATTTGGCTCTGTTTTATTTTTATTTTTAGTTATTAGGTGGCACTGTAAGTGCTGCCTAAAAGCCAAAACTAATGGCATGGAATGTGAAGATAGACGAGAGATGTGAGCTAGGAGGGACACACAGCATGAGGTTGTGTGGCCTTGTACTGAGCCATTGACTCCCCATGGCCCTGCTAGTCCCTATGGCCATTCCCACCCACATCCAGTCTCCCCAAGACCTGAAAAAACCTCTTCCCGCCCAGCTAATCTCAACCAAGAGTGCCTCTTAATTTATATGCAATATGTGTTTTGCTTCTGTCCCATGCACTGATTTACTTTTAAAAACAAGCACTGGCAAAGCCAGCAGTTTTGCCTTTCGTATAGGCTTTTTCCTGGCACTGCCATAAGAGACCCCGGTATTAACAGCAATTGCCAACAGTTGCCATTTTATGGACAAGTAGTTACATTATTGGAAAAGCCTATAGCGTGCCTACACAAAAGTCAAAACTGGATGCTTTACCAATTGTTGTTTTAGACTGGATGTAATGTGCTACTATCTTTTACTGCAAATCCTCCTGCATGTACTTTTAAGTATGCATTGATGCCAGTATTGGGCCAGATGAGATACTTTATGACTAGGATTGCAGATTGAAGAATTGGTGAAGAAGCTGTTTTATGTGCAGAATAAGGGAGTACATAAGCCTGAAGTCAAGCAGGTTATTTCAAGAGATGGGTGCAAGGCACAAATGGTGTCGAAAGAACAGACCATGTGCATGAGACATATTTCTGCTAAGATTAGGAGGGCAAGGACATTTGCTGATGCCAAGTCTTGAACCAACACGAAGGCAAAAGCCTATGTGAGGTGGAGTGAGCAAGTCTCTAAAGGCCAAAAAGGGCTAATGCCAGCCGGTTTAATAAAATCAAATAGCATTAATAAAGAGGCAGAAATTGACAAAATCGTGGTCTCCTGACACTGATGAAGAACTCAAAACAAAGTCTATTCATTAAAGCTTGAGTTAAGATAGTGATGTGCTCATACTCCCCCGTATGTCCCTGAACAGTGAGCAGAGTATGAGGTGAACTACCAACGATAGACCATGGCTAAGGATTAGATCCATGACATGCAATGGACTAATTGGCAAAACAGAGAACAACGTGACGCAGCTGGAACACCTAGGTTTCGTTCTGTTCATGTGCTGCTAAAATAAGCCAAAAGCCCAAGGTTGGGTAGGATTGACAACCTATCAAAAGGCCTGCCACACACTTTCATATACAACGTTGGAGTTATTAGCCCGCTGCCATATTCTCTGCTATAATCAGTATGTGATGGACGTAGAAGTAGCTCAGGGCGTGTCCTACAGACAAGATGCAGCCAATGAGATATTAACACTTATATAATTCTTTAAGTAGACATATTCCCCTAATCCAATCCCTTCCAGTGTTAGTTATTTATGAAATGCCACGTAGGATGACGTCATAATTGATGTATGTAAAAGTATATAAACTCTGTGCAAGCAAATTTAGGTGTGAATATTTCAAACATCTACTTGATAACTGTATTTCTCCCTGCTTTCTTTCATTGAAATTAAAGCAGTATTTTACCATCTTCCTTTGGTCTGTCTGATAATTTGGTCTGTGATAATTACTGGTAATTCTATCTAGCACAAAGAAGACACTTCAAGGTGCTAGAGCACATTCCTGTACCCTGAGACCTGCTGAATCAGTGTATTCTTCATTCTTAATATCAATCAAGAGTTACAGCTCCTGTCCCAAACCAGATCTGTATCCCCAGTCACCAGTCCCCAGTCCCGTGCATCTGGAAGCCGAACCGAGGGTGGGAGAATCGAACCTCTGACAATCACCTCTAGACCTGCCAAGTCTGGACTAAAACTGAGCTAAGGGCGGCGAGTAGTGAAGTCACTTACCGGTGGCCCTTTGCTCATCCAAATGCATTTATGTATTGAAGGCTAATTTTGCCTTTCTCTTTGGCTTGGGTGTTATCTGCTTCCTAAAGCCCTCCAAAGGTCGGGAACAGCTGTGTTCATCGTAGGAGATCCTCTCCTTATACTGTGAACCCGTATCTCCCCATCAGAATGCTTCCCCTAACTTTTTCCTGCTTCCTAAGAAGTACTTTGTGAACTTTACGCACAACCAGGAGTTTTTAAACACGCATTGAGCATTGAGCACAAGGCTCCATTTATCTGGCTGGATTTATAAAGTTAGGTTTACCATCTCTAAGGAATGTTGATGCCATAAAGGTTATTCACCCTTTTCCTTTGCAGGTATTGGCAGGAGTTACTAACTTTCTTGCACTGATTCCAGTGAGTGTATATGTAATACAAAGCGTGTTGCTTGTATGGTGTTTTAATATTGCATTTCAGTATTAATTTGTGTTATTATTGGGCTTATAATAAATAGTATATTTTCGTATGCTAGTGTCTATTTGTAATTCTTGGTGTTTCACTGTGTGTGCTCGTTGGGGACCCCTGATCACCCTCACTCCTCCTGAGATTTAGCCTCGTCTGCTCTCCAAGCTACTGTGAATTGATCTGGCTATCCCCAGAAGTGTGTCCTGTTAATCTAAAAAGGGTGTCCTCCTAAACATATGTCCAACAGGCCAGAGTGTAGAAATCCATTCTAACACTGGGGACAGTATGCAGGCAAATAAATGGCAACAGGGGAGAGGTGCTTGTGGCCTTCATGGAACCAAGGATTTACTAAATAGTTCAGTCTGCATTCCTGCCCACCCGATTGGCAGGCACCTCTCCCCTTTGTGCTAATAAATCATGCAGATTGCAAGGCAGGTGGCAGGAGGAAGCAAATGCAGCAATGTAGAACTTACAATTGCACCCCCAGCTGTGCAGTGATTCACGTCTAGGTGTGGCACTGAAGAGCAAGGTCTGAAGAAAATTAATTGTTACCCCCCACGAAATATTACAATGCTACTACATGGGTGTAAATAAGGGAAATGACTCCTGGTTTCAGGATAGAAGAAAGAAAAATGACAACTTCCTCTTCTAGAGAATGCCTCTTTAAGTAGCGCATACAATGTTGAATTAGCAAATGGAATGGGATTACGGGATTAAAGTTTTCAATACAAACTACCAGGTATTTTGGTGTTTTTGTCTGAAAGTATTTGTGCACCAGGCATGCTCAGGATGGGCTCTATTTTGTATTAATGCTAGTAACACCCATGATATGCAACCAATAAAGGTACCATGCTTGAAATAGTGTGTGGGTTTTTTAATAAACACACACACACACACACAATAGTATGTAGGCTATGTAGGGGGTGATGCAAATGGTTCTGAGCTTACATTGATTGGGTGGAGCAAGGTTCTGGCCTTTGGCATTGGTTCTTTGTCATGCACCTATACTAGAGCTGAATACCTTCCCTGTGCCTGCTGTTGCTAAACTGTGTCCTGTACCTGTGCTGAAAAACTAATACTCTGCACATGAACAGCTAATGTTGCTCTTAAATGGCCACTTGTCTACTTTTATTGTAGCACGGATGACGGGGGCAAAGGGACACTGCGGAAGTTCCCATGTGTATGATCATTGCTACTACGCCAACATATCAATCTGTGGGTTGTGATTGCAATAAAGGTGTAGAGATGAGTATAACCAGAGAATCTTGGGGCAACTTCATTTTTTTGGTTCAGTGGTCCCAAAGTAGTCTGTGCCCAGGGCCCCACAATACCTTAAACTGGCCCTGATTTAAAAGAGTCAGACACCATTGCACAGGCAACAAAACACAGCCCACGAGACACATAAACCACAGGTGCCCCATCAGCACCAGGGCTCTGTCTGAAGTTTGGTGTACTCCATTAGATCAAATCAAATCATTTCACCAATGTCTGTGCATTCCATGAATGCAAATGGAGTCTGGGCACGGGAATAACACACACATCTTGTTGGGAAGTGTTTCTCTTCTCTGACTGCAGAATGCTGAATGTTCATGCCATGGGTCACAAATCCTTTTAGATTTAGGGGGGCACTGCCCGGGGCCCATGTTTATATTGCGCCGGCCCACCCTGGCAAGAAATCATGGCTACAGCACTGCATACAATTAAAGCAGGGCCCCCTTTAAAGCCATATAACAATGTATCAATCCTCTGCCTAAATGTGCTGCATCTCAATGCCTTCAGACAGAGCTTAAGACCAGAAAATTGGAAGATTTAAGCACACTCAAGGCCCTTAAGGCCACCGCCTACACACAATGCATCGTCCCTGCCGCCATTACAAAACACCTCATAGGATAATCCCTCTCACCTCTCCTCTATGTGATCAATGCCCCCTCACTCAAGGCTACATTCTTGATGCCCTGAAGAGGGGCAGATCCTGTACCTACTGAAGAAGCTCTCACTCAACCCAAACCAATTGTCTATCATCCCATTATATACACCCATCCTTTATTGGGAAGATAAATGAGAACACTTATATTCTTTAATCTCATGATAACATTAACCATTGCAACCTCCTCTAGCTTCTAAACAAGATTCAGTAGGGAGACTGCCCACATCCAGTTCATTGTTGACACTGTCTACATCATGGAGACGGGGGCCTTGCCTATTGGTCCTGCTTGACTTACTTGCTGCCTTCAGCACACCAATCAGAAGGTACTCTTCAAAATCATCACCATTGATTCGCCTGTGGTTCATTGATTCAGTACTGCACTGGTTCGCTTCCAAACTCATGGACAGACACTTGCTTGTCCACTCCCCCATAACCTGCAAAGTCACACATGATTTCATCCTTTCACCTTTCATCTTCAACCTAAAGCATGGTGGGTGGCCCAATACACGGATGGCACAAGACTTCACCTAGCCTACTTCACATGTCCTCATAAAATACTTGATTTATGTAACTCTATCTATCTAGGCCTCCATACATTAACAGCGCTCTGTACAGTGCCCATCTTTCCACAGACCCACGTTCATCCCCACACACTGACTAGCCTGTTGAGATCGATCTCATGAGGTCTCTTGATTGTTGGAACATTCAGACTTGGGTCCGTCCATCTGTCACAGTTCTGGAAGCGACACTGTGCAATTCCCGGCCTCCATTATCTGACCAACGGCACACCATCACAAATTCAGAAGAAAACTTAAGACTCAACTTATCCACGTTATTGGCTGATGGAAATAAAACTTGTTGGAATCATACTACAGCGCATCCACTGCACAAGTTCATCATTGCCGTCCATCTTTCCATCAAGGCTCATGACACCTAGAAAATACAGCCATCTTGGTTGCTGGCCTGCACATCAAGCCTGTGATCCCTGCCACAGACTTCCTGAGTCCAAGCTCTGGTCATCTCCCACTGCTACGGGCACCACCTGCCATGCCAAAGCCCATCACATCAAAGGTATGGAAAGATTTCGTACACATCAATCCGACTTTCATGGAGGAACACATTCAACTCCCCCAGGCTTTCAGCATCTTCAAGATTGGCTGCTTCACCCAAAAGACAATGAAGACCAATGTATTATGTTACCACGCTGACAAATTCACCAACACAGGGAGCGGCTGGGTGGGGGGGGGGCACAATAGCCACACGATCACCAGCCAAGAAGCCAAGACATGCAACTAGGTGAAAACTAGACAACAGGCAGACCTACTGTTATGCAGACAGACGCTATGATAATCTGCACATGAGACTAACCCCACCTCTCCTGGATTCCAAGAAAGACTCTTCTCCACAAACAATAGAGTTCTGAATGCCGACTGTTGGCTCTCATCTTCCACCATATCCATGCCAGCACTGAGTGTATGTATGTATGTATGTATTTGTCAATAAACCAACAGCACAACTCTACAGCTTGTACATTTCTACGCAGACAAACAATATATATAAAGAGAAAGGTTTTAAGGGATTTCCGAAAACAAGCAAGCTCTGTGATGTTACGAAGTTGCAAGGATAAAGAGTTCCATAATTTGGGAATGTACACTTAAAACTTTTGGTCACCTCTAAAAGAACAACGAGACGAAGGAACAATCAGCAACCATTCGTTAGAGGATCGCAGGGATCGACTTGGTAGATACCACTTCAGTTTATTAGCCATGTAGGAGGGAGCAAGGTTATGCATGCATCTGAAAACCAGGCCAGGATCTTAAGAGTTGATCCTCTCCTGCACTGGAAGCCAATGCAGGGACCTGCGCAGGGCCGGCATGTGTGCTCTTTTGGGAGCTTTAAAGACAAGCCGAACTGCAGCATTCTGTGCTCTATGGACTCTTGACAGATATTTTTTGGGGCAACTTGCAATTAAGCTATTATCATAATCCAGGTGGGATTTAACAAGTGCGGCCACTACCATGGCATGGTCTTTAGGCGGTATGAAAGGAAGGGTGAAACGCAAAAGACGAAGAGAATGGGAAACTGAATGTACCCCAATCACCCCTGTAAAGAGCTCAGTAAATGTTGCTTTCCCGCCATAGAAATCCCTACACATAAATACCACATACCTTTTGTTTGGCAGTACTCGCTATGTCAAAATTATGCAACTATCCAAACTATGTATGTACACAAAGGAGAAAAGGTGCACAACCTTTAGTCTGTTTGATTGCTCATCTGTCTAAACAAATATGATTAGTAATAACCCATACCAATTAGTCCTGGAAAAATGGACTTGGTGTGTCACACAAATTTATACATTAAATCATTTTAATTTGCATATTCAGAATTGATAAAACATTGTTAAAACACCTTGTTTTAAAACACACTGGCCCTCATTACGACCCTGGCGGAAAGTGACTGACCTGACCGCCATAGCGTAAATAGCGTTTCCGCCATTGCACGACGGAGCAAAGTGCGGCTAATTCCGACCCATCGGGCACGAGCACTACGCCATGGCGGAAGTGCAAAGTCCGCGATGGCGGAAATGACCCCAAAACGCCCCTCACCGCCGTCGTATGGTGCCCTAGGTGCAATTCCGCCACCCATCTTAGCGGTCACCGTAATGAGCGGCAATCGGAAAGTACGGTGACCGTAAATATACGGAAACGGAAGTAAAAACATGGTCCCGGAACGGGAAACAGCACGCCGTACACCTATAAAATCAGAATTCCCACACAACCATCAAAAATACTACCCTGAGACACATCCCAACCCGTCATCCACCCTAGTGAAAGCAATAAAAATGGGAAAAGTAGCGAAAAAAGCGTGCGACCGCAAGCGGCAGGTCCACTTCTCCCGTGAGGAACTCACCGTGCTCACAGAGACCCTCCAGGAGAATGCTGCCGTCGTCTTCTCGACGCAAATGACCAGGACGGCACTTGCGAACAAGAAGGCCATATGGGCCCTGGTGGCACAGCGGGTAAGTGCGGTGGGGACCGCACCCCGCAACCCACAGCAATGCAGAAAGCGATGGGACAACCTGCGGATCCGCGTCCGTAGAATACTTTCTGCCAACCGAAACATTGCCACAGCTACCGGGGGAGGATCGGAATCACCCATCAAGTTGACCCCCTGGGAAGAAATCTGTGCCTCCACCTTTGGAATGGAGAGTATAGAGGGAGTCGGAGGGATGGAGAAAGGAGTGCAGACATCCGAAGAATCAGGTAGGTGGGCCAAATTAAACAATGCTAAATCCACAATGTCCAATCATGTGAAGTACCATGTGTCCACATAGTCCAACAGTAACACATGTCCAGGAGAACATCCACATACATCAGCCTGATAGCGCACTTTAAAACTCACATTAAATACATAAATAATTAAAAATCCTAAAAACACCCTCTACACATGCAGCAGGCACACCCTAACTGCAGGCTGCAAAACAACTGCATCCTCAATCCACACAAAAATGAAACCACCTCCAAGGCCCCGACCCAAATCACCCTCAGGTACCACCCCAATGCATGTGATACATTGCCATTCCAATTTCAACAGACCCATTAATAACGCTCGCCCTCCTTTACTCCACCACAGGGTCCGATTCAAACGACGAGCTCCAGGACACCCCTACCAGCACACCTGCAAAGAGGGCCAAGACCAACGGCCAAAGACCCTCCACCTCAGCTGCACGCATCAAGACACGGCAGCAGCACAAATCAAGTGGCAGCATACAGGAGGGAACTCCAACAGGCACCCCAGCAGCCAGCATGCCCACAACAGCACCACCACTGGTCCCCCCAATGGATGCCACAGAAGGCACTGCTTCTGGTGGCAGCAGCACCATAGGTGACACTGCATTAATGGCAGCATGCTCCGACACAGAAAACGGGGATGTCGAAGTAAGATCCATCCATGACCTGTCTCAATCCCCCTGTTTGTTTCATCCCGTACACCATGAGGATACCACGCAGGGGCACCCACAAGACGACGACTGGCCATCCCCCACAAGCCCTGTGGCAAGGCAACATGAGGTGACCAGCCCCTCTGTGACACCACCGCAAATGGCCATGGCACAGCAGAGGCAACAGTCCCTCGACCAGGTGATCGTGCAACAGCAGCAACTGGCCACGCTCCTCAAGGACCATGCTGATGAATGTGGGGCTACTAAGGCAGCCATAGAAACATCAACTGAGACACTTAGGGCAGAAATGGAGAGAAGCACCGAGAGCCTGAGAGTACAAATGGAGAGAAGCACCGAGAGCCTGAGAGTACAAATGGAGAGAAGCACCGAGAGCCTGAGGGGGGAACTGCATGCGACGTCCAAAGACGTATGTGCTGAACTTGCCGCTGTGCGCCGTGTGCTCACTGAGCTCTCACAAACCCTTAGGGACATGCATGGACGTGAGCAGGCAGAGACATCATCCGTTGCAAGTTCCGTCCAGGGCAGCCCCCAACGTAGATCTGGGAGGAACCTGCGCTCCACAGGCAGGGGTGCCCCTGATACCCGGAGAGGGGGCTTGCAATAGCGTCTGCCCACTGACTATGAGCATCTTCGGACACTGGTGTTCGGGGGGGAGGTAGGAGGGTGGAGGGGGTGTGTTGGGCTCACTTGGGTGGCGGGTCGATGGGGTGTGTAACATAATTTCACATATGCTATAAACAATGCACGATCATCCAATGAGATGTGTAGACATTGATCTTTGTGTACGAGGCCTTTATAGGCGTACAGTCCATATTGTGCATGTTCCAGACACACACAGTGCCACAAGTCCCGTGTCCATGTATCAGCCACCAGGCGTGAGTGCTAGAAGCATGAATCAATGAGAATCTGACGAATGTCACGGCCCTCCTGTGCCTCGCAGACTCCTTGAGGTGCTGCCACATCCCCACCCTCATCATGACCATCTTCAGGTGCTTGCAGTTCTGCGTCAGGGGGCATGGGCACATTTCTACGTACGCACATGTTGTGTAGCATGACACATGCCATGACCATCTTTGCAACCTTCACATGGCGGTACAGGAGTGCCCCGCCAGACCTGCTGAGGCAGCGGAAACGAGTCTTCAGTAGGCCGAATGCCTGTTCTATGACTACACGGGTACGTGAGTGGGCATGGTTGTAGTCCTCCTCAGGCTGGTTCTGTGGGTTCCGGAGTGGTGTAAGGAGCCATCTCTTCAGATGCCATCTACCCGGCATCACCTGTATGTGGACAATAAAGGATGTTTGTGGAATGACATTGCTACGTAGGCCCCCCCCCCTTCCTGCCAGGTCATTGCTGCATCACATACCCCACATTATCATGCATGAAATGAGACTCACCGAGTAGCCAGGATCTGTTCCCTGCGTGTCGCTCCATGTAGCGTGGTATTTTAGAGTTCCTCAAGACCATAGAATCATGGGTTGATCCTGGAAATCGTGCACAACAATGTGTAATGATCCTGTTGGAGTCACACACCATTTATACATTCAGAGAATGAAATTGTTTTCGGTTGCGGTACTGGGCCTCCATGGCATGTGGGACGACCAATTCCACATGGGTGCAGTCGATGGCACCAATGCAACCCGGTATGCCGCCAAGTGCATGGAATCCCACTTTTGTGTTCGTAATTTCCTGCTCCGAGCGTGGTAGAGAGATGTAGTCGTCTGCGTGCTTCAGGAGGGCATCGAGCACTTGCAATAGTGTCCGTGAGAACAATGGCTGTGAAATGCCATGCAACTGTCCGACTGTGTGCTGGTAGGTGCTTGTGGCCAGGAAGTGGAGTACAGACACCACCTTCAGTAGGGGTGGAATGGCGGTTGGGCTATCTATCATGCTGACAAGGTCAGCCTGTGTCATGTCCACAATGGCGGTTATGGTGTCCCGGTCCAAACGGTAGAGGGTGTGGATCTGCTCATCCGTGAGGTCGAACGGATGTGCTCGGAGGCGTGGGATTGCGGGCTGCCTGCGTGGTGGTAGTGGCTGTGCTGGCGGGCCTTGCTGGGCCTGCCTTGCCCTCCTCCTCCTCCTGCGTCTCCTCTGTGCGGCCGGTTGTTGTAGTAGTTGGTGTTCGTCTTCTTCTTGAAGTTGGAGTACTTGCAGTGCTATCAGGTCCCCCAGGGCCAACATCGCTAGTCCTGCCGGTAGCATTTTGGAGTGGGTGTGGTTGTGGGAGGGGGTTGGGTGTGCAGTTTATGTGTTTTCAAGCTGTATTGCCTCCACCTGTGGTGATTCATTCCACCTGCGCAAGCTGCAATCCCCTTTGGGCGAGCACGTCCCGCACACAACGCTGCAATTCGACGCATGGCATCTTGCTATTACAATCATGTATTTGATCCCGATGGCAGTGAAATATTGGTTCATATGTTCATTCTGCTATGGTGCCATTGTTTCACATACTATCTTTGCAGTCGCGAACAAACTTGTGAAGGGTCAGTGGAATGTAGTACTCGATTAACGGTGGACCCTCATGCAGCACTGTACCGCGGTTCACCGACGGGCGGGGCGTCCCATTTGTGAGTGAAGCCACTTTGCATTTTCACACATTGCCGCACTACATGGATGGATTTGTGATTTCAAGCGGTCACAGATGCCTTTTCGACGTGATGTTGCAAATGAGGAATTCGAAGGACGGCGCTTTCGGTCTTCAGCTAGCGGCGAGGAGACGCCCACAGGTCTGACTGCAAATATAACGTTCTATTGTTTAATGTCCTTGGGACAGGGGCCATGACGAGAATGCAATGATTGATATGAATAGTATGGGATGCGCAATAGCGTAGTGGACGATAAGGCAGGACGTTCCCAAATACATGTTACTTCACAACACTGGAATTCCTGCCTGGAGCACAGTGGATTTTGCAGACTGCATTACGCACGGACTCAATGGAAAATTCACATGTTATGTGAGTAAATAATCAGGCGTTTTCATACCGGGATGAGGGAATGATGTATGGATGCATGGACAGATGATTTGATGGAGAGTTTGCCATTTACAGGGCTTTTTGGGATCTATCCACCTCCCCTGCGCTATGTGATGCAGAGCTGCCATAGTGGGACCATCGTCTATCTGCGCTTGTTGAACCCTCCCTGTCTCGACGCGCCTTCAGACACTTGTGTCTATGCACGTTACTAATCCCATCGAATGGATTCTGTTTTGACAGACGCATGCACACAAACACTAGTTTGTAATAGTGTTTTCACCTCGATTTTAATAGTTATGATTCGCAGGTGATTTTTGGGTGGGAATAATCCTTTGGAGTGGGCTAGCATGCATATGGCTGTGGATTTAGTGTGGTGATTGAAGTGAGTAATACAAATCAAGTTCTGATGCCCATACTATTCTTTTTCATTTCATTTGGGTGACAGGTATCTCCTCCCCTTTTGCCGCTGCCATCTGTATGCCACTCCTGCAGATGGCTTTTACTCCCGACACCTGCTGCTTCGAGTTAATCAGTGGAGCACCATTACGATCTTATGGGACGATCGGCAATGGGCCACATGCCCTTACGCAGTTCTAGTGGCTAGGAGCAACATTTCGACCCTTCAGCTGGATTAGTGCCTACCTAATGGGACAGCCCTGTGGTTCTAGGCGCTTCCAGGTTGCCTTTTTGAACGTGAATGTAGCCCCTGTGTACCATGGAGGAACAGGGCGTCACACAAGAAGAAGCTGGTCATTTATTGCGGATGCAGCCCACAATGATGAAATGTATTTTGGGGTTCATGACCTAATGGCTGTATGGGCTTGGGGATTTTGTGGTGCATTAAATTTCTATTCTGATATTAACCGTGTAGCGTTCTTCTTTGCAAGTAATGTAACATATTCCTATTTGTGGTGCGATGTATTGTGAGGAGATCTGCATTGGGTTCCGGCTTCTGGTTATAGTTGTGTGGTACTGTACTGGCCGCGTTTGCCTACGAAGCCCAGTGTGGTCAGGGATCGGGGCTACCATTATGACTGTTTTAATGATGTCATGCTCATGGGCGGGGGATTAGCTTTTGTGTAACAGATGCCGGTCAGCCAGGTGGATTGGTGGAAGGATGTGATTATCAGAATATGGCTGGTCACAGGTGCCTGTGTTTGCGTGCGTTTCTTGGAGGGAGACTGAGGTCATGTCCATTGGAATAGCTTCTGTATTCGTGCCATCTGTGCCCTGCAGCTCCCATTGTCCCCTCTTGAGATGAGCCTGGCTGCTCAGTCACTCTGCCAACTTGTGTGGTACATGCTGATGGTTGGTTTGTTTACTGGCAGGAGTACAGGGCTGGTGCAGTCTCACTCAAGATACTGCTTTGAATGTTGCCTTACACTGGTGTCAAGCGATGGGGGCCCTGTTTTTGTTTGTCTCATATTTCAGTTCATGTTGCTGTACTTGAACCTTCACATGCCTGTGCTGCATCAGTGCGGCAATGGTGGCATGGCAAATATGGATGGCCACTCACAAGGCACTTGGAGCCCCTAGATTAATTTGTTCGTTGGCATGCATGGGTGACTTGTACATTTCACTGGTTGCATTGTGTGACTTCATTGCACCTACAGGGAGTTGTGCAATGTGGCCAGGGAGTGGTGTACAGGCACTCAGTAGGGCCGTTTACGGTTGATTCGCGATGCCGTACTTCTCACCATGGCGGAATGGTACTTTCCGCCATGCGTGATGGCGTTAGGTACATGTCCGCTAGGGTCAGAATTCGCGTACCATTGCGCCATGGTGGTAGTTACGGTTTGGCATGGCGCGCGTGCGCGTACTTGGTGCAGTTAGCGTTGGCGTTCACTACGGTGTCGCTAATGGCATCATACTTTACGGTGACGGGTCATAATCGCACCGAGCGCTATTCGATGGCGGTATTGCATTTCCGCCATCGTTTTTCGATTTCCGCCAGGGTCGTAATGAGGGCCACTGTGTAACTCAAGATTATGACTAACATGGTGGGTACAACACCAATCTAATGGGATGAAATATACCACAACAATTATAACATTAAAAAAATTCACAGACACATGACGATTGACATCCAATATACATTAAACAAAGTGTTGATTAACAACATATCCCAACATGTTTCAGTTCAATAACCAACACCAACACCAACAAATCAGACAGTGAGCCATAAAATTATCATAATCCACATAAACCTTCTGGACACTAAAAATACTGTCCAAAAAAGCTCAGAGACAGGTCTATATTAGACCCTCCCCCCAAACAAACAACTACTATACCTGTATTATTAGTGTCCAGAAGGTTTTTGTGGATTATGATAATCTTATGGCTCACTGTCTGGTTTGTTGGTGTTGGTTATTATCCTTTAAAGGTGACCCCATTGTTGGATTACCTTACCCATTGACTCAGGATCACATGGTGGTGAAAACTTATGCAAAAAGGTTCTCTCCCCTGAAGATGTTCTAGCATTTGGAAGCCTGAAGAACTGAAACATGTTGGGATATGTTGTTAATCGACACTTTCTTTAATGTATAGTGGATGTTAATCGTCATGTGTCTGTGAATTTTTTTAATGTTATAATTTTTGTGGTATATTTCATCCCATTAGATTGGTGTTATACCCACCATGTGGGTCATAATCTTGAGTTACACAGTGTGTTTTTATTTATTTATTTAATAATGTGAGACAGTTTAAATATAAGCTTTACACATAATTCAAATACAATTACAAGTATAAAAATAAAGAATATAAAAAGAGAAAAGAGAATACATTAAAGCAAGATCAGTTAGACTGAGTAAAAAATAAAATAAAATAAATTCTTTTAACCCCTATTTAAGCTAATCCTTCAGCACATATAGTCTCCATATGTGTTAATCAATATAAAGATATAGATATAAATTCTCTTAATGGGAGATATAGCTAAACATAAAAAGTACCAACAGCAGTTCAATTAAGTTCATGGTTCAAGTATACGTACATAGAAGTTCATTATTCATGGGTGGGGTCTAGACCACTTCGGAGCCCGACCCTGTAGAAAGAATTAAATAGACCCCACCAAACCATAATTAACTCCATGCAGTGGTGATCCTCCAAGGTGTTAATTGCTACAGTTCGTATAGAGAGGTCCCACCCGCTTAACACAGTGTATTGCTAAAGTATTGAGAAATAGGATACGTTAGATAGAGATACCCAGAATTTTTTCAATCATCAACCAGATGCTATATATTGCTATGTGAGTTTTTATACTGGTTGAATTTAAACTACGATACCAGAACCAAGGTTCAGCTATGTGCTCCAAGTTATGGACCAGGTTCACATAGCATAATTCGTAGGTTTTAACCAGGACCGGGCAAGCTGTAAATAGATGTATAGTAGTTTCCTTAATGGTAGAGTTTTTACAGATGCGGCAGTGTCTTTCTTGAGGAAGCAAGTGGATATCAATCCACTTATTGGCAAGCACCGGTAGGCAATCAAGTCGAAGCAAAAGAAAGAAACGTCTGAGTCTACTGGAAGGGCTCAGATTCATGTATACCTGTGGTTTCAGAAATATATACAGTCTATACCGTACAAATTGGTACTTTGATAACTTGCACAGATGGTCATAGTTCTCCAGCCAGTCCCAAAGATCGATCCGTTTCGACAAGCCTTTCTTCGAAGCGTCGTAGGTGCCTCTCAATGCAGGAATCCAACCAATCTCTTTATAAAGGCTTTCCATATGATTTTTCAGGTGGTAAATCATCGACTCCCTAGAGGTCTCATGATATAAAGAGCTCAATAAGAGGTTCTGAGGTTGGTTGGTCATCTTCAAATACATATCCGCTCTTCTTTTGAGTACAGTGGCTTTAAGGGAGATTAAGCCCAATTCCAATCTAAGAATCGCCATCGGGATACATTGGGGAAGGCACAGTATCCTACTCCAAAATGTACCCTCTATGACTTGAAGCCAGCTTAGATTGATGTTCAGAAGAGCTTTCAGGCCATAGGTGACCATCGGGACCAGTATCTGCATGTACAGCTGACACACACCCCACATAGTGTAGCCACAATTTTTAAGGGCAAATCGATGTATTAATGCTGTTAGTTGTGCAGCCCTGGTGATTCACATTTGTATGGAGGTTGAATATTCACCTGTAAGATCGATCTCCACACCTAGGTATTTGTACATTAGGGTGTATTTTATTTCGATCCCCTGCATTATTAATTTAGGCCTAGAGAATCTGTTAGCCGAAAAAAAACATTAGTTGTGTTTTTTCGCTATTAATGACCAAATTATTAGTAATAGCATATCCCCAGAGCGCAGAGGCCGATCTAGATAATCCACTAAATGTGTGGTCCATGATAATCAAATCATCAGCATATGCGAGCACTGGGCAGTGCTCGGATCCGATCCGTGGGGGGCAATTGTGGGATGCAGAGACCGCTATAGGAATGTCATGGGTGAACAGGTTGTATACAAAAGGAGCTGTAACACAGCCCTGTTTTACTCCTCTATTCTGTACAACTGGGCGGTCATATGGCCTTGGGAGTCTAGTTTCAGTCTGGCTGTAGTATTTTGATGTAAGGCTCTCAGATAATAGAGAAGTTCCTCGGGGCAGCCTAATAGTTTTAATTTTAGCCAGAGTTTGTCACGAGGAACAGTATCAAAAGCCGCTCGGAAGTCTATGAAGAGGGCATACAAAGGAGGTTCCCCACGGTTCTTAGCTTTCGTCCTCAGCAAGTCAATAATCGTCAGGTTCATGGAGATGGTATAGCCTTTCCTGAATCCGCTTTGGAATCGGTTGAGTATTCCAGCCTTAGCAGCCCATGCCTCCAGCTGTTCCAAGAGGAGCATCGCGAACAGCTTCCCTGTACAGTCCAGCATTGAGAGCAATCTGTAATTTCCAGGCTCCAATCTGTATCCTCTCTTGAAGACTGGTATAAGTATGGAAGTTTGCCACAAAACCGGGATATTACCAGTCTCCAAGATTTTGTCGAATAGGATCTTTTTTAAACTGGCCCAGAAGTCCGGATTACTCTTCAGAACGACGTTAGCTAGGCCGTTGGGTCCTGGTGCTCTTGAAGATTTTAGTGATTTAATTTTGGTGAGGAGTTTCTCTTTAGACGTGATAAATGGCTTCTCCAATGGGACCGCTTCAGCACTACGGCAGATGCCCGGTGCTAATAGAATATAAGAATCAGATAGGAATTCAGTCCATTGCTGAGCGTTTATTGGGTTGACCATTGTATGGTTAATTGGGCCCCTCACTTCATTCAAGACACCCCAGATATTTCTGGTGTTTTTTGAGCACACAACTTGAACCATTTGCTGCCAGCGACCCCGCTTCTCAGCTCTCCTCTTCATCTTGTTCCAGGCATGGTATTTATTCTTAAGCTTTCTTTGTAAAACTGCAAAGGATTCGAAGATGGGAGTAGCATTTTTTGCTTTACGTATAGACACTCTTAGGACTCGCTTGGCGTCTCTGATGCTTTTGTCGAAAGGTATGGTATTCTTTCCTTCTTGAATCATCGGATTAGTAGAGGTAGTGGCATGTGAAGACGCAAAAGGAGTAATCCATTCCTCAATATCGTTCGCAGTATATTTGCTGAAAATTTCGATATCATAGAGCAAGACCTCTTGTGCTTCACATGCTGCATTATCGATACGTTTTGTGTGCCAGCGGATATGAGAGACTGCGTGGTTTGTCACCAAGTAACCCATAGGTCTGGGAGTAGGAATTTCCCAGTCAACTGCAAAAATCAGGGTTAGGAAGCTGTGGTCGCTCCAGTCATTAAAGGTGATCTTCATGACTTTAATTCTGCTAGCAATATTCGGGCTTACGAATACATAATCTAGGGTGCTGGTAGTCAAGGCGTTTCTCCAAGTGTAATTGCCAGGATAATAGCTTCTCGTTCTCCCGTTAATTAATTCAAGGTCCCAATCAGAAGAAAAGCAGAGCCAGTTTGAGCCTTCTGGATCTTCTTTGTTGTGGAGCATTAATCCCTTTGGTTGAAGTAGAGGGTTGACAGTGGTTGTAACGCTCACCTGATTCCCGTAGAGGCGCCGGTCTTGACTGGGCGTATACAGTATCTTCAAAGGTGATGTGTAACACACGGCTGGCTCTTTGGGCTGGACCTCTGTGCACTGTATGTCTGACTCGAAGGGTAAGATGTCTGCAGATAGAAATTATGGGATTAATGAACTGGGTTATTGAATGTCTCTCTCTTCTTCCCTTTCTCTTCTCCTGTAGAACCCCGAAGGTTAACACTCTCACCTTAGGTAAGTGAACGCCGTGCTCTCCATCTGCCTCGGGGCAGGGTGCTGTAACCAGTTTCTTCACTGGATAAGGGGAGCAGGCCTCTTGACTTCAGAGGACTGCTGTCTGCCGTTTACTGCACGAACGGTAAGTTTCGAGTAATTCTAATGTCTTTAAAGTCTTTAGTAATGATGCCTCTTGTTTTGCAGGGTTCCGGCGATGGTGGATGACGGGCTGAAGTGAGTTGAAGATGGAGCCCGTGTGATGAATAGAAGCGCCTGGAAGCACGTAAGTAAGCGCTTGTTGCCTGCTTCACGATGCGCTCTAACTGTCGTTTTATTTTGCAGGTACAAGTTCGGAGCGGCTGCAGGGTGCCGGAATACCCACTGGGTTAGATGTGGAAAGGAGTAATGGCACGTGAGTATTAAAGTTCCCCAATGTCTTTAAACGCACCTTGTTTTGTCTTTCAGATGCGGGATGCAGCGCCGAAGGCCTCCGGAGCGTGCGAAGAGTTGGTAAGCTTTTGTCTTTCAGATGCCGGAATGCAGTGTGAAGACCTCCGGAGCGCACGAAGAGTAGGTAAGCCTTTGTCTTTCAGATGCCGGAATGCAGCGCGAGGCGTTGGTGACAGCCGATGGACCAGGTAAGTGAAGAGCTGTCACTGAAGACCGTAATGCTAACCTGTTCTTTCTTGTCTTTATAGGTGTTGCTGAAGACTGGATTCAGGATGGTAAGCCTTTTTCCTTAGGCCCAGGATCAGATGCAGAAGACACGATGAGCGTTCTGCTGCAGAGGATGCACAATAACGCAAAGCAAGATTCATCCATCGGGTGTGGTTTAAATAGCCTCCTGTAGTGCTTAGGTGTCTCCTTCCACAGCCACGCCTAGGTAAGAAAATAGTTCCTGCTTTCCAGAAGAGTTCCAGTGTTCTGAACCTAGGGAGTGGCTCCTGCCCCACCCAACAGGAAAAGTAGTTCCAAACAGAAGAGGATCAGAGGCTCAACTGGCAGGCAAGTAAGCAGCATGGTCTGCTGCAGGTAAGTCCACCCAAGCATTATGAGCCCGGCGCTTCCAGCGCTGGGACTGGGCATATTTATGAGCCTGGTGCCACTGGCGCCAGGAAAGGGTCCAAAAGGTCCCAATTGGGACTGGTTGGCACTCGGAACCTGGGTTATGGATCTGCTTCCAAGGGAGTTGGGAAAACCCTGACCTTTTGGAAGCAGAGATCATGACAGTACCCCCCCTCAAGGCCCCTCCCAAACCGGGCTTCTCCGGGGGTTTTGGCTTGTCAGGAAATGTTCGGTGAAATCTTTTGATTAGGCGAGGAGCATGGACATATTCAGCAGGTTCCCAGGATCTCTCTTGGGGGCCGTAGCCTTTCCAGTCAATTAGGTAAAATAGTTTAGATTTGGAGATCTTGGAGTCCAGAATGCTTTTGACTTCAAACTCAAGTTCTCCATCAACTAGGATAGGTTTTGGATATTTAGTTAGTCGGGTTTGAGGTTGCACGGGTTTTAATAGAGAGACGTGGAAGACTGGATGTATCTTCATGTGCGGGGGCAAGTCCAACTTGACCGCTACTGGGTTTACTATGGTAGTGATGGAATAGGGACCAAGGTATCTTGGGTTGAATGTGCGTGGCCCTTTTAGAGGTAGATATTTGGTGGATAACCAGACTTGATCCCCTACTTGATATTGAGGGGCTTCCTTCCGATGTTGATCTGCTCCTTTCTTGTATTGTTCTTTAGCCCTTTGAAGGTGAGAAACAGCTTCCTTAAAGGCTTGGGTGATTGTAGAATGCAGGTAGTCTACTGCTGGTGTTTCAAGATCTTGGAGGGGATCCAACTCCGAGGTTCGAGGGTGACTGCCGTACAAAAGAAAAAACGGGGTTTTCCCAGTTCCCGAATGGACAGAGTTATTGTAGGCATATTCGGCTATCCAAAGGATGTTTTTCCAAGTTTTTTCAGTTTGTTGCAGCATGCAGCGTAAATACTGTTCCAGAGTTTGATTGGTCCTCTCGGTTTGTCCGTCGGTCTGAGGGTGGTGACTGGTCGATAGTCTCACATCAATTTGAGCCGACCGACAGCAACTTCGCCAAAAATGAGAAATAAATTGACTACCTCGAAATTAGAACCGAAGGAAAACCGTGCAGTCGGACGATGTTTTCGAGAAATTCTCGGGCCAGAGTTGCTGCTGTTGGCAAGCCTTTGAGCGGAATGAAATGCGCCATCTTGGAGAATAAGTCCACGATTATTAGAATCGTATTGTATCCGGAGCATGGAGGTAGATCGGTGATGAAGTCCATAGAAAGCGTATGCCAAGGGCGAGGTGGGATGTCAATAGGGCGTAAGAGGCCTGCTGGTCTTTCCTTTTGACTCTTGTTTTGGGCGCATACTCCACAGGACATTATAAAGTCTCTCATATCTTTTTTCCAAGACGGCCACCAGAAGTAGCGCTTGATCTTTTCTGAGGTCTTGGCTATACCGGGATGTCCTTCCATTAAAGAATCGTGATAACAAGAGATTACTTTTTTCTGTAAATCTGTGCTGGGTAGGTATAATCGTTCTTGGAAATACAATAAGTTGTCCTTTACTGCAGATGCCAATTCTGTATGTCTGCTGGAGTTACAAGTTGCCTGGCTTTATCCTTAACTTCCTCTATGGATTGTGTGGCGATTACACCCAGAATTCTTTGTTCGGGAATGATTGGTACAGGTTTAGGGTTGATCAAGTGTTCTTCCACTCCCATCCGAGAAAAGGCATCAGCTTTACCGTTTTTTGTACCAGGTCGATAGGTAATTATGAAGTCAAACTCGGCAAAAAATAATGCCCAACGGAGTTGTCTAGAGGATTGGGCTTTTGCGGTTTTCAAATATTGCAGGTTTCGGTGATCCGTAATCACAGTAACGGTGTGTCGGGCCCCCAGCAGATAATGCCGCCAAGCCTTAAAGGCAGACTTGATAGCCAGAAGTTCCTTGTCAGTAATCGTGTAATTGATTTCAGGAGGCGAGAATTTGCGGGACCAAAATGCCACGGGATGCAACTGATTGGTTACCGGGTCCTTTGTGATAGAACTGCCCCCATGGCAAGGCTTGAAGCATCAGTTTCCAGGATGTAGGGGAGTTCGGGGCGAGGGTGCTTTAAGATTGGTGCAGAGATAAATTTAGTCTTCAAATCCTGGAAAGCTTGTTCCGCCTCGGTAGACCATTCAAAACGTTTGTTTTTCTTTAACAAGGCAGTGATGGGCTGGACTATTCGAGAGAATTCGGGGATAAACCTGCGGTAAAAGTTAGCGAAGCCTAACATGCTTTGCACACCTTTTACGGAGGATGGTGATGGCCATTTGAGAACTGCATCGACCTTCTTTGAATCCATACGCACTCCGCCAGGTGATAATATGAATCCCAAGAATTCAACTTCAGTCACGTTGAAAACACATTTTTCCAACTTAGCGAAAAGTTTGTGTTGACGCAATCTTTCGAGGACCATTTTCACGTGTTTCCGATGTTCAGATTCCGATGAAGAATAAACGAGGATGTCGTCAATGTAAACAACAACACACACATCTATGAGCTCTCTGGGGACATCGTTCATAAAATATTGAAAAGCGGCCGGGGCATTGCAAAGTCCGAAGGGCATGACCTGATATTCAAATAGCCCATACTTGGTGCGGAAGGCCGTCTTCCATTCATCGCCCTCTTTTACTCGTACCAAGTGGTAAGCTCCTCTAAGATCCAGCTTTGTATATATGCATGCTTTTCTGACTTGGTCCAGGAGTTCAGGGATCAAAGGTAACGGATATCTATTCTTAACGGTGATCTGGTTCAGGGAGCGATAATCTATACAAGTTCTAAGGTCTCCTTCCTTTTTTGGAACGAAGAACAAAGCTGAAGAAGCAGGGGACTTGGAATGACGAATAAACCCATTTGCCAGGTATTGATCCAGGTATTGTCGAAGGTGAAGGTTCTCAGGCTCGGTGAGGGCATAAATTCTACTACAAGGAGGAGTAGATCCAGGTATCAGGTCTATCTGGCAGTCATAAGACCTATGAGGAGGTAGAGAGTTAGCCTGATCCTTCCGGAAAACATCTTGGTATTCTAGGTATTCGGGAGGTAACTGGGGAGTCTCTGAAGAAATTGCTGCCAGTGCAACACCAGGTGGAGGGTGACAAGTAGAGACACATTCTGGAAACTGGACCGTTCTTGCTCGCCAATCGATCAGAGGATTGTGTTTCTCTAACCAAGGTATTCCTAGAATAATCTGAAACTGAGGGGCCTTGATCACATCGAACACGATCTTCTCATGGTGTCCATCTTGACTTACTAGCGTCACTTCTTGAGTGGTATGCGTTACTGGCCCGGAGGCTATCTCCGTACCATCCACCGTAGTAATGACGTCCTTTACATCCTTGGGACAAAGAGTTAGATTCATCCTCAAAACCATTTCATGATCCACATAATTGCCGATGGCACCGCTGTCGACGTAAGCTTCAATTGCATGTAATCGATCCGGATTATCAGGGCTAATGAGGACCATAGGTATCACGAAATGCGAGGTCACGGAACTGGTTTTCACGCTCGGCAAGAGGACCTCTATTCTTGGCGGGCGAGGTCGTTTCCCTGCTCAGAGTTTGTAACTTTGGTAACTGCAGCTCCGACTGCCTTCTTGGCAGGTTTCACCGGACAGTCTCAAAGAAAGTGCCCTGAGTTTCCGCAATAGAGGCATAATTGCAACTGTTTTCTCCTTTCCCGCTCCTTTTGTGTTAGAGGACCTTTCAGACCCCCTATCTGCATGGGTTCCCCGGAGTCTACTCCTTTGGAAGGAGTTGGCGGTTCGGAAAATACTCGAGCATCAAACTTGGAACGATCGGCCTTCCTGTTCTGCAGTCTGTGATCTATTTGAACGACTAAGTCTATATAGTCTGAACAATCTTGTGGGGGATTCACTACTTGGGCTAACACATCTTTGAGCTCTCCACGTAGACCTCTATAAAACAGCGTAATCCTTTTGTCTTCAGGCCATTGAGTTTCCACTATCAGTCTGTTGAAAGACGCAATATAAGCCAAAAGGTCTTGATTACCTTGTCGCAACAAAAGAAGCTCATTGTCCAAGGCCTGCCCCTGTGAATGTCTTGCGAACAGTTTTTCCATACTGAGCTGAAAAGCTTGAAAATCATGGAGGACCGGATCATCTTATTTTACTAGAGGGATCGACCAGTCTGCCGCATTGCCACTAAGGTACGAAAGCACGAAAGCTACTTTAGCTTGATCAGTTGGAAAGGCTGTTGGCCGGCATAAGAAATGCAACCGGCACTGATTGATAAATACTGCAAACCTCTTTGGGTCACCAGAAAATCGTTCGGGCGGAGCCAGAGGTACATTCCCAGGTAGGTTGATCTGCACTGGATTCATAGAGGATGTAGAAGGAAGATTTCCCCCAGATGCGGGTAACGGGGTCTGTCCGGCTTGTGACTGTAGCAATTGTCTAGCGAGATCATCTGTTCGCTCCTTGGAAATAATCAGTTCCCTTCTTAGAGCGTTTGTTTCCTGACGGGCTGCATGCACTTCTGCCCTTAGTTCCCCAAGTAACTGGGCTAGTTGGTCGGTATCCGAGGTTTCCATAGCGCCTGGACGGGAGTTTTGTGGTAGGCTTTGCGTTCTGTAACGGTCACCTGATTCCCGTAGAGGCGCCGGTCTTGACTGGGCGTATACCGTATCTTCAAAGGTGATGTGTAACACACGGCTGGCTCTTTGGGCTGGACCTCTGTGCACTGTATGTCTGACTCGAAGGGTAAGATGTCTGCAGATAGAAATTATGGGATTAATGAACTGGGTTATTGAATGTCTCTCTCTTCTTCCCTTTCTCTTCTCCTGTAGAACCCCGAAGGTTAACGCTCTCACCTTAGGTAAGTGAACGCCGTGCTCTCCATCTGCCTCGGGGCAGGGTGCTGTAACCAGTTTCTTCACTGGATAAGGGGAGCAGGCCTCTTGACTTCAGAGGACTGCTGTCCGTCGTTTACTGCACGAACGGTAAGTTTCGAGTAATTCTAATGTCTTTAAAGTCTTTAGTAATGATGCCTCTTGTTTTGCAGGGTTCCGGCGATGGTGGATGACGGGCTGAAGTGAGTTGAAGATGGAGCCCGTGTGATGAATAGAAGCGCCTGGAAGCACGTAAGTAAGCGCTTGTTGCTTGCTTCACGATGCGCTCTAACTGTCGTTTTATTTTGCAGGTACAAGTTCGGAGCGGCTGCAGGGTGCCGGAATACCCACTGGTTTAGATGTGGAAAGGAGTAATGGCACGTGAGTATTAAAGTTCCCCAATGTCTTTAAACGCACCTTGTTTTGTCTTTCAGATGCGGGATGCAGCGCCGAAGGCCTCCGGAGCGTGCGAAGAGTTGGTAAGCTTTTGTCTTTCAGATGCCGGAATGCAGTGTGAAGACCTCCGGAGCGCACGAAGAGTAGGTAAGCCTTTGTCTTTCAGATGCCGGAATGCAGCGCGAGGCGTTGGTGACAGCCGATGGACCAGGTAAGTGAAGAGCTGTCACTGAAGACCGTAATGCTAACCTGTTCTTTCTTGTCTTTATAGGTGTTGCTGAAGACTGGATTCAGGATGGTAAGCCTTTTTCCTTAGGCCCAGGATCAGATGCAGAAGACACGATGAGCGTTCTGCTGCAGAGGATGCACAATAACGCAAAGCAAGATTCATCCATCGGGTGTGGTTTAAATAGCCTCCTGTAGTGCTTAGGTGTCTCCTTCCACAGCCACGCCTAGGTAAGAAAAAAGTTCCTGCTTTCCAGAAGAGTTCCAGTGTTCTGAACCTAGGGAGTGGCTCCTGCCCCACCCAACAGGAAAAGTAGTTCCAAACAGAAGAGGATCAGAGGCTCAACTGGCAGGCAAGTAAGCAGCATGGTCTGCTGCAGGTAAGTCCACCCAAGCATTATGAGCCCGGCGCTTCCAGCGCTGGGACTGGGCATATTTATGAGCCTGGTGCCACTGGCGCCAGGACTGGGTCCAAAAGGTCCCAATTAGGACTGGTTGGCACTCGGAACCTGGGTTATGGATCTGCTTCCAAGGGAGTTGGGAAAACCCTGACCTTTTGGAAGCAGAGATCATGACAGTGGTGCCTTCCGATCCGTTTATGTGACAGTTGAAATCACCTGTGAAAATGACTGAGTTGTTACCCAATGTCAATGTCCATTCGCTGAGTAGCTCATGGATGGCTTCTTGAATTAATCCTCTGCATACCGCACCAGGTGGATTATATAGAGTGACGAGTAGGATTCTTTCATGGGCAGCTTCATTTGGGACCGCCACTTCTACAGCTATGATGTTATCAGATTGGTTAGTGGTAATATGATGTGATTGCACTGAGTGCCTAACACCCACAATCATTCCCCAGAAAGGTCTTCCCCTAGGCCCCTTGTTGGCAAAGGACTGATATAGCGAATATCCATTTAGTATCACCGGGGAGACCAACCATGTTTCCTGTAGACAGATACATAGGTGGTCAGCTAGAATAGCTGCTGATCCTTCCAATGCTAGCAGATGGTTAAAACCTCTACAATTCCAGCACAGGATGGAGTGGTCTCATTGTTTACTTATTATTAGGGGGAGAGATTCAGCCAGCCAGCTCAGAACTTTCTGAACATTGGAGGGATGTTGGGTGGACAAAGAGACCAAGAACTGGATGTTGCCAAATTGTTACGTAACCACAATAGTTACAATGGCGCATAGCCCTACCCACATTTGCGCGAAGAAGATGGTACAGCATTTATCCACAGTATGGAAAGATGAGCACATAAAAAAGAATGCAGAAAGGCTAGTGCAGAATTGTATTACGTGCTTGCAACACAATGTAGGGAAGGGAACCGTGACTCCAGTAGGTAGTTTTGGCCCACCCTTTATGCCATTTGAGGTGATCCATTTTGATGTCATAGAAATGGAAAGGTGCCAGAACTACAAATATGTGTTAGTGGTGATTTGTGCATTCAGCAAGTGGGTGGAGGCATATCCTTTAAAAGACTGTACTGTCATGTCAACGGCAAAAGTAATGTTGAAGGAATATTTCTCCCGGTTTGGGTTGCCCCGTGTCCTGTGGTCAGACAACGGCCCACACTTTGTGGGCGCAATAGTGCTACAGATCTGTGCAGGTCTGCAGATAGAGAAGAGATTCCACAGTTCCAGGCATCCCAGTTCTGCCGGGCTTGTGGAGAAACATAACGGAATCTTAAAGTCAAAGATAGCTAAAATCTGCGCTGGGAGCAAGTTGAGTTGGGTGGATGCACTACCCCTAGCGCTATTGTGCATGCGCACGTCTGTGCAGGCTAAGACTGGGCTCTCCCCCTATGAGATTATAATGGGGAGACCAGCAAATGTGTGGTGCGCACCGCAGCCCAAAAGATTATGTGAGGTCGAGCATCCTATGTTAAGCACGTACTGTGGCCTTTTAATGCAGAAGTTGTGTTTGATTCATCAGCAGGTGCAGGAGGCGTTACCAGTGCGATATACCGGACCGGGGCACTCGCTGGAGCCTGGAAGTTGGGTCTTAATAAAGAACTTTGAGCGGAAGACAGCATTAGCACCCAGGTGGCGCGGCCCCTACCAAGTACTTTTGGCAACGCAAACGGCCATCCGAGTAGACGGACGGAAGGCATTGATCCACACGACACATGCCAAAAGATTCCCAGGACAGCTGACAACTTCTGACGACCAGAGAAAGGAAACGGTCTCGGAAACAAAAGAAACCGTTGCCAGTCCATTGCCTCTGCAGCAGCCTGAGCGAGAAGTGAAAGTTGAAACGAAGCCCAAGCGAGAAGTGAAACTCGAAACAGAGCCTGAGGAGGCTGCCAATAAGGGGAGAGGGCGAAAAGTGCCCCGACGTTGCCCAGCAGAAACAACATCACTGCCGAGCGACACAAACCCTGCATTGCAAACACAAGCAGAAACAACGCGTGTACCCCTTTGGCGCACACCAGTTTCTACAAATGCACCAAAGCCAAAGAAAGAAACTACATCATTGCCACGGCGCTCATCGCTACCCATAATTGTGCCACAGACTGACACTGAGACTGATATTGGAAGTGCAACGGCACTATTCACGGATCATACAATACCAGGAGTGAACCGGTATAATTTGCGGCCTCGACAGGCAAAGTGATCCACAGATCTTTGGTGCTTTTCTTTTGCCTTTGGTTCCACTCACGGACGGAGTAGGAGCCAGGGTCGTAGAGGAGAGAAGTGTGAGAGTTGTGCAAGTCGGACAATTCAAGACTCACGGCTCCTCGGTGCGCTTATAAAAGTACATGTGTCAGGTGCAGAGCAGGACAAGCTGGACGCACATAAGTACTAAGGCTGATAGAGTGCTTGTGTCCTAAGCCAGAGCGGGACAAGCTGGATGCACATAGTACTCTATCAATAAAGAACTGCTCAGAAATCGTCTGGGCAGTGGGAGAAAGAACAACTAATCTTGCTCGGAGTGGATAGGTGATCTAGGTTGTGAAAGGGCTGGCAGAATTGAACTGTGACATTTTTCGTTGAACTTTTCTGGCATCAAGAACGAGAGACATTTGCGACGAACTTTGCCAGCAAGAAGAAGGACGATGAAGAACAAATCAAGACCGGTTTCAGCCTCCTCCTGCACCCCTGCTGAAAAGATGATAGATTTATAGACTGTACATTTAGGGAAAAAGCATGGTAAAAGGAATAAGGTACTAATTTGGACATTGGTCCTGTGTTTCCTAAGTATGGTAGTACCAACAATAACAGCTATTACATTATGGTTCCTGGAGTACGTGCACCCATTAGAAACACTTTTGCCAAAAGCAGCTACTGAAAGCCCGGTTCATGTAATCACTGGTACTTTGCCCCCAATGGAAGAGAAACACAGAGAAGGATACGGCAACAATACATTGTTGCTCATCATGAACATGACCCTTGCGGTTTTAAAGAAAAAAGATTGCTGGGTTTGCGCCCATTTACCACAGCACAGTGGGAAAGGGATAGGCTGGTATGTACAACCGTTGCCATTGATTTATTCATGTGAAGTAACATTAAGTGCAATGTTCTTTGGGAAATGGAACAAGAGTAATACGGGTCAGCTAGATGAGACCAATATGAATGAATTTGAGGAAGTGATCATGAGACCTGTGGGTTGTTCCATATTCCAAAAAGCTCGCGTTTTTGCACTAGAACCCATGAGGAAGAATACACGAAAGATAACAAGACTAGATAGATTACATAGGCAAAATAGACCAACCCCACCAGCAGAAAAAACATCAGTAATGACATTTCGAATGAGGGATGAATGGAACAAAGATGCTGTGCCCCCTGCCTATGCAGTGGATCACAGCCCCCAAACTGCTCCCCTATGTCTACAGAAAAAGGGTTCCTATAAAGTAGGAACGTTTAGCAACTGCCTGAACACAGTGGTTCTAAAACACGAAATAGAACCTGTGTACGTAGGGGACCCTGTTTACTTTATATGTGGAGGTACATGCTACCTAGGTCTACTGTTTCCGGGAGTGTTCCTCTAGGAGACAGCAGAAGTAGCCAGACGAACAAAAGATAGAACTCAAAGGAGTAGCGAGGATGGAAGGATAGCAATGGATATAGCCAAATCATTTATACCATTCTTGTCCCAAATAGAAAATTCTTACAATATAAGAAAACTGTCTGGAATATTACAAAAAACAATAGATTCAACAACAGATATTTTATTGAATATGACGTTAGAAGAAAAAGGAATAAGACTAATGGCACTTCAAAACAGGATGGCTCTCGATATAATATTAGTTGATCGTGGGGGAGTTTGCAAACTCGTAAAAACTGCATGCTGTGTGTATATAGATGATTACTCCCCTACGATATTTAAAGCGATCTGGAAATTACATGTCATAAGTTCCACACTCTCTACTGAAGAAGGGGGTTGGGGGATAGGATCCTGGTTTTGGGGATTATTGCGGTCTTGGGGATGGAAGTTAATTTCGATACTAATGATGGTACTTGGGATATTCATAACATGCTGCTGTTGCATACAATGCATACCAATAGTTTGCACTGAAATAACTGATGGATGTACTAAGGGATGTATGCACATGGTGTCGAAAGGAAAACAAACGCATGACCGAAATAACAGAGACACTGAGGAAACAAAAACAGTAAAACAATTCATGGCAATAGACATTAATGATGAAGATGGTTCAGACATAGATACCCCAGACTTATCCTCATTGGAGGAGGATACAATGAATGGATAAGACGTTTGGCATACGGCCAAAAGGAGGGTTTGTCAATCTGGAAAAATGAATACCCTTCATTTGAATGACAGACGTAACTTGATGGCCATAGGCCAACCGTCTTATGCACCAAATTATAGAAATATAAACTGCTATGCTTCACCAACAAGCGGCCATTTTAAACGTAGCAAGAATCGCCATTTTGCTTGTTAACCATTGCTCATTGCTTTCTGTCTAAACTGCTTTGCAGCTTGCAATTCTTGTGAATTCTTGTGAATTCTGCTTACTCTGCTCAACTGTTAACATTGTTGTCTGAATATGAAAGGACAAGGTCACGGGACTGAAGAGTTTGTTGAAACTCCTCATGAGTAGCCCAGAGAGGAATGCCCACGCTCCCTCTCTGTAGCCTTGGGAGAGAGCTGCAGGGCATTTAATCACTCACAGCTGCAAGCCAGTCACGTACGATAGTAGAATATGTTAGAATAAAACAGCTAAAGGCTTGAATTATGCTCTTCCTACGGCCCCCCTTCGCAAAACCCTTCAGAACGTGTCGGCTCCCAGGACACGAATAGTACCTCATAGATAGCAAAGCTTGGAATGTGGCTCTTCCCCCGTGTGAAGCTTGCTTCCAAGAACAGAACCACCGTGTTCTGTTCAACAACTAAAAGATGCCTCCGCACTTTCTGATTGCACATTGTTACTAGAATAGACATCAAAAGTGTCATAATCGTCATACTCGTCGGATATGTCCATCGTCATCCCGAGTTCAAAGGAACCTAATAAAGAGGGGTGTTAAACATGACATTGCTGATTGTATGATATGTATATTGTATATATGTAACTGATGTACGTAATTCGCTCTCTTGTGTCCCTCGAGGTCTAGGAAACTCACGTCGCGGGGCGTGAGATCAGAATTGGCCAATTGATACTATTTTTTGCTTGCAATAAACCCTAGCATTGAGAATTTGAACCTCGTGTCTGGCGCATCTTTTCGTGTATGGTTATTGCCTTATTTCCATAGCACGGGGGACCCCTAAGGGCCCCTTTCATCCCCACTGGAGCAGTCGTAGGTAGGGGAGAGGCTATTACGGAAGGCTTTTTCTTCATGGCTGCTCTCCTCGCTATTCTTCGTTGTTTCCGTGAATAGTAAATTGCTGATTCATCAGAGGGTTCAGGTATAATCGCTAGATCCGCAGCTGTGCGGGGCTGTTATCCGTGGGTCTCGGGATCATATTTTCTTCTGGCCCCGGGCTTTCTTTAGCTCCTTCGCTTGTTGCCAGAGTGAGGGTAGTCTCAAAGATACGCCCGCATAATTTCAGAAGAATTTTTAAGGCGAACTGGAGGGAAGCCACTGAAGATTGCAATTCAGCTAGGGCAGGCGTACTGGATGTAGATGCTCTGCTAGAATCGCTAATATTTCCCGAGCCGGAGGGTTCCTGAAAGGGAACGAGATTAGGGGAAGTGGATAGTCGATCCGTTGGCTCCCTCTGAGAAGGTAGTGCACTTGATTGTAAGTGCTGCGGACTATTTCCTGACAAGCGCGGTTGAGCTGGAGTCATGGCCCTCTGCATTGAAAGGCAGAGGTCAAGGAGTGAATTGTTGTCTATATCACCATAATTGGTGATATCTTGGGGAGCCGTGGTTAAATTACTCACAGGTTCCTCTCCTTCCGTTATATTGGTGTTTGTTTCGAGAGGGGCATTCGGTGGAAAGAAGTCTGTAATTGCTCCTTTAGAGAGAGCTTCTTTCTTTTTAGATTTAGGTTTACCCATTGTTCTGTTTGTTCCAGATGAAGGAAAGTTGTTGTTACGTTTCCGAAGATTATACTTAGATTGCTGACCTTGCTTCTGAAAAGGCATGCGCACTTAAGCAAGCGCAATCAGTTAACTCCAAGTAATTGACTTCAGGGTGGTTTTTGTAGAAACAAGGGCCCTTCTTTAGGTTGTACGGGGGGTTATTATCTACAAAGCCCCAGCCTGGATCCACTGCTAATACCAATCTATACGAATATTATCTTCAAAAGAGCAGCCGTGATCAAAGGGCGAACCCCACAGTCTCACAGCTGAACCTAAATGTTATTCGTGGTCAGGGTAGTAGAGACTCCAGTAGAGCCGTCAGTAAAGGGGACTTTTAATTAGATTAGAGCAACAGAGAGGGACTGTTTGGTGGATGAGAGAGGGGCGGCACCTCGCATTCAGCCGCTTTGGGGGTCTGCAGCAGGGGTCATGCCGCTCCCGGTGCCACTGTCCCTGTTAGCAGTATAGAGCTACGAAGGTTTAGTGCTAAGTAAATAAATGCGGCAGTCCAGAGTCAATTTTACTTAAGTGAACAGTATGGACGCAGGAAAGAGATAGCAGGCAGCAGAGGGTAGGGGTATAGACAGTAGTGGGCTTTCAAAGTTAAAGTTTAAACTGGGTGATCCCTGAGAGTATGAAGTTAAGGGAAAACTTCCTGGCCTCAGCCAGCAGCACTATCTGCACAGGCTGAGTCTCCCACACTCTCGCCACTCCTACCGTTTAACTTACAGCTTTGTTGTTGCAGCCTCAGCCGCAGCCTCAGCCGCGTGTGTTCAACTTCAGCAGCTGTCCGCTTCCCAGGGCTCAAAGTCCGCAGCCCACAGCCCGCTGCCCTGCCAGCTCAGACTCGCCTGGATCTTGGGCGGGTCCTGTCACAAAACTCAGCCCAACTCGGTTCTGCCCAGCACTGCCCAGCACTGGAGAAGACTAGAGGGAGGTGCCGCAAAGTGCAGCTGCAGCCGCAGGGTCGCAAGGCGATGCGGAAGAGAGCTCAGGAGCTCAGAAGCACAGCGACAATAGTATGCTGTGTGCTGTGTGCAATCGAATCGAGTCGAGCCGAAAATGGTTAGACGAAGGGACGTCTCGGCATCTCAAGTGTCAAGCCGCACCGTAGCTAGGAGGACCTTGAACCACGTTCGAAACGCCCGCTTCCAACACTCCTATTCTTTTCAGTTGTTTTAATAATGTTTTATCAATTCTGAATATGCAAATTAAATGATTTAATGTATAAATTTGTGTGACACACCAAGTCCATTTTTTCAGGACTAATAGGTATGGGTTATTACTAATCATCTTCGTTTAGACAGATGAGCAATCAAACAGACTAAAGAATGTGCACCTTTTTCTGCTTTGTGTACATACATTTATGGTTAGCCTTGGACCGTGGAGTTAGGTTTACAGCGGGGTATCATTGATCTTATGTATAATGGACTATCCAAGCTATTACAGCTAATTGGAAAAATCTTTATCATATTAACCATAAAACCTGGTGGAATTCCATATGTAAGACTCGCAGATCAGAAAGATGAATTGCTTCTTCCACATCTCTATGGCGTAAACATGAATTGAAGAAGTGGAAAGCTTTTCAGGCCTTCCTGTCTTTTGATGCCTTTTCCCACTAAAATATGAATGTCATTTTATTGGTTTACAGTGATAATTTCGACAACAGAAATGTCGAAAGTCAAAATATCGAAAAAAAAATGTCGAAAAAAAAATGTCGACCTTTTTTTTCAATGCATTTTTTTTTAAATGGGGGGCTTCCCCCCTAAACCCCCTTTTTTAATTTTTTTTAAAATGTTTCCCTTTTTTTTAACTCCCGAACCCCTAAAATAAATATATAATTAAAAAAAACGAAAGTCGACCTTTTTTTTTTCGACATTTTTTTGTCGACATTTTTGTCTGTCGACATTTTTTTTTCGAAATTATGACCACCCACCCATTTTATTAGGTTATCCCATTCCCCTGTCCCTCCTCCGTCCCCCTTGCGCCTGTCCTGTTCGTCTTTTCGTTTTTACCCACTACTTTAAACAAAAAAAATTAGGCACATATATTATGGTATACACATATGGCTTGGTTTTTATGTGTAATTATTTCTATTATAAAGTTGGTTTTGGCTTAGTCTTTTTACCATACATAATTGTTACTCTTTACTGTCATATGGCAATGTTCCACTAATCTTAATAAAATTCTTCTGAACAGAAAACAGAATTATGCAACTAGAGGACTTTATTGGGCAGTCAAGACTGTGTTTCAGAAATGTTGTCAAGTTGTGCACCTTGAGGCCTATATGCGATGTGGCGTGTTTTAAGATTTGAAATAAATAATTAAATTAAATAACTCACTTAAACTACCTTGTGCAGATGGGGAGAAGCGTCTATGTGATAACACTACATGTCAGGTCCGAATACATGCATGATAACTGCACATTACCCGTGATATATGCTGTGATTACCTCCAATACACTGAACAGTATATAGCCCAATTCTCCAGGATGCCCACTTGGGAGGCAACTTTAATCTTCAAATGGGCATTTTAGAGGATTGAGGTGTTGGGTGGGGCACACAATGCCTAAGAAGGAGCATGAGGGGTTTCAGTGGTATTAGCTATTGCTTATTGCCGCTGTCACTACGCTACACGCATTGTGCACCGTAGGCTAGCATGGTGATTCACTGCATGCATGAAGTGCTCCACAAGAACCATGATTTTCTGGGATGATTATCCATGGGCATGCAGGGTATTGCCCAGGAATAGTATGTCTGCCTGATGCAGCAGTGGTTGGACTTGTCCCGGTGGATCTCCTCCGCCCGGAAGAACTGCACTAGTTATCTCAGGGCTAACATTACCGAGCATGAGAACTTTTGACCCAGGGTTTTTTATAATTGACAAATAGTTTTGTCTCTAGCATTCCAGATGGCAGGCTGTGCCCTGTGGCAACTGTGTAGCAGTATCATCTCCAGCATGGGCAAAATAAGCAGGCATAACTGAATAAATACATCTGAGCCTCTCCCCTCCAATCTCATGTTAGAATCTTCAGTTTCATTGAAAAGCACATGTCTTTTGTCCTTAGTTTATTTCCTTTAGGAATTCCAGTGTCTAGCTCATTTCCTGCCCAGGTCTTATTTGCTTTCGTATGCACAGGGGGTTCCTTCTGCTCGAAAAAGGAAATGTTTCTTTAAATCATGAACATCTTTGACTGCCCGCCCGTGGGCTGCCTCCAGTCTGGATGCATTCTCCATGAGATGAGGCCAAGAGACATAAGCAAAGTTCTCTCTTTGTTTATTCTATTCAGATGTTATTACAGGAATATAATACACGGATGGAACACATAACTTTCTAGTTGCACACATACCCATTCCTGCCAGAGCAGGCTTTTGCATGATTTTTAAGAAAATGGATTTTAAAGAAAAAGAAGTACATCCAAACGTCTATCTAGGTAAATGATCTGGGTACCGAATGTCTAGAAGGGAGAGAGGGCAAATTGATATGTGTAGGAGAGTCCATGGGATAGGGACGAAGAGAGGGAGAGAGGAGCAGGGAGCAAGGAAGGGGAGAACGGGATGAATGGCAGTCAGGGGTCAAGTCCTAAAAATTAAAATGGGGGGAAACGTCAAGAAATGCAATGGGATGTGACGTCACCAGAAATTAGCATATGAAGGCGAAATATTTCATTACATTTGCTTTGCAAAACCGCCCAAATTGCACAGGACGGATGTCATTTGCCTTTCATAAAAACAACACACACACAAAGCCCAGAGAGGATTTTTTCTTCTAATAGTGTTTTTGAAAACGTTAAAAGATGTGCATGTTTTAAACTCGAAGAACCAATACAAGTGTGTTCCCTGGAAATTGCAGTACCGAAATGAGACATTATAATTTTATTGTTTGTTATTTTTCATCAGGTTATATAGTGCAGTGGTTAAGTGTCCGGCCTACAAACCTGACCACTGTGGTACGATCCCCGTGGTCGTCTTTAATGCATACATTCAAAGAGGACATTTACTTCATGTTTATCATTTTAGCCGGGGGTGGGGCGGGCGGGGGGGAGACTGAGTCCACCCTCTGAAAAAAGTGAGTGGACTGCGTCCTCCCCACGTGTACCCTCGACTTGAGCCTTGATGGCAGTGGCCAACTTTCTAAGCAGTGCAACTGAAATTGTTCTGTGGAACTCGACCAAATAAGGCCATAACTTTCTTGTGTTGGTTGGGGCCGCTGGTTGGACCAAGTCTTCAAATCACATTTCAAATTCTGGCCTTTCATGTGCTCTTCCCAGTTGTAAAAGTACCTGGTTAGCATAGTTGCACGTAATGTTCACAGCACCTTGGGCTCATCAAAGGTCTTAAGAAAGCAAGTTGCACCCAAGACCACCAACAGTGTCCCACTTTCACACAACCAATCAGAATATTTCCTGTACGTCATCCAAGAGGGCAGTCACCATTCTGCACAACCAAGATACATGTATTAAGTTTGCTCCTGGGGGCTTGCCGTGCCGCCATCGCCCTGCATCACTCAGCCCTAACATACCCATCCTGTAATCTGTCCAAAATGTCCAAAAGAGAGTTTGCTGTTGAATCAGTCTTATCTTGGCGTCACACGAGCTTTATGTTCTACATTCAGAAGTATGTGTTTCCAGATCTCTCTCACAACATCTTGGGCTATTTCTGAAAAAAAGATCCCGCACTTCCACAGATTATTCTTTTAAAAAAAAAATGTTTTATAACTATAGAGCGCCGTTAGCCCGTAGGCATCAGGGCGCTTCACAATACAACACAAACAGCTCCTAAACGGAAAAAGACAAAAAGAGAAAGATCCTTTGCCTGGATCCTAATGAAGACCCTGAACGGTATTACACACCAAAACTTTATTTGAAGACGTGTGTCTTCAGCCGTTTCCTGAAGGCCAGATGAATGACTTCCAACCTAAGAGCCTCAGGTAGGTTATTCCACAATTGTGGTGCCAACACCAGGATGGATCTACCCAGCCCAGATTTCAGCTTAAACTTAGGTACAACCATAAGGCACTTGCCTTCAGAACGTAGTCGTCTCAAGGGTGTGTACTGCACTAATCTGTTTTTAAGGTAATCCGGTGCTTTTCCATATAAGCACTTATGTACCAATGACAGAGCTTTGAACTTTATACAATCCTTTACTCTTAGCCAGTGAAGAGACACGCTTTCAGATGTAACGTGATCTCTCTTTTTCAGGTTTCTGATTAGCCTGACCGCATTATTCGGAATCACCTGACATCTAGACAGGTCCTTCGAAGACGCCCCTAACAACAGGGCATTGCCATAGTCAAGCCGCGAAAGAATAATGGCTCTAGCTATGGTGGCCAAGTTGCATTAATTGATTAAAGGCTTGATTGTTTTCATTAACCTAAGATAGTAGGCCGTGTTTTTCTGGAGGTAGTTGGTCTGGGCGTCTGAGTTAACTGCTGAGTTAACCATTATGCCTAAAGTTTTTACTTGAGAGGCCACTGAAATGATGGCTTCCTTCATTTGGAAAGATTTATATTTCACCCCCAGATTAGCCAACTGGCGACTAGAACCGAACAACATCAGTTCGGTCTTTGTGTCGTTCAGACACATCCAGTTGGCTTGCATCCAGTCGTCTATTATCTTGTAGACTATTCCAATCTGTTCACTGTCAGCGGCATGATGACTACCCTCCAACTCCAAAATAAGCTGTGTGTCGTCTGCATAATTCGTAAACGACACCCCAGCCTTCACCAGAATGCTGCACAGTGAGCGCATATATATATTGAACAGCATTGGCGACAAACTGGTCCCTTGGGGGACTCCAAAAAAGAATATGGCATGGATCAGAGAAATTACTGCCCCAATGGACTCTAGCTTGGCGGTCCGATAAAAAGGACAGTAACCATTCTATAGCCCCTTCGGTGCAGCCCACATTCTCTCTAAATGCCTTGATAAGGAGTTGATGGTCCACCAGATCGAAAGCAGCGCTTAGATCTAGGAGCATCAACATCCCTATCTTGTTCTTATCTACCAGGCACAGCATCTGGTTCTGCAAATCCAGCATAGCTGTCTCGGTACTGTAGGATGCTCTAAAACCTGATTGTTGTTGATGTAAAGCCTCATGGTTCTCTACAAAGCGTTGTAATTGCAGCGTAGCTAATTTGTCCAGTATTTTGAGTACAAAGTTTGAATTTGTTATTGGACGAAGATTTGCTGGATTCTTAGGGTCCAAGCCAACCTTTTTCACTAACGGGGTGATTGTAACCTTTTTATGTTGGGAACGAAGCCCTCCTGAAACGAGGCATTAACAATTTTCAAGAGAATGGGAGCAAAGATGTCTTCATATTGGAGAATAACATTGGATGGTAAAATATTTTCAGCACACGTTGTGGGCTTCATGATATTCAGCACCTCTAACAGTTGTGCTTCAGTGATGGTGTCAAATTTGAAAAGCTGTTCTCTAATGGTAGTGTCTACTTCTTTTGGCACCGAAGCCTGCTTTGTAGAGTCTCTAGCATTAATAATATTTTGTCTGGCTTTTTCCGTCTTAGCCATGAACGCATTAAGAGCCACATTGCAGTCCTCTTCTGTAGGCAGAAACGGAGGGGTAAGATTACTAGGTTTTTCAATGCTCTTCAGTATATCGAAGAGTTTACTTGTTTTATTGTCTGCATTTTCAATTTCTGAATTGAAAAAGTTGGCCTTAGCTGTCTTGATTTTTTCCCTGTATTCCCTATCCTTGATTTTCCAGTTATTTTTATTGTCCTCTGATTTGTCTAGGATCCATTTCCTCTCTAAAGTCCGTTTTTCCTTCTTTATTGTAAGAAGCTCTGTGGTGAACCATTTATGACTGTTATTATTTTTCCTAACCAATTTGGTTTTGTGAGGGGCCTCTGATTCCACCAACTCAGAGATGTGTTTATTATATTTGTCTAGGAGGGTCACACAAACATCTTGCTCCCGGAAAGAGCACATTATTTGATCAAGGCAGGCCTGAAGCTGAGCCTTATTCACATTTTTAAAATTTCTGTTGACTACTCGGATATGAGGATTGTGATGATGTGTGTGTATTGGCAATTTTATAATTGCAGATACTAAATGATGGTCACTCCAAATACAAGGCGTAGTACTACAGTCTTGAATAAGTGTGTTACATCCACACATCCAATCCAACTGGTTTCCCTGTGGAGTAGTGGGTTCCTCGTTTAAAACTTGGAAATCGAGATTATTAAGAACTTTTTCCAGAGCAATAGCTCCTTTATCATTCTTGTTCCCGCGCCAATAATTGAGGTCTCCCACGATATCAGTAGATAAATTAGCAGATCTTAGCGTGGTCAGGTGTGAACAAAGTTCCAACATAAAATCCGAAGCCAGTGCTGGTGGTCCATAAATAGCTATCAAATTGAGACAGTTATCAGGGGAGAAGACCAATTTCAAATGCATGGCCTCACACCCACTACAGCAGATATTCACCTTAAAAAGTTTAAAGTTCTCCTTGGCAATAATTGGCACCCCACCTCCCCTTCCCTGCTGCCTATTTTCTGTGTAAATGGTGTAATCTTCCGGTACAGCCTGCTCACATGTAGGCCCAACTGGGTCTTTGAGCCAAGTTTCTATTACACAGAAAATAGCATAGTTATTAAGAGTAATCAAGTCATTGATATTAGAAGCATGTTTTGTCAGCGAGCGTGTGTTGAGCATTCCAATGCTTAAATTCAAATACTGCTGCGTGAACTCCTGGGATGATTCTATTTTAATACTTTCTACGTTTCCATTATTTTTACCTCCTCCCACGGCACCCCTGAGCTTTTACCATCTAGATCAGGCATGTTTCTGTGGGGAGCTCACCTAATGCAGGGGCACTCCAAAGATATCCTTGAAACAGAGAGTTCGGGACCAGAGGGGTAGCGAAGCGGAGCTCACCCGAGCTAAACCGGAGAAAACCGGCTTGAACGCGCCTGACATGACTCTTTATGCGGCCGAGAACTACAAGAAACTGGGGAGTTGTAGTTCGTAGCTCTAAGTGTCTGCCTAGCAACAGTCTGCACTGTCTACACAGTGAGGCCGGAACGCGGTGATAACGAAAATGAAAAGCTTGTTTCACTGCTACAAAGCGTGAGTTCAAATTAGCAGGACTTTCTAGCACAATTCAACTAGCGCAGTGATGCGAAGTAATAACTTTGTTGACCCCACAATCCGCGCTCAGCCCAGCTTAAAGTAACAGCACACAATTCAATTAAAATACAACACTATCCACTAAAAACAGAATAAAATAAAACTTAAAAATTCTAGCAGCCTAACGGACGAAATAGCAACTTCTTAACGCACTTAGAGAGGAATGTTCTGTTACACATCGTGGGAGGTGGTCACTATGGGCTCGCAATCGGTTGTTTTGCAACCAGTTGTGTAGTAACATTCTCTACGCTAATCCCGATAATCCTTCTCAAGATGACTTCCGTTTTGAAAGTAGCGGTCTAGACTCTTCACGTTTCTCCGAGACGTTCCGGCTGGCTCACGTGATCCTTTATCAACCACGGAAGCCGGCGATTCCTCGCGTCGCTACTGTTTCTACAGACGCTCCGTGAGTTCGCCTCTAGGGATTTCTGAGCTCTACTTCTTACTGTCAACCTTTTGACTTACCCTGTAACCTATTTGTCTCTATAGTTCCCATCTCCAGGCTCCTGCTCCCAGTCCGGTCTCGCTTTCTCTCGGGATTTCTCATCACTTCCAGATATCCTTCGGCGTCTCGGTTTCGCCAAAATCAACTTTCATCTTGCTGATACACCCGCTAGCTGTAAGTTACATAAAATCTGAATCCTGATCTACCTCTTTCAATTCAGATTCTGACCCAAGTCATATTTATTCCAGAGCTCTCATCTCCCGATCTCTTCTCCTTCGAAGCCTTAAATAATTCATCCTCTCATTCCCTCCGCTGGTGAGAACCTTTCACTAAGCCTTTCAATTCCACTTTTCATTCCCATCTCTCCTCTACTTCTCTGATCATTGTCCTCTCATTTCTCCAGACGAAGCCTTCCTGCCCACAGCCACTTGTTGAAGACAGTCATCTACCATCCGGATTCTCAACACATCCAGATTCGACCAGGGTTTTCTTCCCCATTGAGGGTTTCCCTGGCTACCCTGTTCTCTCCCCTGGTTAATCTCACTCCGGGTCGGAGAGGGCAGGGCTGTCCTAGGGTAGCTTTCACAGCTGCACTTGATTGTTTCCTGGTGGTCTCCTCGTTCTGTCAAGGTGAGATTAATCACATTTCGCTTTCATTGTGGGAAACAGTATCGACTTTTCTGTCGTAGTTCTATAGCGAAATAGTTAGCAACGCCAAAAGAATATTGACAGAAGAAGACCATTATGGAACAACAAATGCAGCAACTAATGGCCGCTATGCAGGCCATGTCTTTAGAAGTACAATCACTTAAGCAAGACAATGTACAATTACGACAACAGGTTGCTAGAGCTTTTTCCGATACCCCCCCGTCCACATTGCACCCGATAATGTATTATGGCGACCCCTACAAACTCAAAGAATTCCTAGATAGCTGTACGGTGCAGTTTACACTTAAAACCCGTTTCTTCCCAACGGACAATGATAAGGTGGGGTTTGTGATTTCTCACTTATCTGGGCCCGCTTTGGCATGGGCCACGCCCTTAGTTACATCAAACAATGCTATTCTTGAATCTTACTCTGCCTTCTCTAACAGTCTAAAAGCCATGTTTGGGAGAAAAGAAATCACTGTATCCTCCCAAGAAAGACTCCTTGACTTAAAACAAAGCGGAAAAGACCTATTAGGGTATATTACCCAATTTAAGCAGTTATCGTCAGAATTGGGATGGCCAGATGAGGGTCTTCTTACTCTTTTTCGTAGAGGATTAACAGACGAGCTGAAGGATGAGATTTCGAAGGTTCCTCGACCAGCCAACCTAGCAGACATGATAACGCTAACCATGCAAATTGAGTACCGGTTGCAGGAACGATCCTATGAACGAAAAAGAAGCAAGAGTACCAGATCCTTTAATGAATACTATCCAACAGGAAATAAACCTCACGTCCAAAATGAAGAGCCCATGCAGATTGGAGCAGTGAGAGGACCACTATCCACCTCTGAAAGAGAAAGAAGGACAGGAGGACTGTGTATGTACTGTGGTTCTTCATTACATATTTTGAAGGATTGTCACCTGGTTCCTCCGCGACGTACCCCAAATCCTAAGTCGGGAAACTTCAAAGCCCTACCCCAAGGGGAAGAACGGTAGTGGCTTCAAATCCTACTTCCCCATACCGAATGGGAATGTCGCTTGACACAGCTACTTGCCAAACCATGGTGGTGGTATCTCTATCTATGATTCTTTCCGAACGAGTGTTGGCGGGTATACCAGCCTTGATTGACTGCGGGGCCGCTGGCAATTTCTTGGACAATGATTGGGCAACGAAACACGAGATACAGCTTGTTTCCAAATCCATCATTACTCCCATACAAGGAGTGGATGGAAACCCTTTGAGCTCTGGCCCGATCAAGGAACAGACCAAACCAATTACTTGTCTGATTGCCAATCATAAAGAAACTTTGGTTTTTGACCTCATTAAGGCAGCTCATTTCCCTGTTATCTTGGGTCTCCCATGGTTATGACTACATAACCCTTATATTAACTGGTCAGCGGGTACTTTATTCTTAGGGTCTGAGTTCTGTCTAAACCACTGTTTGTCCCAGGAGTCTGTGGGTGTTCACATTCCAACTGAGGTGTCTAATCTTCCAACCGGGTCCACCATAAACCAACTAGAGATCATCCCACTGTGCCATCAAGAGTTTCAGTCAGTTTTCGAGAACCCCAAATTTCCCACTCTACCTCCTCATAGGAGGGATGATTGTCATATTAACCTTCTTTCAGACCAACCCATTCCCTTTGGCAGGATGTATGTTTTGTCCCAAAAAGAAAAGGCAGTCCTTAAAGACTATCTCCAGACCAATTTACGCAATGGTCTAATTTCTGAATCAATCTCCCCAGCGGGCGCCTCTCTTTTCTTTATTCCTAAAAAAGACTCTGAGGAACTTCGCCCCTGCATAGACTATAGAGGTCTCAACAAGATTACCATTCCTGATAAGTACCCCATGCCTTTAATATCTGACATTATTGAGGCTGTCCAGGGGGCTTCTGTGTACACAAAACTCGACCTCAGAGGAGCTTACCACCTCATCAGAATAGCTCCTGGAGACGAATGGAAAACCGCCTTTCGCACACCATTCGGACATTTTGAATATCATGTGATGCCGTTTGGTCTTGTAAATGCTCCAGCAGTGTTCCAGCGATTTATGGATCACCTGTTCGCGGACATTTTGTTTCATTTTGTAATCATCTACCTGGATGATATTTTGGTCTATTCATCCAACCCGAAAGACCATGTAAATCATGTAAACATAGTCCTTGGTCGACTCAAGAAAAACCATCTCTATTGTAAAGCCTCAAAGTGTATGTTCCATCAAGAAAAAGTTACTTACCTAGGTTTTGTGTTATCGAGCCTGGGCATATCTATGGATCCAAAGAAGGTATCCGCAGTCGTAAATTGGCCCAGTCCTTCCTGTGTCAAAGACATCCAGAGATTTCTAGGATTTGCAAATTTCTACAGGAAATTTATCCCCTGTTTTTCTGAAATTATTCTGCCTATCACTCAATTGCTAAAAAAGAACGTCACATTCTGCTGGAACGAAGCCGCCCAAAGGGCCTTTCAGACTTTGAAAGAAATTTTCACCTCTGCCTCTATTTTGATTACCCCTGATCAGACCAAGCCGTTTATAGTGGAGACTGATGCCTCTCAATACGCTATGGGAGCTGTGCTGTTACAACTCTCTGACCAGGGGGAAGAAAGACCCGTTGCGTATCTGTCTAGAACATTCAACGCAGCCGAACTGAATTATTCTGTTCTTGAGAAAGAACTGTTAGCTATTAAACGGGCTTTCGAAGAGTGGAGACATCTGCTCTTGGGGTCTTCCTTTCCTGTCACAGTTCGAACGGATCACCAAAATCTCAGAGTACTCCAGAATGCCCAGACGACCAACAGCAGACAAGCCCGCTGGGCTTATTTCTTTCTTCCCTTTCGGATTGAATTCACTTTTCTTCCTGGAAAACATAACCTAAGGGCCGATGCTCTTTCTCGGAAGGATTCTCCCACTTCTAATTTCTGTTCTGAAAGGATGTTCCCCACAGCACGGTTTATCGCGGTACTAACGGACTTTCTTCAAGAAGTACTGATTGCTACTAATCAAAACAAACTTCTATGTGAAAAAATTGCTACTACTCATCATCTCACTGAAGAAGGGGGCTATTATTTTCAGGGAGCTCAGGTTCTGCTTCCCACTCCATCGCTTCAGCAAGAAGTTCTACGAATGTGTCACGACTCCCGAGCAGCTGGCCACCGAGGTTACGCCTCAACCTTGGAGCTTGTTCAACGACATTTTTGGTGGCCGGAAGTAAAGGCAGACATACATGATTATATTTCAGCCTGCACGATATGCGCTCAATCTAAGTCTCCTCGGATGTCTCCTTTGGGTTTACTTTCTAGAATGCCTATTCCAGACCGACCTTGGCAGTTTATCTCCACTGACTTTGTCTCGGACCTACCTACTTCTGAGAATAAAACCACTATCATGGTCACCATTGATTATTTTACCAAACTGGCACACTTTATCCCGTTGGTTAAGCTTCCTGGAGCAGCAGATATGGCAAAAATCTTCCTTTCTGAAATCTTTTCTCGACACGGACTCCCAGATACTATTGTATCAGATCGAGGCCCCCAATATACTTCTCTTTTCTGGCAGAAAGTATGTAACATTCTGGGCATTAAGAGAGCCTTAAGTTCCGGTTATCACCCCCAGACCAACGGGCAGACGGAAAGATTAAACCAGACTTTGGAAGGATATTTAAGATGTTTCATCTCTGCAGCTCAGGACAATTGGGTAGAGTTGCTCCCATTTGCAGAGTTCGCCTACAACAACGCCAAACATTCTGCTCTTCACACCAGTCCTTTTCATTGTTCTTATGGGTATCACCCTTCCTTTGTACCTACCGTTTCTGTCCCTGCTTCCATTTTCCCTGGAGTTGACAGTCTTATATCAGACATTCAAGAGGGACAGAAACTGGCCAGACTATCTCTTCAAGAGGCTCAAGATCGGGCTAAGAGGAATACAGATAAGCATCGTCGGGCAGCCCCTAATATCATCCCGGGAGATTCTGTTTGGCTGGCATCCCGATTCCTTCCCCGGCATCTTGTACCATCTAAATTTTCTCCTAGGTATTTTGGGCCTTTTAAATTCCTCTCCTGGGTTGGTTCTGCTGCAATCAAACTCGCCTTACCGGCTTCCTGGTCTCGGATTCATCCAGTGTTCCATTTATCTCAAATCAAATTGGTGGTTCCGGACCGTTTTCAGAGATTGGTGAAGCCTCCTCCGCCTCCAGTCTTGACGGCTACTGGATCAGAGTATGAAGTGGCCAGTATTTGTGACTCTCGTTACAAGAGGGGTAAATTGCAGTTTTTGATAGACTGGAAGGGTTACTCACCTGCTGAACGATCCTGGGAGCCTGCTTCTGCTGTGCATGCCCCCAAGTTGATTCGACGATTCTTTCTTCTTCACCCGGGTAAACCGGGTTCTCCCCCCAGGAGGAGGGGGTATACTGTTACACATCGTGGGAGGTGGTCACTATGGGCTCGCAATCGGTTGTTTTGCAACCAGTTGTGTAGTAACATTCTCTACGCTAATCCCGATAATCCTTCTCAAGATGACTTCCGTTTTGAAAGTAGCGGTCTAGACTCTTCACGTTTCTCCGAGACGTTCCGGCTGGCTCACGTGATCCTTTATCAAACACGGAAGCCGGCGATTCCTCGCGTCGCTACTGTTTCTACAGACGCTCCGTGAGTTCGCCTCTAGGGATTTCTGAGCTCTACTTCTTACTGTCAACCTTTTGACTTACCCTGTAACCTATTTGTCTCTATAGTTCCCATCTCCAGGCTCCTGCTCCCAGTCCGGTCTCGCTTTCTCTCGGGATTTCTCATCACTTCCAGATATCCTTCGGCGTCTCGGTTTCGCCAAAATCAACTTTCATCTTGCTGATACACCCGCTAGCTGTAAGTTACATAAAATCTGAATCCTGATCTACCTCTTTCAATTCAGATTCTGACCCAAGTCATATTTATTCCAGAGCTCTCATCTCCCGATCTCTTCTCCTTCGAAGCCTTAAATAATTCATCCTCTCATTCCCTCCGCTGGTGAGAACCTTTCACTAAGCCTTTCAATTCCACTTTTCATTCCCATCTCTCCTCTACTTCTCTGATCATTGTCCTCTCATTTCTCCAGACGAAGCCTTCCTGCCCACAGCCACTTGTTGAAGACAGTCATCTACCATCCAGATTCTCAACACATCCAGATTCGACCAGGGTTTTCTTCCCCATTGAGGGTTTCCCTGGCTACCCTGTTCTCTCCCCTGGTTAATCTCACTCCGGGTCGGAGAGGGCAGGGCTGTCCTAGGGTAGCTTTCACAGCTGCACTTGATTGTTTCCTGGTGGTCTCCTCGTTCTGTCAAGGTGAGATTAATCACATTTCGCTTTCATTGTGGGAAACAGTATCGACTTTTCTGTCGTAGTTCTATAGCGTAATATGTTCGCTATGAATGAACTATTGACCTGTAATAATCATGCAACCATGTCAGGGTGTGACCTCCATTCCAGATAATTAACCTATGCACAATGTTTATTTATTTATTTTATTTTTACATTTGTATAGCGCACACAAACCCTGAGGCATCAGGCCGCTGAATTTACCGGTAGCCCGCAGGTGGTCGAATACAAATACTTGGACGAATACAAGGGGTTACTTTGGGAGTTGCATATATTTTAGGGTCGAATTCATAAAGGGCTGGGAGGTAGAGGTTGAGTTAAGCGAACAGCCACGTTTTGAAGGCTTTGTGGAAAGCCCAATAAGATTCCTCTGCTCTTAGCGCATGGGGGTGGGAATTTCATTGTTTTGAAGCATATTGAGCTGGTACAAACTAAACTTATTGACTTCTTCAATCGTTGTGATTGTAAAAACCATATACTTGCATTCTTTGTCAACTGTTGATTAGCAGGTAAAAACTATCTTCCCTTCCACAATCCTAACCTTGACCTTGATCCAGTTATGTTTTTATTACTAAACGTGGCTCACACAGTACTGTCCATTGGTGCTTAATGAGCAGCTGCCTGCCTGCTGCACACTCTATAAGAATCGAGTGGGGAAAAAAGGTGGAGGTAGGGTCTATTTATAATTCAGAACTCAATTTTACATTCAAATGCTCTCTGGAATTGGACCAATCTGACATAATGTTTGTAATGAGTCTGTTTTCTGCCTCGTTATCAATTCACTTTCTTCTTCTGTGTTGTCCCTCTCATGTGGCAGCGGATGTATCAGCATTATTTGTCCTTATTGCTCCAGCCCGACCATCCTGTTCCAACTTTGAAGTCCACTGTGACATAAATGTATGGTCTAAGCTAAGGGGTAGATAACAGCCAAATTACTCATTGATATGCTAGCTGATCTGTGTCTTCATCAGCTTGTCAAAGACCCAACCCTTCTTGTCAGTCATACACTTGATTGCAATTTTGATCAGTCTGTACAAATACAGATATGGGGCTCTCCGTTTGTCCCGACTCTGCGGGTATCTCTTTTTATTTAATAACCTTACATCAAGCATTTCTCTTTGACTAGTAATCATTCCAGTTCGACAGTCCATCAATGGGGCAATATATACTGTACACCAACTCTCGCCTTATTTTATGGACACATCTCAATGTCCTGAAGGCGAGGATGATTCACCGGCAGATGCCGCACCTCAATAGACATCTTCTACTCAGAATTGGCTGGAGCAATTGAGCAACTGATGCGCTTGCCCCGGCCTCGATCTCATGTCAAAGGCAGTTACCTCAGAGAAAGAAGGTTTGGTACTCTGAAGAACTGAAGTAAACAAGAAAGTGAGTCCACTAGGCTGCATGGAGTTGGCATATGGATTATACAGAGAAAAGAACAACTACATTTCTCTGCAAATTAAGATCCTACAAAAAATTATCATTACAGCTAAAAGCAATTTAATTCATGTTTTATCTTTACAAGCTCCAATGTTAAATGTAAAGCCCATAGTGAATTGTGCATTCTAATCTCAGAAGTTTGTCCAATAATCCCTTTTCAGTATTTGTGCAGGAAACCAGATGTTTTTTTTTTATCATTGAGAAGATCAGAAAAAATCAATCAGACCTAAAACAATGAAGCCAACAGGTGATGCACAGCCATCGCTCATGGAGTCGTTAGACCATTATTTTAGGCAACACCAGCCCTCTGCTAACAGCTTTTGAGAAGGTTACCGTACAACAGCTGCTAGAATTAATCACATCAGATCACTCTTCTGGGATCCCCATGACCTCAGACTGTGGCTATTGGCCCATTTGAATTGGATCAAGTGTCTATTATTTGTGGAGTGTCTCAGGGATCTACAGTTGGCCTCTGCTTAGAATCTATCAGCCAACTGATTAATTACTTTGTCCTCGCCTTTTACATGTATCTGGAGGACAGCCATATCATTCTTTGGCTGTATGACTGCCTGAGAGTGTTTTTTGGCCGCTTTGGCTCCTGCATGGAGAGGTTCGGCCTCTGGATGAATCCGGATTGTCTCAAATTCATTGCCACCAAAACTGTGGTATTACTTTTGGACAATCCAGACCCCAATCTTCTGCTGATTAACAACTGCAGCTATAGCTTGCCTGATTCCTGGCCAGCGGGACTTGGAGCTTTCTTCTTCAGCAGTAGCTATTGTCCGCAACTTCGGGGTGATTGGTGACTCTGGATCAGCAAGCCCGGCAGCTCTTCCACTGCTGCTATTTCCATCCACGAAATCTGCGCCGATGCTCAGCTTTCTTCTCATTCTCCCTCACGGTGCAACTGTTATATGCATTCATTTCCAGCCACCTTGATCTTTGCAATTTCATATCAGTTGCCTCAGCAACAAATCTGCATAAACTGCATTTTATACAGAATGCAGCCACTCGCCTTGTTTCAGGAGGGGATCTATGGAATAAGTTTCCCTGGTCTTTTACGCTTTGTACTGGATGCCAGTAAGGGAGAACATCAAATGTAAGGGACTCTGCCTGCTCCACAAAGCCCTTTGCAAGTCAGGACCAGCATTTCCTCAGGACATATGTGTTGTTTACATCCAAGGAGAACACTGAGATCACTTAATGTGTGCACACATGCTGGTGTGGAAGATTCTTCTCAGCATTGGCATACACATTAGGGAATTCTTCACCGGCGAGGCTCCGAACAATCACAGACAGTCTCTGTACAAGTGCCAAGATGCCCCATTGGGGAGATAGTTGTTCACCATAAATGTTTATACATTACAATACAATGCAATCTACTGTCCGATAACTACCTCCCAGTGAACAGCAAGGCTCCTGTATAAACGTCTCAGCTTCAGACCCATAACTGTTGTCACAGAGATACTCAATCACAATTCACTCAGATTTAGCAGGCATTCTACAACCTGCTTTTCGCTGCATTCTTCCATCTCCCTGCCAGGAAGATGGCACTTAACCCTTTTTTCCTCCAAAGAAGCCAGTGTGGAGGCATTGGACAGGTCTTTAAGATTCTTAGGCTAGGCCTCCCTGACAGGGCAGTAGTTGGTGTGTCACATCCTTACTCAATTTTGGTGGGTGGTTCTCCAGGATTGGGGCGTCTGCTATATTGGGGTGAAAGCAGGAGGACAAATGAGGGTGAGGTTAGGCGTGCAGGCAGAGGGGATATACGTGAGGGAGGAAGACAGACCAGAAAGGGACATGGACTTGGTGGGTGATCTGGAGAATGTAGCCTGTGCACAGTGGGGGAGACAGGGTGTTCAAAACAACAGTGGGTGCAAAGCGAGATATGTATTCATGAACATGGCACCATGCCACAGGGGCCAACTGGTAATGGTGCAGCAAAATGGATTAGGACGGTAAGTATTAAAGAGTAAGGATGGGTTTAGTACACATTCGTTGTGGATTCAGGTGGCAAGTGATGTTGCTAAGGTGGGTTTTGGAGAGAAGGAATGGAAGAGGCCGGGGCAATAAAAATCCCAGTGTTACAAGATCAATACATCGCGAAAGCTATAGCGCAAAGGGTGGCTGAATTTGCTGAGTAGACAATATTCTCATGCCCTACCCTCCTGTTGGTCACTGAAGATGCGGGAGGGTTTGGGGAAGGCCAAGTTTCAGAACTCTGAATCTGTGGATACTTGATTGTTAAATGGGCATTGTGGAAGAGCGCAGATCCCTGGTTAAGTATAAAAGTACATAAATAAATAAGGCAATTAGATGATCCAGGGAATGGAGGGTTTAATATTTTTCCTCAATTCCTAGTGAACTTTGACTAGGGTAAACCTGTCCCTTCTGGCACCAGGCAATACTGGTTGCTACCATCTGTGTGCCTAAATCACTGACTTTGAATATTTGACCTGCCTCGGGTGACTGGTGCAAGGCCACCAGCTCTGTGCCAATGGATCCCACTGGTCTAAGTTTGCTCGCACAAAGAACTGTTGATCTACTGCAGAAGACATGATGGGGTGGATGCCCAATGCCCCTCGCTTGAGGATATTTAGAATGGACGGACATAAATCTGCAATCTTCCACCTGGAAGGGATGTGACAACCCGTTAGTAAGTGGGTTGGGATTGGGTTAGTGCTGTCTGTCTTGCAGGACTAACTGTTAAAACCCTTTTGCTCATCCTATTGCCTGAAATTGAAACAATTCTTTTTGATGCTCACAGATTGCTGCTGCGACTCAGACTTGAAAGCTGCCGTCTCTTGAAGATCCCAACATGCACACCAAGAAAAGGTACAAGTCCTTTTTTCAAACTATTGGGGTTTTCAGGAGGAGGTGATGCAGTTTAGTGGGTGCTGGGCATGAGAGGATGCACAGGGGAGCCAAGAGTTTTACTAAGATGGGAGAGCAAAACAAACATTTATGTAGCAATTCTGGATTGAGTATGCTGTTCTAGTATTTGTTTTTGCCTATGTTATTGTTGTGGTTTTGGTGATTGTCTACTCCTTCTACCCTGAAATACATCTGGCAAAATATTGGGAGTTGTTAACTTAGATAGGTCAAATCGATAGTAAAACCCTGCAGGTTCCAGATATATGTTTCTGGGTAGAGTCTGAATGTGTGCGGGCTCTGGTAGGAGCCAGCACTCGAAAGAGACCTCTGTGTCTGTGTTTTTGGTTTATATAGGGAAAATAAAACATGAACGGGAAAAACAGGAGTTGGTTGGTGGGACAATAACATCCAATACATAAATAGGGAAAGATGGATGATTTCATGTTGAGTGCTGTGAATGGACAGTAATATGAGATTGACATCTTTGTGAAGATTTCTCAACAAATGTCATTTTATTGTAAAATAAGGTTTGATGAATGCTTCAGTATTCCTATCCATGATGAGGATTTCTCTGCCTGAGATAAACTAAAGGAAACAAAGGATATCGGTCCATTACACCGATCCATAGAACAAATGAACAAGGAAATACATAGCAGTTCTAAATAAACAATAATGATTGAATTAGTAACATCACCACAGTCTCTCTTCGTAACCTCGGCGAATTCCCCTTCCCCAGGTTCAAACATGATTCTGTCTCCGAGTTCAACAGAAGAAAACAAAGAAATCCTGATTTGCAACAATGTTCAACCACAGTTCGTTTCCACTTCAACTCGTCAATAGAAAGTTCCAACTCAGTTTGGTGTAGCTTCAACTTGTTAACAGAAAGTTCAACTCAGTAAATAGAAGGTTCTTTCCCTTCCTTGAACAATTCTTCAGTTCATCAATAGCAACAATAATTGTCTTGGTCAGAATGATTTGCCACAAATGCCTTTAGCAGCTTTTACTTGTCAACAGAAGGTTCTATCTCAATTTGGTATACCTTTAACAGCTTCATCTCATCAATAGAAAGTCCTAACTCAATTTGGTATCCCCTTGATATCACAACCAACATAAACTGCATCTTGATCAGGATGATTTGCCACAGATGTATTTAGCCTCATGATTAACGTAATACCCTTTTTAAGCACTTCTTTAACTTCCACCTGGTTTAGTCCATGCCAAGCCCACTTCTCCAATAGTTTTCAGTCCAGGTATACTCCCCTGCCCGAACAGCAATTTACAACCACAAGTTCTTTTGGGGTTAATATCACTTGATGAATGTTTCACCACAACTTTATATTGTTCTACAAACTGCAGCTTCAAAAACTATAAACAACTCTTCAAGGCAAACAAGATTTCTTTTTGTGCTCTTTGACACTCTTCTGAAAATAATGTTCCTCTCCTTCTGGATCTCTTTTCCCAGAAGGGCAGACTTTGTGCCACTCTTATTTCCCCACTACACAAGTAACCAATGACTGATAATAAAGGATGTTTTACTTCTCATCTCTTGACTTGGATAATGTGAGTTCATACCAACTTTCACCACAGATTGTGTAACATGTAAGCAGCAGGTGTTCCCATTAGCCCCCTGCCTCTGTTCGCAATATCTGCTAGATTGTAACTTCCTTGGTTTGACTCTCTCTTAGTTTGGGCAATGCTTGTAGGTGTTCACTCTTAACAATGCTGCCCCTTTACACTGTTGGTGTTTCCATAGATGCACAATTGTAACATTAAACTCTTTTGGCTTTCTTATCATATAGTTGTGCTGCTGTTTGTTTCGTCGTTATTCAGAATTAATTGGAAAATCTCTCGCTCGCTTGTGAGTGCTGCTTTTGCTTCGTTGACGCAGGGCTAGATTCAAAAGTGCTTTTCAAGTCAATTCCATTTACAGACAAGTATCTCTCAATCGCCTAACGCTTGCCTTGCATACGCAAGTGGGGACGGAGTGCTCCAGGGTCACACACCTAGGTTGTGAACGCACTGGGTAAGATATGTTCTTATCTTCCTCTCACCACTTGCAGGATTTCTTATCTTCTGGCTTCGCACGATTTGGCAAGCCTCTTCTTTTAGTTTGCCGCTGCCCACACCACCTGCTAATGGAGCCCTCGTTGCTCCTGAGGTTCTCTGGTGCACGCCAGTCACCAGAGACATCGAGGCTCTCGGATGCACGCCAGCCAACAGAGGCAGCCTCCGGGATGGGAAAGCTTCCCACGCCTTTGCTTCCCGCTGTGCAACCTCTGCAGTGTAGGTCGCCAGAGGGTAAGCTTCCATCTCAATTGCTTCCTGCTGCGTGACCTCTGCACTTCAGGACTTGAGGGGCACAGACCCTCTCAGGACCGGCAGACGCTCTCTGCAACGCAATGGCCGGGGTCTTCTCTCTCAATCAGCTTCTGCTTGGGCTGCCAACCACACAGCTTCTGCCTCCTGTTGCACCTTTCTCGTTTTCTCTCCCTCATGGCCTGCACCTGAGGGGGCCTTTTAAGCCTCTCAGTCTCCCTCAGGTGTGGGTCCTTTACATTAATGATTTGACCACTCCTATAACACTGCACCTCTTCAGCGATCTTCCTCATCCCAGTACTTGGAGGATTATTGGACTTGAAGCCCCTAATAACAAAGTTTATAATTTGTATAATAATAAATGTTCCTTTTTTATAGTTAGGTTAACTATAAACCTGACTATTTTATAGTTAGGTTTGTGAGTCTGAATTTCACTTCTATACTTAGATTACTTCTTTACAACATTCTATTAAGGAATATCATAAGGATTAGTCGCTAAACCTGATTGATGAGGGACAGATAATTCTTTTAGGTTGTTATTTTCCATTAATTCCCTTTCACTGTACCTATGGCTACAACAGAGGTCTTTAGTTTTACACTTCTCTGGGGCTTTGAAAGGGCTTTTATCTCTTTTAGGGCATAGGGTTTCATGAGTGTTTTTACCCCTGTTTACATGTGTGTTTTGTGACACAGCGAGATGGTTTTTACAAGGCATTACACACTTTGATATTATACAGTCACCCTCCCTAGAGGAAGACAAATACTGTGTATCGTTCCACAGAGTCTTCTCACTCCCCTAGGCCTTTTCTCCTCCGAGGTGATCCTCCCACAGAACACCACCCCTAGGTCAGGATCAGAAAGCATCTGCCTTTCCATGGCCACCTGGGAGGAGTCTTTAGGCAGGGAATTAGTGAGGAGTACATAGGATTCATCACATACTCTTCCCCTAAAGACCTGACCTCCCAGTGCAGGTTTCTTAACTTCTTCTCCACTTTTAGCCTCCCCCACATTCATGGTAAATTCACATGCTTTCCAGTTCCAGACTGGATCCTCTACGAATATTTCTTCTTGCATCCATGATCTCACGTCTTGTTTTTGGAAGCAATCAATGTGGGGTAGATGGAGACGGATACATTCTATTTTACTGTATTCTGCCAGCATGGCACCCATTACGACCTACCCATGCTCTTCGGCAACCGATTGCTTAGTCTACAGTACATTTTCCAGAGCATCAGAATTCAGATACTCATTAGCACCGCGCAGCGTTCAGTCAGCCAGGTTCACTATAGTTCATTCTTTCCTCAATTTCCCGCTATAGTGTGATAATACCACAGCCAAACCCTGACATTTCGATTGCATGCAGAGTAACAGACAACAATATCCAACATTAAATCAAACATCTTGCTGTTCCTCCGGTGACTAGATGTTACAGCAGAACAGAACATCCAGTACCGAATCCCCCTCTACTCTGCAATGCAGACATTTTGATTTTCTTCACCAGAGGGTTTCCCTAGGACCTCTGTCTTCCTGTGGATTGTAACTATAGGTAACTGTAACTGTAATGAATCATCTATGTTCAAAGCGCCCAGATGCCTCAGGGCTAGGTGCGCACTATAAATAATAAACTAAACTATGTAGGGAAAAGGAGGCTCCGAATTTCAGCTGGGGCAGAATGTTGTCAACAACTCTGAACCAGACAGTTCTGAGACCCTGGTTTGAGACTCTGGTGTGAATCTGGAGTGAGTCAGTACTGTGAATGTATATAAAACAAAGAGAAGGGGGGTTTGTACCCAGATTTGCATGGTAGCTATAACATAGAATAGTGCATCACAAATGGTACAATATGGACTGAGTTCGTATGAAGTATAAGGCTAATAATTACTTACCAGTAACACCTTAACATACTCATCTTTAATCCCTTACTAATATTGAAGGCAGCTAATTCCATAGCTCAGTGGTACAAATCATCTTTGCAGCTCATTGGTACAAATTGTCCCAGTTAATGAGGTTACAAGCACAGGCTGTGCAGTGTTGCTTGAAAAATGCAAGAAATGAAGCCACTTTTGTGATAAAAATGTGAGAGCAGGAATGTGAAAAGTCATTTTGATAAAAGTAGCTCCATTGTCTGTGTTCTGCTGCAGGAAGCCAACACAGAGAAATGTAACTCATTGGCATCCGTTTGCTGCCCTGAAACTCTCGTAAAAGGTGAAAGAAAAGAAACACGTGTTCTCTGGAAGATTCTAGAGGCTTGACCATTTTGGGAGGTGGTGTCTGATTGGCATGTGACAGCACAAAGAGGGACACACAGTTCTTACACTTTCTGCAGGAGAAGATACATGAAGGAGCAGGTCAAAGAGAGAGGCATAAAATGGGAAACGAAAAGAGGAAAAGGAAGAACTGATTGGCTCTCAGAGACTACAGTGTGGTTGCCGGGCTTTTCCTGGGCAAAGGGAGAGAAGCAGATGGGAAGGGTTTTTCCGTGTGCGAACAGTGACTAGGTAGCCTGTGGTGAGCGGGATTTTCAGCTGCAGAGGAGAAGGGGTAACCTGAGCCCAGCAGACCAAAGGCACACAGAACCTATGGCCCTGGCGAGAACATTTCAAGCATTCTTTAGGTGAGAAGAAAGTACCAAGTGAGGTTGTGTGTTTGTTTGATTGCATATTGTGGGCAGCTGCAGGCTGGTGATCCTTTTATACTTACAAGTGTGGATAGCTATTTTCATGTATTTCTGGACCATCCAAAAAGCACATTTCACATATATAAATTGGAAGCCTTAAGCTCTGCCAAGATGAATGATACATTTCGAGGCCAGAGTTCAAGTTTATTGTTGGAGAAAGGGCAGTATTGCGGGGAAGCAGTTATTTTGAGGTGTGCTTGCAGCTCCATTTTGGCCTGAAGCATAGAATCTGCTATCACTGTAAGGGGAAATGTGAGTTTGCGATGTGCGCTTTCATTCTTGTGTTACAGAAAATGCCATGCTGAACTCATTGCACTGCAGATTTCATGTAGTGTTAGTCATGAACCTCAATTCCTTATAAAGTACATGAAAGAATTAAATCAGGTTTTGGTCTATTATTGTGTGCAATAATTACTCATGATAACATACAAAGCTAGGGAGGTATTTTTTTTACCGCCTGCGGGAAAAGGTAAGGTGCTCCAGAACACTGTGAACTCGGTGAAATCATAAAGAGCTGATTACCCATATTGTAGCTTTCTGGTGATCTGGTAAGTCTATTCTGAGTCTCTACACCAAACCACCAATGAGATACCACCAATGAAATACCACTAAGGTAGAGTAATTGTGTCCTAGTGCGCACCAGATCCCTTTTTGGCTTGCAGCCCATAAGCCCAATATAAGAATAACATCAGGTAGTCCTGTGTCTTTGGGGCTCACAAATACCCCAACAGATCTTTGTAGTAAGTGTGAACAGGGTGATAGAGGTTATGGAGGGACAACTTACTGACCTCCTACCGCTGCAGCAACTAAGAAGGTTAGTCAAAATATATCAGAGTGTGTTGTAATTTGTAGTTTTATGACTGTTAGTGACACCCATTTTTATAATGGACTAGATGCATCAGTTGGTAGCAGTGGTGCAATTCCTAACCTTGCAAGTACAAACCCTAAAACAATAGAGCGTGCTGCTATGGCAACAGGTAGCTCACCCTACAACTGCAACAGAATTTCCTCTTTGACCTCTTCCAGGCAGTAAACATGATGGCAACCCCCATAAACCCAAAGAGTTTCTAGATGCTTGCACTGTTCAGATCGCTTTTAAAGCAGCATATTTCCCTTCAGAGAGAGATAGAGTAGGTCACATGATTTCACATCTTACTGGGACAGCTTGAGCTGGGCTATCCCTGTGGTAACCACAAACAACCCATCCTTGACTCTTATCAGGCTTTTGTAAATAGCCTAAAGTCTATGTTTGGTAGCCAGGAAATTACAGCTACTGGATTTTAAACAAGGGTCGCAGGATGCCCTAACATACATAACTATGTTCAAACAGATGGCAGCAGGCACAGCATGGCTGGATGATGCCTTGATTACTTTGTTTAGAAAGGGCCTTTTGGAAGAATTGAAGAATGAGATATCCAGGGTGCTTCGGACTTCCAATCTGGCAGAAATTATCACCTTAACAATGCAATTAGATTACAGTCTTCAAGAGCAGTATTATGAATGGAGAAGGGGTCGAGCAGTGAGTCAATCAATGAACCCTCTTCGTATGCCCTCCAAAGACATTGAACAAGATGAACTCATGCAATTGGGGGTGACTCAAGGTCCTTTATTAGCAGAAGAAAGAAACCGTAGGAGAACATTAGGTCTATGTATGTATTGTGCCTCAAAAAACCATTTGGTATGTGAGTGTCCAATAGCTCCTCATAGAAAACAGGGAAATGCCAATTCCTGATCATATAGGCAACAGCGATCCAGGAAGGGCAACTAGGCTCCCCTGAATAAGTATATATTGCTCAGGCATTATTCTTCTTGAATGATACCATGGTGATTCTAGCAGTGACTCACTTTCTCCAATCTGGAGATACATAACATTCCAGCATTAGTAGACTATGGAGCCGCAGGGCTCTTTATTGATGATGAGTGGGCTAGCAACAAAGGCATTTATGGAGGCCTGACATGGTTAGGGATGTGCATGACTATGGGCCTCATTACACGGAGTGCGGTAAACCATGGTGCTATTAGCACCATGGTTGCCGCCGGTACCATACTGGTACCACCATGGAGGAAAGGGGAATTACCACCCCATTCCAAGGTTGGCGGGGCGGTAATTCCCCCTTTCTCTATGGCCCTTCCCCATTCCCATTTTTGCCCCATAGGGCATAATGGGAATGGGGAAGGCGGTAATTACGGTACCGCAAATTGCAGTACCGTAATTAGCACCATGGTCCCTTTGCGGGTCCCAACTTTAACGGCTGGTCTACACACCAGCTGTTAAGGTTGGGTCTCGCAAAGGGACCTCGTAGTAAGGCGGTAAGGGTTAACGGTCACAGGTACCCTTACCGGTGACCGTTAAACCTTACCGCCTTCTGTGTAATGAGGCCCTATATTTCTTCCTGTTTTACCTATCTACAGTCTAAAGTGCCTAGAAAACCACCATAGGGACAGGTCATTAAACTACCAATACCTACCAACCCATGGGAAGTAATTTTGACTGACTTTATTGTTGATTTACCCCCATCAAAAGGATCTACCGCTATTATAGTGACTATTGATTTCATGGATAACCTAGGGTACCTTCAGCCGCACAGATGGCAAAGCTGTTCATTCGTACAATTTTTTCACATCATGGATTACCTAAAACTATTCTGTCAGACAGAGGTCCACAATATACTTCCAGATATTGGCAGCAGGTTTGCTTGACATTGAACATCAAAAGAGAATTGAGTTCAAGATTTCATCCACAAACAAATGGATAAACAGAGAGGTTGAACCAGACTCTGCAAGGTGATCTTTGTTGCTTCATCTTGGCAGCTCAGGATAATTGGGAGGACGTATTACCCCTTGCTGAATTCGCTTACAACACCAAACATTCTGCTTTATGTTCTAGTCCTTTTTTTATACTTATGAGTACCACCCACATGTTTTCCTATGGCCTCCACTGCCGCAACCCAGTTTGCCGATGTCGATCCCTTGGTAATTGACATCCAACAAGGACACATGAACTCCATGCTGCTTAAGAGTGTGTCAAACGCTTCCGGATTCAAGAACCAAAAGAGGCTAGATAAAAAATCTAGTCACACAGCCGCTCTCCGTGCCAACCCTACACGGGTGATGTAGTTTAAACATAGATTTAAATGATAGAAATGTAAGTTCTTTTCTTCTAATGCATAAGTTCAATAAAAAAACACTGAATTCCAAGTAGTAGTGGGAGTAATATGTTTATCAAAAACATGAATTCAAAAAGTGAAAAAAAGAAAGAAAAGTCACTAATTGTGTCTTAGTGAGGATTCGGCTGCCACTTCTCATATTTTAAATAGACTTCATATACCAATGCATTTTGGAGCATATAGCTCCTTCATCAGGGTGAGTCTAATCTAATAACATAAAATAAAAATATAACGCAATACATCAGAAATAACACAATATGTTATCATGAATCACAAAAGTGAAAGAAGGTAAAAAATTAGAAATCACATACCAAAGAACAGATGAGGGTTCAGGTCAGGTTGGAATATGTAATAAAAAATAAAAATTAAAGAGTCAATGGGTGAAAGTAGCGTAAGAAATATGACCATGTAAATAGAGGGAAAATAATGTAAATGGACTCACGAGAAGTGTTTGGCCACGTAGAAACAAGAATCTACAATCTAAAGCAGATGTGTGGTCTGCTGCCGGTAACAGCAGCGTGCAGAATGCAGCCAAATCGATAAAGCTGTAAGAAGCAAAAGTGTGTTTTAAGAGGAGTTAAGGAAGCGCAGTGGCGCTGTGATCAAAAAGGACCGTCTTCAATGGTTACCTGGAAGACAATCAGGGTCTGTGCCGGCTAGAGAAACGCCGTTCTGCATCACTGTAGGCAAGCGTTGCTAATGGTAACGCTGCTATAAATACCCACGTGATCGCATCGCATCGGGAGAGCAGCGCGATGCGGCACATACAATTAGGAGACTACATAAGAGATATGTAGGCATATATGGAGCTAAAGATACAATTATCAACACTCTGGTGAATTAAAGAGAAAAAGTGGATAAAAGAAAAATGAAAATTGTATGTGCAAAAATATATTAGACATAGAAAAAATACTATAGAAAATAGACACCAGGGATAGTAATAGAAAGAACGAACATATAACTACACAGGCACCAAAAATTGCAGCCCATGTAAAAGTAAGGGATAGTAAACATGCATCCCAGCCGTGGTAGGTGGCACCGAAGGTGTCACCTTGGGTCCCAGACATGCGTCCGGGAAAGGCTGCCTTGATGCATGGGCATGATATATGCAATTAGTGTGGCAATTTAGAAGATTAGCAGATGCTAAAGTAACGACTCAGATGATCTAGAACACTATATGGATATTATCAATATCTAAGGATACTGGCATAGGCAACATTGGTCCTGGCATTATATTGAGGACCACATTAAATGTCTATTAACAGTCAAACCATTGCGTGTAACATGCAAAATCATCAATGATAAATGCAAAAAACATTATGTAATGTCACATGGAATCAACATAGATACATCCAATTCAAAGATAACAATGATAATTGATTTCTTCATTTAGGCCATTGGGATACAAGCTCCCCAGTCTATCAATCCAATATGTCTCTCTTTGGTTAAGCCGAAGGCCCAGATCCTCATGTGGATTGACTTTGTTTAACACTTCAAGAATCAGAAATCTGATTTGAGTCAAATTGTGGCGTTTCTCGCTCCAACACTTTATTCCATAAATGATATTCTCGCTATCACAAGTGCCAAATGTCTTCAGCAAAATCTTATTGGCTGTGCTGGGATGGTATATGGTGTTGCCTTTGATGACTAGGTTGCAATTAGTACAATGAAGACAACCTAGTCATCAAAGGCAACACCATATAAAGTGTCCCTGTGGGAAATATTATGTTGGCCAATCCATGAGAGCAGCTAAAGTGCGTTGGAACGAACATCGCTCTTGCATACGTAACTCTAATTCCAACTCAGCAGTGGCTCGCCATTGGAGCGAGAAACGCCACAATTTGACTCAAATCAGATTTCTGATTCTTGAAGTGTTAAACAAAGTCAATCCACATGAGGATCTGGGCCTTCGGCTTAACCAAAGAGAGACATATTGGATTGATAGACTGGGGAGCTTGTATCCCAATGGCCTAAATGAAGAAATCAATTATCATTGTTATCTTTGAATTGGATGTATCTATGTTGATTCCATGTGACATTACATAATGTTTTTTGCATTTATCATTGATGATTTTGCATGTTACACGCAATGGTTTGACTGTTGATAGACATTTAATATGGTCCTCAATATAATGCCAGGACCAATGTTGCCTATGCCAGTATCCTTAGATATTGATAATATCCATATAGTGTTCTAGATCATCTGAGTCGTTACTTTAGCATCTGCTAATCTTCTAAATTGCCACACTAATTGCATATATCATGCCCATGCATCAAGGCAGCCTTTCCCGGACGCATGTCTGGGACCCAAGGTGACACCTTCGGTGCCACCTACCACGGCTGGGATGCATGTTTACTATCCCTTACTTTTACATGGGCTGCAATTTTTGGTGCCTGTGTAGTTATATGTTCGTTCTTTCTATTAATATCCCTGGTGTCTATTTTCTATAGTATTTTTTCTATGTCTAATATATTTTTGCACATACAATTTTCATTTTTCTTTTATCCACTTTTTCTCTTTAATTCACCAGAGTGTTGATAATTGTATCTTTAGCTCCATATATGCCTACATATCTCTTATGTAGTCTCCTAATTGTACGTGCCGCATCGCGCTGCTCTCCCGATGCGATGCGATCACGTGGGTATTTATAGCAGCGTTACCATTAGCAACGCTTGCCTACAGCGATGCAGAACGGCGTTTCTCTAGCCGGCACAGACCCTGATTGTCTTCCAGGTAACCATTGAAGACGGTCCTTTTTAATCACAGCGCCACTGCGCTTCCTTACCCCTCTTAAAACACACTTTTGCTTCTTACAGCTTTATCGATTTGGCTGCATTCTGCACGCTGCTGTTACCGGCAGCAGACCACACATCTGCTTTAGATTGTAGATTCTTGTTTCTACGTGGCCAAACACTTCTCGTGAGTCCATTTACATTATTTTCCCTCTATTTACATGGTCATATTTCTTACGCTACTTTCACCCATTCACTCTTTAATTTTTATTTTTTATTACATATTCCAACCTGACCTGAACCCTCATCTGTTCTTTGGTATGTGATTTCTAATTTTTTACCTTCTTTCACTTTTGTGATTCATGATAACATATTGTGTTATTTCTGATGTTATGCGTTATATTTTTATTTTATGTTATTAGATTAGACTCACCCTGATGAAGGAGCTATATGCTCCAAAATGCATTGGTATATGAAGTCTATTTAAAATATGAGAAGTGGCAGCCGAATCCTCACTAAGACACAATTAGTGACTTTTCTTTCTTTTTTTCACTTTTTGAATTCATGTTTTTGATAAACATATTACTCCCACTACTACTTGGAATTCAGTGTTTTTTTATTGAACTTATGCATTAGAAGAAAAGAACTTACATTTCTATCATTTAAATCTATGTTTAAACTACATCACCCGTGTAGGGTTGGCACGGAGAGCGGCTGTGTGACTAGATTTTTTATCTAGCCTCTTTTGGTTCTTGAGTTCATGAGTCAGGGTGTCTCCAGACTTATTACAGCCAGCTCCTGTAAGCATCCATTCGAACTTTTGTCTATTTTTTGACTCAATTTTTTTTGAGTGCCTAATACTTATATATTGACTTTCTAAAAGTGTAGTGGTGCCCACTTATTTTTGTTAAACGCTTCCGGATTGTCATTTGCATTGAATGCAGAGTACCAGACAACAATCGCAGAACTTGAAACAAACATGTTGCTGTTCCTCCAGCAACCAGATTCTACAGCAGAACAGAACATCTATTTCCAAATTCACCTATACTCTATAAGGCAGAACATCAGGGTTTCCCCGGGACTTCTGTCTTCCTGTGATCTTTATAGTAAGGGTGAACGGTGAGCTAGAGGTTACTGGGGAACACCTTACTGACCTCCTACCACTGCTGCATCTGAGAAGGTTAGTCCAAATACATCTGAGTGTGTTGTAATTTGCAGTTTTGTGACACAAAGAATATGAGGAATGTATGGGTTTATTCACATTCTGATGTAACATTACAAAATTTGGGAAATCAATAATGATTTATCCGGGTAACCCTGGGATCACAGCAACGTTAATTCTAGTTATATTTCTTTGAGACCCAATAGTGACTGGGTCCAATAACACATTTCTTCATCCCCATGCGCACACATAACTTAAATAGGTTGACCTTTCTTAAGATTTTTTAAGGAGAGTAAATTAGGTCTTATGGCTGTTTGCTTACTACCCGAGTCAATGGGTCTTGAACCGGAATCCCATTCACTAAGGCATTATCATGATTTTTAAAGCCTCTATTTCCCAAGAATAATCTGTTTGTAGTTTTGATTTCTTTATAGTCTACCTCATTCCTCTTCTCCCTCCCAATCACCTCCTGCCACATATCCAATTTCCATAGTTTTGTCTTTCTTATTAGAAGGACAATGGCCTGGCAGATGTCCTGTATGACCACATGAAAAACATAAAACTGAAGAAGGTTTCTGATGTCGAGGTTCTTCTAACTCAGGGATATCTTTCCCTTTTATTAAATTGACTCCTCTCTCTCCACTTATAGTGTCTTTCAACATTGGTTTGGAGAAATTCCTATGATTCTTGAGTTTCGTTATTAAATGAGGAGAATATAGTACATTTTTAGGTTCTCTCTTAATCTCTTCATTTGTCTGCACCTTTCTTACATGTCTACTGGCTTCTAAACAATTTTGAGTGGTTTCAACAACCAGGGCTAAATTAGGTTTACTGAGCTGGCGAATAGCTTTTTGTAAGAAGGTCGGGTACTGAATTTATAAATTGCTCCATAGTTAGAATTTCTATTTCATCTTCTAGTGATCTTTTCCCCAACATAAAGACAATTCTAACAGCTGGTTCTATGGAAGTTTCATCTGGTTTGGGTTTAATATTTCTGAGTTTCTGTTTATAGAATTGTTCTGTCTGGCCCACCTTCTGTCTAACCCACCTTCTTTCATAATTATTCTTTAATTTCAGCAAAGGGAGTTGTACCATCTGTATTTAGGAGATGATAGGAATTCTGAAGTTCTTCTTTTTAGAACATTGGCCAAATAACAGAGCTTTAATTCTGGGCTCCAATTTAACTGACATGAAAATCTTTCAAAATGTAGTCCTGGGGGTGCTGTTGAGCCACGAGCAGATGAAGTTGCAATTTGCTGTTGCTCCGTCGTGGCCTGAGAAATCCTGTACAAATATCCTGATTATCGGCTGAAAACTTTAACAAAAATAACATAAGCGGATGGTGGAAGGTTGTGGCTGCAGCTGGGTTTGTTTCCCAAAGAAATTGGTCCTGGGAGGCATTGGTGCAACCGCCGAATCGGAGCTACAGTGGCAAGCAGCACCATCTTGGGAGAGATCATGAGGGGCACTCGGAGAGCAATCGCGAAATTAGGAGATTGACAAGTGGCTGAACAGCTGGCGGGAGACCCGAGAAGAGATAAGGAACTGGGCTCCTCTGGCAAGCTCCATATAAAATAACGCCTATTGAAGAAGACGGAGCCCTGAGTGGTTCTGTTACGCTTACCTGGTCTCTGTGGGGGCATTGGGGCATGGTTGGATCCCTCCCTGGACTTGGCTCCCCTGGATCAGCCTCTTTCCCCAGCTACTGTAGTGGGCTGCTCTAGCTGCTGGCACTGCCCGTGACAGAAGACGAGAGGCAGTGAGAATGCTGCGGATGGATTGTGATTCCCCTTGAACCCTTCGTTCCAGAATGAGGTGAGCATGCATTTACCCATATAGTCTCACCTGTTTGCTTGTGAGGATGAGCTCTCCGTCCTGCTTCTCTTCTGCAGGGGCGCCGTTGATGGACCTAGTTGCTTCACTGGTCCGTGTGTGTGGCGGCCCAAACCAGCTGTGACCGAACCACCTTGAAGGTAAGTGTTCATAACAATGATTATTGTCCGTATCCTTTTGCAATGTCTTTGCTCAGTGATTATTGTCCGTAACCCTTTTGCAATGTCTTTGCTCAGTGATTATTATCCGTAACCCTTTTGTAATGTCTTTTCTCTCCCTAATAGGTGTGAAGATGGCCACACAGAGTTGCAGTGTTGGAAGCGAGTCCGAATGGTGCCTGTGGGGTTTGTGCAGTCCCCACTTAGATGACTCGAAGATTGGGCTGTAGCGGATCTCAAATATTGCAAATTACGTTGATCTGTGATAACGGTGACTGTGTGTCTTGCTGTAGAAGGTAGTGTCTCCAAGTTTTGAGGGCTCCCTTAATTGCTAGTAGTTCCTTGTCAGTGATTGCATAGTTCATTTCTGGTGCAGAAAATGTACAGGACCAAAATTCTATGGGATTTAGCTGCCCCGCCTCTGGGTCCTTTTGTGATAATACTGCCCCCATGGCCACCCTGGAGGCATCTGTTTCCACCACACAAGGCAGATCAGGTCGGGGATGCCAAAGAACGGGTTCTGAGGTGAAGGCCTGTTTTAATTCCTGGAAGGCGTTTTCTGCCTCGGAAGACCAGAAGAATTTCTTATTCTTTTTCAGTAGTGATGTGATTGGGTGGGCGATTTGCAAAAGTCTTGGGCTCAACATCTGTAAAACTTGGCAACTCCGAGCACACTTTGCACTCCTTTGGTAGTCGTTGGAGATGGCCACTGAAGAATAGCATCCACCTTGCGTATGTCCATATCAACTTCTCGTGGAGTAAGCAGAACTGCCCTTACATGGCCAACATGGTCTTCCTTGGACATTGAGTAAATAAGAATGTTGTCGATGTAAACGAGGATGCAGACGTCCAGCAATTCGTAAAGCACATCGTTCATGAAGAACTGGAATGCCGCTGGTGCGTTACATAACCCAAAGGGCATCCATCACCTGATATTCGAAAAGCCCATATTTAGTTCAGAATGCTGTCTTCAACTCGTCGCCCCTTTTTACTCTCACAAAGTGATAGGCTCCTTGTAGGTATAGTTTTGTGTACATTTGAACATTTTTCACCTGATCAAGCAGCTCAGGGATGAGTGGCAGAGGATATCCATTCTTAACTGTGCTTTGATTCAGTGCCCTATAATCTATACATGTTCTGATGTCACTCTCCTTCTTGGATACGAAGAAGAGAGCTGAGGAGGCCGGGGATTTAGACGGGCGGATGAATCTGTTAGCTAGGTGTTGATCTAGGTAAGTCCTCAGATGTTGGTTTTCTTGCTCAGTTAAAGCGTAAATTCGACTGCAAGGAATTTGTGCTCCAGGGACCAGATTGATTTGGCAGTCGTAAGGCCTATTTGGAGGCAGGGTGTTAGCTTGCTCCTTTTGGAACACATCCTTATAGTCCAGGTATTCAGGGGGTAGGGCATCTGAGAGTCCCAGGATAGGTTTGTGTTGACCTTCAGGCTCTTCACGCCTTTGTGGTAGCAACTTTTGGCGCATTCTTGAGGAAAGGTCAGAACTCATGTTCGCCAGTCAATCCTGGGATTATGAGTTTCTAGCCACGGCATTCCTAAGATCATCTGGAACTGGGGGGCCCCAATAAGATCAAAAGAAATGTCTTCCCGATGACCATCCTGACACATCAGCAACACTTTGTTGGTATGTTGCGTCACTGGGCCAGTTGACAACTGGGAGCCATCCACTGCGGTGACGTTTTCCGATTGTAGCTTCTGCTTGAGGGGAAGGCCAATACGTGCGGCCAGATCCTGATTGATATAATTTCCCACCACCTCACTATCAATATACGCTTCCAGGGCATGTACCTTTGATGGTTGTTGGTGGTGGACCAAGAGTACCGGAATGATAAGGTGTGAGGTCTGTACAACTTTCTTCATTTCGCTTGACAAGTGGACCCCTACGCTTGTCAGGCGTTGGCGTTTTCTGGGGTTTGTTCTTTCTCATCTTTGCCATTGTCGGTTGCACCTACAATTTTCTTGGGAGGTTTTATTGGGCAATCCCAGAGGAATTGTCCTGCCCTGCTGCAGTATAAACAAAGTTGTTGTTGCCTCCTTTTTGCTCTCTCAGCCTTGGAGATAGGCGCCCGTAATCCCCCATTCTGCATGGGTTCGGTGGGCTCATGAGCTTTGACCTGGTTGTCCTGGGGTAGCATATTAACTGATCTCCCTTCCATTCTTGCTCTGTCCATTTTTCGGTCCTGTAACCTATGATCCAATTGTACCATCAGATTGATGTACTCCGCACAACACTCAGGGGTTTACCACTTGGGCTAGCACATCCTTTAGTTCCCCCGCAATCCCCGATAAAACAGTGTGGTCCTTTTTTCTTCAGGCCAATTGGTCTGTGCTACGAGACGATTAAAGGTGGAAATATAAGTCAACAGATCATGGTTTCCCTGTCTGAGGGACAACAGTTCGTTATCTAGGGCTTGTCCTTGGGTGTGCCTAGCAAACAACTTTTCCAATTCCCGTTGAAATTCCCAAGTAGTGGATCATCCTGATTTACTAATGGTATGGACCAATCCACTGCACTGCCTCCCAAATACGAAAGTACAAAGGCAACTCTTGCACTATTGTTAGGGAAGGACCCTGGGAGCCACAAAAAGTGGAGACGGCATTGGTTCATGAATATAGCATATTTGTTAGGATCGCCGGTGAAACGTTCAGGTGGGGCCAATGGCACAGCCCACGGGAGTACCACTAGGACTGGTGGTGATGGCTGCGGCAAAGGAGTTGGTGCGATTCCGGGTAATGGTACCTGCCCTGCATGAGTCTGAAGCATCTGTCTTGCCAGATCATCTGTTTGTTCTCGCCCGACAATAAGGTCTCTTCTCAGTTTATTAGTATCTTATCTGGCGGTATGTACTTCGGCACGTAGTTCCCCCAGTAATTGGGCCAACTGGTCAGTTTCCGAGGTGTCCATAACGTCCAGGCAGAGGTTCAGAGAGGCTTTGCGTTCTGGTACGCTCACCTGGTCTCTATGGGGGCGTTGGGGCACGGTTGGAGCCCTCCCTGGACTTGGCTCCCCTGGATCAGCCTCTTTCCCCAGCTGCGGTAGTGTGGGCTGCTCTATCTGCTGACACTGCCCCTGAGAGAAGGCGAGAGGCAGTGAGAATGCTGCGGATGGATGGTGATTCCCTTCAAACCCTTCATTCCAGAATGAGGTGAGCAATCATTTACCCATATAGTCTCACCTGTTTTCTTGTGAGGATAAGCTCTCCGTCCTGCTTCTCTTCAGCAGGGGTGCCGTTGATGGACCTAGTTGCTTCACTGGTCCGTGTGCGTGGCGGCCCAGACCAGCTGTGTCGGAACCACCTTGAAGGTAAGTGTTCGTAACAATAATTATTGTCCGTATACTTTTGCAATGTCTTTGCTCAATGATTATTGTCCGTAACCCTTTTGCAATGTCTTTTCTCTCCCCAATAGGTGTGAAGATGGCAACGTGGAGTTGCAGTGTTGGAAGCGAGTTCGAATGGTGCCAGAGGGGATTGTGCAGTCCCCACTTATATGGTAAGTAGGGTTTCAAAGTTGTACGCAAGGTTTATATATTGCGGGACCAAGCGTAAGGTATGTATACAGTTTCTAACCTTGTGTGCTCCTTTTCTCCTGCAGGGATGGACTGGGGGGACCAGATGGGGAGCGTCGATCCAAAGACCTGCAGCGATTGCTGAATGTATGGTTCTGAGAGGATGCTGGCCAAGAAGAAGGCTCTTGCGTAGCTGGACGCTCGGAACAAGTGAGGATGGGCTCCGACTCCGATGACAAGGGAATCATGTAAAATGCGATGCACTGCTAGCGATGGTATTGCAGAGACAGATAAGACGCGCGTCCGGCGATGGAATTGTTGGAGTCAGGTAAGCTGCGCGTCGAGTGATGGTATTGCTGGAGGCAGGTAAGATGTGCGATGAAGATGCAGTGTTGGAATCAGGTAAGCTGCGCTTCTAGCGATAATGTGGCTGGAGTCAGGTAGATGCGTGCTGAAGAAGAAGTTGAGGAACCTGATGAGTCGCGTGCTGAGATGATGAGCTGGAAACAGGTAAGGGTGCTTCAATGGCGGTAAGCGTTACGCTGCAGAAAGCAGACAAGCGCAAAGTGCTTGCATGTGGGTGGGGCTGGCTTGAATAGCCTGGCCACAGCCTCTCCCCTTAGTACCGCCTTGTGGCTCCACCTTGCTCCTCCCACAGACTTCTGCACGTGCCCTCCAATGTCTTTTAATGCCCACGCCCGGCCTGGATGCACATGCCGTAGACGCAAAGTGTGCATAGCACACTTTTTTATGAGCCTGGCGCCGAAGGTGCAAGGACTGGGTCCATTTGGACCCTTTGGGTGATAAAGGTAGTGGCCCTTGGCTAGTGGCCATGACAGGTTGCTGAGAGCTGCAGAGGAGGAGCTGCATGGGAGGGGACACTGCTGGCTGTCTGAGAGGCAGAACGCCCGGGTCTCTCGGCAGATGGTGGCGGACTAGCCATGGAGATGGACTAACAGGTGCTGTGGTCGAGGTGCGAAGACCCACATAGATGCTGACAAATGCAGTGGTATGGTTACAGCAATGGCAGGAGCCCCGGCACGGAGAGTATCATAAGCGGCACTCGGCACCGCTGTGCATGCTATGTGGAGAGAAGAAGGTAACTGACCGCGGATAAAGGGAATCTGGCAGAAAACCTTGCACTCCGCAGGATAGAGTAGGAAATCTACTCCTCCAGTGCACTGTAATATTGAAAACTAATGGACGGTGCACCAAACTTACTGTTACAGCACATAGCGCTGACATGTATTCTGTTTAACACACTCACAGAGATATTCAACGGGAGGCAGGAGCGTCCGCAATTGCCGGGAGAAGGTGAGTGGATCCATGAATTCGGGACCACGTGAAGAGATGCACTAAGGAGATCCCGCTGATGCCCCTAAGGTCAGTTGAACTAGGTGGGAGTCAGGGGCACTGCTGAGCAGCCAGCAAAATGGCTGCCTAATGCTGTAGCTCCACTGTCGGCCCACCAGAGATCTGATGTGATGACGGCAATATTGTAGCTCAACTACCCCAACGTAAGGAATTGAGCCCTAACACAGTGCCCACTAGCCCATTTGGGGAAAGGAGCTGGAGGCGGTGTGCCTTGCAATGTGCTGTCTCGGACCATGCTGCTCTGGGGGGGAGGAGCCACCGGAGCACCATCGCGGAGAGTGCGGGAGTCGGTGTATGCTGTGGGCCTGTCCTTGATCCTGTGATTGCGGCTCACCAGCGACCCAACCTGTGTCACCACCCATCCGAAGGAGAATGCCAGAAACATCCTTGCAACATGGGGCGCCTTTGGACTATCCAGAAGAAGAGAGACACAACACCGGTCCGACTATGCGGACTAGCCAGTGAGTTCTGTTTTCCCCGCCTGACCCGGTGCCCTGAGCGCAGGTGCTTTCAGGACATCACCACCACAGCTGCAGGGCACTACACACGCTGCCACAGACTTCAAAGGGCAAGTGTAGGGGCGGGCACCACCCAGAGAACATTGCTGGCAACTTGACGCCAGAATTTTCTGAATCCATCATACCCTATCAGCAGGGGGTGGGGGTGCTGTGGCACCATTACCTCCAGGCACAACTGTGGTTGATTGCTGCGAATTTGACACAGAGCCCTACAGTCATCAGACTACGCTACAGTCCGTACCCCGGCCCCCTGACCGGCACCACCCCCTCCTATGTATCCCAACAGGGGCAATCTCCAGCTTCTACCCCAGCCTTGGGGACGTGCCTATCATCTTTCAGCCCACCAACCCTGATTTGGTGTTCACTTCCCAGGTAACAACACATGCACATCCACCATCCATGCAGGGGAGTGAAATCATGCACAACATTCAGCGCCGTGGGTCAGGAGTACTTACAATCCACATCCAGACAGAGAGCATACCGAGGAACACTCAAGCTGCCCAGCTGCAACCAGTGAAATTCTCACTGCCCCACTGATGTGAACAACTGGACACCAAACCAGCCCTGAGACTAGTTGGCAATACAAGCGGGTCCCTCTGTGGCGGGTCCCTACACACAGTGTGGAACTGTGGCTCCCCGGTGGCGGCTAACTAAAACCCGGAGCAGGTCGAACCCTACTAAAACAGGGGGATGGTGTGCCCCTAGACCAGGACTACTGGCAGTGAATCCACTCGTCTGTCGCAGCCACACTAGAGTCCCCATATGACCAGGCCCTGTGAAAATCCTCATATCACCAGGATCTAGTGGAAGGTCAAGTGGACCTACCGGCACCTGGTCCATGGCCCTGTGATCTCCCAAACATCCTACGGACAAACATAAACTCCCGAGGAGCTGCAAAGCGATAAAGCTGAACCATAAACCCTGGCCCTCACCCCCACACTGAAGACCCTACTTGCTGCTGACTGCCCACGCCACACCATAGACCACAGGTATTGTCGCATACCGGACACGATCAGTCGTCTCCAACAAGGACTCCTGTGCTTAAGCCGGGGGCTGACTCGAGCATAAGGAGGAGGTCACTTATAACTGCCGCTTTACCTAAATGCCAAGGATTTCTTAACCATCACCCTACCAGTCAGACCACTATAACTAGAGGCGGGAGGAAGAAGACCGGAGCCATGGACAAGTTTTCAACAGCCACTCCCTGTAGGAACCCGGAACACTCCAGGAGCTCTCAATCATTGCAGCTGCAACCATCCAGGAGTCCACCCCCTGACCTTACTCATATGATGCAGGCCATGGCCAAGGGTTTTGTGCCTGTCCACAAGAAATTAGATTACATTACAACGAACGTTGCATCCATGAGTTCGCAGCTTGCCAAAGAAGCTGTATCCATCACGGAAGCTGAGACAAGGATTGGGGCAATGGAGGATACTGTGCAAGGCCTCCACAACACAGTAGTAACCCAGGTGAAAGACATGAAAGCAGCGAAATCCAAGTGCGATGACTTGGAGTCACCCTCCAGGAGAAATAACATCAGGATAGTTGGAGTCCCTGAGTATGCAATATCTGGGGGTATGGAACAGGCAGTGGAAAGTCTACTCAAAGATCTCCTTGAGACCCCGGTGCTTTCCCACTTCTTCACAGTGGAGCGGGCCCATCGGGCACGTGGACACAAACCCAACCCAAACCAGGTGATTTTTCATGACCGATTATAGCGAATATCCTCAGTTTATGTGACGGAGATCAGCTCCTGCACCTCGCCAGGGAACAACTGGGCACCCAGATAATTTGAATTTTCCCAGATTTCTCCATCCCAGTACAACACGAAAGACGCCAGTTCATTGGAGTTAAGAAGCTACTTCGAGCCTGCAACATTCAATATGCCATACTGGTCCCAGCCTGACTAACATTTCAATTCCGTAGCAAACTGTATTTTTTTACAGTCCCGGACGAAGCAGGGAAATTCATAGAGGCTCAGATCCCGATCCCATATGACTAAGAAGATGACAGAGATAACCCACCTCTGAGTTGAAGAAACTCCTCAGAACTGCACCACTCATATTGTCTTTACTTTATGACAAAGCGGTGTAACCTACCGCCACCACAGACATACTTAATAATAGGGTCCTGTAGTAAACTTGTGGAGTCGGCCACGGCGGCAGCAGCTTACCCCACAGCAGCTGCTAAGTTAATGTTATGTTGAGACAAGGAAAGAAAGCCAAGTTGTGGTAGGCCAGGGGTGGGGGGGGGTAAGAGGGTTTTACACTGCTGGGCTGGGGAAGGCAGTGAGCGCAGGAAGGAGGGTTGTTTTTTTTTTTGTTATCATCAAAACCACCCAGAAGGTCATGCGCTGGTTGCGCTTCTGAAACTGACAGGGGAAGAACATGGGAATCTATTTAGCAGCAGAGTAGAAGGTTGAAGGTGGTCATATTTTGAGAGATTGGGGGGAATGTCAAAATGTATACAATGGAATTGAAGGTGATGACATGGAATGTTAGGGGGTTAAGGAATTACACTAAGTCACATAGAATTATGGCATATGCAAATAGACACATGGTGATGATACTCCTCCTGCAGGAGACACATGCTAGGAAATGAGCGTCTGCAGATAAAAGCACCAACATGGAGGACCAATAGGTTCTTCATCTCATATTCCACCCAATCTAGGGGGGTTGTGTCACTAATCCACAAAACAATGTAATTTACCCTGAAAAAGTGTTACTTAGACCCTGGTGTCCGATAGCGCTGTCCCAAAATTGACACCCCCAAATTCTTTGATGAAGTGGTATCCCTTCTGATGGGGTTCATTGGGATCCCAATCCTGTGGCAAGGTGACATGAACCTGATCCTGGAGCATGCTAGGGATAGAACCGGGACAGCCCCCAGGCCCCACTCACGTGCAGCTCACCGGCTTCAAACACACATGGAATCCCTAGAACCGAGGGATACATGGCGGAAACTCCATCCACAAGAGCAACAATGCTACTCCTCAGTCCATGACAGCTCATCACAAATGGATATGTTCCTAACCTCGGGCATGTTAATGAGCAGAGTGAAAAATGCTGTGATTCTACCCTGTACCCTATATGACCACTCCCCAGTGATAATGTCCCTATTCACAGGAAGACTTCCCGGACTGTGAAACTCCTGCCAGTTCAAGTCAGAAGCACTCTGTGACATAGTATTAAAAGCAGAGATTCGCTCAGACATAGACATACTTCGCCTGTAATGAACTGGATGCCACCTCCACTGGAGTACGATGGGAAGCTTTCAAGGTCTATATCCGATGCAAGTCCATATCCAGGGAAGTAGGTATTTTAAAAACAATAAGAAATGATCTCAAGCATTCCAAAACTAAACTTAAATCTCTGGAACAAGAATATTTCAATCATTCGTGCCTGCAAGTTCTAGCGCAGATAGGTTCTGAATTTGAGCTATTAGAGGCGCACGGCCTCTGGGAGGTATGCTATTACACATGCCTGCAAGCAGCTAAGAGATACAGGTAGGGGGAAAGACTGGGTAGAACCATAGCTGGGCTAATCAAACTAGAGTGCAGACACACCCAAGTAGATTGCATCACTAACGAGCTGGGAAGCCCTCAATGGTCAGACTTTTACGGTTCCTTGTACACTGCCGGGCAACACCATGATGTACATGCCGTACAGACCCTCCTTGAGGGGATCCCCTTATCATGCTTAAGTACTCAGGCCAGGGGGTTCCATGTGTTAATATCCCAGCAAAAATATCGCCATACAAAAATATTGCCGTATTTTTGCAGCGATATTAAGCCATGGAGCCTGCAGGGGACACCCCTGCAACCCCTGTAATTTTTTTAATGAAGCGGGGCATGTCCCTGCAAACCCCTGCCCCAATAACCCCATAAATTATCCCCCTAATATTATCGCCTATGGCCTTACCCAACAAACATATACATGGTGATATTATTGGTGGGGATAATATTACCTGATACAAGCCAGGGAAGACCTCGAAGCCACCATGACATTGGAGGAGGTTCTAATGGTGATAACAGGACTCCCAAAGGGTAAGGCCCCAGGCCAAGATGGCCTTGCTCCCAAGTTCTACCAAGAGCATGCGGCCCTACTGCCCCTGCGCCTCCTTGAGGTATGAACAAATCACTTCGTGACTCCATCCTTCCTACCACCATGCGAGATGCCACTATAACTATCCTTCTCAAACCTGGTAAACCGAGTAATGAATGTGGTTCTTACAGACCCCTTTCCCTCATGAATGTAGATACATACATTTTGTTAAGGCTCTTGCAAACAGACTCGTCCCGCTTATGCCCTACATCATACACAACGACCAAAGGGGCTTTATTCCGGGTAGGTCGACATCCTTTACTATCAGGAGGCTATTGGACATCATGGTAAGAATGAACCTTACGGTGGAGGCAGTAGCAGTGGCACTTGATGCTCAGAAAGTATTCGACATGGTCTCCTGGGAATATCTGTGGGCGGTTCTCGTGAAAATAGGAATTGGTCCTGAAATGATTATATACATCAAACTCCTCTACACGTATCCCACAGCCTATGTCTCTCAAAGGTCTCCACCTCTTAAACTAAGCAAAGGCACAAAAGAGGGATGCCCACTCTCCCAAATCCTTTTTGCTTTGGCCAATCATCCATGGCTGACATGATTCGATCCCGTCATGCCCACCGGGGTATCAGCCTCAGGGGCCGACCGGTGATAGGGCCTCATCACGAGTTCGGCGGTAATGCAGCGGTTTTCCCGTTGAACGTAAATAGTGCTAACGCCAAGCCCCCCGGCAGATAATCTGCCAGATCACGAGTTTTCGTGCACGTGCACAGGGACACCGTGGTAGCGCAAATAGCGTGCAATGCGTCGAACCCGTAAATCCGGCGCACCGTGCGCTACAGCCATATTGCGCTAATAGCGCGCGCCATGAGAGCGCGCTATTAGCGCGCGGGAAACGCGTCACCGCCGGAACTGGAAACAAAGTGGCAGCCATCTTGGAAATCACAATCCGTCGGATATCACAGCCCCTGGAAGCCATCCACCCCATTGAACACCGAATCATGTCACAGGAGCGCACTAGTGGCAACTCTGCCTTGGACAGGGTGAGAAAGCCCAAATTTAGCGACAAGGAGCTGGCTGTACTGTTAGAGGAAGCTGAGATCCATCATGAAGGGCTGCAGCAGCGCAAAACTAGTGGCCAGCGCAGAGCACAGATTTGGCGCAACATCAGCCAAAGGGTCACTGCAGTGGGGCGCGTGCCCCGGGATGGGGAGGATTGCCGCAAGCGCCTCAACGACCTGCGTGTGAGAGTCCGCGGCATCCTCTCACAGCACAGGAGTGCAAGCAGGGGCACTGGAGGAGGGCCACCACCACCCCCACCCGAACTCACACCTTGGGAGGAGAAGATGAGTGCCCTAATTGACATCGGCACCATCGAGGGAATTGGAGGAGTGGAGGCAGGCACTGGCATTAATCCGACTGTAGGTGAGTCCCACCCCAAATGCATGCAACTGAAAGTACCACACATGCAGACCCTGAGTGAATGAATGTGAAGAAATGCGTGTGAGGCACTGCAGACACCCATAAGTGACCCCTTGATCCATTGAACTGTAGTGCTGCCTAAACTACCCTGTACGTGCAGTGCATCAATAGAAGGGGCAGGGGACAGACATCCATAGCCATGGGACAGCTATGTAGAGTGTGTGTGTGCAAGAATACACCACCAGGACCCTGAGCGCAGTGCACCACAACCCCGCATGTAATCTTGTCACACAAACATTCCCATGCAGTGTACCTCCACACTCACACCAAGAACCACATGGCAACTGAACAAAATGCAAGTTGAATGCATGATTGATACTGTCTTCAATCCCACTTGATGGCATGAACTGCTTGATACTAATGTAGATTGCCTTGAACTAAAACCACACCCTATGTAAAACCCCACGGGATGAATATGATGGGGAGGAGGCCACACCATTGCGGCGCACAAGGCAGCAAGCCTCCACCAGCACCACCACCCCACAAAGGGGCCGTACGGAAGGGAACCGACGCAGGCCACCTCCCACTTCACCACAACGCAGCCCTACCAGACCGCTGCAGCACACACATGCCCACAGGGAGTCCACGGCCAGCTCGCCCCAAGCCACCAGGCATAGCCCCGATGCAGAGGGACCCACCTGTGGATCGGAGCCAGACGTGGGAGTGACACCTCCAAGTGCGCATCAGGCAGGTAGTCTGCATTCACCCGGAAGCAGTGAGCTGAAGGGATGGTGACACCACAGGGGACCCCAGGGCCAGGCACACAGCTAGCACAAACCCCACCTGTGCATGTGCGTCGTGTCCACACACCACAGCCAGACGAAGACACGCCATCATATGGCAGCCCTGAAGACCGGCACTCAGAGCCCGGCAGTCCAATCCCACCCGGCAACATGTCCCCATGCAGCCCCCCCCCCCAACAGCGCACAGGCACCTGCCACACCACGGGTACCCTTCATTACGGGGGCAGCAGTGATGGGCTGACTGGATGTGATCGAGGCCAAACAGGCCAAAGTTGAATCCATGGCGAAGGTGCACAACCGGCACATCAAGGCCATCAGTGCATCCATACGCCATGGATGCAAGTACATAGCGCATGACAATGTGCGCACACGCAGAGTGGTCGAGCAATGCACTGCAGGCCTGACAGGGTTTGGACAAAGGGTGAGGGAGTTGTGCGAGGCAGTATCAGCACTTGCTGAGCAGACAAGGGAGGGGAACAATCTTCTCCGACAGCACATGCAAGCAACCGGTTCAGTCCCATCAACCTCCACTACACCCACAGAGGGATCCCTTGAGCCGTCTCCTAGGCGCTGTTCTATGCGCCACCTGAGGTCACACACACCAGAGGGGCCTGGACAAGGAAAGCGCCCACGACCATCCTAGTCGGACATGGCATTGTTGTGGGTGCCCTGATAACAAACATGCACCAACCTGCACTGTTGTGGGGAGTTCACTGGGGGAAGGGGGGATTGTGTGCTGGGTGTTCACTGGGGAGAGGGGGGATTGTGTGCTGGGTGTTCACTGAGGGGCGGGGGATTGTTAAACTGAGAATAAATCACGTTTAAAAATTCACGAAGCATGGACAGTAGTGATTGTGATAAAGTGCTCTTTATTGTTGAAGTGACAAGTGTTAAATATAGCCTTCACCCGTATAAAAAAAAAACATCAATCAATCCCTGTCTGGCCAACCTCCCCTCCCTCAGCCCAACCCTTTGTGCACGTGCAACACCTTCAGGCACGTCATCATCTTCACTTCATCCTCAGGTGGCTGCACATGAGCATCAGGGGGCAGTGGCGCATTCCTGCGACAGCAGATGTTGTGCAGCATGGCACATGTCAGTACAATTTCTCCTACTATTTCGGGTGCATACATCAATGCTCCCCCTTACGGTCTAGGCACCGGAAGTGTGCCTTCAGTAGTACAAATGCCCTTTCCACACTGATCCGTGTACGTGCATGGCCAATGTTGTATGCCCGCTCTGCTGCAGTGTGTGGATAACGCACAGGGGTCATGAGCCATGTGTACTGGGGATATCCAGAATCACCTGCAGGGGAGAGAAAGCAGGTTTGGGGACAAGGTAAGTTCAGTGGGTGTACAGGGCTCAGTCATCAGTGTCATTTTGCCATACTTGTCATTTGGTCACTAACATTGTGGAGTGTGCTGTGCTACGAGCAGCATTGATTCCATGAGGCACTCACAACTTGGTACGCCTCTGTTTCAGTATGTAACAGTACTCATTCACTTGTCACTGGGGACGGGGGCCCTTCAATCTGATTGTGCATGCGAGAAGTGGCTACTTCATGTGTCAATGCCATTCCCTTTGGCTGCTGTTGCATTTGCTGGTTGTCACTATTGTGTACTGTTCTCCAGGCATTTCATTGGCCATTCAGGGGACAGGGTTTGTGGGATGTACATTGGCATTACTCAGTCTGCTTATGTGTGGTGCATTTGTGGATGTGGAGACTTTTGTGTTACATTTGCATGACTGTCGGGTGGGCAGGGTGGGATGTCTGTACTGTGTCAGTGTTGGAAGCCATAGTGCTACTCACACAGGAGGCTTTGTGGTGGTACGCCTTCCATATGTCACTGTGCTGCCACATGTCTTTTACATCCTGACTGGGTGTCTTCTGCTGTGTTGGACATGTCCAAGGTTTCTCGTGCAAGGTGCTTGATTGGAAATGCTGTACTGCTGGTGCTGCCTATTGACATTCAGGGATTTCATTGTGTGTGACCAGCCCCATCAGATGTGGATTAACATGCATTATGGTATGCATTTGTACTCACCCAGCAGCCATGTGTTTTGCCCTCGGTGCCTTTCCATGTACGCTGGCAGGGTCCTGTTGTGCAGGACCATGGAGTCGTGGATGGATCCTGGGTAGCGGGCACAGCAGTGGCTGAAGGTGAGGTCAGGGCCACATGTCATCTGCACATTCAGGGAATGGTAATCTTTACGGTTTCTGTAGGCTGCCTCATGTGCCTGGGGTGGTACGAGTGGTACATGTGTGCAGTCCAGGGCTGCTATTACATTCGGAACTTGGGCAATGGCATGGAATTGACCCTTCAGATGGTTCACCTGTGCCTGTGTGGCTGGCAATGCAATGTGCTGATTGACATGGATCAACAGTGCATCCAGCACCTGTCCCAGCATGGCACTGAATGTGGACTGGGACATGCCATGCATCATGGCAACAGTGTGTTGGTAGCTGCCAGTCCCAAGGAATTATAGCACAGACACGAGCTTTACTAGCGGAGGTACTGCTGTGCTGATGGCTATACGGCCGCCGATGTCAGCCTGGATTGTGTCCAGCAACTGGGTGATGGTTGCCCTGTCCAGCCGATATTCAGTCACCAACTGGCCATCAGTCAGGGCCCCGGGTGTTGGCCTGACCCTGGGGATGGCTGGCCGCCTTGCTGGTGCTGCTCTCCTCCTCCTTCCCCTCATCCCCACCACCCCCTGCGCTCCCAGTGCCCTGGCCTGGTTGGCTGGCCTCTGTAGCTCCAGGCGCAGCAGGCAGAAGTCCACATCAAGGCTCCCTGCTCCAAATGGCAGCATGGTGTTGGGGAGGGTGTGTTGTGTCTTTGTAGGCATCTGATTTCCATTGGTTTCACCTGGGCCCTTATTGCTGTCTCCTCCCTGCTCCTACTGGTGGAATGGTGTTGGGGAGGGTGTGTTGTGCATGGGTGGGTCCTTTCTAGGCCTCTGATTTGCATTGGTTTCACCTGGGCCCGTATTGCTGTGGCCTGTGTTCTTTTACCTCCAGCTTTTTGCTGGGGGTATTTTCGACAGATTGTCCGCCGCTTTTCTAGCGCTGATTGCGCCTACGCCAGACTCGTGATTGCAATTTTTTAGTGCGAATGGTTACTGGCGCTTTTACAGGCGACGCTTGTACAGCCGGCTGTACTTGCACTGGCGGTATTTGGTCTCGTGATCCGACGGACCCTTAAAATCGGCGCTGATAGCGTTACCGCCGATTTTAAGGGTTACCACCCAACTCGTGATGAGGCAGATAGTATTAATATATGCAGACAAAATTCTGTTATACGTCAGGCACCCCCAAGAAAACCTTCACCCTATTCGCGGGATGTGACTCACATGGGAGCTTTCTCTGGGTACACAATCAATTACAATAAATCGGAAATATTTCCACTAACCAATGACACCAAACAACCGAGCAGTGTGTTCCCCCTTCGCTGGTCTCCCAATGGAGTCAAGTACCTAGGAGTAGGGTGTCCAGGGCGAAGCCATCCTTAATATCGGACAACTATGAGGCTATGGAAACCTATGTTGAAAATAAGCTGACTAGGTGGCAGGCACTCCCTGTCACAATAGCTGGTAAACTATCCCTGGTGAAAATGGTGCGAGTCCCAAAATGATTATACATATTTGCTGACGTCCCCATCTGGCAGGGAAACCCTTCATCTCTAAAATACATGGACTATGTGCTCAGTTCCTGTGGCACGCTGGGGCTGTGCGAAAAAAATTGTTTGATATGACTCTACCTTACGACAGGGGAGGCTTTGCGGCCCCCAACCTCGAACTATACTGGGTGGCAGCACAAGCCCAGTATGCTTCATTCTGGTATGGGGACATTCAGCAACCACCTCAGGTCAAACTGGAGCGCCTAGCGGTTGGTGTTTCCAAACTTAAAAACACTCATCATGAACCGCACATACGAAAAGATGACTGCCCATACAACCTAGTATCCACTACATTATTAGCCTGGCGCCACATACTAGCACCAAGCACAGAAATACACCCATACTATAAATGGCTTTCCTTGTGGAGGTTGCCTGGACTGGAACCCATTTGGGACACTGCACTGATTGCATATTGGAGGGAGTTGGGATACAGGGCACTTGCAGACTTATTCCCGGACGGGAAATTCGTTATGCCCCAGACCTGTCGAAGGGACTGACCTGGCGAGGGGAACACACTGGATCGGGATTGGAAATACTGCAATATTACAGGCTGCATGCAGTAGAGCACTCTATGTGGCCATCCCTCCCATCTGAGCCCTCCGAAACTCATGAGGTACAGTACATAGCCAATGCTTATGGCACCAGTAGGATAGTGTCAACACTATACAGAATGTTATTGAACAGACAACCCGATCCTACTTCCGTGGCACGCACTAAGTGGACAGACAATCTGGGAGTAGAACTGTCAGACACCGAATTGAAAAGCATGTGCTCACAAATTGGACGGGTCTCTGGATTTTCTGGTTCCAATGTATGCAGTAAAAACTACTGAACAGACTCTACTGCACTCCCCATAAACTCGATCGATTTCCCCAAAGCGCACAACACTCTTGTCCCAGATATCGATCAGTATAATTATTATTTTGTGTTACGTAGTAAATAAAATGTCATCATTTCCTATCAGTTGATTAATGCAACATCTAAATACTAGTGACAGTGTTCTCTTTCTATGGACCCACACCGCTGCAGGACCCATACTACTTGTATGGACAACAATGTTTCATGACCTGCTATAAGCCTGTCCCAATACATTTCTGAGTTCAATCGATCCTCAGTCTCTACAGATTGCCAAAAGTACCACAATCGTACGTCCCAGGTGCGCCTGCATTCCATCAAAATGTGTTTAATGGAATGCCTGCTCGGATCCTGACAAGTAGAACACAATTTATTTGATTCTCTGCTCCGACCCAACAAGATAACACCTCCCTAGTATGTATCAAGTTCAGACGGAATCTTAGGGAGTTCTGCCTTCCTTTCCAATCAGGGAACTTCCTCAAATACTTTGGGGGAAAACCATTTTTTTGTCAAATGGGGAAAGTGACCCTGCTAGGACTAGCTTGCACATGTGATCTGGTGTATGTATCCAATCCATACGTTTTAGTGCCTGTTTTGCCTTCACTGGGTTTTGGTTCAGCTGAGGGTTACCATGTCGCTGTCACACTCAGTCAGTGCTCCAAGTCCCAATTTCTGTAATATGGTCAAGAGTGTCGATCAAGAGTGTTTCAAATGACCTTGAAGATCCTAATAGAGGGAGTTGACCTGGGGGGACCATGATCTGTTGATATAGTGAAATCAGCTTCCATTCTGCCTGTGATTTTAGTGATCTTAAGACTAGCTCATATCCTAAACTTGCCATGGGGCGACTCTGAGGAAGACCTTCTTCCATAAACTACCCTCCAGTCTCTGCCAATTCATTTCACTGGCCAGGGATTTCGCTTCTAGCCCATATAGAATTATCAGGATCACTTTTGCTGTATAGTATTTAATCACAGGCATTATGGAGAATTTACAATATTTTCCCAGTATTTGTTTCATTTGTAACGCTAGTTGAGAAGCTTTTTCTATGAAATCTTGATTACTTTGTCACACCTTCAGAGATGCATACACAGTGAACCCCAATTAAATGACTTCCTCTACCACCAGGATGGTTTGGACTCCCAGAGTCCACTAAAATGTGGGTCCCCGTTTGCCTTGTCTCTTAAAGACAACTATTTTAGATTTCCCCGAATTGATTAACAGGTCATTCTCCTATGTGTATAGATCTAGTGAGTTCAACAGACCCTGTAGAGCCACTTCTGTCTTATCTAAGAGGACGATATCGCCTGCATATGCCAGCCATTTAATCAAACTAATGCCAATTTGTGAGCTTGCGGAATGTTGCTGTTTCCATCACCCTTCCCAAGTCCACTAAGTAGAGATTGACTAAGAAGGGTGCCACCGGGCATCCCTGTCTTACTCCTCTCTGCACTTTCACGTGTTCTCACAGTAGACCCTCGCTATCCAATCTTACTCTCACTGTGTTGTCATTGTGGAGAGTGGCCAACATAGACAGCAAAGGTTTTGGTATTCCCCAACACTCCAGCTTTGCCCAGAGACAGTCCCCGTTGGCCAAGTCGAAGGCACTCAATAAATCTATCCATGTCCCATAGAGTACCGGTCCCCCGTTGAGGCCAGGTTTGTCACTTAAGGTTGCTAGTATGGTTCTGTTTAATGATGTTAAAAGGCCTTTACGGAAACCAGTTTGAAATTTAGAAAAGATGTTACTTTGTTTGGCCCAGTTCTCTAGCTCTCAACAGGAGTCCAGCAAATAGGTTGCTTTCTACGTCAAGGAGAGCGATCGGAGAGTAGTTGGCCGGGTCCGTTCGATCCCCCCTCTTAAAGATAGGAATAATAATCTACATCTTCCAGGATGGGGGCAATTGTCTTCTCTCCAGGATTTCTCTAAATAGCTGCGTTAGCAGCCCTGACCACAGACTTATGTTACCTTTTAGTACCTTGTAGGTCAACCCATTTGCACCCGCCGCTCGCGAGGACAATGTCTTTTTTTATCAATTCAGCAATGTCACCCTCTACAAAATCTAATTTCCAAGATATTTTAGGGATCTTAAACCTGGGCGTGCCTAGTGGCTTTTGGTATTGGGAGGTCAGATGATTTATCCATTCTGTTTCTGGTACTAAATTTGTTTGGACATTTGTTTGAGGAGCCTCTGCAAAGTTCACTATTGCCCAGAAGTTGCGAGAGGTGTTATCACGCATAGCTTCAAGCATATGCTCTCCGTCTTTTTTGAGACATAGATTTTGGCGTTGCCGGGACCAGTTTTTATGTGCTTTCTTAATTGTGTTTGCACTTTTTTTATAAACCTCTTTGTCTGTTTGTCCTCATAACCCTTAGAATATTTCACATGTCTCTTTTTGTTGCCCAGGTCTCTTCATCAAATGTATGCTGACGTAATGTCTGCTTGTGTTAATTTGAACTTAGCGGGCAGTCTAAAGACCATATGAAATCCTGGAAGAACAATGGGTGTAATTTTTGTTTCAAGACATACCTTGACAAACCCTTTGCAGTTTGTTGTTCAAGCGCATATCATCTCTCCTGTATTTTACCAATCGGTTTTTACCATTATTCATGGTTAAAGATTGATGAAGATATTCCACTTTCCTGAAAATCTGCCAAGATATTTCCACCTCTAGCCGGCTGTGATCTTTGTTCCCCCCCTCTTTAATTTCAAAATGTGTGCATATCTCGAGCAATTTGGGAGATAGGAATATGTAGTCTATAGTGGAGGCAGAATAGCCCTGTCTGCACATTGCTGCAGGTGGGACATCCCCCTCTATAGAGCCATTGATCATCTTCATATTCCACTCTGAGGAGAAGGCTAACCACCTTCTACCCACTGCAGTGACTTCTTTTACTCAGGCCTGTCTTCCGTACCTGTGGTAACAATGCAGTTGTGTGTTACGGTCTCCTGCTATGAGGACCGGAGTCCCCGGGTGTTCTAAGTTCACTTTAGTCAGGAGATCTGCCAATGATTCCAAAAAGATTGTGAGATTGGTAAAGGTGGGGTTCCAATATAGGTTTATAGCAATTATTTTTTTCCAACCATGGTCTGATCGTAAACCCAGCTTTGCCCCTAGAATTTCCTTCTGCAAGGTGGCAATGGATTCTGACTCCACTATTATGGTGGTCCTGCAAGCTATAATGAGGCCTCCTGCTGGCCTGCCCCTCCCGACGAATGACTCTTGCTGATGTAATATTTTAAAACCTTCTAATTGGAAGGAGTTTATTAACCATGTTTCCTGAAAAAAGATCAAGTAATTTTTCCCGAAGATCTTCTCGTTCATAATTGTTGTTTTTAAGGAGTTAGAGCCTTGCATGTTCCAACTCATAAATCGCCACTTCGTCAGACGAAAGGGATTCTGTTCCCACTCCTAGCTTCTGAAAAACCTGGGTTAAAATTTCGGGGAGCATTGACCAAACCTTCTTTTGGGATTCACTTTGCTCTGTAGAGCAGCCATTGATTTTCTCTGTATCTGGCATTCCTTTGGTGTGATTATCATTCTTTAGATTACGGCCCCCTCCCAATGCTTGGACCCCCCCTTTGTTTCACCAGGTCTATTACGGGCAGGGCTGTGAAAACCTCTAGGCCATGTAGTTGCAGCGATTTAGAGGCTGCCAAAATTGCTTTAGCTCCCACCTTGGATTTCAAACCCACCTCAGCCGCCAGGACAGTATGGGTGAGAGGAAATTTGACAAACTCTATATCCTCTGAAGAAAAGAGTTACAGATCTGGGACTTTCTTCAGGTAGGCCAGAATGACACCTCGGTTCAGAGATGTGTAATTCAATGTTTTTTTTGTGACCTTTAGCCAGAGTCTTGGGACGGCATATGGAGACATTTCTTTGAGTTTTAATATTGTCTCCTGATTTATTACCGGCTTCTCCTCCCATCTCCTCCCCTTATGCACTTCACCAGTCTCTTTACTTTTCCCCAGGTTGTTGTCATGACTAGTGGCCCAACAATGCAGAAACCACGCCATCTGATGATGGGCGCCAGGGGAAACACATCACCTTCACGTCCGTTTGGGACATTTTGGCGCAGGGGGCCCAGCTGGACTCTGTCCTGGCGCCTTTTGCGGCAGGCTCATGAATGGATAACAGAGACTTTATTCTGATGCAGCAGTGCTTTATTATACTCATTGGATTCCTCCATTAGCACACTGTTCGGGCGTGACTATTTAAAACTGAAGGGCACGTGGAGAATCTAGGAGGGGCAGGAATGTGGCAGGCAGGCCACAACCAATGGGCGTGGCCATGAACTAGACTATATAAACCCTGCCTTCCCTCAGACAAGCACTTCGCGTTACTTTGCACCTCCATGCAACGTGACGCTCACTGCCGCCTGATCCAGCTAACTTACCTCGTGGGATCTTACAACGACTGCAACCTTATATGGACTCTGTTCACGGCACTCCGGCAGCATCCCATCTTCTTGGCGGTCCTCGGATCCCACTCTGCAGCATCCGTGCTCCTGCTCTCGAAATCTAAGACCTGAAATGAGAAAGAAGACAAGAAAACAAGGTTAGAACAATTAAAAACATCCGGCTCTAGGTTGCGCCTTGCTTTAAATCATACGCACATCTTTACGGATTGCTTATCTGTTACTGAACCTTCGCTGCTCCGTTCCTCCACACCACCTGCTCAGTTTCCATCACCGCGGCTACTGCCAGAACCGCAACAGCACCTGCAAACCACTGCACCTACCGCCAGGACCGCTGCACCACCTGCAAAGGGAAAGAGCCGAAAAGAGACATTACATACAGAAGGGACATTGGTTAAGAACAAACTTTATTAATACAATTGTGAAAAGAAGACGGAAGGCAAGCCGGCAAGTGGAAACTTACCAGCTGAAGAAGTGGATAAGTCGCAGCTGGTCTGGATCTCCACGACAAGGGACCAGTGAAGGAACTCGGTCCTCTTCGCCAAGCACCCCTGCTAGAAGCAGCAGGACGGAGAGCTCATCCTCATCATTCAACAGGTGAGACTTCTACAAAAGCACAGCCAGGGAAACCACAATAAGGGAGAGGAGATCTGGAGAAGGGGTTAGAACCACAGCCAGCATATTCTCACAACCCCACTCTATATTGCCGCAGGAGTCACGCTGCTCATCCCCGCCATTCCTACATAGGCGCAGAGGGAGAAGTGCTACCAGAGGTTTCATCACTGGGAGGGCTGTGACCTTGCCCCAACGCCTCCGCAGAGACCAGTTGAGCGTAACAGTTGTCTGGTATTATACAAGCAGCTTTCTCTGACCTGTTAGACCCTCCTCCATCTTGGGTCTCCGACAGTCCACTGCTGGTATTTTTTTGTCGCTCTCTAAAGACCTCTGTTGTTGTCTTAACTTTCCTTGTAGAAAGATTGGGGCCAATTTTAGCTCTTGAGAATGGTGTATTTTGAGGGACACACTCCGATTTTCTGATTGGTATAGTGCTTGTTTTTTCCCTAGATTGAAAATGGGGGCCCATTTAATTGGATTTCTCTGTGTCTTTGATTCCAATTTGACAGTGGACTGTTGCTCCTTTCCCCTTACAGTTAATGCCTTGTAGTTTTGGGGGCTGCCTTTAATGACACACTTTTTATAGTCAGATGTTTCCTCTGTCTGTATGCCTATACTCACCCTGGTCTCTTCTACATAGGAATTCTTTTGGACCTTATCTTTCTTCAATGGTTGCTTGTCTTTAGTTTTATCCATTGCTTCTGTTATCTGTTTTTCCTGCTTTCTTGATTCTTTCTGATTAGACACTGTCTGTTGACTCTCGGAAGTATTTATATCCGCCTTGCTTGGATATTTTAAGGGCCTAAAGAAACTAGTTGTGCATGTGTTCTTTACTTTTTTATTTTCTTATTCTTCAATTTTTTTCCCTACCTTTCTTCTGGTGGTGTGGGTTCCAAGGGTTGGATTTCCGTCCAGGTGTTCACAGTAGTCTTTTCCCCTTGTACGGGTTGGGAGAGAGTGTCTGGGAGAGTTCCTATAGATTCTGTTACATAACTCTCTGCTATGTGTGGCATTCCTCGGATTTCCTCCTGGATTGATTCTGAGAGGTGGGTGTCGTCAAACATTTGAACAGACCTGTTGTCCCGGGGTGCGAGCTCCTCTTCTTGTGCTGGATCATTTTTCCTGATGATGTGGTTCAGGAGTTCGGTAATTAGACCCTGTGTCTCCTTATTACCTGTTTTTAGTTCTTGCAGGGACTTATTAATCACAGTTGCCTCTAAGGTTTGTTTTGCAACCTCTCCCGTCAAGTTTTTTAAAGATGGTACTATTGTTGTGTTTAGTACATTTTTAAACCCACCGTTGAGGATTCACACTGTTCCACTTCTTTGGTTAGTACGTTTTTTTAAAGATGGTACTATTGTTGTGTTTAGTACATTTTTAAACCTACTGTCAAGGATTCACACTGTTCCACTTCTTTGGTTAGTTCTAACAGAGTCCCTAAGTAAATCTGAACTTCGCCTTTTAACATTTCGAACACGTTTACCAGTGAGTTTAGCACAAAGGGCATTTGTGAACATAGGTTATATGATAGGCAATAGATGTGTGCTGCAGAAATGGAAACAGGTATCTCTGCCTAGTTTTAAAGCATGCTTGGCTGCACTAACCTGGGCCCAGGACTGCAACGAGCAATATGTGAACTCACTGCCCCTGTCCTCCCGCCCTAAGAATATTTGTACTGAATACCGAACATACCCATCTAACCTTCCTGCTGATTGTTCTGAAACTACTGTAACAAAATCTCAATGCTAACCCAACTTGTGAGAATTACAGGTAATATTTATATATATATATATATATATATATATATATATATATATACAGAGGCGTTGCTAGGAGGGGTTTTTATGGGGCTATAGCCCTGGGTCTTTTGGTTATAGCCCCGGATAGAAGCTCAGGGGCTACAATGAAAAAGGTTAGCTAGCCCCGAGTCCCGACATCCCTGACATTAGCGTAACCCCGAATCTTTTCCAGACCTAGCAACACCCCTTTAGATATATATATATATATAATCTCCCAACTGAAATTCATTTTCATTCTAATGCAATTCATCCCCTCTGAATATGTGCTTAGAAAATGACATGTAACCCAATGTACTCTGATATATTTGCCAATAAATTAAAAGTAAAAAAAAAAAGAAAAATATTCCCTAAATCCTCCCCTTCTCAATAGGGTTGTATTACAGGCAGTGAACTCACTGGGTTTGATGGGTTCTTCTCTTCCTCTCATCACTTGCAGGATTTCTTTTGTTGTGGCTTCTCATGATTCGGCAAACCTCTTCTTTCAGTTCACCGCCACCCACGCCAACTGCTACTGGAGACCTCATTGCTCCTGAGGCTCTCCGGTGCATGCCAGCCACCAGAGACCTTGAGGCCCTTGGGTGCACGTCAGCCACCTGAGGCGGCCTCCGGCATGGGAAATATTCCTACGCCTTCACTTCCTGTTAAGCAGCCTCTGTAGTGTAGGTTGCCTGAGGGCAAGCCTCCATCTCGAACGCTTGGTCCGGGCATCTTCTCTCCCCTCCAGCTTCTGCTTGTGCTGCCAACCACACTGTTTCTGCTGCCTGCTGCACCTTTCTCCTTTTCTCTCACTCATGGCCTGCACTCGAGGGGGCGTTTTATGCCTCTCAATCTCCCTCAGGAGTGGTTCATTTACATTAATGTTTTGACCACTCCTATAACATTGCACCTCTTCATCCATCTTCCTCATCCCATTACTTAGAGGAGTCCCTAATGACAGAGAGTCTGAATTTCACTTCTATACTTAGATTTGTTCTTTACAACATTGTTTAAAGGAATATCATAAGGATTAGTCACTAAACCTGATTGAAGAGGGAAAGGTAATTATTCGGTTTTTATTTTCCATAAATTCCCTTTCACTGTATCGTTGGGTATAACAGAGGTCTTTAGTTTTACACTTCTCTGGGGCTTCTATCTCTTTTAAGGCCAAGGGTTTTATAAGTCTTTTTACCCCTGTTAACATGTGTATTTTGTGACACAATTAGATGGTTTTTACAACAAGCCCTCCCTAGAGGAAGATAAATACTGTGTATCATCCCACAAAGTCATCTCATTCCCCTGAACATCTTCTCCTCCCAGGTGATCCTCCCGCAGCAGAACACCACCCCCAAGGTCAGGATTATCATTATAATTGTTCTTTTTATATCCGGATCAGAAAGTATCTATGCACAGGGGCAACTGAAAGCAAAACTAGGGACAGACAATGGGCAAAGGGCAGTCTAGACAGGTGGAAGCCCCTCCTAAGGGCTCACTTATGCATTATATGTTCACTAACTTTAACAGTACGACTTGATTTCTTAGACTACTAGAATTTCTTGACCATAAATTCACTCAGTTCCTGATAGCTGGGACTTTTAATTTGGACACATTGGGAGCTCTCAGATGAATATTAGAAGAAGACAGAAACCAGAAGGCTTCTTTTGATTGTTATCTACATGGATATAATTTCAAGCCATGGAGAAAAGCCTCTAAAACAGAATGTATTACCCTGAAGCCTTTCAAAAAAAGAAACTGTACACCGAGATAAAAGGAATGATTTAATTCCGTTCAGCTTCTGCTGCGTTTTGCTCAGGGAGCAAACAGACGCACTGTGCATATTTATTTTCCTAGCATTTTAGGATTGTATAATTAATAAGATGGAAAACTAAGTTGCAATTGAGAATTAATCTTTTGCAACAAATTATGCTTTTTTGTCAATGAAAGCAAACCAGTATTGAACAATTTTATTTTTCAGAAGTCCTGTGATGTGTGCATAGTCATGCAGAGGCAGATCATTTTTACACTTAATATTTTACACATTGTTTTTATAATTAGAGTGAAGTAAATTATGAGAATGCACATCTAGTTTACGTCCAATCAACCTTTTAGTCAATGGGGGACATTGCTATAAATGGCCAGTGGCCGCAGAGTCTTTGCTCAAGGATGAGTGATTGTCATTACACCAATCACAGGTGTTATAGCCTCTCACATTTTCAAGACTACAATTAAAACATCCAAAACCTCACTCTCCAGGAAGCGCAAGCGCCGTTCAAAAACAAACAAATGAAAGTTACATTTGTAATTGATATAGAAACACAGTCAAACCTGTCCCTGTGATAATCCAGATAGGTATTTAACTGTATGTAGCACTTCATACATGATTCGTCTAATATCTAGGCACTGTGATTATTATACCTCAGCCCAAACTCAGTTTACCAACCTCAGCCGGTTGAGCACTAATTTCTGCAAATTGTGCGTGATCTGTAGGTTGCAGGTTCGGATCCCAGCAAGGCCAACTCAGCCTTTCATCCTTTTGGGGTAGATGAAGGAGTACCAACTTTGGTTTGGTGATAATTGTGATAAATATGTTCTATGTACAGAGCTGTGCAAAAGTGCTATGTAAATAATAATTTGAACATTAGACTAGGTATTTAATTTAGCATGGAGTTGTGGCCTCTCTGCACTGTTGTATCATAACATTGACATACCATTAGTATTTGTTACGATGGGTCTCCGACGCGGTTTGTTATGGAACCGCTGGCGGCTTCAACCAAAGTTGCGGCTTTGTTCATCCAACATGGCGCCTGTGCTCGGAGTCAATGGTCTAGTTGTCAGGACGGGAGACGGAAGAGAAGCTCCACCTCCCATCCCGGAAACGCTACAAGAATCCACGTCTCCTGGAAAACAATGCGTTGCTACTGCTATCAGAGGCTTCGCTCCGGAAGCCCCGCCTCCTCTGTCACCCACGCTTGCGTTACCGACTCCATTCGGCCACCGAGAGCGGTACGTCTCAACCTCCACTCTTAAACCCAGCTTTACAGCGTGCCATCCCGCTCCTTCTCGGAACCCCGTTTGGAGTCCATCTCTAAAGGCACACACACATTCAAACAGCGATTGGAAATCCTCTGCCGATACCCAGTTCCTACCACTCGCTCCCAGTGGCTCTCAACCAGTTTTTCCTGAGCCTGATACTTCATAGAAGAACCACTTACCTACCGTTAGAAGACATCATCCCGCAAGATCTTTGAGAGTTTGAAACCAGCTCTACACCCAGCGCTCTCTACCGGCCACCGGGTTTTCTTCCCCACGAGGGTTTCCCGGGAGTCTCCTTTCGATACCTGAGTTGGAAGGTGTCGGAAGCTGGTTCCAGGTAGATCTATCTATTCTACATTTCGGAACAAAGACAAGGTAGGCCTTGTTGTGTTGTTCTTGCCGGCAAGTTTGCATGTGGGGATTCTCCAGACAGTAAAGAGTTGAATTGTAACAGTTAGCAACGCCCGGAAAAGAAAAAGCTCTGGAGGACTCACAGGGGAAGCTCAACGGGCATTAACAATGGAACAACAACTACAACAAATGATGGCCGCCATACAGACCCTTTCTGCAGAGGTCCAACAGTTAAAATTAGAAAATACTGCATTGCGACAACAAGGGGGACAGGCAGCCCGGAGCTCCGAAGTCCCTCCCGGGCCTTTACCAGGCGGTCGATTTGATGGCAATCCCCAGGCCGTGAAAGAATTCCTTGAATCTTGCACAGTGCAGTTTGCCTTTAAGGCAGCCTTTTTTCCCACGGACAGAGACAAAGTGGGCCATATGATTGCACAAATGACAGGAGCAGCCTTAGCATGGGCCACTCCTTTAGTCACCAATAACAACCCCATTTTGGACTCCTATCCGGCATTTTGTAACAGTATCCGCAGTATGTTCAGCAGACAAGAGGTGGTTGTCGCCTCTCAGGAAAGGCTCCTTGATTTAAAACAAGGGAACCTGGATATCCTAGCCTATATAACTACCTTCAAAAGGATGACCGCCGACACCTCTTGGGCGGACGATGCATTGATAACCCTCTTTAGAAGAGGGTTATCGGAAGAACTAAAAGGTGAGGTGTCTCGAGTCCCGAGACCTTCCAATCTGACTGAATTTATTGCCCTAGTGATGCATTAGATTATAGGATCCAGGAAAGGAACAGAGAAAAACGAAAAGGAAAGAACCCTAGATACCATATGGAATCCTTTTCTTCTCCTCATAAACCGAATACTAGTGAGGAGCCCATGCAATTAGGTAACGCAAGGGGTCCTCTCTCCCCTGCAGAATGTGCACGGAGAAAAACACAAGGATTGTGTATGTATTGTGGATCAAGCAGCCATACTGTTAAGGAATGTACGGTTGCACCCCCAAGGAAACCGGGAAACGCCAATGCCCGACCGTAAAGGGGACAACGGCTTCGGGTTCTTCAACTACTATTAGTCCCCTTCCAAATTTCACTATCAGTCCTTCTACCCTAGCAGATGGAAACACCATGATTACTTTAGGTGTTTCATTGGCTTGGGATAACATGTGTCTTGTTAACGTTCCCGCCTTAATAGACAGAGGAGCCGCGGGCAACTTTATCGATGATGTTTGTGCAAGAAAACATTGTATCCCACGTACTACCAAGACCATGGCCATCCCTGTGGAAAGCGTGGACGGTAGCCCTCTTATATCTGGGCCCATTAAGGATCACACAAGAGCCTTAAAAATGACGGTGGTCCCCATCATGAGAACATTGAGCTAGACATCATTAAGACCGCTCATTATCCGGTAATTTTAGGAATCCCGTGGTTAAGGGTCCATAACCCCTATATCAACTGGACGGCGGGTACTCTTTTCTTAGGTTCTGAACAGTGTGTTCACGGTCACCTTTCAGCTGAACCCCCTTCACCAAATCCTGAGCAGGAAGCAGGGATTGCCAATACCATAGTAAACGAAGTCTTTTCCCTACCGGCAGAATACCACTCATTCCGTTCTATCTTTTCTCAGTCTGAGTTTTCAGAACTTCCCCCTCACCGGAGGGACGATTGTGCGATAGACCTCATCCCAGATCGTCCACTTCCTTTCGGGAGAATGTACATCCTATCAGCCAAAGAAAAGGAAGTTCTAAAAGAATATCTACACACACATATCAAGAACGGTCTGATTTCTGAGTCCACTTCCCCCGCAGCAGCTTCATTATTTTTTATACCAAAAAAAGACACCACCGAGCTCCGTCCTTGCATCGACTTTAGGGGTTTAAACAAGATCACCATCCCAGACAAATACCCCATGCCTCTCATCCCCGATATATTAGAAGCAGTGCAAGGAGCCAAAATTTACACCAAGCTTGACCTAAGAGGAGCCTACCACCTGATTCGAATAAAGGCTGGAGACGAATGGAAGATGGCTTTTCGCACACCGTTTGGTCATTACCAGTATCGAGTCATGCCGTTTGGACTTATGAATGCCCCAGCAGTATTTCAAAGATTTATAGATCACATTTTTGCAGACATCAGCTTACATTATGTTATCATTTATCTGGATGACATCTTGATTTTTTCTTCTTCCTGGAAAGAACATGTTTTACATGTAAAGGAAGTGTTAACGCGGCTACAACAGAATCATCTGTTCTGTAAACTGGAGAAGTGTGAATTTCACAAAACCACCATTTTCTACTTAGGCTACGTTCTTTCTCAACAAGGTATTGCTATGGATCCTGGTAAGATATCGGCAATCACGGAATGGCCCTCTCCCCGATCTATTAAAGACATTCAACGATTCTTAGGTTTCGCTAACTTTTATAGAAGATTCATCCCACATTTCTCCTTGCTGACCAAACCCCTAACGTATCTGCTGAAAAAAGACATCCCATTTGTTTGGGCCGCTGAGACACAGAGATCATTTCAACAACTCAAGATTCTCTCTACTCAGGCTCCTATTTTAACGGTACCAGATCAACGACGACGATTCATTGTGGAGTCCGACGCATCCCAGTATGCCTTAGGGGCCGTCTTGCTTCAACCAGATGAGCAGAACATAGAAAGACCAGTGGCTTATCCAAGACTCTCTCACTGGCTGAACTTCACTACACAGTGTTGGAGAAAGAACTCCTAGCCATCAAACGGGCTTTTGAAGAATGGCGTCACCTTCTTCTAGGGGCCCAACACCCTATAGAGGTCAGAACTGACCATCATAACCTCCGAACTTTACAGTACACACAAACCTGCAATAGCCGCCAGGCCCGATGGGCCCATTTCTTTTCTCCATATCGAATCAAATTCACTTTTGTTCCAGGAAACACCAATTTGAAGGCAGATGCTTTATCCAGAAAGACTCCTCAAGAAAAGGTCCCTTTTAAACCTGAACCTATGTTTCCAAGAACAATGTCCGTACCTGTAGTTCATCTCTTTCTGCAAAAATTGGAAGACAAGTCCAAAGACCTCAAGATCCTAGACTCTACCCTACTATCGACTCATGGATTAACGAGAAGCCAAGGTCTTCTGTTCAAAGGGGAAAAAGTCTACGTTCCTGATCCCGAACTCCAAAAAGAAGTGTTACGATTATGCCATGATTCTCAGGCAGCAGGACATCGAGGGATTACTAATACCCTGGAACTCATTCAGAGACATTTTTGGTGGCCTTCGGTATGCACTGATGTGCGAGACTATATTGCTTCCTGCACTGTCTGTCTGCAGACCAAGACACCTCGGTGTTCCCCTTTAGGAGAATTGGTGAACCCTCTACTACCGGTCAAACCCTGGCAGATAATCTCTACTGATTTCATAGTGGACTTAACCCTTTCTAAGGGGTGTAACACCATCATGGTCACCGTGGACAGTTTAACTAAAATGGCTCATTTTATCCCTTTGCCTACTATTCCCTCAGCAGCCATTATGGCACGGGTTTTTTTGGAACGCATCTTCTCTCTTCACGGCCTCCCAGAAACTATAATTTCTGATAGAGGACCGCAGTATACTTCGAGGTATTGGAAACGAATATGTCAGGCTTTGGGAATTTCGAGAGCCTTAAGCTCCGGCTTTCACCCGCAAACCAACGGGCAGACGGAGCGGCTGAATCAGACCCTGGAAGGGTACCTTCGCTGTTATGTCTCTTCAGCCCAAGACAACTGGAAGGATCTGCTACCCTTGGCAGAATTTGCCTATAACAATACGGCGCATTCTTCCATCAAAGCCAGTCCCTTCTTTTGCACATATGGATTTCATCCTACAATCTTTCCTCATGTGACCTCCGCCCTTACCAAATTCCCGGATATAGACGCTTTGATCGATACCATTCAACAAGGCCATATCAAAGCAGGTCTGGCCCTACAAGAAGCCCAGACCAGGAGCAAGAAACAAGCCGACAGATATCGGACTCCTACCCCACAATTCGACATCGGGGATCATGTGTGGCTGGCCAGCAAGTTTCTCCCCAGGCGACTCATTCCCTCTAAGCTGTCACCCAAATATTTCGGTCCTTTTCCCATCATTGCCAGATTCGGACCTGTGGCCTTCAAACTCAGGCTCCCTAGGTCTTGGAGTCGCATTCATCCCACCTTTCACGTCTCACAGCTAAAACCAGATGTTCGTAACCAATTCCACCGTTCTACATGCGGTTCTCCCCCTCCTGTGATGACGGACTCGGGTCCGGAGTATGAGATTTCGGGGATCTGTGACTCCCGTTACCATAGAGGGGTTCTTCAATACCTGGTGGACTGGAAGGGTTATTTCCCGTCCGACCGCTCCTGGGAACCTGCATCCGCGGTTCATGCTCCGCGGTTGGTTCGTGCTTTTTATCGCTTCCACCCGGGTAAGCCGGGGTTTTCCTCCCTTGAAAGGGGGCATACTGTTACGATGGGTCTCCGACGCGGTTTGTTATGGAACCGCTAGCGGCTTCAACCAAAGTTGCGGCTTTGTTCATCCAACATGGCACCTGTGCTCGGAGTCGGATCCAACATGGCGCCTGTGCTCTCCCATCCTGACAACTAGGACGGGAGTTGTCAGGACGGGAGACGGAAGCGAAGCATGTACAGTGTACTGTAGAGGGAATATTGATAACTTGCATAGTAGAAATTGGGGCAAGCAAGTAGGCCGTGCCCATGGATAGCTTCCCAAATGTACCAGCATCTACTGAAATTATGATAGCAGTAGGTTTATCTAACACCCCAGTCATACATTACATCCGGTTACAGAATCTCTCATAATTACATTAGGAACTATCACTGACACACATGCTTTTTTATTGAGCCCCTCAACACCAGTTAGTCTGTAAGGTAGAAATGTGTTCTGCAAACTCTGGTGCAACATCGACTGTAACCCAATGGGTTATACTTAAATGTCCCTCACGCTAATACTGACGCAGTCCAAACACTACAGATAGGCCCAGATGAAGACCAGTCAAATGAGGGAGAATGGGCAGATGATTTAAAGAATTTGATTAACTCTGTACCTTTCACTTTGTGGTCAACCCATAACATCCATACAACAGAACTGCTCAGGATAAAAGTCGATTCCTTTAAGAAGCTCCACTGAATTCCTCAGTACCCCCTGTAGCCAGTGGTGGAGGAGGGAATTACTCCTGTTATCGAAGCACTCCTCAGAAAAGGTATAATTGACCACACTACTAACCCATCTAAAATCTTGATAGAGCTGTCAATGCAGTGGTCATCCCATCATTTTCTGTAGTGCCAAACAGAGTTACTGTCATGCAGAGTAGTGGATTTTGGTTCTGCATTCTTCTCTTTTCCTATACATAAGGATAGACAGTATTTGTTTGCATTTTCACAAAGAGGAATGCAGTACACCTGACCCCTTTTACCACAGTGGTATACCAAGCACCCTTCCATGTTCTCCCAACAAATAAAGAAAGATCTACATTATGTAAAGCTTCCCAGAGGATCATTTTGGGCCACTATGTGGACGATTTGTTAATCACTCACCATCATGTGAGGCGTGTAAGCAGGACACACAGGTCCTACTGACCGATCTTGTTGAGAATGGAAACATGACATCTAAGACTAAATTGCAGTTATTTAGACAGTCATTCCATTACTTAGGACATGACATTACTCTGAGTCTCAGATTGATAGCTCCCTCCAAAAAAGAGGCAGCACGCAAGACCAGCGCACATTCTCTCAGACTATCACAGAAATTAGAGCATTTTTGGGTGAGGTTGGGTACTGCCATCAATGGATCCATCGGTACTCCAAAATCATCTAACCATTACAAAAGTAAACCCACTTGAACACTATAGAGCCCATAGAGTGGACTCTTGAGGCTGAAGAAATGTTTGTTAAGATAAAGAATATCCTGACCAGTGCACCTGCATTAAAACCTCCGGACTATGAGAAAGGGTTTACCCTGTACTGTCAAGAAAGGGCTTTGACTTAGTTCACTGAACCAGAAAGATGGCATTCATCGAACCGATAGCCTATAACAGTAAAGAATGTAACCTTGTTGCTGTCAGAATGCTGCCTTGCATAAGATCAGTTGTGACAGCTGCACTAGCAGCGGAAAAGTGCAAAAACATTGTATAAGGTTCTCGCCTAGAGGTCACAACCACATTCAGTTCCCTCCTTATTACTGAAAACTAATGTAAAGCCTATGTCTGTATCCCAAAGTAGCAAATATTCAATCATTCTTCTCAACTCCTCCAATGTACTCAATCCAGAGTCCCTGCTCCCTACACACAAGGACAGGGAAGTGCACAATACTGAACCCCATGATTGTGCAACCACCACCGTTGTCTTTCCTGACACCTCAAACAGACTTTACTTTACTTTACTTTAATACATTTGTAAAGCACAGACCTTGGACCCGTGGGCATCAGGGCACAGACAGACATAAAATGAAGCACAAAACAGAACCGGAAGAAGAATATTTAGCCAGAGCAGGCCAGGGGTAGAAGTCAGATGAGCAAACACGTTTTCAGCTTTCTCTTGAAGGGATCTATAAAGTTCTGACATCTAAGATCTAACGGAAGATTGTTCCAGGCTTTTGGAGCTGTGATGTAAAAAGCTCCTTTTTCTGCTTTCATGGTTCTGCACCTGGGAAGCATCAGGTATTACTGGTTGCTAGATCTAATAGATCTGTTGTGCACTTTTTCAATGATGGGATCTTGCAGATAAGTGGGATTATGCTCTGTCTACAATTAAAGGTGATAACTAATAAGCGATAAAGAACATGTCTCCACTGGGAGCAAATGCAATGCTCGTCTAGCAGCCGAGACATGGTCTCGAAGGGATAGTTAGATGACCACCCTCACTGCCCCTTTTTGGACCACCTGCAGTCTGTTACCATCTGTTTTGCTAAGCCCTACAGCAATAGCCTAATTTAGGCCCAACTATAGCTCTGGCGATTGTCTCAGTGTTAGCCTGTGTGATGAATGGTCTAAGATGGGCCAGAGCTTATTATAATCGACTGCTGCAGCTAGAAGGTTCCCGACGTGGAATTTCATGTTGAGCTGTTGGTCGAAAATAACACCCAAGGTTTTTACCCTCTTTTCTGGAGTTATCGTAACATCTCCAAGTTGAAAATTATTATAAGTAGGACCAAGCTTAGCTAACATGGGCTGAGTACCAATGATTAGCAACTCTGTCTTTTCCCTGTTCAGTGCCAGATTATTCCACACCATCCAGTTCTCAATGGAGGCATAAACTCTGTTCAATTTGGCTTCATCCTGAGCATGATTACCAACTATAGGGATGACACACTGTGTGTCGTCCGCATAGTTGGTAAACACAACCCCCTCCTGATCCAGTAGGGTGATAAAGGGTGCCACGAATATATTGTATAAGCAGGATGAAATACAAGCACCCTGCAGGACACCAAATTCAACAGAGACCGGAGAGGCTACTGCCTCTTCGTAAAGAACTCTGCTCTCTCTGTTGTCCAGGAAAGAGGCCTTCCTATCCTACCTAACAACACACTAGCTTGGTAAAGAAACGTGTATCAGAATATAGGTGTGTTATCAAAAGGCGCCTTAAGGAAAGCTCTCCCTCTGAGTGTAACATCAATTTACTATAACTCTCCTCAATACTTCTAAACTTCCCCCCATGTGCTCATCAGGTATTGTAGGGGTTGCAGTGTTAATATGAATGTTATTCCCCCGCCCGCAGGGATCCAAACTGATGGGAACATTATCTCAGTAATAAGGGAATGTACTTCTCCCAGAGATCTTGACGGCAAAGGTTGTGAAGCTGATACAGGAATTTTCCTTATGACGGACAGTAGCTTCCATTTTTATTTGGGTGCGTGCTCTAATGCTAGTTCTGGAGCCATCAAAGATGTTGATGGTGGTAATGGAGCTAGTGACACTGACATGCTTGCAAATGCTAAGAGCTAGTAGTTGAATTGCTGTAACTTGCGGTAAAGCTGGCAGGTGGGCTAGCAGAGGCAGAACAGAGCGACAGCGAGACTCCACTTGTACAAAAGTCAATCAGCCCAGCAGATATCACAAACCATTAGTGTTGAATCGATCAAATTTAGCAGTCCAATGGTCTCCCAAAAAAACGGACTCTCACTGCTGGTAATGGCATTGCAGGCCCTGTTGTGGGTGGGATCCACACATTACAGGCATTCACGACGCACTGGCATTTAAGAACAACAGGAGCTCTGAAACGTTTCAACCTTCTTTATTTCTCTAAATACTCGAACTGCCCTTTTCTTCCCTCGTCCCTTCCCTTCCGCCCTCCTCCCGCATTGGTGTGTCCTGGTCTCTTAAAGGGGCCATGTCCTTTTCCAGGCCAACAGGCTCCTACCCCATGCGTAGTCCTCACCTAGCCTGCTGCATTCAAACTTGCCTGATCCTGTTTAAATGTCAGTTTCCAGGGCTACTTAGCCCCACTTCAATGGCTTCTATATGCAACAGTGAGGGGTACTTGCGGAAACACTACCAGCGCACGAGTGTCGCTGAGAAATTGAAGAGTGCCTGCAGGCCGCTAACTCCCATACCCTTACCACCATGGGCTTATTACTAACAACTTTGAATCCTCGAAATAGCACTGAAGTTACTAGGGTTGGTTCTAACGCCACACATGCGTAATGCCACAATAATGAAGATGAAGACAATAGAACATGTGCCTTTATGCAATATCTTGTGTCACTGGCGTTTGAAGTTATCAAGTTCATGGGAAATAAACAGATGCGCAGTCAGTCTCTCTGGTATGACACAGTGAGCAAGAAAGATAGATCTAGAATTCAGCATGTTATTCTGAACACCAGTTGTCTAAGTTCATCTTTACCATTCCTTTGTCTGCATTACAGGTTACTACTCCGTTTCCCAACTACAATGAGGGGGCCAAGTGCCAGTGCAACGCAACAGCTGGACAAGAATAATGGGAAACAATTCTGGTATCCCTGAAGATCTGGGGTCCTGGAGAGACTTCTGGCAATACAAGGGATGGGCCGGTGAATGTTGAGACTTCAACTTCACAGTCAAGAGTCCGGTCAGTGGCACCTATACCCCCACGAGCAAAATTCTACCAGCCCCGGGATAGGAGGCAACTTGGCTTGGATAACACACAGAGAAGTGTGGGAAGTATGACTTATCATCAAAGATGCCACAGTAACAAATCGTTAAAATGCCAGTATAGCCATGTAATAACAATTTCATACCTGCTTTGTCAAATATGGGCAGTAAAAAATGTCATGTCCCAATAAGAAATGGTTAGACTGTCTGCACAAAAATGCCAGTGTAGCCATGTAGTAACACTTATCATGCTTGCTTTATCATAGATGGCCAGTACGGCATCATGCTTTACTGGGCATCTTTAATTTTTCAGTATTATTCCCTACCCCCAAATCTTCGGCGTGACACAAGCGCACAAGCACACACCACAACACACATTCACGGAACATGCACCATACACTCGCTCTTTCATACGTGCACGCAGCCCCACCCATGCCTCATTCATTAACTCATGTATTCACAAATGCACACATACATGAAAAAACAGATTCTTACCTTCTGCCACGATCCAAACTCGGCTCCTCGACACGTGCTGGCATACCAGGAAACTTGGAATCCCTCTGGCTCCTGTGCCACATGAACAGAAACCAGGAAGCAAAGGGTTCCTGCACATGTGTTCAGGAGCTGGCATACTACTATGTCTCTGCCGAGACAGTCTGAATTTGCTTGGGAGATGCTGGAGCACTCCCACACATATTCAGAGGTGCTGTTTCCAAGCCTGCACCCCCAATGACCCATGCAAGGCTGGAAAGCAAAAAGGCGCGTTGGACATGCACGCTGGGGCACAGAAACTGCCAAAGGGAAACAATGTTTTCCTTTCATAGTTTAAGCCAGCCTAGGAGCGCTCCTTCAGCTGCAGCAAGCAGCAGGGAGAGTTCTCAGTGTTTACACTGGGCTCGCTTGGCTCCTCCCCAACGGGTGAGGGTACTGGCAGGTCGGCGCCCACTTTCCCATTCGGGACGAGCCACCACTGGAGAGAGTGAGAGCGAAAGCACAGAAAGACAGTGAGATTCAGAGAAAGTGCAAGATAGGTGTGTGACACGGCGCGGACAGCAAATTGTAATTATTTTGATGAATTTATCTCCATGTTGTTACTTTATGTGATGCTCCTCGATTCTGCTGTTGTTTACAAAGCGCTTAATAAACAAATCAATCACGATTATCTGCTGCTGGACATTTTTGACAAACATTTTCTCCTCTGTGGCCCAATGCATGATTATTTGTGTTTCTACTAATCTAAACACCCCACACAACTAAAAATGTTAACTGCACCCGCCCTGACGGAGCCATCTTAAATCCACACAATTGCAATACGAGGATAAACCATCTGCTCTTTGGGCTATGAAAACCCAGGCTGTTCGCTTACCTTCGCTTGGGAGTTGGGATTGGTCCATAACATGATTCAGGCAAGACAACGAGGGGGCAGGATATCATACAGCCTTGGGCAGGCCAAAGTAGCTGGCGAAGCCCACACTGAGAAATCATTAAAAGGAGATCATGTTCTGTTGTACCCCCACCCCCAAAGGAGGTAACTTGCCTCTCTGCACCAAACATCTGCATGCATTTACCAAGTACTTTATTCTGAACTAGCAGAATTGTGTCTTTAAGCTACAATTGCTTAATTGGAAACAGAACCTGAAAACCCTGGCAAAATGCCAGATGACTTAACTCAAAAACATGGCCATTTTAAGGCTACAGATTCATTCCATGCCTTATCATCATCTTATAAAGAGACCGCTTTTGCGAGAGGGAATGAGGTCTCTTGGGGGAAAGCCAGTTGCATGGTGAGCTTCCTTTACCGGTCCCAGGGCTCTTTGGAATTGGGTCCTTTCCAGTCCTCACCACATTTCTAAGACCTGTTGATGTGCAGGGCACCTCTGAGGAATATTGTAGAAACTCTAGTGTTACATATTGATCTGGATGTGCTCTGAAAGCACCATGGATTTCTCATCTCTGTTTACAGAGTTAATTTGAAAAAGATCTTTCCTTTCTGCTCCCTTGATAGGTTGAGCTGTCCTTGTAAATGTTGTTGTAGAAGCAAAGCAAAAGCCCTTTCTTTCCGGGGAACATGAGCCGGCCAGAATTGAGTTGAGTAATTCTTTGGCTTTCATCCCACTTCAGCTGAATCTTACTCTGCTTTCTTACTTCTTCAAGCAATCAGGAGGAAACAGAGCGCACCGAAATGAGAGAAAACTCTGCAGTCAAAATGCCGAAGAACATGGTGGAAGAAAAGAGGATCTTAGCCAATCATTCAGCCTTAGTATTCACATGGGAGTCTCCTACTAGTGCAGGGGTCTGCACAACTTGGCTCGCTGGATGTTTTGGAATGCAAATCCCATTACCCCGCCATTGACTATGCTAGCACCAAGACAGTAGTGCCATTTAGATAGACATTTATGATGGTCTTGGAGGAGTGGAAGGAGACCAAGAGGAACTCCCACTGAGTGCCACCACTAATGGGAGAGGAGGAGAAAGGAGAGAGAGCATATTACAGTGGTATATTGTGCACCCACCAGGGGTATCCTTCTAATCAGATGGGAAAAGATGCTACAAACACGTTCGGTGGACCATTGTTCTTAAAATGCAGAAAGAACAGTATGTCCTGTTGCGAACAATTTATGTGATACATCTGTATTTGGGTATATGGGGCACAGCCCCAGGTAACCAGAACCAAAGGTCTGGCACATTCTATTTGGAATGACTCCAATGCATTGGACTTTACAGAATTAGAGGCTGTACAGAGGTGTCCATGTTCGCCTTAACACAGGGCTTGATGACCCCATGACATACCATTTGGGCTACACCGGCCAGGGGTTGTAGTTGTGAATCCCCAACCCTATACCTCCTTTAAAGCTACATGTACTCATTAGACACTCTACTTTCAGGTGAGCCGTGTACTGTAGTCTCAGAGCAGTGGGTGCAATAGAACAGACCACACACCACAGAATGGCTTTAAGTGGAAATGGTTGCTTTAATATGACAGGTAAACATTCATATCAATGCTAACCTGGTTTATTCCTTTCAACAAACTAAATTGGTCCCTCTTAAAGTGCTAATTCATAAGACTCTTCTAAATCTGCCTACCTGCCCTGAAGTTTCCTCCACTGAACATCCCTCTGCCTTTAATTCCCCCACCTCAGCTGTAACTCATCCCGCATTATCCCCTTTTACACTCGTTATGCACAAAGGATCTCAGGCCTACCCTGACTGTACCCCACCCAGGTCTAACCATAAGTATTAGGTGAATGTCCTGGCAACAGACTACTACTGGCAAAAATACTGCTTGTGGAAATCCTTTTTTTTCTATTTACAAGGATAGTGGTGGCAGGTGTATAGATGGAGGGGGAGGGATAAGAGATGCAGGAAGGGTACATCTGTAAAGGTAGACTTACACGTTATTCCCCCAGCAGCATATTTACTGGCCACATCCCCCTGATGGAAAATTGACATCAAACCCAAACCACCCCTCCCTAATTTTCCCAAAACTTCACAAACCACCTTTAAGATGATGTAACTGAACTTAACGTGCAACTCAGGCAACCCCCACAGGTGAACGTTCCAGTTGACCAATCACACCAGCAACAAATGAACATTCCATCAAGAATTGCCACAAACGTGCCACACAAAACAGCCACAGCATTATGAATACCAGTGAATGTCAAATTACTGGGAGGGAGGGCAGGACAAAAACACCCAGAGAAAATAATGGGCTGCTCTGGAACTTCCTCCCTGTTAGATACCCCACCTAGGCACCATGAAATTCACTGCACAAGGACTCTAGGCCGCATCACTCAATTAAATGCCCTGTGGAGTGGACTTGAATGCTCCTGATATTCGGGGTCTCAATTAGGCACATTAACACATACATCAGACACCCTTTAAGTAGAAAAGTTGGATTTAAAATATACATGTTCCCCTAACTGTATCTCATACCACATTATGTGTAGAAGCCTCTTTCTTAAGCCCAGCGTTGCTTCTCTCTCTCTCTCCATTATAGCCAGACCCTTCCCCACCCTGGTTAAACAGTCCCTCTATAACGTTGCGAGAACTGCACAAAAACCACTTCTAACACTGACTAATTAAACTTAACTTGCAACTCAAGAACCCAGAACAATTCAGCATTTGCAGAGATGTCCTGTCTTCTGCTGCTACATCAACTAGGAAACTAATGCGCCCTTTTTCACACTGCTTTCATGTCTTTGTTTTGTGTTCCTTCTCTAATTCACTTTTTGACCATACGTGTCATCCACCCCTTACTTCTTAACCATCATTAATACCATTCCCCCAACCCCATGCAGGACTGGCAGACGTTCCCTCCCGTTGTATGTACGTTTTTCCTTGTCCTTTCCATCACTGTCCTGCTCCTGGCCCTTCTCCAAAATGTACATGGCAGTTATGCTTTCCACGCCACTTTTTTGTTTGGAACATGAATGCCCACATTACAAGATTCCCAGAACAATGCTGGTGATTCAGCCAAACCAGTAGCACCATTCCCGGCTACCGTTGCGGTGGAATCACCAGCATATTCCAACTCTGCGGGCACGTGCATCCTGCATTTCCATAAACGCTGTTACCGGCATGACAGCAAAAGTGTGAAATGCCGGTGCCACAGTGGAAATTCTTTTGCTAGCAGCGGTTCCGCCCGTTATTGACAGAAACACCAGCACCGGAAATACTGGCTTTGGAAACAGTGTCATTGCAGGAACTGGAAGTTGGCCGGTGGCCATTTTGGAAAACTGAATCCAATTTAAATCCAGCATATCCTGTTGCCATCCACACACGCTAACACCGCCAGGATATATGGAAGCATGAAAAGTAGGCTGCCTGAAGTCCGGCTCCGGAAGCCTTGCTTCTCGGAGGCAGAATTTTAGTACACTCACAGACCACATTGTGCAAAATACTGAAACCCTGTTTGGCCGGGACAACATTGATTGGCTAATTCCTGTTTTGTTTCTTTTTTTGAATTTCTTTCAGCTCTAATCTGACCAGGTCCTTGCTCCTTGTAGAACGTTGAGCACCAGAGATGGTGCCCTTGTCAGCTAGGTAAGAGGCTACATGCAAAGTGACTGTTTTGTAAATGAAGCAGGAGGTCTGGAGAGGGATGCAAGCTTGAAGGGAAGCTCTTCTAGCTTTAGGGCATATAAGCTAAAATGTATTACTAGATGTAGTAGATTGTGTTTGTTGGGTAAGACTTTCTTTAAGATAAGAGGGGGCAGATCCAAACAAACACTTGTGAGTCAGAGCATTTATTTTGAAACAAATCCTGGATGCCACCAGCAGCCAGGGGAGTTCTCTCCTGGAGGTAGTAATATGCTCTCTCTTGGGTATACCGTAATGATGCCTAATGATGCGGACAGCATCATTTTGTAGCATTTGAATTTTCACGAACACAGTTCTTATTGACACCACATAAGAGCACACTGTAGTAATCCAATCTAGGCATAATGGGTGTATGCTCTAGCACCTTGAAGATCACAGACCAAATAACCGGACAGACTCAAAAAATATGGCAAAGTACTATTTATTAAAGCAGGGTAAACTTGCAGACATCGAACTGATGCTTGCACACTCAAAAACAAACTTGATTACACAGAGGTTTTATACCCCAATATGCCTCATCTATGACATCATCCTATGTGGTAAACTGTCAAAACCTATTGGCGGGATGGATTGGGTAGGGGAACATATCTACTTATAGAATTCATATGGGTTAGTACTTCATTGGTTGCCCTTTATTAGTAGGACACATCTTGAACTACCTCAAAATGCATATAATATTGATTATAGCAGACAAAATGGCAACATATTGGTCTATGCAACATTGTAAAGCAGTTTGCCCATTAGAGCCACTGATTGGTTGGCATTCCCACCAAACCTTGGACTTTGTTAAGTTGTACGTCCCGTGGACGCTGCATACCTGTGTTTCCAGGAGACTTGCGCACTTGGAGTAGCCAGATCGTTTGAGTCGTAGGCTGGAAGACGGAAGGCAGTGCAAAGAACCGGCCCCAGTTCCACCCTGATAACACAGGGTTGAAAGGGGACCACCTCCTGACGCCATGGATGGACTCTTCCCTGTTTTTAATGTGACGCCAGACCAGTGCAAGCACTGGTAGGGAAGGTTTGTAGCTGTAGATTTGCTGAATAGAGTCCAAGGCTGCTCGGTATGCTGGGCGGGATACGTAGTGATCCAAAGTTGCTGCGATGGAAGTGTAGGAATCCAAGAGCACTGGCACCCAAGCAAGGCAGGAAGCAGCGAGGCAAAACGGGTAGGAGAGGAACTCTGGTAATGAAAGCAAGTAGCCGGACAAGGAAGCAGGAAGAAGCTGGCAAGGCAAGAAGGACAGGGGACAGCAACCAGGAAAAGGTCAGGACCAGGAGCCTAAACCCAGGGCAAGGACAGGGAACCAAGGACCAGGAAGGCAGAGACCAATGGAGGGACGAGGCAGAGGCAGGAGCAAGGACTAGAACAACCAGATCCCAGGAAGATAACAAGGATCAGGAAACAAGGAGCAAGGGAAGCTGGAACGAACAATACAACTCCAGGAGCGAAGCGGAAGGTCAGGAACTGAACCGCGTTATGACGCGGTTAGATTCCAGACCTGATTGCTTAAATAAGGACTCGATATGGAAACGAGGCCTGAGACGCAATCTGGGTCGGCACATGCACGGAGGCAGAGCGGCTGCAGGAACGAATCTTGAAACGCAAGCTTGCTCCCCAACAACCCACGCAGTTGGCGTATGCGCACCAGCCCGCACAGAACGAGATGACACCCCATGAGACGGGGAACTTAGGAAAGCGCATCTCCTCCACACCCGGAACCGGGGAACAGCCGCCAGGCTCGGGCTCGCCACAAAGGACCCCCCTGCCTCCCAGCCCAGGTAGGTGTCCTAACATACTTTCAGCTGGACTAGTAGCCTGTAAGCAAAATTAAACCCAGGTGCTTGAGTCACGTCAGATTACTACCCATTTTCCCAATTAGTCCATCATCTCTCATCAGTCCAACCATAAGCCAAAGTTTTCCGTCTGAAGTTGACCTTGTAGTCGTCTCTCGTTCTGGGACATTCAAGGGAGTATGAGCACATCACTATCTTCATTCACAGCTTCATAAATAGCCCTGTTTTGGACTTCTGCATCACGTGTGAGGAGACCATAAATTTGCCAATTTCGACCTTTTCGATATTTGCTTATCCATTTGGCTCCCTTTGTGCTTGGCAGCGATTCCTTGAAATAGCATCCTTGATCCCAGACCAACTTAAACTCCTCTTTATCCTGCACAGAAAGCTGTTTTCCAGCGTCTCCTGACTCTGCAGCCTTGGTCTGTTTCTGAGGTAGCTAGAAACACTCATTACACAAGCAGACATCCATTTTCCTATAATGGCTGTCCTTGCCACATTATATTTTCCTCTATAGCAAGCTTCTATATGTCTGATCTACCTTCTGTTACTGCGTATTTACACTTATTGGTCAGCAAGTCACTTTATCTTCTTTTTGCATGAATGATTATTTTATCATTTCGTACATGTTTCTCTTGTCACTTCAGTTACATCATGACTCTTAAGTATTTTCATATCGTTTCCATATATCCTCATATATCTTCTTCATGACATCACCCTGCACTCATCATATGTTCAATGGTTTGTGCGGACATCCCTCCACTCTGTCAGTGTGGGCGTACATTCAATATGGTTATCTGAGTGCAAAACGTCTTTCATACACTCAATGCGGAATAGGCACAATCCGGGGGGTCACACATACAGCTTGTCTCCTGCTGTTCCAGTATGATGGTGGTGAGGGGGAGGGATTTGGGGTATATGAGTCTACTTGCTCATCTACATTCCCCCCTCTGGTCGAGTTCTGGACCCCATCCTCCTCTTCAATTTCCTTCATCTTCTCTTCATACTGTAGTTTCTTTGGAATCCATATCTTTGTCACCCCCTCAGGTGACCTCCATTTTCTATATGTTCATCCACACTCCAGGTCATGTGGCAGCTTTCTTCTGATGGTGGACAGAATATCCAACGTTCCACATATTTTTAAATAGCCCTGTTTTGGACTTCTGCATCACGTGTGAGGAGACCATAAATTTGCCAATTTCGACCTTTTCGATATTTGCTTATCCATTTGGCTCCCTTTGTGCTTGGCAGCGATTCCTTGAAATAGCATCCTTGATCCCAGACCAACTTAAACTCCTCTTTATCCTGCACAGAAATGTGTTTTCCAGCGTCTCCTGACTCTGCAGCCTTGGTCTGTTTCTGAGGTAGCTAGAAACACTCATTACACAAGCAGACATCCATTTTCCTATAATGGCTGTCCTTGCCACATTATATTTTCCTCTATAGCAAGCTTCTATATGTCTGATCTACCTTCTGTTACTGCGTATTTACACTTATTGGTCAGCAAGTCACTTTATCTTCTTTTTGCATGAATGATTATTTTATCATTTCGTACATGTTTCTCTTGTCACTTCAGTTACATCATGACTCTTAAGTATTTTCATATCGTTTCCATATATCCTCATATATCTTCTTCATGACATCACCCTGCACTCATCATATGTTCAATGGTTTGTGCGGACATCCCTCCACTCTGTCAGTGTGGGCGTACATTCAATATGGTTATCTGAGTGCAAAACGTCTTTCATACACTCAATGCGGAATAGGCACAATCCGGGGGGTCACACATACAGCTTGTCTCCTGCTGTTCCAGTATGATGGTGGTGAGGGGGAGGGATTTGGGGTATATGAGTCTACTTGCTCATCTACATTCCCCCCTCTGGTCGAGTTCTGGACCCCATCCTCCTCTTCAATTTCCTTCATCTTCTCTTCATACTGTAGTTTCTTTGGAATCCATATCTTTGTCACCCCCTCAGGTGACCTCCATTTTCTATATGTTCATCCACACTCCAGGTCATGTGGCAGCTTTCTTCTGATGGTGGACAGAATATCCAACGTTCCACATATTTTTAAATAGCCCTGTTTTGGACTTCTGCATCACGTGTGAGGAGACCATAAATTTGCCAATTTCGACCTTTTCGATATTTGCTTATCCATTTGGCTCCCTTTGTGCTTGGCAGCGATTCCTTGAAATAGCATCCTTGATCCCAGACCAACTTAAACTCCTCTTTATCCTGCACAGAAATGTGTTTTCCAGCGTCTCCTGACTCTGCAGCCTTGGTCTGTTTCTGAGGTAGCTAGAAACACTCATTACACAAGCAGACATCCATTTTCCTATAATGGCTGTCCTTGCCACATTATATTTTCCTCTATAGCAAGCTTCTATATGTCTGATCTACCTTCTGTTACTGCGTATTTACACTTATTGGTCAGCAAGTCACTTTATCTTCTTTTTGCATGAATGATTATTTTATCATTTCGTACATGTTTCTCTTGTCACTTCAGTTACATCATGACTCTTAAGTATTTTCATATCGTTTCCATATATCCTCATATATCTTCTTCATGACATCACCCTGCACTCATCATATGTTCAATGGTTTGTGCGGACATCCCTCCACTCTGTCAGTGTGGGCGTACATTCAATATGGTTATCTGAGTGCAAAACGTCTTTCATACACTCAATGCGGAATAGGCACAATCCGGGGGGTCACACATACAGCTTGTCTCCTGCTGTTCCAGTATGATGGTGGTGAGGGGGAGGGATTTAGGGTATATGAGTCTACTTGCTCATCTACATTCCCCCCTCTGGTCGAGTTCTGGACCCCATCCTCCTCTTCAATTTCCTTCATCTTCTCTTCATACTGTAGTTTCTTTGGAATCCATATCTTTGTCACCCCCTCAGGTGACCTCCATTTTCTATATGTTCATCCACACTCCAGGTCATATGGCAGCTTTCTTCTGATGGTGGACAGAATATCCAACGTCCCACATATTTTTTATGATCCTTGAGATAGTAGAGATTTGTTCTTGGAGGTGCAAGGGTGCTTTTATTTATATTCTAATGGGTACTTTCCTCATTTTGCATTTCTTCCCCAATTCCAGCATCTATATCAATTATTATATTCATCCCAATAGCTTTCTTGGCTGTCTTATGGCACTGCCCCAAGATGATCCTTATAAGACAGAATCCTAGCAATACCAACACTAGTATTGCTCCAAGTAATGTGAAGGCATTTGCCAGTCAGGTTGGAATCCACAAAAACAGAGACAAAAACCAGTCATCTCCCGCTGTCTCATCTACTTCATCCTCCATCTTCGTATGCAGAGTAGTCAGAATAGTTATTGCTCCTGTCAGAGTTCTAGTTTCTCTATCATCTTCGTATGCAGAGTAGTCAGAATAGTTATTGCTCCTGTCAGAGTTCTAGTTTCTCTATCATGGGATGGTCTGAATGTACAGCAAGAAGGCCCGACCTTGATGCACACGCCTTCTTCCATTGCTGTAATTAAGTCCAGGACATACCTGATGCTCTCAATTCTTTTCTGATTGCATTAAATCCTTTTATCGTTGCATTAATCGTCTGTAATAGCTCCAATCTGATCTGCAGCCACTTGGTGTTTACTGCAGGCTGAAGTCCTGGCATTAATATAAATGTCATTATCATTGCTGTCTTGCTGAACAGTTTATGTTTGTCTGGAATGTTTTCATAGGCCTTTATTGATTTTGGCGAGAAGTAGTTCTCCCTTTTCAGTCGGCGAAGAATAACCAACCTCTTCCTTCTCTGGTGTTCATACATTTTTGGAAATTCATCGATATTGAGATCACTTTGGAGAATCACTAATGCTGGAACTTGCTTTAATACAATGGAACATACTCGTTCCCGATTTCCATGTAAGTTCTGGATCCACAGGCCCAATATCGGTCCATCAATACGGTAGTTCCTCCATTAATTCCTGGGACTTTGAGCACTTGTTTGCATCCTTTATTTTCTCCAATCAGAACCGAGCCCCCATTCCTGAAGCATGTTGCTGCATTCATTTATAGTATTATGGATACTGGTCCTGCTTCAATGTCGACTCATGCTAGTTACTTGGAATACTTGGCCCATGATTCAAGGCATCTGTCATTCATTATTTGCCCCATGCCTGCTGGTTCTTTCTTCAATAAGTGTGCAGGGCAAGACAATAGTGCTTCTTCCCATCCAGTACTGTTAGCTGAGGTCTCTCTCACCATCCTGGTTCTCCTGCCCATTCAGTCATATCTGAGCAATCCATCCTCTCCTTCTCAACGGTTTTTATGCACTCTCCAATCTGGGATGATACATACGTTTTGTGCTTGTCCACCACACCCCACTTTCCACTCTTTTTGTCTTCACATAAGTATCTTCATATGGAAATGTTTGTCTTGATCGCCATTATAAAGCTGCATATTTCCTTCAAATTGCCCTCTGGTTGTACAAGCTGCTAGATGACTGAGACATATTGCATTATGTGCAGGCATCTCTTTGGCAATAAATGTTCTTGTTGCATTCATGGCATACAGTATTAAGGAACAGAAATAGCAGCTTTCATCTGACGTTCTCTCTCCCAGCTTCTTCATGTGCTGATAACATACGTTATTTTTTAAATGAGCCTAATTATCAAGATATGTGCTTATATCTTCATGATCTTTCCCAACATCCCTTTCTCAGTGGCAATAAATGCCTACTAGGATTATAGAGAATACTGTTCATGCTTTTATCAGGGAAAATAGTAACTGTCTCATTCTTCCCCACCATGTCTGTATTGCTTTGTATAACATGACTAAATGCCATAATAATCAGAGGAAACACAAATCATAACACAGAATGATATCACAATTATTATTCCATGAAAGCTCATCGATTTTCTTGATGGCAATGAACCTTGTATATTATTTATTTATTTATTTATTTATTTATTTATTTATTTATTGTGCATGTGTTAGGCACTTGTACTTCAGGTAAATTGTATTTCAAAGCGCCCACAGGGCAACAGGGAGGGTACATGGGAAGAAAAAATCAAATATAACAAGGAAAGATAGAGGCGGACCTACTGGACCTTGTGAGTATTCCGAAGTTTCATGTGCAGAGAGAGAGATAAGGGATGAGGGAGTGGGGGGGAGGTAAGTACTAGATGGACAAGAGGGAAGTGATGGGGTGTGAAGCTGTCAGTGCCTAGGTGAGTGGTCAGCTGTCAATAAACAAGTAAATGCAGGCATGTGGTGGCATTGGACAGTGGGTACCAAGGCAAGTGCTGGGAGCGGGCAGAGGCTGAAGGTGATTGGTGGTGGGAGGCCACGGCCCAAGAGGACACATAAGGGCCCTGGTCACCAATCTCAGCAACTCTGGGGTTTAGCAGAGGAGGGAGGAAGGGAAGGAGGAGCTTCTGGAATTTGAGGGGATCTGGTTCAAGACAAAGAGGAAGGAGGAAGCTGTTCCATAGGAAGGAGCCTGCTGAGGAAAGATATCGCCGACCAGCTCCCTGTATAGGGAAGCGTTTGACACACAGAGAGTTGCTGCCGGAGGAACGAAAAGATCTAGAGGGAGAGTATTTAGTAAGACCAAGTTGTAGATAGCGTGTCCCCTCCCCAGACAGCCTTTTTCTTGAACCTCCTCATTTTGTTTTAAATTCTGAATATGTAACCCTGCAATTCTTTATGGATCACACGTTTAGATGGAGAACTGCACTTTGATTGCTATATTTATCCTGAAAATAATATGATTGTTCTTAGGATTGCCAAAAAACGTTACTATACTCAACTGTCTTCTTACTAAAGATGGATAAGACTGTGATATATGTGTAAAAACAGCAAACAAGAATGTATGAATGGTTATTATAATGGGTAACACAGGATGAAAAGTGCTTCTCTTCTTTTAGCTCCGGTATGTTATAACCATTGTTCCTTTAGCCTATTTAAAAGTTCAAGGATGGATGTAAGTCTATTTTTTCCTTATGGAATCTTCAAAGATATTGGTCTCTATTTTAAAGTGCTGATGTGCTCTTCATTTTCCTTGTCTTTGCTCTTATCCATGGAACAAGTCTGCATGCACAGAACTTCTTCTCTTACTTCATCATCAGTAGTTGCAGAAGTGGTCTGATTTTCTGAATTATATGGTTTGATGTCGTGCAACTGCAGCCAAGCTCTTCTTCCTTTTAACTTGGCAGCTGCAGGGGTAACTTCTTCCACCTCATATTGTCCTTCAAAGCGAGGTGTGCTCCAAGGGTGTACATACTTTTGTACCAGCACCTGGTCCCCTGGGTATAGACAGTTTTTTTTAATCAAATCTTCATCTTCAATGGATTGATCATCTTTGTCGCTTCTCTTTGACCCCTCCCTCTGATTAATGACCTGTTGAGACATGAAAGAAACACTTTCAGTCATTGTTGTTAAGTAGTCATTCATCTCATCACCCAGTGTCTTCACTACACAATGGGCATCAGTTTTAAACGTAGTTGGATGAGCAAGGGGGATTCTCGTGCAGCGTCCAGTCACCAACTCATGAGGAGTTAGATGTGATCTGAGCCAGGTTGATTCCTTAGGACATATAAGGCAAGGGGTAGGCAATGTAGCCATCCCTTCTTTAAGGCCATGTGTATTTTTGAAATCCTTTCCTTTAATAATCCATTTAATCGTTCACAGACACCATTTACCTGTGGGTGATAAGCAGAGGAAAATGTATGCTTAATGCCTAATAAAATAACTAAGAAAAGGGTTTTTTGCTCCCGGTTATCTTGTTTAGAGATTCGAAATGATATCCATAACACTTTGGTTAGTACGAAGTGATTCGTTTATTTATGATAATTTTCTTGAGTGTTTCTTTCCATAGAAATTTTTTGTGTTTTGAGAAACACTGTTGGAAACTTGGAGTGCAAGTTTGATCAGCCGACACGTGTTTCGACCCGAATGGTCTTTCTCAAGGCAGGTCAATTTGGGCAGCAGACCACTGCCCAGGGACGCAGACATAACACACAGGGCCCAATAGGAGCCAGGACTGCCGTAAGGACAGTCCCAAATTGAACAGAACCCCACTGAGGGCATTCAGCAAATTGACCTGCCTTGAGAAAGACCCTACGGGTCGAAACACGTGTCGGCTGACCAAACTTGCACTCCAAGTTTCCAACAGTGTTTCTCAAAACACAAAACATTTCTATGGAAAGAAACACTCAAGAAAATTATCATAAATAAACAAATCACTTCGTACTAACCAAAGTGTTATGGATATCATTTTGAATCTCTAAACAAGATAACCGGGAGCAAAAAACCTTTTTCTTATCTACCAAACTGGGGCTTGGCTAAACCCCAGAAAATGCTCCTGTGATCTTGCCAAACTCACAATCAAAATATAATTAATGCTCAGCACAGAAAGGTTCCATTCCTAGAAGCCTCAACCCACAGTAATAAAATAACTATTTGTTTGAAAAGTTCATTTCCAAAATGTGGTCCATTGTCAGTCCGCAAAACCTCACACACACCCCATCTTGGGAACACCTCACACACAAGGAACTTGGCAGTGCACATGGCATCAGGGTGTGTGCATGGACCTGCCTCAATCCATCTAGAAAAAGGACATACCACGGCCAGCATATATATATATATATATATATATATATATATATATATATATATATATATATATATATATATATATATATATATGTAACCGTTGCATGTCTGCAGCATATTTACAAAGTCTATATGTAGGTGCTGAAATGGGCCATTGGGTCTAGAAATTGCTCATCCCACTGTTCGCAAACTGTGCACTGCAGTACATTTCTGGTACACAATGAAATTTACAATAAACTGTGCCACAAGCTCTAACAGATTTGGCGAGAAGCACTCTTCTGCAATTGTGGCAGATAGACTCTCTCGAGGTAGTGAAGTTGCGTGGGGTAGTGAAGTTGCTCCAATGCTACCCTCAATAATGCTAGAGCCATACCCGGCTTTCCATTGCTATCCTGTCTACAAATTGCCTCTATGGGGGATAAAGAACACCCCTGTTTCTTCCATAGGCCCTTTTCTTCTTGTGGTGCTCGAACCTGTAGTTCAATTTCTTTTTTTTTCTTACTGTTTTATTTTCTGTTTTCTCCTCCTCTCCCTTCCCCCTTCTCCCTCTCTCTTCCCACCCTCCTTCACTTTTCTATGCACTTACTCTATCAGAATTGTCCCTGGACCTAGCATGATAGCAACAAATGTTTGTCTCCTCTACCCATCCGTTTACTTGCACCTCCCCCCAGCACTATATGAAATGTCGTCAGGCCTAGTGCAATAGTCACGTGTTTTGTTCCTCTCCCTCCTTTCTGCTCCCACTCCCTCACCTCCTGTTAATCTCCGGCTCTACCAGAAATTTTGTCAGACCTAGTACAGTAGTCGGCTGGCCATTTTCCATTTCTTTCCTATCTGTGTTTTAGCTCTTGCACTATCTGAAATGTTGTCAGGCTGGGTATGATAGTTAATTTCACATTCTTCTTGTTCATGGTCTGTAAGAATGTCATTGTATTTTCCCTTGTTCCCTCTCTGGCTGGGAAGCGCTTTGAAACAAATTGTGTATAGGCGCTAAATAAATAGACTATCATATCATATCATGTCATAATTAACTGGACAATAGTCACCTTGTTAAAGCCCTCTTTTACCAACATGCATCGTCCTGTCATCTGTTTAACACTTTCTATTTCAAAATTAGAGCCGCTTTTGCTTCTTAATTTGCGGCTTTGTTTCCGCAGGAAATTACGTCTTCTCTTCGTATGGGCTGCACATTTTATGACTGTGACTGTCAACCGGAGTGCTAATACTGCTAAAGTGGGGCTGAATTTTGCAATGGAGTGCTGTCTGCTTCGAGGAAGCCCCTCCTTTTCCAGTGTGACAAGTCGGAGTCAGAGTACATGGTCACTTCCTCATCTTTGAATCTCTGAAGCGCAGCGATAAGCAACACTAATTCTGCAGCCTGTGCTGAATAATGCGAAAGCAATTTTGCGCTTGTAACTACCTCGAATTCACCTTCTCGGTTCAGCTTTACTACCACTGATCCGGTATGACTTTTGCTAGTCGTTTGGTCAGTTTCTGAAGAACCATCAATGAAAATACCCCCCGCCCCCTCCAATTTTCTCTGAATAGTGGAATTTCATTATAGTTTTCAGTATACGTTGTGCAATCACGTAAATAATCATCATCCCCTACTGGTTCTGCTATGAACATTGCTGGGTTCACTGTTTTACATCTGACAATTTTAATAGCAGGTTTCAATATAATGACCTCCTTCTTCTTTATAACTTTATTTCGACCAAAATAGATCATAAAAGTCACATACAAAAAATAACATAAAAATGTACTGATAAAATGAACATCATTAATAAAATACAAGAATACACTAAGGATAAAACAGCTTAAACAAATTCTCATAGTTCATTAACCGATTCAGTTACATGCTTAAGTCGCTTCCTCCACGCCAGCAGAAAATTCCCCATGCTGTGCAGAACATCACAATCTCTTGCCAGACAAAGGTACAACACCATTATGACCTTATTGACACTGAATTGCTTGAACAGTGGTATCAAGTATTTCCTTCTAGCGTAAATATATGCTGGGCAAAACAGGGCAAAGTGCACAGTGATTTCAACTTCATTAGGGCAAAATAGGCAAGCAGCCGGATAACACACGTTCCAGCTGTGCTTTCTACTCGCTAAAGGCAGGATGCTTATACGCATCTTCATGTAAAGGGCCCTCATTTGTTTGGCCGGAATACTGTCTAAGTAGCATCCGATGCCCGGGGCTGCTTTCCTAGATAGGCCAGGAGCTAAACTGACTGATCATGCAAGTTTTGCTCGAGAATCTGTCACCCACCTGTCCCTATAGGCCTTTGTAACTAGTACTTTAGAATTCCCTGGAATTGAACTGGGTTGGAGGCAGTAACCCTCCAGCCCCACTGCGGTCAGCGCCCTTCTTATAGTGAAGCACCATAGCATGCTTGAGCCTCCCGGGCAGGGTAATACATCTCTAACAGCTCTTCTATAGTAGACCAATTTACTATTAGACCATAGTCTGGGCCAAAGGAACACTGGCCTCATCTGACAAATGAAGCCAATGCTCAGCAAGCCCACATCTCACAATACCAGGATATTAGGTGCATTAACAGTGAGCCCCAAGACAGATTTAAAAAATGTCTGTGCCACAACCTGGAGACTTGTCAAATTACAAGTGCCCCACAGTTCGGCCCCGTAAAGTGCGGCCTGCCTTGCCTGACTGCTATAAATATGCAGAGCGACACTAACCGGACCCGCCCCATGGGCCTGTATGAATCTCCATACAGCTGCACAGCTCCTGGTCAACTTTAAACCTGCCGGCTCCCCTGCTCACTCCAGGCACAGTTGGCCATCAGGTGAACCCCCAAGTAATCAAAACTCACAACCTGTTTTTTTTTTTTTTTTTATTGAACTTTACTCAGTAAACTAAGTTTTGTCAAAAAAGAGAAAATGTTTTGATCGTCTTCAGAGTGCTGCCGTTAGAGCCACACATGATTTTTTTTTTTTTTTTTTTTAACATGTTGTAGACCGACAGTAGAGATTTGGGGCTAAAAGTTCAGAGTCCCCCCCTGCCTAGCACACCGGGTCAGGAACCTTGAGAGCCTTTTAGTTTCCTCTCGCGTTAGACCGCTTCCAGTCCCGTTACGGGTTTAGCCTCTGATCTGCTACAGTTTATCAGATCGAATGCAAGTTCGATAAGTTTTACCAGGGCTTGCGTCCATCTCGTATTTTCGCAAGAGATCAGTCTCTTCCATAGTTCGTCTGGTTCGAAAATCCACAGATTTTCCCCCAATGGGGTGAGATAAGTAGTTCTGTTTTTGTTTGTGATTTCACATTCAATCACCAAATGCTTCAGCGTTTCGATGGATGAGTCTTTTTTACATAGGCGACACCTTTTATCGGATAAGTCTCCTCTGATTGTTAGAATTTCCCTAGTTGGCATCAGGTTTAGTCTTGCTCTCATGATTGAAATTCTCAATTTCTTATCTGGAAACTTAACACAATATTTTAGGGGTTGTTTCGCTTTGTTAAATGACGGAGGTAGGTGATTTAAAAGCTTGTAGCTAGTAGCTTTCTCCATAGTGCAGATCCAGTCCATTTGTACCATTTTCCTTTTGATGCAGTCTGGATTTTCTTTCAGATCTTTTTCCGAGCATTCTATTTTTGCCATATCATCTTTTCGAAACTTGGTCCATTTAGCCAAGGCCTCGCAATTTCCTGTTTCGATTTCCTCCCGTAAGATGTTAAAAATGGGCAAAGTGTCCGACATGATTATTCTTCTATATAAGCGCATCGCGCTTTGGTCTATCATTGATGCTAAAGACACGAGACCAAGTTCTCTTCTGATGGCCGGGATGGGCGATGATTTAGGTAAACACAAAACTGTTTTCCACACGTACCCTTCGACTTTAGACCAAAGGATGCGTGGGAAGTACAGCGAAGCCTCTATGCCATAGGTCAAGGCCGGGACCACTTTAGCTTTGTAGAAGGATAGAACCGGTATTATAGAAAATTTGCCGAACTTTCGGTCCACTGCTTTCATTTGGGAGGTCAGGCATTTTGTTTTTTCCCATATTTGTTTTTGGAGGGTCCTTTCTGTCCTGGAACTATCTAATTGTATCCCTAGATATTTGAAGTTTGTCACAACTTCTATTTTGGTGTTATCCAGGAAAACGCTAGGCTTTTTCGGTGTTTTCGTTTGAGCTTTTTCTATCACTAAGATTTTGGTCTTTGATTTATTGATCTCCAGATAATTATCGGGAGTGTAGCTCTCCAGGTTTCTTAATTTTCTTTGTAAACCCACTTTAGTTTGGTCAATTAATATGACGTCGTCAGCGTACAACAGACGAGGAATCTCACATTTCCCGATTTTTGGTGGGAACGCTCGAATACTGCTTTCAGATGTTTGATAGTCGCCTAGGAATGCGGTAAACAGCGCTGGTGCCAGTGGGCACCCTTGTTTCACACCTCGATTAACTTTAATTTCGTCTGACAAGGATCCCTGATAGTTGAGTTTGATTCTGATTTTAGTATGTGAGTGGATGGCTTTTATGGGCTCCAGGATGGTGGCTGGGCAATTCCACCCTTGAAGTTTCGACCAAAGACTAGGACGATCGATTCTGTCAAAGGCCTTTGACAGGTCCACAAAGGCCAAGTGGACCTTAGGGGCACCTTCTTTAACTTTCGCTTTCAGAATGTTAAGTATCATTAGGTTAATCGAGGTGGATCCATTTTTCTGGAATCCCGTTTGCAATATGTCGATGGACGGGCTGTTTTTACTCCATGCTTGTAGATGTTTTAGGAGACCTGTGGCGTATATTTTGCCTATTACGTCTAGAAGGGCAATTGGCCTATAGCTCGCTGGGTCATTTCTCGGTCCTTTTTTATAAATGGGGACTATTACAGCCTTCTGCCATGATTTGGGCACCTTCTTTGTTTTGCCGCATTCAGCGAAGAGCTTGCTGATCATTTCCGCCCATTCATTGGGTGCCATTTTTAGGTCCATGTTGGTAAGGCCATCCGGACCCGGGGCTCTTGAGGTCTTCAGTTTTCGTATGGCTAGTTCGATGTCATCCTTGTTCGTTAAGTCGGCCCATGATGATTCAGGGCCCTGACTTTCAAATACTGATTCTGTCACTCTGCCGTCAATTTCAGCCGTGAAGTATTTGCGCCAGGATTCTTCAGCCACTGCGTTGGAAAGTTGGAAGGTCTGTGTGTTGTTTGACTCTTTTATAAGGGTCCAAAATTCATTTGATTTTTTTGATTGAAGTTTACGCATCATCGTCTCAGCGTCATTTTGATATTGGATGATTTTGTGCTGTTTCTGCCAATTTTTATATATTTTCACTTCTTGGCGCCATGCCTTCCAATCGTCCTCTGCATTGGACTTCTTAGCTCTTCTTAACAGTTTACGGCCCAGTTTCCTTTTTTCTACCAAGGTCTTATCGTAACTATGGTGGTTTGGAGGACGATGTCTCGTTTTCTTTTGCCCTTTCACCCGGAATTCTAGAAGTAATGGTAGATAGTTTGGTCTTTCGATCGATTCTTCATTTCCCTCCTGAGTGGCTTTATTCGCCCAGGCCTGCCTGATTTTCTTGATGTTTTGTTCGTTCAAACGTAGGCGGGTCTGTTGTAAATTGGTTTCAATTGTCCAATCGTAAACGCTTGCTTTCTGGCTAGTGGTTAACCATGTGCAGGACAGTAAATTATGGTCGCTGTTCTCCGTTTTAATTACCTTGAAGCAGGAGAAGTCGTGTATGAGACCATTTGTTATAAAGATATAATCTAGCGTTGCTTTCGAGCCGTTTCGCTCCCACGTGGGGATGTTTAATTGTTTTGGGAACAGAGCGGTGGCGTTTTGAAGGTTTCTTAAACTGAGGACTTCCTTCAAGGCTTTTCCTCTTTTGATTGTGAGGTCATGGCCACCCCGCTTCAGGGCGGAGTATTGTTGATCATTCGAGGCGGACATATATTTGGCGTTAAAATCGCCACAGATGATGATCTCGATTTTCTCAAATTCTACGTAGAGCTGATCAATCGTGGTTCCAACGGAGGAGCAAAAAGATTTTATAGACGTTCTCTGGGGGTTCCAATAGCAGTTCAAAATGGCCAGGTGGTTCGGTCGCCCTTTTGTCTTCTGTACCCCATGATCCGATTTTGAGGTCAAGGTGACCAGCATTTCGTAAGACTGCCTCCACGTTGTTGGTTCACTGAAACCCACTCCGGTTTTAATTGCGGTTATCAAACCAGACGATGGTCTGCCAAAGAGGCCTTTCACTGCCGGAGAAAATGTCACTGTGAAACCATCCAAGGCTGGTTTATTTACCAGCCAGGTTTCTTGCAGGCACAATATTTCATAGTGCCCTAAGTCGACGTCACCGGGTATTGTCAGGTGAGCGTGGCCTCTCGTGTTCCAAGATGCCAGGGAGTAGCTTTCATTTGTGGGTCGCTCTCGGGTTTCTTTGCCAGATGAAACTTTCGGGCAAGCTGACCCTGCTCGTTGCTATTTGCCCTTCTTGTTGGACCAGGTTTTCATTAGCCACTGCCAGGGGCCTCTTGGTTGTCTTTCGTTTCCCGTGGTCACTTGGCAGTTTTCTTGTTTAATTTTTGAGTCCTCTTGCTTTTCTCGGGCTCTATCGCGAGTGTCCATGGTTTGATATTTGGCTTCGCTATTTTTTTTTTTGCTCTCACTCCAGCTCCCGTCGGACTGAACCTTCCTAGTTTGACGATGTCTGTGATTGGAGTCATCTCTTGATCGTGGTTCATTCGACCTAATCTCTGCCCCATCGGACTGAACCTTCCTAGTTTGACGATATCTGTGATTGGAGTCGTCTCTCGATCTTAGTTCATTTGACCTAGTCCCTGCCCCACCGGACCTCAGTGGACGCTTGTATATTTCCTGTCGCTCCTGATAATCACACCATCGAGTTCGTTGGTATAGGTCGTCCGTTTTGGATCGATAGTGGTACTGGTGTTTCGAATTTACCGCCTCTTTCTCTTCACTGTCTTGGGCACTCCGTCTCCTTTTTTGTTCCATCAAACGGAAGCCCAATTGGGCAAATTCTTCATAGACCGATTCGTCGAGATCCTTAATTGCGGATGTTTTTAAGTGTAGAAATGTTTTGGCCCTTTTTTCCCTATGGTAGGGTTCCACGAGCACAAGATCATCTGATCTAATCTTTTTCAGGGTTCTCATTTTTTTTGTTAACTGGAGCACTGTCGGTCTATTTAGAATTAGAAAGTTTTTATCCACTTCCATTTGTTCAAGCTTGAACAACCGGATTCCTTCTTTACGTTTTTTCCTGTTTGTGATGTCGCCTTTAGACGTGCCGTAATTCCTTGGACTTCTTTGATTTATGGGTGTGGCTTTGGGGCAGCGAGGGTTAGGGGAACTTCTTCTTGTACTGGAAGCTGAGTTTACGGGGTTTACGTCCTCTAGGGACGATTTAAAACGTGGACTCTTTTCCTCCGCCCGATGTGTTACAAACTTCTTTCTCCGGACATCTCCAGTTTCCACCTTTTCCCCTTTTCCATTGTGGGCCTGCCATTTAGCCTTTCCTCGCGCACTACTGAGCTCTTTTCGCCTCCGCTCTCTTGGGGGCACGGATTCGTTGGTTTCTGTTGGCCTTCTACTGAGTAGGTGGAGATGTCCATAAGGTCGGTGCAAGTTAGAAAGTCCTCTACTGATCTTGGTGACCTCATAAGATCGATTTCTTTTGGCTGGGACTTTTGGTCAGATCTATTTACGGTTATATGCTTTTCGCCCTGTCTGGGTCCCCTCGCGGCTACTTCTGCTGACGTGCCTGGGACCGCCTGTCCAGTATGAACGGTATTTTGTGAATGCGTCCTTTGAGCTTTGGACGATTTTCCTCCTTCTGATTTTTCTCGTGCCAATCGAAATAGGGTTTGTTCTCTTCCCTTTGTGGTTTGTATTGCCTCGTTCGTCCCCCCTGCGGGCGTCAAAGGGTCGAAGGGCATGGAACTGTGCACGGCTGCGATGGACTCAACCTTTTTTTCGAGAGCTTCCAGTTTCATCTCCCAGTGTGTTTTCTGATTGGACGTCGTCGGTTGATCTTCCAGGGTCATTTGACTTATTTTAGAGGAGCTCGTCTGGGTTTCCATAGTCTCGAGCTTTTTCTCCAGAGCTTGGATAATGGATTCCCATTGATTGTTCTTATTTGGAGCTTTGTCCGCTGAACCATTTATGAGGCTTTCCACCTGGACCAATTTCTCCATCATATTCGATAACAGTGCGGAGTTGTCCTGAACATTTTCTTTTATCGCCTCATATAATTTACAAAATGGGGCCAAGACGATCGTCATTGCAGACATAATAGCAATCATTTCCGGTTTTTTATTGGGAGACTCATTTTGTAAGGCCACAGCGATGTCGCTCAAACGTCTCTTTTTTGGCGAGAGTTGATTTTTTTCGGTTCTTCTCGATGGGGCTGACGAGTTCATCCCTTGAGGGTACCCTGTTGATCGTAAGTTTCTATCTAAATTTGTCGACGTTTTCCGAGAGCCAAACTTTGTCTGCTGAGTTTCCTTATACGGTTTAAACAAGTCTACTTTTGTCACGGGGTACGAGGGGAGGCAGATGGACCGATGGGGCTTTGTCCAAGCCAGCCGGTCTTCTGCCTCTGGATGGGGCTGTGTCGTTCGCTTTACCTCCCCTGGTCCTTGGGACCCCTGAACCCCCTCCTCTTTTTTCTCGTCTTCCAACATCAGTATCTCGTCTATAGTAACTGGTAACCCTTTAAGATGTTTAGGGGTCTGGGATAAGGGAGCCTTTTCTCTTGGGAGGCTCGTTACGTTTTGTAGCCCTACTGTTAAAGTTTCCGTGGGCTTTACTTTTTCTGTGGACTTAGCAGGTGTTTTTGCGGGTGTGAGTGCTTTTTCTTGCATGGTATCTTTACACGGCCCTTGGATGTCTCTTATGGCTGTTTCTGTTTTCCTTTGTTTTTGCGCAGGCTGGGTGTCCACTATTATTTCCAACATTTCGGCATCTGATATTTCTGTGTCTAAACTTTGTTTTCTTTTGTATTGTTGGGTGAAATTTTTTTTTAGCGAGGCTGACAGCAGAGGGTTTGGTAGACCTTTTGACGTTCGGCCACTCTGCCTGATGCGTTCTCTTGATTTTTGTTCCACCCTGTGTGTTTTCATTTGTGATCTCGGCTTTACCATTTTATTTGGTCCCTGAACTTTGGTTGGAGTATTGTTCTTATTTCTCTTTTTCCTCTTTACTCCATCTCCGTTTCTGAGTTGCTCCCCATCAGTTTCCTTATTTGAGTCGTCCGGCTCGCCCTCCGTTTGATTTTCACTCATCACGTCGTTTTCGTCAGAGTCCGTCTCTTTACCGGAATCTTGGACCGGTTTTCTGTTTGTGTACTCTCTACAAGGCGAATGAAGCCTTGTATTACTTATGCCCATCACTTCCCTATATTCGGCCCGCTCATGTTCTGGGTCGTGCAGCATGACTTGGACCTGAATTGCTTTATGGCCCTGGTTATCATTATCAATGAACGGTACTGCTCTCTTCGTCCTTTCACTTTCTTTAATTGGACGGTTTCTCTCCTCCTCCTGGATAGATCGAGGTGGAGATAGCTCAATTATTTCAGTTAAATCCCTTGCCATTGTGACGTTTTCTGTCTTTTTTGATCTCCATGATCCTGTGCTGTTCGGATTTTGAAATTTAGCCCCACTTTGCTGGATTTTACTATGGGATTCTATGTTAGGTGGATCAAGAGGCTCCAAGCTGATTGCATCTTGCTCCTGTTCCAGGGCTAGGTCACTTTCAGGCTCGGTGTCAGCTTTGGAATTTGCGTCGAAAGGAAACTCTTCTAGGACCGTGTACGGCGGGGGTCCCTTCTGTGTGATCGAACTCTTTTTATCACCCTTGAATATAAGGGAAAGCAAATGGGCCGGCCGTTCATTTTCTGTCTCAAGGTCCTCTAATACGCTAAAGACTTGCGGCTCTTCAACCTCATCTTCTCTTGATGTGGAAGGCAGCATCGTCGACTGAGAAGCCATCACGGGATGTGACGGAAACACGGCGTCCTGTGCTTTGGCTTGTAAATCAGCCACAATGTTAATTTGGGTGCCATGGTTCTTTGCCGAGCTCGCTGTTGGGGCTGGATCGTGTGGTGAACCCGGGGTTATCAGCAGGAGGTCTAAGATGGAAGGGATTTCTTTTGATCTTTGTAACGAATCTGATTTGCTCCTCCTTTTACCCGGGCTCGCTTTCTTCCCTTGTTTTGCCGTTTTTAGCGGATGGGAAACTTTCACGGTGCTAAACAAGGGTTGTACGGGACGAACCTCTGGTTCCATTTGGGATTGGCTTCGGGTTTGCAATGGTCTGGTGCAGATACAGTCCTCCCTCACGCGCTCTCAGCGCAAACAGCAGAAACAGTGTGGTCAGATGCGTTGCCCTTTTCTCCGCGTTCGGGCTTAACGCCGCAAGGGTGAACTGGCCCTGTGTTTATGGGCAGGCAGTGTCACGTGAGCAGTCACGTGACCGGCGCGATGCTCCGCCTCCTCCTGGAAGAAGGCGTTCATCGAGCCCGAGTTTTAGAGAAACTCCCAGCGCATAAAGCCGTGCAGCAGCACCAGGTATATCTGTAGCAGAAAAAGTCTTCCACTTCTGAGGAGCGGTTCAATAGAGCCACCTTTCATGCAAACACTAAGGCAGGGCGATTTCTTGACCTGTGATTTACCAAACACCATGGACCGGGTTTTCTGCACATTGATTCCAAGTCCATTATCCACACAAAAGCCTTCAAGAATAGCCTGTTGATTCCGTAACCCCATTAGGGTCAAAGAAAGAAGCACTGCATCATCATCGAATAGGAGAATAGGAAGTCTCTCTAATGCCAATGATGGGGCATCTGTTTCTTCAGCCAGCAACAGATTGTTGACCCTATTAATAAAGAGGCAAAACAAGATTGGAGCAAGGACACAACACTGTCTAACTCCAACCTCAATTTTGACTCTAGAGGAGGGTTAGAAGAGGAATGCATATCTGATTATTGCTCCGTTGTTGTTGTACCATGACTGAATTGCTCTCAAAATGCCTGTAGGCAAGCCACGATTTTTTAGTGCAGCCCACTGTCCCGCTCTGGGTACACCGTCAAACGCAATCTTTAAATCAATGAAAACCATGTAGATCTTCATATACTTTAATGCAACATACTTATGCAGAATCAGGGAGAGCCTCAGGACCTAGTCAACCGTGCTAACATCACGCTGGAAACCAGCCTGGAGATGGTGCACAGCCCCCACCTCCAGGCTCCAAGTCTCCAAGTGACCCAGAACTGCCTTAGCAAACACCTTCCCCCCTGCATCGAGAAGGGAGAGGGGCCGGTAATTGGCCGCACAACCCCTATCTCCCTTCTTGAATATGGGGACAAGAATAGCTTGGGTCCATGAGTAAGGATTCCTACTCGCCACCAGAAGGGCGTTGAAGAGTTTGAACAGGCAAGGAAGCTATATGATAATCTCCAGCGTAAACCAGTCAATGGGGACCATGTCCGGACCAGGGGCTTTACCTAACTTCTGCAACAATAGGGAGCCTTGATGTCATGCATGGTCAACACAATTGGAGTGGGGTCCTTCTCCCCAGGACTATTTGAGGCAACACCAAGTCCCGTGCAGGAGGACACGCTATCCCCCCTGTATACATTTCCAATGTGGGACACCCAAGCAGCCCCTGGGATGCTATCCTGGATCAAATTGTGCTCAATGCCTTTCTGGGCATCAACATAATGCCAAAAACCTCTGGCGTCCCCCGATTTACCGGCCTGGAGAAGATTATCCCAGAGTTTTCTGCCTATTTTTAACCAAATTTGTTTACAATATTTCACCCAGGCTTCAACCAGGATCAGCGTACCCATTTCCCTGGGACGATTGGAATGCTGAATCAGCACCTTTTTTGCTGCTCGGTAGTCCCCATCATACCATGGTGTACTACGATTAACCCTACAGCCGGCAATAGACCGAGGCTTACTCAGGCTATTTCCCAGGAAGCTCACAATACTTTCATATACCTGTAGCAGATAATCCACATCTCGCTGTGATGGAAGGACTCCAATAGGGGCAAAATAGTTGCATATTTGCCTGGTGCTTTAATTTCGAGGTCCAGTGCGGGAAACTTAATGGGACGCCTCACTTCACCTCTTCACTAAATGAAAATAGTTTCATGCCTGAGGCCCTCACCTTTTGTGCCAAAGAGTGACCCGGTGACCAATGCTACAATGGGGTTGTGGTCACTTTCGGGCCTCTTCAACACCCTGAAGTCTTGCATATATCCCCAAGCTTCCACATTCACCAGAATGTAATCTATCATACTACAATTAGAGTGCATACCATAGGTCATACTCACTGGCCAGTCGCTTTGGAATCTTCCATTGCATGCCCTAGGACCAAGCGACTTCTTGGGGTAATCCTGGGGTAATCCACCACCAATTCACCCACACACCATCTGATGTCTTCATCATCCAAAAGTCCTGACATAACATCAAGTGCCTCAAATTGGAGATTTAAGTCCACAAGGACAATGATTGTTGTTGGACCGGTATGACTTTCCCTCCATCTAGTTATTCTTTTCTCCAACAATAACAATAGAGAATTATTAAAAGGGGTGTCTTGGCGATTATACACATTGATACACAAAAGTTTAGGCCCATCAAGAAAGTGCATTTGAATTTTCATAAAATCACCAGAGACAATAGGGAATATACAAATTGATTAAAAATAAATTCACATTAACCCAGCATGTCAGTCCACCACTAGGGTGCCCTTTCTTCCCCTTTGAGGCTGGTACATGTATTGAAGCAAACCCTTGAATGCCATGGGCCACAGGTGACCACGTCTCTTGTAGGGCTATCAGATTGTGGGAGTGCATTAGATCCAGCCACACTGAGTCTTTCATATGCTTCGGGATGCCAGAGATGTTCTACAACATCAAACGTTTTAATTCACGAAATTCCATCGATGGAATTGGGATTGTTAGAGCAGGATTAGCAGCACAGGCCGCCTAGTAGGGTGTTGGTACACAATTGGACTGGTTATAATGTCAATTGTTGTGCATCTTGACAGGTGCCCCCACCCAACATGAAGAACCACTGGGCCTGTAGATGTTATTTGGTGCACCTATGCCTATGGACAGCAGACAGGCCTTTTGGGCAAGTGATTGATAGCAAAACTACAGGTCGATGAAATAGGCATGGGACCCCTAGGGTTAACAACCTCATGGGCCCTAGCTAGTTGCTGGTCACAGACTATTAGCCAAAAGCCACAATTATACAACATGTCGGAGCACATGAATAATAGAGAGGGCACAATAGGGGAAGCGCACTCAATCAAAGCCCAATGTGTAGTGCTAAATCAGTTCAACATGCAGAATCTCAGTGCTGGAGATGGCTGAGAGGAATGGGATCAGTTTCCAAAGAGCTAACAAAGAGGTTCTATTTAGGAATGGATTCTCAGCTTTAGGACTGATTTCCTCAATTTTTACTACATTCCCGTGAACTAGCTTCTTTCCGTGATCCCATAATGAGGATTTCCAGAACGTAGTTGGTAAGGACGAACGTGGACAAAATGTAGGAGGCAGGGAAGCTTCCCTCCTTTGCAATGAGCAGACTGGCATCACAGGGGTTTCTTGTAAATCACTCCCAGAGGACTCAGAGATTTGTACCTGCTTCTTGTTGTTTGAAACCATACATCCCGACATTTACTTAAGAGGGTCAACTATGGTGGATGGAGGGCAAAGCCAATTGTCAATAAGCCCGCGTGGAGCACCTGCCTGGTAATGACATCCGCCTGGTCTCTAGTAAGCAGTGTACAGTCAGGGGAGGCAGTATACAACTGTGAAGCATTTACAACTGGCACGACAGGGGGACTGGCCATCAAATGATTATTCAAAGGCTGACGCTTCGAGCTGTGTTTTTTGTTTCTACGTGCCCCGCAAATGCTATTCATTCAGTTTTATCTGTAGTGCAGCTAGTGCATGCTCCTCTGTTTCCGCCATTACTGTCACTGAATCTAGGTCATGAGCTTTCATACCAACATTCGGGAGTGACTTTGCATAACATATTGTTACAGGAAGGAGCTGGTGGGGTCCTGTTTGGGGGGCCTAATTCGTCTGGTCTACGGTAGACTTTGAAGGAGCCTCCGAGGACCAAGCAGAGGCGCTCCGCGACTCCAGTTTCCTGTGTTTTGATTAGACATGTTGCTACAATCTAGTCTGACATCCACCGCCCTTGCCAGAATTCTCTTCATCTCACGCTGGTCATCAGACAAATTTGTGCAAACTAGTAAAAGAGCATCTAGTTTGGACATGAGACCATTGGACATTGATACACCAGAGATGTCTCCAATTAACAAATGCCTCAATGGTCCAGTATGTAGTGAGTTTACAGTGCCATTTTCTTGGTTATCTGCACTCTCACTAAGAATCTGTTCTGTGCAGGAGAGTAACCTATCCAAAGTAGGGCTGGCAAGGGGATTGATGCCAACAATAAACTCATTGCCAATAGGGACGGTCCCTTGCAAGTTTCTCTGGAGAGTTCGACATAAATTTAAGAGGGATTCATTGTTATCGATGAGTGGAGCAGTAAGAGGCATACTTTTGTTAACATTGGGGACACCCACCACAGGGTGATGAATAATGTTCAACTTGCCTTCTTCACCCGATGGTGCTGCGGAACCAAAGAAGCCACTGATTTTAGATTGCCCATCTGTCATGGATAACTTAGTCTTTTTGCTGCACAAAGATGCTGCAGGTGATGTAGGAGAGCTACTTCATTGTTTCCTTTGCAAAATGTTACGCCCCTTAGGCTATAGCAGTGATATTTGTAGGTCTGCACATCAAATTCTGCCAAGAGGTTGCTCACTGGACAGGACTAGGAAGAAATTGGCTAGTGGTAAATGCCAGTGTCTACATATGCCAAGCACCCACCAAGACCGGGGTACACAGAAACAAAGAAACAGCAAATGTAGGCGGGGCACCAAGACTCAGACTGCCATTCCCCACCACCTTTCCACACACAAAAAGTGCCCCTGCAGTGGCACAACATGGCTAGGGCTTGCTCACAGTTCCCATTCTAATCTGCAGGGTGAGGTTGCACTCACTGCTGCTGACAAGGCTCACAGGTCTGCAGTCAGGACAACAAAAGCATAGGCCAAGGGTACAACAATGAAGAGGTAAGGTAGAAATGAAAAGCATGCATCGTTATTTGCCAATACCTTGTGGAGCCAAGCAGACTCTAGCAGGGGCCAAGACCAAGGCCATTATCAAAGCTGAAAGGGCAGGCTGCCAAGCAGGATGGCTCTCACTCCATGGAACGCCGCAGCAACTACAGCGGGACGTCCGGTGCAGAAACCACAATACCTCACACTGTTTCAACACCTCTGCTAGCCTTCACTGCCATCTGCTCGCTACCTCAGAGAAGCACCTGGTCCTTTGCATTCCAGTCGCATCCACACAACACAGCATGGCACAGCACAATGCTAAGGAGAGGGACGAGGAAAGAACCAAGTAACTGAGGAAAGGACCTTACTATGTGAATCGTCAAGCCTGACCAACAATGCGAACCTGGACGCTTCTGACAAATCACTCCAAAAAAGTCTCTGCACCAGAAAGAAACTCCTTTCACCTTTCAAGCCTCTTTTTGAAGAACCATCAATGGAAATAACTCCCTCCCTCCTGGGAGCATTTTCTATAACTAGGGGAATTTCATTATAGTTTTCAGTATACGTTGTACAATCATGTACATAATCATTTTCCCCTTCTGGTTCTGCTATGAATGTTGCTGGGTTTACTGTCTTACATCTGACCATTTTAATCCCAGGATTTGATATAATTATATTGTATCCTGATGCTCTTTGTGTAGTCCATGTACTTTTAGGTTTTGCTAAAATCACAAACAATGTATGCTCTACAAATAGTGTTACTGAACACCCCATTGGTATTCTTAAAGCTTTTTCAATCGCTAATGCAGCAGCAGCTAAAGACTACACACAGGGACAATGCCCTTTCATAACTGTATCTAAAATCGAATATAATAGGGAAATGGTTTGTGTCCATATCCTAATGTTTTATTTGTGTAAGGACTGCTGTCATGACTTCTCCATTTGAATGGGAAAATAAGTAAAACTCTTCATGATAATCTGGGATCCCCAACACAGGTGCTGTACTGATTGCATTTTTAAATTCTTCAAATCCTTCAGTCATCTATTCTGTCCATGTTATTTTACTCTTGCCCACCTGTGCTTCTATAAATCATTTTAAAAGTGGTTGAATAAATGCACTTTGATAAAAAAAACCAGGCCGTACAATAGTTTCAGAGGCCTAAAAATGTTGCATTTCACTCACTGTTTTAGGTTCTGAGGTCTTCATAATTGCTTCTGCTCTTTTAGGTGTTACTTTCCTCCCTTTGTGTGAAATCAACTGTCCTATATACAAGACCTTTATCTGGTAATATTGTAACTTCTCTTTATCCACTATATACCCTTCCTATGAGAGTATAGTCATGAGCTTAACTTAATCTTCTCTGTATCTTTCTTCTTCTGAATTGAAAAGAACACGTTTTTTAAGTCAATAACTGTAAAACCAGACGTCCAGAGCGGGTCCTGCAAGGGGACCTCGTAATAGGGCGGTATGGGTTTAACGGTGCTGGCACCTTTACCGGCGCCGTTAAACACATACCGCCCGGGTCGCAATGAGGCCCATTGTCATGTTCATTTTTGTCATTAAGTCATGCCGAATATGTTAACTGGCATCTACCTAGAATATAATAATGGCATCAACATCTTGTGTACTCCTATAGAGATTGGTAATTTGTCTGTAAAAGGAACTAAACTCATCACCCCAGAGACTCCCTGTGCATTCATGGCAATACCTAACATTTGATACTTTCCCTCACGGACACAGGAACAAGTTGCTCCACTGTCTACAAGAAATGAAAATGTCTTGCCTCCTATCATCAACTTGATCCTTAGTTCCTCTTGGGGGTCTTGTGTCACTGATAGTACTGGGCACATCAGGTAGTTCTGTGGGCTGTCCTATTGTGGATATAAATTCATCCCTGTACCTGTGAAAGAATTTTCTCCTACCACAGTCACACTACCTAATTTGAGTTCAGGTGCTTGCTGAACTCCTGTAGTCATATTCCATTGTGGTACCATAGCCTGTTGTGTCTGCACTTGCTTGGGTTATACCTCTTGTGTTTGCATGGGCACTGGATGTGATTGTCCTTGTGGCAACTGTATTTGTAATGGCGCTTGCTGTATTTGCTGAGGTTGCGCGCATATGTTTGAGCCTGAGTGTGATCTTGAGCATAATAGTCTTGTTATTCTGTATTATATTGTGGAACATAGCCCATCCCTCCTCTTGGAGCTTGCCAATTTTGCCTCATACCTCCTCTACTTCAACATGTTCTGGATATGTGTCCCATTCTCCTGCAACTCCAGCATTGTAGTGGCTGTCTGCCATTAAATCCACCTCTTCCCTGAGGGTTTTGAAATCCACCTCATCCTCCTGCTCTAGGCCTATTCCCTCTTGGCCAGAAATGGTACCGACTCTGATCTGGGGACACATTACGTTTTCTGCAGTACTGGTTGCATCTCCAGTGTCACCTCACCTTCATTGCCAAATCCACTGAGGCCCATGGGCGTGCTGTGCGGTACAACAACTTAATAACAATAATAATAATAATGCTCCCTCTATAGCTCTTTTTGACATCTTTTTCTGAACTAACTTCGCCTCTTCCTGCTCTCAGCTTTCTTCTTATTTTTATCCTGCATTAATCGGCAATGATGCATGATCGTCAATTGTATTTCTGGCCATGGTTTTGCTTCCATTCCCACATGTTTCTTCATCTGCCATTGCACTGGCTTGGGCAGTCGCTGACATATAATGAGGTAAAATAATGCCACTGTTTTATCCCACGGTTCACGCATCTCTAGGCGCCATCTCTCTTGAATATCTTGAATATAGGTGAAAGGGTCCTCATCCTCCCCCATTTTCTTAGTCATAATCGCACCCATATCTGATGTATCTGGATATTGTAGTCTGAGCGCCCGTCATACATCTGCTCTCCAATTATTAAATGGTCCTCCATCAAGTGCAGTGTTCTGTGCAGTCACACCTGCATATCCTGCTCACTTCCAAATTTAGTCAGCCCTAGATGGCTTCTAGCAAGCATTTTATGCCACTTGTGGCTAACGTCATTCCTGATGTCATTCCTGATGTCATTCTTTATAATTCATAAATCCATTTTCCTGCACCGGAAGTTAAACTCAGCAATTTACATCTTAAATTGTCTTCATCCATTTGTGGCCACAGAATATATTGTGGCCGTCCTCCGCCATTCTATAATAATGGGAATTGTGAAAATCCTGGTCTGTAATCATACCTGCCTACAGCCCTTGTTTTCCAGGCGGGGCTAGTCTCGCCTGTTTTTTGTCTGTCCTGGTAGTGCCCTTAACCTGCTTACATAAAGTGTGGATACATCCCCTATACTGCGCGATTGTGATTGTGGTTGCTCAGCATATGGTGTAGATGTTGGTTTTCTCTCTTTGGGGTCCTCTAGATCTGACATTTTACCCCTTTTTCTTATCTCAGTTCTTTTGAAAATATGCATGTGGTCTGCCTTCACGCTCTTACGTTTTCTTCCCTTTTTTCGTCTGACATCATTATGCCCCAACTTTAATGGCTATTTTCCATTTCCGCATCATCAAGATCTAGTCTGCTTAAAGACAGCGTTTGTGCTCGTCTGTTATGGCGTCATCTGACCTTCCTCCAGTTTCCTTTGATAGAGATCCTTCTACATTCTCTTGGGGTTTATTATAATAATAATAATACTAATAATAATAATAATAAGTTTATTTGTTTTTAGTTCAAATAATTAACTTTTACAAAAAATTGCTATTTGGACAAACAATCAAACAAACTGTGCTACAGTTCATTACAATTCATTCAGCTTACATATTCGCATCACATATATTCATATGTATCAATATTAAAAGTGTTCATTTACGTTTTTTTTATTTTAATACACGTTTAGTTTCCTTTAAAAAGTTTTATCTATAAAAGGTTTTAATTATAAATTTTCATTTTATTTAAGGTTTCATTAAGAGAATTTACTTAAGGTTTTCCTCTTCCGTTAAGCTTCCAGGTGCAGCTACACTACCCGTAGTTTCACCTGGGACAACAATTTATACCATTCAACTGTACTCTCTCTGTATCAGTGTTTAAACAGTAGATCCAGAAGGCATCTGATTTAATAGCATCATATTGGCTCACAAAGTCGCCCAGAACATTCATAGACCAAGTACACATTTTGGGACATTGTGTAAAGACATGTCTGGCACTCTCAGGCTCATTTCTGTTTTTGCAAATGCAACAAAACTGCTCTTCAACAGTGATTTGGGTATAAACTCCCTGTACAGTGAGCAGTAGTAGTTGATTTATCCGCAGTCTCAAATGAAAATCTCTTAGCAGCGAGCTCAGGCTTTTTACCAAGTATTGCACAGGTTTTAGATATTTGTGCGTTACACTTAATTTATGACTATACATTTTGAGCTTCCCAATAAATCATACTTACTTACCCAATCCCAGTTTTCAAGCTAAGTTTTGAAGATTACTTTCAGAGTCATGAAATCGGTTCCCCTATTAAAATCGGGAGACCAATCGATCATTTTCCTCATTTAAACTATAAACGCTTTTTTCCTTGGCTTTATTATTAGTACAATTCAAGTAAATTTGGCCTAGGATGCTCAACAATGTACACTGTGGGCAGCTCCTTGATTTCATATACAATGTATCTCTACAGATCAAAACCTGTGCCCGTAATGATGTCGGGTCTAATTCAGGTCTGATGAAAACCAAAGGGGTCCCTGGTGAAAGATCAAGAATCGTTCTGCAGAAGCGACCCTCCAGAACATTCAACCATGCCAAATCACTAATCTCAAGGGCCTCCAGGCCATAGAGAATTGCTGGTACATTACATTGCCTGTACAATTTTATTATGCCTCCCAATGTATATCCTGCGGACTGGCTTGCAAACCTTTTTATTGCGTGTGTTAACTGACGGGCCTTTCTTTTTTTCCCCTTGATTATTACATTGTATTTACCATCAGATGAAAACTCAAGTCCCAGATATGGATAGTTGCTTATTTTTTCGAGAGTTCCTACTTTAAATTCAATATTTTGTTTGCAAGCTTTTCTACCCGCTATGACCATCATTTTCATTTTTGCATATTGATCACCAGATCATTTTTGTCAACATAGTAAATTAGTGCCCTGAATTTCGCTTTTGCACCATTTATGGCCCGATCCATATTGACCAAGTCATCTGCGTAAAGTGCTCACCCCACCAGGTTAGAGTCAAATATAACCGAGCAGCCAAGTTTTGCTGTTAATGCCATAGGTAAATCCGCCAAGAACAGGTTAAACAAAAGGAGGCCAAGCACACATCTCTGTTTTACCCCCCCTGTTCATCGTTTCCTCCTCCGTCACAGTTCCCATATCATCAAGTCTCACTTGGACATTAGTATTAGTGTGAAATCATATGACAATGTCCATTAGCCAGTCCGGACAGCCCAGATCTAACAACTTGGTCCATAGTTTAGCGCAAGTCAAGGAATCAAATGTTGCAGAAAAGTATACAAATATTACATATACTCCCGGGATGTCCTTCCAAGTGGTCCCCTTTATCACTGAGTCCAACAATGTAATATTATGCGTGGTACTAGACCCAGGTCTAAACCCTGTTTGTGTAGGATGCAATGCTGTTACATTTTCTGCCCATGTCTGCAATTCAACCAAGACCAGAGAGGAAAAGAGCTTTCCAGATACATCAAGTAGGGAAAGCAATCAGTAATTTTCCAGTGCTTCCCTATCGCCTTTCTTATACAGAGGTAACAGTATAGTACGCTGCCAATCTTTCAGTAACACACCCTTCTTACAGATTTTATTATGCAGTGTCTTAAGAAACTCAGCCCACACGGTGGGGTTCGCCTTCAATACTGCATTTGACAGACAATTTGGCCGTGCTGCACGTGATCCCTTAAGGCAAACAATTGCCTTATATACTGTCAGTCGTGAACTGAAGCTGCCAAGAAGCTGGTGGGACATGCTCGTATAGTCCTTGCATAGAGATTTTATGTTTGGACTCTATATATTGGACCCATGTAGCCACTGGGTTTACAAGACCCCGTTGTTCATCACTCTTTGCTTTGGATAAATGCTGCCAAATCTGTCTGGTGTTCGTACTACATATGACTTGGATCATGTTCTGCCAATGGGCATTTTTTAATTTCCCCCGCCTTTCCATCATACATTTTATATACTCTTTTTTGTGTTTCAGATTTGCATCTCAATGCTTTCAGTACCACCACCCTCCCTTTGTGCTACTCTTATTTTGCACCGCATGTTCCTCTTTGCTACCTGAACTTCATGATCAAATGGATTTGTGTGCTTGTATGGATGGACCACAAGCTGCCTTTGTGGTAAAGAACCAGTCGTCTGGGCCAACTGACTCAAACGATCATCCATCTCTGGTACAGTGAGCATAAGAAAGTTAGTTAGATCACATTTATAGAGACACCTGGTGGCCCACGTAGCTTTACTGATATTTCTTTCTGTCCTGAAGATTCTATTACCATAATAGTTTCTGTGCCAGCCCCTCCCTTATCTTTTGGCCCAGGTGTACCCAGGAGTACCCATTTTCAGTGTCAATACCATTGTTGAGTGATCGCCATACTTTGACTCATATATTTGCAGTGACTCAACCATCACAGCACACTCGTTACTAACAAAGAGATCGTCGAGCATTGACGTTTTGCCATTCAGGAACCATGTAGGTTTTTTGGCTGGTTTCCTTCATTTCGTCCATTCAACTCAAACAACCCCCATTCTTTCAGGAGAGATACCCAACAAGCCCCCTTTGAGTTCCCCCTCTGTTTTAACACACTGACTGGGTGTACAGACTTATAGGTTCCACATTTTTCTTGGTCCCTACAACGTGCATTGAGGTCGCCGCCTACTATTGCATGCTCATTGCCCTCAGTGGCAAACCACTCAGCACACACCTTACCTAAGGATTCCTGCTCTGCATCCGTACTCACAAGTGATGGTATAATATACAGTTTTACCATTAGTATCGGGCAACAGGTGCTACTATTTCTGACCCTTGCCTCAATGGCTAGCATTTGATCAGTCGCACTTAACATTCTCACACTCTCAAGTCACAGGCTTTGTCTAATTGCCACTATCATTCCCCCGAATGGCCTACCACGAGGGCCTTTGGCTGCCAGCTGCTGAAATACCAGGTATCCTTCCAATTGTATCGGCTTGGTCAACCACATTTCCTGAAGAATTAGAATGTCATGTTCACACACCAACGGCAGTGACCCAGTTTTACTCAAGATGTGTCTATGCCCCCAGGTGTTCCAATTTAGTAATTTTACAGTTCATGCACATTCCATTAAGCTTTTCATCATAAATCTTTTGAACCATTCCCGTCCCTGGGCATAAGCTGTTCTAGTTTGTGATATATGTCGATCCCCCACAGTCTTGTGCGTTAATCCACCTGATGCTCCTTGTGCTCACTTTACCACCTGGGAGAATAATTGGACTGACTCATTCTCCTGTAATCGCACATGTGTTGGGGCATCCACCAAATACCCCTCCTTTAAGACCGATTCTTGGTGGGCTCTCACAAGTGCCAAAACTTCAGGTGTAACACAATGCACCCTAACGTAGCTACCACCTGCATGGGTCACTGGCTCTACAAAACTGAAGTCAGCTGACGACAGAACCCACAGTAGGAGCACTTTGTTGTAGATTAATAGGAGGTCGGACCTGTTAGTTCTTTTTTCAGTAAAAGTCAGCACTCCTCTCCCTAATGTAAAGCTTTTTTCACCCAGTTGCCTGGATCATGTTCTCGGGCTGCCCCTTTGCCTAAATCCACCCTTGGTAAATTACCACATACACATTTCTGCTGGGGGATAATAGGATATGGGGCTATCTTTGTAGGAGCACTGCTTGCTGCTTCTCGGGGCAATGATTGAATGATTTCCACGACTTTGCTTACGCTGCCGCCGTGCCCAATTTGACACTGTGGCCCTCCATCGTCCAATAGCCAACTAGTCAGTGTTTCCGGCCGTTCTCGGTAGCCTTGTTTGCTTGCTGGCCACTTTTCTCTTGGCCTTCTTTTGGAAACCCAACTCATGGGATTTGGCTGTAGAGTTCAGGGGTTTCGGGTACTAGTTCTATAGAAGTTTCATTACCCAAGACAACATTTTGATTAGTGGTAGATCAGGTCTTGGCCCTTTTTGCCAGCCGACGTTCTTTTCTAGTCATATGTATCGAAGATTCCAGGATTGATGCATTCATCAGGATTGAGGCCTCAGAGGGACCCACCTTTGACTGTTCAAATGCAATATGGCCTTTTCGCAATGTAGGAATACAATTCTCCGGGACATTCAACCCAGCCCTATTCCGGGATACTTTTACCAATTCTTCCATTCTGTTTCCCTGACTTTGTACACCATTGAGTATTATCTTACATAGCTTTAATAGAAGCTTTACAAAGTGCACCACATCATCTGGGCTTTTGTTTTCCTCAGTTTGGTTGAAGTCATCCCACCCATTTGAGATGCTCAGATCCCTTACAACTGATTCTGATACTTGATACAGATCAGGGGATATAGATAGCCATTGATTTTCATCATTGGGGGGCATTATGTCAATGGATTGTTGTTGGTAAATTCCAGGGTTCTCAGGCTGAGAGGTCATTACCTCAGCCTCAGGCGACTCCGCTTTGACACACCTGGGCAGAAGCGTTGCTAGCAGGGGGTCGGGGGGCTGAGGGTTCTATAGCCTGGGTCTTTTGGTTGTAGCCCCAGATAGAGGCTCGGGGCCTACAACCAAAAGCCTAGCTAGCCCCAAGTCCTGACAGTCCGGACATTAGCCTAACCCCAGACCTAGCAACACCCCTTCGTCTGGGCATTTCCTCCACTGGAATTCCAGTAGCTGCCTGCAATGTGTAGCACGTGGCCAACAGTGAAACTCCATCAATATCCCCAAAGCCACAGTCAAGCGCATTAATGATGCCATCAGCAGTTTCTTTCTCCAAGGGCTTGTCAACTGGTGGCTCACTTTTGCCCTGTTTGTAATAGTCAGTTATCTTACTGGCATTCCCTGCTGGTATCATATGTTCCTTAACCCTGCTCAAACCTCCTCTTTGCAAACTTTTGTCATAATCGTATTGCCGCCGAGTCACAGCTAGCATATTAACTTTACTGGCCGACTTACCCCTCATTACACCTCGTATTGGTGTCCTCCACTTATCTTGTGCAGCCGGTTCCTTTCTTGCCGAATGAGTAGAGGGGAGGAGAGAAGGGGGGTCCAGGTGGGGTGCACGAGAAGGAACAACGATGAATGAAGGAAGAGAGGAATATCAACCGAGGAGTGGGCGGGCGTCCTTCAGCCCTTCAGCACCTCAACACCACAACACTCAGCTGCTACACTCCACACAGCGCTGGTTGCTGGGTTATAAAGGAAGTCCTCCTCAGTTAAAGAAACTGCACACTGTTTTCTCTGTGCCGTTTCCAACGTTCCAATGGCAATCTTCCTTCAGAAGTTTTCCGCATCTGCAAAAAGTCTGTCAGCACAAGTGTACAACCACAGTACACCACAACACTCAACTGCCACACTTGGGATTTATAACATTCTTTATCCCTCATTTGACCAATTCTTTTCCCTACATCTTCTGACTCTCGAACATCAGCTGATGTTGGAATTCTTGGTACTCCTTGCAGTTCCCTGCAGGGCTGCTGTGACCCTCTCTCTTCCTCGAGTCGCTCTTGTGCTTCTATGAGCACTATGCTTCTATGACATAGATACTCTATCTCGTCATCTTTTAGTGCCTTATTTCTCATCTTCCTTAAATCATCTTCCTCTCGCCTTCTTTGTAACCTACCCATTCTTTGAGCTTCTACCTCCTATCGTCTCTTCTCTTCAAGCCTTTCCTTTGTCTTCCTTGCCTCATGCCTTCTTCATTCTTCTCTTTGCTCGCATTCTCTTTCTTTCTCTTATTTAGATACTCTATCTTCTTCCTTTTCTTTCTATTCCCACTCTTATCTTTCTCGAACCCCATTAATGCCCTTATCATCCAACTTGAGTAATATTTGTCCTCTCACCCATTCATTCTGTACTATTGTTATTCCCTTAGCGTTATCCTTTATTTCTTTCTGCTTCCTTGCTTCTTCCTCTATCTCCATCCGTCTATACTTTCTCTCATGACGCTGTTTACTATCATCGCGTGTCAACATATATTTGCATTCTCTACTTTTGCTCTCTTCCATGTTATACTCACTGTTATAAGCGGGGGGCTCATATGTCGGATTAACGTACCCCGTCGCTGCTTTCAATTCCTTTACGGAATAAAATCCCTTCTCCACTCTGTCTGCACCTTTTTTCCCAGGAGGAGAAAGAAGAGGGTAAAGGGGAGCCGAAGGTGTTACATCCTCGCCTTTATGCTGATTAAGCATCCACTCCTTCTCGGCTGGATCTTCTTTCTCGCTCTGATACATTTTCCATAACTCTAAAATAGCCAATCTTTTCTGTAACTTCTTTCCCTTGTATGTGGCATGCAAATATGTCATCATATGTCGCAGTACTGTTTTTGTCAACGGGCCCTCCTGAGGCCATGACATGAGTGTCTTATTGGTCATACCTTTAACCCACTCCGAAATGATACTTCCTTATCTTAGCTCTGTATCTTGGAAATGTCCTGCATAGGTGTAGAAGTGGAGTTTCCCCAATGGTGACAAGTCGATCTTGACTGTCTACACTTAACTGACCTTTTATTCTAGTCTTTATTTTATTAAATATACCACATCACCAGATAATGACATCACCAGAGAAGTTTCCCCGCATGTGAAGGAATTGTATTCTGGATGCTTTGGATGATGCAAATGTTTCTATCAATATGTTAATAACCAATCCCGGAAACGCAAAAATGAAATTCTATCAGTATGATTGGATTCAAACCCAAGAACAATGTAAACGTTATGTTGATTTTAATGTTTTTCTTGTTTGGGCACAAAAGATTCAGCAATATGGCGGACTATTTAATTAGATCCCCATCAAAATATATGTGCATGCAATATTTAAGAATTAGATTGAATTTGTGCCAAACTAATGAAATGTTAGCAAGAAGAGGTACAATAACCAAGGACTAAAACTTCTGTCGGTTTTGTAAGGATTCGACACAAAAAGAAACTCTTGCGCTCTTAGTAGTAGAATGTACAGCCTTGAACAAAAAACGAGAAAGGTATTTTAAAAATCAGTTTTATGTCTGCTATCCCATGACTACTAACGAAATATGGCAAAAGATGTTTACTAGTTCGAAAACCTCTGTTACAATTGCACTTGTACAGTATTTAGATGAAGTGTTACCTAGAAATTACGAATGTGATGCAGAGTGATTTGTTGAATAATTGCCATCTTGTTTTGCTATGTTCCAAGATTTTTAGAGCTTTTTATTCATATCATTTTGTTTTTGTTATTGGTCCTATTCTACTGTGAAAATTGTTATTTATGATAAGGTGATGAATGTAATTTGTTTGTATAAAAACAAAAATTTGAAAGGTTGATGAAATCAGCCAAACAAATAAAAAAAAGAAAGAAATGATACCCCACTGATCAATTTGAGCGGGCACCATCAATCGCTGCGTATTTATCCGAAAATCTAAATATTTTATCCACTTTTAAAACTCTATGCAACAATGTTCTTTTTGCTCCTTTGTTTACACTTTCTATCAATTTTTAGTATCTTATTGTTTTATCATTGATATTTTAAGAGCCTCTTCTTTTGTTATTAATTGACTTTAATTTAATCCTCCTGATTTACGTCAATCTTTTGATTAAAAAAATCAGATAATTATCTTAATTTTTTACTATCATTTTATATGTATTAGTTTAAACACAACAGAAACTTTACACTGACATATTTATAACCTCACACATGTGCAATTCAATACATTTTCCCAGCATATGCCTTCCTTTACTATCTTTAGTAAAGGTATCTCATCTAATTTTTACTTCATCTTGGAGTTTGATACGCACTCTTCTTGTAGGCCTTGTTTCAGGTATTCTTAACAACCCTGTTTGGAGTCTCTTTAGTGCGAATCCTTCTGTTCCCTTGGAACCAGGAATCAAGGTACCTACTTCTCTTCTTCATAATCCCCAAAAATCCAGTTACTTTTATATATATATGTATATTGTTTACAACACCGTCCCTCCCCCCTATTTTTGCCTTCAATGTTCTACTTACGCCCGTGGCTCAGCTCGAGTCCCTCAGCACCAACTCTCTGTCAACCGACCAGTTCGCCTTCCATCCATGGGGCACCTGCAGGGACCGGACAGGAATTTCATCAAAGGGGGACCTGTCAACCGTATATCTTCTTACGGGTGATCTTGCGTGCCATTCTCCACAGGAAGCTCTGTGGTCTTCTGGCTAATGGCGGGAGCAGTCGAGTATCCGGCGGTCTGGATCTGGGCCCAGGTCGATTAGACCTGAACCATCCACACTGCTAACAAAATGTGCTCTAGCACCATGAAGCGTCTATTTTGCTAGATTGAAATACCAATAAAGATCTCAGACTAAATACCTGGACAGACTCCAAGAATATGGTAAAGTGTTGGGGAGAAGCTGGACCCCCACCAGGGCTGTGGGGGGCCAGCAGCCATGGGAGACCCCAACACCTCCAATTTGGCCCACAGGAATGCAACAGAGACCCAAGCAGGGAGCCACATGTTCCAAACTGCGTTTATTCCTGGGCAGCAAAAAAGAAAAAACAAGCACGCAGAGCTTCGTGCACATCGAAAGTCCAGGCGCCGTCTCCCCCGGGGCTGGCTTGCAAGCCAGCTTTGTAATCACACTGCAGGCTGACCTCACAGAATTGGATCAGCCCCAGAAACCTATCTCCTTCTGCTATTGGCTGCTAGGTAATAGGAGGTTAACTATGTAGCCCTTATAGAGAGCCTGATAATTGGACATTAGAGTTTTGCGTCAGCGGGTTGGTTTAGCTGTGCCACCCACCATTACCTAACTCTGAAACTGTTGCAGTATGAATCTGTTCCCATCAGTTTTTAGCTGAAACAGGTTTTTTCGCCCCTGGGCTCTGTGTTCATTGGCTAGGGCTGAGCCATTCTTGTTACAATTATGTTTCAAATGGTGTGCGAGTCTTTGCGAAAATGTCTTTTGTTGCCAGAAAGAAAAGAAAAAAACACACAGGCTTTGGTGCTTTGCCGTGGCTTAGTCGCATTCGTGGAGAATTAAAAAATGTTTGTCTGCAGAAAGCAATCTTATCTGACTGCGCGACCTTGGCTGCTCGTGGGTTTGCGAGGAGTATTGGTGAAGGCATCTGCAGCTAGTGTTCAGTGAGAGAAATGAACTTGGCTGTAATTTTCCTGAAGCATGGCATCACACTGTGCAATTAGACCATGTTAATTCATATAGGCATTTGCAAGCCTTTAAACAGGGATTCTTGTGTTTGTATATTCTGATATTGCTGCATTGATTCTAATGTAGCATGGAAGTTGCACTGTTGGTGAAGTGGGTGTCTTTCAGCATATTTGTCACCCATGGGTGCGCTGGGGCCTGGTTCAAATGAAAAGTGCGCTCCTTGTTCTTCCTGCTGATCTTCTGTATATGGGCCTGGGTTGAGGGGGCAGGGGTTTGATCTCGATTTTACCTCTTCAAAAGTACTACTTTATTCTTAATTTAATAAAGCAGGGAAAACTGGCAGACATCGGACTGATGCTCGCACACTCACAAACAAGCTTGATTACACAGAGGTGTTATACCCCAATATGTGACATCTATGATGTCATCCTATGTGGCAAATTGTAAAAGCTATTGGCGGGAGGCATTGGTTAGGGGGACATATCTACTTATAGAATACATATCGGTTAGTACTTCATTGGCAGCCCTTTATCTGTAGGACACACCTTGAACTATCTCTTAATATGTGTAATACTGATTGTAGCGGACAAAATGGCAGCGGATTAGTCTGTGCAACATTGTTTAGCAGGTTGCCCCATAGACCCACTGATTGGTTAGCATTCACACGCAACCTTGTACTCTCAGCTCGACTAGCAGCATGTAAGCAAAACAAAACCCAGGTGCTTGAGTCACGTTAGATAACTCCCCACTTTCCCAATTAGTCCATCATCTCTCATCAGTGCAACCATAAGCCAATGTTTCCCATCTGTAGTTGACCTTGTAGTCTTCTCTCTGTTCTGGGACATTCAAGGGAGTGTGAGCACATCACTGTCTTCATCTACAGCTTAATAAATAGCCCTTGTTTTTGACTCCTACATCACGTGTGAGGAGACTGCAAATTTGTCGATTTCAACCTCCTATTTACTGCTATATGATTCATATATGCTGGGTGTTCTTTATCTTTCTGGCCTGTAGAGAATTGCTCACTCCATTTTGTAGGAGCCGTATCCAGTGTTAATTGTCCGATACTTGGCTCTCGCAGATGTTTTCTTCTTCTTCTTTAATCTAAGAGAAATATGTCTTACGCTCATGGCTTATCCGTCTGCCTCCCTTTGTGCTTTGCAGCTATTCCTTGAAATAGCAGCCTTGATCCAAGGCCAATTTAAACTCCTCCTTATCCTCACACAAATCTGTTTTCCAGCATCTCCTGACCATGGTCTGTTTCTGAGGTAGCTGGAATGAATCTTTACACAAGCCGACAATCCATTTTCCTATCATGGCTGTCTTTGCCACATTATATGTCTTGTCTTCCTTGCGTTACTGCGTATTTACACTTATTGGTCAGCAAGTTACTTTATCTTCTTTTTGCATACATGATTACTTTATCATTTCGTACATGTTTCTCTTGTCACTTCAGTTACATTGTCACTCTTAAGTATTTTCATATTGTTTCCATATGTCCGCATATAGAACACTGAGATCATCCCAACTTGTTAAAATTGCTACGTCACCTCACAAACTCAAAAGTGGCTTAGGTAGAGCCTTTCCAACCCTTGCAGCCAACCTTTGGAACAACCTACCAGACCACCTTAGACTGGAAACCAACTACTCGCGTTTTCGCAAACAGGTAAAAACCCATATCTTCAAATAAACGGCCATCACGGCATATGCCTCAGTTAGCTTAATTCTATGTGACTGTCCCGTCTGCTCTGTCTAATCACTATCTGTTCCGTCCGTTCTCGTGTCCTTGTTTCTGCGCCCCGAGGCTCGCGAGCTACCGGCGCAATATAAATGTTAAATAAATAAATAAATAAATAAATAAAATATATCTTCTTCATGACATTACTCTGCCCTTGTCAGATGTCCAATGGTGTGTGCTGACATTCCTCCACTCTCTCAGTGTGGGGGTACTTTCGGTATGGGTGTCTGAGTGCATATTGTCTCTCATACACTCGATGTGAAATAGGGACAACACAGGGGTCCAACATACAGCTCTTCTCCTTCTGTTCCAGTATGACGGCGGTGAAGGGCCAGAGTTAGGGTATATGCATCTACCTGCTCCTCTACAGTTGCCCTCACCAACACTTTACAGTTTTTTGTGCTTATATAAGGTTTTATTAGCCTCAACAGTCTCAGATGATACTGGGACTTCTTTTACTTTTTGATTATACTATCTACGTGAACATCAGCATCAAGAGAAGAGTAAAAAAATATGCCTAATATTTTCACTTTATTTTGTAACTCAATACAACGGTTCTGGATGCAGAAACTTGAAAAACATGGGTCCAGTTTTGACCTTGCTTGTAATGACCCAAAAATCAAGAGCTCTGTCTTTGCACTGTTAAGACACAGCCAATTGGCTGTCATCCAATCCTTTACTACTTTGTAAACACCATTATAACAATAGGTCAAATGGATCAGACAAATCAGAGTTTTGTTTCGCTCGGAGGTGTTGCGCAAAGAGAATCCACAACTGTGAACCTCTCTCAACAATTGGTCGTGCATGTTACTTTTCCAATCCAGCATCGTTCCATAAAATATGTCTGAAAACTCTTGTAGTGTGCCATGCATTCATTAGGGAATTATCTTGGAAAATAATGCAGTAGGGTCAGCAAGAGAGTACAGCAAGCCACTAATAGACCTGTTAATGCTATACACGCAACAAGGCCCTTATTCTTAAAGTGCCAGAAATCTGATCTCTGTAAGCCTTGTTCTTTGATCAGTCAGTACATCCAAAGCAAGCAGCTGTTTAGCCACTGTGCTTCCCTGCATTAAAGACAAATATTGGATTCTTATATGAGGTTTTCTGTTTAGGTTGTTGTTAACAGATTGTTGTTTAGAAACATGTTGTGTTCTAACCCTTATATTTTTTTATTTTATTGCTTAAAGCGTGAACCTAGCTCAAGAGCAGCGAAGCACTTAACAACAGGACTGGGCGTGGCAATTTATAGAGTGGAGGGAGAGAAGGATTTGTATTCAGGTCTCTGTCTGGTGTTGCTCGGAGGTTGGAGAACCGACATTCAATTAGAAATGTTTTTCAGTTAATTCCTTTTGATTTTATTGTCATTTTTGTTTATAATTTTATTGTGATATTGGTGAAGCAGTTAGGCCATTGTGAAAATGCGTGTCAGTTTTCATTCATAATTAATAAAATGTGTATGTGAAATGTCAATGCTAAAATGCTCTATGAATAACAAATACTTCTTGTCAGTATCCTTTCCCTACAGAAGATATTAGTCTGATACAAGACTGTTGCTCAGGCCATTTTTCACAGCAAGAAGTTTCTCAGCAGCGTTATTCTTTTTTCTATATATTCTTTTTGGTTTTGAATTCATTTCATGTTATTCTTATTGCAGACAAGCTCTGTTTAGAAAAAGACTAATGGCCCAATTCCAATTAAATCACACACACAATAAAACATCTTAATGCATGCGCTTTTGCTTGTAACATTTTAAGAAATGTGAAGTCACCTTAGTCACAAAAGTGTAAGAATAATTGGGCAGTATCTAATATCTAAATGTAGCCATTTCAAAATAGATGCAAAATAGGTTCACAATAGGTGCAAAGCCGTTTTCAGTAACAGCCAGCAGGCAATTTTTCAGAACATTTAATAAAATGTTTTAGCACAATGTGCTGTCATTTTAAAATGAAGAGGTGCACATTTTTACAAATTGGATGTTTTCATGTGTGCGAACTGCATTAGAAATACATAATTAATTAACTGTTATACTAACTGTCTTGCTAATATATGAACCTTAACCTCAACCCCAGCCGCTCTAACATTAATGCAGTTGTGCACAATGAAATGCATTCTATGTTTTACATGCACGGTTTAAAATCCACTTTAGAGCAGAAATATTTCACTGGCAGGAAGGCAAAACAGAATCAGTTGCTTTGCAGAACTGAAATCTTCATTGTCTTGAAAAAGGAGGCTGGTATAGGACACATTCTTTTATTCCGATTGGTAGAGATTGGAGGTGGATGGGCCACGTCAATAGAGGGCTGACCTAGGGGTGATAGGCAGGAGGAGTTTTCTTAAGGAATAACCAGGGGGAAGACTTGAGATTGAGCTGGGGCAGAGGTACAGACGGTGCTTCAAAAGAAATGCTGCCGGAATCCATGTGGGTGTGAGCACTGGCTACAAAATTAAACAGCTGGGAGCTCCCCACACATGCGAAGGAGTTCTTAGCACTGGGTCTGCAAAGTGGTGAGGTCGTACAGATAAGATCCTGACAACGAGAGTTTCAGACTTCACTGGCCTGGGTGAGTTAGTGCCAAGTGAGGAAAAAAGAATGAATGGGAGATGACATAATTTGTTGGCAGTGCAGGGAGTTAGAAAAAAATACTGCATGTTCATATTTCTCCATGTTTAAAAGTGCTGAACACCAAATTCATTTTTTTTGCAATGTGCGTGTTGTTTTCTGTTCTCTTTTATATTTTGTAGGCGATGCTGTGATATCATGTGGTAAAATGTATTTCTGTTTATAATTGCTATATAATACAGAGTGTAAAAAAAAACAAAGGCTGGGATTTCGGTGTCATTCATGCGTCTGTGACTCATTTCTATGAAGGGGAATCACAAGGGTTTGATGTTTATACCAGAGCGGTAAAGCATTTGATAATTTACCACTGTAGCTAAAATAGCAAGCAAGGAAAAGTGAATAAATACCTGCTAGGTAGGAAGGTGTGTGTAGGTGTTGTGAGTGAGTCCTTCTTTGCATGCTGAAAAGAAGGCAGTGTCAGATGAGACACATAGATTACTGGGTGCAAATAAGCCAGTAATACCAGCCACATGCAATAGGTGGCGTTCTGAATAAACTCACTGGGTTCTCTAAGGGTGTAATAGGTCTGGGGTGTTCTCTACAGACGACCACGGGATATTCTAATAGAGAGGAAAGATTTGTTTTATGATGGGGCTGTAGTACAAAAAGCCATGCTCACCACTATACCACAAAAATAAGGTAATTCTGAAAATGCCACAAAGTAAGATACCACTAAAATTACCACCAACACAAGCTAACACAATATTATCACCAAAATAAGGTAATACTAAACTATCTCTAAATGTAAGGCCAGTTTACCACCAAAATATCACGGTAAGAAAATACCGCCATATCCCGAATTTGCCCCAATAAGATAAAACCTCCTACAAAGGGGGCGTGCATATTTGTCTGGGCTGTGCATCTATGGAAATGATACCTGGACAATCCTTCTTGCATTCTTTGGTGTCGGGAGCATGCGCCTGGCACTAATGTATGGTTACGTCCCAGCCCCGTATGGCTCTTGGGATCCTATTGAGCAGTCACTGCTGCTTAAAAGTCCCCTCATTGTGAAATACAGCAAAAAAAAAGAAATTAAACTTGCTGTGCCTCTGTGTGAGTTACAATCACTAGAGGGACAGCAGTAGAACCTACCGCCCCTGTTCTACTTGAAGAAATGCATGCAAGTGTGAAAATGACCCACTTGTGAATTGCATAGCTCCTTCAGCCTGATTCCAACAGGCACTTTGTCATTGTTTGGTGTTCATTGCAAAGCGCATCCTGTTAGTGAATATGGCATACTTTGCACCGCGCAGAGCCACTCCCCTGCTGTGTGCAGTTGCGTAAAGGGGAAAACATGCCTCCTATGCATTGCATATCCCCTAGAGCCTGATTAAAAGAGGCACATAGGAATGTCTTCTTTTGTACACATTGCGAAGCGCTTCTGTTAGTGGACACAGCACACTTTGCAGAGTCCAGAGACCTTCCCTGCTTTGTGCAATTGCATAATGGGTGAAACATTCACTCCAAATGTGTGCATCTATAAATACTTTGTGCATGTGTTCACATCGTGTGTTGACACAAGTGAAGGTGGAACGCCAGTGAAGGGGGAACGCCAGTGAAGGGGGAACGCCAGTGCATCCGTCACTCGTGGCAAAACAAGTTTACACAATGGAGGCTATGGTAGCTAAACATAGTTGGACCTGTCGACACATACTTACATTGCTTGTCATGAGAGTTCTGAAGATCTCAGGTGCGTACCTATCCTGACACTCACTGTATACACACTGAAATCATAACTTTCAGGGTCTACCGGAGGGCATTTACACCGCAGTATGAATACATACAAGATGCCAACTGTTGCACCAAGTATAAACACTTTGCTCAGTGGTTGGTTGAATTGGAAGAAAGATACGCACCCACTGGTACATTTGAAGAGCCTAATAATATCATGTATCATTTTATATAATAGGTTATTTATAACACGCGGACACGGGATCGAACCTGTGTTTCTCTTGTATTCTTACTTCCAAGGCGAGTGCGTTGCACCTGAGCTATCCTCCCGAGGTACGATATTAACATTACAATTTTCCATATTTAGCAGATGTCAATACTCTCATTCTATGCATTGGGCAAAAGCCTTCATTAGTGGAGTCCAAATAACTATCATAAATATTAACATTTCATTTGAACAAAAGATTCCGGTATTAAGATGAAAAACAAAAAGTGAAGCCAAAGCAAGTGACCTAAAAATGTCAGACTATTTTCTCGCACAAGGTTAATGTGTACGCACACAATGAGTAACAGTGTCCGTCAAGTATGGAGGCGGAAGCTCCTCCTGGTAGGCGTTATTCTATTTTTAGATTTTACAAATGTAGTATTCGAAGCATAAAAGGAGCATGAAAGACACAAACACATGTAAGTGGGTAAGAGTACAGAGATATGAGCGGCTCTAATCAAGAGGGTGTTTGTAAAAAAACAAGTATTGAGCAAACATCTAACAAAAGAAAGGTTCCCTCCATTTCTGGATCGTAATCCTGCATTCCTGTGGTCACCCACAAATAAGAAGAAACAGTTTGAAATGAGAACAGAGGATGTCAACCACAATATATCAGACACGAGTGAATTCGTTCAACAGGTTCGAGCAAGAAGTGATGTGTGAGCAGGAAGTGATGTAGTTGGTATAATATTTATGTTGAAGCAATCTTGTATGAGTTTGATTTGCATGACTTGGAAACCAATCCTACAATAACTGCAGCTATACCTCCCATTGTGAAGATTCTTTCTGTGCAAATGTTTCTGGCACATTATAATAATAATAATAATAATAATTTGGCACTTGTATAGTGCTACGAACCCTCAGGTATCTGAGCGCTTCTTATTATTACCCACGGTGTGTGGTGCTCATTTATCGACCTCGGAAAGGCTGAGTTTGGCCCCGCCGGGATTCGAACCTGCGTTAGCAGACGCTGCACAGATGTCAAAGCGAGCGTTCTACTCGCTGTGCCACTTGACCGACATTCTCCTGTCAAGGAACCATGGCAATGATTGCTGGCTTTTCGCAGCTTACCTTCTGCAAGATACTGCACACTAAATGCACTGTTCAAGAACATAAACAGGTTCATACAATTCAGTAAGTCTGCATCAGAACTCCACCACGTAAAGGCTGCATTCTACTCAAATGCCGGGGTCCCAAATGCTTTAGGAGCAATTGATCATACATGCATACGATGCATACGGCTCAATACGGCTTCCCAAATGCTCTAGGGGCAATTGATCATACATGCATACGATGCATACGGCTCAATACGGCTTCCCAAATGCTCTAGGAGCAATTGATCATACATGCATACGATGCATACGGCTTCCCAAATGCTCTAGGAGCAATTGATCATACATGCATACGATGCATACGGCTCAATACGGCTTCCCAAATGCTCTAGGGGCAATTGATCATACATGCATACGATGCATACGGCTCAATACGGCTTCCCAAATGCTCTAGGAGCAATTGATCATACATGCATACGATGCATACGGCTTCCCAAATGCTCTAGGAGCAATTGATCATACATGCATACGATGCATACGGCTTCCCAAATGCTCTAGGGGCAATTGATCATACATGCATACGATGCATACGGCTCAATACGGCTTCCCAAATGCTCTAGGAGCAATTGATCATACATGCATACGATGCATACGGCTTCCCAAATGCTCTAGGAGCAATTGATCATACATGCATACGATGAATACGACTCAATACGGCTTCCCAAATGCTCTAGGAGCAATTGATCATACATGCATACGATGCATACGGCTTCCCAAATGCTCTAGGAGCAATTGATCATACATGCATACGATGCTTACGGCTCAATACGGCTTCCCAAATGCTCTAGGAGCAATTGATCATACATGCATACGATGCATACGGCTTCCCAAATGCTCTAGGAGCAATTGATCATACATGCAGACAATGCATACGGCTTCCCAAATGCTCTAGGAGCAATTATTCATACATGCATACGATGCATACGACTCAATACACTAATGACAAAAGAGCAGCTATATTGCAATAGGAAGATGAATTACTCAATGGGCATCGAGATGATTTGCAGTGCAGATTTGATAATCACGCATTGCTATGAAAGGTTTCAGGGCTCAACCTAGGATGACTGCAAATCAAAAGCTTGCTTGGTATGTACCTTTGATGATACATTTGGCAATTTTACATGTGTCCATGTTTTTGTTGATTCTGTCGTCTGTTTGCTATACAGATCGCATAGCTTTCGGCTTCTCCATGCCACCCTCCATTTAGGTGACACTAAGGGCACCCTAAGCGTGTGGCTGCCACATCCTGTACTGCAACCCCAGAGTGTGGCGGATGAACAAATACTATCCTCCCAATACTAGAAGTAGAAACGCAATCATAAGAAAATGTGGACTACTAAAGAGCATATTCAGGTGTCTACAGGTCAAAGGCAGAGACGTGATGTATGCTTCGGAAAATATTTGCAAGACCATCGTATTATGCCTCATGTTACACAATCGTAACATCTTAAGAACAATTAATGAGCCCTCTGACCTCATAGAGGTTGACAGAAGTTGCATGTTGATATGTCTGACAATGAAAAATCAAAACATGAGAGATCATGTCATTGCAAATGTATCCAAGTAACTTTAAATTATTATGTACAGTACAAGAGATAAGAGATGTTGTTTACAACACATTTTCTGTTATGCTATAACACAAGTAAGTCTCACCATGTTTTGGAAACAGATCACAGGTTTACTTTTGCCAACATTTTTCTTAGAAAAGTAAAATGGAACATGTTTGCAGATAAAACGTTAATGTGAATGTGCATTGTACATATGACAATCTATTGTATATGCAATTTAAGAAGGCACGTTATGCTGTCATATCCTCTAATGTGGTAATTTACTGTTGTGGAAGAAGTGTAGCCATTTTGCTCCCTGAAAACGGTGATCCCTCTCTAGTGCCAAACAACTGTCGTGCACGTGGCATCATATAAAGTGGATATATGACTTACATGTATTCATTGCAATCCTCAGAAATACATGTAAAGACATTTAAATACATTTTCACATGTGTAGACAAAGAGGGGTGGCAGGGCACAACTCTGGGTCCCAGCTGCAATCAGCTCGCAGTGCAGTAGTGTTCTTCTCCTAGCATGCGCTTCCATGCCTCAGCAATCTTCCAGAGGCAGATCTGATTCAGGTGTGCAAGGTTGAAGTCTACCGGTTAATACCAGGATGTTTCAGCAAGGAATTCTGGTTCCTGTAGTTCAGAGCCATCCGGGATCCAACTCTCCCCCATTATTCAATATTTGACCTCATTAGGGAAGGGCGGGAGTTACCAACAGTGTGGCACGCCAGAGTGAGGCATAGGTAACCTGGGTGCATCCCCTCTGTAGGGTATGATCGAAGTAAAGTACAGAATAGACAATTTCTTCATGAAGTGAGGCTCAATGCTTTTTTTTATAGATGCAGGTGAACCAGAGGAATTGGAAGATAACAGACTCCAAATAAAATACCAGTTTTCACCACAAGAGCATCAAGTTCCGGCTAATATTTTAACATTTGAAAAATGTGTGATTTGTGTGATTAATGACCTCACTTAACTTCAAACCATTAAGAAGCCTTTGAGACACAATCTCGCCAACAGTGAAAGGTCTGCCCTTAAGGTGTTGAGTCGAAATAGTGAACTCATTATTAAGCCTGCGGACAAAGGTGGGGCATTGTAGTTATGCGGTCCCGACAATACGAGGAAATGACTTGGCCCTCATCAATGACAGGGAGAACTACAGTCTGCTGAAACAAGATCCATCTAAGGACATTCAGAAAATGATTGAGGACATAACACTGTTGGGACTACAAAGGGATTGGATCTCAGAAAATTAGTTAAGAGTTCCTGAATAATTCAAAGTGTAAGATTCTGAGTCTCTATGCATTACCTAAAATACATAATAATTCTGAAAACCCTCCGGGTAGGCCATTAGTATCAAGCTGTGGATCCATACTCGAACCTGTGTGCAAGTTCGTTGATTATTTTCTCAAACCACTGAGTCAACGCACTAGCTCCTTTATGCAAGACACCACCTTGAAAAAAAATTCTAAAAGCTCTCAGATGGATCCTATTCTGGTCTGTTGGTCACAATGGATATACATTCACCAGGATGAGGCGATAGACTGCATTAGACAAAACCTTACATTATATACTGTTAATCATCGAGTCCTTGTGGAGTTCATTGTGAAACTCATTACTATTGCACTTCAGAAATAGTTCTTCCAGTTCAATCAACAGCTTTATTTTCAAACACAAGGAACTGCTATGGGTGCTGCTTTCGTCCCAAGTTTAGAAGTGATTTTTATGCCTCCTTTGGACATCAATTTGTCTTTGATAGTACCAATCCTTTCCTGGAAAATATCACACTATTGATGCGTTACATAGACAATATCATTTTTATATGGCATTGGAATAACCACCGCCTTCTTGAATTTCACCAATGGCTCAACACTTGCAATCCCAATATTCAATTCACCATAGATTTCAGTAAATCTAGTATTACCTTTCTAGATGTTTGTATTAGGAACATTGATGATCACTTGCAGTTTACACTGTATCAAAAACTAAGAGATAGGAACACTTTGATACATTACAACAGTCTCAATCCACACAACCTTAAAGATAACCTCCCCTCTGGGCAATATTTGAGACTGCATAGAAATTGTACTGAACTCGCAGATTTCTATCAATATGCTGAGATCCTAGATGCTAGACTACAAGCCAGAGGGTGTCCTCAGAAGCTCTTGAATAAATCCAAGAAAAGAGCAAGATTGACTCCAAGAGAAACCTTTCTCACCAATCAGAGAACACAAGAAAAAGAATCACAAATGACACATTCCCCCAATGTTAAGAAAATCATTAAGAAATATTGGCCCATTGTGAAGTTCAACCTTCTTGACTTAGAACTTCCTGTCTTTGCGTTCAAACGCACAAAACATCAGAAACACAATTTGGTTAATTCCCAATTCCTGTATAAACCTTGAAAATGTCTCTATGGAGTCTGCGCCCTATAATAGGCCACTATCCACATGGCATGTGTTCAGTCTGTTGCTTTACCCAAAAAATGAAATCTTTTGAAATCGGAGAGAAGCAATGGCATCTACATGGGATAATTATAAAACGCAGAACGTTATATATTGCATAAAGTGTCCTTGTCACCTGCGATATAGTGTCCAGACAAGTCGAGCAGCACATATACAGATCTCAGAGTACAGAGCGTGTATTAAATGCAAAAACATAACTTTGTACAACACTTTTTTGCACATAAACACTCTCCTGATTACATTAAATGGTGGATTGTAGACACAGTCAAGGGCAATTTTAATGTAGAACACTCCCTGCTGAATAAGCAACCCCCTTTGATTTACAGGATGCGCTCCCACATTGTAGGATTGAATAAGCAATTTCTGTTAGAATTTCGCCACAGTGTAACTTTTTCAACAAGGCATCCCGTTGTATACACAGGATGCACATTCATTTGCAGCCTGTAATAAACCACTCTTGCCACTATGCTTTTCCTCCCCACTGGTTGTTCTGAGATCAGAGTTTTGTATTTCTATTTCATTTAACGTGGGTCACATTTATGTATTCCACCATTGTGTACGAATATATATTATCATAGGATTTTTAGAATACCTCCTGGTGTGAAGAGTGTTTCTCTCCGACTTTGAATGTATATGTATAATTGAATACATTATTACCATGACAGTTTCAAGTCATCGCGCCTCCACGCGGGTACGCCATTGCGCTGTCATACATACATGTTTTGACACCATCACGTTATCTTAGATAACTACGCTGCATTCAGAGGCATTCATTTTTGTGTCAAGCGCACTACCTGGGTCTCTATGAAGAACACTAAATAGGTAAGAATTCCCCCCAGTATTATTTTTGTCTTTGTGACAGTAAGACACTGCTTCCAAGTTGCGTGAATGTTAGCACGCCGTCTTTACATAAGAGTACTATGCCGCTACTTCTACACGCTTTGATACCACCACGTTAGCTTGGATAAATACTTTCAGTTGAGCGGCCTTAGCTTACATTGGTTTGTATGGAGTGTACTCTGAGGGAATCTACAAAGAAATACCAAATAGGTGAGAACTCCAGGATTGTTTTTGATCTCTGTGTTAGTATGACACTATTTTCCAGATCCGTGAATGTCAGCATGCCGCCTCTACATATGAGTATGGCTTGCAACAGCTCTCGGTTAAATTGAGTGGGCTGCTAGTCATGATTGCGTGAGAATTCACGCAGCCACAGTCCTCCCACCTTTTAACAGAATGTGGGTTAATTTATTCCTCTTAATGTCAGGATAGAATGTATTGAGGCGGAAAAGTCTCAGCAGGAGTACAATTGTACTTTCAACTTGATTTTTAGATCTGGTCCCATATGGTGATTGGAGCCGCCCCTCACGTGTATATACGGAGGTAAGGTCTGTGCATCCATGTATATTTCTAGTAAGATAATGTTTGGTAAATATGAGGGTTTACCAGGTGTGCATGTCCAGGACCGCAAGGTAACACTACAACCTCGGGAGGATAGCTCAGGAGCAAGGTGCTGGCCTTGGAACCAAGACGACACGGAGCAACACAGATTCGATCCCCGGGTTCGAGCTTAGAAACCTCTGGGTATTAAGCACATTATAAATAACCTATCATATCATTATCAATCATGTAATTACAGGATGTTAGTTAATCTGTTCGCTGGTTCTAAATCTTAGACTCTTAACATTTTCAACAAGGCTAATTGATCCTACAGTCTCGGGTACTTTGGGAAAAAAATCTCAGTGAGCAAGGGCCTACTTTTCCGGCATTTCTGTACAGTTGTAATCACTTTCTTGTAGAGATTAGTCAATTATTGTATTAGTGCTTCTCTCTTTCTTTATTCGATACAGGTTGGGGTCCTGAAGAAGACAAATGTATTGACTCTCTGCCGAAATGTACTTTCTACATCGACCCTCTTATAACAACTTACCTGTTGTTTTGAGACGTAATGTTTCTAATGATCTCTTAGAAGACACCTTCTGATGAATTATTACGGTGATTGCAATCAGTGTTGTTGTTTCAGAATTGAAATTAATTCATTGATCTGTAAGGAGACATTAGTCGATGAATTGTGTTAGTATTTTGATATATTCTTGTTTTTTTGGTAACCTCTTGTTTGAACTATGTTCTTACAGGCAAAAGTTATGTGATATGTTAACACGTATAAGTGTTTGTACATTGTGAATTACTTTATGTATTAGTTATGTGATATGGTTATGTATTAGTTATGTGATATGTCAATACTTTTAAATGTTTATATGTTATATGTCAATACTTTTAAATGTCTTTGCATTGTGAATTGCAGACTGGATATGTGATCACTTCTGTTAATAAAATAAGGGTTACACCAGTGATTAATTAATTAATTATTTTGAAATATACCTTAAGTTGTTCAATGGGATATGAAATGCCAGACATTTCTTTGCATTCATTGATTCTTTATGAATGCTTGAGTGTTGTATGATTATTTACCAACAGCAACAACTCTTTGAGTTAATGATTGCTTTCCCTATTTCCTGGTTGAGTAGGAGAATCCTTACCTTCTGCTTTCGCTGCACTTTGACCTTTGGCATGACCCTTGAGTTCCTTTTGGATGGCACTTTGGTTCACACTGATAACTTTGAGAGATGGATGGCCTTCCTCTTTTCCTAACACTGCCTTCAAGTGCTGATTTCTCTTCTAGATGTGTGTTTAATGCAAGTCCAAATCCAGCTCCTCCTGTAAAGAAGTGCAATCTCTGCCTTCACCTTGTGAAGCTACTTGAGTGGATATGATGTCCTCTACACCCGTCCACTCTCCATTAGCAGGAACATAACTCTTCGTTTAGCAACATTCTCAGCTTAGTCCATTGTTGCCTCCTCAATGTTGAGACCTTCACACACAATTGATGCCTCTTGTTGTAAACAACCATCTTCATTGTCATGCTTGTGGTCTTTGGGGATAGAAAGGCAAGTATTCAAATTATGATGCTGCTACAATTTAAATGAGCAGATGTAAGGTCATGTATATTTAAGGACCACACTCATTAGATGGATCCACCTCTACTTCGTCTGTCAAGATGTCAACTCCTCCAATTCCTTCTACGTTCTTCTCTGCCATTTTGACAATGTCTTTCTTTCAATGTATCTGGGTCATTTAAGGATACAAACTCTGTGCCACTGGAATGTTCTTCTGGTTGCGTGTACTCACCTCCATACTTCGTACCATCTTCTCCTTATTTGTCATATCATCTGATATGGCATTCTTGACAGAGTGCTCCTGCGTGCTCTAGGACCAAACATGGGTTTGTGCAGAATTATCTTGTCAACCAGGAAAACCAAAGCAGGGAACTTTCATTTCTACTTCCTTGAATCAAAGCATGTGACCATTTTGCCACCTTTGCCAGACAATCCTTACACAAACCTCTCATGTACTTGAAAATGTTAATTGTCTTTGTAAAGCACATTACAGTGATTGGTCGCATCACTCCAGAGGACACTGCTCACCTCTAGTGAATGCAAAGAGCCGAAGTCCAGGGGGGTCTTTAGTTTTCCTGCAATAGGGCTCTGCAGTTATCTACATGTAGAAAAGGCCGTAAAAGGTGTGCTTTGGGGGTAGAGAGGTTTACTTCCGTTCATGCAGCAGCAATAGCTGTGGAAAACACACATACTCTTATGGAAAACATATGTATGCCGCATGCGACCGATCTATGACAGGCCATGATCCATCCATCTATGACAGGCCAGGATGGATCCCATTTCAATGCATCCCTATACAGTGTTATTACCCCATCTCGTTACTCCTTCCCCACTCTCCCCAACACTCCCTATTTTACCCTCCACCCACAGCCATTTTAGGGCACTTTACCGGGGTGAAATCTCTCTCTCTCTCTCTCTCTCTCTCTCTCTCTCTCTCTCTCTCTCTCTCTCTCTCTCTTTCTTTCTCTCTCTCTCACTCTACCTCTCTCCAGAAGTTTGAAATAACCAGGCAGTCACCTGAGCAGAGAAGACAGTGTGGAAGGAGAGCTGGAGAGAATGTGGAGGGCTTAGCGAGGAGCCAGAAGGAGGAGACCAGAGAAGCAGAGTATGCAGTGGAGTTGGTAAGAATGCAGAGGGGGGAAGAGTTTACTGGGCAGGGTGCTATAACCCTTGGTGTAGTTTTAGTGTGAAGGGCCCTATAATATACCTGGGTTCAGTTTAGTGAGATAGGGCTTATATCCCTGGGTGTACGTTTAGGGAGCAGGGCAATGTGTCAATGAGGCTAGTACAGTAAACTGAGCGGGGCAGTATATCCCTGGCTGAGAGTTTAGTGAGCGGGGCAATGTGTCGATGGGACTAGTACACTAGACTGAGCGGGGCACTATATCACTGGCTGAGAGTTTAGTGAGCCGGGCAATGTGTTGATGTGGCTAGTACAGTACTCTGAGCGGGGCACTATATCCCTGGCTTTGAGTTAAGAGGGCAGTGTGTCGATGAGGCTAGTACAGTACACTGAGCGGGGCACTATATTTCTGGATGAGAGTTTAGAGAGCAGGGCAATGTGTTGATGGGCCTGGTACAGTACACTGAGTGGGGCACTATATCCCTAAGGGCATTAAAGGAGGTAACATCTGAAGATATGTTGGAGGTATTGGGCAGAGAATCATTGTAGAGACAGATGGAGACTTATTGAAGGAAGAGCTGGGTGAAAGGCAGAAGGATGGAAACTGAGTTAAGAATGGGGTAAAGGAAAGATTTGAAGAAGACCAGGAGGGTGGTGGCATTGAAGAAGAGATCAAGGAGAAGTTTGTGAAGATGAAGTGTTAAGTGGAAGACGATCAGGCTTTTGGTGAAGAGAAAGATGACGGGGGGAAATCTTCCAGAGGATGAAGGTAAGGAGGAGGTACAGAGCAGAAGGGGGCCATGTGGAAGGGGGAGGAGGTTGTGAGGCAGCAAATACTATCAAAGGAAGAAGGGAGTGGTAGCACACTGAAAAGAGTGACAAAAGAGGGAGGCAGAGTTTACCCTCAGGCGGCAGAGAAGAGTCAGGAACTAGAGAAATGGAGAAGGTGGAAAGAGGAAGAGGGACTTCAGCCAGAAGGGAAGAGGTTAGAAGTGAGGCTTCAATCGGAAGGGGGGATCCCAAGGTGGGAAGGGGTATGATCATGTGCAATGATGGCAAGGAGGGCAGGTCCATTCTAGTTGATAGGGCTGGGCCTTCTAACTATGCACTCTACTCTGTTGGACCAGAGGCATTGCTCTGGCCCATTGGGAAGACCATAACTATGGTCACATAATGGGAGGGGTCCAATCATCACCTCAGCAAAGAAGATGTTCACTTCACCATATGGTGCTGCCCTGTAACCAGATAGTGATCCCATTTGTTTCTAGTAGGGAAGGATTAAGCAGTGAATCGAAACCCTATCAATCGAGTCAACACCTAGACGCTTTAGTGGCATAAAGAGTGGTGGAATTTCCTAGAATCCAGAGCCCTTGCGGAGCATGCGCCTTTTGATATGCGCTCATTGCATTAATGCGTAGGTCACCCTATTCTCAACGGTGACATGCGCATTTCAAGGGGGCTGGACAGTAGGGCAGAGATGCGCTGGCCAGCCTCCTTGCATACACTAGTGTCAGGAGTGGGCTCCTGACACTAATGTGTGACTGGCTCCTAACAGCCACGCGGTTGTCTGGGGCGCATTTCACAGAAACTATGAAATGCGACTAAAACAAAAAATGCATTTGTATCCCTGTTTGTGGGATTTACATGGCAGTGGGATAGCAGCTGCAGCATGTTCCAAACAGGTTTATGTTTTCTGCGCATTTTAAAGAGCATTCCATTTGTGAATTATGTGCAGAAACGCCCTCTGATTAGTGCAAATGCGCACGGGGTGAAAAAGCGCATCTGATGTGTGCCTTCAGATGCCCTTTGTAGATTGGGATGCTCCTTTTATTTGGAGCAAGTGATATTAGCAAGTAGTTTGTTTTTCTACTGTAAATAAATTCCTTCTACAGAAAATCCCAATATAACAATGTATTTCTGATCACAGGAAGAGTACCTGCGGGATGTTGTTTTCCTCTTTAAGTTCACTCTTTTGAATTGCCATTAGCAAGTACTGTTTTTACTTTTAAAGTGGACTGTTGTTCAGGCCACCGATCAGAGCATTTTTCCGTCTGCGGTTCAACGCCTGTTTACATTTCAGTCGTTCTTCCTCTGCCTAAAAAATCCCAATCTGATTCTCTTAACGGCATTTGATTAGTACACTGAGAATAGACTGTTGGTCAGAAGTGTTCTTCTTTTCACCAATCCGTTGCTGTTTATTGGATTCTGATTGTATTTGATTTACTTTAGAAATCAGGCTAATTTTTAGCGCTCTCAGTGTAAAGCTTGATGTTAAGGCTTGATTAAAGCGAGCTCAAAGTGTTCCCATGAGGAGATGTTTTGGGCGGGGAGGAGCAGGACCTGGGAAGGAATGGCAACAGGGATTAGCATGGCCAGGGGCTGTCAATGTGTGGGCAAATAACCAAAGAACACGTACAAGCTGTGTGTCCCTCCTCATGTGCCATTTCTCCCGAGCTGTACTCTAATGCACTAGTTGTGACTTATAGGTGGTGCTAATGTCCCGAGAGATTAGCTTAACGGCAACGTGCGTCTTGGAAGCACGACACGAAGCAACACAGGTTCGATCCCTGGGATCCGAGCTTAGAAACCTCTGGGTGTTTAGGCGCGTTATAAATACGCAACTAAGACAAAAAAAAAAAACAATTACGCAACTGAAAAAACAAACAATTCCTGTAACAGCGCCTAGATGCCCGTGGGCTTTAAAAATGATAGTTCAAATAAAAATAAGAGTTCAAGTTCACCAAAGGCACGTTGTGGAGGATAAGGGAGAGCAATAAGGAACACCTTCCATTGGAGGGGTTGACTTTGAGAAGTGGGGGTTCCTATGGACGGCTTGTGAGCAGCCAGAAGGAAAAGGGATGAACCATTCAGCAGAGGCTAATTGTGTAATGGTCCCGCAATGAAAGATCAGAAGAAAAGATTGCCATGGTACTGAGGTTTTCGATGAACCTGTAGGAATGCAATGAGGGGAGGATGTAGATCATGCTTCAGGACTGGCCAGCAGTGATGATGATGGAGTAAAAATAATGAACACTGACATACATTGGTTTCTGAATCCCAAATGTGCAGCATGAAGAACCAAAACTGGTGGTGGAATTATGACTTTACAGCTATGTATACAGTGTAACAAGACTAAACAAAACAGAAAGGACTGGAAATTGAGGGGAGCGGGGAGCTACTTAGCTCCTGGTTGTAGCCTAGAAGAGGCTGGGTAGCTTGACACCAAGACCTACTCTTGGCTCCCAATGCCAACTGATGCAGAACAAACACACCTCTGTGGATTTAACCCTGTGTGTTTGGGACAGTTAGTACACATTTATGAAAGTATAAAGGGACATAAATAATGAACAAAATGTCATGTTCGCATATTATGTGGAAGTTAGATTTGCGGAACGCTACTCACTAGCTCCTTGTCCCTCATTGGTAGCTCCTGGTCACTGGTTAATGCTGGATACCCAGGAACTACTTTTAGCACCTACTTATCTAATCTTAATTCTGATCCCTGAACAGGTGATCGCTGGAAGGTTGACAGTTAATTTTGACCTCTGGCATCACTCTGGACCACTGTCCAGACCATCAGCCTGCCAAGCCATTACAGAAAGGGGAAAGACCATATGCAAATCAGGCTTTCTCCTACCCCAAAAGAAGCAGTGCAGCCCCAACTGCTTGGTAGCAGTGACAAGATTGACAGAGGACCCAGAGACTGGAATAGAGGCGAAGGAAAAAAACAAAAAATGCCAGTGTTTCAGTATTTCCAATCTAAGAAATCTGCAAAGGAAACCAAGAGCAGTCGGACAAGGCAACAATGCAAACAAAGGCTCTATTGAATGCTCAGACGCAAACCTGAAACATGCACAAAAAAGAGGGCAGCTTAGGGAACCTTGTTCCATGTACCTGAACTGAATCCTCAAAAAAACGCTGATCAGAGATGCTTTCACCTCAATCCCAAAGATCTGACCACTTCTCTATGCACCATCCTTAGGTGCACATTGAGCTGGGTCAAGCAGGACTGAGTGCATCAATTCAGCATCCTGTTGAACAATGCCATCCAGTCTCTTATACTAACCAGTAAACAGGAAATAGCACACACGGGTGTACCCAGAAGATGGGGAGTAGAATACTACTGCTGGAGGACAACGTGATCAGGGGAGCAAGGCAGCACCATCCACTTCAGAACAGACATTGTTATCAAGGGTAGCAAATACAGAAAGTACACGTTATTCACCATTATGACTATTATACTCCATTGTCAATAGTTGCCATTTCCTCCTTACATTTGTGATGCCGACTAAACATGAGTATGTCATACACTGCTGCCTTACACACAGCAGCAGGCAGTCTCGGACATGCTCAAGAAGGTGACACGATGTGAGAAAACACTGATTACTCTCAAAATCAAGTAGTTACTTGCAGAAGAAACAGCTGAGGACATGGTTTCTGAGTCCTGTAAGTGACCTGATGCATGCCACAACATGCCTTGCCAGAAGCATTTGGCAACAGCGGCATTGCCAGCATTGAAGGAGTCTTGCGAAAAACAAACAGTGGATTCTGCCCCCAGGACCAGTGAAAGCCTACTATCCACTGGACAGGCACAAGGAGCAGCCCTGAAGCTTCAAACCACAGTACAGGATTCACTGCACATTGGGTGTTGGTGAAGAGTACAGAGTCTGAAAACTCCTCTTCTACGTCCAGGATGATCCACCACTAACAAGATAGGCAGCGGCATGCAAACCATAGCTGCCACCGGCATCCATTAGTTTGGCGAATCACACATTGGAAACAACCGTTTAGAAGAGCTGCAAGATGCAATACCAGAGTGGCTGTGTTCGCTGACTTGCCATGTCAAATAACAGTAACAATACCAACTAGCTGTACCCGAGGTCCATATGCCAATGTAGGGTGCTTTCTATGGATCTCTGTCTCATTCTGTTGCTGCCTCTCACCCCAGCCATTACTGACAAAAACGCTACCACAGAACAAACACAGATACCTTGAAGGGTCAACTGCTGTGATTTTTATGGTTAAAGGTAGACTGAGGGCAAAAGCAGCAGAGGCATCCCACTAGGTGAGGTCCAGCCTGGCATCTGGAGACACACATGATATCATCGTATGAAGGAGAAATAGTGGCACCACACCATTGTCTGCACGGGATGAGTTGAGGGGTAGGCGCATAGGCTCTGTGCGGGTTGCTGGCATTCTGACAGACCTTCTAAGAGGCCAGAAGATGAGGTTGAAGGTTCTACAAACATATGATGGTTACTTTCGATTTATTTTTGTTAATTATTTGTGTTTATCCATACTGTAACAAATGTGCAGATTCGGTGTCCAGCAGGCAACATTAAACATTGATTTGGTGCTGAAGGAAGAAACAGATCATTGGTTTTAATCTGAGTGTGACCTTTTCCAAGATGGAAGGACATTTTGAGAGGCCTAATGTTGTAAAATTATAGAATGTTCATTTTCAATGATCACTTCCAGTAAATATTTTAGTCATAATAAGAGCATTATCAAAACCTAGAATGAGTGCATTATTTTCTGACAGAAGGTTATCATTCTGAGAGGAACAGTCTGGTAAACGTCTATTGCACTGAATCGTCAAGTATATAAATCATAACTGGCCCTTTTTCTGGTTTCCTTTTTCACAACAAAGCGTTAATAACCATGAACCAAATAATCGCATTCAGACAGTCACAGACATTGTATGTGAGGAAATAATGATTGTGACATCTGTTCTTTATTTCTCATTGGAAATTTACTTTGGGTCATGAAACCATAAAACGCATTTAAAAACACAATCTTCATTCATCATAAAACCATCCAGAGATCAGGTAAGCATACGCCAACAATGGTTCATTAAAATAAACACTCAAAGTATCAGCAATTAAGCTTAAAGAATGCATTAAACCAAGGAATGCATTGTAGTAACTCCTCAAAGTACTAGTACAAATGCATCTGTAGGCAGGTGTAATAGGGCTCAATGGGAATGGGGATGGAGCTAATAACGGTACCACAATTTGCGGTACCGTTATTAGCTCTGAAGTCCCTTAACGGGTCCCATCCATAACGCCTGGTAAAACCAGGCGTTAAGGAAGGGACCCGCTTAGGGACCTTGGAATAGGGTGGTAAGGGATTACCGGCACCGGTGTCCTTACCGGTGCCAGTAATCCCTTACCACCTACCTCGTAATGAGGCCCTAAACATTTCCTTCTTTTTCAACCTTTCTATTCAAGTAATTGGAAATAGTAAACATGATGACGTTACTTGTAGGTGAACGGGTGTAGTCTACAGCCTTTATAACTGCCTTGATACCATCTGCTCTAAAACGTGGACGCGTCTGTTTTCTATGTTCATATATAAGGGCATCACAGCATAACGAGCTCAGCGTCTTCTTTTAATTTACAACAATGCATGCATTTATGAGAGCTCCCTTTACAAGATGTGAACCCTGCTAAGAGTAAAATCAATGGTTGGAACTTCAGGAAAAGAACCTCTGTGAACTGTGGTCTTACTTGATCCAGATATGGGTCAACGAAAAAAGATTGTTTATGTTCAAAGTAGCCCAAGACTTGGCATAAGCCAGGCGGAATTAGCGTTACCACCGGAGTTGAGTGCACGTTCACGCCAGGTTGCAATGTGTCGGGGCGTTTTTGATATGGCCTGTGCTCTTTGTGGTCATATGAGCTGACCAATGTATAGTACCTGTTCCTGACAGTACTGTAACTTTTCTTTGTCTACCTTGTAACCCTTTTCAGCCAATATTGTCAGCATCTTCAATGAGTCCTCTCTGCATTTTTTTTCGCTTGTGCTGCAAATTATTATGTAATCAACATACTGCAACACTGTGCTTTCCAATTCAATGTTTCCCAAGTCCATCTGTATTACTCTGTTGAAAATTGAGGGTGACTCGCAGTACCCTTGTGGCAATTTGGTGTGTTTCCATTTTGTGTTTCTGTATGTGAAGCATGTTAGGTCTTGTGAGTCTGGATGCAGGGGTATTGAGAAAAAGGCATTTTTGAGATCAATCACTGTAAATTGTGATGCCTCTGCTGGAATGCCGCACAATATTTTGGCCGGGTTTGCTGCTATGGGGTATTCTGCTTCCACTATGTTGTTCAAGGGCCTGAGGTCCTGGATGAAACGCCAAGACCCTCCTTTAGCTTTGCGCACTGGGTATACGGCTGTGTTACATGGTGATTCTGATGGTACCAATATGCCATTATTTATAAGGGCCGTTATTGTTTCATATATGCCCTCATCTGCCTCTTTTGATAGTGGGTATTGCTTCACTCTAGGGAGTATTGCACCTTTTTTCAATTTTATTCTTACTCCCCCTATACTCTTTATGCACCCCGCGTCATAGGGACTAGTAGTCAATAATGATGTTGGGACTTTTGTCATGTCCTCCTCAAAGAAGGGAACTGGGGTGGATGTGGGTGTTTCAAGTGCCATTGCAATTTTCTGTGCCACTTGTTTGTATGTCACTGTTAGCCATATGTCTACACTCATCATAAATACCATTTCACCTTCTTCCTTTTCTTCTGAAAAGAGCTCCCCGTCTGACACCTGGGTGAGCCTGCATCCCTCTGCTAGGGCTATCACTGCCCTCCATGCTCTTCCTTCTCTGTCTTGGGCATGTACTGCGATATAATCAGCAGTTGCTATAATGCTCTCCATGCTCACTGAAATCACCTTTCCTTCTAATTCATTGGCTGGTGTTTCTGGTCTAAACAAATAGGCTGTTGGCCTCCTCCAGATCTTTCCTTCTATTCCTGGCATCCATGCAAATGCCATGTCTGTTCCATAACGGAACAGTTCACCATCTACTGGCTCAGCCCTAATCACTGTCTGTCCACAGTATGCTTGCATAATTTGTCGTGCAGTGAGCATGTTTATTCCTGGAGTGGAGCAAATTATGCCGTCCTCCGTAAAGGAGATCGTCATATTCAACCTGCTCATTATGTCTCGCCTCAGTATGTTTACTGGTGAGGCCCTAGAATATAAAAGCGGGACGGACATGTCATAATCCCCTATTGATAGGGGAATGTTATCAGTAAAGGGAACCAACCCCCTAGCCCCAGAGAATCCTTGGGTGTTCATGGCTTCACCTGACATCTTAAATTTACCTTCCCTTATGCAAGACCGGGTCGCCCCGGTGTCAACAAGGAATGATAATTTTTCACCTATCGTTACCTCTATGCGTGGTTCCTCCGCACTATTAGGTGTTACCGACAGGATGGGACACACCAAGGCCATCTGTGGGCTGTCCTATTGTGGGTATAATGATTGACCACTTGCTGTGTAAGGGTTGTGTCCCAGGGCCGTCACCCTTCCCAGTTGTGTTTGCTGTAGTTGTGTATTGGTAGAGGTTATGTTATGGTCTTGAATTTGGGCAGGTTGCTGTACTTGCTGCACTTGACGTTGTTGTGTTATCGCTACCTGTTGTTGTGTTAGTGAATATGTCTGTGGCTGTTGTTGTGTTACTAGTTGTTGCTGTACATTTCCCGGTTGCAGTGCCTGCTGTTGTTGGATGTCCTGCTGTTCCCTTGTAGGCCCTTGTTGTCCCTGTTCTCCCCATGATGGTGTGCCTGGTCTCATTCTACATGTGCGTGACATGTGCCCTAATAATCCACAAATCCAACATACTGGTGGTTCCCTGTTCTGCCATGGAAAGCTCCCTAAATTTTCCTGGTATACTGGTTGCCCGGTGGGGTAGAAATTTCGGAATCCTCCCCCTTGCTGTTGTGTGTTATAGCCGTATCCCCTCCCCCTCATCATTCCTCCCCTTCCCCTGTTTTAATTATAATATCCAGCTCCTGGCGTTGAGTATCCTCCTCCCATGTTAGTCGTGTATGGTTGGGGTGGTGGCAGCTGTTGTGCTACAATCTGTGATGATTGTATTTGGGAGGGATCTTGTGCAGCCACTACTTGTGTGGGGTTTTGAGTCATTGTTGCAGGTGTAGTTATTAGTGCACCTTCCATCGTGTATTTAGTAAGTTTTTTCTGTACCAATTTAGACTCTTCCGCTTTTCTATCCTCTTCCTTTTGTTTCATCTTCTCTTGCCATGTCCTACAATGATGTACTATCGTCAGTTGTATTTCTGGCCATGCTTTTGCTTCCATCCCCACTACCTTCTTCAGTTGTTTCTGAACTGCTTCTGGGAGCCCTTGTATTAGTATATGATAGAATATTGCTGGTGTTTTGTCCCATTGTTCTCTAGTTTCCATACGCCACTGCTCTTGAATTTCCTGGATATAATCAACAGGATCTTCGTTCTCACGCATCTTGCGTGAGGTAATTGCTCCTATGTCTGATGTGTCTGGGTACTGTACCCTCAGCGCTTGCCATAATGCATGTCTGTAGTTTGCGAATGGTTCCCCATCGTGTGATGTGTTTGTTATTGTGACCCCGGGGAAGCCTGCTCTCTTCCAGATGTCATCTGCTGCATCCCCCAATATTGATATTAGAAGGCCCTTTACATCCCCCACTGCCAGTTTCTGTCCTGCGGTGTGTTTTTCCATTTCATATATCCATTTTCCCACACCTCCACTTAATGATGGGAGCCTGCACTTTATATTTTCCTTGTCTGCATGCTTCCAAGGGACGTATTGTGGTCTAACCCCTCCCCTCTCCAGAAGTGGCATTAAGTTGTGTCCTGGTTGACCCCCTGGGTTCCACAAAATCGAGTCCGTGCACCCCTCCTCGTCTTCCGTGTCTTCTACATCGTCAATTGCGTCCATATTTCCCCTGCTCGTAACTGTTTCTCCTCCATCTCTTCCCCTTCTTTTATCATTTCCTTTATTTAATGTGGGCGTGTGTATTCGTTCTCCCTTCCTGCGTCCAGGGAGGTCTCTAAGCCTACCTGCATAGAGTGTCAATTCGTGGGGGAAGGGCGCGAGTTTAGGTGGGCATGTTGCACGTAATGAGTGTGGGGTGGTGGAGCATGTTGGACGGGATGATGAGGGTGTATCTGCACGTGTCTGCCTTCCCGCCATTCCTTGCTCTTCCCCCTCACTTCCCTCCAGTTCTTCCTTTCTCCTGCAGGCCCATGGTGATTCTCTATTTGTCCGGGTGATGTATAATTTATCTAGGCTTTCCCTTTCACTATTTCTTCCTTCCTTCTCCATTCCTTCTTCTTCCTCACTACAAAAGTCATCCAGGAATGGCAACCCCCAATCTGTCTTTTTACCCCTAATCGTTACTGTTTTTAAGTCTATTAGATCCGTTCCTCCTGTTTCTTCTTTACCAATTGCTCCCCTTTGTGCTGATGTTGTTGCTACTTCTGTGTCTCTGTGTACATACCTCCTTACTTTACTCTCCCCTCTCCTATCTTCTCTTTCCCCTTCATTTTTCTCCGCTATTTCTCTACCAATTTCCTCTCTTTTCTTTTTCAATTCCTCCATTACTTCACTACTCATCTGTTCCAATATCCTTTCTTCTTCTCTCTTCCTTTCCCATCTCGCTCTTTCCCGCTCTGATATACTATCTATCATCCTCCCTTCTTTGTATTTCTTTGTCGTTTCTGATAGTAATCTCCTCCTCCATATTTCCATTTCTTTTTATTTCTCTTCTTCCTCTCTTTTCTTATCACGCAGTGCTGCTCTGGATACCCTTTCTGCTACTGCCTTTACCCTTTCGGCTTCTCTCTTTTGCTCCTCAGTTCGTTCCCTCATTTTTTCCAACTCATTCTTGCTTTCTTTCCTTTCCCGTGCTCTCTCTCTTTCCTCTCTCTCGAGCTGCTTGATCAGTGCATTCTGCTCATCCCTTAATTCTGCTAATCGTTCCTCCAAAATCTCTTACTTTTGTCGTAACAGCTCTTCCTCCTTTCTTTTTCCCTCTTCCCCTTTCATTTCACTCTTCCTGGTATTATCCTCGTCCATTTTCCTTACTGCCTCCTTCTCTTCTCCTGTTAATAAACCTCGTAATTTTATTAGTACCTGTGCAGCTACCCACTCATCATGTCCTATTTCCGTGATCTGCTCTTCGCCAGTCCTCCCCTCCCCTGCGCGCATCTTCGTACGAGCTGATACCGTCGTACTAGTCTGCTCCCCTCCTGTGTGGCCACCTGTAGCTGTATATGATGGCTGGCTGTATGCCGGGTTCGAGTACCCCTCAGCCGCCCTTAATTGTACTATTTCTCATAGTTCTGTTAAAGGATATAACCCCCCTTCTTCCTTTTTCACTACCTTCGCTAGGGGCATATCGTCGCTCTGTTCCTTTTTTATTTCCTTTTCGTTTAGGTTGTTACTCTTTTCTCCTCCCTCTTGTCCGTTCCCCGTGTTCTGTGTGCCTTCACTCTCTTTTTCCCCATTCTCTCCTTCCTCCTTAATCTTCTTCTCTTCCGTTGTTTCCCCCATAATGAACATTCCGTTTGGTCCTGGTCGGGACCCTTGGAACATCCTCCATAAGTTAAACACCTCCACGTGGTGTGTCAACTTCTTCCCCTTGTATGTGTTATGCAGATGGGTTAATAGTGAATGTTGGGTATATGGATCGAAACTGCCATTAGGCGGCCATGGTGTCGTCATTTTGTTGTTTGTCCCCTGTGTCCATTCTATGCTATATTTGATCAGTTTCTCCCTATGGGGTGACAGTGTTTTACATATATGCTGTAGCGGGGTAGTGAGGGTGTTCCCCACCCTCCCGATCCTGTCCCGTATGACATAGTAGCACTTCACTTGTTATCCTACCGCTATTTGGTAGCGGTTATCTTGCTAACAGTGTACGCTATACAATCTTAGATCTTTACCTGGCCCCGTAATTTTGGGGACCTGCGATTGTCCGCTAAGGAAAAATAGTAAAATATAGCATTTGCATTTGTATATTCTTTTCTTTCTTTTCTTCCTTTACCGAACACCTTTACGGCCCCCTGCGGCCGAGGCGCATGTAGCCCCCTGCGGCTGCGTGCCCCGTGTGACGTTCTTATACAGCCGTCCCACTTTCTTTTACCCCTCCTCCTCTTTCTTCACTTGTCGTGGCCGGCGTTCTCCGTGCGCAGCCACGTCCCCCTTTTCACCTTGCCCCGATCTACTCGTTACCGTTTATCTCCGTCTCCACTCCCTTACCATTATTCTCTTCCCCACCACTCTCCGAAAAAATGCCTTGTGTTCGAGATATCCTATGAAAGCCCTACTGGTGACGTCACCGATCTCTTCCAAAACTACTGGTAAGTTCTTTACATGTTTTTAAAAGTCCAAAATACGCTTGCAATCTACCCCCGTTAACCCCACAGCTGTCCTCTTGTCACGCCTGGAACAAGGTAATCAACAATATAATCGGACTGCGCACGCTGCGTCGCCTCGCGTGTGATACGCCCCTCGACAGGAGGGCTTAACCAGCCAATTATGTTCCGTATTAGGCAACCAGCTAGCTACCGCTTACAGGGAAACGTCACTATCTATCGAGTTTCCTGCTCGATCAATAGGGATCCTCATCTACTCATTGATCAATAATCACCAAATCATAGGAAACCGCACACACACACCCTTACACGTGGTCGCGACCTAGGCCAATCAGTGTCTACGAGCGGCCACACGTGATGTTTTCGTGCTCCGCCCCCTCCTCTTCCGTAACGTAGCGGACTGCTCTCGCACTTGTCCAGCTACCATTCACTTCACCGTCAACACTAATTTATCAAACCTTCGCCGCGCACCTGTGTAACACCTCCCGCCTCCCGTATTCTATTCCTCCCCCCTCCCTCACAATTTCACATTGCTTGTTGGACGTGGCATACTCACCAAGTTCTGGTGATGCGGGGCCGCTCGACTGCGTGCACCCCTCCAAGCGGCTCGCCACCTCCCCTCGTCTGGGCCACGTGTGTACACTCGCCAACCGCGGGCGGGATACATCTCAACCGGCTCCCGAAGGCCAATACCCAGATTGTGCTGTCCAGTCTTCTCGCAGTTCCACGATGGTCCTGTAGTCCTCAAAAGGGGGCAGCGGCAGAGGGGGTGGCGCCGCCGGGCCTCCTCGCAACGGGAGCACTCGGAAAAATAAAATAAAAGCAGATCTTAAACAGATCTCAGCAGTGCCTCCAACTTGTCGGGGGGAAATTCTCCTGGGGTCGGCTGGGCCGTCCGCGGACCTCCGGGCAGGGAGGCCCCAACTCCTCCCGCGTATCCCAAAAATGAGTATGAGGCACACGCAAGAAGCAAGGTGATTCTGCTGTTTATTAAACAAAATGGCAGGGATGGGTCAAGGATCGTACGCGTCCGTCCTGACACTCTCTCTCTTCGTGGGGCTCGCAGGCCCTTTTTACCTCAGTATGACGCGCTACTTGCGTCACCTGGGAAAGTTAGCAAAAAACCTATGGTGGGCAGGCTGGTGGGCAGGCTGGTGGGCACATCCGTATGTTCCTGTACCAGGGTATTTGGTCGTCTGGTAGATAGGCAAACTCCTCTCGTGGCGGGTGTCTGGGCCGCGATCCTCTAGGCCAGGGGTGTGAGGGGATTGGTGGGAGCCTTTTGTTCCATTCTCGCACTTCAAATGCGTCGCTCATAGCGCCGCAGGTCCCGCCGATAACGCTAATTCTGCTCAGCAGATTTAGCACCGGGATAGCGCCCAGCTTACTGTAAGGCCCAATGTCTCTGGCCATAATAGAGCATATCACGAAGCTGTGGCGGTAGTACAGGCAAAAAGGAGAGATTGTCCCTGACAAAAAAGGGAAAGGAAATAAAAAGTGGGTCAAAGTGTGTCCCATGTACATTGCAGCAAAAGGGGATTTTTTTTTTAACTTTATTTATAAAGCTTGACATTACAGACGAGAAAACAAGCAGAGTACATGCAGAGTACATGAATACATTTGAAGTGCATATGTCGGAAGGAGGTTACATACACCAGCAAAAACAGTGATTTGGGGTACCATAACCCGAGATGAATACAACACATTGACAATCAAGGCATATAGTTTAAGTGGAGTTGGGTGCTAGGGAGATCGGGTCGCAGGCATTTCATTGCCATCAATGGACAGGGAAGAGATATATGAGCGGAAAGGGGACTAGATATTCCTGGGTCTAATCGTTGTTGGTTGTAGAAGTAACAAGCGCTCCTCAGTATTAGAATCCCAGGTGACAGCTCAGAGTCACTGGTTGTGCGTGGGGGGCTCGGGGCGGAGCCAGAGCAGCAGTATACAAAGGGTGGGTAATAGCAGGCATAGCCCAGCCAGTTTCCTAGTATTCTGTCCGACTTGGGAAAGCTCATGAAAAAGGAATGTTTACAGGGAAGGGCCACAGCACAGTCCAACATTTCGGATACCGTAGTGCACACCTCTGCCCAGAATAGGGAGAGGCGCGGACAGGACCAGATCATGGGTAGATAGTTTTCGTCATCTGATCTGCATCTAAGGCATGTAGGTGGATGGTCTTTCGACAAGCGGTGTAGTCTGATCAGGGTGTAGTGGAATCTATGGAGTACCTTAAATTGAATCAGCTTAAATCGTGAATTAAATGAGACTTCATGGGTACGGGCACACATGCGGTCTCAGCACTGGTCAGTGATCTCAACACACAGATCCCTAACCCAGGATTCCCTGCGCTGCATGAATGGGGTGGCTACTTTGTTTTAAAGGATTGTGTATAATCTAGAGACCTTCCCCTTGAAAGTCGTGGTATTCAGGACTTCCAACAATATCGGGTTGTCTGAAGGGATTGAGGGGAAGTCTGGAAAACTCTTCTTGAAAGTGCGGCAGAGGCCTGCATATTGTAGCCAGCGAGAGGACCTGCCCCGCAGGGGTTCTGGAAAGTCGAGCCATTCGATAAAGATTCCCTGGTCGAAGGCATCCCGGACAGAATCGAGACCTGCATCCAACCAAAGACGTGTGGTTGAGGTGTCTACATGGGAAGAGTCTGGAAAAAAGTTCCAAAAGGGAAGATCACCATAAAGAGGCTTGATTCATTGATTGATAGGTTATTTATAACGCGCTTAATACCCAGAGGTTTCTAAGCGCGGACCCAGGGATCAAACCTGTGTTGCTCCATGTTGTCTTGCTTCCAAGGCTAGCACGTTGCCGCTGATCTATCCTCCCAAGGCTTGGGGTGCAAGTCTGCTTCCATAACTTTTTCAAGGCCGACTGGGGGTTGTCAAGGAACTTCCAATCTCGCTCCGCGTGGTTGCGGAATGCATCTAGTTCTGTTCCTATATCGGTAAGAATGGCGGACGACTGAGAGGAAGCATACTGGGTCTCGAGGAAAGCAAGACGAGATTTACTTCCAATGATGTTCCTCCGGATTGCTCTGAGAATCCCAGCTTCATTGGAAATTGCGATGCCCCTAATATAGACCTTGGATGTCTCCCAATGGGTGGCTTGTGTTTTGATGGAGCCAGTGTTTAGTGTAAAGAAATCGTCAATGCTGCTTTCCAGTTCGGTCGCAAAGGCTATGTCCAATAGAGAGTGCGGTTTCAGCTTCCACGAGCGGACCCCCGGGTTATTAGCAGTCCACCTCAGGGAGACAGTCACCGGGGAGTGGTGTGAGAATGTTCTGGGAAGGATAGACATTTGCGTGATAGTTCCGACTAGTTTCTCCGAGATAATCCATTTATCTATCCATAAATGGGAGTCGTGTCCCGAGGAGTAAAAGGAGAATGTTCAGGACTTATGGTGAATCAACCGCCATGCGTCAGATATTTTTAATTGGGCCTGCATTTCTATGATAGTTTTGGCTGCCTTGGAAAGTTGACCAGGACTGGAGCCCGATCTGTCAAAGGTAATATCCAAAATGGTGTCAAAATCCCCACCCCAGAGGATAGGGATGAGAGGGAATCCCGATAGCAATGGGCAGGGAGAACTAGAGAGCGGATATCTCAACCATTTGTGGCACGGCGTTCGAGTTTAACGTGGAGAGGAGGATCAGTAGGTATGAACCAGTGGGAGGCAAATTGTGCTTGAGCAGCCATCCAGTACCTCTCGAAGTATGGGGTGCTGAGACCGCCCCTTGCAATTGGAATGGTTAGTGTTCCTAGTTTCAGAGTGCCATAAGAATACGTTGATGATTCAAGTCAGTTCTGTAAAGAATTCACGTCCTGGCCATAGGGGGACATTTAAAAATGTGTATAGGAGCTGGGGCACCACCACCATCTTAAGGACAGCGATTCTGCCTGCCAGCGAGATCGGTAATCTGGCCCAGCCTGTGCACTTTCTATTGAGGGTGGGGAGGTATTTCCCGAAATTGGCCTCATACAGGGAGTTCTGTTGACGTGTAACCACCACTCCGCGATTTGAAATCTCAGATTGCGCCCACGGAAATCCCAGAGGGTTTAAGTGAGGTGTGGTGGCCTCTGTCAGTGGGAACAATATAGATTTAGAGCAATTTACTTGGAGCCCCGATAGTTCACCAAAGTGTACAACGTCTTCTAGTATTGGGGCCAGGTTCTGTTCAGGTGAGCAGATGAATAGGACAGCAACGTCTGCGTAGTGGGAGATGACCTTGGGGGAACCTGACAATCTAATGCCTCTGCGTGCGTGTTGTTGGTGTATCCTGTCGGCCAAGGGTTCGATTGCTAGCACAAAGATTAATGGCGAAAAGGGGCACCCCAGCCTCGTGCCTCTGGCTATTGGGAATTGGGGAGAGCAACGGTCTTCGATGCAAACCCTTGCAACAGGAGAGGAATAGAGGAGTTTAACCCAGGAAATGAAACAAGGGCCGAAGTTGCATTTTTCAAGAACCCGCCACAAATATCTCCAGGAAACAGAGTCAAAAGTTTTCTGCATATCAAGGGTAGCTGCAACTGCTTGTATACTTGAGTGGACTCGGGAAAGTATACTGAACAGACGGTGTAAGTTAAGAGAAGTGGAGTACTCCGGAATGAAACCGGACTGGTCAGGGTGAATAATGTAAGCCATGTAGGGAGCCAATCTCTGGGCCAGCACCTTAGCGTACATTTTGACGTCACAATTAATAAGAGATAGGGGGCAGTATGATCCACACAGTGTGGAAGGTTTGCCCGGTTTGAGTATGACCGAGATTATGGGCTCTCGAAGAGAGGGGGTGAGAACGGCCATACCACAGGCTTCTTCCCAAAGGGTTGACAGTTGGGGGACCAGGCGGGTCTTGTAACGTTTATAAAATTCAACGGGAAGTCCATTGGATCCAGGGGCCTTCCCAGAGGCCAGCAAGCCTTGGATATTTCTTCAGGTGTGATAGACGTATCTAAGGTTTCCCTAGTCTCCAGGGATAGGATAGAGAGCGGGAGGCTGTCTAGAAATGTATCAATGTCGGTAGTGGAGGCAGTATCTACATTGGAGTAGAGGGTTTCGCAGAAGGAGTGAAATTCAATGTTCAAATTGTGTGATGACAGAGCCAAGTGACATCTGTCCTCTCGATAGCCGGAATATGTGTTGTTCCATTCTCATGCTGAAGAAATCTGGCGAGGACGCGGCCTGGCTGATCACCTTCTCCATACCTGCGAGCTGACTGGGGGTTGTCAAGGAACTTCCAATCTCGCTCCGCGTGGTTGCGGAATGCATCTAGTTCTGTTCCTATATCGGTAAGAATGGCGGACGACTGAGAGGAAGCATACTGGGTCTCGAGGAAAGCAAGACGAGATTTACTTCCAATGATGTTCCTCCGGATTGCTCTGAGAATCCCAGCTTCATTGGAAATTGCGATGCCCCTAATATAGACCTTGGATATCTCCCAATGGGTGGCTTGTGTTTTGATGGAGCCAGTGTTTAGTGTAAAGAAATCGTCAATACTGCTTTCCAGTTCGGTCACAAAGGCTATGTCCAATAGAGAGTGCGGTTTCAGCCTCCACGAGCGGACCCCCGGGTTATTAGCAGTCCACCTCAGGGAGACAGTCACCGGGGAGTGGTGTGAGAATGTTCTGGGAAGGATAGACATTTGCGTGATAGTTCCGACTAGTTTCTCCGAGATAATCCATTTATCTATCCATAAATGGGAGTCGTGTCCCGAGGAGTAAAAGGAGAATGTTCAGGACTTATGGTGAATCAACCGCCATGCGTCAGATATTTTTAATTGGGCCTGCATTTCTATGATAGTTTTGGCTGCCTTGGAAAGTTGACCAGGACTGGAGCCCGATCTGTCAAAGGTAATATCCAAAATGGTGTCAAAATCCCCACCCCAGAGGATAGGGATGAGAGGGAATCCCGATAGCAGAGAGGAGAGATGTATATAGAAGTCAGGTTCGTCCACGTTCGAACCATATATGTTCAGCAGCATGACTTCTCTGCCCAACAGGGCCCCAAATAGTAATACATAACATCCCAGGGGGTCTGCATGAGTCACTTTATTTTAGAATTTGAGACTTTTGTGGATTAGAGTCATGATTCCACGGTTCTGGTTAGAGTAGACCGTGTAATAGCATTGGGGGCCCAATGACCTCGCAAATGCCTCACATCGGGTGGAGAGAGTGTGTTTCTTGCAAAATGAGCACTTTTACCTTGTGCCGTTCAACATATAACTGCATTTTACGCATTCTGGTACGGTTACCCAGCCCCCTGACATTCCACCTCATACATGTTATACAATCATCAGCCATCAGGATGGTAAATCAGCATCCATAAACAAGCACCCCGGCCAGGGTATTAACCACAGGGACCAGTCCTGACACACTATGGCTTCAATCTGACAGGGACAGTACAAAAAGATTCATGGACTCGGATTCCCAGCTGCGTGTCAAGCATTTTAAGAACAACTATAAACCATTCCCTGGGTTTCGCTGTTAAGGATCGGTGGGCCCTCTCAATCGCGAACTGTGGTGAAAGTTTCGGGGAGTCTAGCAGGGAAAGGAGAGTGCACTCAACGAAATCCTCTATAGGGCCTTCGACATTGTCCTTCGGGACACCGATGATGCATAGATTATAGCGCCTGGAGCGTGATTCCAGGTCCTCATTTTTCTTGCTGACATTTGAACCTGTCTGGATAGATCGGTCACCTCAGTCCGTAGGACAGCAATGTCATCTTCAGCTGTCCCGACTCTGGTCTCCACCTCAGTCACTCGGGCGTCACTTTTTTCCATGTGGGCTTTGATCAAGCAGATGGTCCCACTCATGTCATCCAGCTTGGAGTGATGGGCAGTGAACCCCTTCCGCAGGTATTCCATCATTTTCTGCGATTCTGTATCTTAAGGGGACCCTGACATGTGTGCCTCATGCTCCGGCAAGGATTCATTCTGCTTCGGCGTAGCTTTCGCACACATATTGCTAGAGCTTTGCTTTTTTTTTGGCGCCCTTGGTCATGATGGAGCAGTCTCAGGATCAGCAGGAAGGGAGGCACCGGACCAGGAGGAGCAATCCAGCAAGTAGTGGTGAAGAGAAAGGAAATTCGAGGTGTTCCTCAGCAGAATGTTGGGGTGTTTTCCCCCCAACTGTGTTGCTGTTTCCTGTCCCGGAGCGCCTCTGGGTTACTCAATTTAGATGTGAAGGCACAACGACAGTGGGTCTGTACAGCCTAGGTGCCTGGAGGCTCTGGGTAAAGAAGTGACAGTTTCATATAGAGAGGCCAGGAGACAGTTTTAGTGAGTGGGTAGTCTGTGTTCTCCCCCTCTCACCGGAGCAGTGGTGGGTGGTCTAGGTCACCTAATGTGGGTGAACGCCGTCAGTGGGTGTGCCCAGTTCACAGCTGTGTGGATTGTGGCCTCCCACGTATAGTAGGGTGAGCTGCAATGGTAGAGGGGAGCGAAATAATCAACCAGCAGCCGGGCATGGGTAATAGCTCCCAGTTGAATGACAATCGATATCTTTGCCTCTGTTGGAGACTGTGCCCCCTGAAGATGTAGAGCCGGACGTTAGGGGGCAGGGGAAGTTGTGCGGTATGAGCACCCCACTAAATGATCATTTTCAGGGATTCCAAATATTGGTGGGTCCCTTGTTTCGGGGTTCCTGTTGCTGGATATGGGTATAGACAGAAGCAGAGTGGTAGCTGTTGGGTTTGGTGCGGGAGTTCCCGCGATTTATGTAGCATCCAAGTGATCACCAGACACCAGTTTGACTCGAGAAGAACAGCACAGCAAGTAGCGGTGACCAGCAAGGGATCCCCACTAACCTCTCAACGGAGCGGCAGGCACCGAATCCCACGTACCGGAGCACCACAAGGCGAAGTAGGTCTGCTGTGCAGGTGCGGCAACGGCAGGCCACCATGATCAGAGGGTGGAACTGGCACTTCCAGGCCCACAAGGTCCACTAACATCCCTGAAGGACACCCAAATTAAACACCAAAGCCCAAGTCCCACCATGCCACTCCTGACACAGCAAGGCCAAGCCTGCTCGTGGCAGCGCAGGCCCTCCGCCAACCCAACTTGCCACCAGGACCACCTCCACACCTACGGCACCCAAACAGCCAGCTGCAGTGGCTGACAGTGGCTGACACCGAGTACAAACCTGCTGGCATGGTGATGTAGGTACACACAGCCCTGGGAGCAGACCTGCTGCCAGTGTGCCCAGGCACCTGAGCCTGATGTGGACACCCCATCAAATGGCTCTCGATGCTTCAGCCATGACCCTCTGTGGAGCCCCCGACTCATTCACCACACACCACCCAGCCACTCGATCCTCCAGAGGCTGGACGACATGGAGTGCCGGCAGTGAGATGGAGGCCATTGCCAACACACACTCACTGCACATCCAGGCCATATGTGACTGTATGCAGGGAGCCACCTGCAAGATCATAATGTCAATGGAGTGCAACCAGGCACAGGCATCAGCAAGTACTGCCGCACTGATGGTCTATGGCCAGTGAGTCAGGGAGCTGACCAAGGGGATATCAGCATTTGCAGAGTCCAGGCAACAGAACCTTGAACTCACTCTGCAGCAAGTCCAGGGACCAGGGTCCATTCCCTGAAGGTCAGCCACATCCACTGAGGGGTCACAGTCGACACTGACACACTTGTTGCCCACAGTAGGTGTGTTGGGATGCTGGTGGTGGATGGGGGAAGGGGTAGTGTGTTGGGTTGTTGGTGGGGAGATGGGGGTGGATAGTGTGTCGGGGTGTTGGTGGGGGGTGAGGAAGGGGGAATAGTGTGTTGGGGTGTTGGTGGGGGAGGAGGGATAGTGTGTTTGGGTGGTGGGGGAGGGAGATAGTGTGTTGGGGTGGGGCTGGGGGGATAGTGTGTTGAGGTGGCAGTCGGGGGAAGGGGGAGGGGGCATAGTGTGTTGGTTTGGGGTGTTGGTGGAGGGTAGGGGGATATTGTATTGGGGTGGTGGTGGGGGCAAGGGGGATAGTGTGTTGGGGTGCTCATGGGGTGGGGGGTGGGGGGTCGTCTGTGCACTTAAAAACATTAAAATAGTTCAACTTCAGCAATGCAATGACATTACTCATTGTGTCATTGTTGTGTTTTTTCATGGATGTGAGTGTCACACAGTGGTGCATAGTATGTGCCATGTGAATGTCTTAGAAAAACTTGTCAATCCATCCCTGGCAATCCAGTCGGCCATCCCTGACGTTGTCTCTGGCAATGCGTGTAGACGCCTCTGCCACAGGCATTGCGTCCTCATTCTCTGGGGTGACATGTCCATATCACGGGGTAGAGGGATATTCCTCTGGAGGCAGATATTGTGCAGCATGGCACACACAAGCACAATTGTGCCCACTTTTTCAGGTGTATACATTAAGGCACCTCCTGTACGGTCCAGGCAGCAGAAACAGGCCTTCAGGAGGCCAAAGATAAGCTCGAGGCACACACATGGGTGCTGCTGTGGGTGTGGTTGTAGGCAAAATCCTGTGGTGTTTGTGGATCACGCACAGGTGTCATGAGCCATGGCAACTTTGGATATCCAGAATCACCTGCATAGAGAGGGGCACAGCCATGAGTAACAGTGTATTGTGTGGGGGTGGCCTTTCATGGCATCAGGGAAATGGACATCATGTGCATGCAGTTGGGGCTTCATTGCATTGCATGTGTCTTTTCAATGTTTGTCCATGTTGTATTACTTGCATCATGCATTGTATTTTCTTAACATGCACCCTGTTCCCTTGCAGATGATGTTGCATCATGTGTCAGTCGTTGCCATGTCAAGCTGACATGGTGGCTGTCTTGTGCCAGTGTATTGATCTCGTGCATGTGGCCTGAGGGGTTTACTATCGGGCCTCCACAAGCTTCTGGGAGCAGCCAGTCTGCATTGCAGGCTAAGTGTACATGGGTAGTTGGCTGTGGTACTGGCAGGGTTAATGTTGTGTGATGTGAAGAGACACTTCGAATGACATTGATTTAGGATAATACATGTTGCATTGTGGAAACTGTAGTCAAGTGTATGTTTGGAGTGGCTACTGTTTGTGTGCATCAGCTCATCTCTCCAGGTATGTCCGACATGTGCATGTTCTGTGGACTGTACTGTGAAATTGGTTTGGGAGGTGGTCAGGTCCAATTTGTACATTCACTTGTCATGGCATGCTTTGTGCTGTTTTGAACATCCCGCCACCCCCAATGTGGTCAGATGCATTGCAGCGCCTGTGTGCTGACAGTTTTACTTACCCACTATCCATGTCCGTTGTCCTCTCTGCCTCTCCGTGTATCCAGGTAGTGTACTGTTCCGTAGGACAATGGCATCATCGGTGGAACCAGGGTAGCGGGCACATCAGTGGGTGATGTACAGGTTGGGATTGCAGGTCACCTGCACGTCCAATGAGTGGTAGTGCTGCCAGTTCAGGTACACTTCTTTGTGGGTCTGGGGGGGCACCAATGCCACATGGGTATAGTCCAAGGCTGTGATGACATTTGGTATTTGTGCAACGTCATAGAACTGTGCCTTCATGGCATGCACCTGTGCTGGAGTGGTGGGCAGTGAGATGTGGTGTGAGAAATGCGGCAGGAGAGCATCCAGCACCTGGCCTAACATTGCACTTAATGTTGGTTGTGCCATGCCATGCATCATGCCCACCAAGTGCTGGAAGGTGCCAGTTCCTAGGAATTGTGCGACGGACACTAGCTTTAGCAGCGGGGGCACAGCTATCCTGATGTTGATCCTGCTCTCTATGTCGCCCTGGATTGTGGTGAGCAGCTCACTTATGGTCTCCCTGTTGAGGCGGTACAGGGTGACCAACTGACTGTCAGTGAGGGTCCTGGTTGAGGGCCTGACCCTTGGCATTGGTGCACACCTTGCTTGGCCTCTCATCATCCTCATCCTCCTCCGTGCACCCCGTGCCCCGGGCCGTTTTTCCTGCCTCTGTACTTCCAGGGGCAGCATGAGCAGCTGCATGTCCCATCTTGCAATGGTTAGTGGCAGGATGGTGTTGGTCTGTGTTTGGGGTAGGCATGTGCCTTATGTAGCCCTCTTGAGTGAATTGGGATCATCTGTGGCTTCTTTCCTGCCAACTATATGCATTTACCTCCATCTGGAGGCTGGGGCTATTTGTGCTGTATTTTCGGTTGTATTAGTGCCGTATATCACTGCTAATACCATTGTGCAAGGATTTGTGATGCGGTAGTGATTGCGCTTCTTGGAACCGGTGCAGATTCTGCCGGCTGTAATAGCACCGGCTGTAATTGCGCCGCCTGTATTTGCACCGGCTGTTTTACAGTCAGCAGTATGTGCACCGGCTCATGATCCAGCAGAGCGGTATTTGCGGTGGAAAATCCGTTTAAGCCACTTTTAAGGCTAAGCACCGGGGTCTTGATGAGGCCCATTGGCTGCAGTTTTGGACAAGGCACAGTGTGGGTGAATGCCACGGCTGAAGCCCGAAACTTATTTCTGGGCATCATTACTTATTGTTTGAGACTTATTAAAAAGCAAAGTTGCCTAAACACAAATTGCAATTGTACTGTTGCTGAGTCTTAGTCACAAAACAAGCAACAATAGCGTGAGCCACACTGGCGCTGCTGCGCTAGGTATCCAGATCCATGACTAACAGTAAGCAAGAATGTGACAGCGCTGGGTGCTCAGCTGGTCAGCAGCACATTGCTCTAGTCAGCCTACATGACATTGGTGTTGCTTTGCTATTGCAATAACTGGCAGCACTGCAGAAGCCTGTCAGGGCATGCAGTGCGGGCAGCACCCAGGGTAGCACATGCAGATCACCAGTTCCTCATGCAGGCAGGCGCTCACATGTATATACCATTGTCAGCCTGGCACAGGCATTGCTGTTGCAGTATGAAAAGATGTGTCTTTGATGAAGAAGGCTCTGAGACACCAGGTAGGGAAGTGAAACTCTTTTACTTCAGTCCAAGTTGACAAGGTAAATATTAGGTAAGTTCTTGGGTAAGCATAAGGTGGGGAAGTGAAACTCGGGCATTCCATCTAGCTTGCATTCACACAGCACCAGGGCAGGGGGGACACAAGACCCAGCACGGTGCCTCTGCAGGCAGGGCAATCAGCGGAGACATGCAAAGCCATGCTAAGCCTGGCACTTCCCTATTTCGTCTCGTATGCAACCAACATGGGGTGCAGTGCACTGATAGGCAGGTGCCAGGCTGCCGACCCACTTAGTCTTCAGGGCACACTGACAATTGACTGCGATCGGCGTTGCACAATCGCAAGTGCCATTGGTGGGTCAGAGGGGCACTTGGCACAGAGAAGCCAGCAGGACAAGCAAGAGTAGACAACCCACTGCGAAGGAGGAGTGCCCATGTTGAGTGCAGACCTGTAGAAGACGATATTGCTGATGTATTTGACAGGCAAGATAGTACATTTAATAATGATTTTGTTTGCATTTGTCGATCACTTTACTGTGTAAAGAAAGCACGTGCATTCTGTTTTTTGTGGATAGACGGTCACAGCGTTCCTCTTGCCACCTACAGAATTCCAGGAAATAGATGATGATGAGGATGTTTTCAAAGAAGCAGCTACACATTGTGTGACTCATGTTTGTGTAATTTTGATTTCTATTTATAGATTATGATCTATAGAGAAAGTACTTAAAGGGGGTCAAAATGATGGATGATGGACATCTTTGGGCAAAACGTCCTCACACAGCAGTTGACACTTTTATCATCCAGATATTTAACCACACGGCATGAAAAATAAACAGTGGCAATTCTTGGAAATGTGGGAAGGAGTCAGAGGATGACATACATATATGTTTTTGTACATGGTAAGGGCTCACTTCAGGGCTGGCAATGACAGGTACAAATCCCACCACTCAGCCCTCCATCCCTCTGAGGGTGATACATTAAGAACCATTGAATACAGTAATAGAGACAGCTAAGACAATGATAACTCTTGGAAGTGGGAGGAATGTGGCATGAGGCGCTACATAAAAATCAGATATTGAATGTTGAAGCAATGCTGATTAAGAAAATACCTGTAAGTATTTTTATCGCAGTTTGTTGTATTAGTAAGATGTATGCATCTGCGATGGTTGGCGCCCACATCACCCCAAATGAGCTGGTGGGGCTTCCAGCTGCAACCCCAAGAAGTGGGCGACGAGCTACTTCCCCAATCTCTATAACATATTTGGGCCCTGGGCACTTTCTTTATTTGCAAGTTAAGTACTGGCGAAGAGATGAGTCATGGTAAGATTTCTGCGAAAACCTGAACTATGACCCCCTGAATAAGTCCTGCTGGGATACCAACACTTGTGGCAAATGTTTAACAGCAGAGCTTTGTTGGCAACTTTTTATTTTTTTAAAAAGCAACAAAACCTTGGTCTTAAATCAAAAATAGGATGAGGCAGTGGAGAGCCAGAGAGTTCACACATCACACGCTTCAAGTGGTTTTCCACTTGGCATCGACACACGTGTGCCCCTGTGGAATCTCCCCCTTCTTGTGTGGTGGGAGCGCTGTCACCAGATACCACAGAGCAGCGGGCACGGCATTCCTGGGAGGACACCTATGCCCCTATCGCCACTCTGGTGTTCTCTCGGGTGGATTACTGTTCTGCCCCACTCATCGTTCTCCCATCTTATCGTCTTGATCCTTTAGGCTCCATCTTTAACTCTACTATTCGCACACTTTGCTTGCTATTCCCGCCGATCTTTGATCTCTTCTTCGCTCTGCTCGATTTCATTGCTGACCTTTGACAATCGATACTGTTTAACTTTCTCACCATTGTCTACAAATCTACTCATGGTCTTGCCCCTGTTACGGAGAATTCTCAAAAAATTGCTAATTCCTCTCTAACTTAGAGACCCCCAGCTCTTTTGCTGAACTTTGGGACTTTGTACTTTTAATTCTATTTGTTTTCTGTGTTTGTCTCTTTTGATTATGGACTCTGACAAACTCCATAGGCATCATCTTTTACAATTGTGTCACACAGCACCTTCAGTGCAGTGGCACCAGGAAGTCTTTTAGATTTTCTAAGGTTTAAATACCTTCCGTGGGATAACTACTGTTTCCCAGAGCAGTAAAGTGAAATTGACTTTACTTAGCATTGTACTTACTAGACCCAGCACACTCTATCTTACAATAAAGTGCTAGAGGGGCTACTTAGTATCCCCTTTGTCTAAATGCTCATGTAATATTTTTATGTTACCCTTTCCTCACAGAATGGCTGGTGGCAGTGGTTTCGTTCCGAACTACCAGGGTTTGCATTTTCCGCGGCTGTTCGCAGCTCCGGTAATGCTAACCGCGGGAGCCATCATTTTTAAAATGGCGCTGAGCCATCTTTGACAAAATGGTCCCCGGTCTTTGTTTTTCGCCATGTCTTTGTGGAAAGGTCCTTCTAGAGATTTTCTCTGCGGGCCAAACCAGGTTTGGTCTCTGTTCATTTCACCTTTGGCGGGCTTCAGGAATGAAACCCAACTCTGGCTCCAGGGTGTCTGGGGTAGGCAGGAAGTGAGGCAAGTGCCGGAAACTCCCTGTGCTTAGTCTCCTTGGAGACCCAAATGCATTCTGTGGTGATTGGCTGTCTGACTGTCCAGCAAGGACAGCCAGCCTGCTGGGTGAGTGACAGCTAGGCAGGAATGAATGGGAGAGAACTGAATAAAAGGCGAGTCTTTTGGCTTGTGAAGCCCTGCTGCAGTGACTACTTCCAAGTTCGTATCGACAGAGAAGCCCCTGCAAGGACGACTTCTCCCATTGAGTTGGTGGGACCAATCAACTCCAAAGTAAGCCACCTGGACACCCATCTCGGAGCTGGTTGAATTTCCTTAGAGTTGCTGCAGGAAACCATATAGTCAGGGAGAGGTACAACAGATTGTGTGTGTTATTGTTAAGCTGTCCTTAAGCTTTTGGAAGATCCTCTGGACTCCCACGAAGCATGACTGACCAAGCCTGAGCCCCCTCAGCAGAGTGCGGGATCCCAGAAGCAAGGACAGTTTGACAGCCAGGAACCGCGCTTATTGCTATTTGCTGTACCGCAAGGAGCTGAAACCGAGAAACAGTCACTGGAACTGAAGTAAGCGGGTTGCAGGTTTTGACAGTCCCAGTGCAGTGCAGGAGTCCCCTGACGTCCTCCCTCATGTCCCCATGACTGAGGCCGATGAGCAGTGAGATCTGCAGAGCTGCACAGGAACAGACGTCATCAGCTGCATCTTTTCTTCTTTACCAAGGTACTGTAAAATAAGTCTAAGAGAACTTACCTCTTACTGTGGAAGTGCTTGTAATTTCCACAACTCACAAGTCTAATCATCTTGTGGCCCTTCTTTTGATTCTTCTTTTCATCAAAGACTCCAAAGAACTTGTGCAAAGCGTTTCCATTACTTACCAGAAGTGCTTCATCCTATCCAAGACGTTTGCCCATTGACTTTGGCTTACCCTATTGAATTGAATGACTCTTCTAGTGAACTAAAAAAGTGACTGCACTGCTTTGGAATAATTGTAGTCTCTTGTGTTCTAATAACCTTTGCCTTTTACCAACTTTTAAAGAGCATTCTAAATGCCAACAGTAAGGTATTAATGTCCCCAGTACCCTTGTTACTGCAGTCACCTGTGGGTGTAGGTTGTGTCTGTGGGCCATCCCAATAGGGCCTTGTCTGATTCAGAAACTCAAAGTGTACAGTATTGAAGTATATTTGTGTGTTACTATTCTATTGATCCCTTCTGAAGAAGGCTTTATAACTGATTGATACAAAATTATGAACTGTTTATGCAAGAAACCTTGAGTATAAGAGTTAATTTGAATACCTGTAACTGTGAATGTTTGTGTAACTCTACTACTGCTCACATTTCCCCTCTTGAGATAAGCCTGGCTGCTCAACGCGTTACCAAAACTGTGTAGTACAAACTTATACCAAAGGTTGGGTTGCCTATACCTGTGGTCATAGTTTGTAGCCCCTTCCTGTCTCTCCTCGTTACTCTAGTTCTACGTTCCTATTTTGGCTCTCCGCTATGACAACCAGGTTGTTCTGTCTTCTCCTAGGCCCCCTGTGCTCCACTCCTTTTCCCCATTTGCCCCCAAACTTTTGAATTCCCTTGCCCTTGATATTCGATCTTCTCCCGCAATACATCTTTTCCGCACTCGACTGAAAATATGCACCTACTTGGCCCCCATCTTAGCTCTCACTCTTCCTCTCTCCCCTCCCCCTTCAGTTACTGTTTTTTTAATCTTATTTATTTATGTATTTATTTATTTATTTGGGCATTTGTAAAGCGCACATAACCTTAGGGCATCTGGGTGCTGATATTCATTAAAGGTAACAAAGTAGCAAGGTTACAAGGTTACAATCTTGATTGTGTACTACTTTTTGGATTTGTTTCTGTTAGAGGGCATTGGCGTAAGCACTTTATAAATCAATAAAATACAATACAAATGCAATAAATGTAAGGGCAAATGTCACCTCCTGTCCGTGATGTCTTTGTAAATGGACACTCAGGATTCAAAAACAGGCTTCGTCATAATCGCCTTGCAGTTGATAGCAGAACTCTGCTGTTGAAAAATCCTCAGAAAAGTAAATGCAGTATTTCTTTGGGTTATTGCACCCTGGGCCGCAAGATCGCCTCACATAGTGCACTTTACACAATCCTTTTTCAATCGAAAGGCTCCACAGAGCCAGTGATGAAATAATGCCAGAGCACAGACTTCCTCCTTGGTTCTCTGGCACCACCCACACCCCCCTCTGATCCCCCAATGAAAACGTCCTCTCTTGACTTTCCACCACAGCGCAACACATTTTAGGCTGATGTTGTAGCATAGCCTGTATTGGTGGGGGATGCCTCTCTGCTGAGAGTGACTGGAGCTCCTGCTGCAGCACACCCTGGGTCGGTGGGTTTAGAAAAACACAAGAGGTGATGGCTGGAAGGTTTAGAATTAATCTTAACCTCTGGGATTGCTCTGGGCAACCCCCAGACCACGGCTCCTCGCCTGCCAACCCATTACAGAAGGGGAAAGACCAAATGCAAATCAGGCTTGGTCCCAACCCAAACTGGGCAGTCCAGCCTGAACTGGGATAGTAGGGGCTGCTGCTCTGCTGTGAGAGGCGTGGGTTTCCTCTGTAGCAAAGCCTGAGTTGGTGAGGCATGAATTTATGCTGAGAGTGACTAGGGCTTCCATTGGAGCACAGCCTGTATTGGCGGGGGCTGCCTCTCTTCTGAGAGAAATGGGGTTCCCATTGTGGCAGAGCTTTGATGGTGGGAGCTGCTGCTCTGCTGAGAGTAGCTGAGGCGCCTGCTGTAGCACAACCTAGGTTGGTGGGGGGCTACAGCTCTGATGAGAGAGACTGAGGCGCCTGCTGTAGCACAGCCTGGGTTGGTGGGGGTCTACTGCTCTGATGAGAGTGACTGAGGTGCCTGCTGTAGCACAGCCTGGGTTGGTGGGGGCTACTGCTCTGATGAGAGTGACTGAGGTGCCTGCTGTAGCACAGCCTGGGTTGGTGGGGGGCTACTGCTCTTATGAGAGTGACTGAGGCGCCTGCTGTAGCACAGCCTGGGTTGGTGGGGGGCTACTGCTCTGATTAGAGTGGCTGAGGCGCCTGCTGTAGCACAGCCTGGGTTGGTGGGGATGCAGCTCTGATGAGAGTGGCTGAGGCGCCTGCTGTAGCACAGCCTGGGTTGGTGGGGGTCTACTGCTCTGATGAGAGTGACTGAGGCGCCTGCTGTAGCACAGCCTGGGTTGGTGGGGGGCTACTGCTCTGATGAGGGTGACTGAGGTGCCTGCTGTAGCACAGCCTGGGTTGGTGGGGGGCTACTGCTCTTATGAGAGTGACTGAGGCGCCTGCTGTAGCACAGCCTGGGTTGGTGGGGGGCTACTGCTCTGATGAGAGTGGCTGAGGCGCCTGCTGTAGCACAGCCTGGGTTGGTGGGGATGCAGCTCTGATGAGAGTGGCTGAGGCGCCTGCTGTAGCACAGCCTGGGTTGGTGGGGATGCAGTTCTGATGAGAGTGACTGAGGTGCCTGCTGTAGCACAGCCTGGGTTGGTGGGGATGCAGCTCTGATGAGAGTGGCTGAGGCACCTGCTGTAGCACAGCCTGGGTTGGTGGGGGGCTACAGCTCTGATGAGAGTGGCTGAGGCACCTGCTGTAGCACAGCCTGGGTTTGTGGGGATGCAGCTCTGATGAGAGTGGCTGAGGCGCCTGCTGTAGCACAGCCTGGGTTGGTGGGGGGCTACTGCTCTGATGAGAGTGACTGAGGCGCCTGCTGTACCACATCCTGGGTTGGTGGGGGGCTACTGCTCTGATGAGAGTGACTGAGGCGCCTGCTGTAGCACAGCCTGGGTTGGTGGGGGGCTACCGCTCTGATGAGAGTGACTGAGGTGCCTGCTGTAGCACAGCCTGGGTTGGTGGGGGGCTACTGCTCTGATGAGAGTGACTGAGGCGCCTGATGTAGCACAGCCTGGGTTGGTGGGGATGCAGCTCTGATGAGAGTGACTGAGGCGCCTGCTGTAGCACAGCCTGGGTTGGTGGGGTGCTACAGCTCTGATGAGAGTGGCTGAGGCGCCTGCTGTAGCACAGCCTGGGTTGGTGGGGATGCAGCTCTGATGAGAGTGGCTGAGGCGCCTGCTGTAGCACAGCCTGGGTTGGTGGGGATGCAGCTCTGATGAGAGTGACTGAGGTGCCTGCTGTAGCACAGCCTGGGTTGGTGGGGGGCTACTGCTCTGATGAGAGTGACTGAGGCGCCTGCTGTAGCACAGCCTGGGTTGGTGGGGGGCTACTGCTCTGATGAGAGTGACTGAGGCGCCTGCTGTAGCACAGCCTGGGTTGGTGGGGGGCTACTGCTCTGATGAGAGTGACTGAGGCGCCTGCTGTAGCACAGCCTGGGTTGGTGGGGGGCTACTGCTCTGATGAGAGTGACTGAGGCGCCTGATGTATCACAGCCTGGGTTGGTGGGGATGCAGCTCTGATGAGAGTGGCTGAGGCGCCTGCTGTAGCACAGCCTGGGTTGGTGGGGGGCTACTGCTCTGATGAGAGTGACTGAGGCGCCTGCTGTACCACAATCTGGGTTGGTGGGGGGCTACTGCTCTGATGAGAGTGACTGAGGTGCCTGCTGTAGCACAGCCTGGGTTGGTGGGGGGCTACTGCTCTGATGAGAGTGACTGAGGCGCCTGCTGTAGCACAGCCTGGGTTGGTGGGGGGCTACAGCTCTGATGAGAGTGGCTGAGGTGCCTGCTGTAGCACAGCCTGGGTTGGTGGGGATGCAGCTCTGATGAGAGTGGCTGAGGCGCCTGCTGTAGCACAGCCTGGGTTGGTGGGGATGCAGCTCTGATGAGAGTGACTGAGGTGCCTGCTGTAGCACAGCCTGGGTTGGTGGGGATGCAGCTCTGATGAGAGTGGCTGAGGCGCCTGCTGTAGCACAGCCTGGGTTGGTGGGGGGCTACAGCTCTGATGAGAGTGGCTGAGGCACCTGCTGTAGCACAGCCTGGGTTGGTGGGGATGCAGCTCTGATGAGAGTGGCTGAGGCGCCTGCTGTAGCACAGCCTGGGTTGGTGGGGGCTACTGCTCTGATGAGAGTGACTGAGGCGCCTGCTGTAGCACAGCCTGGGTTGGTGGGGATGCAGCTCTGATGAGAGTGGCTGAGGCGCCTGCTGTACCACATCATGGGTTGGTGGGGGGCTACTGCTCTGATGAGAGTGACTGAGGCGCCTGCTGTAGCACAGCCTGGGTTGGTGGGGGGCTACTGCTCTGATGAGAGTGACTAAGTTGCCTGCTTTAGCACAGCCTGGGTTGGTGGGGGGCTACTGCTCTGATGAGAGTGACTGAGGCGCCTGATGTAGCACAGCCTGGGTTGGTGGGGATGCAGCTCTGATGAGAGTGTCTGAGGCGCCTGCTGTAGCACAGCCTGGGTTGGTGGGGGGCTACAGCTCTGATGAGAGTGGCTGAGGCACCTGCTGTAGCACAGCCTGGGTTGGTGGGGATGCAGCTCTGATGAGAGTGGCTGAGGCACCTGCTGTAGCACAGCCTGGGTTGGTGGGGGGCTACTGCTCTGATGAGAGTGACTGAGGCGCCTGATGTAGCACAGCCTGGGTTAGTGGTGGGCTACTGCTCTAATGAGAGTGACTGAGGCGCCTGCTGTAGCACAGCCTGGGTTGGTGGGGGGCTACAGCTCTGATGAGAGTGGCTGAGGCACCTGATGTAGCACAGCCTGGGTTGGTGGGGATGCAGCTCTGATGAGAGTGGCTGAGGCACCTGCTGTAACACAGCCTGGGTTGGTGGGGGGCTACAGCTCTGATGAGAGTGACTGAGGCGCCTGCTGTAGCACAGCCTGGGTTGGTGGGGATGCAGCTCTGATGAGAGTGGCTGAGGCACCTGCTGTAGCACAGCCTGGGTTAGTGGTGGGCTACTGCTCTGATGAGAGTGACTGAGGCGCCTGCTGTAGCACAGCCTGGGTTAGTGGTGGGCTACTGCTCTGATGAGAGTGACTGAGGCGCCTGCTGTAGCACAGCCTGGGTTGGTGGGGGCTACTGCTCTGATGAGAGTGGCTGAGGCGCCTGCTGTAGCACAGCCTGGGTTGGTGGGGGGCTACAGCTCTGATGAGAGTGACTGAGGCGCCTGCTGTAGCACAGCCTGGGTTGGTGGGGGGCTTCTGCTCTGATGAGAGTGACTGAGGCGCCTGCTGTAGCACAGCATGGGTTGGTGGGGGGCTACTGCTCTGATGAGAGTGGCTGAGGCGCCTGCTGTAGCACAGCCTGGGTTGGTGGGGGGCTACAGCTCTGATGAGAGTGACTGAGTGCCTGCTGTAGCACAGCCTGGGTTAGTGGTGGGCTCTGCTCTGATGAGAGTGACTGAGGCGCCTGCTGTAGCACAGCCTGGGTTGGTGGGGATGCAGCTCTGATGGGAGTGACTGAGGCGCCTGCTGTAGCACAGCCTGGGTTGGTGGGGGCTACTGCTCTGATGAGAGTGGCTGAGGCTCCTGTTGTAGCACTGCCTGGGTTGGTGGGGGCTGCTGCTTTGTGGCTGCTCTTCTCATAGGGCATATTCGGTTGAGCAAGAAAATTAAAAAATCATTTGGCTGCCACCCTTCTACTTCTATATCTCTTACTTCTCCTTTTTCCATTTTCAAAATGAAAAGAGCGCCTTTCTTTTCACTTCAAAATCTTCGGCTTCCTTTTAAACTCCAGTTTGCCCTTCCTCGAACAAATAGTCATCTCTCTCTCTCTCTGTCTCTCTCCCTCTCTTTCACTCTCTCTCTCTCTCATTCTCTCTGTTCCTCTCTCGCTCTGTCTCAGTCACTGTCTGTGTCTCACGATCTCTCTCTGTCTCTCTCTCATCGACCCCTTCAACGCTACTCCCTTCTGAGAGGGGAAATTCCTGGAATTAGAAATTGATGAAGAAATAGGACGCTCATAATCCAGTGACTTCATCAGCTCAAGCCGAGTCCATACAGGTGTCTTTTGGTTCGAACAAGATATAACCGTTTCGAGGTGTGCGAGTGAAATCGGGTATTTTGTGGCTTGGAAGAAGCACCTTGAAATCCAGCACTATAGGGGCTCAACGGATTCGCGCTGGTGCCACCAATGGCATGCCCACCTTTTGTCCAAATGCTTGAAGATCCCCCGTAATTCTCATTTACAGCCACTGTATAACACTCACCAGGGCCCAGATGCACTCAGGAATTGACTAAGAATCCCTCTCAAAGGGGACGTTTGCCACTCTTTGAGATCTGATGGATTGCAACGCTTTTAAGACATATGAATAACTGGAGTCAATGAACAATAATTCCTGAATCAGATATAAATATCTAAACATTCATAGCCTAATAGCACCCAGACAAAGGATTTTATGGCACAGTGGAAAGAAGTGAAGTCTCCAGTTGGTATGAAACTGGATTAGAAATAGAATTGGTGGATGAAAAGTCTACCCTTTCTTGGGAGGTTCGGAGAAAGTACTTAAAGGGGGTCAACATGATGGATGATGGACATCTTTGGGCAAAACGTCCTCACACAGCAGTTGGCATTGAGATAGACTCACTTTATCAACCAGATATTTAACCACACAGCATGAAAAATAAACAGTGGCAATTCTTAGAAATGTGGGAAGGAGTCAGAGGATGACATACATATATGTTTTTGTACATGGCAAGGGTTCACTTCAGGGCTGGCAATGACAGGTACAAATCCCACCACTCAGCCCTCCATCCCTCTGAGGGTGATACATTAAGAACCATTGAATACAGTAATAGAGACAGCTAAGACAATGATAACTCTTGGAAGTGGGAGGAATGCGGCATGAAGCGCTACATAAAAATCAGATATTGAATGTTGAAGCAATGCTGATTAAGAAAATACTTGTAAGTCTTTTTATCGCAGTTTGTTGTATTACGACAACGGAAGGGCTACATTTAGGAGTGGAACATCCTTAATTTCATGCTGCTGGCTACTGCACAAGTATACAGAAAATGGAGTTCTGGCTGCTGAGATCGGAAAAGGCTCTCTTGTTTTTCAACATACCGCTGACAAAAGTAGCAAAGCTCCAGCTTCAATCCTTAGTTGAAGGACCCAAGCCCGTTGGTGGTTGACAGTCAGGTTTGGTTTCCGGCCTAATAAAAATACATAGACCTGCTTGCTGGGCAAGATGAAGAATCTACTTCACTGATTAGCCTCGGACGGGCCTGGCGTGCTGATGGGGATGGACCTGGCGGGCGATATGACACTGTCGACCACCTCATTCTACTGGGCAGGTAGAAGGAGCGCGGTGGGACTGACAGATAACTCTCAACAGCATGAATAGAAGTAGCATCTTATAAATCCATTCCATCTACAGTTGACTGTTGGGTGCCACAGAAGTTGTGCCTAGCCCCACACATACTGTTTGATATTCAGGTCAAAGGTGAAAAAACCACTCGCACTCTGCTCTTGGCCAGTAAAGTTTGCAATAGTTGTCCAAATATCAAGTGTCCCAAAGTCTTCAACTGATTGGTATTCCAGTTTATTGTCTGGTATTTAAGTTAGCAGGAACAACCAACACATGTTTCGACTAAAAAGTATTTTTCAAGGCAAATGTTTTTTTTTCTATAGTTTATCAATATGTAGATTGGAGCGTTCTTTTGAAGTAAGTATAAATGATATGGATAATGCTAGCCAGCCATCCCCCTCATTGAAGTCAAATTATTTAGTGAAGTGTCCTGTATGGAGTTCACTTCACGGATGCTCCGCGTGCCTGCCCTGTTTGATATTCATATCAAGTACAGACAGTAAAAAGATATTTTGAAGATTCCCAAGGGACCCTGTAGATAATTTGAGTCGTATTAAGACACATTTTGGCCTTATCACAACTTGGGTAAGACATGCCGGTTTAGCCTGCATCAGGCAAAGACAGTTTTTACTTTTCGCTTCAAAACTCACCTTTCTCAATAGCAGATGTGCTTCTGAGCACTCAAAAAAACAGGTTAGGAGTAATCCCTGACTACTTGCTGTCAAGGACAAGCCATGCAGACTCCATTGTTAGTTCAACTAATTTTGCTCCAATGCCTTTGCACCAAATTCGACCATTCCTATCTGAAAACAAATCCGCAACAATAGCATACACTAGGTTCACCTTTGGACTCTTCCAAAATACTGTTTTGCAGGGACAACCAAAAGATCTACCACCATCTTCTTTCGCATGGCTTTTAGAATAGTACTCAACCAGGCTAGGGTGGGAGCCATCCCACCAAACCACCAATCCTGAGGAAACTGACCTGTCACCTGCTAAAGTCTCAGATCTCTTAACTGAAATATAAAACCAAATGGTGACGGCCAGGAAGAGATCCATGCTCCAAGCACACTTTCCCGGGTAGCATTCAAGCTAAAGCCATGGGTCTTTGCTTTCAGGTTCTAGCTGTCTGGTTGTGAATATCATAACCTGAGGATATGGGAGGCATTGGGCCTCATTACGACCCTGGCGGAAGACCATGGTGTTATTAGCACCATGGTCCATGCCGGTAAGTTACCGACTCCGCCATGGAGAAAGGGGGAATTACCACCCCATTACAAGGTTGGCGGGGCGGTAATTCCCCCTTCCTCCATGGCCCTTCCCCATTCCCTTTTTTGCCCCATAGGGCTCAATGGGAATGGGGAAGGCATTAAGTACGGTGCCGCAAATTGCGGCACTGTAATTAGCACCAAGGTCCCTTTGCGGGTCCCTACTTTAATGGCTGGTCTACACCAGCCGTTAAGGTCGGGTCCCGCAAAGGGACCTCGTAACTAGGCACTAATAGGTTAACGGCGCCGCAGCCTTTTACGGCGCCGTGAACCCATTAGCGCCTGGGTCGTAATGAGGCCCATTGACAAACTTCCGACATTTCGTTGAAGGATAAATACCATAGTTATTCGAGATCAATGGGTTCCACCCTGATCATTGCTCCAAGATGCCCATCAAATTTTACAAATGCTTAATAGAAATAGAGATATATTTGGTTCACACTTTTGTTGTGATTTGTCCAACAAAATAAAGCAACACAAATAATGATAATAACCTAGTGAGGCACAATGCAATGGAATGATTCCTTAGATGAACAAAACACTGTGTCGAAATATATGCCACACACGCGAGCATGCACAGCAGCCAGACTGTGTTTATCTGACTCAGCACTTCCGCTGTTTACAGTCTGACGGGTGACTCAGCAACCCATCCTTTGGGTCCACCTCTAGATCGACGGCTAGGGTGGAGAAGCTGTGAATCGTACAGATAGGCAACAGGAACCACACTGTGGGGGCAAGTACGCTAAAATAGGGGGCTACATGCATAGAGTGTGAAGACATGTGTTTGTGAATTGGGGTATTCGCAAGGAACCTTGAGGAACACATGCCTAACTTATTGAGCCACGTCTTTTTATCTAATGATTTCCGTCAGTGGACTTCTTTACTGTGAAAGTTGAACTTGGGTCACTTCACAACAAACAAATACAACGTATGGTAAACAGACGCTAAAAGCGAGTACAGGATTCAGAAATGGGTAAGTAAAAAGGTGGAAGAAAAAAATGGGGGATTATAGGGGAATCTCATTTCAACAAAAAAAGTAAAGTTGCATTTTCACCGTTAATAAATACACCAAAAAAGGGAACTGCTATAAAGACACAGATACACTTACACATATCTGAAATTACATAATGGGTGTACGCCTGCCTGGTTCCTTCAGATTATATCCCTGCACCTGGTCTCCCCTTTAAAACCCGCACTTGCCCTTCTGCCCCACCCCCCACACTAGCCTGGCTGGGCCTGCACCCTGAAGCCTTTCCAGTCCTTTGCCTGCCACTTAGCTCGTGGACGTTCCTTCCCCTGCACTCTCTGCATACCCCTGGCTCTGTCCACCTGGCCTCCCCTGGCACTCCTCATGGGCCCTTCCACCCTGACCGGCACTCCCCTCCACCATCCCCCTCCCCCGCACTTCTTGTTACTGTACTTGCACGATCCGAATGTCACAAGGCCTAGTAGGACCGTTTTGTTTTGTCCTCCCAGCCCCCACCCCTTTGTCTTGTTGTGCCTCGAAACACATTGTGTATGGGCGCGTTATAAATACCCAATCAATAAAAAAATAAAGAACGACAGTGCACTTAAACCTGACTTTGTGACGTAATGCGTACACTATGCATAGGGAGGATTATAGAATCATGAATTTGTAAGTATTATACAGTTTTTACAAAAAATATAATATGTTGTTTCTAACTGTTAATATTAGAAACGGCAAAACAGAAATGTTTTAATGTGTGCACTTATGAACACAATACTTGTATGTTATATTTGCACATATCATATTCCCTCTTTGTGAATAGCTCCTAATTTACATAAAGGTGTTTGACTTTTTCAAAGGTGTACGTCCCAAGTGACATATGCATTTTGCAAGATTTGGAATATTTAGCGTATCCGGTGCTGATTTTGTTCTGCCCATTCTGTTTTTTTATCACCTTATGAGCCTATAGAATCACTGTTTTAGGAAGCATACCACCACCAATGCATCGGTGTAATGCTGTAGGAGCCACCATCTCCATCACTGCAGTCCCAGAGTCTAGGTCCTGAGATGCACTAAAACCTTATGAGCCTATAGAATCACTGTTTTAGGAAGCATACCACCAGCAATGCATCAGTGTAACACTGTAGGGGCCACCATCTCTATCTCTGCAGTCCCAGAGTCTAGGTCCTCAGACACACTTATGCAGCAAGCACGAGGTAAACTCTTCTGTAAATGTTTCATAGGTTGAACAGAGTCATCTCTAATGTTGCTGCCTACCCCAACTTGGCTAATCAGTCCCTTGGAAAATGAAGCACCAGACTAAGAAGAACAACAAGGAAATAAAGTTACATTGAAGTGCTTGGTACTTTCAGGAATGCAATCATTTTGGTTTCTTTTGGGGTATTTATGGAGTGCAGCCATAGCTCCGATGAAGAGAGGACTAGTGTACCTAGAGTGTGGAGGGGGTAGTACAATATTCACCGTTCAGGGAAAGCTGGATGCCTTCCTACCGAGTACACTTCAGTAAGCACCATTTTCCACAGGACAATCTGCAAATTGTGCTGTAGAGCGAATGCTTGTGAACAAGACAAAATACATTTGGTGAACATCTGAAATGGTGCTGTGATTTCCAAAGATGCTGCAGGGCATGTGCTAGTGAATAAGCTCCTAAACTGTGCATGGACAATTACAAACCATTCAGGCATGATTATTTATTTTAAAATGTTTTATTAGCATTTATATAATTTACATCTGTAATAAGAGAGACATAATTTTGCAGCACTTGGTTGTGTATACATGATGATTCGTCGTTAATAACGGGTTAATACATTAACACACTAAAACTTTCATTTTTGAACATTTCTCTTTCATTCTTTGCATGCGAATAGTAGGTTTATTCGTGACACCGATTAGCTATGCTGGGGTAACGGATCCGGAGCACCACCGTCTATGTAAAGTTATTCATTGGCATCATGATTTAGCTTTTATATCAAAGGCCTCTGTGTATTCATGGAGGTTTGTCATCCGAGGGATGGGACATGTCCCATATCAGCGCTTCCCAAGCTTCATAAGTATTGCTCAAATTCTCCTCTGATCTGGCTACCCCCTCACTCCAGACTCTGGTTTCTGCTTTTGTCCAGCGCTCAAATTCTTTGTACCAACGTGCGCACTGCAGGCTCCTAGCTGACTTCCACGCCATTGCTATGGACCTCTTGGCCAATATGCAAGCCATGTCCATGGATTTAACCACATGTTTAAATTTCTGACCCTGGGGTGTGCACCCAGCAAACATTCTTTCGGGGTCCAATCCTACTGTACAATCCCAGCCTTTCTACATGCCTGTTCTGTTCACGCCCAGAACTTTTGTGTTTGGACACATCCCCAGAACATGTGCATCAGCCCTGCCTCCTCTTCTCCGCACCAGGGGCACAGTGGTTGTGCATTGCTGCTGAATTTAGCTATCCTGTGGGGTGTTATATAGGTGCGGTACAGGACATTCAGCAGGATTAGCCTGAATCGGGAGTTCCTAGAGACTTCCCTGGGGTATAGCAATATTCGTTCCCATTTCCTTTCTGTTATATCTACTCCCAGGTCCGCCTGCCACCGTTCTTTCAGCACTGCACCTTTAGGGTTGGGTCTATCTATCAGTAATCTACATAATCTGGACACCCGTTTCCAGCCATCATTCAGAGTGTGCAGTAGGGTCATTAGGGGATTCGTCGCTGACTCCTCAAGCCATTTCCCCCAACTCTCTTTTGCCACCTTCCAAGTCCTTTGGTACCACAGGAAGTGCCCTTTAGGTAGCCCTTCCTTTTCCAGTAGAGATCCAAACTCTCTAAAGACACCGTCCTCATCGTTATCGCCCCAGGTGTAGATACCCCATCTCTCCCAGTGTCTCATCACTGCTAGATCTATTTTGCCCTTACAAACATCAGCAGCAATTGGAGTCTCAAGTGAGTAAGGACGCCCAAGTTTCAACAATGACGTGGCCCTATGCCACACCTGCATCCTCAGTTTTACAAGCATGGGAGCACTCCCCAGGCAGCCCAGTGGCAACCATAGTATTTCTTTCAGGTGTGCCGGGGCCACTAGGCACTGAAATAATTCTGCTTCTGGGGTAGCCTCATCTGAAAGCCATCTGGCCACAAAGCTGAGTTGTGCTGCAAGATAATATTTTTCAAGATCCGGTAGTTGCATCCCCACTTCCCTGTAGGGCAGGCATAGCATTGTTAGTGTCAGTTTATGCCTGGCCGCACCCCAGAGGAATTCCCTCAGTATCACCTCCAGTAAATGGAAAAAGGCGGCTCTGACGTAGCAGTGGACGTTATTGAAGTAATATAGGAATCATGGCAAGATTATCATTTTGGTGATGGCTACCCTGCCCATCAGTGATAACGGTAACCTGGACCAAAACATCATGGATTTCCTTAAGCGCTTCACCACAGCTGCCGTGTTGCTCTTGTGCATTTGCTCAGGTGTGTATCTAATGTTCACTCCCAAATATTTGAATGATTCCAGCTCCCATTGGAGCCCCACCTACGGTAATTCTTCCACACCCATTCCCCTCAAGCCCACCAGTGCCAAAATACAAGATTTTTCTCTGCTGAACAGATCCCAGACACCTTCGCGTACTTGTCAAGCACCTCCAGTATCACTGGGACATTATGGTTTCGATCCTTTAGGTATAGTAACACGTCATCTGTGTATAGCGATACCAAGTGGTAAGCTCCTCCCACCCAGATACCCGCTTCCGGGAACTGGTTTCTGAGATAAATTGCTATCGTTTCCAGCCCAAGCACATTTAACATGGGTGACAGCGGACACCCCTGCCTGGTGCCTCTATGTATGTCCTAGACCGATGACACCACCCACCCTCGCCACAGGAGCCGTGTATAGTATTTTCACCCATTTAATAAACTGTTCACTACAAATGGCAAATAAATAAATAAATACTTAACACAAAATCCCTCAATACAGCAAATAGCCACTCTCAATATAGCGAGTCAAACGCTTTTATTGTGTCGAGCGAGATTATTGCGTACTGCTCCTGTGAATCAGCCGTTTGGGCTATAACATGCAGTAATCGGCGTAGGTTCAATGCCGTACTACGGCACGGTATGAAACCATTTATGTCCCTGTGTATTAAGTCGCCGATCACCCTGGAGAGCCGTTTAGCTAGTATTAGTTTTCAATATCTTAATATCATAATTGAACATCGCTGGTGGGCGATATGAATCGCATTTGTCAGTGGCCTTCCCTGGTTTAGGGATCAGACCACCAGCGTTTCTCTCATACTTTTCGGTAGTACCCCTTTTTCATAAGCTTCTTTAAATATTTCAAGCATCACCAGGGTCAAAACCGACACGTATACTGTGGGATATATTGACCCACTCAACGGCATTGCCCCACATTATTAAGCTGCATTTGCGCAGAAAAAAACACAAAAAGGTTGCGCTGGCTCCTGTGAGTGCCATGGCTCAAAACTGCATTTTGCAACTGCAACAATTTTGTACTCACGGGTCCTTCAGACTGCACATTTTGTAAAAGATCCGTTAAAATAATAAAAAAAGTTATTAAGAATATTTTAAAACGTTGTTTCAGCCTAGTCTCCATTCATTTTCCCATAGAGAAAAAGTCAAATTTTTGCTCAAGCACACAGCTAAAACTGCAGGACGGAATCGGACCAGGTACAAAACAATCTGGGCATGAATCGTTGACTCATTTTTGGAAGAGGTCTGGCTTTTTGCGTACAGTAGCTTTTAAAATATTTGAGAGAGAAGGGAGTGCCCCCTTCTCACAAAAATCTAGCTATATCTCCCATGGTGCTTTGCAACAAGAAGGCAATAATGAACAAACAGCAATTTTTTCTGAAAAGTTCTACTGTTAATAACTTTTGACTTGTTGGATGCATTTAGATGACATTTTGAAAACAAGAAGTTTGTCAAGCCACCCACCTCCAAATCACAGAATGCTATAAAATGCTATAAAATAAAAAGGTTATTGAGAAAACAAAACACCACAGTTTCCGAGTTATCACCCCATTCATTTCCCCATAGAGAAAAAGTGCAATTTTCTAACAGCTGTAGCGCACAAAACGCTGGACAGATTTGGACCCAATAAGAAGCAACTTCGGCGCAAATCATGGACTTACATTTCTTGACTTGTTTGGGGTAAATCCAGCCAGTAGCTTTTCAAATAACAAGTACAGGGTGCACCTTGGGCCTTAAAACATATATCGGTCTTAGTGGTTTGCAGCAGAGGTTGAGAGAAACTAATCACTTTTGACTTGCTCGATGGATTTGGATGACATTTGCTAAACCAAATGTTTAACAACCCCCTAAACCCACTCAACTGTAAATTCTGGACACAATTCGTTAAAAAATGAAAAAGTTATTAAGAAAACATAAAAATGTTGGTTTCATCCTACTCACATACATTTTCCCATAGAGAAAAAGTGCAGTTTATCAACAGCAGCAGCGCGAAAACAGCATGGCAGATTTGGACTAAATAAGAAACAATTTGGGCACAAAGCATTGACTTAATTTCCTTGACAGGTTTGGGTTAAATACATCCAGTCATTTTTTAAATATTTGACAGAGACATGGGGGTACCCCCTTGTTCCTGATAACCTTTATGTATATTGGTGCTTTGCAGCAGACACGCTGAGAAGCTTTTCAGAAATGAAATTCTGCCTTTTTGTTTTGCTCACTACGAGTGATTCTCACGATATTACAGGGAGAAGCCGTAAATTAATGAATTCAAAATGCTATTTGGAAGAGGGAAATTGATGCCATCAAACCTTAGAATGAACTCCGCCAGGACCTAACAGAGTCTGATAACGTTCTCGACTTCAGAAAGAGACTCAAAACTGTTCTGTTTATGTAGTCACTCCTAAGTGAAGACTGATTGTTTTGAATCACAGTGCTTAGATGGCCTGGCTGTAGGCGCTATATAAATACCAATCACATCAGGCTAGAGGTTGGGAGGTGGGAAAGAAGACACCATGTGATGTTGGGAGTTTGGGGGTGGATTGCAGAGCCAGTTACGTGTAGAATATTTTTGGTTTATCAGGTGAAGACTGTGGGAATCTCACGAGATTACAGCGGCAATACTGCAAGACGCGCGCAGAAAACAATGTGCGTCACACAAAGTAATCGATAATAGAGGATAATGGGAGAGGATTAGATAGGGAAAAAGCAATTAAGTGGAGTGAGGGGACCTGGAAAAAAGAAGGAGGACACATGTTTCGTGCCTATGAGGACATGGAATACTTTGCAATTCTGAGCAATTTTTCACGTTATCTCAGGAATCGACGAAACGCTACTCTATTGTAAATTATTCTTGGGAAATTATCATGGGAATAACGAGTTCGAAAAAAAGGATATAAATTGGCAGTGGCTACATCAACTGGGCATAGGCAATGTGTGTTTGGTAACAAATTAATGGTTTGACATGGCCAGTGACCATGGCTAGTGGGCCCAAAAGAAAGATATTGCTACAACATGCACTGAGGCCAAGGCTGAATGCTGTAGCCAGTGAAACCTCAAGAAACTATGCATCATGTTCGGCCATGGCCACTGTCATGGCTGAATGTCATGGCTAGTGGGCCCTGAGAAAATATATAAGGTAAAACAAAACTCTTGAAATTCAGTAACAAAACATCTGTTAATAGAGAATTAAGATTCTCATATTTGATGCAACAAAACCCTTGAAATTCAGTACTCGCATTTTAACCAAGTCCGCCTCGCAGAACAAAAAAGCATCACACTAACCAAACAGTGCTAGGGGGTAACGGCCAGGAGAGGAAAAAAGGTATTGAGGGGAGTGGAGGGACCCTGGAAAGAGCAGGGGGTACTTGGTGACAGGGAAGAGTTAGGATTTTCAAGCATTATCAAGGGAATGCTGGGGAAATCTTGCAGGCATGGGTCTTTCAAGGCTGCCGTATGTGTAGTTTATTGCCATTATTGGGGGAATATCGTGGGAATCCTGTGTGAATGGAGAGAGAGTGAAAAAAATTATTAATTTTACAACTGCAGTGATCGCATCTCCTATGCAGGGGGAAATGGATCTCTGTGCCCAAGGCCATGACTTGTGGGCCCCAATAAAACCTATTGGTGCAACGTATACAGTTGCCATGGCCTTGATAGGGGGCCCCAAAGAAACCTCAGCGAGGGATGAAGGAATAGGGTAGTGTTATTCATAGCATGTGCAAATCTACTGATGGCCGGTATGTTGTAGACATAGTCAAGTGCATGTCAATCTCCACTAAGATGCTGCCCACCATGCCCACCCAAGCCCAAGCCTGGGACAGGAAAGGCAGACAGTCACCTGCTGGAGAATTGCATCTAGAACATTATTCAGGCTGTTGGTCACATCCTCAGCGTTGTGCTCCTAGAAGACCAATTAGTCAGACATGTTTTGGCCCTTTGGCTTATGAAGGCTGGTGTGAAAAGGATGCTGCCATAGAAAGTGCTTCTCTACATCTGGGTGGGGGCACACAAAAAACGGTTGTGAAAGAAAACCTGATCAGGAATTTAAGTGCAGCACACAAAACTATGAGTGTTGTGGGGAATGGAAGAGGGCTAAGGAGGGAAAAAGGAATTGAGGCGGGTAGGGGGTGGAGGGGAGCATACCAGGGGCGAAGTAAAACAAATTTGATTAATTATTTTATTTTATTTTTACAGTTACAGTGAAGTGGGAGTGGAAAGTGGACACGGCTGAAGGCTGTGGCTAGTAGCCCGGTAGTGTTGAATATACAGCTGCCCTTATTGGCAAGGGCCAAATGCCCTGGCTAGTGGGCCCAAGAGATATGTATAGTGGCCATGGGCGAAAGGCCACCTAGTGGGTCCTAAAGAAACCTATCGAGGGAATATGTACAGTAGACAAGGCCAAAGGCCATGGTGGCTATTTAGTGTTTTAAAATATAGAGTGGGCTCGGCCGAAGGCCATGCTCACTGGCCAGGAACGAAGGCCCATGCCCAAAAGACATGTATAGCCTTTGCCAACTAGTGGGTCAAAAAGAAAAAAGTGGACACGGCCAAAGGCCGTGGCCATGGCTAGTGGCCCATAAAGAAATTGTGGTATAACAACACCCTTGAAATTGACTGAAAAATTCAGCAGATGTGGGAAGTCATGATCAGCTTAACTCGGTATGTTCCTGTTGATGTTCCTCAAAATGCTACGTCGCCCATAATGCCATTAGGGATGTCATTATGTATCCCTTCTCTTATAATATGTATGTGCTCATGGGCTTTGCAAAGGAAACGGGCCGAGTTAAGCTTGCCATGACGTCCCACATTCGATGAATTTCAAGCGTTATGTCGCGTCAAATCGGGTCAACTTTACTGGAATTTAACTCAGGTTTTTTCAGTGACTATATATACAGAGAGATGCAGAGAGAGAGAGAACGAGAGAAAGAGAGAGAAAGAGAGAGAGAATGAGAGAGAGAGAGAGAGAGAGAGAATAGAGAGAGAGAGAGAGAGAGAGAGAGAGAGAGAATAGAGAGATGGTCAGAATTGCAGCAGAGAGGAGAGTAGGAGGAAAGGAAGGAGAGAGGATCAGGGTGAAGAATACAATGTCATGAAAGAGAAGGAATAAAGGGGCCTGGATAATCCACAAGGTACCTATTTTAATCTTGAAGGCCACTTTTATACTGTTTGGAACCCCCAGCTAGATACCGCTGTTGCCTTCCGGCCATCACAACCAGCCAGTCAGCTGTTAGGAGCCTCTTCCACCAACATTTCTGTATCGGTTTCCTATTAAGTCTCTAATTTACTGTATGCTTAAGATAGATCATCACCATTGGGTTATTATAAATGTCAGAAGTATTTACACTGGAACAAGAACCACGTGGTCAGGATGAGGGGATAGTTACATAGTTACACATAGTGTTTGACCAAAGGTAGCCTGCCAGTTGTTTGGGCCAGTTGCACAGCATTATAGTAGGGGCACATTTGTAGGTCTGTGCAGTTTTAGTCAGACATAATTGGAACTTGTATTTTGTCATCAGAAAGCACCATTAGATGAATGATTTCCATGGTGTCACTCTATGGTGTGTGGTGTGTAAGATTGGTGACTTCACCAAGATGGTTTCTAACATAGTTCATAACATCTTCAATATCTCTGTTACCTCTGGACAGATTTTCATTTCTAAGGTCTCTGTTGAGACATATTTTCAGGAGTAAAAAGGTGGGCCTAATGACATTTACTCCAAAGTAAGTTGTGTCTCAAAAACTGCCATATACTTATTATGAAACTTCATTTGTAGTTTTAATTGAATGTTTCACAGGAAATAAACCCCATGAACATGAAAATGAGCAATTGCTACTCCATTTTAACTTGTGAGATATGATTATATACTAGGACTGACATATTGAATTAACTGAACCTGAGATGACATAGTCATATAGCATCCTTTAGTAGGTCACTACTTATGAACAACCTCATCTTTGCTAAAATCACCAGGGTCAGAATGTGCTACGTTTGGCATTGTGTGAGAATCATGATCACATGTGTAATTGTTTCCTCCACACTAACACGTCTGTACAAGGTTGGTTGTTTGCTAAGCTTATGAATGTTGGACCGCATCTGTTCTCACATACGAACATTTTATCAACTGCAGAACGGAGTATACGGACGGCTCAAGGCAGAGAATTGGATCTAGTTCTGTTCCCTTCAGATTTAATCCATGTCCGGTGGAAGATGAAATTGTTGGCTGTGATTGGTCCTCTTGGTTCCAGATCATGGCCTGGTAGCCGACTCTCTTAATTGCAGGTATGAAAGCAATCCTTGTGCGTGGTTATTTTTCCCAACTTGTCCATTCCTTTGCAAACATAGACCAGGGCAACTCTACAAGTTTTGTTATAATGGTTCAGGGCTGATAGGGTTGTTAAATGAATGTGTCCACTTTATCTAGTACCTGTTCCGGATTGTGTTAGCATGTTCTTAGTGAATTAAATACCAAAAGGTTCTCACTGTAGTGAATGCATTCACGTATTCGATTTTTCATTGATAAAGTACAGGTACAACAAGATATGCAATGAAATGCAGGTAATGCAGAAGCCCTCCAGGTGCCGAGTCATATCAATGGCCCTCATTACGACACCGGCGCTAAACCATGGCGCTATTAGCACCATGGTTGGTGCCGGTATCAGAACGAGTCTGCCAATGTTCAATGGGGAATTACCACCCTATTCCAAGGTTGGCGGGCGGTAATTCCCCATTGAACATTGGCCCTTCCCCATTCCCATTTTTGCCCTATAGGGCTCAATGGGACTGGGGAAGGCGCTAAGTACGGTACCGCAAATGGCGGTACCGTACTTAGCACCATGGTCCCTTTGCGGGTCCCTACTTTAACGGCTGGTCTAGACCAGCCGTTAAGGTCGGGTCCCGCAAAGGGACCTCGTAGTAAGGCGCTAATGGGTTAACGGCGCCGCAGCCTTTTACGGCGCCGTTAACCCATTAGCGCCAGGGTCGTAATGAGGCCCAATGTCTCTGTAACTGAAATATTGTGTTTTGAAATGGGCACAAACTAAGACCCAGGAGGGAGCTTTAGTTACCATTTTATAGCATGCAAGAAATCATCTGTCCTGTGCAAACAGGTAGAGTTTTGCATCTGTCCTTTAAGTTGTATTGATGACATGAAGAATTACCTTCGTGCCTGTCTCTTCTCGTGTACTACTAAGACAGTCCAAAGAGCAATGTGAGGTGGGCGCATTGCCAATAGACATTCTTTTTGCCCATGTGTGCAGGCTGAAGCATTTTGGAAAGCAGTTCGTTCTTCTTTGGTGTCAATGTGTGAAAGCAGTTTCTTCACAGTAACCTAAACTATTATGTGTCTGTTGTCCATGGATTGACACAATACCCTGGAGCCTCATTTGCCATTTCATTCTCTTGATTGAGATTTCTTTGTGTCAAACACTGAGTGCCCAATTCTCAACTCCATGTAAAATTAGAAATGTGTTTTTCCGTGACCATATTATGTGAAAGACAAAATGAGGAGTACTGACTTCAAAGCCTCAACTTTGTGCATGTACCGATTTACTTCCTAAAAATGAGCCTATTGACGGTCAGTTATGCAGGGCAAACACTGAAAAGGCATTCCACTTACAGAGCCCTAGGTATGTAAAAAACAACTAGGAGTAAAAATATGGGCCCTGGTAGGTGTCGTTGACATCCACTGCACAACTTTGCCTTTATAATCTTTTCACTGTTTTTTGCTGCTGTAGTGGTGATGGGATCAACTTCAAGATTTCAATCAGATTGCTGGTTAAGATACATGCCTCATCAGGGGTTGGGCGGGGTGGTAAAATGTGCCGCTAACGCTATTACTGCTGCATTGGCGCTCTGCCCAATCCTGAGTTTTGCCTAACCTCGGAGCAGTCACCTCCAGCTTTTAGCTGGAGGTGAATGTACCGGCTTTCAGCCCATTTATGGCGCAATTACCGCTGCACAATTACTGCAGCAGTAATTGCACTGAAAATACCCCATTGAGTCCATTGGAGTCAAAATAAATGGTGATTTACTGCAGTACTGCAACTTGGGATCTGGCGCTAATAGCGCGAGACCTAGTTGCGGGAACGCTGATTTCTTTGGGCTGTATCCTGGCAGATTTACCGCTGGGATACCGCCCAACTCGTGATGAGGCCGATAGTTCCAATGTCATTCTACAGTGATCATGCTACAGCTGAGATTTCATAGAGACTACACATACATCTACTTGATGATGTGATTGGTTTGAAGTAGTCAGGCAAATGGTGATCCGTCTGCTCTTAACTCTGTAACAATGCCAGAAATTTGATTTTTTTTCTTCTTGGTGCTGGAGAACAGATTTAGTTTGTTTTACTTAATAGAATGCCATACATTCATGGTGCTACTTTGAGTCGCTGTGTTTGTAACACATCATACTATATAATGCCAGGAGCACAGAGCTGACCAGCATCTTTTGTAATATTCTCACTAAAAACTGCATAGGCTCCAATCTTTCCGCCATTGCACGATGGAGTAAAGTGCGGCCAATTATGACCCATCGGGCACGAGCATTACGCCATGGCGGAAGTGCAAAGTCCGCGATGGCGGAAATGTCCCCAAAACGCCCCTCTCCGCCGTCGTACGGCGCCCTAGGTGCAATTCCGCCACCCATCATAGCGGTCACCGTAATGAGCGCCAATCGCAAAATACGGTGACCGTAAATATACGGAAACGGAAGTAAAAACATGGGGCCGGAACGGGAAACAGCACGCCGCACACCTATAAAATCAGAATCCCAACACAACCATTAAAAATCCGACCCTGAGACACATCCCAACCCGACAGCCACCCTAGTTAAAACAAACAAAATGGGAAAAGTAGCAAAAAAAGCGTGCGACCGCAAGCGGCAGGTCCACTTCTCCCATGAGGAACTCACCGTGCTCACAGAGACCCTCCAGGAGAATGCTGCCGTCGTCTTCTCGACGCAAATGACCAGGACGGCACTTGCGAACAAGAAGGCCACATGGGCCCTGGTGGCACAGCGGGTAAGTGCGGTGGGGACCGCACCCCGCAACCCACAGCAATGCAGAAAGCGATGGGACGACTTGCGGATACGCGTACGGAGCATACTATCAGCCAACCGTAACATTGCCACAGCTACCGGGGGAGGATCGGAATCACCCATCAAGTTGACCCCCTGGGAAGAAATCTGTGCCTCCACCATTGGAATGGAGAGTATAGAGGGAGTCGGAGGGATGGAGAAAGGAGTGCAGACATCCGAAGAATCAGGTAGGTGGGCCAAATAAAACAATGCTAAATCCACAATGTCCAATCATGTGAAGTACCATGTGGCCACATAGTGCAACAGAAACACATGTCCAGGAGAACGGCCACATACATTGGCCTGATAGCGCACTTTAAAAGTCACATTAAATACATAAATAATTAAAAATCCTAAAAACACCCTCTACACGTGCAGCATGCACACCCTAACTGCAGGCTGCAAAACAACTGCATCCTCAATCCACACAGAAATGAAACCACCTCCAAGGCCCTGACCCAAATCACCCTCAGGTACCACCCCAATGCATGTGATACATTGCCATTCCAATTTCCACAGACCCATAAATAACGCTCGCCCTCCTTTACTCCACCACAGGGTCCGAGTCAAACGACGAGCTGCAGGACACCCCTACCAGCACACCTGTAAAGAGGGCCAAGACCAACGGCCAAAGACCCTCCACCTCAGCTGCACGGATCAAGACACGGCAGCAGCCCAAATCAAGTGGCAGCACACAGGAGGGGACTTCAACAGGCATCCCAGCAGCCAGCATGCCCACACCAGCAGCACCACAGGTCCCCCCAATGGATGCCACAGAAGGCAATGCTTCTGATGGCAGCAGCACCATAGGTGACACTGCATTGATGCCAGCATGCTCCGACACAGACAACGGTGCTGTCGATGTAGGACCCATCCATGACCTGTCTCAATCCCCCTGTTTGTTTCATCCCCTACACCATGAGGATACCACGCAGGGGCACCCACAAGACGACGACTGGCCATCCCCCACAAGCCCTGTGGCAAGGCAACATGAGGTGATCAGCCCCTCTGTGACACCACCGCAAATGGCCATGGCACAGCAGAGGCAACAGTCCCTCGACCAGGTGATCGTGCAACAGCAGCAACTGGCCACGCTCCTCAAGGACCATGCTGATGAATGTGGGGGTACTAAGGCAGCCATAGAAACATCTACTGAGACACTTAGGGCACAAATGGAGAGAAGCACCGAGAGCCTGAGGGTACAAATGGAGAGAAGCACCGAGAGCCTGAGGGGGGAACTGCATGCGACGTCCAAAGACGTATGTGCTGAACTTGCCGCTGTGCGCCGTGTGCTCACTGAGCTCTCACAAACCCTTAGGGACATGCATGGACGTGAGCAGGCAGAGACATCATCCGTTGCAAGTTCCGTCCAGGGCAGCCCCCAACGTAGATCTGGGAGGAACCTGCGCTCCACAGGCAGGGGTGCCCCTGATACCCCGAGAGGGGGCTTGCAATAGCGTCTGCCCACTGACAATGAGCATCTTTGGACACTGGTGTTCGGGGGGGAGGTAGGAGGGTGGAGGGGGGTGTTGGGCTTTCTTGGGTGGCGGGTCGATGGGGTGTGTAATATAATTTCACATATGCTATAAACATTTCATAATCATCCAATGAGACGTGTGCACATTGATCTTTGTGTACGAGGCCTTTATAGGCGTACAGTCCACATTGTGCATGTTCCAGACACACACAGTGCCACAAGTCCCGTGTCCATGTATCAGCCACCAGGCGTGAGTGCTAGAAGCATGAATCTATGATACTCTGACGAATTTCACGGGCCTCCTGTGCCTCGCGGACTCCCTGAGGTGCTGCCACATCCCCAGCCTCATCATGACCATCTTCAGGTGCGTGCAGTTCTGCGTCAGGGGGCATGGGCACATTTCTACGTACGCACATGTTGTGTAGCATGACACATGCCATGACTATCTTTGCAACCTTCTCATGGCGGTACAGGAGTGCCCCGCCAGACCTGCTGAGGCAGCGGAAACGAGCCTTCAGTAGGCCGAATGCCTGTTCAATGACTACACGGGTACGTGAGTGGGCATGGTTGTAGTCCTCCTCATGCTGGTCCTGTGGGTTCCGGAGTGGTGTAAGGAGCCATCTCTTCAGTGGATACCCGGCATCACCTGTATGTGGACAAGAAAGGATGTTTGTGGAATGACATTGCTACGTACGCATCCCCCCCCCCTTCCTGCCAGGTCATTGCCGCATCACATACCCCACATTATCATGCATGGAATGAGACTCACCGAGTAGCCAGGATCTGTTCCCTGCGTGTCGCTCCATGTAGCGTGGTATTGTAGAGTTCCTCAAGACCATAGAATCATGGGTTGATCCAGGAAATCGGGCACAACAATGTGTAAAGATCCTGTTGGAGTCACACACCATCTGTACATTAAGAGAATGATATTGCTTCCGGTTGCGGTACTGGGCCTCCATGGCATGTGGGACAACCAATTCCACATGGGTGCAGTCGATGGCACCAATGCAACCCGGTATGCCGGCCAGTGCATGGAATCCAACTTTTGTGTTTGTAATCTCCTGCTCCGAGCGTGGTAAAGAGATGTAGTCGTCTGCGTGCTTCAGGAGGGCATCGAGCACTTGCAATAGTGTCCGTGAGAACAGTGGCTGTGAAATGCCATGCAACTGTCCGACTGTGTGCTGGTAGGTGCCTGTGGCCAGGAAGTGGAGTACAGACACCACCTTCAGTAGGGGTGGGATGGCGGTTGGGCTATCTATCATGCTGACAAGGTCAGCCTGTGTCATGTCCACAATGGCGGTTATGGTGTCCCGGTCCAAACGGTAGAGGGTGTGGATCTGCTCAGCAGTGAGGTTGAACGGATGAGCTCGGAGGCGTGGGATTGCGGGCTGCCTGCGTGGTGGTAGTGGCTGTGCTGGTGGGCCTTGCTGGCCCTGCCTTGCCCTCCTCCTCCTCCTGCGTCTCCTCTGTGCGGCCGGTTGTTGTAGTAGTTGGTGTTCGTCTTCTTCTTGAAGTTGGAGTACTTGCAGTGCTATCAGGTCCCCCAGGCTCAACATCGCTAGTCCTGCCGGTAGCATTTTGGAGTGGGTGTGGTTGTGGGAGGGGGTTGGGTGTGCAATTTATGTGTTTTCAGGCTGTATAGCCTCCACCTGTGGTGATTCATTCCACCTGTGCCAGCTGCAATCCCCTTTGGGCGAGCACTGTACCGAGGTTCACCGACGGGCGGGGCGTCCCATTTGTGAGTGAAGCCAGTTGCCATTTTCACACACTGCCGCACTACATGGATGATTTTGTGATTTCGAGCGCCCACGGATGCCTTTTCGACGTGATGTTGCAAATGAGGAATTCGAAGGACAGCGCTTTCGGTTTTCAGCTAGCGGCGAGGAGACGCCCACAGGTCTGACTGCAAATATAACATTCTATTGTTTAATGTCCTTGGGACAGGGGCCATGGCGAGAATGCAATGATTGATATGAATAGTATGGGATGCGCAATAGCGTAGTGGACCATAAGGCAGGACGTTCCCAAATACATGTTACTTCACATCACTAGAATTCCGGGCTGGAGCACAGTGGATTTTGCAGGCTGCATTACGCACAGACTCAATGGAGATTTCAAATGTAATGTGAGTTAATAATCATGCGTTTTTATACCGGGATGAGGGAATGATGTATGGATGCATGGACAGATGATTTAATAGAGAGTTTGCCATGTACATGGCTTTTTGGTATCTATCCCCTTCCCCTGCGCTATGTGATGCAGAGCTGCCATAGTGGGACCATCGTCTATCTGCCCTTGTTGAACCCTCCCTGTCTCGACGCGCCTTCCAACACTTGTGTCTATGCACGTTACTAATCCCATCTCATGGATTCTGTTTTAACAGACGCATGCACACAAACACTCGTTTGTAATAGTGTTTTCACCTCGATTTATATTGTTATGATTGGCAAGTGATTCATGGGTGGAAATAATCCTTTTGAGTGGGCTAGCATGCATATGGCTGTAGATTTGGTGTGATCATTGAAGTGAGTGATTCAAATGAAGTTCTGATGGCCATACTATTGTTTTTCATTTCATTTGGGTGACAGGTATCTCCTCCCCTTTTGCCGCTGCCATCTGTATGCCACTCCTGCAGATGGCTTTTACTCCCGACACCTGCTGCTTCGAGTTCATCAGTGGAGCACCATTACGATCTTATGGGACGATCGCCAATGGGCCACATGCCCTTACGCAGTACTAGTGGCTAGGAGCAACATATCTGCCTTTCAGCTGGACTAGTGCCTACCAAATGGGACGGGCCTGCGGTTCTAGGCGCTTCCATGTTGCCTTTTTGGACGTGAATGTAGCCCCTGTGTACCATGAAGGAACAGGGCGTCACACAAGGAGTAGCTGGTCATTTATTGCGGATGCAGCCCACAGTAATGTAGATGTTTTGGGGTTCATGACCTAATAGCTGTATGGGCTTGGTGAATTTGATGTGCATTAAAATTTTAGTCTGATGTTTACCGTGTAGCGTTATTCTTTGGAAGTAATGTAGCATATTCCTATTTGTGGAGTGATGTATTGTGAGTAGATCTGCATTGGGTTCCGGCTTCTGAGTATAGTTGCGTGGTACTGTACTGGCCGCGTTTGCCTACGAAGCCCAGTGAGGTCAGGGATAGGGGCTGCCATCATGACTGTTTTAATGATGTCATGCTTAGGGGCGGGGGTTTAGCTTTTGTGTAACAGATGCCGGTCAGCCAGGTGGATTGGTGGAATGATGTGATTATCAGATAATGGCTGGTCACAGGTGCCTGTGTTTGCGTGCGTTTCTTGGAGGGAGACTGAGGTCATGTCCATTGGAATAGCTTCTGTATTCGTGCCATCTGTGCCCTGCAGCTCCCATTGGCCCCTCTTGAGATGAGCCTGGCTGCTCAGTCACTCTGCCAACTTGTGTGGTACATGCTTATGCTGATGGTTGGTTTGTTTACTGGCATGTGTACAAGGCTGGTGCAGTCTCCCTAAGGATGCTGCTTTGAATGTTGCCTTACACTGGTGTCAGGCGATGGGGGCCTGTTGTTGTTTTGTCTCATCTTTCAGTTCATTTTGCTGTACTTGAACCTTCGCATGCCTGTGCTGCATCAGTACGGCAATGGTGACATGCCAAATATGGATGGCCACTCACAAGGCACTTGGAGCCCCTACATTCATTTGTTCGTTGGCATGCGTGGGTGACTTGTGCATTTCACTGGTTGCATTTTACTTCATTGCACCTACGAGGTGTTGTGCAATGTGGCCAGGGAGTGGTGTACAGGCACTCAGTTGGGCCATTTACGGTTGGTTCACGATGCCGTATTTCTCGCCATGGCGGATTGGTACTTTCCGCCATGCTTGATGGCGTAATGTAAATGTCCGCTAGGGTCAGCATTCACGTACCGTTGCGCCATGGTGGTAATTACGGTTTTGCATGGCGCGCGTGCACGTACTTGGTGCAGTTAGCGTTGGCGTTCACTACGGTGTCGCTAATGGCATCGTACTTTACGGTGACGGGTCATAGTCGCAACGAGCGGTATTCGATGGCGGTATTGCATTTCCGCCATCGTTTTTCGATTTCCGCCAGGGTCGTAATGAGGGCCAAATGTCTATTGAGCTGTATGATTAACTAGTGGTGCTGTTAGACAACTGTGTGCTAGTCCCCTAAGGTGTGGTGTTATGTCTACTAAACCTCAAGTAACCTTCAAAACTATGTTCCAAAAGGTCAAAATAGAATATTTTTATTTTTTTATTTTTTTTATTTACTTGATTTAATTGATTTACAATGTTTACAAGATAAGCACACAGACAATAATGTGCCGCACCATCCGCCAAAGAAAATGAATAGAATATTAATGTTCCACACAATCCAGTTTCCTTGCATACACTCTTACCATATCGCAGGACCAGATTATTGCAAAACACACATTGCTGCAAAAGAGAATGCCATCCTCCCAGAGTAATTATGAAAGTTTAATGCAAAGCAATACCCAATGATTGCTTCCACTGATTAAATGTGGACCAGTCACCAGATCCACACAACAACGTTTCTACTGTCAATAAGCATGGGTAGCATTTTGGCAAAGCCTTCCAGGCATTTGGCACCTGCCCAGATGTCTATTTACCAGCCTTTGGGATTAACCCGAAATAATGCTGTGATTCACTTCCTGCAATTTCTCCCTGCCATACTAGACTCTATTGGCAGAGCCACCAGGAGCAGCTTTTAATTTATTCAGTGGTAACCTCTTGGGTGCTGCTCCTTTCTTGTTGAAATATCTGTCTCTCAGAAATAAAACAACTAGTAAAATGTCTCCCACCTGAGTCTTATGGCAAACGAAAAAATATTACCCCTCTAAATAGGATTAACATTTGCAGATGTTATTTTATGTTACAGGGTCTTGCACCACGCACTGTTGCCACTTGCGTGGTGTCTTGGCGCTCTGGCGGATCTGCAATGGAAGGTGGGTTGGGGTTTGTTAGTGGGATTGAGAGGGAGAAGAGCAAGAGAGCTTTGATGTGCTGTTGGCAGCTTCAGTTCAGAGAAACCGGTTACTGAGTGTTGGTACGTTTTCGATTGGTAGCGTCAAGTGGTATTGAGGTAGGATTGTATATGGTTTGGTTTCATGTTGGGTGTTGTGAAGTGTGCGTGGCTTGACGTTCCATAGAGGTATGGTTGTGTTTAGTTTGCAGTTTTAGGGTGAGTGTGCAGTATGGTGAGTTTTTAGTATGTTAGTTAGAAGTAACCCATTTCCATACCCCCCATAATCCATCTAAGTCTGATACATTTCTTGTCCCCCACAATCCATCTAAGTGTGATACATTTCTTGTCCCCCACAATCCATCTAAGTCTGATACATGTCTTGTCCCCCACAATCCATCTAAGTGTGATACATTTCTTGTCCCCAACAGTCCATCCAAGTGTTAGGTTAGATGTTCATATTTACCCCAGCACTTTTTGTTGGATTTGTAGATAATTTGTCTATGTTCCTGAGTGAGTCAGAATATAATCCCCCACTCACCCTTTCTTTTACTCTTTCCATGGAAGCAATTTTTGTGACTCTCCATACTTTATTTTTGGATTAATACTTTCCTATAACATTTTGGGCATCAACATTTTATTATTGCAGCACACAGCACTTTCTGTGCAGTGTTTCAGCGGAGCCCGTTGGGCTTCCCATTTTATTTTCTCTTGGGTTCCGTGTGTGAACTAATTTTCTCAAGTGTAGAAGAATACTTTTTATCCTTTCTACATTCCCCATTGTGAGATCAGCACACCCCACCTTAGGTGGAGTGCTGAAGGGATCCACGGTATCCCCTTTTTCACTGCTTCTGTAACATTTATGTTACAGTGACAAACATACCTTTATGGTTGGTGGCAGTGGATGTATTCTACCGACTTTTGTGTGATTTTTACTCGCACGCTGTCAGCCCAGCCGCGGTAATGCACGTAACGGTCACCATTCATAAACAATGGTGTCTGTATTATTGTTTCACCATTTTCCATGTGCTTGTCCTTTCTTGGTCCTTCTTCAGCCGAACTGGGAGGGGGAGGCCCTGGTTTTATTTTTTTCTTCGACAGGAACCCTTTGTGTAACCCACCGAGGCTCCAGATTGTCTGTGAGATCGGAAACTAGGGAGGAGTCTGAAACTGCTCAGTCCTTTGTATTCTGGCATGCCTCCCTGGAACCAGTCAAAACTGGGAGGCTGGCTGTCCTAAAAGGATAGCCATCCCCGAAGTTTGAATGTAGCATTTGTGCTGATTGGCTGGGTTCCTGACTAAATGGCCTGGATCTGGAACCTGAAGATAAATGGATCACTGGAGCTGAATCTGATGAGGAAGAAGAAGAGAAGATGGCTGTAGCTGATTCCAGCAACTGGAGATGTCTGCTGTGTAACCACTACCTGTGCTGACCTCTTCTTCCATGCGATGGAGTCTGGGAGACAATGGCTCTGACCCTTAGACTGGGGGGACCAACCAGATTTAGGAAGATGTGCATTTTAAGCAATCTCATGACAATCTATGACCTGTCCGGGCTGCAAACAGCCAATACACTCGAACAGCCAATAGCCTGGACCCAAATGCAACATTATTGGGAGGTTGTGTTATGTAGAATAGTGTCCAACGGTCGTTTAAGCCAGGGGCTGGAAAATTACACGAGTGGAATCAGAGGGGGCAGGATGGGTACTGGAAGGTTCTGGCACGTGGTGACAGATGACACCAGGAAAGAGGCTGGGAAATGGTAAAGAAGATGTACAGAAGTATAGGAAAGGAGGCAGTCTTCACTGAGAGGTGTAAAGAGGGAGAAAGGAGGAAGGAGGGGTCTTTGAGCTTCCTGATGAGAGAGAGGTGCTGCTGCTGGCTGAAAGGAGAGGGCTGTCCTGCATAGCTGTCTCTGGCGCGGTTTCTCGGCTGTGCTGGAGAACGGTTTAGCTGCAGAGGAAGTTCTTTGAAGGCCGCGTTTTGAATACAGGGCAGTGCCCTGGCAGAAACGGGCCAAGTCGTACTTGGCTGCAAGAAGGGCCGGGCGAGTCCAGGTCAGGGGGTTTCATTCCGAAAGGCAGAGAGCTCAGCATGAGTATAAATAGGCCAACAATCAATTAGGACCCCTTCTGCAGGGATTTTTAATTGGCAAGGTGTCGGAGTGGACACGGAAGGCAGTACCTCTTTAATAGTTTTGGTACCAAAGGATTAACAAAGTAGCCAGAATGCAAAGTATTAGCTGGGGGTTTTCTTCAGTCATGCAGAGGGGGTCATAATGTCATAATGTCATAATCTCATAGTCTTGCTACCAATCCAACGTTAGGCAAGGTTAGAGGAATAACTGAGAGCTGAAACTGTATTCATAGTGCTTTGCTTTCATAGCCAAAGAGTGCCATTTAGTATGTCCCTGGTTAGAGTGAAAATCACATACATTTGACTTGCTATGCTGACCCAATGCAAAGTGAATATTGGTATAGAGTGTGTTTATCTTTATTCTCACATGAACCCAATGCAAATGCTTACTACAAATGTGTCCATGTTTACCAAATATAAACTGGTTTGATTGTCCATCTGTTCTTTGTGATGAGTTTAAATATAAAAGTGCATAACTGTGAATGTGTTGGTGTTTTATTTTATTGCGTCTAGAGCCTGTCCTCTTAAATCTGTAGATAAATGGGCCTTATGAATGGGTGGCACAGTACAACGTCTGTAAATGCCCAGCTAAGAAACTGTGGTGTAAATAAGTATTCAAAGAGTAGAATCAGGACACCTTTAGTCCAAACTACTTGGTACATTGGCCGTGAATGTTTTGGCTAAGTGCAATAGTCAGGCATGGCAACATTGTATTTAACAATAGTGTGCTGTGCTGTGCACACAATTAATTGTGTTTTTTAATAGTGCGGTGCATTAAGTGTTATTTAAAGTTGACACACTGGCAACATCTCCGAGATTAGTGTTGCAGACTTGTGCGAGTATGCAGAAGCCAAATTCTTTCCTCTGAGTACATGGACATCAGATACTTTGAAAGTGCAGAGAGTGCACTTATTTGCCAAGATAGGAATAGAGGCTCCTGAAAGATTATTTGAAGAGGGTACAGTGTAACACACATGCCTGACCAAACTTTTTGAAGGTGATTAGAAAAAGACAGCCTTATCCGATTGGAGGCAAACGTTTGGTTTATCCTGAACTGAAAATCAGAAAGAATGATGCACAAACTATGCTGAAATGTCAAAGTGAATTGCCAGAATTGCGTAAAAGAGTGATTCAGTTAGAGAGTACGTCAGATGAGGGGCAGCTTCTGATTTCTCAGTTGCAAGCTAAATGTGATGACTTCATGGATCAATTGTCACATTTATTAAGGGTAGTCCCACAGTGTTGTGAATTATTAGAAACTGAATTGGAAGTTAAGGTATGCAGGCACAGGAAGATTCAGAACAGATTGACCATTTAAAAAGTGGATTAACTCAAATTCGAATGGATAGGGATTTCGCCATAACAGAGATGGAGTAATTGCGCCATTATTTTAACCTGATCCATGTGCAATGTTTTGTCTTGTCTTAACCTGTGGGGTTCAAATAATGTCATCTCTTTTTCTTTTTCATAGTCTAAAGTTTCTGCACACTCTGCGATTAGATGTGCACTATTTGCACTCTCAATTTGCCTCGTTTTACTTCTCTCTTTCCCATCAGGGAAAACCATGCTCTCCTCATGAGCTTGTGCTCCACCACCTTGGCGCGTCTCATGTGCTGGCTGGGATTACAAATAATGATCTCAGACCCAAATAACCGGACAGACTCAAAGAATATGGCAAAGTACGACTTTATTATCAGCTTAAAATAAAGTAGGGCAATCTGGAGAACAACAAACTGTTGTCTACGCACTAACACTTCAATTTTGATTACACAAAGATTTTATACCTCAATGTACGTCAGCTATGACATTGTTAGGCCACCTACCTGGGGGGGGAGACGCTCCCGGTTCTGGAGGATCTATCCGAGGTTTCGGTTAGCAGGGAGAGGAGTCTCCCGGCACCCGATTCCTCGGATAGTATCCGTTGTGCGCATGCGCCACGGCCCGCGGAGTCCAACGGCTTGCGCTTCAAGCCTCGTTGTCACTCCGGGGTTTACGGGCTTCATGCCGAGGGATGTAAATAGCGGCTGTGTCAGGTAACGAATCGCGTCTTAACGCGGTTTGTTCCTGACCAGCCGTAGCAGCGCCTACCTTCTGTTTTGCCTCCAGCCTGAGTTCCTGTTCTTGGTCCTTTTGCCTGCTCTCCTTCCTGGGTCCGGTCCACGTTGGCTCTCCCGAACCCTGCCCTCCTGGGGTTATCTGGGAGCCTTTTCTTGCTGCCTACCAGGAATCAGTCTCTCTTGCCTTTTGGACTCACCCTGCATTCTCACCCTGCATTCATTCTCTCCTTGGTTACTAAGACTTTCCTGTTACCATTGCCAAGCCAATCCCTATACCCTGGTCTCCTGCCTACTGGGATTCCGCTGGCTCTCTGTGGTACCTTGCCCCTTGAAGTTATCCCACCTATTGGTGGTCACCGCTCCAGAAGAATCGGTGCACTTACCTGGTACCTTAGCCAGTGATTAGTCCCTCAGCCTGGCCTCTCCAGTACAGACGTCATCCAAGAGTCCCGCCTCGACAGGTGCTGTCCGCCCTAGGGACACACACCTTAACAGATTAAGACGCCTACCAATCTGTACTGTTCCAGGGATGGATGACATTGAGGAATTAAGAACTGAGATCCGAGCCTTACGAGCCGAGATGACGGTACTCCACCAAGAGAACGTGGCCTTACGGCAGATGGTTGCTCAAGGATCCGGAGCAAATATAACGCCAGAGTCTGTGATGGCACAGACCAGCCCGGTGAAATTTGATGGAGATCCCAGACGAGTAGCAGAGTTCTGCAACCATTGCCGGATTCATTTCTTGTGTCGCCCAACCCATTTCAGTCTGGACAAAGCCAAGATTGGATATATATTGGGTAACCTGGTTGGGAATGCGTTGGCTTGGGCTACGCCCCTGGTTGTAGCCAAGAGCCCGATTCTGGAGGATTTTTTAGCCTTCGAGAAGGCCTTTTTGGACGTCTTCCAGTCGCCAAACCTAGCAGCAACAGCACAGAACCAGTTAATGGACTTAAAACAAGGCACCAGTGATATCATTGCCTACATCAGTCGTTTCCGTCAGTTAGCCACAGATTCCCAGTGGCCAGAAGTCACCCAGAAAACCCTCTTTCGTAGAGGATTAAGGGAAGAGTTCAAAGACGAATTATTACATATCCCAGAACCTGAGACCTTACAGGCACTACAAGAACAAGTCCTGCGTATTGATCATAGATTGACGGAGAGGCGAAATGAGCGACGCAGATCTGACAAACCACTTCCTAGAATCCTGCCAGACATTCCCAAAGTCCAAGGCTCACAAGAACCAGCATCCGAACCCATGCAATTGGGAGCTCTGAGAGGACCCCTGTCAGAAGCTGAAAAGAAAAGAAGAAGAGATCTCCGGTTGTGCCTGTACTGTGGGGCCTCAGGGCATTACCTTTCCACGTGCCCACAACGTCCTCTCCGTAGGTCGGAAAACTAAACGGCTGTCGTATGTAAGGAAGGCGAGGACAGGCCCCTCTTCTTTGTTATCAGTCCTTCCAGAGAACGACCGGGAGAAACAACCCATGCAGCCAGTAGTCCTCATGGCCTTGAGGATCAATGTTACCTGGGCGAGAAATGACCCTGTAGAAGTCCTCGGGCTGCTGGATTGTGGGGCTTCCGGGAATTATATCGATGCTGACTTCGCTGCCAAGACCGGGATTGCCTTGTTACAGAAACGTTGCGCCTCCATGGTGGAGGTCATTGATGGCATTCCTCTGTCTTCTGGACCGGTCCATCAGCATACTGGTACACTACAACTTCAAATCGAGGAGCACCGGGAAACGATTTCTCTTGACGTCATCAAAACTCCTTTGTATCCAATCATCCTGGGTTTGCCTTGGTTGTTACATCACAACCCCAGTATTAACTGGGAGACCAGGACACTGGAATTCTGTTCAGTCCGTTGCAAGCAGGAATGCTTTGACCACTATCATCCGGCTCTGAAGGCCTCGTCTTCTACTCAGACCGAAGTAGGTAACAGGACTGGTCTCTACTCGGTCACTACGATACCAACTGAATACAGGGAATTCCACGAGGTATTCTCTGAACCCAAAGAGATTCCATTGCCTCCGCATAGGAGCTTCGATTGTTCGATAGAGCTCCTTCCTAACACAACGATACCACATGGCAAGGTCTACTCCTTAACTGTGCAAGAAAAGGAAGCTCTCCAGGAATATCTACAAGAATGCCTTCAAAAGGGATACATTATACCCTCCACATCTCCTGCGGGATTTCCTTTGTTCTTTGTTAAGAAGAAGGAGGGCACTCTTCGGCCATGCATTGACTATTGTCAATTAAACGACATCACTAAGAAAGACGGGTACCCGCTCCCCTTGATACGTACCATGATGGAGTCGTTACATGAAGCCCGGGTGTTCACGAAGCTGGACCTCAGAGGGGCCTATCATCTTGTGCGGATTCGAACTGGTGATGAGTGGAAAACCGCATTTAAGACCCCGATGGGTCATTACGAGTATCGCGTGATGCCATTTGGGTTGTGCAATGCCCCCTCCATATTTCAACGCTTTATGGATAACGTCTTTGCTGATTTGATCGGAGTATCAGTCTGGGTATATCTGGATGATATCCTTGTGTATTCCAAAGACCGCAAGGAACACTTAGTCCAAGTCCAAGAGGTTCTCAAGAGGCTACAGCTGAACCATCTGTACGTCAAGCCTGAAAAGTGTCTTTTTCATCAAGCTCAAGTGGAGTTCCTGGGCTATGTTATCAGTGCTACGGGAATACATATGGACCCTGCGAAAGTCCGTGCCATCCTAGAATGGAATCCTCCCAGAGACCGACGATCCTTGCAACGCTTCCTTGGGTTTATAAACTTTTATCGGAGATTCATCCCTTCATTTTCCAAATGGGCAGCCCCGCTCTCTAACTTGACCAGCAGTAAGAGATCCTTTTTGTGGGAACCGGAGGCCGCTGCTTCCTTTCTGCGGTTAAAAGAAGCCTTTAGCACCTCCCCCATTCTTCAACATCCACGGGAGGATAGACCCTACATTGTTGAAGCAGATGCATCGGATTATGCTGTGGGAGCAGTTTTATTGCAATTGGATCCAGATGAAGAGATGGAGCTTCCCTTAGCTTACTATTCCAGAAAACTCACCGCCAGTGAGCGTAATTATCCCATCATCGAGAAGGAGCTCCTTGCCATCAAGACTGCTTTCGAAGAGTGGCGCCACCATCTATTGGGAGGACGTTTCCCTGTAGAAGTGCGTACCGACCACCGCAACCTACAGTTCCTACGTTCATTACAATGTAGAACATCACGTCAGGCTCGATGGGCCTTCTTCTTTTTGCAATTTGATTTCCACATCACATACATACCCCACAACAAGAACGTCAGGGCTGACGCATTATCCCGCTCACTGGAGGATGACGTAGCACAAGAAAACAAGGGAGAGCTTGTGCTAGCCCCGAAACACTTTCTTCTGGCTCTTACACCCTATCTACAGAAAGTCGCTCAGGAGACTGCTGTGGACCCAAGACGTACAACTTTATTGAAGAACCCGGAAGTGTGCGAAAAGGACGGCTTCCTGCTCTTCCGAAATAGATTGTACGTACCCTCTGAAGAACTCCGTAGGGCCATATTACAAGGACTACATGATTCAAAAGTTGCAGGACATCGTGGGGTACGCGCTACACAGGAGAAGATAGCTCGTCAATTCTGGTGGCCTGGCTGGGCTAAACAAATCAAGCACTATGTGGAGACCTGTCCAGTGTGTGCCCAGGTCAAGACACCTAGACAGAAACCTGTAGGCCTATTGCAACCCACTGAAATTCCTCCTCACCCCTGGCACACACTTGCCACAGACTTCATCGTGGACCTGCCAAGCTCCGAGGGTCAGACTTGCATCATGGTAGTGGTGGATTGCTTCACCAAGATGGCACATTTCGTTCCCTTTCCGAAAATACCCACAGCTACTCAGATGGCCCAGTCTTTCTTACAGAACATCTATCGTCTACATGGCTTGCCAGAGAAGATTATATCTGACCGGGGCTCTCAATTTGTATCCGCCTTCTGGGGTCAACTCTGTCGCCATTTGAGTATACACAGGGCTCTCAGCTCTGGCCACCACCCACAGACCAACGGGCAGACGGAAAGAACCAATCAGACTCTGGAACAATACCTACGTTGTTTCACCAATGCTTCCCAATCCAATTGGGTGTCTAATCTAGCTTTGGCAGAGGTCGCCTATAACAACTCCATGCACTCAGCTACTGGGTTTAGCCCTTTCTATTGTTCTTCCGGCCTACACCCCAAACTCCTACCACTCTCACCCGTACAACCCAGTTCAGTTCCCTCAGCTGATCAGCTGATAGCCAATATACAAGGTTGTCATAGCCAGGTTTTGAGTGCCTTGCATGTGGCTAAGGCGAGTATGAAAAAGGCCGCTGACAAGCATCGCAAACTTGGTCCGGTTTTTCATGTAGGAGACCTAGTATGGCTATCATCCAGAAATCTCCCGGCCCGAAACCTTCCGTTGAAATTGGCCCCTAGGTTCCATGGTCCTTTTCGTATCACTAAGCAAGTGTCACCGGTGGCTTTTAGACTGGCTTTACCAGCTTCATGGCGTGTTCACCCGGTCTTTCATGTGTCCCTGTTGAAACCCTATCGTCCCGATTCCTTTGGTCGTTCCCACTCTCGGCCAGCAGCCGTCGATGTTCAGGGTACGCCAGAGTTTGAGGTCCAGGAGATTTGTGACTCCCGTTTCTATAGGGGTAAATTGCAATTTCTGGTGGACTGGAAGGGCTATCCCCCCTGTGACCGCACCTGGGAACCGGTCATCAATGTTCATGCCCCTCGTCTTGTTCGGGAATTCTATCTCTCTCATCCTTGGAAACCCGGTTCTCCTGCCCTTTCTGTGGGGGGTTATGGTGTTAGGCCACCTACCTGGGGGGGGAGACGCTCCCGGTTCTGGAGGATCTATCCGAGGTTTCGGTTAGCAGGGAGAGGAGTCTCCCGGCACCCGATTCCTCGGATAGTATCCGTTGTGCGCATGCGCCACGCCCGCGGAGTCCAACAGCTTGCGCTTCAAGCCTCGTTGTCACTCCGGGGTTTACGGGCTGCGCATGCGCAAGGCGGCCTGCGTTCCACGCCTCGGCTTCATGCCGAGGGATGTAAATAGCGGCTGTGTCAGGTAACGAATCGCGTCTTAACGCGGTTTGTTCCTGACCAGCCGTAGCAGCGCCTACCTTCTGTTTTGCCTCCAGCCTGAGTTCCTGTTCTTGGTCCTTTTGCCTGCTCTCCTTCCTGGGTCCGGTCCACGTTGGCTCTCCCGAACCCTGCCCTCCTGGGGTTATCTGGGAGCCTTTTCTTGCTGCCTACCAGGAATCAGTCTCTCTTGCCTTTTGGACTCACCCTGCATTCTCACCCTGCATTCATTCTCTCCTTGGTTACTAAGACTTTCCTGTTACCATTGGCAAGCCAATCCCTATACCCTGGTCTCCTGCCTACTGGGATTCCGCTGGCTCTCTGTGGTACCTTGCCCCTTGAAGTTATCCCACCTATTGGTGGTCACCGCTCCAGAAGAATCGGTGCACTTACCTGGTACCTTAGCCAGTGATTAGTCCCTCAGCCTGGCCTCTCCAGTACAGACGTCATCCAAGAGTCCCGCCTCGACAGGTGCTGTCCGCCCTAGGGACACACACCTTAACAGACATCATACTACATGGCAAACTGTAAAACCTGTTGAAGGGATGAATTGGTTAAAGGAACATATATGCCTATTCTTCATATAAGTATTAGTAATACTACTGGATACCCCTTATCTAATAGGCACGCCTTGTACCACTTCTAAATAGATATAATACAGATTATGGCAGAATAACAGCAGCGGGGTGGCCTTTGCAACATTGTATAGCATGTGGCTACATAGGCCCTCTGATTGGTAGCATTCTCTCCCAACCTTGGACTTTCGGCTCATTAGCAGCACATAAGCAAAAGGAAACTCAGAGAGCAACCTCAGACTACTACCCACTTGCCCAATTAGTCCATCATCTCTCATTGGTCATGCCCCAAACCAAGGTTTCTCCTTTGTAGTTGACCTTGCAGCCTGTTCTCTGTTCTGAGACTTTCAAGGGAGTGTAGGTACGCCATCATCTTTGTCTAGAGCTTAATGAATAGCCCTTGCTTTCAACTTCTGAGTCACGTGTGAGGAAACCATGATTTTTTCCATTTCTTCCTTTTATTTACTGCTATTTGATTTAATTGAGCTGGGTGCCATTACTCCTCTTGGCCTCTGGTGACTTGCTCACTCCACCTTGCATAGGCTTTTCACATCTTCAATTGTCCACTACTTGGCGCTTGCAGATGTTTCGTTCTTTGCTTAATCTAAGAGAAATGTGTCTTACGTTCATGGCATATCCTCTTGACTCCTTTTGTGCCTTGCAATTATTCCTTGATGTGGCATCCTTGATCCCAGGCCAATGGACTCCTCGTTATTCCTCACATAAAGTGCAAATCCAGCGTCCCTTGATTCTGCAGCCCTGGGCTGTCTCTGAGGTAGCTTGATTGGTTTCAACATGAGTCTGACGTTCATCTTTCCATTGTGGCCGTCTCAGCCACATTATGTTTTCTTCTGCAGCCAGTTTCTATATGTCTCAGCCACCTTACGTTTCAGTGTATGTGCATTCAATTCTTCTCTTCTTACTTATTTCTTTGGTGCATATGATTTCTTCGTCTTCCATGACATGCTTCTCTTATCGCTCCAGTTACATATTCATTCTTTAAGTATTTGCATATTATTTCAGTGCATATTCGTGTCTTTCCTTCATGATGTCACTCTGCTCTTGTCAGATTTCACTTATAGCTCTTCGATTTCCAATGGTGAGTGCAGACATCCTTCCACCCTTTCAGTGCGAGGGCACATTCGATATGGTTGTCTGAGTGCATATCATCTCTGACACACTCAATGCAGTATTAGGATTATACCTGGTGTCCCACATAGGGCTCTTCTCCTGCTGTTCCAATATGGTGGAGGTGAGGGGGCAGGAGCTAGGGATGACGTGTCCACCTGCTCCTCTATAAGCTGCTACATCTCTCCTTCCATTACTGCGAAAAGGTGGCATTGTGTACACATCTGGATTCCCCCCAATCATTGGCTGGTGGTCTGCTGGCCCAGTTCCCATTTCACTGTATGGCACAGATTCACTCATTGCAATGTTTCGCAGTTCATATGTCCCTTTAACTCTTTATTCTTTACCTTAAACTCCGGAACCTGTATTTTTAAAGCTGCTGACTCATCCTAAACTACATGAATTCTGTTTTGTTCTCATTTTAACCTTGCAATTAATGCCATCATTTTTGTGACCCGTAACCTATATTCGTGAATTATTGTCATACACTTGTCACATTCTGATATTAAGTCAGGGACCTCATCTTCCAAGCATTGGCTATCATTGCTATCAGCTTGAGTATGTTCTCACGCACATTCTAAGTCCTCAATTTATTCAGAATATTTTTAAATGTGTTTATTTTACATCTGTAACTGTGTCAACTCTTCCATCAAAGCTTCACATCTGGTCTGCATCTGTAATAACGCTTGACTCACTGACTGCACCACTTTCTAACTGATTTACTCTGTCATGCAATTCTGCCAATTCATTTTGATACATTATATTTGTTTGCAATTAATGACTTCTAATGTCCAATATTCCCTGTAATATGAGCCACAACTTGCCACCCAGATGAATTGCTCTGTGATTTTCTATCACTGTCGTTGAATAGATTAACCAAACATGTATACAAAATAGTATTCTCCTCGAATAAATGATCTGAAGATTCCTTTGCAATCTCAGAAATTAGGCGTTCACTCCATGTAACCGATATATCAGATGACCAGGTAACAAGTCCAAAGAATCTGGTTTCTGCATAAGCTTTTAAATTTGATTTGCTAACCGCAGCCACATTTCACACTGGGCTATTTTAATTACTTAAACTATTTTACTTCCTCGCAACAATAATAGATGAAACAACTGGAGCACTTTATTAGAGATTGCCATCGAAAGGCCATTGCAGTTTAACATATAGTTCACTTCTGAACTACACAACAGCTTCTGATAAAGTAATGTTCTGATGCCTGCCTACTGTGCACTAGCTGAGTAAAGTCTGCATTCTTCACCAAAATAATATTTAGGAAGATTTGTTTGTCTCTCCCGCTTTGTAAATTTCCTACTTTATATAGGACCCTCAACTAGGCATTATCAGGGTGTAACTCGAGAGCCCAGCCAAAAGGGCCACTCTGCCTTGAGTTCTGCGAAACCCCTGGGATATCCTGCTCGTTTATCCTGAAACCGGCATCATCTATGTATTCGATACCACATTACTGAATAACGGACATCCCGTGTTGCTGGTGAATAAGCTTAATTTCGCAGAGGAGTTCATGGGATCTGCATTACTGATGCTTGAAAGTGTGCAGATACACCGTGCCAGTACGTATCCTGCCCCTCTTGTCAGAGGCTGAGACTACCACATGCGGCATGCCCTGACTGCTGGGAACAGGTGCAGAGCTCTTGGAATTGCTAACAGGGCCCAGCTGCAAGACTGCAGAAAGAAGCCCTGGAAGCTGCAGCGCTGTGCTGAAATGTGAGCACTTGGGGAGCCTGGGGTTCACTGCGCGAGTATGGAGCTCGGTCTAAGATGAGGCTCCCCTGAGGTGCTCACGGACCCGGTGCCAATGCCATGTCGCCAGCTGAGGAGAGCTATTGAGGATTCAACGAAGGCGGGATGGTTCGCGCACAGACTGACGCTATCTGCGCACGAATCATAACGCGGTGAACAACACTAGACTCCAGTAGGACAGATCTTTTCAGATGCCTTATTGTGACTGGTCGACCGTGACATAATTGTGCGATTGAACTCCTATGCTTGTGATCCGTTCCCAATTTAGTTCTACTTGACTGAGAACTTGCCCTACAGGTCCATACACATTTCCCAGGATGTACATTCGGGAACAAGTGGCCAGTTTCAAAATTGAGATATTGGTAAAATTATGGATTCATTTTGCATAATTCTGTATTCCTGTGTGTATTATTGCCTTATTGCTACATTAAAACCTTCAAGTGGCAAATATTCCAACGGGAGTGCGCCGTCCTGAAGAAGATGGGCATCAACCGTGAAACAGCCTAGATGCTCCGCACCATCGAAACTACTTCCTGTGTATATGTCAGAGCTAGTGTATATAGTAGGTCATGACAGTACAGTAGTCGACGTATGGCACCCCTTTTTCTAATTAGGAACTACCATTGCCTTGTCCACATATTTTTGGGGTTTTCTCTATATTGTTAAATGCGGCCATAGCCTCTGACCACCAGCCGGGTGACCCCCTTCAGCCGACTTGAGGTTCAGACAGCTTGGCAACATGAAGTTAATACTGACTGAATTTTCAGTCTGGTTTTATATTGGCACTTTGTTTCACTATGCACTTTATTCTACAACAATCTGCTGCTATTTAGAGATGAGCTCGTAACAAAATTTAAAATTTAATATGTATGTTTTAACAAATGGAATTTAAATAAAATATTCATGTTTTTCAATTATTGTTTGGTCTATATGGTCTGATCTGTGATTCCGAATTTCGGGGGCCCCCTCTCTCCCCAACCCATTGCCGGTCACCACTTTAACTTGAATTTTGTTTCCGCTGACACACTCTCTGTTCACTACATATGTCGCCAGCTGAGGCCACAGCAAGCTGCCGGAAGGGTCTGTGAAACTGGACGAGTGGCCCATCTGGAGTGGACAGAGCGGAGAGGCCCGCTGGCAAGGTGGAGGTGCCAGTGTGTGCCCTCAGAGGTGTAGGGCCACGCTGCTGGGGAATTTGCCCCCTGGGACCACTAAGGGCTGGAGACTGAATGTTATAAGGTACATGAGAGGGGAAATAAATGGCAACCTATGCAGCAAACAAAGCAAACAGTGTGGCTGTCATCTGGCTCTGCTGAGGCCCTTACTTTTGACACACATGCAAGTATGGAAGAAATAGAACCTAGGTGGGGTATCTTATCACAAATGCAATGAGGCGGCCAGGACCCAGCTTGCAGTGATTGCTGAGAGCAATGGTGTGGTTTCCCAGTGGAGGTCTGATTATCTTGTTTACAAAGCTGATCATATCTTTGCGGGGGATACTTGTTGGTCCTGCTCCTAGCAGAGGCAAAAGATATGTGTATATGCTGGTTCTGTTAATGGATACACTTCGGTCTAGAAGAGTCAGCCACATGCTGGACCACAATGGGGAAAGCAGACAAACACCAGGCAAAACTGTCCTTCGAAGCAGCAAACTGTGGGAAAAAGGTAGGCCTTTGGAAATGGCCCCGGCAAACTCTCAGGAGATTTTGAGGATATTAAGAATATGTTTGTGAAATTGCAGGCCGGCATTCTGGCGCTAGACACTAAATTGGACTCACTGACTTGCAAAGTTGACCACATGAAAAGTACAGCGACCGATCATATGAAGATGAAAATTGTATATCGGCAGTGGAAGATGGGTCGGCATCAGCAACGCGGGACATTGAGCAAATCAAGAAAACATTGATGGAATTCCCAGTTAAACAGGAAGATCTGGAGTCACACTACAGACAGAACAATATACAAATAGTGGGGATTCCCAAGGCAAGTGAAATATGCTAAGACGCTAAGACGCTTTAAGACGCTACTTAAAGAGGTCCTTGGCTTGGATGGTTTCTCCTCTGTCTTTCTAGTCGAGCGTACGCTCAGAATCCTGGGTAGGCGACCAGTACCTGGGACACCTGCAAAGCTGATCATAGCCCACTTGCTGAATTAAAGGGACTGGGATACAGCACTGAGACTTGCTAAAGAGAAGGGAGATTTGACATACAGAGGAGAACAAATATGTATTTTCCTAGACTTTTCCAACAGAGTCCAGGCCCAGATGAAATACTATACAGACGTCAATGACTTATGAGGGTGAGAGGGATTCCATGATGTCGCCCGCAAAGCTTTGGGTGGAGCATAAAGGAAAGGCTCTGTTCTTTCAAACGGCAAGTGAAGTTAGAGAATTCTTTGACTTGTGGCCACTGAGGTCACCTGGATCGCCACATCGAGACCAAATGCGACTATCACTGGCCCGATAAACAGGATGATGGAACTCAAGGGCATCGATGCAAGCTAATCCCGGGGAATCCAGGAAGTACATTTTATTGTTCGGCTGGTTAATAATGTCCTGCATGGGGGATTTGGCTGCTAGCTCTGAGCACCTCCTGGGTGAAATACACAAATGTTGGGGATGGTTACTGGGATGGGGGTAAATTATTGCAGATTGAAGTTGCTGGTTTGTAGGGCATACAGGGATGGTTTGTGCAGTTGCGTTGTTAAATGTCTGCAAGTTTACGACAGCATGTGTGGCACAGATTCTTTTTGGAGTGATGATGAACTGAATGATCATAAGAAGTGTAAATGGACTCTGGAGAGGTGTCCATTCTGGGAGCTGGGGCCTGGGGAAGTATATTGAACTGGATAGCACTGAGGTATGGCACACCACAATACAAAGGGGATGCACCTCCTCACATGGAACATACAGGGACTTAACTGTTTCTTGAAAGCGCTGAAAGTGCTTTCATATATAGCCCGGCAGAGGGCTGATGTTGCATTCTTACTGGAGATGCATCTAACCCTAGACAGGGAAGCATGGCTTGGAAAGCAATGGGGCTGTCATCGATACTATTCCTCCTAATCTTCATTCTCTAGAGGGGTGTACATATTGATTCACAGGTCGCTTGGACCACGTTTCATAGAAGTGCCCAGGGATCCAGAGGGTAGGGCACTGCTTGTTCGGAGGGTGATTCACAGCTGTACCTTTAAATTGGTCAATAGCTATGCAACGAATACGGACAATGAGGATTACCTGGATTGGAATGAGCGACAGTTGCACAGGTATCAAGAAAATGAGATCATATTGGGAGGTGATTTCAATGCAGTACTAAACCCCATGACGGACAGAACTGCGAGTATCCACAGGCCACTTACAAAAGCAGCATAAAACATTATCCAACTAAGCAGGTGTTAGGGTTGGCTCTTATACTTGCATGTGTGCTGAGCCAGGATTGGTGTCACCATCAGAATGTAGGCTGTGAGTCTGGAGTGTGAGATTAGAATGTTTGGGGTTGAATGGGTTCTAACCGAGGCAGTTAGATTATGTGAGCCTGGGTGGTGGGAGCCAGTGGGCTCCTGTCCCTTGGTCATAGGGTTCACTCCAAGGGACACTCAGGATACACAGGCCAGGTACGCATAGTGGTTACTTTATTAAGGTCCTTCTGTTACAAGGATCAGATGTCATCATAGTTATTAGGAGATAAAGAGGAAAGGGACAGGAGCCCACTGGCTCCCACCACCCAGGCTCACATAATCTAACTGCCTCGGTTAGAACCCATTCAACCCCAAACATTCTAATCTCACACTCCAGACTCACAGCCTACATTCTGATGGTGACACCAATCCTGGCTCAGCACACATGCAAGTATAAGAGCCAACCCTCGGCTCTTGGTCATAGGGTTCACTCCAAGGGACACTCAGGATACACAGGCCAGGTACGCATAGTGGTTACTTTATTAAGGTCCTTCTGTTACAAGGATCAGATGTCATCATAGTTATTAGGAGATAAAGAGGAAAGGGACAGGAGCCCACTGGCTCCCACCACCCAGGCTCACATAATCTAACTGCCTCGGTTAGAACCCATTCAACCCCAAACATTCTAATCTCACACTCCAGACTCACAGCCTACATTCTGATGGTGACACCAATCCTGGCTCAGCACACATGCAAGTATAAGAGCCAACCCTAACACCTCCTTTCCTACAACAAACAAACACACCTCAAACACACACTTAGAGAAAGCAACCCTAACAGCAGGTTACATGAGTTGACGGATATATGGAGGGATAGACGCCGCATAGATTGAAAATACACCTTTCATTCATCAGTCGTCCTTACGCATTGATTATGTCCTAATGTTGGATCAGGGAGTCAGATTATTGACAGATTGTGTGATACATTAGTGCGCACTTTCCAACCACTCGCCGGTGGGTATACACTGCAAAATCCCTGGGAGGGTGGGGAATAGACCTAGTTGGAAGTTTAAAAAATGAAAGTTTCACTGATGTGGTGTTTTGGACAGAAATACAGGAAGCAATTGACCGATTTCCCTCATAAACACAGATCATAAATGTGTTGCCAAAGTACTGGCTAATAGATTCGCACCTTTGATGGCCCGATGTGTGAAGGCAGATCAGTCGGTATTTATACCAGCAGATCCACATCCTATGGACTCCGCTGAGTCTTCAGTTTGATGGATGCAGTGGATCCAGACCTCCAAATGGTGGCAGCCCTTTTGGATGCAGAGAAGGCCTTTGCTTCTATTACATTTCATTTTTTGTTTGCTGTACTTAGAAGAATGGGGGCGGGAGCAGATTTTATATCAATGTTTGCATTTCTGTATCATCAACACACAGCTAAGCTCCGTATTAACAGCTACCTACCTGATTCCATCACAATGTGTAGGGGCACATGGCGGGGATGCCCTTTCTCCCCTTTGCTTTTTGTGCTCACATTAGAGCCTTTGGCAGAGCTGCTTAAAGATTGACACCTACATAGAAGTTTGTGATTATATACACACAAGCTACTTGTCTCTTTATATGAAGACAATATGATCCTTTTTATTAATAACCTTTTGGTTAATCTGGCGCCTGTCATGACGGATGTCCTGGAGTTCGTATGCTATTCTGGACTAAAGATTAACTGTAGGAAGTGGATCTTATTTCCCCTTAGGGAGTGGTAAAATGTCCTGATGAGCTGGGGTTTCAGTGGCAAATTGAGAGTGCGAGTTTCTTGTGGGTAATGCTGGCTAGAGACCCACAAATACTTTGGAGAGCCAATTACAGGAAGGTATTGGAGGACGCAGAAAGTGCGGTCAGTCATTGGATGAACCTACCGTTATCTCTTTATGGTAGAATATCCCTCGTGAAGATGGTCCTGCTCTCACGGTTTTTCTACCTATTCCTTAATGTTCCCCTGTTGACCACAGGAAACCTTTTTAAAAAATTGAAGGTACAATTACATGTTTTGTCTGAGCCGGAAAGCGGGCGTGGGTCAGTTTGGATAAACTAGTAGCTCCACTTAGCAGGAGGGCTGTCCCTTCCAGATTTAAAAAACTACTACCTAGCTGCTCAGGTGCAATTCCTTTCCCATTGTTATTCCCTGAATTCAGATCAGCCCCATTTTCAAATAGAAAGGGCACTGACAACTCCGGCACTCCTAAGAGCGGCTATTATCAAGGCCCCATCTAGGACATCCAAAAGGTTGAATATGGTTGACTGCACATTTTTATTTACTTAATTAATTAATTAATTAATTATTGAACATTCATATGGCACCTATACAGCAGAAACTGTTTACAGGTGCCACAAGTCAATAGAGTGGGGGGGGCATAGGAGAAAACAACAATAATGGTCCTAGTAGGGCTTGTCACATTTATATCGTGCAAGTGCAGTATCAAGAAGTGCAGGGGAAGGGGGCTGGTCAGGGAAAAGATATGAAGGGTAGAGGGAAGAGGGAGAAGTGCTGGAGAGGGGGGCAAAGGGGCTGGGCAAGTGGAAAGGGTGGCCAGGAGAGCTAGTGACAGGGGAATCTAGGGGTAAGGTAATAGTGTGTGGGGCTGGGGTGGACCAGCCTCAGAACACTAATGAGGAAAGGGTGCCCGCAGGCAAGTGGTGGTAGGAAAGGACTGGTTAAAGGAGGGCCTGAACCCGGGGAGACTCATAAGTGACACAGGCATCCAGTCGTAGTGGAGAAGGAGACTAGAAGGGGAGGGGGAGAGGGAAGGAGAAGGAGAAAGGGAAGGTCTTAAGGAGCTTCCGGAACTTAAGGAGTTCCGGCTCAAGATGGAGAGGGGCAGGGAGGCAGTTCCAGAGGGAAGCTCCAGCCGAAGAGAGAGATCTACTCCCCACTCTTTGCTTGGAGAAACGCCTGACCTGCATAGAGTTGGAGCTAGAGGACCGAAGGACTCTAGCAGGGAGGTATTTAGGGAGAGAGAGCTGAATGTAGCGAGGTGCCAGGACCCAGAAAGCCTTGTGGATGATGCAGCGGGTCTTGAATTTGATCCTTGCAACCCCTGGGAGCCAGTGGAGAGATTTAGGGCTGGAGAGATGCGGTCCCTCGGCTTGATGACAAGGATAAGTCTTGCAGTCCTGTTCTGGATTAGCTTAAGAGGGCGGAGCGAGGAGAGTGGCAGATTGAGGAAGAGGCTGTTGTAGTAGTCAGAGAGGACCAGCCTAGAGAGGACCAGAGCTCTGGAGACATTGAGTTTTTGGAGGAAGGTGAGGAAAGGGAGAATGCCTCTGAGGAGGTGAAGCTGAAAGTGGGCATTCCCTTGGTTTTCCAGTTCCAATTGCTGTCCCCCCCGCGTCCACATTCACGTGCAGAGCGTGGGCCCTCCCTGCAGCTGAAGAGACATCAGCTTGCACTTACTTCATTCTTTCTTTTGTTCCTGGTGAGAAATGCAGTGATGCTACGTCATTATCAAATCCACGAGAGGCTCTATTTGCCACGCTATTTACATGATGTGTTGCTTTTGCAATAACCCCTGAACAGATGTGGCCACTGCAGCCTCTTGTGCCATCTCGGCAGGCACACTTATAACAGAGTAATGAGTGCACCTAACCTTTAAATCAGTGGTCTTTAAACCTTTTTGGCATTGGCCACCCTGAGCAAGATGTGGGCAGGCCGGGCCCACCCGAAAATGCCAAATGGACAGTAAGTCCAAAGGAGTATGAACTGTCGAGAACCGTCGCCATACCCTGCTCCCAGTATAGTCCCTGGGCTCCTCCACCTGCAGGTAAATGCTACCATTACACACGATATTCATTGCAAGCTGAAGAGCAGATTTTATTTTTGAGTCTAGAATTCCTTCAGAATGTGGGTGTGTGACCCCCTGAACATGAGGCTGCAGCCCCCCAGGGGGTCACGCCCCTCAGTTTGAATATCTCTGCTTTGAATGATCAAGATAACCTGGAGGCGAGTCATCTCACTTCTGCTTACAATATTAACTTCTGCCCTATATGTTTTACAAGTACACACTATTGTATCTGTAACAAATGATCTCAGGCTTCTACCAATTATACACCCGTCCCCATATCCTCAGTGGGATATCCCCCTCTCCATGGCAGGCATGATCACGCTTGTGAGCTGATTCATATAAGCCAGGAGGGTTGTAATACTGCATCATTGTTTTCAGCTCCTGGGTAAATCTCTCTGGTTCTTCCCTAATATTAGAAAACTCTTCAGACAAATAACTTCAAGTCTCCAGGTGTGCATGCAGCAGTACCAGTACGAGGCTACCAGCACACCAGAGTCTGGAACTGCACATTTGCTGTGCAGCAAAGGGCATCTATGCGAGTGTGGTATGTGTGTGTGTGTGGGATGGGCTTTCAGAAGTGAATGCAGGCGCACTAGTTGCTTGAATGGCCGGGGATCCTTTTCAGGTGTCTCTTTGCCCGTTTGGAATTGTCGCATTTTGGGATTCCTACTGCTGTGCGTGCGCCCTGGTGCTGAGTTCAGCTGGCACTTGCATGTCTTTGCGATTATGGTTTAAATTTGAATTCAATAGCATCTCATGGATATCCTCCCCTCCATCCTCTTCCCCACCCTTGCCTTTCTCTGTCACTTAAGGACACAGCAAAGTAATAGGTCTTCTGGGCCAGTGGACGCGACACACCCTTTTTCCTATCCCTTTCTCTGTATCTTTATCTTTTCTAGCTCATTTTTCAGCGCTACTTTTGTATCTTGCAGCCCCCTAATTCTCGATTCTCCTACTTGCTTCGAAATTTTCTCAAGCAAGATATAAAAAATCCCATGCATCTGGATTTACTTTTAATTTCTTATCCTCTAATGTGCGTTGTAAATGTAAGACAAAGATTGCTGCCATTTGGGAATTGCCTACACATATCGCCCAATGTTATGGAGCCGCATTTTTCGAGATATTTGCAAGTATCTGGTCGATAACTAAATAGAATATGCTGCCATGCCGCAATCTGGGTGCTGGGCCATTTCTCTTGACAATTTCCCATTTTACTTTGTTGTTTCTATGTTACGTTTCTCAATAATCTCCTGCCCTCTTCTTCTTTGCTCCTGTGGCTTCACCTTCATCTCCTTCTATCTTTCCCTGTTTACCATGAATGATTCTCCAGGCCAATGTGTCATCTCTGCAGTTTTGCTGATCACTTCCCCATACTATACAGCATCATTTCTTCCCAATTTGATTTACCCCTCCCTATCTAACTGAGAGGCCCCCTTAATTAAATAGCCCAATAAGCAACATTAGGCAGCAAAGGTAGAGGCAGAATGAAGTTCCATGCAGCTGTGCAGAAATGGACACAGCTGGCAGACTATCCCTGCCCCCAAAATGTATCCCTTGAGTACAGAACCATCTGGGGGAGTTCTAAGGTTGTACACAAGTGGCCTCATTGATAAGATTCAGTTTAGTCATTCACATTAACAATTATTTCCTAACAGAACATTCTCTGACCTTGGAGATCATGATTTTACAGTACCATGCGAGAACCGTACAATTCCGCTTGGCGTACTCAAGTGATACAGACCACGGCCTTCAGCAGATCCTTCGATTGCAAGTAATGAGGCCGGATCTGGTGTCCAGCACACATGGGACCACTGCTCCAGTTCTCAGGCGGCTAAGCACTCGTTCATTACTGACATTTGGCACATTACTGGGCGTACCCGCCTCCAGTCACAGGCTAACGTCATGTCTGCACAACCTTATAGACTGTTACGTGCCAACCAATCAGACTTTTATCGTGCCATCACCCAAACACGGCTATGTCCACAGCGTCATCCTGTGATCCACGGCTTTGGATTTTCTCTGCCCGTGTCTCATATATGTGCAGGGGACCTGCAGAAATACTTATGCCCCCTGACTCCTTATCGACTCAAACACTGTTTCTAAAGAAAGGACACATGGAAGTCATGACAGGGGATACCCTGTCTAGTGCCATGAGTCAACCTAAAAAAGAGGGAGGCATACCAGTTTATCCAAGGCTGGACCTTAAAAGAAGCATGTAAGATTTCCACCATGGATTGACAAGTCAGACACTCCAAGAGAAAAAAGGATCAGCAGACTATCAAGAGCCTTCTTGGCATATTGGATGGCAAAGATGCCCCCACCAGGTCATCACAAATCCTCTCGCATTGGTAGTGGCCACTCTGCCCTTCATAAATCCGATATGCTCAGGGCCATTTAGAAAGGCCTTGAACTGATGAAGCCTAAATAATAATATATTTGCATAGATTTTGCAGGCTCCATTTATAGGGGAGAGAGGGTGATAATGTGTCACAAAGTGTTGGTGCTTCCCCAGTTTAGGGAGAAGAGACCTGAAAGACATCCCTATTCTAAAATGCGAGGAAGTCAAAGAAAGCGTGATAACAATCAATTCTCCAAGACCAGGGCTTTCCCTTTTTCATATCTTTAATAGCCTGTAATAGTGCTGCTAGACTGATCAGCTTCTCCAGCTGACTGAAATCCACTATATCCCGTCTCTAGTGTTTACTGATACACAGGAGGACCCTTTTTGCTTCTGGAATTTACAGCATACTATAGAGTTCTGCTAACACACCTGCCATTTCATTGTTTTTGGTAACTCTAATCCCAAGCAAATGAACCACGGCTGCAGCTTTTGCTCTTTCTTTTTAGCTACAGTGACACCTATAGGTCAAATACATTGCAGTGGAGTGCATCTAAGAGGGGGTTAAGATGTGAGGAGGGACACACAGCTTTTGGGTATTTTTCAGACTATTTACCCATCCATTCACTACCCATGGCCATGCTAATCCCAATGGCCATTCCCACCCACTCCCTGCCCCTCCCCACCCAAAACACACCCTCCTGGGATCTCTTTATCAAGCATTAACATCAGCCTGTAAATGCCCATCTGTATTATTTCAAAACAGTCTCCCGTTAATAGCATAATTACTGCTATCTACATTCTTATATTGTGCCACTACCCAAAGGCCTCAGGGCGCACACAGGAGAAAGAAAAGACAGGCCACAGATCACATGGAAAAGTTCAAGAGAAGGGGGGAGAGAAAAAAACACGAAACATGAAAGGACCATGTACATCTAGTACTCACAATAGACCGATGTAGGGGTACATACAGTGAGGTACAGGATTCAGTGCATCAGCACTATGGAAGGAGAATAATTAAACCTTAACCTTTGTCGAACAGGGAGGTTTTTAGTTGTTTCTTAAAAACATACAAGGAACCACTGTTAGCAAGGTGTTTAGGCATAGAATTCCATAGAGCCGGGGCCAGGAATCAGAGCTTGTTCTTCCAGATCTTTTTGAGATGAACAAGGGTTGAACCAAGATAGTGTCGCTACTTGAGCGCAAAGAGCGACCAACCGATTTCTTTTTTATCCTGGCGGTAAGATATGGTGGAGCTTTACCATACAGGCATTTATACACAATGGTCAAGCCTTTATGTTGTAGCCGCTGTTGGACTGGCAACCAATGTAGACTGCGCCTAGCATCGGAGACATGCATATTGCGCTTGAGTCCCATTACAGCTCGCACTGCACTGTTCTGTATTACCTGCAAAGTCTTAAGATTGGCCTGCGAAGTGCCAATCAGAAGACTATTGCAGTAATCCAACTTGCAATTCACAATCGCAGCTGCGATCAAAGCAAGGTTTTCTTTAGGCAGGTATGGACGTATCTGCCATAAAAGCTGAATATAATAGTGACAGGAAGATTTAAGATAATTAGTCTGTCGAGTAAAAGACAATTGAGGGTCAAAAAAGACCTTAAAGTTTTTATAGATTTTGATACAGGAATAACATGTTGACCAATCAAGAAGTTGTCATATTTTGCATCCAGTTTCTTTAACCTCTGCTGAGTACCTAGGATCAAAAGCTCAGTTTTGGCATTGTTGAGTGCCGGAGAGTTTAACGCCATCCATTTCTGAATTTCACCAAAAATGTAGTTAATGTGCTCCAAATCTTTTAAATCTTTTTCTTTCCTCTCCTCATTCCTCTTCACACTTACACTCACACCCTATATATTTTGCCAAGGCAACTCAAATAAAGAGTACTGAGACAAGGAGGAATACTAGTGAGTTACCATCTCAATACTCAGTACTAAGACGAGGAAGAGTACTAGTGAGTTACCATCTCAGTACTCACCTAGTACCGAGATGAGGAGGGAATGCAGAGCAGTACTGAATACTCATTAGAACCACTTTTACCAGTCTAGTGATTCGCGAACAGTGGTTGGCAGAAGAAAGATGAAAACCAAAAAAGGACTTGAAAGTTTGTCAAGCCCTCCAAGGAGGTACAGCAAGAGGAGACACGAGCCTGCTGTACAGACAGATGCTGACCGGGACGCCATGCAGAAGTCTGGGGCTGTCCAGGATGGGAGGCCTGCACGGCCCAGAAGTGGACCAAGACTCCAGGTGGCCAAGAGCAGCTGGGACTGCAAAAGCACACCAGCATGCCATCCCCGGCAAAAGGAAACCTGTGGAACAACTGCTGGGGGAAGAAAGCTCTGGAAACTTACTGGAGTGCCGTGAATGAGCCCAGTTGCATCGAAGGAGCCAGCACTCGCGTAAGCCATAACACAAGGTACTTGTCAGAGGCTCAGAAACCTCAAGAAGGTTGTTGCAAAAGCCAGGAAGGTGAGTCTGGGATTTACACCCAAATCGTACCTGGACTTGTACTAAGGTTTGGCAGGAGAGTGAACCAAGTATACAGCTTGTAGAGTGCATCTAGGCAACGCTTCTTCAGAGCAACTTGTTGAGAATACATCATCTTTGAGTTAGTTAGCTTAGTATGTAAGGGATAGAATTAGGATTTTTGAGACTGGACAGTGGGACTTTTATTTTGGTCATTCTGATACTAGTTATTTCTGTTGAGGCAGGGAAACCCCTCTTAGAGTTAGTGTGAGTTATTGTTTTCTTTTCCTTTTCCAACGTTGAATAAAGGTGACTCTGACCCCTCAGTGTCAGAGTTTTCTGTTAAAAACAAGCACTGGCAAACTCAATGGTTTTTCCTTGCATTAAGTATTGGATATACATTTGCCAGACACTGCTATCACATGAACAGATAATCACACCACTTTGCAGCTGTTACCATCTCATCTTAAAGGCAGGAAGTACCATCATGGTTGTACCTGGCAAATGCATATCCGATGCAAAAAGCAAACAACTTTGGCCCTGCCAGTGCTTGTTTATCTGGAATGTAAGAGGTCAATCATTTACTTATCTTGTTAAAACCTCCAAAATGTTCCACTTTGACACAGAGAGGGACGTTACCAGTCTGATAAAAGATGAGATTATTATATGGACACCTCATACTGGTCAAATGAGCATTGATATTAGCCATGGAACATTTTTCATTTCCACAAATGTATTGATATGACCCTGAAACCCCCTAAAAGTTGCCACATTTACCAGAGCCAACGTCCAAAGATATTCCAGCAATGCTCTATTAAATATCTACTTACTGCTCCAGCACTGGTCAGCCAGCAGGCCAAAAGGCAGTATAAAAGGAGCATGATCAGAAATGACCAGATGTTCTAACCAGTTCTGAATTAGTACCCGGCGACGGACAATCAGATTGTAACAAACAATCTGATTGGCCCTCGACGGTTTGTCCAAGAAAGATTTACCTGCTACAGTTCAGAGCGCTGCGTCCCTCGAAGTTCCTTCCATTTATTTGTCTGGCCGCCATTGAAAGGGAGAAGGGACTACATGTAGTCCCTTCGCCCCGATACATGGCGGCCAATTTCTTTGTTTTCTTTTTTGGATAATCTTTTTAATGGCCGCCATGGAAAGGGAGAAGGAGCCACATCTAGTTCCTTCTCCGCAATCCATGGCAGACATTTATTTGCTTCTTTTTGCTTCTTTTTCCTCTAGTTGAGAAACGGTTAACATGCCGTTTCTCTAATCAAGTAAATATACTATTAGCACCCTGGTACAACGTGCCATAGCAATAGAACCTTTGGAGAGGGAGGGGCATTACTGGTCACGCAATATCCTGTGTACTACGTTAAAGCCCTCGCTTCACGCAGGCTTGTAACTCTCACCCCATAGGCATTACCCAACCAGCAACCCCAGGCCACCTCCTCAGGTTCTATTGCTTTGGTGGTGATCTGTTACTAAAAACATGATTCAGAAGAGACCAAACTATCCACATAGGAGAAACAAATATAGTCACGGGAAGATGTCTGCCAAGTTTACATAGGTCATATAAACCTAGCCCCTGAATCATACCAAGAAAGGCCTTCCTAGTGTGTGAGTATATAAATCTATTTCACTTCTTATCCAGCAAAATAGCCATAACCGGATTGCAATATCTGGAAACAAGTAAGACATCAGCTTTTTTCAAATTAAGCAGTTACTCCTTCCTGGACATCTAAACGTTCACATCGGGAATCATAAGACAGTACGCAGTAATTATGTTCATAACCATTTCACCCAGCAGTACAGTTAATATTGCACATCTCCATAGTGCATCAGCTTCACAACCCAGCAGAATAGCCACACTGTTTTTCTTCCCAGTAGCCCACGTTGTAGAGAAATGGATGTGCACGTTATCTACAGAGCCCACACCCTCACCTCTGTTATACTGGAAGAACAGCAAGAAAGCACTGTGCATGACACCTGGTATCATCCCAATAACACATCAAAGGTATGAGAGACGTTATGTGCTCAGATAACCGTACCGAATGTACCTGCAAACTGAAATGGTAGACATGAGTCTGCAGACACCACTGGACATAGAAGAACTATAAGTAAAATTAGACAGAAGAGATGTGACATCACAAAGAGAGAAGATACATAGACGCACTGAATCTGATGAATGTATGTCCAAAGAATGAAGAATGTAACTGAAGCAATGGAGTAAACATACATGGGAATGTGAAGAAAACCATATACAAGAAGAAGATAAGTGACAAGAGATGTAGTAGGTGTATATATGCAGAAACACAAGGTAGCAAAGACAACATAGAAGCGTGCTGAAGTAGGAAATATAACACAGGTAAAGTAGCCATGTTAAGAAAATGGACGTTGGCATTGTGTAATAGCAAGCAAGAAATCTCGAGGAGCGAGACCAGGGCTGCAGGGCTGACAGGTCGCTGGAATACAGTTTTGTGTGAGACTAAATTGCATTTGCTTGGCTCAGGATCAAGGATGCTGCAGCAAGAAGCAACTGAAAGGAACGACAGGGGTCGAAGAGGATAAGCCATGTTCGTAAGACATATTTCTCTTTGGATAATTAAAGGAGTGAATAATTTTAAGTGCCAAGTATTGAACAATCAAAGATGCAGAAAGTGCATGCAAGACAGAGCAACCAATTCTCCAGAGGCCAAGAGGAGTAATAGCACCCAATATAATTAATCAAACAGCACTAAATAGAAGGACAGAATGGACATAATTATAGTTTCCTCACACGTGGTGGAAGACCAGAAAACAAGGCCTATTCATAACACTCCAGACAAAGATAGCAATGTACCTTCACTCCCTTAGAAGATCAGAAGAAGAGAACAGACAGCAAAGTCCACTACAAACAAGAAGCCTTGGCTTAGGGCCTAACTGATGAGAGATGGTAGGCTAATTAGGTAAGAAATCGAGTTGTCTGATGTTGTTCCCCTGCACCTGTGTTTCGTTGTTTACTTGCTGTCAACAAGCAGAACGTCCAAGGTTGGAGGAGAGTGCCAACCAATCATGAGGGTATAAGTAATGGTGTACTATATACATTGTTGTAGAAGTCTATCCATTGCTGGTATTATGCTATTATTTGTATTTTACGTAGTTAGAGGGTGTTTACCGTGCCTACCAGACTAAGGGCAGCCAATGATGTTACTAACATTTATACAGAATATAGGTATATATGTTCCCTTAACCAATCCCTCCACCCAATAGATTTTATTGTTTTCCACGTAGGATGACATCATAGCTGACGTACATCAAGGTATAAATCCTTTTGTGTAATGGAAATGCAATGAGAGTGCGTGAGCTACAATTTGCTTGTTCGCCAGGCTTCCCTACTTTATTGAACTGGGAATAAAGTAGTATTTTGCCATATTTTTTGAGTCTGTCTGGTTATTTGGGCCTGAGATCATTTATTTGGTAATCCCTTTTAGCACTTGGAACGCTCCAGGTGCTATTGCGCAATGTGATGAAGACCTACCTTGTCCAGTGATGTCTTGATGTTTTACTTTCAGTGGCTTCTTAAAAAAATACAATATCTGCCCAAAGCGTATTTAATGTGAAAATACTTCTGGGAATTTTAACTGGGCATTCAGACCCTTAACATTCCAGGATACTATGAAGCTGATTTGGCTCCTTTGTGAATTAAAAGCGCAAAAGTCATGCGCAAGACTTTAACGCACTGAATTAAGGTTCCATCTAATTTTTAATCATTTGTATGGTGAAGAGGAGGGGCAGATCGTAAAAAGAGCTGTGCATTTTCGGATTAACGAAAACAGATCTAGGTTCTTTGGTCATGTTTTGAATTCTACTTTAGCTAATTATCTTTTAGAAAATTCTCATTTTTATATATTTTTTTGTAAATGTGGTTTTATTAACATTTTTAAATTGAAAGTCACATTACATAACACAATTACAATCTCAGAGTTACATAGCGAAAACAGGAATTCCAATAATGCTACAGAATTATTTATACATGTTTCTTCCATCCAGCTATTGTAGTCTTACATGACTTTTCCCCCTTCCCATTTTCCCTCTCCCCTCCCCCTACAGGTCGAATAACAAAGCTCTTGGTCATCTTGGCGTGTTCTTTTAAAGGGTCACAGTCTTTTTAAATGTTTTAAGAATGTTGGGATTTGTTTTCAGGACAATTGTCCGTGAGGCTGTTATATTTCTTTGCTTTGATCACCTAGCCGCCTCGTGTACATTGTAGTTGTAGATTTTGGCTGGTCAACGGAACAGCTGTTAGGGAGGTGTTCATTCTTGTAGTCCATCCATATGGCCTCACACTGTGATGACTTCCCATGCAATGATGCAATGATCAGTTCCATTATACATATATTGGTGGCAACATTAATCCATTCATTCTTGGAGGTGGTGGATTTGGATTTCCATTTCATTACAAGTATTGCTCGGGCAGCTAATAACAGCTGAGGCGCTAGGCCTCTAATCTTATCCCAGTCTTCCTCGTCCCTCTCGAGACCAAACAGTATAAGGTATGGCTCAGCCGTCCGGGATATGCCATCTATGTCCTTGATCCATCCCAGGACCTCATCCCAAGAAATCTTTATCTGGGCGCATCCCCACCACATGTGCCAATAATCAGCGTTTTCCCCACACCCTAGCCAACATTTTGGGTTAGCTGTTTGAAACATTTTGGAAAGCCGGACAGAGTCATACTGCCATCTGTGTAAGAGCTTGATAGCGTGTAGCTTGTATTGATTTGAAATAGATGTGTGGGTGGCAGCTTCACATATCGTTTCCCACGTGTCTATGCTAATCTGTTCGCCTAGGTCTCTTTCCCATCGCCCTTTGAGCGTTTCTGTGGACCCTTCACCCGCAATAATCAACTCTTTATACAGGGCCGATATTAGGCCCTTCATTTCCGTTCTCGTCTCCAATATCTTCTCAAGGGGAGTGAGGTCTCTCATTAGTTTGGGCTTCCATATTGGTTTCGTTAGGATACCTTTTATTTGTATATATTGGAATGTGGACAGAGGGCCTATTCCCAGAGCTTCCGTCAAGTCTGGTAATGTTATAAAGGAGTCTTATCTTTGTAATTGCCCCACTCTCTCCAAGCCTGCCTCGTACCATGATTGAAATCGTTCTACATTAGGGATGTGGTTATTGATACCAGGAGACCATAAGTGGCTTAGGGGGGATGGCCATGTGGTGATTTTATGCATGTTTGTGCCCTGTTTCCAGATGTCCCATATGAAACTCAAAATTGGGTGGCCTTTGGTTCTAATATGAAGCCTTTTCCTGGGGGACCATAGCCATTCAGATATTGTGGCAGGTGACAGGTAATGGTTGTCCATTTGAGCCCACTGGATGTATTTGTGGTTACGTAAATGAGGGATCAGTACCCAGAGTTGGGATGCTTCATAGTATTTTCATAGATCTGGGAGTCCTACCCCACCTTTATCTTTTGGGAGTGTTAGGGTATCATACAGGATTCTCACCTTCTTCCCTTGCCAAAGGAATTTACCAATGGTTTTCTTGGTTTCTGTAAAAAAGCTTCTTGGAATCTTAATGGGTAGCATTTGGAAATTATATTGAAATCGGGGGAGGCATACCATTTTGATGCGTTAAGTCGTCCCAGCCAAGATATCATTAGTTTGTTCGATCTAGTTAGGTCTGCACAAAACTTTTGAAGGAGAGGGGGGAAGTTTGCTTCGAAAAGATCGTCTATACATCTGGTAATCTGTATACCGAGGTATTGTAATCTAGTATGTTCAATCTTAAAACCTAGTGTGGAGAATTTTACCTCATTTTCTTCTTTTTGTCCTTGTAAGGGAAAGAGTATCGATTTATTTTTATTTATTTTGAGCCCTGAGAGCCGACCATATTCGTCTAGCATTGATAGTGCTCGGGGGATGGATGTCATGGGGTTAGTGATATGCAGGAGTATGTCATCAGCGTAGAGAGCTGCTTTATATTCCGCCGTTCCTAGACGAATACCTTCTAGCCTGGGGTCTGTTCGCATGGCTTGTGCAAGGGGCTCTAGGGAGAGTGCTAAAAGAATAGCGGAGAGGGGGCATCCTTGATGGGTTCCATGTCCCAGGTTAAACCATCTGGAGTATTCTCCATTCACAAAAATAGATACTTTGGGGGCTGTGTACACTGAGTGTATTGCTCTTCTAAATATTGGGCCTATACCTACGTTACATAACACTGCTTTCAGAAATCCCCATTCTACCCTGGCAAAGGCTTTTTCTGTGTCAATCGAAAAAAGGACTGGGTCATTATTTAATGTCTGTCATGTGTGGAGAAGATGAATGGTCTTACGCATTGTATCTGCTCCCTGTCTCCCTAATATAAACCCAACCTGGTCAGAATGTATTAGCTGTGGCATTAATGTTTCCAACCTCGCAGCTAGGACCCTCGTGTATATTTTTGCGTCTAGGTTGAGCAGGGAAATTGGGCGATATGATCCACATTTTTTGGGGTCCCTCCCTTCCTTAGGAATCACTGTAATCAGTGCACAGGTGAAGGAATCAGGGGTGTTCCCAATTTTTATTACTTCATTAAAGAGTTTGGTCATAAATGGCATGAGTTGTGTGCTAAACGTTTTATAGAATCCCGCTGTATAGCCATCCTCCCCTGGGGATTTGCCCAAGGTTAATCTCTTTATTTGCGTCCTGGACCTCTTGTTCAGATATAGGGGATTCCAGCTGTTTGAATCTTGTCTCGGAATTTTGGGCATATTGATCAGGGAAATGTATGAGTCTGTTTCTGATTGGTCGTGGTTTGTTTCTGAGAAATATAGGCTCTCTTAAAAGTTAGCGAAGCATTCGGGAATGGTGGGGTGAGTGTGCGCTGTTTTAGGGTCATCTTCAATGATCTCCACCACTTTCCGCTCTGCTCTTTGGTCTCGGAGCCTAGCAGCCAGTAATGCATCCGCCTTATCCCCCTTTTCATAGAAGGTTTGTTTCAACATTCTGAGTTTGCAGACTATTTGTTCATGTTCCAGTAATTTCAATTCTTCCCTCTTACCCTTTGCCTCTTTGGTTTTAAGATGGTCAATTCACCTCGCCCTTTTTGATGTCACCTTCTAGTTGACAAATTTCGGATCTTAATCTGTGCTCAATCATATTTTGTTCCCTTTTTTTGTTGACCCTTCCCTTATTAGGATCCCTCTCCAAGTGGCTTTCCTCGCTTCCCACACTGTCTGCTTGGGGACTTCACTAGTGTCGTTTGTTTTGAGGAATTCAGTGATTTCAGTCTCCATTTCAGCCTTGAAGCCTATCTTTCCAAAGACTCTCATTGCAGTGCCATTTTCCCCCCTTAGTTGGTAAGTTTTCCCATTGGATTTCAGCCAGCAGCAGATCATGGTCAGACCATGTGATCGGGGTTATTTCTGAATGTGTTGTGGTGTTGGCGAGTTCTCTGGACAGGTATATGTAATCAATATGAGTGTATGTATTGTGGGGGCGGAAAAGAATGTATAATCTTGTGCATTGGGGTGCATGTTCCTAAATACATCTATCATATTGTATATTTCCATCATCTTTGCCATCTCAGTTGGATCATCTCTACTCTGACATTGTACATCCGGATTACCCGGCTTTCTATCTTTGAGTGGGTCCGCCCACTGGTTGAAATCGCCCCCAAGGATAATATGGCCCGTGGCTTCTAAAAGTATTTTGGGGATTACTTTGTGAAGGAATCTATTTTGTCCTGCATTCGGGGAGTATAATGTTGCGATCGTTAGATTCAGCTTGCCTATGTTGCCAGTTACCAATAATGCTCGACCTTCTACATCTGACCCTGTTTTCATCTCAACAAACTCTAATCCTTTTCTGACCAGAATACCTACACCTCCCTTTTTAAGTGGGCCCGAGCCCCAGAATTCTGTTCCAACACACTTTTCTAGGACTCTCCGTTCTTCACCCTTCACGTATTTTGTCTCCTGTAACAGTAGGATGTCCGTCTTAGACCTCTGAAATTCTCTGACCACGAGTGATCGTTTTGTTGGAGAATTGAGCCCCTTCACATTAAGTGTCCCTACCCGTAGAGAGTCCCTCCCTCTTGAGTTAGTCTTTAACACCATTAAACATTTTTCTGAGAGGATGGCTCCTACTGCATGACCGACAGTATAGTTTCATTAAAAATTGTATGCTGCAGTGACTGTTTAGAGTATCCATGAATTTTGCTTCGACCCTCCTTTTCCCCCGCCTCCCTCTTTCTCCTCCCTCCTTCCTCCCATCTCCTGTCGATGGCGTTAACTGCACCGGATCTACGTCGAACCACCTGTGGGGACCGTTACATCACATCCCTTATTCTTTTGTGATATCACAGTTTCAATTGAGCCCTCTTAGTGTCCCCCCCAAAGTCTCATGTTGTGACTACTGGGATGTCCATGATTTGACATCTTTTCCAGTCACATCTTCCACAAAAAGTTTACATTTGAGTTCTATCTTACCAGGGATGCAGCTGATCAGTTGTCTGCCTCTGGAGAGAGGTTACCTCTCCTGTATTTCCTTGATCCCTTCACCCGCTTCCTTCTGGGGTCCTGGGTTCACCATTCTCGATCTTCTCTTTTGGGTTCGTCATGGTTATTTCCTTCACCTTGGTGGCCGAACAGATCGGAGCTGCACGCCCAGATGTCTTTTCCGGTTCTTAATCTGAATTTGGTTCCATCGCATTCAAATGAGAGAGAGAAGGGGTATCCCCATCTATATCTAATGTTTTTCCCTTTTAGATGTTTCGTGAGAGGCCCGCACATCCGTCTGAGGGCAAGTGTCAGCGCAGAGAGGTCTTGGTACATTGTAATATGGGCACTACTTAACGTAATAGTGTCGCTTTTCCTGGCCTTCTCGAGTACTCGGGCCTTGTCTTGAAAGCGATGGAATCGGGCAAGGACCGACCTCGGTCCGCCTGGGGGGCCACCGGCCCTATGAATTCATTCGGTTAGGGGCTCATCAATGGCATCATCTGCGACCAAAAGTTTGATGATATCATGGAGTATTTCCTTCAGGTCTGCTTCAGTCTCTTCCTCTTTCTCCGGAATTCCAAAGATACGTATGTTGTTCCGTCTCTCTCTGTTTTCCAAATCGTCCAACTTGAGCTTAAAATCTTCTTCCCGTTGTTCCAATTCCGTCATTCTGTGATCGAGTTGTGCTTCTAAGGTATCTATAGATGCCTGGTTGTTTTCCACTCCTTCAAGACTATCCTCCATTTTGTCCAGTCTTTGCGTGAGTTTATCTATCTTACTTCCTATATTGGCGCTCATGTTTTTAATTTCTCCCAGTAGGGCCGCAATGTCTCCTTTTGTGGCGGCGAGTTCATTCTCTGTGGTTTCACTGGTTGCCATGTTAGGTTCGGAAGCTGCGGGAACGGGGGTGTAGGCAAACAGGGCCAATTTATGTTTCGCGTCCATATGAGGTTTATGGCAAGGCTGGGTAATGGAGTGGAGTGGGGTTTTACTATGTCCAAATAGGGGGCATTCTATTTGTCGGGTACTCCACCGTGTACTTTTTCGTTCCCTTCGATTTGTCGTGAGGTTACTCCGATATGGGACTCTGGGCGTTGTCAGGGTTGCCCTCCGTTTTCACAGTGTCAGTGCGTGTTGAGTCTCCCTGTTTCGCGGCCTGCATCGTTCGATGGAAGTGCAAGTTCCAGTCAAATGCAAGCAAAAATATTTAGTGTTCACTTTCCTACCAGCGGAGGAGGGCCTGTGGGGTGTCCGGCACTCTGCGTTATCCTAAGGCTCTACTTCTGAGTCGCTGCCTCAAAGGAGATGCACCCAGAAAGAGCTGGGTCTCCTTTGGTTTTCTGGTACGTTCGAGGCGGGTTGCGTTCTTCAAAACGCTGGTCACCGTGCGTATGAGAACGAATCCTTCCTCCGCTTGCTCTCTCTTCGGAAGATCTTGTGTTATTTGTGCTGCGAGAGCCACTTCAGGGCCTGTTTTCCGGTTCGGCAGTCTATCTGTGTTGACCCACACGTGAAAGTTTCCTGAAGCTTTGCTGGGCCAAGGGGGGCTCGTGTTTCAGGGGTTGTTTCAGGACGAATTCTGATCCGATTTTCTTTGGGATTTCAGTCAGAGGACAAGGGGACCTTCCCGTGTCAGTCTCTCGATTGCATGCAAGGCGGGGGGGCATCAAGTGGGGGCTCAATCCACTTAACAGGGCCGCGGCGGCAGAGCTCACGCAGGGACCATGTTCATTGTCAACTTAAAATACAGAGGGAGAACGCAAATGGAAGCTTCATAGAGGGTTGCTGTGGAATGTAGAATGTGGGGTTGAAATGTTGTGGGAGCAACAGGGAGAGACATTGGGAAAGGAGAATAGAGAAGGCAGCCGCTGTGAGGGCTCCTGCTGTATTCATTCGGACTAGAAATAACAGAACTAGAGGTAACCTTGTGTATCATGCTGTGCCACCTTACCTATAATTACTTTGCATTGTATAATGTTGCCACCGTTAAGATAGGGATGTGTATCATGTATGTGCCACCTTACCTATAATGACTTTGCATTGTATAATGTTGCCATCCTTTAAAATGGGGTTGTGTATCATGTCTGTGCCACATTACCTATAATGACTTTGCATTGTATAATGTTGCCACCCTTTAAGATGGGGTTCTATATCATGCCTGTGTCACCTACACTGTCCCTAAGCATTGTATGCTACTGCTGCCCCTCCAACTGGATCAGGCAATCTGTATATCTTTGCCAGCACTTATCGTCACTAAGTCTGTTTTTCACAAGCTCTTATGTAACCATGTAAGCCTTCTTAACAGCACCACGATGCCTGAGGGCAGTTGTGCGCTTTACAAATGCAAATAAATAAATAACTAATAAAATAACCTATAAAAAGCATTAACAAATATCCTAAAATAAAGTTTTCTTAAATCATTTGAAGTAAGGAAATATCCACTCAATACATGATTTATACTTTCAGTAGTGTCATCTGTTTAACCCACTCCTATTATGTCTGGGAAATCCCTTTAGGCTCCTAAATCCTCCAAGGAGTCCAACAGATTGAACCAAAATTATTTTAAAAAATGTCATCTTTTCTGGATTAGAGAAAACCTCAAAATATTCTCTGGAGACTGATTTAGTGGACACAATGTAACACATTCCTATACCATTATTAATTTTCAAATAATTGTAATTCAATTGCAAGTCCAATTAAAAACATATTTGTTTGTATTTCTTTAATATACATATAGATACACAAGAATCCTGTCTAGCTAGATAAATCCAAACAGGGGGCCACCCAGTCAGGGCTCTGTTTGTGACCAAGTATTCTCTTTGGTTTGAACATTAATATGTTGCCCATAGCACTTAATATTTTAACCAAAAAGAATGCTGTCCCACAATTGGCCAACATAGACAAAGAAGAGATGCTCAGCTTGGCTGTTATAAACTTAATTGAAGTGCCCTGAGGTAGAGCCTGAGCTAAATTAAGGGTTGGTTTCCAAAAGTGGGCCTCTAGTCTATCTAGGCAAGTCTTGGTTTCTTTCCCAGATCTCTCCCCAGTAAAGAGTAACAGAGCGATGTTTTTGATGTAGGCCTTTATTAAGGGCACGAAAGAGTATGCCCAGTGGCGTAAATCAAAACATCTAAAAGTGGCGATTAAGTGAGATATTTTATTGTGTATGGGTGGAATGGAGTGACCACTTTAATTTATTATCAAATGGTACTCTCGAATGACAAAATTCCTTAACCACTTCCATTCCATTGCAGCAGATGATAGTTTGTTTGAGCCAAGAAAAAAATGAGTATTCAATAATCAGTACCAAAGTTGAATCCATATGCAAATTACCTCCAGAGAATACAGTGGTAGCCATGGCCTTAAAGCGGGGGCCTGTAGCCTTTGGATCTCCAGATTTTATGGACTACAACTTCAATCAGCCCTAGTCAGTACAGTCAATGGTGAGGAATAATGAGAGTTTTAGTCCAAAACAGCTGGCAAGGCAAAGGTTGCAGACCTGCGTTCAGTTTGCAGTCTCCTCTGGAGGCGTGGGTTCGAATCCCACTTCTGACACAATTTGTTTGAGTGGTTTGAAACACTTGCCTGTGTGTAGGCGCTACATAAATAAGCAATACCAATACCAGAGCCCTGCAATAAAGCAATATCCGTCTACAGAAAGTGGTGGGCGGGCAACTCAAATGTATGCCACTTTCAGAGAAAATCAGACTGGGTTGCCCATCGGAACAGTTGTTAAGATAAAAGAACAGCTTTTCTCCATTGGTGGTGAGCTCAGGATAGGCACCAGTATTGCACAGACATATTTTTAACACAATACATTTCTTACATCCTAGTGTTATATTGAGGCAGTGGCATGAGAACATAGATTCAATTCCTTATGAATGAATTACATGTATGGGCAATAAAATGCTTACCGATATTCCAGTTGCGCCTCACGCCCCTTGTATACAAGTTATAAAACATGCATGCTCGCACTACTGCTTCAAAATATGAACATTCAAAAATTTACCGATATTAGTGCACCCCTTCTGAAAAGTACAATACATTTTTCTTACCCGTGCCAGAACTTGGTCGTCCACTTCAGTAAAGTACATCTTGGGCACCCCAAGCTGAGAAGCCGCCGCCCACTGGAGCACTGCCTGGAGCTGGCGCGCGTGCCCATCGTAGACGGCATTCTGATTGGACACCAGCACCTCGGAGGCCTCAATTAATGGTGTTGATGACAGGATTCTCACAGTCCAGCCTTTCCTGGGAGTCGGAGTGGGAGGTGCCGCTCTGCATTCCCCCTCCGTCGACAAAGGTCGTGCTAACATGCGGGCTTCTGATATCGAGTCCAGCGACACGCCGGTTTCTGTAAGGTGGTCGACAAACACATCAATGCCTGCAAGACCCGCCTGATTGGCTAAAAAGTCTATTACCCCTCCAGGATTGACCTTAAGGAATTCAGATACAGTGGAGCAATAATATTTAATTGCAGGGTCTAATTCATTCTTCAGATTATCCAGCGAAAAATCAGCACGTTTCGCTAGGTGTGTCACCTCCTGAGGGCATTTCGGCGGCACAGGTTTGACGGGGCAGTCATAGTGCAGCATGTTCTCTATGAGCTTTTCGTTGAATTCATGCACACTTCTTTTCGCAGTCCCTGACTGCTGACCATCCCTGCAAGGAGGCGGCTGGACCACAGGTGGACACTCTGGGACTGCTGCCACTTCTTCGACTGGTGTGGGCTCTGGCTGGGGTACTTCGCACACAGACTGAACAGCACTGACCGCTACCGGAGGCGGCTCAACTGCCACTTCTTCGACTGGTGGGGGCTCTGGCTGGGGTACTTCGCACACAGAATGAACAGCACTGACCGCTTCCTTCACTTCGCTAACTTTGACCATCGGAGGAACGTCCATTGGTTCCATGGCTGTGGATGGCCTTGTCGAGCATGGCGTTGGCTGAAATACAAATTCATTATATTTGGATTTCTCATAGCAGGGGCCCAGCACTTCCTTGAGGATCCGTAAACTCAGCCTCTCTGCATAAAGCTTCATGTACAGCTTGACCAACTCTTGTCTATTTTCTGAGGCTACTCCTGGGCTTTCAACCATGCATTCTGAACTGGTGTCAAGGCTCTTTCCCTCCAGTGTGGCATACAAGTGATTCATTATCGAGTCAATGAGGCGAGAAGCGACTTGACTGGCGTACCGCATGATCCCCCACTTCAAGAGTGTGGCAAAGTCAAACTCTGTCATGAGGAACCCTCTGCTATCCCCAGGAGGGAAATAGTTGCACTCCGAATTTGGCCTGAACTCAAGAAAAAGGTACTTTACCATCACAACCATGCTGTCAGAACATGGCTCTTCTGGGGGTATTGAGTATGGCTCGGCCTGCACTGCACACGTATCCTTTCTTGGTACCACACAAGTAGAACCTGGATCTTTAGCGTCGCTTGGTGTCTGGGGGGGTTGATCATGAACGCTGCCAGGCACAGGCTGGTCAATAGGCGTGTCACCGGGTGCGGCTTCTTCCTTTGCTACCGGGCACGTAGACACTACACCCTCTAAACTCACAGCACTGGCTACATTTTCAGGTTCGGTTGGTGGCTGTTCCTCTGGTGGTGGCACTCTTTCCATCTCCTTCAGTATCACACTGGCTTCCTTTGTGCCATCTTTAACAATTTGCTCAGATAAATTTGATGCATATTTTTCCACAGCGGTGCTAGCAGCAGCTGCACCTTGTGGGTAACATATCTGTTCCTTTCTCTTTGCGGCCTCTTGACTAGCAGTATACAGAACAACTGAGGACAGCCCCGTTGCATACAGGGCCACCTCATCCACAGACGCGGCAAAGCCCCTGTAAATGGCTTCCTTTTGGTCTTGACCGATGCAGTAGTCATCCTGCATTGGGGTTTCTTCTGACTCGAAATGGAGTTTCATTCCATTTAAGATGTAGTTGAAGATTTCGTTGGCTAACCAGTCAGTGTAGCTGCTGTACGCATTGATCGCTGTGTCGGTCACGATTGGCGCTGTGCTCGTTAAGCAGGTATTTATCTCCCATTTGTATTTGTAGCCCATTAGCTTTAAGGCATGTTGGAAACCGAGCTTGTATTTCTCTAGATCACAAAAGATGGAATTCTTGTCATAGACCCTATCTTTGGTTGATGTGAAGAGGAACGCAGCCCCTGTGTCCTTTTCCTAGTATGAAGAGAAAGAGAAAAGTACGTTATAATTGGTCCTCCTGCTATGTTTAGGATGTATTCCTTGAGACAAAAGCGAGTTATTCACAGTTGCTTCATAGTCTAATCGGCTTCATGGATAAATCATATGTTCCTATAGTTGCAATACAGTGATAATATTCTTTAGGTCATGGTTAATGGCGTCATCTTAGGCAATGACACCTGCCCAACATTTTGGCAGCCATCTTTAAATCTTCCCTATAGACATTATTGAGATCAGTGACTGCCTGATACATTTGAATTAGGTTATTATTAAGCTTTTAATAGACAGGGTCCCCACTTCTCCCAGATAGAATTAAAAACGACAAACCCACGGATCTCTTAAGATCTAGCTCTCAATTCCTAATGTGTGTCCCCAGACGTGATAAAACGCAGGCCGGGAGAACATATTTCAGCTGCCTGGCTCCACAGTTCTGGAACGCTCACTCTTACAGAAATAAACCAATTTTAAACTTTCAAGTGTGATTCAAAGGCACATTTTTTCTTCTGTTTGTAGTGCGATGATGATACAGGGTGATCAAAGCGCAATAGCCAGCGCGTATTTTAAAGCAGAGAAGGCCACACAAAAATACAAAAGTAAGGTCTTGATTTTCTTCTGGAAAAGGTATAGGGCTTTAATAGAGCCAATCTCACCAGGAAGTCCCAATGCATTAAGGCCAGCACAGTGGAGGATCTACTAGTTGACACCACAGTACAATGACACTAGGATCACCTCTGTGCTGTCCCTTAGTGCAAGTTGGTAGGACCCATCTAGAAAACTTCTTTTCTGGGAGTGTACCCAAGTTAGTTATTTTTTCTCAACGGTAAAAGGCCACTTGTGCACGAACGTGACCTCTATAAAATTCAAACCCAGAGTTTAATTTATTTGATCAAATATACTTAGCAGCAGGCAAAGTGTGGCTCTGCACAGGTTTTGACCTACAAGTTCCAAGGTCCTTCACCATTGGCTTCACTGGCGAAGGCTGGTGGGAGTCACAGGCTGGCACATCTTGAGACCCTGAACAATCAAATGTGAATAATCTCCATCCAGTGAGAGCAGAGCTATTCTCTTCTCCATTCTCCCTGCAGGGTGTGCCACTGTGTCCTGCACCCTGATTGGCTGATATGATTTACCAGGAAGTGCCAGAAGGGCTGCAGCATTCATAATTATATGTTCCCCCTACCCAGGGAAATATGTTCTTAATGTTCTTTTTTTTAATTTTATACCACGGGGGGACACATGTATATGTGGATTATACTTAATGGGAAACTTTCATTATTTTCTATTTTTAAATAATTGAAGAAATTACTAGCGACACACTGGATAATATAAATAGTCCTGTAAAGAAATGTAAATTAGCCCACACAATACGCCCTCCAGTTGGCTCCTCAGAGCTCCCATCTTGTCCACTGCTCGCATGATGCCATGGCTTCTGTTATAACGCATCAGTAATAGACTCAAATGATAATTGCAAAACTCTTTCTACAACAGGAGAGTCAATGATTGATTCTTTCACATTTGTGTTCTCTTTCTTTCTTATTCTCTTCCATTCCTTCTCTCTATTTCTTTATCTTTATTTCTATCTTTCCCTCTCCTTCCCCCATTCCACTCTCTACAGTTTTCTAGTGGGCGATGAATTAGAAGATCTGAGGAATCAAACTGAAATGTTTAGCAATAACTTTTCTGTGAAGAAATAGCAACCTGACTTCTTGATCCGATTAGATCAATACCACATCAGTCCTGTCCTTTCTATGACTGGCAGCACATCTTTTACACTCCTCCATCCTGCAAGGACAGGATGGCTGGAAATGTTACCTCTGAAGTGAGCCTTATAAACAGGACAGCACTTCACACTGCAGCAAAATCCTTTCCTAATAGTTATTACACTTCCTCATTTCTCCTGCTGTCTTTCTCTCATTTACACATCAAAGAAAATGTAGATTGTATCCTGTGTTATGTGGATGGTCATTACTTATCCAAAAAATAAACTTGATCCACTGTATTGCATTAACAAAGCATAATGACCTCAAGAAACCTGCAAACATTAGTAGTGCAAATATGTTCAGGAAACTATATTCAAATTGAATCAATTTTAAATCCAATTTTAAAAAAGCAATTTCAAAAGCATTTTTTGACAAAGCAGTTCCTGACTGAAGCAACCTTTGGTTGGCACGTGAACATACCACATACTAAAATGATTATGTTGATAGAATGTAATATCTTGTGTGAGCCGAGGTCCTGCCATGTCAAAAACATATAGATAGAACAAATCAGCATCCACTGAGGCTGAACGAAGAGTCGCCTAATACATGAGAAAGGATTTCCAATAGTGCATTGTGGTGTTAGACTTCCTTTAGACGTAGTACTTTCATATATTATCTTAAACAAAGGTGGGAGAGTGCAAATACGTCACCAAAAATCTGAGGGACAGCTGATATGTGTTTACTCTCATCATGTGTTTATTGACAGCAACCAAGCCTGGTCTTCCTTTTTAGAAACAAGTTCAGCAAATAATATAGTTCATCATATTTTCTAATACATCATCACCTAGATAAATGCACTGTTGACAAAAACTGTTTACTGTGGGCTACTGAAATGTATCGGTTGGAAGATGAAAAGATGGCAGGAAAATGGAAAGGAAAGAAAGGGGAAAAAGAGAATTAATGCAAACATGATAAGGAATGAAAAAGAAACACAGAGGAAGCTAAAAAAAAATATATAGAAGTACAGAAGAATTCAGGAAAACATGAAAAGATGGAAGGCAAGAAATAAAGAAAAATGGCAGATGAAAGAAAGGAAGAAAATACAAGGAAGGGGGAATGATGGAAGGAACAATATGAAGAAGAAGAAATAATGTAAGATGGGAAAAATTAAAGGAAAGGAAGAGGAGAGAAAAAAAATAAAAGATGGAAATAAGGGTGTAAAGAATTAAATATAGAAATAAGGAAGGACATATGGATTCTATGGAAGAAGTAAGGAAGTATGTAAGGAAAGAAGACTCAAGAAATGAAGGTAACATGGAAATAGTTGGATCTACTAGGTTTCCTTAATTTGTTTTTTTTAATTCTTTTAAATTTTATTTCCGAATGATATTTTGACGAATTTTGGGCCTGATTCATGGAAGCATTTTATAATGGGGCAATCCCATAGGAAAACGTTCCATGAAGCAGGCCCTTTATTTCGCCGATATTTCTTTACTTTGCTTTTTTTCTGTTTTGTTCACGTTTTTTTACAACAAAATACAATGAGATTCCCCCTGCACCCTCCCCCTTGCACCCTCAGCCTCCCTCCCCCTTTATATACCATTCCCCAACTTACCACATATAGATTTGTGGTAAAAAGGGTGGTAATAATGTCAGCCAAATAAATTCGACAAAATGCCATTCGGAAAAAGTGAGGAACACCAAGAAATTAAGGATGAAAGATGGAATGAGAAAGAAATATATAATTAAGGATCAAAGAAAAGACAGAAATGTGGAAGGTACGAAAGAATGATGTAAAGAAAAGTTATGAGAAAGTAACAAAGAAGCAATGAGATGGAATGAATGGAAAAAAGAATGGAAGGAAAGAAGGACAGTAGAATAGATGCAATGAACGGAAGAAAGAGTGGAATGAAGGAATGGAGCAAAGAAAGGAAGGTGGAAGGAAGCAGAGAATAAGTAAATGAAACAGAAAGAAGGAAACATGAGAATGAAAGAGAAAAAAGAACAAAGTGAAATAAGGAAGATAGGGAGTAAGAAAATTGGGAAGGAAGGAAGCAAGGAAGGATGAAAGGAAAAGATGGATGTAAGGAAGAAAATAGAAACAGAATGAGAAGAAAAGCAATGGAAGCGTAAACAAAGACAGACCGCTGATATGAATAGATGGAAAATAAGAAAGGTACGAGGAAAAATAATAAAATGTGAAAAGGTTAAGAAAAACATAAAATCAAAATAAGGAACGACATAGAAAAAAGAGAAGAAAAAGGAACAAAGGTGGAAAGAAGGTAGGACAGGTGGAAAGAGCGCAACGATTTTGTTGCAAAATTCCATTAGACATATACTACTTGTGGAATAGTACATTTCAGAAATGTATCGATGAACTTCGTAGTAGAGTAATATCCAAAACAAGTCACAGTAATGAAAGGTATTTTCCTTGCATTTTCATCAGCATAACATATCACACGGGGGGGGGGGCTGCACGGGGTGGAATTTCAGAGAGCTACTTCGAAAGCCTGCTATCACCTCTAATATGTGCAACTCCTTTTCAACTTCATAAATCATTTCAACCTGTGGCAATAACTCCAATAATTTCTCAAACATCCAAGAATCCTCTCGGTCTAGTTCTGTTCACATTCAACAATCAACCTTACCACCCTTTTCCTTTCTCCTGTCCAAAAAGACAGTGTTTTTAGTTTTTTTCTGTAAAAGGAAATGATCTTCAAAGGGCTATGTTATCAATTCAATACAACTGTAATTTTCTTGAACATGTATCAAACCATGCAATGGAACACCTACTTCATAGCCATCCCAGCATCATTTATTTCCCACTTCATTGGATTATTAACAAATTGCTGAGGAAGCCTTAATAACCAATTTGAGCCTCATCTTATCCACAGATAATAGACTATTTATGGGGCAGGAGTAAGATATTGAGCAGGATAGACTTCCAGGAGGTTGCACCTACCATACATCAGAATGGGCTACCCAGTCCAAGTTCCCGCCTGCCCAGGGATCTGGTACGATCTGACTTGTAAGAGCCCATGTTCGATCCAACTGACCTTTTCCTTGAAAAGTACACAATCTTCCTCTGCATCTCCAACCACTGGACTTCCACAGGTTTCTCCAGGGTCTCTTCAGGGCTGCAAGATTATTTTGGGAATTCTCTCGGCCATTTGTGATGAGGCACATCTTCTCAGATGCCTACATGTTGATTATTCAGAAAATCATGTACTTTGGCACAGGCCAAGTCCCATTCTAGGGCTGCTCCAGTGTCTGCAACACCATGCCTCAGCTGAGTTGAAGCTTCTCTTGTGATTGAACTAGCTTCCGATGATGTGGAGCTCACCGACATTAACATCTGCATTGGTGACCTGTGCTCCAGTAATAAACTGTGCTGCTCATTCGTAATGACCGATATTTAGTTATTTAAATTTTGATACCGTGCCACATGCCCGCAGGCCTCAGGGCGGATATGATCATTGAAAGATTTATCTTGGCATCCATTTCACGCTGGCAGGGCTCTATTTGTTCTATCCCAAACCCTGTGAGAGAGCTCATTTTTACCCCTTTTAGACAAAAAATATTCCTTTTGCAGTTCCAACCAAACTGCAGCTCCTCTTGAACAAATTGGAAACTGAGAAGTAGGATGGAAAGCAGATAAAGGAATTCATAAGTTGCATGGTGCCTAGTAATGTTTTCACTATAACATACCTATACCCCGACCTGTCTATTTCACTAACTCAACTAACCTGAAGACTGATAAATTACTTTAAAATTCTGAGATTCTGAGACTTCAAAGGCCCTTGGCAATGATTGTTTTATTATGGAACATGTTCTGTTTTCCTTATTTGTTTGCTGGCAACATACTTGAGATTCATGAGAACACACCCTATTGGTCAATGGGATGCTCAATGGGGTTAAATAAGTTATCAGAAAACAAAACATTTCATAAGACTGATTCGATGCAATACTAATCACAAACTTTCCTTCGCCTATGCTGCACCTTCCGGGTATTGCCATCATGGGCACCCCCTGTCAGATGTTCACCCTAATGTAGATAACTTCATTAGTGGTCTGTTGACACCATTGAGCTTACTGTACCATCATCACACCACATGATCTGCCTTTCCATGTCCAAACTGGCCCATACAAGATAGAGAACAGAAAAACAGGGGTAAGGGAAATCAGACAAACGTGTAAGCTCAGTCCAAGTCAATTAATGAGGGATTGCAGGAGCATGTGTGGACAGAGTCTTAGTTCGAATGGTAGAAGCTGGAGTCACTGGACATGGTTTGCTGCCGGTGCTCTTAGATAATCCTGTTCCAAAATCCAATTCGGATGGGCTTCATATGGTAGAGAATTTGAGCTGGTTGATATTGAGCCAGCTTTGGAGGAAATCCTATAAGAAGTTGTATCTTACAATTCCAATTTCTACCTAGCCCACAGGTCCCTCCTTGCCATGTTGCAATAAACCTGTTTTTATGTAAGGTTTATGCTTTTATGCAAGCCCCCCCCCCGGCCCGCCTATCGTCCATGGAGGCTACACACATCATGTTCTGAGTGAAGCCCAGGGCACAGTCTGGAATTGTCCGAGTGCAGCTGTCTGGTGCCAGGACAGTGGTGCTGCCCTGTCGTGCCTGCTCAGGATCATCCTTTTTGTTGTGTTAACCTTGTCCCTGGTTGTGAGGGAAAGTTATTATCAGCTGCACAGTCTCCTGCGAGGGACTGCCGTTGGCCTCACTCCTCCTCCAGGCACCTGTGACCCCGCTCCCGTTACTGTTTCGACACAAGATTCAACTTTGGGAAACGCACCCTCCTGGCCCGCCCTTCGTCCACAGAGACTACAAACCTCATTTTCTGGGCAAAGTCCACAGCGAAGTCTGGAAGAGTTCAGGTACAGCTGTCTACTACTGGTCGCTGATGGACGCTGTCTACTTTACTTTATGCTTACACTTTCTACTACTATTATGTATTTGTCCCATCTTACTTTCTCAGGTCCCTTGCGGCCAACTTTTCTGATTTCCTCGCCAGCAGCACGCCCAGATTGCCTACTAGCTGGTGCTTTTTGATGGATCCTCATGCTTTTAGTACTTCTTTATTTGTATCTTCCTGTATTTCTAGTCTTCTCACTCAACTTTTTCTACTCTTCCAGTGGAGGAGGCGGCCACTGGTCTTTCTACTGCTCCCCCATCATCCCTTGATACGTTATACCCTGTTTCTTCTTTACTCCATCTCGGAAACAGGAGGAGACTGCAACACAGGTGGCATGATTGTTGACATACCCTTTTATTATTTCAGAAAATCAAGAGAAAACCCAGCTTGCCCTAACTTGAAGAGGGGTTGCCCTGCCTCAAATAAAAAACTAAGGGTGTCGTCAGAATGTCAGTGCAAATCAATAATCCACCATCCTGTGTCGAAAACCCTTCTTCTGTCTCTTACACTAAATACTAAACTAAAAAGGTAGTGGATCTTCTTGGTCCAGAAAAATTGCTCCCTTCTTCTGGACAGCAGCCCACAGTCCCAACTGTGGTTCAGAATCTTTGGCTTGGGTAAAGACCCTCTTCCCTAGGTCTTAACTCCTTCTCCAGGCACAACACAACGTTCCAATTTGTAATGCTAAATGCCAGTAAACTTCTCAGTTCAAGTTAACAAGGTAAAGGTCTGACTCAAACCTCAATATTCCTTATTGGCCATAGTTTTTATGCTATTGGGTTCCCGGAGAATGTCTCCCCTCTCCAGATGTCTTAGTCTCCAAGTTTTCACAATGCCAATGGGATGTCTCCTTTCCCCTGAGCGAAACACACTCAGGCCCATATTCTCATCTTGGCGCAGTGAAGGTGCTAAACAGCCCGATTCACTGCGCCAAAAGAGGACGCCCAGGCTCCACTGCTATTCTCAAGTGGGCCGGGGCGTCCTCGTAGAGCACGACAGTGATCTGTGATGATTGCACCTGTTTTAAGCTGTTACGGGCGCAATCCAATCTCGGCAGCATTTTTGTAAAATAACGACAGATTCGTTATTTTATGAAAATGCTGTCGAGAACACAGATTAAAACGTTCCTATACACCAAAGTGAGCAGCTTCACCATTGCAGGATGTTGAAGCTGATTACTGTGGTGTATAGGAAAGTGTTCATATACACCTTTATAGTGTATATGAACACTTTCATTTAAAGCGAGCAGCTTCAACGTTGCAGCATGTAATGTTGAAGCTGCTTGCTTGAAATGAAAGTGTTCATATACACCGCACGGGTGTATATGAACACTTCCATTTACACCAAAGCAAGCAGTATGCAACGTTGAAGCTGCTAGGTTTGGTGTAAATGGAAGTGTTCAAATACAACCGTGTGTTGTATATGAACACTTTCATGTACACCAAAGCAAGCAGCTTCAATGTAACGTTGAAGCTGCTTGCTTTGGTGTACCTGAAAGTGTCCATATACAACACACGGGTGTATATGATCACTTTCATTTACACCAAACAAGGCTTCTTGTGGCACTCCTCCAGTTTAACGGCACCAAAAGGGTACCGTATTTGTGCGCATGTTTAGCGCACATATTAAACTGGCGGAGTGCCACTAAATAGGCTGCCAAAAAGCCAGTTTCGGAATGTGGTGGTTGCTAGGTTGGTTTTCAACCCATCCCAGCAACCGCCACATATGTTCCGAAATTGGCGCATTCCTTCCGACTTCGGAGGAATGCGCCAACCTCAGAATAGGTCTTAAGTACGGAAAAGGTAGTTAAGCCTTTTAACGTCCTTTCCGGTACTTAACGCCTACATGAGAATAGGGCCCCCAGAAGGCAAAGTTCAAAACTGTTCTCCTTGTCAGATAAAGGGAATAGCTTTCCTTCCCAGGTTACATTATAAAAAGGCAAAGATCCACACAATCAGGGGTCTTGACTCCTCAATTTGAACCACCTTGTTTACTAGGAGAATTCCTTCCTTCTCCCAGTATCTTGTCAGTTCAACACAGCCGGGGGAATGACTCATCTCCCCTGATTTCGGTTACCAGGAGAATTACACCCTTCTCCTGGTAACCTTTCAATTGCCAGCACAGTTCCAGATTACCAGGGGGAATTACTTCCTTTCCCTGGCCTCTCTCTCACTTTTGCTTCAAACGCACAGTTCTTAACTTCTCTTCATTGATTGGGTTCACTTGGTATCTTTCTTTTACCAAGTACTGTGATGAGAAAGATGGCTTGTGCTGTGTGCGGATTTTGGGGCCAGTACCTGGCATCTCTTGCTGTTTGATTCAGCCCACTTGGTTCACTCTCCTGCCAAGTGGGACCACTAGGAAGACACCTCACATCCTGGTTTGGGTCTGAGACCCCTGGTTCTCTCCTTTTTATGCTGCGCTCCCTTGGCTTGCTCGCCCGCCTAGTGGTCGAAGTGTATGAAAAGAAGTAGTGGAACTATGTTCCCTGCTAGCCTGCCCCTGCACTCCACAAACCCCATCACCACGACCCCCAACACGCAATCCTTGGCTCGTCTTCCCGCCAAGTACTGATGTGAGTGAGATGGCTTACTTCTGGGCCCCAGACCCCGCTCTGGTGGCCAGTGGCTTTTGTGACTCCACTGGGCCGAGGACGCGCTCCTCTGCTGCAGAACCTTCTTTCCACTTGCCACATGTCCTTCCTGGGCCTCCCAATCACCCATGTATCTGCTACTGGGTTGGGGTAGCTGTCTGGTCCTTCCTGGGATCGGGCCTCCTCACTGTAGCACCAGTGTTCCTTACCATCTGTTGCTCGGGCCTGTGGTACTCTTCTCTGCTTCTAGCTTCCTGTGGTCATGTCACCACACAATTCCTCAAGACAGGCAGGGAGGTTGCTTCTTGTGTGACCTCCTTGGGACCTCCACGGCTGCTTGCCCCGGTCTGCCACTCAACCTGATTGTTCTTTCTTGCATGCAATTTGAAACTTCTGAGTACGTCGCTGTCTGAAGGAGAGAAGTCCTTTCTCAATTAACTTTTTATTTCGAAAACTCCACCATAGCTCAGCCTCCATACCTGCAGTGAGAGCTGACAAGTCAATCCTTACTCCTCCTAAGGGCATCCTCATCCCAGTACTAGGGTCAGGCAAATTCCATAGGGCTCTTAAAGATCTTCTTTGTCCCAGTACCTTCAACTTCACAGATTCTACATAAGTACATAGACCTAGCCTGTTTCATGAGAGTGTGTGTTAAGAGAGGGGTCTAATCTCTCAGGGAGTGTGCAGGATATGGGTGAGGGTGTACATACTTCATTCTCCCATGATGTTCTCCCTTGGCCCCAGAGGGGGGGTCTCCTTCCATGATATCCTCCCGCTGAGTACCACCCCCAGGGGGACTATCGGGTAGCAGCCTTACCACCCTGGCCTCATGGGAAGGGGCTCTCCCTGGGAGAAGTGACAACATCTAGGGATTCGTCACAGCTCACACTATGAATCGCGCTGCTATTTTGTGCCACTACCCTACATCTTTTCCCACAGGGACTGTGTTGAAGGCTTACATTTTGAATCTCGTTTTTGTGTAGTGCTGCTACCCTGCCTCTTTTCCCACAGGGATAATGCTGTAGGCTTGTATATCAAAGCCTGCAGAGAGTATGTGGTACGTATAGCACTCAATCTCAATGGAACATAGCATTATCCCACCAGGGGCACTGCCATTCACCTGCATACATCTGCAGCACTTCACTACTCAACTTCATAACGCACATGACCTCTGCCATTAGAATGCAGCTGAGTACCACGCAAACTTTTGGTCCAGCTGTGCACATATGTGGTCTTATTGACTCGCCTACACTTCTGACAATCGATCAAAGCACCCATCGACTAGCCAGATCTCCACTTAGCCGCCCCTCCCTACCGTTGTGCTGGCTAAAATCCACACACTCATTCTCAAGATCCTCCTTTCATTTCCCAAACCTCAGACTTTGGTCCTTCAAGGGCGTTCACCCCACAGCATTTTGAGACAATACCAATGGCATTGGCCGCTATACTATTGCCCTAACTAATAGGTGGTTGTATACGTTTTAGCTGTGGCACAATTGTTCGCGGTGCATGTCCTGACCCTGCAGCGTCGGACCCGTCCCTTCTACGCGGGTGGAATCTGACGCCCGCAGGGACTGCTTTTATTTATTTAATTTTTTTTGTACTCCGCCTCCAGACCTCCAGAAGCAGGGGACACCCCCACTAGTCCCAAAGGCCATCACTACCAAACATGGGGAGCGGAGGACACTCCAGCAACCCCCGCTCCCCATGTTTGGTAGTGATTACCAAAATGGGTCGTTTCCAAATGGTACTGGCCGAATTCGGCCAGATGTGCCATACAGGCAATTGGAAACAACCAATTTGGGTAATACCTTATAGGTCACTGGTTACCTGACGGAACGGAAAATGGATCCAAGATCATTTTAGAGCTGCTGCTAGCCCTTCCGGAATACATATCCTGCCTCACACCAAATGCAATGCATTCTTTCATAATCTCATAGTCCCGTCATAATGTTTGCTTCTGGTTACCGTGTCATATGACAATTCCTGGTCTACTGATTCCATCTTAAGACATCCACCCACATGACGACTTCTGTTCGTTTATGAGCAGTCCCATTGTTCATTGCTATTGAGGCCAGTTTAGGCATTCACACGAGTGCCCTTGACCTTGGCACAGCTACTTGCTGGATAATTGTTCCCAGTTCATCATAAGGTACACGATTAATAAGGTCCATAGGGGAACAAATGGTGGCAAAGTCAATAGAATTGGGAAATATCTAAAAGGTCTGCTAGGAAAAAATGAAGGGGCTTGGGCAAGAATTGTAATGCAGGTATGACCAAAATTATTTTGTTTGTGATTAGTGTGTGTCTATTTATTTCGTTTCACTTTATTATTTATTCATTTATTTCCTGGAGTTTCCCCCCACATCTCCATGGTGTGGGTACCACGGGTAAGTCCTTCAATGTTTTAAAATGAAAACAAAAATGGCAGTTCTCTTTTAATATGCTAATTAGAAATACCTCTGATGTCTATGAAGAGAAATCACAAACAGGCTAATGTGTAATCAATAACTAATTTAGTGGCCGCTGGAAAACTGTGCTAGCAAATGAGACAATTTCCGACTGGGCCAAAAGTGGGTTATGCAGAGATTATATTTGAAGTCATATCTAGTGACCTATTCAGGTTAAAAAAACGGATAGAGGCAAGTACAGCAAATGTGGGTTACTTTAAGTGATCTGCTTATTTAGGGTGATTAAATAATAAAAAAATAAGTGGGGCACCCAAAAGGATGGACAGGAAAATGTCAAAGAAGTGGGATGATTGCCTAGCCAATTAGCAGGCGGTGGAAAAAGCTCCAGAGTTCATACAGATACAATTTATGCAGATATTAAGCACAATATAAATGCATGAATGTATCCGTTTGTAATTCCTTTTACTGCTACTCTACATAACTGAGACGTCCAACACAGCACAAGCATCCTATCCAGATATTGAGTTCGTTTCTTTATGAAATCCCTCATGACTGACTATTGCATAACTACTTTCAGAGTTAGCCAGTAGATTGATTATAATCCTAGATAAAATCACAAATAATAAAGCTGGCTTTCTGAATGAAAATAACATAAGTGTATGAACCATTGTCTATGTGTGCGGCCATAAGCAGCTGCTAAATACAAAACCTCAGGATAGCTGATAACATCCTAAACCAAATTACTAAAAACAATACTGCAGTGCTCCTGTATGCTACTCTCTGGGGATTGTAATCAATGTAGGCATCTCTAAACAAGAAACCAGTAGTAGACACAAGACACAAGCCACAAGACACAAGCCACAAAGAATTCCTAGCATTGCGACCCAATATTAAACTTCTATAATTTGATGTGATAAAGGAGTTGAGTTTTGTTATCCTCTGAATAATCCAGTCTGTCTCCTTTCCTATGGGCCTGAAGACATCCTTTTTCATAAAATATCCTTCTGACTATGATAGTGAACAGAGAGAAACAAGACACCTGCAGGAATTCCTTTCCAACAGGAACATAAAAAACACACAAGACTGAATTGGTATCTGGCAAGAGATTTGAGAATAGGGGATCGGGAAGAATGATTATTGTCACGGATGGCCCTAACAATACACCAACTCCCAGAGACAGTTCAAGGGCTTTTATTAAAACATGTTGAGGGCCATTTCGCATTCTCTCATTTAGAAGAAGCAATACCCTACCTGACCCCAGTCGTCCATATTACCCAGGTTACTAACTAGTGCTTTTTTACCCCTACTATTCAAGTTCTGTCTTGCTGGCAGAGGGTCTAGAGGCAATCACTGTATCTATCTAGGCCCCTTCTGGGACTTCTTGGTTGGACCTATACTATCCTGAGGTTAGTTATGAGGAGTTGTGAGGGCTTGTGCCATCCAGACAAACAAGCCCAATCTTTCTCCTTTCTTTCATGCCTGGATGTTCCTCTCCCTATTTCTCACTGCTGTTCTTACCTCCACCCACTACTCTCCTCCTTCCAACTCCATCCACATTCTCTCCTGGTTCTTCCTCCTCTGTCCCTCCAATGTCTGTCTCTCACAACAGTCTATCTCCATCTACTTTGCTACTATTCTCTGCCCTGTTACTCTCCTCTCTACTACTACTCTTCCTTCTCGACTCCATTACCCCCTCCACTACAACACTCCCCTCTGCGCGTCCTACTACTCTCCCATCTCCACTACTACTCTCCAGTCCAATACTACTCTCCCCTCTCCAGTCCACTACTACTCTGTCCCACCTTCTATTCAGTCACCTCCTTTCACTCTGTCACCTTCCACTCACCCACTACTCTTTCACAAATTCTCTCATTTGCCCACATCACACGCACACTCACAACACAATACCGCTTGCTCTCCACAACAAAAATCACAGCTTCTCTGCAAATCACCTCCACAATACAGTCTACCGCCCTTCCTTCTTCTGGTCTGACTTCAGCCAAACAACCCCGACCTTCCTTTTTCCTATCCGCTTTCTTATCCTCCCCCTCCTTCTCCCATTGGACTTCCCCTAGCCAATCTCGCCATGACTGCCTCACCCGGGAGGTGCTGCAACTGCAATACGAAATAACAAGGGGTCTAAAACCTGCCCCTTTCTGCTGCACGGGTCCAATTTGGAAAGTGTTGCAGTTTTGTCGGGGAGCCGTGTCGTGGCTAGGTCCACTGTTAGTATTGGAATGTCTCTGCTTTTGTGAGGAAGCCGCTCAGGGGCAAGTTTGTAGCATTGAAGCTGGTGGAGCACGGTGTGCACTCGTTTCTGCTGGGAGCACAGCGTATTTATTGAAGAGCATTGGCTCTCTTCTGCTCCACTTAGTGGTTATCTTTCTTCCTGCGGGTTGAAGTGATCTGACAACTGGAGTAGTCTTCCTGGAGGCTCTGGTGGGCTGATATCTTGCGGGTGGCCTTTCCAGACATCTGCTGCATGTTATTGCCTGAAAGGAAAAGAAAGAAACTGGCAAGCATTTAAGAGGTTTGGGGTGATCCACATTGGTATTGTTAAGATACACACAGGCACGTGGGAAGAGGACAGAAACTGGGGACATCTTAACTGTCACCTTCCCCCTTTGAGATGGAAGGGGCTCTTGCTTCCACACTGGTAGGCCTTCCACCTCGGGCTAAAAGGGGTTGCCATCCCATCTTGACAAGGTTAGGCTACTGACCTTGCCAAACTACGAACTCTATGTGTAAGAGATTTGTGACACACCTCCACTCCATAATTATAATGCTATTAATAATTATAATAAAAATATTAATACAAATATTATATAGTGTTTTTTGTGCCACATGCTGAAGATAAGGATATCCAAGAGCTTTTTAATAGGGGTTTACAATTACTGTTATTATTATTATTATTATTATTATTATTATTATTATTATTATTATTATTACTTCATTTGTGGCCTCAGAATAATGAATGCATGAGTTAGCCTGGCTGGGTTGTGTGCATGGCAGTTACTTCCCAACGGATACACGTGCACTATGTGTGTAATTATTCATTCTCCAACCATCATAGGTCTTCCTTATCCAGGGCCATGGTCAATGACGGGAGGACGCTGTGCACCATAATCTAACCATGATCTAACCGCATCCATTGCTATGACCCTTCTATAAGAGTATCAGCTTAAATGGAATGACTTTTTGGGCTCTTTCCACTTCAGAACACACTAATGCCGAATATGCCCAAATTTTGTGTAAGGCCATAGTTGCCTATTCTGTCAAGACCCTACATTAAAATGCTGATCCAATGCCTTTAAATGCCACAGTGATCAGAAAGACTCTGGCCCACAGTTTTATGTCTAAGACTCGCTCACAAAAGGTTGCACCTGCGGATTGCAGCACAAAGGCGCATTCTGCTGGTGCAACCTTTTGGCCGAGGCCCTCGCCCCTTTCTTGTTGGGGCATCCTCCCGAAACCTCAGCCACTATGCTGCACTCTCCGTCCTCTCCCCCACTTAATTGTTGACATCCCACCATATTGTATAGCTTTAGTTGTGATGGCAAGGATAGGTTTTGGACACAGACAGACCTTTAAGTGGAACCTTTCGACTCAGACTTTCCTTACTTTTGTTCAGGTAGGGAAAACCCACCTTAACATAGGGCAAGTTAGGCCTTCAGCCATCCTGACATTTGAGTTCATAAATCATTTCATTTTGAACTTTGAATCTGTTGTCTGTGTCTTCAAATCCCTTCACAGTATCAACAAGGGCATCAGACAAGGTTGTGTCTTGACGCCCAGGTTGTTGCTTATATATATCAACGAACCGGCTACTGTCATCAATAAATTCAGTACAAAATCTCATTCATTATGTGGAAACAATGGTGTCTTCTTCTATTTGCAGATGATGCCGTCGTTATTTATAAGACCCCAGCTGGGTTACAACACCAACTGTTCCTCTTTGTGAGAAGATGCAAAAAGGAGGGATTGGCTATAAATATCTCCAAAAATAAAGCAATGAAATGCACTGCATCTCGTTTTGCACGTTCACCCCGTCTATTTGAAACAATATAACACTAGAAAATGTCCAGGTATTTGTTTATTTTGGAGTTCGCTTACATAGCAGATTGAACTGGTCCTCACAAATCGAAAAGAGTGGAATGAAACTAGCAAGAAGAGGAGGCACTGTTGATTTTGATCCACGATTTGGAGGTCATACCTCGTCCCATGCTCTGGAAGTCTACAGGGGCCAAGCTATTCCGGCAGCTTTGCTTGGAGCTGAGATTTGGGGGGACTGTTCAAATATACAAGAGGGGACTGTTCAAATATCCAAGTTAGAGAGAACAAAATCCTGACCCTAATGAGTTTCCGTACAGTGCTCCCTCAAGCCCACTCTGTATAGATTAAGATATTGTGTTAGTCAAGTTCAATATAATGCTGAAACAACCTTAATACTGGTTAAAATTATGGAACACCAATGATCTATTATGTTATATTGTCATGGCCACAGGCCCCAGGACACGCAAACCACACCATCTAGTGATGGGGGCAATGGGTCAATTGTCCCACTCATGTCCCTTTGGGACTCATAGACACAGGGGCCCTGGCTGGATTCATATAAAGAAGTGAGCAGGAGCACTGTATTTCAGTGCTGGAGTGCTTTTATTTTATGGGAACTTTTGGGGTGGTGCTGAAGGCTTTATTCCAGAACGTGGACTTCACTGGGGTGTGGCTCCCTAGGATGGGTCTTCACGTGCTGACTCAGGGAGTGGTAAGGTGTGGCAGGCAGCCTGAAGCTGGTGGGCATGGCTTCTGAGGCTCAGATATATAAGCAGCTTCATCTTTCAGGCTGGTGCTTCGCGTTACATTGCACCTCCGTGCAACGAGATGCTCACCGTCGTCAGGAGCAGCAGCTCCTCGAATCCTGTGCTGCATCCGCTTGCTTTACCTGGACATCGGCGCTCATCTACACGGCAGCAGTCCATCTTCCTGACAACAGCCACTTGCTTACCTGGACTTCGGCGCTCATCTACACGGCAGCAGACCATCTTCCATGCCCACATAGAGCTGGTTCTCAACGCCGCAGCACCAGCGGTCATCATTCCAACGAAGTCGGATTCCTGAAAAGAAGAGAAGGTTAGAATACCTACCGACACGTAATCTTGGGTCAGGCTGCTAATAAAATCCACGCGCAGCCCTAGAGGTTACTTACCAGTTAACAGGCCATTGTAACTACTCACCTCCTAACTCCGGTAGCGCTGCAACCTCTGCAGTGACCGCCGGAACCACCGCATCACCTGCTTGGGGAAAGAACAGAGAATGAGACATTATACACTGAACGGGCATTAGATTAAGAACAAACTTTACCAATACAATTACAAAAGTCAAAAGACTAGCAGGCGAGTGAAAACAAGGGAAACACTTACCAGCAAGAGAAGTGGACTAGCCGCAGCCGGCCTGGGCTACCACGACGAGGGACCAGTGAAGAGACTCGGTCCATATATAAGCGCCCCTGCCAAAAGCAGCAGGACGGAGAGCCTGCCATTATCCTCCAACAGGTAAGGTCTCCAGAGTTAGCGCACCCACCGGGAAAACACGTCTTGCGAAGAGAGATCTGAAGAGGGGGTCAGGATCGTAAACAACATACTTACAATCTTACATTCACACAGGAATCGCACTGTCCGCCGCAATCACCCACAAGAGAGAAAAGCCAGACAAGGGAGGTTTCACCCCTGGGGAGGGCTGCATCCGTGCCCCAACACCTCCACAGAGACCAGGTGAGCATAACAGAACGCAAAGCTCTTCTACAAAATCACTGCCTGGGCGTTATGGAAACTTCTGAAACGGACCATTTGGCCCAGTTACTGGGAGAGCTGCGGGCTGAAGTTCATGCCTCAAGACAAGAAACAAATGCCTTAAGGAGTGATCTCATTGTGAACCGGGAGAGCACTGATTACTTGGCAAGGCAGATACTCCAGGCACAGGCTGGCCAGGTCCCATTACCGGGATTGGCCCATCCCATCCCATCACCACAGTCAACGCCCATACAGGTGGTTCTTCTATGGGCGGTTTCCTTAGCCCCGTCCGAACGCTTCACTGGTGATCTGAATAAGTATGCTATATTCATGAACCAATGCCGCCTTCATTTCCTGTGCAGACCTGGGGTCTTCACCAATGGTCAATCCAGAGTGGCATTCGTACTCTCATATTTGGGAGGAAGTGCCCGGGACTGGTTAGTACCTTTGGTGAATCAAGATGACCCTTTGCTTCGAGACTTTGGGGGTTTTCAGCACGAAATGGAGAAATTGTTTGCACAGCATGCCCAAGGCCAGGCTCTGGACAACAAATCATTGTCACTCCGGCAGGGTAACCAAGATTTACTAACCTACATCACCTCCTTCAACCGTCTAGTGGCCCAAACAAACTGTCCAGAGGCTAAGAGAACTATGCTATTTTGCTGTGGATTACGAGGGTAACTTAAGGATGTTCTAGCCCAAGTAGTAAACCTCCCAGAGGGATGTGCTGAGTACATCGATCTAACATTGCAACTCGATCATAGGCTACAGAATCGAAAACTGGATTGAGCCAGAGCAGAGGGGCGGTCAGTCTATGTGTGACCTCGTGAAAATCAGTTCAAAGCACATGAACAGTCAGAACCAATGCAAATCGGGGGTTTGCGGAGCCCTCTCACTAAAGCAGAGAGAGAGAGACAAAAGGAGACAGCAACAGCTTTGCTTGTATTGTGGCAAAGCAGGGCACTTTCTCCGAGTCTGTCCGGTGAAACCCCCCTGGAAGACTGTCGGAGCAACTAACAAGAGTGAAGAAGAGGAGCAGGACTCAGGAAACTCCAATGCCCGGCAAACGTAGGGGTCCACTTGTCGAGCGGTGAAAAGGAACCTATACAGACCTCACATCTAGTCATTCCGGTACTCTTGGTAACCCACAAACAACCATCAAAAATGCATGCTTTGGAGGCATATTTTGACAGTGGGGCTGTGGGGAATTACATCAACCAAGATTTGGCTATCCGGTTAGGCCTTCCTCTCCAACAAAAGCAGAAATCGGAAAATGTCACAGCGGTTGACGAATCTCAGTTGTCATCCGGTCCAGTGACGCATAGTACTGAAAAGGTCACGCTTCTGTGCCGGGACGGTCATCAAGAGGCCATCACCTTCGATCTCATTGGCGCTGCTCAGTTCCAGATGATATTGGGGATGTCTTGGCTGGAAACCCATAACCCTCGGATTGATTGGTGTACAAGAGTTCTGACCTTTTCCCCTGACTGTGCCGCCACCTGCTGCTACAGGAGATGCTTAGTAAAAGATCACACTAAGCCGAGTTCAAAGAAAAAAATCATGCTAGGCCTTCCCAGTTCGCTACCGCCTGAATACCGGGATTACCAAGATCTGTTTCAAAGACAGCAAGCGAAAATATTACCACTGCACAGAATGTACGACTGTCAAATTGACCTCGTACCCGGAGCCCAAATTCCCTGCAGTCGAATCTATGCCGGTACGGAGCAGGGAAACCAGCATTTAAAGACATACCTTAATCAGTATTTGGCCAATGGCTTCATTCGTCCGTCCAAGTCCCCTGTTTCCTCTTCCCACGTTTTTGTGCCTAAAAAGGAGGGAGACCTGAGAACTTGCATTGACTACAGACCCCTCAATCAGATCACGATAAAAAAGCGGGATCCGCTACCAATGATTCCCGAGCTTCTGGATCAAGTAAAACACACCCAAATTTATACAGAATTAGACTTACGAGGGGCTTATCACCTAGTGAGAGTCAAAAAGGGAGATGAGTGGAAGACAGCTTTTCGCACTAAATATGGTCTCTACGAATACCAGGTTATGCCTTTTGGGCTATGTAAAGCCCCTGCAACATTCCAATACTTTATGAACGATGTGCTCCGTGAACTATTAGACGTGTGCAGCCTGAAGCTGGTGAGCGTGGCTTCTGAGGCTCAGCTTTATAAGCAGCTCCATCTTTCAGGCTGGTGCTTCGCGTTACATTGCACCTCCGTGCAACGAGATGCTCACCGTTGTCAGGAGCAGTAGCTCCTCGAATCCTGTGCTGCATCCGCTTGCTTACCTGGACATCGGCGCTCATCTACACGGCAGCAGTCCATCTTCCTGACAACAGCCACTTGCTTACCTGGACTTCGGCGCTCATCTACACGGCAGCAGACCATCTTCCATGCCCACACAGAGCTAGTTCTCGACGCCGAAGCACCAGCGGTCATCATTCCAACAAAGTCGGATTCCTGAAAAGAAGACAAGACAAGGTTAGAATACCTACCGACACGTAATATTGGGTCACGCTGCTAATAAAATCCACGCGCACCCCTAGAGGTAACTTACCAGTTAACAGGCCATTGTAACTACTCACCTCATAACTCCGGTAGCGCTGCAACCTCTGCAGCAACCTCCGGAACCACTGCATCACCTGCTTGGGGAAAGAACAGAGAAAGAGACATTATACACTGAACGGACATTAGATTAAGAACAAACTTTACCAATACAATTACAAAAGTCGAAAGACTAGCAGGGGAGTGAAAACAAGGGAAACACTTACCAGCAAGAGAAGTGGACTGGCTGCAGCCGGCCTGAGCTACCACGACGAGGGACCAGTGAAGGGACTCAGTCCATATATAAGCGCCCCTGCCAGAAGCAGCAGGACGGAGAGCCCGCCATTATCCTTCAACAGGTGAGGCCTCCAGAGTTAGTGCACCCACCGGGAAAACACGTCTGAGGAAAAGAGATCTGAAGAGGGGGTCAGGATCGTAAACAACATACTTACAACCCTCTTATATTCATGCAGGAATTGCGCTGTCCGTCGCAATCACCCACATAGGCGCAGAGAGAAAAGCCAGACAAGAGAGGTTTCACCCCTAGGGAGGGCTGCGACCGTGCCCCAACACGTCCGCAGAGACCAGGTGAGCATAACGGAACGCGAAGCCCTTCTTAAAAATCACTGCCTGGGCATTATGGAAACTTCTGAAACGGACCAATTGGCCCAGTTACTGGGAGAGCTGCGGGCTGAAGTTCATGCCTCAAGACAGGAAACAAATGCCTTAAGGAGGGATCTCATTGTGAACCGGGAGTGCACTGATGACTTGGCAAGGCAGATACTCCAGGCACAGGCTGGCCAGGTCCCATTACCGGGATTGGCCCATCCCATCCCACCACCACAGCCAAAGCCCGTACAGGTGGTTCTTCCATGGGCGGTTTCCTTAGCCCCGCCCGAACGCTTCACTGGTGATCCGAATAAGTATGCTATATTCATGAACCAATGCCGCCTTCATTTCTTGTGCAGACCTGGGGTCTTCACCAATGGTCAATCCAGAGTGGCATTCGTACTCTCATATATGGGAGGAAGTGCCCGGGACTGGTCAGTACCTTTGGTGAATCAAGATGACCCTTTGCTTCGAGACTTTGGGGGTTTCAGCACGAAATGGAGAAATTGTTTGCACAGCATGCCCAAGGCCAGGATCTGGACAACAAATTATTGTCACTCCGGCAGGGTAACCAAGATTTACTAACCTACATCACCTCCTTCAACTGTCTAGTGGCCCAAACAAACTGTCGAGAGGTTAAGAGAACTACGCTATTTCGCCGTGGATTACGAGGGGAACTTAAGGATGTTCTAGCCCAAGTAGTAAACCTCCCAGAGGGATGTGCTGAGTACATCGATCTAACACTGCAACTCGATCATAGGCTACAGAATCGAAAACTGGATCGAGCCAGAGCAGAGGGGCGGTCAGTCTATGTGCGACCTCGTGAAAATCAGACCAAAGCACATGAACAGTCAGAAGCAATGCAAATCAGGGGTTTGCGGAGCCCTCTCACTGAAGCAGAGAGAGAGAGACAAAAGGAGACAGCAACAGCTTTGCTTATATTGTGGCAAAGCAGGGCACTTTCTCCGAGACTGTCCAGTGAAACCCCCCAGGAAGACAGTCGGAGCAACTGACAAGAGTGAAGAAGAGGAGCAGGAGGACTCGGGAAACTCCAACACCCGGCAAGCGTAGGGGTCCACTTGTCGAGCGGTGAAAAGGAACCTATACAGACCTCACATCTATTCATTCTGGTACTCTTGGTAACCCACAAACAACCATCAAAAATGCATGCTTTGGAAGCATATATTGACAGTGGGGCTGTGGGGAATTACATTGACCAAGATTTGGCTATCCAGTTAGGCCTTCCTCTCCAACAAAAGCAGAAATCGGAAAACGTCACAGCAGTTGACGGATCTCAGTTGTCATCCGGCCCAGTGACGCAAAGTACTGAAAAGGTCACGCTTTTGTGTCAGGACGGTCATCAAGAGGCCATCACCTTCGATCTCATTGGCGCTCCTCAGTTCCAGATGATATTGGGGATGCCTTGGCTGGAAACCCATAACCCTCGGATTGATTGGTGTACAAGAGTTCTGACCTTTTCCCCTGACTGTGCCACCACCTGTTGCTACATGAGACGCTTAGTAAAAGATCACACTAAGCCGAGTTCAAAGAAAGAAATCATGCTAGGCCTTACCAGTTCGCTACCGCCTGAATACCGGGATTACCAAGATCTGTTTCAAAAACAGCAAGCGAACATATTACCACTGCACAGAACGTACGACTGTCAAATTGACCTTGTACCCGGAGCCCAAATTCCCTGCAGTCGAATCTATGCCCTTACGGAGCAGGAAAACCAGCATTTAAAGACATACCTTGATCAGTATTTGGCCAATGGCTTCATTCGTCCGTCCAAGTACCCTGCTTCCTCTTCCCACGTTTTTTATGCCTAAAAAGGAGGGAGACCTGAGAACTTGCATTGACTACAGAGCCCTCATTCAGATAACGATAAAAAAGCGGTATCCGCTACCAATGATTCCCGAACTTCTGGATCAAGTAAAACACACCCAGATTTATACAAAATTAGACTTACGAGGGGCCTATCACCTAGTGAGAGTCAAAAAGGGAGATGAGTGGAAGACAGCTTTTCGCACTAAATATGGTCTCTACGAATACCAGGTTATGCCTTTGGGCTATGTAAAACCCCTGCAGCGTTCCAATACTTTATGAACGATGTGCCCCGTGAACTATTGGACGTGTGCGCACTCGTCTATTTCGACGACATCCTCATTTACTCAACCACCAAGGAGGATCATGTCAAACATGTTCGGGCAGTACTGGAAAGGCTTCGGCAACATCGGCTGTATGCCAAGCTGGAGAAATGCTTTTTTCACATAACAGAGGTCGAATTCCTCGGTTTTATACTCACACCGCGAGGAGTGCTCATGGACATGCGGAAAGTACACACCATCCTCCAATGGCCCTCACCAACTTCCATGAAAGGTGTGCAAAGTGTGATCGGGTTCGCCAACTTTTATCGTTGGTTCATCCCAGGGTTCTACCAGATTGCTCACCCAATCACATCCCCACTACGGAAGAACAAACAATTTCAGTGGTCCACAGAAGCTGAATAAGCCTTCCAAATACTAAAGTGGGCATTTACATTTACCACAGCACCCATTCTACGTCATCCCGACCCGAATTGCCATACATGGTCAAAACCGATGCTTCCAACATTGCAATGGGGGCAGTTTTATCACAGTGAGACCCCGAAACAGGACAATTACATCCCGTGGCATTCTGGTATCATAAATTTCCCACTCCCGAACTGAACTATGCGATTACTGATAAAGAACAGTTGGCGATAAAAGCAGCCTTCAAGGCATGGAGACATTACCTTCTGGGGCCAGGCATACAGTCACCGTAATTACGGACCATCGTAAACTACAATATCTAAAGACCGCAAAAGCACAATCATCACGCCAACTCTGCTGGGCTCTTTTCTTTGCGGAATACGACTTTATCATTACCTATAGACCTGGAGTACGCAATGGAAAAGCAGACGCCCTGTCGCGCATGAGTGAAGATGAAAAGGCATTCACCACACCTGATGCTGTGGCCATCATTCCCAAAGGACGAATTCTAAGCACACCTGCAACTACTACCTCTTTCGACAACTTCAAGACAGATCTGCAACATTTGATGAACCCATCAGGACAACAGGAATGGTTGTCAAAAGGAGACCAGTGCACTATCAAGAACAATCTACCACATTTCCAAGGAAGACTGTACGTCCCGGATAAAGATCTGCAAAATCAAATCATAGCAAATTATCATGACTCTTTAATATAAGGACATCCAGGAATAGCTAAAACTCAAGTGAAAATAAAGAATAACTACAGGTGGCCAACTTGGCGAACGGATATTGTTCAGTTCATCGCAACCTGTGGTGTTTGCACACAGCACAAGTCTCAAAAACAAAGTCCTGCAGGTCTTCTACGTCCTTTGATGGTGCCCCCGGCACCTTGGCATACACTGTCAATGGATTTCATTACAGATCTTCCCCCCTTTGGCAGATACAACACCAACCTGGTTATCATGGATCTGTTCTCTAAAATGGCCCACTTTATCCAGTTAAAATGAGTCCCAAAGTCCTCTACTCTGGCTACCATGTTTCTAGAACAGATTGTTAAACTACACAGATTTGCATCAGTATTAATTTCTGACCGCGGAACTCAATTTGTCTCAGCTCTTTGGAGAAGGTGCTGTAAGATTGCCAAGATCGACCTTCGATTTTCCACAAGTCACCATTCCCAAACCGATGGCAAGACCGAGTGGACTAACCAGACGCTAGAGCAATACTTAAGGTGTATGTTTCATCAAACCGAAGATCCCTGGAAGGAGATACTTTGGTTGGCCGAATATGCATACAACAATTCCATCCACACTAGTACAGGACAAACTCCATTCTACATAGTGCATGGACGACATCCACTGACATTTGTTTTTGATTCACTCGAAGCGTTGGAAATGCCAGCAGTAACAACCTTACACAAAACCGTCACTCGAGTTCTTAAAGAGGCAGCAGAACATCTGACCAGAGCTAAAAAAAACCAAAAACAGTTTGCAGATCGTCATCGAAGAGAAGCTCCTAACTATCAGGCCGGAGACAAGGTTTGGCTAGCGTCAAAAAACATTCCCCTGAAAGGACCACGGGCGTTCCGTCCCAGATATCTGGGTCCCTACAATATCAAGGCTGTGATCAACCCTGCGGCCATGAAGTTAGAGAGACAAAAGGAGACAGCAACAGCTTTGCTTATATTGTGGCAAAGCAGGGCACTTTCTCCGAGTCTGTCTGGTGAAACCCCCCTGGAAGACTGTCGGAGCAACTGACAAGAGTGAATAAGAGGAGCAGGACTCGGGAAACTCCAATTCCAGGCAAACGTAGGGGTCCACTTGTCAAGCGGTGAAAAGGAACCTATACAGACCTCACATCTAGTCATTCCGGTACTCTTGGTAACCCACAAACAACCATCAAAAATGCATGCTTTGGAGGCATATTTTGACAGTGGGGCTTTGGGGAATTACATCGACCAAGATTTGGCTATCCGGTTAGGCCTTCCTCTCCAACAAAAGCAGAAATCGGAAAATGTCACAGCGGTTGACGGATCTCAGTTGTCATCCGGCCCAGTGACGCATAGTACTGAAAAGGTCACGCTTCTGTGTCGGGACGGTCATCAAGAGGCCATCACCTTCGATCTCATTGGCGCTCCTCAGTTCCAGATGATATTGGGGATGTCTTGGCTGGAAACCCATAACCCTCGGATTGATTGGTGTACAAGAGTTCTGACCTTTTCCCCTGACTGTTCCGCCACCTGCTGCTACAGGAGACGCTTAGTAAAAGATCACACTAAGCCGAGTTCAAAGAAAGAAATCATGCTAGGCCTTACCAGTTCGCTACCGCCTGAATTCCGGGATTACCAAGATCTGTTTCAAAAACAGCAAGCGAAAATATTACCAATGCACAGAACGTACGACTGTCAAATTGACCTCGTACCCGGAGCCTAAATTCCCTGCAGTCGAATCTATGCCGGTACGGAGCAGGAAAACCAGCATTTAAAGACATACCTTAATCAGTATTTGGCTTCATTCGTCCGTCCAAGTCCCCTGTTTCCTCTTCCCACGTTTTTGTGCCTAAAAAGGAGGGAGACCTGAGAACTTGCATTGACTACAGACCCCTCAATCAGATCACGATAAAAAAGCGGGATCCGCTACCAATGATTCCCGAGCTTCTGGATCAAGTAAAACACACCGAAATTTATACAGAATTAGACTTACGAGGGGCCTATCACCTAGTGAGAGTCAAAAAGGGAGATGAGTGGAAGACAGCTTTTCGCACTAAATATGGTCTCTACGAATACCAGGTAATGCCTTTTGGGCTATGTAAAGCCCCTGCAGCGTTCCAATACTTTATGAACGATGTGCTCCGTGAACTATTGGACGTGTGCAGCCTGAAGCTGGTGAGCGTGGCTTCTGAGGCTCAGCTTTATAAGCAGCTCCATCTTTCAGGCTGGTGCTTCGCGTTACATTGCACCTCCGTGCAATGAGATGCTCACCGTTGTCAGAAGCAGTAGCTCCTCGAATCCTGTGCTGCATCCGCTTGCTTACCTGGACATCGGCGCTCATCTACACGGCAGCAGTCCATCTTCCTGACAACAGCCACTTGCTTACCTGGACTTCGGCGCTCATCTACACGGCGCTCATCTAACTACTCGTGGCCAACTTGGCGAATGGATATTGTTCAGTTCATCGCAACCTGTGGTGTTTGCATACAGCACAAGTCTCAAAAACAAAGTCCTGCAGGTCTTCTACGTCCTTTGATGGTGCCCCCGGCGCCTTGGCATACACTGTCAATGGATTTCATTACAGATCTTCCCCCCTTTGGCAGATACAACACCAACCTGGTTATCGTGGATCTGTTCTCTAAAATGGCCCACTTTATCCAGTTAAAAGGAGTCCCAAAGTCCTCTACTCTGGCTACCATGTTTCTAGAACAGATTGTTAAACTACACAGATTTGCATCAGTATTAATTTCTGACCGCGGAACTCAATTTGTCTCAGCTCTTTGGAGAAGGTGCTGTAAGATTGCCAAGATCGACCTTCGATTGTCCACAAGTCACCATTCCCAAACCGATGGCAAGACCGAGTGGACTAACCAGACGCTAGAGCAATACTTAAGGTGTATGTTTCATCAAACCGAAGATCCCTGGAAGGAGATACTTTGGTTGGCCGAATATGCATACAACAATTCCATCCACACTAGTACAGGACAAACTCCATTCTACATAGTGCATGGACGACATCCACTGACATTTGTTTTTGATTCACTCGAAGCGTTGGAAATTCCAGCAGTAACAACCTTACACAAAACCATCACTCGAGTTCTTAAAGAGGCAGCAGAACATCTGACCAGAGCTAAAAAAAACAAAAACAGTTTGCAGATTGTCATCGAAGAGAAGCTCCTAACTATCAGGCCGGAGACAAGGTTTGGCTAGCGTCAAAACACATTCCCCTGAAAGGACCACGGGCGTTCCGTCCCAGATATCTGGGTCCCTACAATATCAAGGCTGTGATCAACCCTGCGGCCATGAAGTTAGAATTACTGGCCCACATGCGGATCCATCCGGTGTTTCATATCTCCCTCCTGAAACCATTAAGACCTGGTACGTGGATTGATACCCCCCGTCCTAGACTCTAAGATTGTCCGGTCCAAAATGTACTACCTTATAGACTGGAAAGGCTATGGACCCCAAGATCGGACATGGGAACCCAGGGAGCATGTCCAGGCTTCACGATTAATACAGCAGTTCCACTGCAATAACCCCACTAAACCAGGGCCATAGGAAGAGCCACCCTTGAGAGGGGCCTTTAGGGGGAGTGCTGTCATGGCCACAGGCCCCAAGACACACAAACCACACCATCTAGTAATGGGGGCAATGGGCCAATTGTCCCACTCATGTCCCTTTGGGACTCATAGACACAGGGGCCCTGGCTGGACTCAGTCCTGGCGCCTTTGGCACCAGGCACATATAAAGAAGTGAGCAGGAGCACTTTATTTCAGTGCAGGAGTGCTTTTATTTTATGGGAACTTTCAAGGTGGTGCTGAAGGCTTTATTGCAGAACGTGCACTTCACTGGGGTGTGGCTCCCTAGGCTGGGTCTTCACATGCTGACTCAGGGAGTGGCAAGGTGTAGCAGGCAGGCTGAAGCTGGTGGGCATGGCTTCTGAGGCTCAGCTATATAAGCAGCTCCATCTTTCAGACTGGTGCTTCGCGTTACATTGCACCTCTGTGCAACGAGACGCTCACCGTCATCAGGACGAGCAGCAGACTTATCTCTTCGAATCCTGTGCTGCAACCGCTTGCTTTACCTGGACTTCAGCGCTCATCTACACGGCAGCAGTCCATCTTCCTGACAACAGCCACTTGCTTACCTGAACTTCGGCGCTCATCTACATGGCAGCAGTCTATCTTCCTGACAAAAGCCACTTGCTTACCTGGACTCCGGCGCTCATCTATAGGGCAGCAGACCATTTTCCAGGCACGGGCAGAGCTGGATCTCTACGCTGCAGCACCAGCGGTCATCATTCCAACGAAGTCGGATTCCTTGAAAGAAGACAAGACAAGGTTAGAATACCTACGACAGCTAATCTTGGGTTGCGCTGCTAATAAAACCAACGTGCACCTCTAGAGGTTACTTACCAGTTACCAGGCCATCATAACAACTCACCTCCTAACTCCGGTACTGCTTCAACCTCTGCAGCGACCGCCAGAACCACCGCATCACCTGCTTGGGGAAAGAACAGAGAAAGAGACATTATACACTGAACGGACATTAGATTAAGAACGAACTTTACCAATACAATTACAAAAGTCGAAAGACTAGCAGGCGAGTGAAAACAAGGGAAACACTTACTGTAAGAGAAGTGGACTAGCCGCAGCCGGCCTGGGCTACCACAACGAGGGACCAGTGAAGGAATCAGTCCATACATAAGCACCCTTGCCAGAAGCAGCAGGACGGAGAGCCCGCCATTATCCTTCAACAGGTGAGTCCTCCAGAGTTAGCGCACCCCCCGGGAAAACACGTCTGGGGAAAAGAGATCTGAAGAGGGGGTCAGGATCATAAACAACATACTTACAACCCTCTTATATTCATGCAGGAATCATGCTGTCCGTCACACCCAACCACATAGGCACAGAGAGAAAAGCCAGACAAGAGAGGTTTCCCCCCTGGGAGGGCTGCTACCATGCCCCAACTCCTCCGCAGAGACCAGGTGAGAGTAACATATATAGAGAGGCTCTGCAATGTATTACAGTCACAAGGAAGCAAGTCATTAGCATGGTTTACGTTTGTCCAAAAATGTTAGTCGAATTAGGTCTTCAAACATTCTGGGAAGAGGCCTGTAAACATGTAACTCTCTAAAAAATGTTTTAATTATTGGGTTTTAAAAGAACAGCGGGACTTATGCTGGTTCCAGCGTTTATTTTAAAAGTACTTATTGATGAAACATCTTGTAGACCTTGAGTACAACATGACTTCTCTTGCGCAAAAATTAAAAATACATGTTTGCAAAGTTCTGACTGTGCATTGTGTCTTTTGCAAAGTTTACACGCTACTGGGCGTAGACCGTTCCTCTAAATGCCCATTCTGTAAAACATGTGATGAAGATGATTATAATTGTTTATTTTCCTGCCTGCTGAATAACCAAAGGCACATGTGGCTCAAACCAGTATTGAATACTTTTGGAATAAGGTTTAGGAGAGATGCTAATTTCTTACTTCAGACTAATGATACGCTTTATGTGTTTTATGCTATTACAACTCTTTATATAAAAGCTTTAGGTAGTAGGAATAAACTTCTAAAGAACAACTGACTAGGATTAAATATAGTATTAGAGGGATTTTAAATATGTCTTAAGCAGAATAATATCAATTACGCTATGCCAAATTAAATGTCATCTTTTTCTTGTTTTGGTCTTCATTTAAAATAGGCACATTACGTATTTTATAGGTATTCATAACTGGGATTTCAATATTTCATGGCATATGTAATCAATTAATAGATCTTGGAAATGTTTTATAATTGTTGTTGTATGCTTTTATGACACCAGCCAAAATAAAGCTTTGCATTGATTGCTTGATTGGAAACTGGCTTACTTCATACAGCCTCGCAACCATGATCAGTGGCAGCTGGGGAGGGAAGTAAGTAACACCCTATAGCCCAAGCATGTTACCTGAAAACCGTTGGCCTGGGCACAAACCACCAAGAATCAAGAGGAGGGTTTACTGTTGTTGGATTGATACAGGAGAAGTACAGGGTAGGATTAGGGCGAGGAAGGGAGAAGGAAATCTCAAGAGGAACAACGCTAAATATCTATGAAAGGTCTGATAAGGTCGGGATCCTGGAGTGTTGGTTTGCAAGATGTTGACCTGTTTGGTTCCTCCACCTTTATACACCAACGGTTAACCAGAGTGTGGGATCCGCATTGCAACCCAATGGGCAGCGTCAGAGAAACTTGGTCGCCATCTTGAAAGGGGCAGAGATGGCATGTGGAGGCATCCATTTTGGCTGGGGCACCCCAAAGAACAGACTTGTGTGGCTGCAATGACATCAGTTTCCTGTCGTGACCATCTTGGATGGGGCCCATCCATCCCCATGCAGCAGCCATCATGAAGAGGGCTTGCCATGGGACTGGTAGGGGAAACCATACCAGGGCTGCCAAATATGTGCAAGTCCACTGAGGCTGCCACAACCCTCCTGGGAGCATGGTAAGTGGAGGTTTTCTAACAGCACTTCCCCCTTAAGGTCCCACCTTTCAGAAACGGAGAACTATTCCAACCTGGTTTTCCTGGTTGATTCTTAAGGAATAACCGTAATAATCTGGGGGCATGGAGATCCTTGGTGGTACCCAGGATCTGTCCTCTGGATCATAACCCTTCCAATCCACTAGGTATTCGATTTTGTTCCGATAACTCCTGGAATCGAGGAGTTGAGTGATTTCGTACTCCCCTTTGGGTCTCAAAGTGGGAGGAATCGATGACAATCGATCAGGGTACCTCTGTGAATGCATCACCGGTTTCAAGAGTGAAATGTGAGAAACAGAGTGCACTTTGTAAGTAGGGGGAAGTGTCAGTCTCATGTCCACTGGATTGATAGCTCTGTCAATGGGAAAAGGGCCTATGTATCATGTTTTCAGTTTATATGGGCAGGTTTGGATGCACAGATGTTTCGTGGATAGCCAAACCAAGTCTCAGGGATAAGTATGCATCTCTAGTCTGGATACTTTTTTACATTGGTATGAGCCTGTTTCAAATGTTGAAGTGCCTTGTGCACTCTTTCTCGGAAATGGTTAACCATGTCTTGGACTGCAGGTAGGGAAGAGACGTAAGCAGCATTAGTGGGTAGAGAGACAGGGTAGCAGCCAAAGGTTACATGGAATGGAGTATCGTGCTAAGAAATATGGTATGCATCGGTATAGGTGAATTCTGCCAGAGGTAGGAATGACATCCAAGCTGAGATGAATTGTGAAGCCATATCGGTGACAATGGTTTGTGGTAGTCCATATAGTTTTAAAATGTTTTTAATAAACATGTTCGCTAATTCAAGGGCTGTTGGGACTTGTGGTAGATCTATGAAATGTCCTAATTTCGTAAAGGAATCATAAAGGTTTCCACAGCATCAACGTGCATGCTGTGTGTTATGCAAACCCGATATTTACTCATATATGTGCAAAGTTCCCAGGATCGACATATGATGCCATGGAAATGTAGAACATTAGTGTGCCATGATGCATGTGTAGCATGAGCCGCATGGCTCATTGGTAACTGTTGAAACACATAAGCAGGCTATTTCTGTATTGTATTATCTATGCGCAAGCCACAAATCTGTCATGACCATACACATATGGGCCACTGTTTTCCCACAGGTGATGCTGCCTGTCCATGCAGACCATGGCTCCTGACACATGTGTGCAATACACAAACAGCAGCAAAGTAGTGCTACAATCAAGGACCCAAAAGGACACAAAGCCCAGCTGCCAGCACTGTACAGTATGCCCCTGGAAAGGTGTGCAGCATCATTCTACTGTGCTACATTCTATATATCGTTGAAATGTGTAGGGGTGTGCCGTTGCCCGAGTATGCAGACAGTAACAGTGAGGATGAATCAGACAACATAGAAGACCAAGCAGAGGGTTCACCCACACACTCAGAAGACTATGCAGGTATGCGTCATGCAACGATCTGTTATTATTTCTAGAGAGATTGATGGCAGACTCAGCCGCATGGAACAACGCCAGGAAGCCTTGACAGCCCTGGTGCAGCAGCACCTCCAGGAGGTGCAGATCATTCGTGGGACCATCTAGGAAGTGGAAGCCGTAAGGCCTGTTCAGTTGGCTGATGTACATGTGCTATAGTACAGATGTCCATAAGGGTACGGGAGGGGAACAGTCTAATGTCATCTACAATTGAAGGATCCTGTAACCTACGCCGTGATACCCACGGGTTTGGGCATATAATAAATGTTATAAATAAATCTATAGCCGACACAATGGCCATGTTCCTCCAGGCCTTCCTGGACTGACAGCCCACAGCACTCCCCCATGTACCATTCACAAGCACAACGCCTGCTAGTTTGGTGCAGAGCAGCCCAGAAGGTGTTCTATGCAGCTTGCCCGCTCGGCACGCAGCCGCACACCTGACCCAAAAAGGGGACCAAAATAGGTCATGGACACAAATGTGCCCTGTCTGTGACTTGTGCAAGTCATCCTTTCAGAACATGATAGTAGTTGCGTAGAGACAGTTGGGGAGGGGCAGTGGGGAGGGATAGCTTTGGAAGGGAGTGGGTAGGGATAGTTGGAGAGGGGAGTGGGGAGGGATAGTATTGCCACATTTGTAAATATTATCATTGCACGAATGACAGTTGGTGTTACATAGAAATCCTGACTGGACATTGCTTTTTCAGTGTAAGTGAGTGATTTATTTACTGTACAATATCCAATGCGCTAGCTGGCCTGTGCCAAGTGTGCGTGTGAAGTGATCAGAAATAGTGGTGAATAAGTTCCTCTCGTGAAACACGGCCATCCATGCCATCACGGCGATGTGCAATTGTCAGTTCATCATCACTCTCATCGTCCTCCGCCTCTGCCGGGTGCATGTCCATGTCGGGGGGCAGTGGGATGTTGCGCCTGATACACAGGTTGTGCAACATGGCACAGGCAAGTACTATCTTTCCCACCTTCACAGGGCTGTACATAAGTGCATCCCCTGATCTGCTCAGGCAGCAGAACATTGCCTTTAACAAGTCAATTGTCTGTTCTATTGTAGAATGAGTACGGATATGGGCACGGTTGTATCCCTGCTCGTGCTGGTTGTGTGGTTGCCTCATGGGGGTCATCAGCCATGGCATCAGGGGATAACCAGCATCTCCTGCAACGGAGCAACAGAAAGTGTAGAATGTCATACTTGTGCCCGTATCAGGTTGGTACAGTGTGTATAGTGTTCACTGAGCAATTCAAAGTTGCATATGCTAGTTGCTGGTTACGTAGCATATGTCCTATTTTGGTTAGTTGAAATGCGCATTGTCAGTGTGATGGGATGTCCATGCATTTTATGGGCCTATTTGAGTAGGATCAGGGTGATGTCAGGGATATATGTCTGCAGTCATCAATGTCAATGTAATGACAAGTGCTAAATGCAATTGTGGCTTGTCCAGGTGTAAGTGTGCGGGTGCCATCACCAGGTGGTATTGTTTAACAGCCAGGAAAATAGTCTTTGACCTGACACAGCCAGTATGCCTGACACGGCAGACACTGCCAGGGCCCGCAGACCTGGTAGGCATGGCTGACTCAGGTAAGGACGTTAATCTGCGTTGATATGTGCTTCTGAAGGTGTACTTGCATTCCGAGGTACATGATGTGCTGCATGGGAGTGGTTGAACAACTTCAATGATTATTGCAAAATGATGGATGTTGACATATTCACAAAGAGACACTATTTCGAAGAATGTGATGGATGGAGAAGGCAATGAAATCCTAATGATTGCCATGAAGCAAATACTCCCTGTCAATATGCGTGGTGGGTGTGTGGTGTGCAGTCACTTTGACATGGCCCATTCACAGCCACCATGACCTCTGGCCCTATCACTACAATACACACAAATGAGACTGGTGTGTGTTATTATTGTGTTCAAATGCAATATACCTATGTTGGGCATGAGTCACGATCATAGATATGTCTGGGTAATCAATTGAACTTTAGCTCACCTTTGAACTTGTATGTGTCCATCAAACAGCCAGGGGCCCTGGCTACTTGGTGTGCAGGACATTAGTGGTACGTAGGTGGGGTGTTCGGACGCATAAGTATTGTCAGTCTGTGCATCATTTGGTGTGGGTTTTGCTGATTGTGTTTGTGCTGGATTTTGGGACATTGGTGTAATGCATTCTGGTACATGCAGTGCTTTTGATGTTGCTGTACGGATTTGATGTTGGTATGCATGAACATTAACAGTTTGGTCAAATGAGACATGCCTGTCTGTGAAAACAAAATCAAAATATCGAGGCTGAGTACCCCAAAAGGAAATACACCGGACACGGGTTACAAAGGAACATACAAAGTACTTCAAATTATACTGAATTCAGTTACAAAGAACAGAACAAAATCAGATAGCTATCGGCCCTCAGTGCAACACAGCGAACTCCAGCGTGGTTCAGTGTGTTCAGTGAGAGACGCTGTACATTAGAATTCATGGCTCTTTTATACTATTTGCGAACATGATGTCCAACCCTACTTCGGGTTAATATTCCTCTAATACATTACTGATCTAGGGTTCATGCCGAGTCTGCATATCCACATATAACTGGTTTTCTTTTAATACACATATCAACAAGCCTACACAGCAACTGTGTATTCTGGGATTTTCCATGCAGGTCTTCTCAAACATTAATGTAATGTAGTTAAACAAGTGTTCTACTTTCAGTATTTGAATACATTGTTCTTACCATATGCTCGCGGATTAGTTTCATTGCACGAGTAATCCTTTACACACAGGTCAACGAAGGACAAGGTCTCAGTTCACGACCTCAACAAGTGGCCTGCAGGCAAGTTACATATTAGCTACATGCAGAGGTCAAGACGGCCATGTTGTATTTCAGAATGACATCCGCCACCATTTTAACTCACAGGGTGACTTTTAGAAAGCAAACCTAAAATGGTGGACGATCCTAAAATGGCAGCTTACGTTGATTTTAAGGTCAGGGCCTTGCAACACGGATTTCTTCGCAAGCAATTTATAAGCAGCTTGGCGTAGGCCAATATACATATGTTCATTGCAATAGGAGGCACAATATAATTTCTCATTTGACATGTCAAGGCCTTGTACTTAGGCATGATATTACTGTGTTGCACATTGCAATGCACTCATCCCTTGCTGATAGATGTTGTACATACCCCCATTGAACAGTGTATATGCTCTGGTAGTTACACCCACCCAACAGCCAGGTACGTTATGGTGTTTTTTGCGCCCAACTCTCCAATTCAACCGTGCACATGCTCTGGTAGTTACACTCACCCAATAGCCAGGCACGTACTCCACTATGATTTGCCACGTACCCTGGCAGCATAGAGTTCCGCAGCACCATAGAGTCGTGGATTGAACTGAGGAATCTGGCACATCTGTGGGTGATGAGGTGGCGGGCAACACACACCATCTGCACATTGAGTGAGTGGTAGAGTTTTCTGTTACGGTAAACTTCTTCAACGGCATGCCTGGCCACCAGCTCCACATGTGTGCAGTCCAATACACATATCACCTTGGGCATGCCTGCAAGCGCATGAAAGGCAATTTTAGTGGCATTGACCTGGTCAGCTGTCCGGGTAGGCTGATGTGATCTCCAACGTGAGGCAGGAGTGCATTGATGACCTGAAACAGAACATGAAGAAACAGGGTTGCAATAGCCCATGCAGTTCACCCACAGGTGCCTGTGGCTAGAAAGTGTAGCACAGACACTGCCTTGAGAAAGGGGGTGGGAGGCTGAATGGATCTGTATCAGGCTGACCAGGTCGTCATGGAGCAGGTCCACTATGGGCCTGATGGTCTCCCTGTCTAGCCGGTACAGGGTGTGCATCTGGCTTTGGCTCAGGTTGAAGGGTGTGGCCCTTATGTGCCGTATTGGTGGCTTCCTGCGGGCTGCAACCTGCTTGCCATTGTTGTTTTGCTGGGCCATGATGGCCATCCTTCTCCTCAAGTGCCTCGGCCGCATCCTCTGCCTCCCTGCCTCTTCAAGTAGTAAGCCTGCATGCAGGGCCTCTAGCTCCAGTACTGCTACTGCTTGCATTGTAGTGTTGGAAGAGGTGTGGGGTGTGGGAGTGGTCCTTTTCTGCTTTTGCAGTGCTCATTGGGGCATCCTGGGCTGATTGTGGCCACCTGTGGGCTGTTTCTACACACCTCAACTAGAGTTAACGCCTGGTCTGCGATGCTGGTGTTTCCAGAAGAGTGTTCACGGTGCTACAGGCATGTCCTTGCCGGTGTTTCTGTGTGTGTGGAGCTCAGAATGTGCACTTACTAAAGCCATGCCAGTGTCTCACGCACGGCCAATGCATCTTCCGCATATTCCGGTCATGGTGTTGCTGGATACAGTAGTTCACTTTGAGGTGACGGTGTTTGCAGCATCATGCGACTGGCCCCGATATTTCCGGTACGGCATACTTGTAACGAGGCCCCTTATCTCTTATACCAACATTATAAAGGTGACATAGTAGAATGGGATGATCAACATTATCATAGGCCCCAGAGTCGCCAGCATCTACTAATCATCCATGGCCACCTCTACCACCAGCTCAATGCTACATCCCAGACGGAATCCAGACTGAGCCTCATCCAACAGACTCTGACCTTCAATAAAAGCTTGCAATCGGGATGTAGCCCGCATCTCAATTAATTTCCTCTGATAAGGGAGCAACAGGATTGGACAATATTTAGCCATATCAGATGGATCTAAAGAAGGTTTCATGAGAAAGGGAGTCGCTGCATCGGCGGTGTTTAAGCAGTTCAAAACCATGCCAGAGATAAAGGAGCTCTTGATAAGTTATAACAGATCATAGACCACTATAGAACTGACCCTTTTGATGACTCTGACAAGACAAGACTCATGTGGTCATCATGTAGGTCTACGGCCCTCCATGATCTCCAATAAGGAAGCTGCAGTAATCTGCCGAAAGGTTGAACACTTTTGAGGCACAGGTTTAACAATTGTCCAAGCTATTCACAGAAAACATATTACTATTTTCAGGACAGCAAGCCAACGGATCCTTTTGAAAAACCTCTGATGGTGCAAACAAATTCTGTAGAGCATGAGGGAACCAAAGCTCTGAGAGCATTTTACAAGGTCATGTGCCACATTAGAACTTGAAATATTCCTCCCAGAATAGTATGCATTTAGTCTGTAACAGTATTCTTGTTATATTTGCATAAAAGCTAAATACTTAAGACATAATGTATGTGATGAACCTGTTGGACAGAGGCCTACTTCCGAACAGCAATAGCATCACAGCTGTTAGAAAAGAACATCTCTGTTATTTATTTCGATCCTGCTAAGAAGCAGTTGCAATTGTGTGTCTTGGCCAGCTCTTTGCAAAACTATGAACACTGTGTTAAATGCGATGTTACAGCACAGGAGTAAATTCATCAATTTCCCAAGTACTTGTGGAGCAATTGGGGTTAAGGCAGGATTCTATACAATCTTTTATTTCCCCAATATCGTTGGAGCATACGATGGAGCACACGTTTGGTTGTCCCACATGGTGCCACGGAACAGATGTTGTGTCCAACTCCCTGTCTGAATGAGCGGATGATCTGTCATGGTGACCTGCAAATTACCCATCAGCAAGCCAATTACCCTGGGTCTTCTCACAGTGAGTACTTCCGGAAGAACAGCAGCCTCCTTAAAGTGATGACAAGTGCATTCAAGAGCAGAGTAGGCTGCTTGTAAAGTCCAAACCATTTATGTTGGTTCCCGAACCATGCATAAAAAGTCAATATCAGATATGTCATAAGATAAACAAAGTGCTTGCTCATTTGCACATAAAGCAAACCGGTCCAAGCTAATGGCTTTCTTCTGTGTCCATGCTTTAGTCTGCTTGTTGTGCTATGATGTGATTTAATGGATGTGACATGTGTTTTTATTATAGAGAGGTAAATTAGCAAAGTAAATTAAATTGCCTCAAGGCACAACAGAAAGCTGCAGATGAGGGAGGATTTGATTCATGCATTAGTTAAATAGGTGCATTTTAAGTACCTTTCGATATAGAGGCAAAATAGGGAGACGATGAAGATACAGAGGAAGATCGTTCCAAAGCTGTCGGGACAGCAGTGAAATGCACCTACCACCTCTAATTTTACATCTACAGAGTGTGGCTGCCAGAAGATGAAGATCTGCAGTTGACAGAGCTTACTCTATCAAACCTAGGTTGGTAACACCGATTCTAAAATCCTGGATAGTACCAGAAGACTGCTCCAATACTTTCCATGTCAAAACACACAGTCCAATAGAATGCATGTTTGGGCGGCCAAAGAGTAGGTTCAGTTGCCTTGATGTTTCAAAGGGCGAATTAATGTAAGTGCATGGAGAGGTGTATCCATCATACTCTTATACTATATGGTTCACAACCTTACCAAGCCAAGAAGAGAGCTCTGAATATTAACTGCAAAGCTCTGTTGGAATATTCTGATAAAAGACAGAGGGGAGACAAACGTGTGTTTGCAAGCACGTTTTCTAATTTATCGAATGATATAAAGATCATCATAAAGATTTAGAATGCCTTTGATACACAAGGGAAGAAATCGGATTATCCGCAATGTGCATTTAAAAGGCGTAGAAATGTGAAAGTACTCCTAACACAGAATGTTATATCCATTCCTAGGGAGATACAGCAATCACTCGCAGAAAGATGGGGGTTGCCTTAACCATTGGGACACCCCCCCCTGTGGAGGATGTAAATGTTGTAGCACTACTAAAAGAAGCACTAAATGTGACTTGGGCCTCCGGACAGACTGGAGCCAATTTATGCTCACAAATTGCAACACCGAGATGGTTGTGTATGCGATATGGTGTCCCTGCAACTTGTTGTGTATAGGGAAAACCAAACAAAAAGCCAGAACAAGAATAATATAACGCAAGAGCTGTATTCGCAATAAAGTAATAACTGCCCCTATGGTAGGCCACTTCGTGCATATTGGACACAATGAGGAAGACCATTTTGTACAAGGTGAATAGGAGTGGTGATATCACTGTGGATATAAAACAATGAATACGTAAGGAGCAAGAGCTAATTTTCCTTACACCTAGCTCTGACAGAGGTTTGAACGAAAATATACAGGTGTACAGTGAAAAGTGGCATTGGCGGGCGATCTGACATGTACTGTAATCATGCGAGACCAACTAGGGCTCTGACTGTTGAACCAGCCCTGGATGTGTGAGTGGGTATCTCGTAGGCAACACTTCCTGCATTGAGAAAAAAGAACCCTACCCCGCATCTCATGCAATGATGGAGCTCAGCAGATAGACTCAATGACAGTCGCCCCAGAAGTAGCAACCCGTTTGCATGATGTGAAGGCTGTATTCACGAAGGGAAGATGATCGGCTGCTCATTTGGCAGAAAGTGAGCGGCATGAGAAGCCGGTATAAAACTCTTAAATAACTATATAGCCAGCATGGAGTTAGTAGCCATATAATTGTGTGCCTGTGTGTTTTATAGATATTAGAAGTCCTACTGTTTGAGAACCAGGACTGGAACCACTGTAGAGGAGGTCCCAGATATGACCTGCACCACTGCCCCCCATTGCGAGTTGCCAGTAAAGTACTTGCCGAGGTACGTGACGTATGAGGAGCAAATGAACCAACAGAGAGCCGCACTGGGACTCTGCCCCGTGTACATAAGGAGATCGGTACCGGTTGAAGCAGCCATAACACGACAACCCTGGGCAGCACAGTACCCTATCAGACAGCCGTACCAGCCGAAATGAGGAATACCTGCACACGGTCCACGAGGAGACCCTTAAAGCCTTAATGGAAGGCCAATGGAAATAAACCAAGGGCCCGAGCAGCCCCGAGAACAAACAGAATTGGCTACTGAAAGCACGTATGCCAGTACTAGTAACTGCAAGGATAATTATAACGGATACAGGGGGGAGACACTGGTAAAACGTAAGAGAATGGTGCCATGAGACAAGATGGAAGCAACCGCCCTGTTGAATGTGTGTAAATAAGCTTGAAACGCAAGATACTAAGAAATCGATACTGCCTACAATACTTAGTAGAAGAATAGAGCGGCAAGCGCCAACCATATATCTACCTCAATACAGCACAATGTACACGTGCAACTCCATTTTGGGAAAGCAGAAATGTACCCAGGCGGCCAAAGGCCTGACAGGCCAAGTTTCGAAACTCAGCAAAGAGGCTCATGCCGGGGAAATCGAGATTGACCAGAGAAGGGGAGGTGAGCATGAGCTCACGAGACTCCAACTACAGAGCATACCAGCCCGCCCGTGAAAGCCAAGATAAGAGAGGCCCATGCAGGTGACCAAGCTAACACGGAATTAAATGCACAAAAGGCTGGAAACTGAAGCAGATTCATGGTGAACCAACACGTGACCAGACAGGCGTGAAGATGTACCACCGCCTGATGTCATCCAGAACCCGAGGATGCCATAACTTTTCCTGATAAGAGACTATAGATCCGAGGCCATACCCAACCAACTAATTGACACATAGCCCTAAAACACTGATTGATGGAAGGGAGGAAGGGTGAATCTTGGGACACTAGGCACCTGGGTGTCTATTCTGCTTGCTGCTAATTAAAATGGAGATTTATGTTTAGGGGTGTTACTTGCCCAATCACAATGGGCCATGTAATCTAGGGTCCTATAGACACTGTAACCATGTGTGTATCATTAAACAGACTTCCCTTTGCCAATTTATTGAGTCTTGGTTATTGAATCTTGCTGGAGTATGTGAATCCTACACTCTGTCCTCACATGGTGCAGCTATCTTGTATAACTGGTTTTGGAGGGTGCGTACTTACCAATGGGCCCGTCAGTAATTTCCTCTCCTCGTCAACACTTGGTAGCGTGAGGATGGTTTCGGCCATCAATTATAGATCATCAATTGATATAGTTGAGGGGCGTGGCCAAGCAGCCATGGAGTAGGCTACGATTCCTTGGAGTTCCGTGATCCGACTTATTAATTCGAAGCAAAACGCATGTGTTGACGGCCGATTCCAGCGGAAAAAAGATACGGTATCTGGGTGAATACTTCAGGCAGCAGAAGAGCGTATCGGCGAGAGAAAGTGGACACAGCAGATTGAATTAGGCCACTTTGTGTCCTGATCCGGAAGCGGCGCAATCGATACTAAGATGGCGGCTTGCCAACACAAAGGGACCCCCGGCGGCACTTGAAATCGGGTGCCAGGCGGGCAGTGACTGGACTGCTGGCGTGCAGCAGCGGATGAAACAGTGAGTGGCCGACTACCGGACTATCAGAGAGAAGCCCACGAATAGCCCGAGAGGATGTACACAGCGTTGGGCCACTGGGCCATGAGATAGGCGGCACGGCCTTGGTGCTCCCACCAGGCCAATACGATGTATACATGAAACGGACAAGAAGACTGACAGTGTTCCCGCAGTAAGTTGGAAGAGTCGCGCACGCAGGGATTACATCCCAAATCCGCACCGAGGAGTGGATGAGTAAATACGGACACAATAAGTGGCGCCGAGACCTGTACGCCCGAAACAAAATGGCGACTGATCCTGAACAAAGAATTACACTCGTGGACCGTGAAGCGGCCTCGTAAGGTCTGGGACGCAGCAAATGATTATATGCATCATGTATTTACCATCGGCCTTTGATAGGTGCAAAGACCATGAAGAAGCACCGGAGATGCTGATGATGGCACCCTGCTATATGACGGGCACGGACGCTGAGAGGTAATTGTGACGCGGAAAAGTTACAATCCACCTGAATAACAATTTCGTGTGTAACAATTGGTGTAGGCTGATATACAGAGACTCCAACGACTCGAACAACAACTAAGCGGCACCGGGCCGGAGCCAGACACGTGGACAAGGTTGCACCAGGTCGGTGAAAAGTTTGAGAGCCAAGACCAAACAACCTACAATGGAGGTCTTCGCGAAAGCGCAGAAGACCCCCACAACATCGGAGCGGGTCAACGACTTCTGCTGAAGAAGCCCCAGAGGAGACAAGCACCAAATCCTGGAGGCTATATCGGAGCTGAGCACCAAGTGGGGCGCGGCAATGGTGGACTTGCGGACAGCCCTGGAAGGCAAAGTTGATGCGGTCGGGACTGAACTTACCCTGTTATGGCAAGATATCAGGGGGCTGGCGGAGAGAACAAGTGGGCTGGAGAGTGCCGTAAAGACCAATACTGATGTCAGCACAACTAGCGCAAAGGAAGTTCATGTGCTTAAACAGCAGGTTGCTAACCTCGAAAATCGGGTGGAAGAAGCTGAGGGAAGAAATAACATACGGATGGTCGGCCTGACGGAGGGGGAGGAGGGTCAAGACCCTACAAACTACGTGGAAGACATGATCGTACAAGAAATAGGAGCAGATAAGCTTTCGCAGGTATTCACGGTGGAGCGGGCGCACCGAGCCTTGATGAGGAAACCGCGACCTGGGGCTCCACCGCGACCTATCATCGCGAGGATCTTGAACTACAGAGATAGGGAGAAGATCCTAGAATATTTTCGTAAATGTGGGACAATACAGAGCGCATCCGCCAACATTACAGCATACCCAGACTATACGATGCTAGTGCAGAGACTGAGATACAGCTACGTGGCCGTCAAGAGGAGGCTGCGAGCAGCAGGCATCAAGTACATGCTCCTGTACCCGGCAAAGCTGAAGATGCTACATAAGGGAAGAGCGCTATTTTTTGACACTCCCGAAGAGGTGGTAACGTGGCTGGATCTGCAGGGTTGCCCCGGACAAGAAGTGGACCGTGACCGGCAGGAACAGGACGGCTAAAAAACTGGTGCCGCGGACATTGGGGGTACCGGATTATACCGGGAAACAAGACTAGTTGAACACTGGATAGCATTCGGGCCCTGTGCCCGTCATGGATTGGAATTTAGTAGGTAAATTGTAATTGGAAGCAGCATAAAGTTAACACAATGCGTAATACATTTGGAAATAGGAGCAATAGGATGGAGGCAACTCACCCCTGAAATACTAATAGTTAAGTGGCCATTAGGGCGACTTCACCCTACTGAGCCCTGAGCATAAGTTTGTGCTGGACGGGGCTAGATGTGGGGGTGCCTGAGATCCAGGGATGGAGCTAGGCAACAGTTGGGGGGCGTTGTTGGGGAAGGGTTGGGTTGTTGGAGGGAAGGGAGGTGGGAAGTTTGGGTTGTACATAGTTTTTGGGAGTTTAAGTTTAAATATGAGCCTACATGGAAGAGTTGAAGGGTTGTATCTGCATATCATGACCGGGAGGTTTCGGTTGGGAATGAGGAAGGAAGATATCTGACCGCTATGGGAGATCTCAGGATAGTGACGTGGAATGTCAGGGGACTTAACAGTTATATGAAGAGGAATAAAGTCATGCTGTATTTGAAAAGGCAAAAGATAGATGTTGCACTGTTGCAAGAGACGCATTTGATGCGGGATTAACTGGAACTAGTTGGGAAAAAATGGAAAAGGATTATGGTGGGTTCGTCGTACTCTGCTTACGCCAGGGGAGTGCTTGTCTGGGTAGCACCTCATGTCCCGTTTCAGCTACTGCAGGAAATGGCAGAAACTGACGGAAGGATGGTTATATTGAGAGGGCTGTTGGAGAATAAAGAGGTATGCATCGTGAATACGTATGCCCCTAACCATAACACAGCGACATACTTCAGGACTCTGTGCATTAACCTTAGTATGTGTGTGGGAAGCGTGGTTATTTGTGGTGGGGATTTCAATTGTGTAATGAACCCCAAGGTGGATAGATCTGACAACAGGATCGATAGGCCCACCCCAGCGGCCAAAGTATTGCAGGTGTTACTAGATGATTTCGGCTTGGTAGACGTATGGAGAACAAAACATCCCAATGATAGGCAATATTCGCATTATTCTGCCCCGCAGCAGCTACACACGAGACTGGACTATGTTTTTGCCACGCCGAATGTGGTGGCAGAGAGCACTCAAATAGAATACAAGGCGAGGGTCCTCTTGGATCACTCGCCCCTGATCCTTGGGTGGCAATACTGCCCCCCGAGGGCGCGGATCCCGATGTGGCACCTCCGAGCGGAGGCACTCAAAGATCCGGTCTTTCTTGGGGATATGAGGGATGAGATCATTAACTATTTTGAGACGAATACTGGTAGTGTTGACTCGGCGGGTACACTATGGGAAGCTTTTAAGGTGGTGATGCGGGCGGGGCAGCCATAGCTAAGTCAAAGTGCCTGCAAGGTGGGGTTCTGGCTGACCTACAAAGAATTGAAGACGAACTAGAAAGGACTTTAGAATGTGACAGTGTGGACACTGAGCTAGTACTTAAACTACAACAGCAATGTGCGGAACATTGGGAAAGGCTCTGGAACCTCAATTATAAAAAGTATGTAGAAAGACAGCACGCGGGAGGAAACAAAATGGGTAGGCCTTTAGCGTGGCTGTACAAGAGTGAGACCCCTAGACCCCCGATTAGGACAATAATTAGAGAAGATGGCGATGTAGTGGACACTCAAGAAGGAGTTAACAGGTAATTTGCGGATTATTATAGGGTGCTATACGGAGACAAGGAGGGGAGTAGTCAAGAGGAGATAACCAAAACACTAGAAGATATAGGATTACCTAAGATAAGTGATGAGGAGAGAGAAGACCTTGATGCACCAATTACCCTGGAGGAGCTGATGGAGGTTGTGAAGCAGTTGCCCACCAGTAAGACCCCAGGAGCAGACGGGTTCCCTAGTGAATTTTACAAGGTATGTAGAGAAGAAATGCTACCCCCATTGCTAGACATGCTTAACGAAGCGTTTGAGATAGGAAGGTTGCCGGAGTCACTCAGAGAGGCGATCATAATACCGCTTCCTAAGCCCAACAAACCGGGGTATAGCTGTAGCTCCTAGAGGCCTTTGTCGATACGGAACCAGGACAGCAAGATACTGACGGCTGTCCTGGCAAACAGATTGCAGAGAGTAATTAGTAAATTAATCCACCCGGATCAAACGGGCTATGTCCCAAACAGGAATATAACCCATAATCACAGGAGACTCCACCGTGTGATCGAATGGGCAGATAGAAATAAAGGCGAAATGGCGATTGTATCCCTAGATGCAGTTAAAGCTTTTGACTCTGTTAAGTGGCCATGGCTGCTGGCAGCCCTGGGAGGTTACGGAGTAGGGCCGGTTTATATCAGGTGGGCGAAAATGCTATACAGTGAGCCGTTAGCCAGAGTTCGAACGGGATCAGTGATATCCGAGAGATGGCAGCTTAGTAGAGGTACCAGGCAGGGGTGCCCCTGGTCCCCGATGCTTTACATCCTAGCCCTGGAGCCCCTAGCAATATACCTCAGGCAACAATACGATATGATAGGTATTGTGGTTGGGGAGGAGCGACATCTAATATCCTTATATGCAGATGATTTATTATTATACTTGAAATACCCAGAAGAGAATCTTCAATATATCCTTGAAGTGATGGAGAAATACGCGGGGTTGTCCGGCATAGCGGTAAATCCCCAAAAATCCAGTATATTCCCCCTAGGTAGCTAAAAGGAGACCCCGGAGGAAAGGTTGCCGGTGTTACAGATACCGTGGGTGATTGGTTCTTTCCGTTACCTTGGCATAGATGTGTATCACACCGCAGAAGAGGAACATAAGCACAACCCCGTGGTAGCTGTTACGAAAATCCAGAAATGCATGAAGCTTTGGGAGAAGTTGCCCCTAGCTATGATGGGACAGGGGGCAATGCTTAAGATGGTGGTCCTACCTAGGCTTTTACATTATTTTAACAATATCCCACATATGATACCCAAGGAGTGCTTCGCTAAACTGAATAGTGTGTGCAGGGACTTCCTATGGCATGGTACCCGGAATAGAGTAGCGCTATGGAAGTTGCAGAACTTCTACGAAAAGGAAGGTATCAGGCTGCCCAATTTTGAGGTCTACTACATAGCAAGTCAATTACAATATGTGGCCAATTGGCTCTCCGACGAAGTGACCCCTGAACATAGGTTGTTTGGGCGGGTTTGTACCCCATTATACTTAAGGGAAATGATATGGTTGCCTGAAACAGATATGAAGGAGCGCCCTAAAATGATGATGTTGGGGTGGAAAATGTGGCGTTGAGCGTGTCGGATGATGGAGGACCCACTCCCGTGCTCCCCGCAAGTACCGCTGGTCGCATTAGCAGGAGGGGACAAGCAGCTGAGGGTGATTATCCAAACCTACTGGGAATCGGTGGAACTGGTAACGTTAGGGGACATCTGACAAGAGGGGACCGTTAGAGATTTCGAAGAACTTGGGGAGGAGGTGGGATTACACACTGGCCAATATGTTACATACCATAGGATGGTCCAGAAAATTCTGAAAACGTGGCCTGAAACAGTGTTAGCAGAGGAACCAGATGCTACTGTGGGGGTAATATATGACATATCGGAAGGGGGGCATGAGATTTCTAGATTGTATGAGATGGTGATGGCCAAGGTGGGGAAGGAATTGACACATTTGAGACTTGATTGGGAGGAAGAGGTGGGGGCCCCGATGGGAGATGGGATGTGGGAACGCACCCTGCGATATCACAAAAAATTGTCAAGAAACACCAGACTTAAACAAATACAGCTGTACATAACGCATAGAGTATACATGACCCCTCTGAAGATATCCAAGTTCCAGAACGCAGGGCGACAGGCGTGCCCTGAGTAAGACATGGAAAACGCTGACATGACACACATGTTTTGGTCATGCCCAGTAATTGAAGGTTTCTGGGGTGAAGTGGCACAAAAATTAGCGACAAAAGGGGTTACGCTTGTCATAGATACGGCTTGGGCCTGCTTGCTGGGAGGGTTCCCCAGACCACGGAAATTTAAACATGTTGAGAAACTGAGAAACTTGGCATATGTGTTAGCAAAACGGAGGATCGCCATGGGATGGAAGAAGTGCCACAAGCCATGGGTGGAGGTATGGTGGAGGGAGTTACAGAAATGGGCGGAGGCTGAAATGGTAGTATGGCAGGAGGCGAGCAGCATGAGTGGGGAGGAAGAAGTGGGTACCTTGATGGCATGGAAACTATTAATAGAGGAACTGTACGGATCTATATCGGACCCGACTGAATCCGAAGATAGTGAGACCCAGCCACATGCAGCAGATACTGAACGAGAATTACAAATAGGCTCATAATGGAGGGTGGGACTTGGGGAGCAGTGGCAAACTGGAAATACAAATGGTGTTTACTGGAATTGTTGTAAATTACACTGCGTGTTGGGTTTGTTTGTATTGTTGTTAGGTTTGAATAAAATTAATAAACTATTTAAAAAAAAAATCAATTGATATAGTTACAAGACACCTTTAGGCCGATGGCACGAAGTAACTCTGGGCCTTCGGTTACATCATGAGTCCTTTCGCCATTCCGGCTGCATAGGCTGAGAAGCTCCCCGTGGACAATGATAGTGTAAATATTCCAAAAAATCTGCAGTGGGTCTGAAGGAACCCGCCTTTCCAAGCATAACCCTTCTCATTCCCACGGGCAGCGGATCGGACGAAAACCTTAAAAGCAGGAAAAGAGGCGATCGGTGAGTGAAACCACGAAACTCGTTATCCTGGCAAAGTTCTTATAGGCCTTAGAGTAAGAAGGAGAAAGGTAACGGAGGGTGGCGGAGAAAAAATAAAACAGCTAGAAGTAGAGAAGACTGTATATATATATAGGGGGTAAAGACCCGCGCACCTGAAGTAATTGGGGAAAGATATCAGGGGGGCACCTGAAATTAATAACTGTAAGGAATACCGGGGGGGCACCCGAGAGAAAACTGTAAGGAATACGGGGGGGGCACCCGAGTGAAAGCTGTAAAATTTGCCTTGTTCCTGCGCTTTAAAGAGTGGTCAGAAGGAACGTGAACCCAGAGCCCACAGAGGGGGGACATTAGGCTATGATGGTGTTTAAAGACGCCATAATGGGGTTCGTTCAAATCCCATGACGGGGTATTGATTAGAAGGCAGGTATACGTATGACCAGCTGGTGTCTGTCTAGTCTGTCAAGCGTCTGTCCTATATGTCCTGTGTATGCTGAATGTGGAATTGTTGTATTATCGATTGATGGCAATGCATTTTTGCTTTACGCGATCCTGTACATGAGAGGGAATCGCCACTGAATTGATGAGTCTTGAGTACATTTTGGTATAAAATGTTGCGGAAAAGTTGGATTGGAGCTTGCGTATGTGGTGCTCGCTCATAATAGCGAAAAGTTGAAAAACTGTGTGAACTTTGTTGGTGACAAAATTAAGAATGGAGGAAGTTACCCCACTTGCACATTTGTGCAAACAGTTGCCAAAGCATGCAACAAAGCTGAAGAAATATAGCCAGGAGTGGGTTAAGGGCACCGCAAATAAAATGTTTATGCCGTGGCCCCAGAATGGGTCATTGTCTAAGGCTGTTTTACAGCACATGACCACCTTCTTACATGCCACATATAGCGAGAAGAAGCTCGAGAAATGCCTTGCTGTTCTCGAGCTTTGGAAAATGTTTGAACAAGTAAAGGAAGAAGAACCCCCCACAGACTGGATATTAAATGTATGTACGGAGGGGGGTGAGACGCCTACCGCGCCACCCGCCCCGCTGGAACCAGTTGTTGAGGGAAGTAAGTCGGAGTGTCTGTACCCACTAAGAGAACTTAAGGCAGCCACAGGTTATAGCAACCCGTCATATGAGTCACCCACATGTAGCAGTGACAAGACGAAAGAGAAGGAACAGGAAATTGACTCGGCCTCCACAATCCCGTGGGACAAAGAGAGGCGAGGTGAGGAAAGAAAGGGCCAGGCACAAACGAGTGCACCTCTCGATAGAGAGAGAGAGGGAAAGAAGCGGAAAGGAACCAATGATTTAACATTTGCAAAGGAAGAATGGATGGGAGGGCAGATACTATTGAAATTAGATGGAAAAGGAAGTGATGGTGCAAGGCCGAGTGAACGGTCTGAAGAGGTGCAAAGAAAGGAAAGGGAGAAAGAAGTGGACATAAGCGACGAGAGGGCAAGAAAGAAAGATAGGTTGAGGCGAGAACAACCATATCGCGAAGAGCAAGGTATACCGCTCAGTCGCACGCAATATGCAGCCTATGAAAAGTACAGGCAGAACATGCTAAATTTGGAGGAAGAAAGCAGAGTGCACGAAAGGAAAGTGCAGAAGAGAGAAGATGAGGAAAATAGAAGGGCAAAAGAACGTAGAAATGAACAGATGAGGGAAGTAGATAAGGCTAGAGAGGAAGCAAAGAAGCGAAGAGAAATGGATGAGGAAGCAAAGCATAAACGCAGGCAAAGGGCGCGAGATTTAGAATATTTGCAACGGGAAGTTAAAAAACCCAATCCTGTTGTAGACTGGGAAGACATAGAAGAGTTCTTTCCTGCAAGAGATGCGGTACCAGGTACAAGCAGGACAATTATTGATGATGACTTCAACACCAGAAGCATCGGGGAAGCGATTGATAAAATATATGATGAGATGGGACTGGAACTAATCTCCCAAGAGGGAAGGGAAGATGAGCGCTTAGAGAGCACTCAGCTATATGACACTGAGGATGTCACCCGTAGAAGTGGGAGTAGGGGACGTTCCCTAGATAGACTAGAAGTTGGGCAGAATGAAGATGATGCAAGAAGTTGTGTAAACGGGGAGTATTCAGAGTCTGACTCCGATGGGAAAGCGGAGCAAGTGGTGTATGATGAAGGGAGATGGTGCGAAAAGCGGCTCCCAGGGAACCGAGAGGTACGATGGTCAGATGTTGGTGTGTCCATAAATAGGACACCGAAGTCCGCTGGACAGTCCAGCTGAAATGAAGAAACACACCACTGTCAGAGGGGGGTGTCAGCACCTGCCTATACAGATAGATTAAGGGCATTGCCAGGTAGACGGCAAGGCGGGAACACCACCCAGGTGAGAGACCGAGGAGGTATAGAGAAAGAAAAGGAGGATTGTGCATTCCAATTCCCACTGTTAGAAAAGGGGGGAGCAAGACCGCAATATATTCCATGGCCACACATGGACCGAGAGAATCTTAAAAATAAGCTTCTGATGTTGACATCGGGAGACGGGAAGTGGATACATGAGCTAGAAAAAATGACGGGGGTGTCACCCTAACCATAGGGGACATCAAAGGTCTCCTAATTGCTATACACGGAGAAAGAGCAGATGATGTATGGAAAAGGGCAGTCTACCCTAGGGTAACCATAACTAACACCTCTCATGACGGAGCGCCATTTAATAACTGTAGAGCAGCAGTATGGAAAGTGCTGTGTACGCTATATCCAGACACATCTGATATGGGAGCTTTAATGACTCGAAAAATGAAAGAGTCATAGGATCCGTTGCTTTATATCCAGAATTTTCAAGACACGTGGGTGCTCGAAACACACGAGTCTTGGACGAAATCAATCCCTGTATTCTATCATATATTGTGCCAAGGGTTACCAGAAGCAGTGCAAAAACAGCTAAAAAATTTGGTAATAATAGAAGCTAAACCATGGGCCGAAATCCAGTTGACAATTGCACATTACTGTAGACTGTTGCAAGAAAAAAATCGGAAGAAAGAGGCAACGCGTAAGGGAGATGAGGCGAAGCTAGTGCAAAGGAATCTCTCAAAGTATGCTCTTGAGGGATCCATGCTAACAAGCCCAGCCGAATCGAGTGCACAGTGTGCAACTGACCCGCCACAGACTAATCATGGTAACATGGGATTTTACCCGAGAGGAAGGGGATTTGGAGGAAGAGGATGGTAGAGTAATCAGGGAGGGTTTAGAGGTAACCAAGGAGGTTTACAGAATGTTCAAAATGGTATCCAGAACGCACCGATGGGCAGTCTGACTATGCCAGATGGACAGATGGCCCGACCACCGCCAGTGTGTTGGCTGTGTGTAGTGACAAGAAATGTGGCGCGCATGTGCAGAAGCCAAAGCATATGGAAGAACAACCAAGGGATGGGGGCAGGCATGGTGAATCAACCCGCTACCCCAACGCAGGGCAGTGCACAAAACTATACCATGCAGCAGCAGGCGGTTGGCTTGCAGCAAGGTGCACAGCAAGTGGTCCAGCCACAGAACATGGGGAATGTACCACAGGAACAACCTCAGCAGACACTGATGCAAGTGGCTCAGGGCACTAATTCTGGTGGGGGAAACCCACAGGTATACAGTGGACCGAACCTATATATGAAATAGGACGGCTCACAGGGAACTCTGATTTGTTCTATCCTATCAGTGACACCAGACCCTAACAGGGAACCTAGGGTAAATGTCACCATAGGGGGGAAAGAATATTCCTTCTTAGTTGACACAGGTGCAACACGCTTGTGCATACGAGAAGGCAAGTTCTCCTTGTCCGGTGAGGCCATAGATACCCAGAGTTTTACTGGAGCTCATAGCAGAGTTCCCTTTACTGATGCACTCCCGGTCTCAGTGGGAGAGTGCGACATGAATGTACCTTTATTGTATTCTCGTCAATTCCCGGTGAATATCCTGGGTCGGGACTTGATGACAAAGTTGAATATGACCATCTCGTTCACTGAGGATGGCATAGTGTGCTCCACGTGTAATCAAATAGGTACACAGGATCCTATTTATATGTACCACATCTTACTCCACCAATAGGAACATAGATTATATTATAAAAGAAGGATAAGATGGTAAACTTTTTCTACTTCCACCCCTCCTTCTCCCCCAACGATTAGACACCTCTGACAGATTCTCCGGCACCACAGGTCTTGACAACATAGACTGCGTGCAACATTCTAAATTTCAAAAAACATTTTTGTTTAATACAGAATATTTAAATTAAAACATAAGATACTACCCACACCTAACACAGTGTACAAAACTACCACTAAAACCTACAAAGTCTAAAAAGCTAAATTTCAAATAAACCACTTACAAATGGACACAGACAAAATCACATATCACAGTACATAGAAAAAACCTAAATCTGTCACTAAAACAACATATAATCCCAACATGTTTCTGTTTTTTAAAGCCCCTTTCGGGCGAACATTGTTCAGGGGAACCTTTAAAACATCCACTATTCTTCTCAACACCGTGTTGAATGGGTAGTTTCAGGCAACCAGCCTGCAAAGAAGGGAAACAGAGGAAACTAATCAGATCCCCAGGGGAGGGGGTATTACCAAATGTAAAAGTGGAGTTGACTCAGTCAAGAGAACAATTCCACAAAAAGGTTTAGAAATTAAACCAATTAGATTTACCTTAATGTGGTGAATCTTCAACGCACGTCTGTAAATGACAGATAGGCTCATTTTTCTTCATTGAATAACCAAGATACTTCAAAAGGCGTCTCAATCCGCCGAACATATCGTCACACCTGGAAAGGACACATCACACTACCAATGAGCCACAGATCACTACAGGACAACAGTCATGATTTGTTCAGGATATATTAAATAAAAATTACCTTCACGCAAGTGAAGCCACCCACAACGTGGGGCAAGGGGAGGAAATTCCTTGTAATGACAACCAAGTCTGCAGATGATTACAAAAGAGGACGCAGAACCAATCTGTAATATAAGAAGGGCGGTCACCAACCATCTCAAAGAGCATTAAAATGCACCGATACACCACGGCTCCCAAATGTGTAAAAAAGGGAAGAAAATAAACCATTTCAAGCCCAGCCTAGGTCGTGCATTAGAGCTCATGCTTCCAAACAGTAGTTACCAGCGGACTTCACAGCCATTAAATGTGTAAAAACATGCTGAACGTGACCAAGTAGTGGGAGTTAGTACACAACACCTCAATGTTCAGTAAGTAAAAAACTACGGAAAAGGGATAATAGCCACCAACATCACTAAAAGTAATGTAGCTACTAAAGTTCAAGAACAACATGCTCACCTCTAGATTAGGAGAAACAAACTCCTCGCTAATGACTCGCGGGGTTTGAAAGAAGACCGTGCAGCACCAGCATGGGTTTTAACCAAGTGCAGCAAAACGCTCACCACTTCCTAGTAAACACTAAGAAAGGACTATACTTTTCGCTTAAATACTAGCCGGCAAGAAAATACAGCGGCCATCTTTTACATGCAATCTTCCTAGTGAACACTAAGGAAGGACTACACTCTTCAGTTAGGTACTAGCCGGTAAGCAAAAACTAGCGGCCATCTTTGCATCAAACCACCCAACAACAAGGTGAAGCAGTGTTGAGAAGAAAGTGCACTGGGGGGCACAAAACCATTCAAAAGAAATCGACACAGCATTGCAAAAATCAAGCAACAGACATATGCACATTTTTGCAAATATAGATGGCACAAAAGGAAAATTCAAAAAAATTCAAAAAAATTCAAAACACAGCCAAAATTGCAAACAATAGTCAGATAGCAGAAAACATTTATGTTCGGCTGACCCGATGCCAATCAATACTCTCATTGAGCCCCAGAACATTACTTTGCAATTTAAAAATAATTTTTTGTTCCAGGTCTGTCTCGGCTTTCCTATGGCCATGCACCTTTTTCAAAATAAACCACGTAAAGTCATTGCAGCCATGTTTCAATGGACGCACTTACTCAGAAACTGCGAAACAAAGACTATCCACCTAGAGTGATTAAGACTGCTTCAAAAAGAGCATACAATAATAATCGGGAGGCTCTTTTGGAGAAAAATGTGAAAATAAAGAGAAAGATTGGTACTGTTCTTGTTAATACTTTTTCAAATTTATCGTACAAAATTAAATCTATTGTGATGAAAACTTGGAAAAAGGTATACAGAGGAAAAGAAGCCTTGCCCCCTTTGGTGGCCTTTAGAAAAAGTCAAAACCTAAGGAACATTTTGATCAGGAATGATGTAACTGAGAAAAGTACACCACTGGTGAGACAAACCAGGTTATGGGGTTTACCGGAAATAAAAGGGCATTTTCCTTGCGGTAAATGTAGTATGTGTGCCCAAACTAAAGAGATTAGATATATACAAATTTTACCTAATCTGAAATGTAATGAAATGACCAACTGTAACACATCCAATGTTATGTATTTAATCACATGCCCCTGTGGCCTATATTATGTAGGCAAGACTAACAGACAATGTAAAGTCCGTATGGTGGAACATCGGAGCTGCATCAGAAATCAAGTGATTGCAGCTCCTTTAGTGAAACATTTTCTTGATATGAAACATGGCTGCAATGACTTTACGTGGTTTATTTTGAAAAAGGTGCATGGCCATAGGAAAGCCGAGACAGACCAGAAATTATTGAACCTGGAACAAAAAATTATTTTTAAATTGCAAAGTAATGTTCTGGGGCTCAATGAGAGTATTGATTGGCATCTGGTCAGCCAAACATAAATGTTTCTGCTATCTGACTATTGTTTGCAATTTTGGAATTTTTTTGAATTTTCCTTATTTTGTGCCATCTATATTTGCAAAAATTTGCATATGTCTGTTGCTTGATTTTTGCAATGCTGTGTCGATTTCTTTTGAATGGTTTTGTGCCCCCCAGTGCACTTTCTTCTCAACACTGCTTCACCTTGTTGTTGGGTGGTTTGATGCAAAGATGGCCGCTAGTTTTTTCTTACCGGCTAGTACCTAACTGAAGAGTGTAGTCCTTCCTTAGTGTTCACTAGGAAGATTGCATGTAAAAGATGGCCGCTGTATTTTCTTGCCGGCTAGCATTTAATCGAAAAGTATAGTCCTTTCTTAGTGTTTACTAGGAAGTGGTGAGCGTTTTGCTGCACTTGGTGAAAACAGATGCTGGTGCTGCACGGTCTTCTTTCAAACCCCGCGAGTCATTAGCGAGGAGTTTGTTTCTCCTAATCTAGAGGTGAGCATGTTGTTCTTGAACTTTAGTAGCTACATTACTTTTAGTTATGTTGGTGGCTATTATCCCTTTTCCGTAGTTTTTTACTTACTGAACATTGAGGTGTTGTGTACTATCTCCCACTACTTGGTCACGTTCAGCATGTTTTTACACATTTAATGGCTGTGAAGTCCGCTGGTGTATGACACTACTGTTTGGAAGCATGAGCTCTAATGCACGACCTAGACTGGGCTTGAAATGGTTTCTTTTCTTCCCTTTTTTTACACATTTGGGAGCCGTGGTGTATCGGTGCATTTTAATGCTCTTTGAGATGGTTGGTGACCGCCCTTCTTATATTACTGATTGGTTCTGCGTCCTCTTTTGTAATCATCTGCAGACTTGGTTGTCATTACAAGGGATTTCCTCTCCTTGCCCCACGTTGTGGGTGGCTTCACTTGCGTGAAGGTAATTTTTATTTAATATATCCTGACTGTTGTCCTGTAGTGATCTGTGGCTCATTGGTAGTGTGATGTGTCCTTTCTAGGTGTGACGATATTTTCGGCAGATTGAGACGCCTTTTGAAGTATCTGGGTTTTTCAATGAAGAAAAATTAGCCTATCTGTCATTTACAGACGTGCGTTGAAGATTCACCACATTAAGGTAAATCTAATTGGTTTAATTTCTAAACCTTTTTGTGGAATTGTTCTCTTGACTGAGTCAACTCCACTTTTACATTTGGTAATACCCCCTCCCCTGGGGATCTGATTAGTTTCCTCTGTTTCCCTTCTTTGCAGGCTGGTTGCCTGAAACTACCCATTCAACACGGTGTTGAGAAGAATAGTGGATGTTTTAAAGGTTCCCTTGAAGAATGTTCGCCCGAAAGGGGCTTTAAAGAACCGAAACATGTTGGGCTTATATGTTGTTTTAGTGACACATTTAGGTTTTTTCTATGTACTGTGATATGTGATTTCGTCTGTGTCCATTTATAAGTGGTTTATTTGAAATTTAGCTTTTTAGATTTTGTAGGTTTTAGTGGTAGTTTTGTACACTGTGTTAGGTGTGGGTAGTATCTTATGTTTTAATTTAAATATTCTGTATTAAACAAAAATGTTTTTTGAAATTTGGAATGTTGCACGCAGTCTATGTTGTCAAGACCTGTAGTGCCGGAGAATCTGTCAGAGGTGTCTAATCGTTGGAGGAGAAGGAGAGGTGGAAGTAGAGAAAGTTTACCATCTTATCCTTCTTTTATAATATAGTGTGCTCCACCCCAGGAATGCATTATGCAAACATGTGCAAAATGATCAGAGCATACTCTGGACGTGCAGTTATGAGAGCTGTACCACTGGAGCCAGAAGTTTTTGCATACGGTGTACGAGTGCTTATGGCTTGATTGCGAGGCCTCGCAGACAAACCTATGAGAACCCCTGATAAGTTTCTATTCAGGCCTAGAATACCCTTGCACAAAGAGGAGGGACAAGTATTTCCCTTAATAATACAATCTGCCACGGTGCAAGGAAAGGTAGTACTAGTTGAAGGATATGACGACGAGGGCAGACCATGGTGTGCGATTGTCGCCATCGAAGACGGGTATCGAGTGACTGACGTCACCGATGATGATCTGTTCGAAGAACACCCTGACCTAGAAGAGACACGGGTGGAAGTGAGTCTCATATTTTGGGTCAAAATGATCAAGCGGGAGGTGCCGCAGAGGATGATGTTAGCGCTGGTACGCCCGGAATATTTCAATGACGACATGGCCCTAGTGCCAGCCAAAGTATGGACTACAGGACTTTATGATGTAGATCTCCTGAAGGGGGGTGGCGAAGTAAAAATTAAATTGAAACCAGGAGCAATTCTGCCACGGGCACGACAGTATCCAATGTCCAGAGAAGCAGATGAAGGGATCGCAAAGACAATCTCTGCCTTGATGGAGCAGGGCATCCTAGTGACGTCAGAATCACCATGCAACACAGTGATTTATCATGTCAAGAAATCAAAGGGAGGGTCCTGGTGTTTAATCCAGGATTTACAAGCATTGAGCGACATAGTCGAAGCCAAGTTCCCTCTAGTCACTAATCCATCCACAATTTTGTGCAGCATACCCACTGAGGCAAAATACTTCACAGTGATCGATTTGAAAAATGCATTTTTCTCGATTCCATTGCACCGTGACTCACAAGACCTGACGTCATTTACTTTCAGACAAATGCGCCTGAAAAGTACGAGGTTGCCTCAGGGGTATTGCGAATCTCCGTCCATTTTCAACCGAGTCCTGCAAATGGACCTAAGCAATATTGTGGTGGACAGTGTTGTTTTGCAGTATGTAGATGACATTCTAATCTGCAGCATCACTGAAGAGTAATGCCGACATGACTCTGTCCAGCTATTGACTATATTAGTTGAGAAGGGATACAAAGTGGACAAGGACAAGTTGCAGTACTGCCAACAGGAGGTGTTGTACATAGGGCAACTGATCTCACATGAGGGGAAAAAGGTGACCCCAGAAAGGGCTGAGGTCATCATGAACACAGCCAAGCCGCGCACATTAAAGCAAATGCAAAGCTTCCCAGGCCTGTGCAACTATGTCAGAGCATGGATCTTTGACTACAGCTCATATACCAAGCCCTTGTTGCAGGCCCTTAAAAAGGCCCAGGCGACGAGAGAAGAAATTGAATGGAATGAAGAAATGGAAAAAGGGTTTACAGAACTCAAGGGGGGAATTTGTAAGGCCCCAGTCCTCGGGATTCCTAATTATGCTGAGGAATTCTATCTGTTTCTCATACTGATGGCAATTTTATGACGGCAGTGCTCGTGCAGTGAACCTCGCTGGGGTATAAACCCCTAGCATATTACAGCGCGAGTTTGGATCCGGTCATGAAGGGCCACTTCCCATGCGAACAAAATCTAGTCATCACTGCGTTCGCCATTGAGAAGGCGTCATCCATTGTGATGGGGTGCTCCATGACACTATATGTTGAACACTCAGTATTCGCCATACTAGAGAAGCCAAAGGGCACGCTGACTTTTCAGGGAGCATCAGCCTACCAGGTGATTATCTCTAATCCATCGATCAAAGTAGTGCGATGCAAAACTGTGAACCCTGCTACGTTTATAGCTGAGCCAGTCACAGAGGGAGAACCTATACACGACTGTGCGAACTATGAGGAATTCTATGATGAGATCCCCAGGGTAAAGGAAAATGCCCTGGCGAGTGGGGAGATTGTCTTTATTGACGTGTCTTTGAGAATTGACCAAGAAGACGGACAAAGGTATACAGACGTGGCCGTGATCAAACACATGGGGAATGGAGAGTTCCAAGTACTTGTCAGTGCACGAATACCATCTCATTATTTGCCATAGGCTGCAGAACTAGTGGCATTGATACTCGCCATTGAGAATCACGCAGACCAGGAAGTAACAGTGACTCCGCCTATGTGACATCAACAGTGCACGCAGGACTGGTACGCTGGAAAAGGAGGGGCTACCTCCGAGCAGACGGCACGCCAGTACAGCACGCAGCCCTGTTGGACAGGCTGATAAAAGCACTACAGCTCCCAGTGGGCATAGCGGTCGTAAAATGTGCTGCTCATACCAAGGGGACAGATTTTGTGTCACGTGGGAATCATGAAGCGGACACGGAAGCCAAACGTATGGCATCCAAAGCTGAAATAATCATGGACGTGGATGTGGCACGTACCCATGAGAGAATGATGGTAGCACGAGCCACACCAGAAGCCTATAGTAATATGGGGCAGTCTCAGTTAATGGAGCTCCAGGAGGAGGAGAAAAATCTGTGGCAGCGTCGAGGGTGTTCTTTAAACCACAGATTGTGGAGGCAAGACAGCACTGGTAAACCAGTAATGCCTGTCACCCTTCTAAAAGTAGCGCTAGAACAGCTTCACTACCCCATACACATGGCAAGAGAAAATCTTGCTGCAACGCTCGCCGAAGACTGGTTTATACCGAATTTAGCAGAGCATGTTGCATTCTTTATGGTAAACTGCATTGTCTGCCAACAATTTACCTCTGGGCACACTTTAAAAGTAGTGAGAGGAGTCATCCCCAGACCAAATGGACCTCTCCAGCACCTTCATATTGATTATGTCGATATGATTCAGGTGTGTAATGGGTACAGATATTTACTGTGGTGGTGTGTGCCTTTTCCAGATGGGTAGAAGCAGGTCCCTGTGCACATCCTGACGCTGCCTGTGCTGCTAAATTCCTGGTGAGGGAGCTTTTCCCTAGATGGGGGTGTGCGAGGTAATGTGATTAGATAATGGGGCTCATTTCGTGAATGCAGTGTTCGAACAGATTAGCTTGTTGCTTATTATAAAGCACACGTTCTAGTCGGCGTATCATCCAGAGGGAAATTGGATATGTGAATGAATCAACGGCTTGCTCAAGGAAAGGATAGCCAAGTTGAAGCTCACATTAAGAAAGGGATGGATGCACTGCCTACCACTGGCATTGTATGCGCTTCGGAAACAACCAGGCTCCGACCATCATCTCACGCCGCACAAAATAGTTACTGGGAGAAGGCTGAGGACTCCGCTTACCCCCACAGAGACAGAGCTAGATATGATGCCCAGACAACTAGGGAGGTTCTAGGAGAAGAAAATGAAAACTTATCTGGACTGTCTCACATCCAGTGCCACTGTCATTACAGGCCAGCTGCAGCGACGGCAGAAAGGGGACAGCACGGCGCAAACCACAACAGATAGTGCTGATGCAGGTGCAGCTCACAGCCTTTGTGCCCCTCTTGTCTTCCCTGGAGACAGCGTCCTCGTGAGGAATTTTACAAGGAAAAGATGGGACGAGCCAAGGTTTAATGGCCCTTTCATCGTAGAGGACTGCACCCCATCCGCTGTTAAGCTCGTGGGCAGAAGAGCCTGGACCTTCCTGAACGATATCAAGCCGTTCATAGGAGAGAGCACTCCTACTGGATCTACAGCCGAGGAATCCACAGACAACGGGGAAGGGCCTCAGCACGTGCAGACAAGGTCTATGGCGAGGAAGAAGGACGCACGAGCAGAAGAGACAAACTAAAGAACTCGCTGTAAAAATTGTGGCTATACACTGAACTTTTCCACTAAGCACTGAATGAGATACAAGACTTTCAAACGAACGCAATGTGCAGCTGAAACTGCAGGCTAAAGAAGAAAACTGCATATTCTGAAACCGCAGTGACACGGGTAGCTTGATCACGTTGAGCCACAAAGCATTGAACATGAACTCTCAGACTCTGATAAACAGTAAAATAGGACACTCCTGTAAACTAAAACCGTTATCCTGAAGCATCTAGTATCAAGACTTTGTTCACGGACGTATGATTCACCCCAGCAGAAGTCTTAAGTGGGATGTACTCACCTATTTTCAGTTAGTAATACTGACCTATCCGTCACTCATAGGGAGAGAAACAAGTGTCACAGAATACATTCAAGATCCAGAAAATAAGAAGGTAATCAGGCAACTACTGACTGTCATCACAGAGGTCTTCGCGAGTTGCCCGAGCACAGTGAACAAAAGACTAATTCTCCCACCTCAAGCGGTCATTGATGAACTTAGCTACACTTTATTCTTTCGAATCATAGAGGAGTGCCCAGGACTTGTCGGGAGAACCACAGATACACTGACTTTTATCAGAGATCCCCGAAATAATGACTTCTTGAAACAAATATGGTGCAAATTGAATCATGTGGTAGCAATCTACGCAGCAGGAAAGTGCAAGAACTGCTTACGACAACAAAAAGCCTTGTGATCAGGACCCAGCAAAACAAAGCAAATGTCCCTGTCCCCTGCAGACACGCAACTAGCCTACAACGTCCTGATTAGGCTAGTCACAGACTATCCAGAAATGGTGAGAAGGCCTGCTGATGTTGACGTTGTCACTCTCCTTGGAGATCCAGTCAATTTCATACACATGAAGATCCTTCTCCATGGCATCATGCTCCAAGTAGAACTGTCCAACCTCCAGCGAGAAATCCTAAGGAGATTCCAGTGAGACCTTTCGCAGAGGGACAGATCAAGGAGACACAGACTGATCACACTGCAAGAAAGGTCTGTGACCTAAGAGCCAAAGAATCAGAGCAAATGTCATTAACACCTGAAGACAGTCGGTATACGTTTCATGTTTTCTTTCATCTCATTGAAGACTTTCCAGAACTAGTGGGCAGACCCCGTAACCTTAATGTGCTCACTTTTCTTAATGATCCAGCAAAAAATGCTCCCGAGGACTATTGCGTCACAACTAAGAAACAACTATGGACATCCACTGCTAAGAAGAGCCTTAGAAGGGGGAGATCCAAGATAAAACTTTTCATCATCCTCCCACCGGGAACATAGCAAGGAAGCAAAGACATAGTTCTTCATGCTGCTAACGGAGGACAGATGGAGAAAAGCAAAATCGAGGATACCAACATCTTGGTCTCATTTTTCGTATTTTTTCTATTCTTTCATCATCGTTTCACAGTGGAGTAAATGAGGGAAAGAGAGACTGTTCAGCAACCCGACCTAGAAGGACCAAGTGAAAGGAACAGAGACACGAACTTCACAGCCGTGTTTACCATTTTCAACCTTTTTTCTTATTTTTTCCTACCATCCCATATGTTCATTTTTATTTTTATTTTTCCAATATTTTATTTTTGCGTGATTTGTAATGAATCCATCCTTTCATGGTGTCACTGTGAACATTTTCCTGCATACCCTCAGGGCCAAGGTGAGTTGGAAGAGTGCCCTGGGAATGCGGTTCCCACAACAATACAGAATAAAAATGATGTGCTGAAAACGATAGTCTAACCTTTTCCCATAGTCTAGCAAAGGAACTGTACTCCATACTCAAAGACTATCATCATCACTCGCAAGAGGGGGGACATTGAACAGCAATTGTCACTTTAGTGTTTACTGAACTTTTGAGCGACGAGATTAGAATAAGAAGAAAAAATAAACTATTGACTATGGACTTGTTTGAAAAGTGGGCCTCAAAACAGTAACTTAGTCGTGCCACCAGTGGAAGGGCGCCCCTGGTTTCCTTGAAGGAGATGCTGTAAGCTGTCTTTCAAAGCCATTATATGTATATGCATAGTGATTATTGTAGTATTTTTGTCTCTAACTATCAGAACTGTATTTTTTATTGGTGCACGAAGCGTCCCAATGTCTGTGCATCCACCAGGTAATGAACGTCTGGGCCCCACAAAAGCACCCATACCTTATATTGTCATCCCTGTCCCAAGAATAAATGATGATAAAGCAAACGATTTACAGTTGAATGTAATTAGCAGTAATACGTATACACTTGAAGTAATGAATGGTGAGAAAAGCTGGAGACAGGGTCAGCACGGAATGAATGGTAATGCAGCACTGTCCACGGCACGCACCCATACACTGAGTGCACACGAACAAGGGCAAGAGTCAATGGCTACGCAACCACAGGCCAAAACAACTGAAAGAGAAAAGTCACCCATGGATCAAACAGCTCCAGAAAACAGGGAACCAAGCGAGAAACCGAACAGAGATGGCATAGCAAAATCCCTCAATAGAACGGAGGAAGCCACGAAAGAACTCACTGAGAAAACACATGCGGTAGTCGAGTATGTGTTTCCGCTCATACTTAGAGCAAAGAAGCTACATGAGGAGCTGGGCAAGAAAACCACTGAGACAGTAACAAAGAGCACACCAGCTCCAACGCCAGAAGTAACTACCGAGCCTACGACACTCCACGTGTTGGGAGGATGATAAGCCAAATGTGGTGGGAGGAGGTCTACAATAGAGTGCATGAGGGAAGGAAAAGAAATGCAAGCCTTTCCTCTGCTACTGCAGTGTAGGAAGTCAGTCCTGCACCACCAAGGATAATACCTGGGAGACTACCTGAACGAAAGAGCACCACAGACGCATTCAGAGACATAGTAATAGCCAATTACAGAAAAACGTTAAGAATCAAGAGAAGCCCATATGAAACTGACAACAAACTAAACGATTACTTGGACAGCACAGCCCATCTTGGAAACAACATTTGGTACCAACACATGAAGTAAGTTGGATGAAGGCAATCAGAAGGAGAATGTTTCGTCTGTGCACTCCTGCCGTACAGCATGGCCAAGTCCAAAATCTTTGTGGCTGTAGAAATCGATGTCCCCACAGCACACTATGTCACACGTAGTGATGTGCAACACCAGAGGACAATTTATGGGAAGAGACGCCTCGTTGATATGAGCCAACGAAAAGGACTACCCTGATGAAGACGGGTTTATCCAGGACATCAAAACAAGAAACAGGGCGCACACCAAGAATCATGTGATTAGATATGAAAACCCTGACGTCAAAGGATCAGGAATAAGGTGGGAAATAAACTCAAGACTGAACGTCCAAGGGAAAACGGCAGAAGAAGCTCAAATCTGGAAGAACCAAGGCCAAATGCAGATCTGGGGACCAGTAGTTTCCCCAGACGGTTGGGAAGAAGGAGTCGTAATCTGCCGAGCTTGGATGGTCCTTGGAGCCTGCCTAGAAGCAATAGAAAATAGCAATGCCATCCAATCTGCAATGCTTAATAAACTTGAAACCCTACAAACCAAAATACTCAACCACCAAAAGGAGATATCCAAGCTAATAACCAGCAGTCATTCCACTCCACCAACCAAGCCTCCTAACCCCTCCCCCCAGTTCGATTTCAGAGACATAAGTGTCCCAGAGGTCATCTCTCTCCTCCATACCATCAAACCATCCAATTGCAAGGGGGATGTATGCCCAGCGCAAGTAATTAAAGACTGTGCCCCCTCATTAGCCCCTATCATAGCCGCTTTCATCAATGCCTCCTTTCACTCTGGTGAAGTTCCACTAAGTCTAAAGGAAGCCTGGGTTCGCCCGCTCCTCAAAAAACCCTCACTTGATCCAGCCATCCCAACAAACTACAGGCCAATCACCACTGTCCCCTTCCTACTGAAAATTCTGGATAAAGCAGCCTACCTGCAAATACAGAAATTTCTAGAGGACAACCATCTCCTTGGCCTTAGGCAATCAGGGTTCAGGCCACGGCATGGAACTGAAACAGCTCTCCTTGACCTGAAGAATCAAATTGATGACCTTAGGGACTCAGGAAAGCCTGCTCTCCTCTTGCTCCTCGACCTATCGGCAGCATTTGACCTAGTCAACCACAAAACTCTCTGCCAGCATCTATCATCAATAGCGAACTTCTCAGACAATGCCTGCAAATGGATAGAATCATTCTTGAAGGACAGATCTATGAAGGTCTTCTCAGACTCCTCTTCTGCCGACCCCAGCACCATCAAGTGTGGCGTCCCGCAAGGCTCATGCACGGCCCCCACCCTCTACAACCTCTTTACAAGGCCCCTGTTCAAAATCCTTGACTCCATGGGCATCTCGTATACTAACTATGCGGATGACACCCAGGTACTTATCCCCCTCTCAGGTGACTACACATCTGACCAAAATACCTTAAACGCAATCTACTCAACAATTCAAACCTGGATGGCAGAAAACTGGCTCTGCCTTAACAGTGACAAAACTGAGCTCCTGCTGGTTGGCTCACCGTCCACCCTAAATAAACTAAACAAACAGTACTCCTCCTTCGTCATAGACAGTATCCCCATCACCGTCTCCCAGTCCATCAAAACCCTTGGAGTGTACCTTGAACCTGACATGTCCATGAATAAACAGGTCAACGCCATAACCTCCACATCCGCCTACTACTCCAAACTCATCAATGCCACCAGACCATTCCTGACCCAACAAAACTGTCTCACCATCGCTAGAGCCATCATTGGTTCGAGACTCGACTACTGTAATGCCTTATTCATTGGTACCACTGCCAAGAATATAGCCAAACTCCAAACTGTTCAGAATAACGCGCTCAGAGCTGCCACAGGCCTCTCACGCAAAGACCATATCTCTGAACTCAGAAGACAAGTCCACTGGCTTCCTGTCAAGCAAAGAATTATCTTCAAAGCCTTGGCCTTAACTCACAAATGTCTCCATGACCTTGCTCCCCCTTACCTAAGCCGCAGGATTACCAAACCCATCTCTCAAAAACCATCTAGACTACAATACTCTAACCTTCTGTCTGTCCCTAGGACTCACAAAGCGCGTGCGGGCGGCTCCAGCTTCCCATCAGTTGCCCCCACCCTCTGGAATGCGCTCCCTCCGCACCTCAGAGCCATTGAATCCCACACTGTATTCCGCAAAGCCATCAAAACTAACCTCTTTGTCTGAACTCTCAAAACCTTCCTGCAACGCACTGTAACCTGTAACTACCTAATTGTTTTCAAGTATTTTTCTAGGGCAGCTTCAATGTAACCCTAAAGTAAGCACGCTTAACCACTGTTCCAGCGCCTCGATGTCTGCGGGCTGTTTGTGCGCTTTACAAATTCAAATAAATAAATAAATAAATAAATAAAATTCACAAAGACTATGTAAACCACTATGGCAAAAATTGGTAAAGCTGTTAACGTGGATCGAAGACAGAGGAGGCCCCCTGCAAATAGTACCACTGGAAAACCCGAAACTGTGCTTTAGAAGTAATGACACAAGGAAAATGGGGAGAACCAAAACTGCGGATGAATATATGAAGCCCCAGGGATGTTGCAAGGAACTGCAGTCCTGATGGACCATTACTGGGCATGTGGATCCAAGGCCTACATAAGACTACTGAGGAGCTGGGGAGGCATATGCACATTGGTGAAAGACCACGTTCCTGCACTGGTGATTCCAAAAAATAAACTGAATTTGCACAGTTGCCCGAAAGCAGATGCTCACCTGAGGAAAAGGAGGTCTGTGGAACTAATGTCACGGATGAAGAGAGAGAATTACTTCTCTGCCAAATCAGAGGATGCATTTTATGCCATTCCCTACAAACACAGGCTGTTTAGCCTGACTTCATCCGTATTTACAACAATGCTCTTGCCGCATATCCAGGTTGGTGCAAACACCAAGTGGTTGCTGATAACGAGATGGGAATTACTGCAGACCATCAATACCACCATAAAAGGATTCAACGCGATCAAAGAAGAACTAAGAGCAGTCCTGCTGATGACTCTCCAGAACAGATATGTGCTTGACATGATCACAGCGATGGATGGAGGTGTTTGTGCAAAAATTGGAGAATCATGTTGCACTTTTATACCATCACATGATGAAGAAAATGGAACCCTCACAGAGGCCATAAGCATGTTGACAACCCTAAAGAACCAGATGATCGATGAAACAGATGAAGTGGACGATGACAGCTGGTTCGGAAACCTATTCTCATGGGTCCCACAATGGATGGCTGATATATTCAAGTTTCTGGGAACCTTGCTAGCAATGGTGCTGCCAGGATTCTGTGTTATCAAGATAATCATCACACAGTGCCAGAAAACTGCAAACAAGGCCATTGGGATGACAATTATGGTCGATGTTGAGCCAGGCTGGAAGCCCAGAGACCTGACAGATGAGGAGATTAAGGATGTTGTGAAGGCGAGTGAATTTGCACCAGAGGGAACAAAAATTCACTTATCCCAAGAAACGAAGAAGGTATGAAGGCAAATGGATTTACTGCAGTCCAAATGGACAATGCCAGTTGATAACCTGGAACAAAGATGAGCATGTGAGAACAGCAGGAAGCTTGAAAATTGCATACTTTCACACCATCTTATGCAAACGCAGAAGACGATGAACAAGAATCTGAAGAATCAAAGAAACTGAATATAAAGGAGGAAGCGGAAGTGGTCGATGAACCGACCAGAGGGGGGAGTGTAGAGGAGGTCCCAGATATGACCTGCACCCATGCCCCCATTGCGAGTTGGCAGTAAAATACTCGCCGAGGTACGTGACGTATGAGGAGCAAATGAACCAACAGAGGGCCGCGCTGGGACTCTGCCCCATGTACATAAGGAGATCGGTACCGGTTGAAGCAGCCATAACACAACAACCCTGGCCAGCACGGTACCCTATCAGACAGCCGTACCAGCCGCTGATGCAAAATGACGAACCTGCACACGGTCCACGAGGAGACCACTAAAGCCTTAATGGAAGGCCAATGGAAATAAACCAAGGGCCCGAGCAGCCCCGAGAACAAACAGAATTGGCTACTGAAAGCATGTATGCCAGTACTAGTAACTGCGAGGATAATTATAACGGATACAGGGGGGAGACACTGGTAAAATGTAAGAGAATGGTGCCATGAGACAAGATGGAAGCAACCGCCCTGTTGAATGTGTGTAAATAAGCTTGAAACGCAAGATGCTAAGAAATTGATACTGTCTACAATGCTTAATAGAAGAATAGAGCGGCAAGCGCCAATCATATATCTACCTGAATACAGCACAATGTACACGTGCGACTCCATTTTGTGAAAGCAGAAATGTACCCAGGCGGCCAAAGGCCTGACAGGCCAAGTTTTGAAACTCAGCAAAGAGGCTCATGCCTGGGAAATTGAGATTGACAAGAGAAGGGGAGGTGAGCGTGAGCTCACGAGACTCTAACTACAGAGCATACCAGCCCGCCCGTGAAGGTCAAGATAAGAGAGGCCCATGCAGGTGGCCAAGCGAACACGGAATTAAATGCACAAAAGGCTGGAAACTGAAGCAGATTCATGGTGAACCAACACGTGACCAGACAGGCGCGTAGATGTACCACCGCCTGATGTCATCCAGAACCCGAGGATGCCATAACTTTTCCTGATAAGAGACTACAGATCCGAGGCCATACCCAACCAACTAATTGACACATATCCCTAAACCATTGATTGATTGAAGGGAGGAAGGGTGAATCTTGGGACACTAGGCACCTGAGTGTCTATTCTGCATGCTGCTAATTAAAATGGAGATTTATGTTCAGGGGTGTAACTTGCCCAATCACAATTGGCCATGTAATCTAGGGTTCTATAGACACTGTAACCAATGAGACGTTGTACTTGTAATGACGTCAATCACGTGTGTTGTAGAGGGATGGGCATAGACGCCCACCCGATAAGAGTTATCCAATCCACTCGCTTTATTTCCATATACAGATATAGCACCTATACTTAAGTTACCTTTCCCAACCAATTATATTGCGTGATCATTTTTTGTAGAATTAGACGTCAATGGTGATGAATTTTTCCCATAAAAGAGGCTGTTTGACGGAAGTTCGGGGAAGTCGGGGTGAGGCAGGTGTTTGTGATGCTGCTGATTTCCATTTGCTAATGTGTGTATCATTAAACGGACTTCTCTTTGCCAATTTATTGAGTCTTGGTTATTGAATCTTGCTGGAGTATGTGAATCCTGCACTCTGTCCTCACATGGTGCAGCTATCTTATATAACTGGTTTTCGAGGGTGAGTACTGACCAGTGGGCCCGTCAGTAATTTCCTCTCCTCGTCAACACCACAAGTGAGGACAGCTTTGGCGTGTTGGATGCAGTGGCGCCAGTTCAAGTAAGTAGACATTAATGCAAGCTTGAGAATCGCAAAAATGTACTCACTTTAGCATAAGACTAAAATTATACTTCTTTTTAGTGTGTTTCAAAATAGGTTGTTTTCCTTGGATCATAGACAGGTGTTATTGAATTGAAATGGTCTAGAATCAAGGCAACCCAGCTAAGTTTGAGAAATACTGGCTCATAAGAAACTAGTAAGTGGCAGATGACATCAATTGGGTGCAGGTTGGTGCAGTCACTTGCACGTGGTGTGTGTTGGGGCTCCGTTATGTGGGGCAAATGAACTTGGTGTCTTTTGGTCTATCTAGGGATGTAGATACACTCTATAACATATGTTCTGGATAGGCTGTGCATAACAAAATGGACATAATGAGCAGGTGTAAATAATTGGTCGGTTTGACATAAAATGGTGCCATAAAATTGTGTGGCAAAAATCTGCCTATGGATTATTTGTAGATAGAACCAAGAGGAAGGAATGTATCCCCCTGGAGGGCTGAAATAAGTGACCATCCCAGAGTAATAGGACACAGCATAAAATGCATTAATGTTGTCACCAGGGACAGTCAGTATCAGAGAAATATTGGTCGATATCCCCTTCCTTGCCAGAGAAGCCAGTGTGTTAGATTCATTTCTTTTTTAAAATGGTAGTCCATATCGATGTATTTGTGACATTACCCAGGTACTGACATGTATAGATATGTACATTTAGGGTGATATCTGTATATCAAAACAGGTCTAATCAGAATATTTAGACATTGGTATTTAATTGAATAAAGAAATGATTGTCTACTAAAAGTGCATGGTCCTGTTTTGATTGTTTTAGTTTGAGTGACACAACCTTGTATAACATGTACCAGAGCCTCTGGACCCTCCAAGAAGAACCAGGTGATAAACTGCACATTAAAGAGAATATGAGGGATGGATGAAACATCTGGGATGATATAGCAAACAATTATTTTACTTAATACATCAACATACCAATTTGTTAAATAGAAGTTTAATCATTCAACTGCACTGGGTCACAATGCTGCAGCATAAGTGAAATTTCTCAAACATATACAAAACTGATGGTCTAGAGTGGATTTTTGAGCTTAAAGGAAAACTAAACGTTGCTTCTTCTGTTACATCATGCAGTAACTTGACTGCACATTTATTGGTGCTTCAAACTTGAAAGCATAATAAATAATATCAGCAGCATAACTGAGACACTGCCAAAAATGTAAATGAGTACCTGCCTTATAGCCCCATCATGGACCAACTTCAAACATACGCTGAACAAATTAGTTTGCATTGTTAAAAACCTGCAATGTGCCAGCTACACTTTGCTGTGCCTGCCAAAGCATGATCAAGAGCTGCATAGGGTGTAGTTGTAGGAGCCTCTCAGTCACCCGTGCCTACTATCAAGAAGCGGAGTAAGATCAACATCATGCAGACCCAAGAAGATGTACTTCAACACAGGTTTATTAGAGCTAGATAAAGTGTTGGGCAAATCCGGAGAAATGCTTTTCCTTGTTTGCAATAATTCAATTCTTTTAAATTGTGAATCTCAATCCAGATTTCCCACATGACTGTAACTTATAGTTCAAGGGTTTTTGATGTCCCCCACACTTCTTACGTGTCTCCACGGCTCACTGCTTCTGGCCTTCTGTTTCTCATCCTTGTTTCTGGGGAGCTCCTCCTTCAGGATCTCCGGGCCTCTTGTGCACCGGGAAGGTAGGCCTGTGCAAGGATAACGTATGGGGGATGATATTAAAGAATGAAATCCAAGAAAGCTGGCAGTGTGAAAGTGTCAAATCAGCTTTCGTGCCTCTTACCTGTCTAAGTGGCACTTACCTGTCTAAAGGTTCTGCCACTATACCACGACACCCTGTTGTCACTTTCCTCCTCAACAGGCCACACGGGGGATCTCTCCTGAAACTCCTATCCTCTCCACTCTAATCAGTCTGTCCACCTTGATACTTCACCATGTGCTTATACCACCACCCTTCCCAGCTCCATCATGTTTCGAGCTCATGGTTGCCTGCTCCTGATTCCCAAAGATCCTTATGTTTCTTCTAACCTTCTTTTCTCTCCTTCAAACCTATTTTTTCTCTCTAATATCGCCTCCAAACTCCTCTTGGCATCTCCTCAAAACTCCTTTCTTGCTCAAATATCTGCTTCAACTTCCTCCTATTATTTGCTTCCAACCTCTTCTCTTTTTCTAAGATCTTCTCCGACCTAATCCTTGTGTTTGTTTCCAATTTTTTTTTTATTTTATTTTATTGACATAGCTGATATAAATCAACTTTAGAATATCATCATAAAAGGAAAGCATAGTAAAATTAATTTAAGAATTGAAAATTAAAAAAGAAAAACATTAAGAAACTTGTTTTAGAACAAATACGCTAGACTTGCATACATAAAAAAAACAAATCACAAAACCCAAAGTTAACACAATTTTCAAATCAACTTATAACCACTGTTAGTGAGGTCTAAACAGTTCTTGGACAAACATCTGCATTCTTGGTCCAAAGACACTCACATCTACCGCACTAATCTCATGCTTATACCTGGATTGGGAAAGTCTCATTGATAGTAGTCTCATTGCTCTCCTGTAGTTTCAGACCATGAAGAAACGCAATTGCCCATAGTCTAGTCTGTGTGTAAATTCCAGAATGTATTAACTTCCATAGAATTTCAGGGGTAAGGAGTCTAAAAGGTTCCGTCAAATATTTGAATTGTGTACGTCGCTGATCGATAAGTGCATCACACTCAGTCAGGAGGTGGCTTAGCGTTTCTTCGTGATCTTGTTTCTCACAGAAGCGACAGTAATTGCTGTGCTCTTGATAATTTTACGCAGCGCCAAAACCTGTCTTGTTGGCCACAAGTTCAGCCTCAAACGAATGAAGTCATTTCTGTGCTGGGGAGGTGGAGATTGCAACAGATAAGGCTCAGGTAAACTATATTTTTTTATGGCAAACAGATCAGGGTCACAATCTCGATACTGACTACATGTGGCTCTGGTGTTAACCCAGTCTCTCTGAAAGAGTTTTGTCTTAACTTGATTAGGATTTTGAATCAGAGTGACTAGAGAAACATCTGCAAGTGCATGGGAGTAGATGACTAACTTCCGCCACTTCAAGATGAATAAAGTCAGTCGAAGAAAGGACGAATTCTGATAGTATACCCAACACGGAACAAGTCTGAAGAGCTATCAGACATTTTCTGAAGAGAGCAACCAACTGCCACATGTACAGAGCAAACAAGCTAATCAAACCTAGTTCATTACGAATCAATGCTACTGGTGTCGAGGGTGGAAGCTGCAGAATTCTTCGCCAGTATTTGCCCTCAAGCTTTGACCAAAACACTTTTGATAAGGTCAATTTTGACTCAGAAGCATAGAGGAGGATAGTCTTTTGCCGATAATTAGTCAAGGCTGGAACGATATTAAATTTGTCAAACTTGGCTTGGATAAGTATGGCTTGATGAGTAGAGGTAATAGTTTTGTCTTTGACTGGTGAGTAAAGTGCCCAAATCGGTGTAATATTGGACAATTTCACGCTGAGTTCCATCCAGAAACCATTTCGAGGTTCTATTGATGGAATTCTTGGCTGGCAGAAACTGCATGATCTTAGTCGTCTCCAAGTTTATGGTGAGAAGATTGTCTTCATTGTATGTGGCCAGTGCATTCAAGGCTGTCTTGCAGACCCTTCAGTGTTTTAGAAATAAACACAAGGTCATCAGCATACAACAAAAACAAAACCGCCTTGTTTGCCAGTTTAGGAGGGGTTAGTGGGAAGATTTAAAAAAGTTCTTCCAATATCTGAAATAAAGAAGTTAAAGAGAGCCGACGCCATGGTGTAACCTTGTCTCAGCCCTCTAAACGTCTCTATAGGTTCAGAAAGTTTACAGTCTGATGTTAGTCTCACACGTATGTATTCTGCATGTGAAGGGATTCAAGAAGCGACACAATGTGTGAGGGACACCCATGCAGGCACAGTTTTTGGAACAAGAGCTCCATCAAGACTGAGGTGAAGGCAGCTCTTAGATCAACAAAGGTGACATATAATGGTGGGTTCACGGTGCGATGATGTTCTATAAGTGAAGTGAGTGTTAATAGATTCACACCAGTGTCCATACCTGGAATAAATCCAGTTTGGAAGGGGTCCCTCTTTTGCTGATCAGCTGACCATTTGTTGAAATCGCGCAAAATTAATTTGGAGAAGAGCTTAACAGGCGCGTCCAAAAGCGCAATGGGTCTATAATTGCCAGGATGCGAGCGATCACCCTTTTTGAAGATGGGGACAATCACCGAGGTGCACCATGATAAAGGTATTGTGTTGGATCTTATGATTTGGTTAAAAACACTGAACATGATTTTCGACCAAAGTGGAGGATTCTGTTTGAACATCATATTACACAGCCCGGCAGGACCCGGTGCCCGCGAGTTGTTAAGTTTATTAATGAAAAACAAAATATCCACCTCGGAAATCACTAAACCCTCACATTTTGGCACCTTGGAGATCTGTCCATCTTGATGGAGTGATGGTCTCGCATAAAGATTAGTAAGAAAACAGCAGTCACTCTTTCTCGTTCACCCCATTTAGCTGTACCGGCAGCATTGTCAGCAATGTCGATGAGAGACCATATTTGAGCAGTATTCTTTTGTGAAACTCTACGCAACACGGCCGCCCCATCAGCTTGCAACATGACCATTCAATGGGCACAAAGCAAAATCTTGTAGCAGCATTGTAAAGATCTAATCAATTCAAGCTGCTTCGTAAAGTTAGTAGCAAGAACAATCTGTTTCTGCTTGAGTAGTAAAGATTTTCTTTGCTGGACCGCATCATCAAATTTGTGTGTGGGCTTGTGATGAGCCAACGCGTTTGAAAGAATCTGAGGCTGAGATAAATGCAGAAAGGAGGTGTAATCAGTCATTGCAGCAATGGCGTCATGGTAAGCATTCTCAACATTGTTGTTAAAAGAGATTAAGGGATGTGAGTTCCATATAAAGCGTGTTCTCGCTTTATTAACCAACATGTTGTGTTTGAAGGTTGAGGAAACAGACTCGACCACCTGATTATTCAGCTGCCAACTTAGATTCAACATTTCATGGTCACTATAGATCTGGCTGATGACCTTAAAGCTGACGGCTGCCTCAAATGAGCCAGAACCAACAAAGACATAGGGCCTCATTGCGAGTCCGGCGTTAACCGAGGCGGTAAAACCGCCTGGTTAACGCCGGACTCGTATTACCATACCGCCTCCGTGGTTCCCGGAATTACCGGGGCATCACAACCCCGGTTTTCCGGGAATCACGGAGGCGGAATGGTGTAAATCCCCATTCCCATTGAGTCCTATGGGACTCAATGGGAATCGGGATCATGGAAACACTGGCAGCATCTCGTAATGCTGCCGGTGTTTCCTCGTCCGCCTGCTGGCGGGTGGTGTTAAACCCGCCAGGTCAGACCTGGCGGGAACATCACCTCCCGCTTGCAGGGGTCGGGATCAGGCGATCCGGAAACAACGGTGGCGGCGGGTTTACCGCCACCGTTATTTCCGGACCGCCACGGTCGTAATGAGGCCCATAGTCAATAGTAGACTTGCTAGTTCCTCGACACCATGTGACCTTAGGAGGGATGCCCCTGGGGAAAGCCCTGTTACACATTATTAAACCTCTATCATGCATCAATGACTTCCATCTCAAACACGTCAGATTAAACCTAGGATTATTTGCAGGTAACAATTGCAAATTCAAATCAACAATCAAAACGACACCTGTTATTTCACTCGCATCAGCAATGATGTTCATCAAGTTTTCTAAATCAGCGAAAAATGTGGCATCTGTCATCCCCCCAGGGTTCTGATACAAATTGATAATGGCTACCACACTCCCAGGAAAGGATAGTGTTACCATGAGTACATATAAATTGGGAGCGGCCCAAAAAGAAAGTTGCCAATTTGTATGATTTTTTATGGAAGAAGGACGACCCCGACCAGATGATTTAGCAGCATGTAGTATGATTGTGTGGTCTTCCCAAGTTGGCTGCTGAAGTAACCAGGTTTCTTGCAGAACTATGATGTCATGATCTGCAAGAAAAGCAGCACTTTGACCCAATAAGTGAGAGAACCCACAGGTGTTCCAGCTGATGAGAGAAATGGAATTATATGCATGTTTGACTGACGGTTATAAATTAGGCTTAAGCATTCTTTACAAAATTCACTGTGCGACCAATGATCAATATTATTTCTTTCCCCATGTTGTGCAGGTACTTCTTGCAGTGCAGGTATCATGGAATTTGTGAATTTCCCTAGTCTGTGCTCACCATTATTGTCCATCATAACGGGGTCACGTGCCAGCACGAACTCAAGGGCAAATAACTTCATGCGTGCCTGCCAAAGAGCATTTCTATCTAAGTTAGAGTGTAGCCATAGGGCCTCATTACACGGACGGCGGTGGACCAAGGTGCTATTAGCACCTTGGTCCCTGCCGGTAAAATACCGGGACCGCCTTGGAGGAAAGGGGAATTACCGCCCTATTCCAAGGTTGGTGGGGCGGAAATTCGCCCTTCCCCCATTGCCCTTCCCCATTCCCATTTTTGCCCCCACAATTTGCGGTGCCGTAATTAGCTCCCTGGTCCCTTTGCGGGTTGGTTTTTAATGCCTGCAAAAAGCAGGCGTTAAATTCTCCAACCCGCAAAGGGACCTCGTAGTAAGGTGGTAAGGGTTTACCGATACCGGTAAAATACCGGTACCGGTAAACCCTTACTGCCTACCGTGTAATGAGGCCCATAGTCTTACTATAGAGGAGTCTCTATCACTGATAAATTCCATTTGCTCAAAATCAGAGGAGGTGATTTCCAATTTCTCTTCTCTCTCTAAGGCCTCCTTCAACATCCTGCTTGTGTTTCTATCAAACCTCTTCTCTCTCTCTCTCTCTCTCTCTCTCTCTCTCTCTGTCTTCTCAAACTTCCTCCTGATGCTTCCTTCCTTCCTACCTCTTTAGATATTCTCGGATGTGGGATGGCAGAGGGTCTGGAACCACCGGCAAGGAAAAGACACAGAAATTGAACTGACCAAAGGAAGCATCTGTTGTGTACCTCACAGGGACATTGTCATTGCAGACTTATGAGGGAACACTCATGGACTCCGAGCCCCAGTTGCACCACAAAGACACCAAGCAGGATACTGCACCTGAGGGGCCATGTTTGCTCCATGAACCCATTACCCCAGTTGTGCCACATTGATACCAGGCCTAAATGCTGCATGGCAGGATTTGTGTACTCCATGGGTCCTTAGCTGCAATTAGTCCACATTGATACCAGGCCAGGATGATGCCTGTGCGGGAACTTGTGTGCTCCATGGACACATTGGGGACTCAAAAATAGCTCCTCAAAAGAAGTTTAAGACATTAGGCATCATATTTGACCAGCACCTTAATATGAAGGCGCACGTTGAGAGCTTGTTGTCAGCCTCAGCTTATTATATTAAGCTTCTGGTCCACCTTCGACCTTTTATCACCCAAGCCAATGCGGAGACCATTGCATGAGCAATTGTGGGGGCCAAGATAGACTATTGTTGTAGCCTGCTTTCGGGTATTGACAAAACAGATTGGAACAGGCTGCAGGTGATTCAGAATGGGGCAGTGGTGAGGTCTTGGGACTCGCACGGAGAGACCATGTCTCGGTGGCTAGACGGGTGCTGCACTGACTCCCTGTTGAGACAAGGCTCCTGTTCCGCCTATTGGTTATCACACATAAATGTGGACAGGGCAAAATGCCTGGCTACCTTCAGGAGCTTCTAATAGAAAAAAACTCCCAGGAGATCTAATAATCAGGAGCAGCTGTCGCTTCCTAGGTGCAGGACCCTGAAGGCCTCAAAGGGGGGCTTTCATAATGCAGCCCCTAAGGCATGGAATGATTTAGGTGCCTAAAGTCGACAGATCCCTTCAAGAAGAAACTAAAAACGCTTCTGTTTGCATGAATCTGCATGTACGAGTTGCTATGACCCCTCTGCTACTCACCAGCTTTGTGTTGAGGTCTGACTCTTTGTTTGTTGTGCCCTTAAGCACACGGGTCCATGGTCTGCACAATATAAATATCTAAAGTAAAGTAAAAAGTAAAGAATGCTATACATGAGGCAATGAGTGTGCTCCATGTACCCATAGCCCCAGAGGCCACATTCAGACCAGGCCAAAATGCTGCTGGTGAAGATGTGCATTGTGAGGTGATGTCATCCTCAAAATATTGGACATGTCATCCCTGGAGGGGAAAACGTATCTTCAAGAGGAATGTTTTCATGCTTTAGACCATTGTCCACCATCCTTCTGATGTCTATATATATAGCTACTAATAGGCACAAGATATGCCATAGGCCCTGAAGGGCGGGGGTGGTGGGGTGGAACTGCTGATTGACCACTGATTATTGGTGGTAATGTGACCCCACTTGTGTGCTAATCCATTGTGTCCGATGCAATTATGTATGAAGGAGATTCATTATGGGATGGAGAAGTCACAGGAGTGTCCTGCATTTATTTTGCTGAGATTTTGAGATATTTATACCACGCAACAGGACGAAATAAATCAAATCTAGACGCAGATGGCCAACAATATGGCAGGTTTGGATAATCGATAAACTGAAAGAAAGATACGTCCAGGAACAGATATAGATGTAGTGTCTATGCTTATTTAAACAGGTAGGTTTTTACTGCCTTGCAGAACTCCAGCTTCTGAAATTCCAATGGGAGACTGTTCCATTCTTTGGATACAGAGAATCTCCGGTCACCTCTATAAACACAGGACGAGGAGGGAATAGCCAGAAGTAGCTTTTCCTGACATTGGAGAGCCCGTATTGGCTGGTAAAATGTGTGTTTTTCAGTCAGATAAGCCAGTGCCAAATTGTATATCATACACATGATCTTGAACTTCATCCTGCCTCCACAGCGCCAGTGAAGAGACCGCGGTAACCCAAAAATGGGTGTGGATTTTCTTATTCCAAACACCATTCTGACGCCGGTGTTTTGCGCCTTTTGAAGTCGCTGAACTTGTTTAGCCGGGGCACCTGCTAAAAGAATGTTACAATAGTCCATCTGTGAATTTACCAATGCTCCCACCACTACCGCATGATCATTCACAGGAACAAAAGAGGAAGAGCTTGTCTTAGTAGGCGCATTGAATAGAACATGGCCTGTTCTTTGGCTCCGATTTGGCCTTCACAGGCACTTTTTGGCACTGTACTCACCTCTAAAAGTAAGAGAGGATGTTGCGCATCCTGAGGCGCAGGTCGTCCCACCTCTTGTGGCAGTCTTGCACAGTGCGGGGGATTGTGATTGTGCCAACTGCTAAAACATTTCTGGGCAACCTCCTCCCAGATGGTCTTCTTCCACAGCTGGGCCTGTCTGCACTGATCATATGCAAAAAGCTCATCAGAATGCTGGATTATGGTGTTCGACAACATGTTAAGCTCCGCCTCGCAGAAGCGTGACTTGCACCTCCGGGTCCCACAGACTACTGACGCCATGTTAAGGGTGGAGTTTCTGTGGTGAGGATTGGTGTGTGTTGCCTGTTCCGTCAGGATTGCAATAAATTGTGTTTTAGTAATGACCGCCGACGATTTTCTGTTTCGGTGAACACTGTATTTCCGGTAACAGTATTTGCAGCACCGTTGTTACCAGTGCCGTGGCTCCAAAACCGTGTTGCCAGATTCAGAGTCACTGGCACTGAGGATGACGGTGTTGTCATTTTGGGAGGGTTTTGTAGTTACTTGTAATGAGGCCCAGGGAGTTGGCATGGATCCCTCCATTCCACAGGGTTCTCCGTTGAGCCCATTGCATTTTTCTTATGAGACCACCGTTTATATTTATGCAAATGATACCCAACTGGTTTTTCGGTTGGGGAATCCAGAGAGGCAAACCACTGAACGCTTTAAAGGTTAGCACATGGATGAACGTCAACCATTTAAAACTTAATATTAAAATAACAGAGATTGTGATTTGCTAAACTTCCATTCATGTGCCTCATAATTCCAATCATTGGGTAAAGGATTTTTGGCCAAATACTCTTGGATCTTGTCTGAGTCTATCTCAGAGTGAGGGATTTAGGGGTCTGGTTGGACCTCTGACTGTCACTTACTCATCAAATTAGTAAAGTGTCGAGTACTTGCTATTATCATTTGCACACATTGAAGAGGCGATTGGAATATTTCTCATTCACACTTAAGATCCAGTTGGTGAATGCTTTTATAGCAAGCCGGGTGGACCTTTGTAGTGCAGCTCATCTGGTGTTACTCAAGTGTGCCAGTCGGAAATTGCAGATTGTGCAAAATGTTGCAGCCCATATAATTCTGCCATTGAATCGTATGGTTCATATCACCACTGCCTTAAAATCATTACACTGGCTTCCAGTGGAGAAACCAATCCAATTTAAAGCGCTGTATCTTGTGCATAAATCTTTTTACAATCTGACTCCCCTCCTTTCTGGGTGTGGGGGAAAGTCTGGAATTTAAAACTGTATGTGCTCCCCAGGCACATTAATGCATTATAATATTGAATAGGTACTGCAAACTGCCATGTTTAAACAACTGTTTATTGCCCGTGTGAGGTGAGACTTTAGGCTTTAATGCGCATGTCCTTGTGATGAAGGCTCTCCACCTAGTGAGTAGCTATGCTCACCTTCACATCTCTCGCTTCTGACCTGTTTCCCTTTTGACATATCTAGGTGTCCTCAGACTCCTACTTCCTTAAGAAAAGCAGCTTTAGCAGACAGAAGTCATCATACTGCTAGCATTCTCACCTGCCTCAGACCGTGTGGGAACCTTTGAAGAGTATATTCAGCTCCATTAAGTGTGTCACTTTATGCTGTCCTTCCTGATAACACTGTCTCTCAAGATGTGAGAAGGAAGCTAGTATCTAATACTTGTATGGTGGGGATTTGTTTTTTGCTTTTAACATTTTTCAATATGATTCCTTGCCCAGTCTGGGCATCCACTTCTATTAAAATGCATGTGTTCCTTTGGGTATAAGAGAACGGTGCGTGGAGGGAGGGGGGTTCCCACCTGCATCTAAGTCTTGTACTGTCGCTTTATTTTGTCCTGTTGCTTGCTTTCTAGCAATAAAATGTTTACCAATCCACCAGAATCATTAGTAGTCATTTTTCCACTGCAAGTTTGGTGCCAGTGACATCAGATTCCCACTGCCCTGCAACCAATTCCAGGGTAGCTGGGCACAACTCCCGGTGACCCCCATAGGCCGAGATGATTTCATTGGAGGGGAGAGTTGGTTGGATCTCGCGGAGACTCAGCGAAGGTGGACAGAGCAGATGCGGAAGAAGAGCCGACCAAAAATCGAGGGTTGGTGAACACAGGTAATTGCATCAGTGTATTGTCATGTCTTGTATAGAATTGCCTTAAGCGGTTTGGGGTAAATGTTTTTCTCTTGTTAGGAATTCTGAAATCTGAACACTGTTGTGAATATCCAAGGATACAGAAGGGACAGAACCTTGCCTAAAGAAATATTTATCCGAATAAGAACAAGTAAAAGTTATTGGGCACCTCAGCTTAGAATAATAAATAAGGTAAACGCAGCACATCCATACTCCCTACTGACTTTAGAGCACATGAGACCACTGTGCCGGTCAGAGTAGTGTAGTATGGATAAGGGGCTAGGATAGATGTGTTCTGTGTAAGTGTGAAGAAAATATTTTGGATGCGAACCACATGGTTGTCCTGTCTAAACCTGTACTTCGATACTTGAAACCCTAAATGGGCCCCTCAGTTGCGACCCTGCTTTATATTTCATACTCTCCTCTATCCTAGTATGGGAGCTGTAAAAGGCTTTGTTTTTACTGATTATTTGTGTTGTCTTTGACTCTCACATACCCAGGTCTCGGAAACAAGCTGAAATACTGCTCTGCATTGTGGGTAGTGTAATGGGGGATATAAACTGTGAACCAGCAGTCATCTAAATCTGACCAACACATGCCTAAGCCTCCAAATAGATGTGGCTGAACGGTTAGCTATTACTTCGCCAGCCACGGTAACAATAGCATCCCGATGCAGAAGGAATTATGAACGGACCTGAATCCATAATAAGTCATACCTTATCTTACTCCTGTGAGAATGGGTTCAGGTCAGTCTAGACAAATGCCACTTCCTCCTAAAGTAAGCCCAGCACACTTCATGTTTAGTGTACTGACACGCCTGAAGTATGTCAGTACCTGGATAAATGACATGAATATACACAGAGTGAGTCCCCTAGACACTTCTGCCAAGAAGGTACATTTGACTTACATAAGATAATGAACGTACATAAGGTGTTAGAGTATAAAGGTGCACGTGTACACCGACTGCATTGGGACAGCTATCTAGACTGATATAATGAAACTACTAAGTAACAGATTGAGTTCAAGGCCCAGGCACTAAAAGTCACCCAAGAAAAACTCCTGGAACACATTAAATCCCTGAAAACTGAGCAATCCAACCTCCAGGTACCAGCCCACAAAGCATGGTACAAACGTTTATATCCTGTAATCCAAGGAGAGTCACCACAAAAGGAAACTCCTGAAGATATTCTGTACACTTACAACCCTGCCATTTTAACTGTTGGACGCGACCATCAACCAGCTAGCCCAGATTCTACCCAACTGCCAACCTATCAGCAATCCACCCCTATAAACACTATGGGGGGCCTGCTCACCCCTGACATATGAGCCCAGATTTCTAAACTTGTTTTGTCTCCCTCAGCCACCTTTTGAGGGTTCCCGCATTTGACAGCCAATACCAGTACGGGTGCATTTCCGCTTAGACGGCTCCCTGCAGGAGGCAATCACTTAGTTGCTGTACACGCCCCTTAGAGAGCACAGATTTGTTCAATATTGTTCAGAGATTCCTAAAGGTAGCTTCAGGTTATAATAGATTACTATCACCCCACGTGGGTTTATTTGAATAAATAGTTAGGAGCAGTGCTGCCCACAGGTACATTTACCCTGCTGAAAGTGCGCACTTATTGGCCGGCTGAAGAACCTCCCATTTGCAAGGACCTGAAAACCTTTACTGATAGGCTGGTACAAACTATCACTGAAATGTTCCCTCGAAAGACTGATTGGTCTCAAATTAATGCAAGCAAACAAGTAAAGGGTGAAAATCCTGCGGAATATCACAAGCGTTCAAAACAATGTTTTGAACAAAATACTCTGGGAACGTTAACACAGCCATTATAGGGCCGCAAGCTGTGGTGGTTCAGTTTGTTATGGGTTTTCAACCTAATGTATCGGATGGAATTAAGGCAGTGCTAATAGGGTGGAAAGGAAAAGGTTTGGTTGAGGGTTTATTGGCTGCACATCACTTCCATGAAAAGGTCAAAAGACAGAAATAAATGACTGTAGCCAAATGTATGGCATTCCAGACACAGAGTTTACAACCTTCCCAGGGAAGGGGAACATTTCACCCAGACCAGGAGTGCGAGGGGGATGCAGAGATGAGGAAGAGGGAGAGGAGCACCCCAATCACATGAACCAGAACAAACTGCTGAGAGGTAGTACATGAACACGTACAGTGATCAGTGTAATTACTGCAAAGAGATTGGACACTTGAAAGCTGAGTATCCACATCGGCCTCAGTATGATGGACGAGACGGGCAGCCAACCACACCAAGCGAAATGCATAGGTCTCCACCGACACCACTCCAGACCGATGGTTAGGATTGTCAAGGGGTCTCTGAACTTGTTGCACCCCTCATACTGATTGATTCAACTGCCCTGTATGTTGATTGTGCTATTGCTAGTCAAATAAATTCATGTTTGGTTAATACGGGAGCATCACACTCCACATTAAAAGCCACTGAGTTTCCACAAATTATGCATTCTGATGAAATTGTTATTGCTGTTGGTATAGGTGGCTCACCAATACCACATTCTGTATCTCCTCTACTTATGGTCATGATAGGTTCAATTTCTGACCATTCTTACGGAGCGCCTGTTCTCCCATGACTTTGTTTGGATTAGATATATTGTGTAAGCTAATTTTCTTTATTTACTGTTCCCCTGATGGTGTATACCTACACATCCCCGATCACAGAGAGCATGAGGTACTGACAATATTACAGGAAATTATTCATTCGATTCCCGGAGAATGCGCTGTCACTCCCTGGTCATGACAGAGACAGTTGGACTGAGTCCTGGTTAAATTATGGTCAACACATGCAAATGATGATGATTACATGGTCAATGTCGAGCCAGTCAAAATTAATTTAAAACCTCCTAAGCCCCTGCTATGTGTATCTAAGTATCATATTTCCCAACAGGCTGAAAAAGGCATTCACCCTGCAATAGAATATCTTCACCAACAGGGTATTATTGTAACAACTCGTAGTACCTGTAATATCCCAGTTTTGCCCACAAAGAAGTAAAGAGGCTCATCATTTCATTCAGGATCTTCATGCAGTTAACATAGCCGCGCTACCAGCTTTTCATGTTGTACCTAAACTGGCTACTATCCTGTCATGTATTCCCTACTCAGCCAAGCATTTTATTGTTGTAAATCTGTGTTCAGTATTTTTCTCCATTCCTATACATCCTGACAGGCAGTATCTGTTTGCATTTACGCATAAATCCGCACAGTATATGTTCGCTCGTCCTCCAATGTGATACGTAGATAGCCCAAACCTATTCTCCCATAGTTTAAAGAGCGATCTTGACTCAGTTTGGCTCCCAGGAGAGTTGAACCTGGTTCAGTATGCAGACGATCTGCTTCTAGCCTCCCTCTCGCTGGAAGCATGTGAGGAAGATTCTCTCATTCTGTTGACGGCACTTCCTGAAAAAGGGTCACAAGGCATCTAACGACAAGTTACAGTTGAGTCTGCCCCGTGTGCGATACCTGGGCCATGTGATTTCAGCCGAGCAAAGACATTTATCCCAAGATTGGATTACAGCAGTCCAGAAATTCCACAAGCACCAGACCTGAAAGCAGATGAGAGGGTTTCTCTGGATGGTCAGTTACTGCAGACAATGGGTGTCTGGGTATGTAACCATAGTAATTGTACCATACCAGCTTTATTGCCACGAACATTGTAAGTGAGCTTTCCTATTCTCTGCAACCTGCTATGTAATGTACTACTTACGGAAACACAATCACCTATGTATATGCGTTACTGCACCCCGCCAGGCCTTCGCTCCCTGTAACCATGAGCTAAGCATATTGGCTGTAACTAAGACATCTTCTTGCAACAGCGCCTCGCCTCGATGCCCATGGCTGTAGTGAGCTTTACAAATTCAATAAATAAATGAATACATTTTTAAGCCCCTTCAAAACCTCACGCATGATTCACACCATAAGCCGCTGCCATGGTTTCAGGAAACAGAAGATATGTTTGTCACCATTAAACAAGCACTTGCAATGGCTCCGGATTTAGGCTTGCCAGATCATAGTAAGCCCTTTGTTTTGTACTGTGATGAATGCAATGGTTTTGCTCAAGGTCTATTGACTCAGTTGCATGGTGACAAGTATAGGCCAGTATCCTACCATAGAGTAGGCTTAGATCCAGTAACTGTGGGACTCCTAGCTTGTCTGTCAGCTGTCACTGCTGCTGCTTTGTTGAAAGAAAAGACTGACTCACTAGTGCAAGGTCATCCTGTCATGATTGCAGTTCCCCATGCTGTGTTGTCATTACTACTTAAAGGGAAGACGCAGCATGTTTTGAATTCCTGTCTCACCTGATATAAAAAGTAGCTTATTTGTGCTGTTAATGTAACCCTGAACCGATGTTCAGTCCTGAATCCTGCTTCTTTGCTGCCAACTCCGCAGGACGGGGAACCGCGTGATTGTCAGATTGTTTTAGAGACGCTTATGTCATCCTGTGCTGATTTATCAGATGTGCTCCTGTTGAACCCCAATCTGACCCTTTTTCTGCATGGCTCATGAATTTTTGTCCCAGAAACTGTGAAATTGGTCTCTGGTTATTCTGTATGTACCCCCCATGCCATCTCAGAAGCATAGCGATTACCCATTGCCAGATCTGAACAGGTTACTGAATGCATGGCTCTCACATGTGCATGTGCCTTGGCCTTGGATAGATCGGCTACGCAACTCCAGGTGTACTCACAAGGTTGTCCACGACTTCGGAGTCCTTTGGAAGCAGTGTGGGTGTTTAACATCCACAGGCACGCCAATATTGAATAGAACATATGTGTCAGCCTGTCACACACCGCCGTGACTGGCGTGCATGGAGCCGATGGCGTTTGAGCGGCCATTAGCCGTTCCGCCACGTCTTCATGAAATGCTCAGCGGTGGTCTAGTCTTTTCTGCCGGTCGCCGGGGAGGACCGTTTTAGCCGCTCCAACCCGGAAGTCTGCGCGTTGCAACCTACTCGTGTCAGGCTTTCGGGTTGGAGCGCTCGTAAGTGTTCTCTCTCGGTGTGCTGCCCTGCGCCTTCTCTCGGCTCCGGCTTGCTTTCCCTGCTGCTGGCGCCCTTCCTCCTGTCTTCCTTTTGCTCTCTCTCTCCTGGGACTCGAGGGCTCCCCCCAGGTTTCGCAGGGAACTTTTCCCCTTTCCCTTCCCTTTCCTCCTGCTCTCCCTCTCAGTCTTAGTTACGGTGCTTCTGCGGTCTGTCTTTGGGCTCGCCCCCGGTTACCTGTTATGGCTCCTCCACTGTAATCCTTAACTGTATGCCATTTTCTTGCCGGCATCTCATCCCTGTTCCTACGGAACTTACCTTCTGCATAATCAAGTGTGAAGACCACCAGAGACCATCAAAAAGGGTTTTTTTGTGCCAACGGCTTTTTCCCCTCTGGTCTGAACTGGAGGAGGGGCCCCCCGGACCTTCTATTTTGGGGTCAGGGTGGCTTCCCTTTGGGGCAGATCCCTTCCACAAAAAAAAAGGAAAGAAGAAAGAAGAGCTGTGGAAGAAGCGGTTCGGAGGAACTTTGAAATCAGAACTTACAGGTGAGTAGGAAGGGGATTGGAATGACTTGGAAGGGGTGAAGGGAACACCTGAACCTGACACAGCCTTATTGAATTAATTTTTACTTCTCACAGCTGTAGCTATTATTACATGTAAAGTACATGATCCCTCTCAGTCATTTACAGCCCAAGGAAATTCACAAGCAGGTGGTGCAGCTTGTTCAGGGGCCTTAAATGGCCCCTGACTCCTGATGATATTCTTGTTTGTGTTGCAGTCCCACAGTCACTGGTCGCCTCCCTTTCCAGCCTGGCAATCCTCCAAGACCAAGCCCCCAAAGCCGAAAAAAGGTGACCTGGACCCTATGTTACTGTAAATTGGGAGTAGACTCCCTGTGGCATTCCCCAGATGGCCGCCTGCTGGCACCAGAGATACTTTTCCCCTACCTGGTCCATGAAGCTCATGAGTTAGCCCATTAAGATACAAATGCTATGATTACCCTACTGAGTCGAGATTGGATTGCCCCTGGTTTAGCCTCAATGGGTCAATGTTATTGTGAGTGATGTGTTATGTGTTTGACACACAATGTTGGGAGAGCAGTACCCATGAGGCTGTCTGCACATCCAGTACCAGAGAGTCACTTCCTATGTGTGCACACAGACTTCATGCAGCTCCCCACCTGTATGGATTTTATTGTTTAGTGATGGCAGATGTATTCTCTAGGTAGGTAGAGGCTTACCCATGTAGGGAGGCAGACACTGTAACAGTGAGAAAAAAGTTCTTTGGAGCTTTTTTCACCAACTACGCCGACGACACCCAGCTAGTGGTGGAATTGAGCGGGGATTACGCACAGAATAGCGCAATGGTAGAGGGAATCTACAAATCCATTGAGAAGTGGATGGACAACAACTGGCTGTGTTTAAACGCAAAAAAGACAGAGCTGATGGTCTTTGGCTCTAACCATGCCAGAGCCAAACTTAATAACCTATACCAATCCTTTCTCATATACGACTCCCACAATAAGGTGGTAGACAAAGTAAAAACACTAGGAATATACATGGATGCAACCTTGCGCGCAGAAGCCCATGTCCTTCAACTAAATAAGAACTGCTCATACCACCTCCGGCTGCTTAGAACAATCCGCCCTCACCTGAGCGAAACCAACTGCGTGACAATAGCCAGAGCTACCATCCTATCAAAGTTGGATTATGGCAATGCCCTTATGCAGGGAGAAAATAAGGGCCATATCACCAAATGCCAAACAATCCAAAATAATGCGGTCAGGATCTTAAAAAGGAAAACAAAAAAGGAACACATCAATGACGACAGAAGGAATCTACACTGGTTAGCCATCGAGGAAAGAATCACATTCAAGGCTTTGACGCTGACAGATAGATGCATTCAAGGGAAGGCCCCTTCCTACCTCAAAAACAAACTGGTCACCTATGTACCAAGACGGGCACTTAGGTCTGACTCAAAAGGCCAAATCGAGACGGCCAGATTCAAGAAAGTTAACGGATTGGTTAAAGCATTCCACATCAAAGCTGCCACGCTGTGGAATAATCTGCCCCCCTCCATAAGGCTAGAACAGAAATATACAAGCTTCCAGAAAAAACTCAAGACACACATCTTCATATAAAATCCCGACCCAATTGACACATGCCCCTAAATGACATCCCTGAGCATCTTGTCTCGTAATTTTTTACTGTTATGTCTTCTCGTCTTCATGTCAGCGCCACGTTCCTTGCAAGATTTTGGCGCAATATAAACAAATAAATAAATAAATAACAAATTTGGATTGCCACTCAGTATAGACAGCGACAGAAGTACCCATTTCACTGGTCAGGCCATTTAAGAAGAGTGCAAAGATTTTGGAATAGCTCAGCAGCTCTATTGCACGTATCAACCCCAGTCTAGCGCAAATGTGGAACACTTCAATGGGGACATTTAGTTAACACTTTTGCCAATTTTAAGGAGTCATTATTTGGTAAAGACACTTCTTCTATCCTACCCGAGACATCCAGGGGAAGGGAACCACCCTCTGGATCTGCAAATTGTTTTGTTGGATTTATCTATTCGTTTTTTTAACAATTTTACCAAGCGTACATCAGAGACACTTTCCTTACATTCTTAGTTGTTCATTTTAGTATGAGGGTCAGATTAATGTTTTGGACACAAGGACAGTGTATATAATTTTGACAACGAAACACAGACTGATCTTTAGTTTTAGTTTCCTAGGTAGGGGAACTCTCTTTAGGATAGGGACAGATAGGCATTTATGCAAACCTTTTATTTTAATAAAGATGTCTGATGAAAGCACTACCACTTTGTGTCTGCCTCTCATTTCTGACCCCTCACAGTGATGAGCTACGCCTCTGACAATTTAGGCTTGCAGAGCCAGAGATCTGGTGCCTGGGACTTTTCTTCCTGTGGCATGTTTTGGCAGTACTTCTCGGACTGAATGGCAACAGGAAGAGGGGGATTCTGTTACGCTCACCTGGTATCCACAGGGACACCACCCAGCTGGGTTACTCGCTGGTATACTTCTCCGCTCTGCCCAGATGCGGTCTGCGGGGAAGGTTATGCCTGAAAATACAGGAGGACTGTGTTCAAGACTGACCGTCCGGGGTAAGTAGCCTCCCTCCACCCCTGTATGATTTCAGCCCCACTGGGGCCCTCTCCTCACCTTGTGGTAGAGTTAGGCGTGCTCTCCGTCCTGCCTTCTTGCAGGGGCGCATTGTCTTTCGTAGGCGTGTACAGTCCAGTTACTTCCCTGACGCCGGCCCGTTTGATATTGTTCAGGTAGGTGTTATTGCTGTTCTTTGGTATTGTTGCTATCCTGCATGCCTTTCTTTGTTTTAAAATGTCTCATTTTCTCCCTTAGATATGCAGAGCTTCAGCGCGGCGAACTGGCTTGGTTGAGCCCCACTGGTAAATGATGGCGCATTTAGAGCGCTATGATGCGGTAAGTAAGCGCTATGCGCAGCGCTGCAAAGTCTTGCCTTTGCTAACCTGTGTTTTCCTTCCTTGTAGGTCGCAGTGTTCTTCAGCACGAGTGGAATGTCCGGAGTGGTGCCAGCCGAGAGGCGACCAGCCAGGTAAGCCTTTTGAGCAGTTCGTAATTTGTAAATGTCTGTACTGCATACTTTCATGTTGCCTCTATCTTCCCCTTTCAGGTCGTTCTGTTCGGGAGGTGTGCAGATTCAAGGAAGCTGTTTTCAGGAGCTGCGAGTTGCTAAAGATGAAGACTGCAGGTAAGATGCTGTTGCTAATGATGTTCCTTTTTTCTCCTTGAAGGTTCTACTTCTCCGAGGTTCGGGGGGCACAGCTGGACATGGTGAGCGTCATGTTGCCAGCTGCAAAGTAATGCGAAGCGTGTTGTCTTGCTCGGGTGTGGTTTAAATAGCCCCAACAAAATAGTCCAGGTAAAGTAGTCCCTAGGCTACCACACCCAAAACACTAGACCGCATTGCTTGGTTCTTAGGGACCAAGCTATGTGGATGCCTTCATGTTGGCTGACAATACAATAAAGCAGTTCCCAAGCACAATGTTTTTCATGGTGTATGAGCCTGGAGCCATAGGCGCCAGGACTGACCCCAGGAGGGCTTTAGAAGAGGGTTCCAGGCTCTAGGGGCCCGAGCCCTGACTCCTCCTGGCCAATGGGTTTGCCAGAGGGGGTTTTGGGCGAGGGTCGTGAAAGCACTCCCTCCTAAGGCCCCTCTCACGGTGTTCCTTCTGTCTGGTCCAGGTTTAGTTGGGAGGTTCCGTTGGAATTTCCTGATTAGACCCGGTGCGTGAATGTTCTCACTGGGCTTCCAGGATCTATCTTGTGGTCCAAATCCTTTCCAATCGACGAGATAATATAGTTTGACCTAGAGTATTTAGAGTCCAAGATATCTTTGACTTCGAATTCTGGTTCTCCGTCAACAAGTTTTGGCTTAGGTGGTGTCCCAATTTGTGTGCCGGGTTGCATTGGTTTCAAGAGGGACACATGAAATACCGGGTGGATCTGTAGATTAGGTGGTAACTCCAGTTTCACGGCTACTGGGTTGATAATTGCCTTAATGGTATAGGGTCCTAGGTATCTGGGATGAAAGGTCCGGGTTCCCTTGATGGGTACGAATTTAGCGGCTAACCAAACTTTTTCTCCTACTTGATAATCAGGGGCCTTTTTCCGGTGTTGGTCGGCGAATCTCTTTTGTTTTTCTTTGGCATGAATAAGATGTTCCTTCGCCTTCTTTAAAGCCTGAGTAATGGTTGTGTGTAAAGTCTTTACTGCTGGCATTTCCAAGCTTGCTGGAAGGTCTAGTTCAGAGGTACGTGGATGTCTGCCATAAAGGGTATAGAAGGGCGTTTGTCCCGTACTTGAATGCAAGGAATTGTTATATGCATATTCGGCTATCCATAGTAAGTCTTTCCAATTCCTTTGTTCGTGGTGCAGCATGCGCCGTAAATATTGCTCGAGCGTCTGATTGGTTCACTCGGTTTGGTCGTCCGTTTGGGGATGGTGACTGGTAGATAGCTGAACGTCGATCTGTGCCATAGCACAACATTTCTTCCAGAAGTTAGAAACAAACTGGCTGCCTCGATCAGAGACCAGAACCGAAGGGAAGCCATGTAGCTTAACAACACCCACCAGGAATACTTTTGCTAAAGTGGCTGCGTCTGGGAGGCCCTGGAGTGGAATAAAATGTGCCATCTTCGAGAATAAGTCCACAACTACAAGGATGGTGTTGAACCTTTGGCTGGGAGGTAGATCAGTGATGATGTCAAGGGAAAGAGTGTGCCATGGAACTGGAGGAATGTCCAATGGTTGTAGGAGAGCCGATGGTTTTTGTTTCTGTGATTTATTTTGCGTGCAGACACCGCAGGACTGAATATACTGAATTATGTCCTTACGCCAGGTAGGCCACCAAAGGTTCTCTTTTATCTTAGCTAGGGTTTTGGCGATCCCGGGATGCCCTTCGACCAGTGAATCGTGATAATTTGAAATAATCTGCTGTTGTAATTCCTTCTTGGGTACATATAGGTGATCCCTAAAAAAGGGTAGATTGTCCTTGATGGTATATTGTTCTCCTTGAGTTTGCCATGTGAGGAAAACATCAGGGTTCATTGTCCGTTGAATTTCTTCTCGTAGTTCTGCTTGTGTTAAGGCTGTTGTGATACCCAAGAGTTTGTCTTCAGGTATAATAGGTACTGGGTCTGGAGTTGTATATACCATTTCATCTATGCCCATGTGAGATAAGGCATCCACCTTTCCATTTCTGACCCCTGGTCGAAACGTGATTACATAATCATATTCAGTGAAGAAAAGGGCCCACCGTAACTGACGCGAGGACTGGGCTTTGGCTGTTTTGAGATATGGCAGGTTTCGGTGGTCTGTGATGACTGTAATTGTGTGTCTGGCCCCCAGAAGGTAGTGCCTCCAGGCTTTAAAGGCAGATTTGATAGCCAGGAGTTCCTTGTCTGTGAATCTCCGGAGGTGAGAACTTTTTTGACCGGAAGGCCACAGGATGTAGTTGGCCGGTTTCCAGGTCTCTCTGTGAAAGGACAGCCCCCATTGCGAGACTAGACGCATCAGTTTCAACGAGATAAGGGAGGTCTGGACGAGGATGCCGCAGGATTGGAGTGGGGGTAAACCTTTGTTTAAGTTCTTGAAAGGCTTCTTCTGCTTCTTCGGTCCAAGCAAACTTTTTGTTGTTTTTTTAGTAACAGTACTGTGATTGGGTGCACAACCTGAGAGAAATCTGGGATGAACCGGTGGTAGAGGTTTGCAAAGCCCAGCATGCTTTGCACCCCTTTCAGAGACGTTGATGAAGGCCATTTCAGAAGGGCATCTACCTTGTGCACGTCCATTCTGATGCCTCCTGGAGTAAGGATAAAACCAAGAAACTCTACTTCGGTAACGTGAAAAAAGCATTTTTCAAGCTTTGCAAACAAGCGATGTTGACGGAGCTTGGTGAGGACTGAACGAACGTGCCTGACATGATCTTGTTTCGAGGCTGAGTATATAAAGATGTCGTCTATGTACACTAAGGCGCACACATCAATTAACTCCCTCAAGACGTCATTCATGAAATATTGGAATGCCGCAGGAGCGTTGCATAACCCGAAGGGCATGACTTGATATTCGAACAAGCCGTACTTAGTACGGAAGGCAGTTTTCCATTCATCTCTGTTTCTGACTCGAACCAGGTGGTACGCTCCTCGAAGGTCCAATTTAGTATAAATCTGGGCATCTTTAACTTGGTCTAGCATCTCAGGGATAAGTGGCAAGTGGTAGCGGTTCTTCACAGTAATCTGGTTCAATGCGCTGTAGTCAATACGGGTTCTCAAGTCCCCTTCCTTTTTTGGTACGAAGAACAAAGGATTGGCTGCGGGGGACTTCGAAGGACGGATAAATCCGTTTGGAAGGTACTGGTCTAAATAGGATTCCAAATGAAGGTTTTCTGGTTCTGTGAGTGCGTAGATCCTGCCACAAGGGATTTGACCACCAGGAACAAGGTTGATCTAACAATCATAGGGCCTGTGCGGCGGCAATGTATTAGCTTGGTCCTTTCGGAATACATCCTGGAAATCATGGTATTCACTCGGCAAGGTATTAGTTACTCCCAGGGTTGATACTGTTGCTCCGTGAGTCATGGGGATACAGACGTCGGGCTTCTCCTCTTGATAATAGCAGGCAGGGGAGCAGTCATCGGGGAAGGTTAATTTTCGTGCCCGCCAGTCTATCAAAGGGTTGTGAGCAACCAACCATGACATCCATAGTATTAGCCTGAACTGAGGTGCCTTGATGAGATCAAACGAAATAGACTCCCGATGTCCGTCCTGGCACATCAAGGTTAACCCGGCTGTGCACTGGGTTACTGGTCCGGAAGCGATTTCTGTCCTATCCACTGTGGTTACCTTGTCCATAGTTGGCTTAGAACACAAAGGAAGCCCCATCTCTGCTGCCAGTTCTTGATCAATATAATTTCCAACTGCTCCGCTGTCGATGTATGCTTCAACTGCATGCATTCTTGACGACCGTTGGTGGTTGATTAAGATCACTGGTATTGCAAAGTGCGAGGTCAGCAACTCTTTCTTCTCACTCAACAAACTGACCTCTACGTTTGTCGAGCTTGGTAGTTTTCCGATTCCTTAGCTTCATCCTTCTCTGTGGCCCCGACTGTTCTTCTTGGGGGTTTTACCGGACAGTCTTTCAGGAAATGTCCTGGTTTCCCACAATACAAACAAAGTTGTTGTTGTCTTCTTTTGTCCCACTCTTGTTTTGTTAATGGAGGCCGTATCCCTCCAATCTGCATGGGTTCTACAGCATTTTCAGGCACACGGGATGCGTTTTCCCTTGGTCGAACATACACGGTCCGAGGGTCCGTCTTAGACAGGTCTGCTTTTCGGTCCTGCAACTGGTGGTGTAGCTGCACAACCAGATTTATGAATTCGGTACAGTCTCTGGGCGGATCAACCACCTGGCCTAAGACATCCTTTAATTCGCCTCGTAAGCCTCGATGGAATAAAGTGGTTCTTTTGTTTTCTGGCCACTTAGCTTCGGCAACCAGTCTGTTGAAGGTAGCAATGTACGTTAACAAGTCCTGATTCCCCTGTCGGAGGGATAAGAATTCATTGTCTACTGCTTGTTCCTGGGTATGGCGAGCAAAAAGTTTTTCCATTTCTCTCTGGACCCCCCAAAGTCCTGTAACAGAGGATCGTCATGGGTCACCAACGGCACCGACCAATCTGCTGCACTACCACTCAGGTATGATAAGACAAAAGCTACCCGAGCTTGGTCGTTTGGAAATGCTCCAGGCCTACAAAGAAAATGAAGGCGACACTGATTGATGAATGCTGCATACTTCCGCGGGTCGCCCGAGAACCTTTCTGGTGGTGCCAGGAGAACTGTTCCAGGTAACGTGATCTGTACCGGATTGGAGGTAGTGGATGGTATGGTGGGGTTTTGCATCGTTGGATTGCTTCCAGGTAAAGGCGTCTGTCCTGCCTTTGATTGCAAGTATTGCCTGCCAATCTCTTCAGTGCGTTCTTTGGTCACTATTAGGTCTCTTCGGAGGGCATTAGTCTCTTGTCGGGCAGAATTAACCTCAGCATGAAGCTCTCCTAGTAATTGGGCCAATTCGTCCATTTCTGATATCTCCATGGCGCCCAGGTGGATTTGTTATGGTAGGCTTCGCGTTCTGTTACGCTCATCTGGTATCCACAGGGACGCCACCCAGCCGGGTTACTCGCTGGTATACTTCTCCGCTTTGCCCAGATGCGGTCTGCGGGGAAGGTTATGCCTGAAAATACAGGAGCACTGTGTCCAAGACTGACCGACCGGGGTAAGTAGCTTCCCTCTACCCCTGCATGATTTCAGCCCCACTGGGGCCTTCTCCTCACTTTGTAGTAGAGTTAGGTGTGCTCTCCGTCCTACCTTCTTGCAGGGGCACGTTGTCTTTCGTGGGCGTGTGCGGTCCAGTTACTTCACTGACGCCGGCCCGTTTGATATTGTTCAGGTAGGTCTTATTGCTGTTCTTTGGTATTGTTGCTATCCTGCATGCCTTTCTTTGTTTTAAAATGTCTCTTTTTCTCCCTTAGATATGCGGAGCTTCAGCGCGGCAAACTGGCTTGGTTGAGCCCCGCTGGTAAATGATGGTGCATTAAGAGCGCTATTATGCGGTAAGTAAGCGCTATGCGCAGCGCTGCAAAGTCTTGCCTTTGCTAACCTGTGTTTTCTTTCCTTGTAGGTCGCAGTGTTCTTCAGCGCAAGTGGAATGTCCGGAGTGGTGCCAGCCGAGAGGCGACCAGCCAGGTAAGCCTTTTGAGCAGTTCGTACTTTGGAGTTCCCAAGCACATTGTTTTTCATGGTGGAGCCTAGCGCAATAGGAGGGCTTTAGAAGAGGGTTCCAGGCTCTAGGGGCCCGAGTCCTGACTCCTCCTGGCCAATGGGTTTGCCAGAGGGGGTTTTGGGCGAGGGTCGTGACAGATTCAGGGTGGATTGTGCTTTTAAAATGGCCGCCACCGGCCTTCTCATTCCGGCGGTGACGTTATTACTGGTGCCGGGATTACTGGCGATGTGATGCTGAAAATGCATTGGTGGGGCGGGGCCCCCTTGTCCTATACCTCCTTATTCTGTATTTTCTGCTTATCTTCTGCACAGGAGTCCAGTTGGACCCCTGGCAGTGCAGCTTTACATTTTGTTATTGGTGAACAGCACCCATGGGATACCCCTGTATGTTTTTGGGCACAAGTGTGCTGCCCACAGAGCAGTGTATGGTCCTGTAGCAGTTACATGCTGATCTGACAGTGGCTCTAGGTATCCACAATTTTTGCGATACCCAGGCCCCACCATGGGAATAAATGGATTCCTACACAAAGGCTATATGGCCACTGGTGGCCTCTTGGTGTCCTTTGTTTTACCCCCTTGTTTCTCAAAGTCCTAAGAAGCCCTGGCTCTGTTCACCTTCCCTGAATGGTTATTGGGTGGATGGAACATATATGGCTCTCGGCTGCCTCCTACCCGACTGGCTAGAGCCTTCTCAGGGTCTGCTGCTTGTGGGTACACCATTGGGATGGAGCCTACATGAATGGAGTGAGTAGTAAATATCCATTCTGTGTTGTGGGTTTTTCTGGTTTTGCTTATGTGACACAATGCCTCAGCCAGCCCTGGCTGAAACTGGAATGAATGCAGTGTGGTGCACTGAAAGGCTGGGGACTAGTCCCCATTCTCAAGGATGGCAAAGTGTCTCTTTCAAACAACCACTTCTCAAGGATGGCAAAAGTGTCTTTTTTAGCAACCACTTCTTAAGAATAGCAGACATGTCACTTTCAGGCAACTAGTTCCTAAGGATGGCAAAAGTGTTTTTTCAAAGAATGGTTCCTCAAGGATGGTGAAAGGATTTCTTTCAAAATATTATAGCAAACCTCCTGGTATACTCCCCTGCCAGGAAGCCTTTAGTAGGTTTATCAGATCTCCTGGTATACACTCCTGGCAGGTATCTTCCCACAATGTCAACTGATTTATTTAACTTCAACTTGACTGGTGCATTGTCTGCCAGGACTTTCAGCAAATTCTTACAGATCACATGGTATACTTTCCTGCCAGGTATCTGCTCATAATGTCTGTGACTTCTGTATATTTCAAAGGGATTACCTGTTATCCCTTTCTGGGGCCTGTGGATCCCCTGGTATATGCTTCTCTGCCAGTTATCTTCTCCAAAATTCTTACTGCCCGATGTGCTTCTTTCACTGGGGTTTCTCTTTAATGTTGTTACTATCTTTTAGTATAGCACAGTTGTATTCCTTTATTATCTATACTTTCTCTGCTTGAGGTACTACTTGTCCCAACTTTACCCACATTGACATCTCATATATGGAGACTTGTTCAAGTTTGACCTTTTAACTAATTCAGTAGTATTCATCTGCTTTTGGTAACACTTGCTCCAACTTTCCCCATATTGACAGCTCATATATGGAGATGTGTTCAAGTTTTGTCTTTTAACTCTTTCATATTCATTGGCTTGTGGCAATACTTGCTCCAAACTTCTCCATATTGACATCTCACACATGAGGATTTGAGCATATTGTGTATTTTTCTACTTGTACAATATTCGATATTCAAAATAAGCTCTTAATGGCTCACATGCCTGTCGGTATGCCCTTGGATCTTCAACATCGATGGCATTGCCTCGACCTCATCTCAGCTATTCCGCAGACTCCTCATTTGTCTGCCAGTAAGCCTGCTGTTTCTGGACTCGCCCACACTCCTAGTAGCTTGGTTGTGGGTGCCGGTCCCTCAGCAATCATCTTACGGGGCCAGCAGTGCTGACCTTGCGCCACTCCAGTAATCACTGGCTGCAAGCAGCAGCTTGAGAACACCTGCTCTCAACAGCAATGTCCGTTCCCATGCTTCTGCCTTCTCCCGTGGTTCTGCTTTCTTCTTCTTCTATTCGGCTTCTCTCTCTCCTGCAATTGCGGACACCATTTGTAAATAACAACTACCTTGCACTTTCAGCTTAGAGTTTCTATTGATCCTTATTAACATGTTCTTCAAAGTCCTTGGGCCTCATTACGACCCTGCCGGTCCGGAAAGAACGGTGGTGGTAAAGGTCTGACATGGCGGGTTTAACACCGCCCGTCTGCAGGCAGACGTGGAAACACTGGCACCATTACAGCATGGTGCCGGTGTTTCCGCTTCCCCATTCCCATGGAGTCCTATGCGACTCCATGGGAATAGGGATTTAGCGAATTCCGTCTCCTGAATTACCGGGTCACCAGGGTTTTAATGCCCCAGTGATTCCGAGAATCGGTTACCGCCGGACTCGTAATGAGGCCCCTCAGTACTCAAGGCTTTATGGGATCTGGAGTCTACAGGATTTATAGGACTTCTAAGGTGATTTGGTTTGGGATTTTTGTTTAGCACAAAAACATCAGTGACAGGAGGTGTTATGTGTGTCTTATGTACATATGTGGTGTGAATGGTATTCTGCCTAGAATGTCTGGTAGTAAGTGGTTTCAGGGTTTTGCAACTGGGGGGATTTGTATAGTGACAACATGCCATCAGGAATTTAGGAATTATAGGGTCTTCTTCATTTGGAAGGGAAGAATACTGCATTTCTCCTGATGGAGTCACCACATCTCCCTGACAGGCATCTCCCCCCACATGATTCTCCCTCATAATACCACCGTCAGCGTCAGGATCCATCTCCCTGACAGGCATCTCCCCCCATATGATTCTCCCTCATAATACCACCGTCAGTGTCAGGATCAGGTAGCGACTGCCGTCCCCTGGCCACATGGGAGGACATCTTTGGCTGTGGATCAGTGATGACTTCACAGGATTCATCACACCGCATTGTCAGATGCTGTGGTACAGCATTCAGATTAATGTTTCGGGAGTAAGCTCAGGAAGACTGGTGTGCCGAGGAAGAGTGCCATATGGGCAGAAGTCATGGCAAGGGTGATGGATTTGGGAACTCTCCCCAACAGTACCAATGATTGCCATAAACGCAGGGATGACCTGAAGGAAATGGTTTGTAGCATCAGTGCGAAGCAACGGAGGGAGAGCACTGGCACCGGAGGAGGCACGTTGGACCACACTCGCTGCATGCCGTGGGAAGAGATGGCCAGCAGCATCATGCACATGAAGGGCATGGAAGGGACAGGGAGCACAGAGCCTGGAGCAAGGACCCAAGTTGTTGGCGCGGTAAGTACAACTGCATGTAAATGTGCATGTAGTCCCCAACTGCATGCAGTCACCTGCATAGATGCACAAAATGGGCATGGGAAATTATTCATCACATGGCAGGCACATCAAATGGCCAGTGAGTGCACAAACGTTTGCCAGGTGATGCGGGTAAATGTACCAATGCACATGCAATGTAGCCAAAATGTGCATGCATGCACATAGACACATGAGAAGTGCCCATGTGTGCCAAGATCATCCATGTCACAAAGTGATGCCCCACTACACCCACAACAAAAACCCACACTGGCAGGCCAACAGGCAATATGCACATGCATGCACTGTGTACACACTCAGCAGGCACCACCACCACATACATGCAGGGGCACTTATCAGAGCATTAGCACCCAAGCGATCCACATCAAATGTGGAACTCTGGGATACACACAAAGTCGCATGAGTGTAATGCAATCCCACAGACATGTCTGTTAGATGACTAACAGCATGTCATTACATTTCCAACAGGAACACTGTTAAGGACGGTGAAGAGGCCATACCAATGACTGCAACCACATCAACTGCCCTCACCCCAGCACAGGTCAAACCACTCGCCAGCAGGAGCAAGCAGCAGGGGAGGACTGATGGGCCACCCCCACCAGCACAAACTCCACTGCTGCCACCTCCATCAGCACCACCAACTCTACCGCCACCTCCACCACTAGCACCACCACCTACCGCCGCCGTGGACATATAATCAATCCCAGAGCGGGACACAATCCCCATGCCAGCGGTCAGTGCCCCCCCCCAACCAGACAGGCAAGTGACACAGCTTTCACTACAGATCCCAGAGCCAATGTACAGTCACTGCCTGTAGTGGCACACTGTGACCGTCACAGCAGTGGCAGACAGACCCCAGAGAGCCAGCATGCCATCTTTCCCATCACATGGAGTGCAGCCACTGGCTCATCCCGGCAGGGCCCATGTCCCTACCACTGAAGAGGAAGAGGAGGACGAGGAGGAGGGTGGTACTGCACCATGCTTCAGCTCGGCCCAGCCACCAAGCCCACACAGCCCACCCCCACTGCCTGCGACCAACATGCACACAATACATGTGAGGCTGGATGGCATTGAGAGGCAGCAGGCAGACATCGACTCACTTGTTGTGCAGCAGCTGCAAGAAATTCAGGCTATGTGGTACTGTCTGCAAGGCAACTGTAGCAATGGTAACACTGGGGCAGAGAATGCGGTATCACACAGATCATTACTCGGCCTCTGCAGAGTCATTAAACCTGGCCATTCAGCTAACCCTTCAGTAAATCTTCGCCCAGGGGTCTGAGCCATCCTCTTCTGTTACCCCCACAGAAGGATCCCTACCAAGCACCCCAAGCCGCTGTTCACTGCACCACCTCACCTCGAAGGAGCAGGAGCAGGCCCCCAAGGCCAAGCGGGCCAGGAAATGACATTTGGACACTGCAGGGGTGTACTGAAGGTGGGTGTTTTGGAGAGGGTGGGTGTTATGGGGAGTGTTGATGCCATTGTGGGGATGTCAGTCACACGTTGCATATTGCAATTATTTTCTCTAATTATTTGAAGCAATGTTGGGACATTCCTTATTGAGTGCAAGTGTTTAATATGCACAGTTAAGTTTCACTTTACAAAGGTGCATAGGGAGTGCATTTGGTGGCTTCATCCAAAGAAGTTGACAATAGGTTCCTGGTGAGACAGTCACCCTAGCCTGGCCTCTACATGCTCAGCGCGTGCACGTGCGGCACCCGCTTCCACCGCATCCTCCTCTTGGGGGCAGGGGAATGTTGCACCGGATGCATATGTTGTGCAACATAGTACATGCCAGCACTGTCTGGCCCACCTTATCTGGCCTGACACCCTATTGCAGCTATGGACCCAGTTGAATGCCACCTCCTGTGCTGTCAGGGGAGTCCTCAGAGGAGTCATTAGCCACGAAAGCCGTGGATATCAAGAGTCACCCACAATGGGGATAGACATAGGTGCACATCATGGTGATCTGTGGAAGCATTGCCTGTAAAAGCAGCATCACAATTGACAGTCAATGCATGTGGTGGGATGGGTGATGTTGTATTGTGGTTCCTCTAGTCCATTGTGTGGGGCTGGACTGTTGTGAAGTATGTCTTGGCCATTTACTGATGAATTATGGGTCATGCCCTACACCTGTGGGTTGCTGTCTGTCATGTGTTGGTTGTGCGTATGGGTCCTGGATGTATGGGCATTGTTAGGGCATGCAATCTCTATGCGTGTGTGTTTCTCCCCAATTGCATGTCATCTGTACATCAAGGTTAGTGTTGTGGTACATGTACTCACCCAATATCCAGGTCATTTGTCCCCCTATGTCCCTCTATAAACGCTAGCAGCATGCTGTTCCGCAGGTCCATGGTCGGCATCACAGGTGACCCTGACATTTCATTAAGTGAATGGAACTGCTTCTGGTTCCTGTAGAGCTCTTCTGAGGCCTGAAGTGCCACCAGCTCTACATGCGTGCAATCCCGGGCTGCCACCACATTGGCCATGCATGCAATGGCATGACATCTTGCCTTCGTGGTGTTCACCTGTGCCAGGGTGCTGGGGAGTGCAATGTGCTGTCCCACATGGCTCAGGAGTGTGTCCATCACCTGACCCAGCACTTTCGAGAATGCAGGCTGCAAAATGCCATGTTGCAGGCTCAAAGTGTGCTGGATTGCGCCCATACCAAGGAAGTGCAGGACCAACACCAGCTTTACCACCGGCGGTGTGGCTGTCGTGATGCTGATCCGGCTCCCTATCTCTCCTTGGATCAGGTTAAGGAGATCTGCAATGCTCTCCCTGTCGATGCGATAGAGGGTGAGGATTTACATGTCAATGAGGGTCCGTGGTGAGGCCCTTATACGGGGGATGGGTGAACACCTTGTGGTGCTTCTCCTCCTCGCAACCCTCCTTCTCTCCCTCTCCACTGCCTCTTGTTGCCTCTGGTTGTTCCCCAGCCCCTGCAGCTACACATTGGCCTAGAGCAGCTGCTTGTCAATGCTGTCTGCGATCATTGGCAGCATGGTGATGTAGGGAAGTATGTTTATGGAAGGTGTGTCCCTTTTGTACTCTTCCAGGGTGAATTGGGTGCACCTGGGGGCATTGGGTACACTTGTGGCCTCACTTCCCACACCTATATGCATTTACCGCCTGCTTTCAGGTGTACATATCAACACTTTGCTTTTGCCGGCAAATAGCAGCCGGTATTACGGACAAATGCAATCTCGTGATATGCTGGTGATACACAGCACAGGTTTCCAGCACATCCCGTATTTTTGTTACTGGTATTACCAGCGCCAGTAATTCCGGATGAGTTGATACCTGTGCCGGTATATCCGGCAACTGTGTTCCAGAAAACACGTACTTGGACGGTCCAGTAAAAGTGCTGGTAAATGGTAATACCGTCACTTTTACCGTATACCAGCCAACTTGTAATGAGCCCCACTGTCTCAGCTATATGGCATCCAAGTGATTATAGCATAGAGAGGTTTCTATGCTATAGATGACAACTTCATTGTACTACAATAATGCACCTGTTTTCATAGAGATCTCATTGTGGATATGATTGCACAATCAACCATGAACTACCCATAAAATTAAATGACTAACATGGCTCTGCAAATATTTGACTGCTCTCTAGACGCACTCTCAAGGGTGTTTCCGATTGGAACTCACTGACCGTTCCCATTTAAATAGGTGAGCTTAATTGGTCTACACAAGCAAGAAGACAGGTCCTATTAGATCCCACATACACACTGTGGATAGTAGTGAACATATACTGTTTTGCACCATTGGTCTGGGCCACAGATGAAAGATCTTAGGCAATCCATGGTGTCTTAATCTTTTCAGTACCTACAGAACTCACATGGTTTTCCCAAGCAATGCAATCCTGAGGCACACTACATCAAGTAGAGAGACCCTGGACAAAGACTTGCAATGATGTTCCCTACACACATGCCTGTGTGGCACTCGGGATTCATGCATCAGCCAATATGCCCTTAAATACTGTGTTGGGTGTTGGCACTCTGCAAGCAAAGTGCCAGATCATCACAAGAATACAGCTTGGGAACTATCAAAAACCTGTTACCATCTGCAGCGCAGAAAGGGTTGAGAAATTGATAAGCAGATCTTACTCACTACTCAGTGGTTCAATCCATTTGCTGTGGTGTGCCTGTGGGAAACCCAGCCAGATCACTATCCCCGATTCCTGTAGAATCATTCTCTCACCGCTAGTTCATGCTGAACCACTGCAACGGCCTGGAGTCAAAACCAGGCATCTCGTTTTCCAATACTGTCGCTGAGGTTGTCCCTCCTCAAGAACTTCAAGACAACAATTGCCAGCAGACGAGGCAAGGTACCTGGTCATCTTAATCCTGGAGAACACTCGATCCTCGTTAGATGGAGTCAGCACAATCTTGGACAGCTGGACCTTGTCTGGAATCACTTCAGTTCTATGAACAGCAACACACTGGGTCACACACTCTGTCTTCAATACAGCGACAGGCATCCTCAACCTCTTGTCAAGACTGGACACTGACATTTCATCTTTGTTATATTTGTTGCAGTTGAAGTAATCCTGGTTCTCTTCATCTTTCACTTCAGGGGCGGAAAGCATCCAAAAGTCTGCGTGCTGCAATGCTCATTGGTGAAAAGAAATGCAAAGCAACAAGGCAAATGTTTTATAGGTTGGGCTACATATTCAGAGACTCTAGAAAATCATTAACCACTGTACTCAAAATCTACAGTGAGAACAGGTTAAGCATTCCTTATCTCTAATTTGATTGAGCAAAATACAGCGATTGCTCATCCGAGTAATAACACACTAGTAGTGCCAGGGCTACTCATCCGTTGCATCTTTGAGATATAACCAGTTCCTCCTGTGTGCCTCCTGCAGAACATAGACTGATTATGGGACTGAACTGCTACAAAGAAGACAGTGCCGTGCAAGTCCATACTGAGACAGAGGAAGAAGATGTCTACTTGGAAATTGAACCATTCCTTCATCATTTGTACATTGAGCAATACCTAGTGATGATCACAGCTATCCTCGTCCCTTGGTTCCAGAGATATGGATTTCTCCTACTAGCCACCTTTCTATAGAGTGGAATGGGACTGAAAATGAGAATTCTGTACTTGGACAAGCACCTGCGTTTACAGTGAGATAGCTTGGCTGTTTTGACAGTCCTAGGCTTCTGAGAATGGATAATCATCAGGATCATCTAAACCAGAGCATGACCTTCTGGTCAAATTGTGATCTCTGCTCACTACTGGTGGAGAACTATATTGAAATACAGATTATATGGGGCAAATGCGTTAACCCTAAAATAACGATTAGAATTAGAGAGACAGTGTTGCTTGTTGAGTCAGGTGTACATATGCCATTAAAGTACTAACATAGATGATTTAGCTGTAGGTGTATGGAAATAACAGGGTTAGTGCAAATCAAGCTGTAGTAAAATTAGTGGGACAAAATTACAGGACTAATGGACAATTGCATGGCGTGATGGATAATCGAGTATTTAGAAGTGCTATTTTCTTTCGTAAAGTAAATCTTGAATGGCAAAAGACATATCCGCAAACAAAAGAGAGCTTCATTGTTCCTTCTGAATGGAATGCGCCGAGAGAAAAGGGGAGTGTATCTAAGGCTTCAACATACAGGCCTAAAGGAATTAATTGTTGTGAAAGGAAAATTTGATTGAAAGTAAGATCAGGGTTAGTGTGACAAGGACAGTTATCGAGAAAGCATGTAATATTGAAAGAGGTGATACAGGCAATAGTGAAAGTAGGGGTTGGAATCAGTGTATAGAAAATGTATATGTGATTCTAGCAAAGGGAAACCGGATTAAATACATTGGGCCTCATTATAAGTACGGCGGGAGCCTTGCCGGTAAAACCGGCAGGCTGCAGCCAAACTTCAGAAAAATTCCGGCACCCGCGAGTGGACAATTACCAGGTCATTAGGGTCCTGCCGGACATGGTAATTGCCCATTTGCGGGCGCCGGAATGGAATGCTCCCCATTCCCATTGAGCCTGGTAGGGCTCAATGGGAATGGGGAGGTTGGATTCACCGGCACCATTCAGAATTGAACTAATAACAGCCATGCTAAAAGTCAGAGAACAGTCCTGCATGTATTTCCAAAGGATTTAAATTTAATAAGAAACTGGTTCTTGAGCTGCATCTTTCCAGTGTCCGTAATTGAAAGCAGAGCTAAGGATGTCTTGGATGACGTGAGGAGCAATCGATTCCGCATCTGCAGCATGCACTTCACAGAAGATATGTACCAACAACCATAGTACATTAAAAAGCGTTGCACCAGACTCCTTTGCAAATGACTTCCCAATGCAGTTCCAACTGAATTTCAGCACATGCTGACCTAGGTGAGTAGTGGCCGCAGAATTTTTAAATGTATTTTACCATTTTCTAAATGTGCCTGTATAAAATGTCTTAGAAATGACCAGTCAACATATTGAAATAGTCAATAAACACGTAATATAATGAATAGTTTTCAGTTTTGGGGACTATTTCCATTGATATTCTATTACACAAGTTTCCTTCGTGACAAGATGTACTGTAGTTTGTACATTTTTAACTTTAGATGACTTTATTTATCGCTACTTTAAAGGTACTCGAATAGTTTGGTGCAATGGGAGCCTTTCCAAAGACACACTCATATTGCATCCTTTAAAAATAGGCAATTTTTAAAAAATAACCATGTCTGTCTTTACATAGACCGCACTGATGGAATTAGAGACGGTTACCATGGAGGAAACCACAGACAGTTCCAGCATCCTAATGGTGAGGTCAAGCAATTCGAACACAAACTTTTTTAAAATCATTTTTGATGTGATCTAAATTATACTGCTAATGTACATTTTCTATTGAACAATGGTATGAATATATATGTCGATTAAAGCACAGTGATGCTACACCAACCACTATTCCGGACTCAACAGTAATTTGTTTAGAATATTCCTTCAGATGTCACTATACAAAATATGTATTTGTTCAAGTTGAACTTAAAACATATTGATTATTGTTATGTATAATATTAGCTTTTGATACAAACTGGCTTGTAGGCTTCTTTGTCAATATCGACCATCTTTTACCTGTAATTCATTTTTTGATGTTACCTCTTTATTATTATAATTACTGTTACATAGGTAGAGCCTGAAACTTCAACAATGTAATATTCTTCTACTACAACCAGTCTGGAGGATGATGTATGAGAAGTGATAATGTATTGATTTATACTAACAGTTATTGATTAACAATATCTTTTTACATTTAAGATTACTTATTGTTTTGATAATTTGCAAAACTGTCAGCAAATTGCAAAGCATTCGATCAATAACCTTGATGTATTTATCGCAGAGACACATCCAACAATGAGAGCAAATATTCAGAAAAATGTACTTTGTCACTGAATAACATATACCCTTTCACTATATGAACGGTGTATGTTTTTGTTTATAAACTTTAGCTGCTTACCGAAAAATTGAATTGTTGAAACAAAAAACATTACATTGCATTAAAGGGGCCACAATTTAATCAATATATGTAGCAGGATAATCTCTCACCAACTCCCTGCGACATAGCTGAAGGTTATCGGGTATAGTTTTCAGATATCTCTTTTTGAAATGTTACATGTACATAGTGTTAGACGTTATGTCAATACTAATTTAAAACTTTTAATCAGATGATTAACTGTATCTTTTTACATAGTTTAACTTATATTGTAATTTCGAAAATCATTAAATCAACTTTCTCAAGATGTACATTGTGAGATCAAATATTTTAACATTAAATTGTTTAACAATTTAATCAATGTTCTTTGAATTTGTCGTGTACAAGGAATGTACTACTGAAGCGGTCAAAATTGAAGAGACACATGGACAAGAGGTATACGTAAAATACTGTAAAATATCAGTTATCCATTTTAATTGTGATGTAATATTTAATATGTTCTAATGGATTCCATAGTGACATTTTGCTATATATGTATATAGGATTCTTTAAGTGGAAGAGCACATTTCAAGGTTTATACAATTTCAAAATGCTGTTTTTGAGCCTGGTCTGGTGGTGGGCAAATCCAATTTGATTGTTTCAAGGAAAATACGGAAAAAAGAGTACATAACAAAGAGGTTTTTTAAAAAAAATAAGTTGTTTATCAGTTATTTCATTGATATTACATTTCCATGTTGTAATTCAAATATTCTGTATGTGTTCTATACCTTGAGCATTTTTTTTCTCTTTGATTAGAGGCCTAGGAAAAAGAGGAGCATAAAGACTCAGACAACTACACAAACTAATGATGTTGCTTGCCAAACCATTAACTTGGGAGCATCTACATTTTGAGGCTCAGCATGGTCCTTGTAAGAATCAGTGTCGTGATGCAGATATTCAGTGGCCAGAATTTGAAAGGAATGTCAGCAGTGACCCATGGAAAGTAATCCTGGATCATTGTTACAGCACACAACTTCACCCAGAAGAAACAGACAGCACGGAAGATGTTTCAGAATTGCTTGCTGAACTGCTAACACAATCCACACCCCCAAAAAAATACTATCTAAGAAACAGACAATGTTCCCTTTTCCCCAATAAATGTGGACAAACCGGAAATATCACACAAAGAAATAACCGAAGCATTTTAGCTACTGATGGACGATTGGGCTTGTGATGTGGACCTCACTCTTCCTAGTGTTGAGGACTTTTGAATCTAACTACTGCCTGATCGAGATTATGAAAATGATTAAATGTGATAATAAATTGCATAGGAGAATTTATGGGAAGCCATTGGTGAAGTTTACTCGTGTAGTCAAAGGCACCAACCTGAAGATCAAGGGTAGCTGTGTACACCACCATAACTCATTTTCATGGTCTGCTGAACCTATACTTGAAAAGTGCCTCCTGGAAATGTACTTTGTTCATCTGCTTTGCTGTTTAGCGGATCAACGTACAGTACAATTTCAAGTTTTTCTAACTTTGTGGGACGCGAGTACTTTTCAAAAACCCAGTACTACAAATATCAGAAGGATTTCTTGTTCCTTGCTATTAGCCAGGCATGGACACGTGAACAGATGTCAATGGACAATGCTCTTGCAGGCAAAAGGCTCTGGCTTGCTGGTGATTGACAGTCCAGGTTTTTCAGCTAAATACTGCACTTATCACTTCCAACTTACGGAAACCAGAAAAATAGTGAGTTCAGTTGCCGTGCAAGTACATCTTTTGCAGCCATGGAAAAATATGGTTTCATTAAATCCATTCAACTTCTGCAATCCAAAGGAATGAAAAGAGACCTGATAGCCACTGACAGGCACGTTTCAATAGCCCAGACCATGGAAAAGTAGTTTACCGACATAAAAAATCAATATGATGTATGGCACGCCACAAAATCAATTTCGAAATAAATTACAGCTGCTGGAAAAAAAGCCCACAGAAAACATTTTAAATTGGTCATAGTGTATCAGCAACCATCTTTGGTAAAGCTAAAAAGTTTGTGATGGATCTGTAGGTATTCAGTTTGAAAAATGACATTCATTGATGCACCATTGTTCTAACATACACAAATGTGCACATGGACCATTGAGCAAGGTGCAGGAGCATAAGAAAAGGTGCTTGGTTCCAGTCCCCCCACACAGCACTTCAGAAGATTGTGTACGACAAAACACTTTCAATAGACACAAGGTGACTCTCCAAGCTATGTCACACTGGAGATTTTAATATTTGCCTAAAGTATAGGCCTTTGAGGTTGCAATTTGGCATAGATGGTATGGAGGCAAGAACAAGACTGTCTGGCTGGCACACAATGAGAACGTTTGAAGGGAACAAGCAAAAACATAATGCTTTTTTGGGATATCTTGTTACAACAAGGAGTTCACCAAAAGAAGCAAACAGTGGTTGGCAAAGCCAATCTTCCAGCAGATGGATTTTGAATTTGTGAAAGATCTGGCATTGAATGTACTGGCCATGCAAACGCATGGAATTGATCCAGATTGTGTTTCCAGGGCCCAGTCTATGCCACAGAACATTGCAAAAGAGGTTTACCCTCCCAAACTTGAACTTGTTGAAAGGTTGACTTCAAGATTCAAATGATGTGTGGCTCTCTTCACAATGTTTAACAAAGGTAGTTTCAAGCTTTTGCACAGTGTGTAGAAACTGTTTTCATTGTCCAATAAATGGAATATTATGTCACTTGATATGAAATTGTTAAATAATGATGTATTTTTAATTAATTAGTGTTTGTGATGTAATGTCGCTAGATAGGCCTTAAAATTACAATTTTTCTTAGATTTTTGTATTTATTACTATCAATATAATATATTTATATTACAACAATAAATATCAGTCTGATTATTTCAAGTATGTGACTCATCTCAAATCAAACGTAGAAGAGACTAGTGAGCTTAAAACCAACAGTTACCAGGAACTACTTTGGACTCCCCAGGCCAACTAATGCAACACTATAAAGTAGCTCCGTGTTCCCTACTGGTAGCTCCTGATGACTGGTTACTGCTGGATACTGTGAGAAACCTAGGGGTATTCTCCCATTAAGACCAAGAGAGTCCTCTGTTCAGGTGGCCTGGGGAGAGCCATCGGTCCTGGATCCCAAAACTTGGGGACGATCACCTGGGTAGGGGAGTCTGGGGTTGCACTCAGGAGAAGACCCTAGGAGAGATGCAGTATTCCAACAGGATGATAGGTGAAGAGCTCACAGAAGCCTTAATGGGTTATGCAAGTCCCATTGTCCCTAACCCAAGACAGAGTCATCCCAGAACAAACCCCAGAAAGTGGGAAAGCAAGGTTAGACAAAGACATAACCTCAATCCCAACACTTCTTTGTCTTTCACTACATTAGATCATAGGAAGTGTTACACAGACCCGTGCTCACATGTCCGGGTGTGTGATATAAGGAGTCATTTTATACAAAGAGAATCACCTTTTGTATAGAAAACCAGGGCCAGGGGATCCATCACCTTATAATGCTATAGCCTGTAAATATCAATTGTCATCTTGCCTTGACTCCCCCTTCCCATTTCCAATAAATACTGAGAAGAGGAGGAGGCAACTAAGAGCAGTAAAGATTATACATAGACACAGCATGAGAAAAGTAAGGGAAATCTACCATAGAAAGAAGCTAAACTGTCCCACTGATAGAGTCAGGTCGAGTCAGGCATTTACTAATTATCACTCACACTTGACCTCACTTGACAATTTTTTACATCTGTAAAAGGTGTAGTTTCACACAAGGAAGTCAGCAAACTGGGGATGCTGCCTGTACCAGAGAAGCCAAGGAACAGAGACTCACAGGGGCTGAGGGCTGGAGGAGAATGGTGCGCCGATACACTGGCCTGTTGTCTGTGAGGGGCTGCAGCATGGCGAGGGAGCATGTCTCCAAGGTGCTGGAGTGAGGCTGCTTGCATCCTGCTGGCAGCGTCCAGGAAAGTGCTTGTTCCCTTGGGACTTGTGCCAGCCCCAAGGGTGTGTGAGGGGCAAGTGGTGAGATGCTGCCCTCAACCCCGTGTATCCTGAAAGAGACTGCCAGTCAGCGTGACGCTGCCCTGTGACTTTCATGAAAGCAGTGAGAAAGAAACTCGGGAGCGCGCATGTGACTGTGGGGGAGCGGGATAAAGACACTGGGTCTCATTACCAGGTAGGCGACCACGGAATGAATGGTGCCAGTAAGGGACCGGCACCGTTCATTCCGTGCCGCCACATTACGAGGTCTGCAGGGGGTCCCGCTAAGGACGTCTGGTCAGACCAGGCATCCTTAGTGGGACCCGCTAGCAGACCAGGATGCTAACAATAGGCCCATCATTAACGGGCCCGTTGTTAGCATCCTCCCCATTCCCATTGAGCCCTATGGGGGCTGAATGGGGATGTACCTGGTCCGGGTCCCACGAAAGGGAATTACCGGGCCCTCCAAGGTCAGAATGGCCCGGTAAGTCCCCTTTTGCGGGACCCGGACCCGAATTTGGAGGTAGACATGCCGCTGAAAGCAGCATGGGTATCTCCAAACTCGTAATGAGGCCCACTGACTACAAAGCAGCACGGAGCATAAAGCAAGCAACATCCTACATGAAAAACTACAAAAACATATGCGTATCAGTGATTGCTCTGAGTGAACATCTAAGTATATGATTTATACTAGTCTGAAAGAGTGAGAATACATGATTGGCTACTTAACATCAGGTGGGGCAACTAAGCCCTCCCCTAAAAATGACCACTATGAACGTCACTAAATACACAACGTCCAATTGGTTTACACAACTATAGGACCCCTAAATACGCAGTCCTCTACAATTGGTTTGCACTCTAACCTTGGTCAGTACATTTCCACCTACGACTAGCAGCATGCAGGCTGGCCATCCAGGTGCTGGTGAGCTCACCTTAACTAATGCTTCCAACCAATTAGTATATCAATCCAATATCACCTCAGTGGTCTACTGTTAATTAGGCTTTGAAGCTCGGGCTTGAGTTTGCTCTTAGCTCTGAGAAATTTAGGGAGTGAAATGCACAGTCTGCCCTTGTGTGTAGGTGTGACCATCTCGTTTGTCCAACTTCATGCTTCCATGTGACTAGAGACCATTTTTTAATAGACCTCTGATGTCTTCCTTGTTTTGTTCATGCCTTCTGAACAAGAGTTTTGTTCTTTCACATGATTTGTATCCAATGTCAGTTCACTCCAATTTGATAAGACTATTGCTTCTTTGCTCACCCAGCCTCGTCTGCTGAGATTCACTTCTATAGTTCAATTTGCTTTTTAACTGTGACTCACTAAAAATGAGGCATTCTTTTTACTGTCCAGCACTGCTATAATGCGTAGTTGACACATCCATCCTTCACTTGGCTATAGGTATATATGTATATGTTGGCGCTTGCCGCAATCTATTTACTATTAGCTAGCCTTAAGATTACTTTGTCTACTTGCGTTTCTTTTGAATCCTCCAAGGTCAGAATGGCCCGGTAAATCCCCTTTTGCGGGACCCGGACTCGAGTTTGGAGGTAGACATGCCGCTAAAAGCGGCATGGGTACCTCCAAACTCGTAATGAGGCCCACTGACTATAAAGCAGCACGGAGCATTGTAAGTGATTTCAATCCAGCACTCCAACTAAGTCAATGCCTAGTATGGGATGCCCAATGGAAACCCTTATTTATATATTTTTATGTCAAAAGTTCTTTGAATTCTGGAAGATGTACCTTTATATAATGCCCCTCTCTTTGAATCCCCCCGGTCTTACTGAACCAAGAAATAGGTTTGTTTTGCAAATTAAAAGATTTATTTGAAAAATTGAACAATATATATATATCACACTTTTATGAATATGAACAATATCTGAATATCACACTTATGAATATGAATAATGATCAGCAATGGGTAATATTACAATATCAACAATCTCTTTAATCATTTAGGAGTAGGAATAGGAAGAATAATGTAGCAGAGAATAACTTTGTGTGGGTTCAAGAAATGCAATGATAGGAAAAAATGCAACACAGAAGGAAACTTGATATGAATTCAATCAAAAGACAATATGATCACTCTTTCATCCTGTTGTTACTCACTCCCCCCAATATGCAATATGAAGATATGGAATGAGGGCAAAAAGGTATCCGGAATAACAATCAACAATGCAGTTCAATCCCAATTCCTCCCAGCAAGCTTAGAGAGAACAGATTTCATTTTAAACAGGTCAATTGCTTTTAAATGTGGTTTGAATTGAATGGGAAAAATGCTAAAAATGATTTTAATTCACTAAATGAGATTCAGAACTAGTGAGAGTTGCTTTGGATTGGTTCAGGTCAACACTAGCAATGATTATATAATGATTAGCAGGTGGAAAACGAAATTCAGAGGTTGAAAGCAAGAAATAGCTATTTTACATAGAATGAAATTGGGGCAAATTGCAAATTTGCAGCAACTTTTCCGAGTGCAGGAAACGCGATTATGGGAATACTATAAGGAAGTCGAATGTCGTTTTGGGTTTGTTTGGAAGCTGAGGATGTTAGCTTCAACAGGATATTTAAATTCCGTTCCTAGGACATACGGTTCAAAAGATACAGAAGTTTTCGTGAAGGTAGATTTTTCAGAAACAGAGTCAAGATTTCATAATGAAAGATGCGCTGTTGAAGATTTGGAACAAAGATTTCTTAACACTAAAGAGTCTATGGAGCCGCAAACTACACGACAGCCCAGCCACCTATCCAGAGGTGCCTCCGGATGGTTTCGGTCTGCACGAGACGATTGCCTTTCTCCAGAAAATATATTTTATCACCAAGATAATTATCACTACAATTATCAAGGATTATGTGGAGGAGAAAAGAATTTAGAATAGACAAAAGATATTCAATAATGCAGTTATGGATGGTTGAAATGGTTGGATTGGATTACTTAAGACTAAGAGGTTGGTTATGGACAATTCTACACTAAATACTTTCAACTAGTTCTTTGGAATGGAATGGGCCCATCAAAGATCTGGTCAAAGGTTTGGACTTCACTCGCCACCGGACAGGATTCAGGGCACCTGGACTCTGCTCTCATCAAGGCACTCTGGTCTGCACGGCCTCTTGGACTGGATCTGACAGGTTCTGGGTTACAGCTCTGCTCTGCATTTCTGGATCTTGGTTCTAGCACGAGGTTCTTAGCTAGAACAGCAAAACAGCTCAGCCAGGCTGTTGGATTTTGTGGTGTCCCTTGGAAGTTTAGTGGTTAAAATCAGGTTGCTTAAGATTCTGAAGGCCAGCTGAGAATAGTTCAGCTTTTGGGTTGGGCCTTTCTGCTTCATAGTCCTAGAGTCTGGATTCTGGATCTATGTCTGGAGCCTGGATCTTCCTGCAGGGTGCTTCACCAAGGAATCAGTTGATGAGTGGAAAGTGTGTGTGTGTGGGTCCTCAACAGTCTCTATTTATCCATTTCCAAAGTGGGTGGGGAGGCTGATTATCTATGCCCAAACCCTCTAAGGATCTGATAGGTCAGAGAATTTCCCCTCTCCTGATTTGAGACAGGAGCAGTGTGTCATATGTGTCAGAGTGACACTGTGTTTATGGTCCAAAGGAAATCCCTCCCCTCTGCTTTTACTTAGGAAATCTATTTTCCCCAAGATGCACAACTTGTTAATAATACATAATTGCATGACAGATTGCTTAAGGTACATTGCTGTCCAACTCTCATCTTCCTGCAAGCTTTAGTTCATAAATGACAACTTTTTCACACTTTTGGTGGGTTTTTCAATGTTCAGACCTTCTTGTTACTGTCCAGCACTGCTATAATGCGTAGTGGACACATCCATCCTTCACTTGTCCATAGGTATATATGTTCATGTTGGCGCTTGCCGCAATCTATTCACTATGAGCTAGCCTTAAGATTACTTTGTCTGCTTGTATTTCTTTTGAATCTGTACACGTGTAAAATGACTTAATGCCTTCATCTGTTTCTGTGGCATAAGCTTCTACATCTTGATCCCAAGATGTCACTTATCCTTGATAATTTCTTGATGCTTTATAGAATATCTACATTCTCTGGTCTCTGCATCTCTTCTATGGACGTCATTACAGCTCTGTGTGACGTATACTGGTGATGGTTGGTGGCGTTACCATTCTTCTTTGCCATTTTATGGCTCTACTTCTTCAGGGATTTCATTCAAATGGCTATCATCTTTTCTTGTATGAAGGTGTGGTTTTCTCAAAGGCTATCTTGCCACCTAGATTCTCTTAGGTATTGGTACTTTCACTGGTACTGGACAGAGTCCATATTCTGCTCTTTGTTTGTTCAACTGTTCTGTTTATGTCACATACTCTGGTTTCCAACACACAGGTAAAAGGGGCGAGATGGTTGAGGTGGGGGTACTTAAATCCTCTTCTACACAAGTGAGCACCAAAGGACAAGAGAAGCGTTCAAGAGGTACAGGAAGGAAAAGGAAGGTGCCAGGGGCACGGGAAAGGTGAAAGCAAGTGAGAGACAGTGCAAGTGTGCATGAGAAAGCAAGAACAGTATAAGTGTGTTCAAGAAAGTAAGGACGGTATAAGTGTGCACAATAGACAAAGCAAAATAAATAAATGAGACCAAGAAGGGGTGCAAGAAGAGCCAGGAACTAAGAGTAGGGTTACACATTGAAGTGGTCATGCCTAGGAGGAGCAAAGAACCAGGCGGTTTCGAAAGTCTCTGATGATGTCCCAAAAGTGAAGTGTGTATGAAAGAACGGCATTTAAAAGGAAATATACATCCTTTATTTGAAACCAAAAAGGGGACTAAGCTTGGGGAAGGGGACCCTGAGAGACTTAACGAAGAAAGCTAAGTACATTTTGACAAAACTAAATTTGTGTTGAATCTGAAGGGGGCCTGAGCTTGGGGAGGCCCAACCAAGTTGGAGGCTTATGTTTTTTGTAGTGTTGAAAGGATTGAAGCTTGGGGAAGGGAACCCTGCGAAGCTTGAAAAGGAACTGTGTTATATTTCTTTTGTGGTGCTTGGAACTTGAACAAGTTGAAGCTTGGGGAAGGGAACCCCAAGGACACTGAAGGTATTTTAAACCACAGCAATGGCTCTGTGGAGAAAGTCTTACGAACACTCTTTCTTGATTGAACTCATTTTTGTGACATTGACAAAACTACATCTGGTGTGTAGACCACCTGAACCCAACTTTGGTTTCCAATTTTCTGTTGAATCACTATTTTCCCTTTTGAAAGACTTTCTATCACATTTTAGTAAAGAGTGAGGGCAAGCATAGGTTTAGAAACAGACAGGCTTTTACTTTGGACTATCAGTTACGGGAACCATCCCTTTATAGTTAGTGCCAATCAGGCATTACACCAACCCAGGAATCTTAGTAAATAAAGACTTTGAAACAAACACCTTTAAGTCTGTGTCTCTCTTGATACCATGCCAGTCTCACAATACCAAGGCACTGCTTGTAATTCCTGCTTATCCAATCCTGATTTTGAGCCCTGTTTGTAATGAACTCACAATAGTTGAAGAATCTAAGCAGACAATTGGAGCAGCAGACATACACAACTTCACTGTCTCCAGAGCTCTGGTCCTCTCCAGGCTGGACTACTACAACAGCCTCTTCCTCAATCTGCTTAAATCCTCCCTTAGCCCCCTTCAACTAATCCAGGAGAGGACTGTGTGTCTTATCCTTGGCCTCAAGCCCAGGGACCGCATCTCTCAAGCCCAGAAATATCTCCACTGGCTCCCGGTGGCTGCGAGGATCAAGTTCAAGACCCTCTGCATCATTCACAAGGATTTCTGGGGCCAGGGACCCCACTACATCTGACCCTTTCCCTAAATACTTTCCTCTTAGAGACCTTCGATCATCTAGCTGCAATTCTCTGCAGATCAGATGCCATTCCAAGCAGAGTGTGGGGTCAATCTCTTTCCTCGGCAGGAGCATCCCTCTGTAATGGCCTTCCTGTCCCTCTCAGGCTTCTGCCTGATCTCCTTAGGTTCCATAAGATTGTCAAGACCCAACTTTTCTCTTGTTCATTTCTCCCCCCTTGCTAATGCCCCCCTCGGTCACATTGACTGGCTGCCTAGTCCCTTCTGAGCTCCACAGGGCACCAGGCCCTCCTCAGCCAGTATACCCCAGCACCCTGTCTTCCTGCCTCCCCCACTCAACCTACACTGGCTCTTCTGGGCCCCTTCCGCGGACAATTCTCCTGGTGGGGTGTGCATCCCTACCGAGACTGGTCTACACCCGTCCTCGCTCTTCGCATGTGGTCTTCACTCCCTGCTTCCCCTGGCACTTGCCCACTGGCCTCGCCTTATGACTTGCCTAGCCTCATTGGCCCTCTTCTTCCTCTCCTCCCCCATGTACTTGTGTACCTACTCATGCCCTGCACCTCCCTCCAACCCTAGCATTTTCCCTTCTGCCACAACCTACACCTCCCCTCATCCTCACTCCTTCCCTCGTGTACTACTTGTTACTGCTCTTGCATGAGCCGAATGACTCGACGCCTGGTAGGACCGTTATTGTTTATTTCTTCCTTAACCACCCCTCCCTCCCTTTTTTTGTCTTGTGGCGCTTTGAAACACCATTCTTTGTATAGGCGCTTTACAAGTAACCATTAAATAAATTAAATAAATGTAGTCTAACCTCGCTGGAAAGTAGGAATCTGATAAGTGGCTGCAGATAGCAATAGAGAAAAGGTTTATGTGCTACAGTCTTAGCCAACATTGAAACAACGATCAAAGGAATATGTCTTGCCAATGTGCACTATGAACATGCGCCTGTGGCCTTTGCACATTTACATCTTACTGTGGAGGCCCACATGTGGAGGACAACCAGGCGCACATGCAACAATGTAGAAATCAATATGATTGCTGGATTAGATATACACAGAAGCTAATAAGCCTTTCAAAACTGCACTAATTCGAGGCATGCTGGAATTTTAGTGATGTAAACCTTTTTTTCTTTTTATTGTTGTTGATTGCACGTGTTGCCCTGGCTGCAACAGTCCACATTGCCTGGTGCGGAATTGCCCCTCCCCAACCCCCTTCCTGGTTCGTCCGTGCCATCTCTATATATTAACCCACCGCTTTTGAATTTGAATTCTGTTTATTTCAGAACAGAAGTGGCGCACTTTGGCCAAAAAACTGCCCTCCACTATTAATTTGGTTTTTAGGGTATTGCCCTATTGAAGTATAGGGAAATCCGAGCCTGTCTGCACCTCGCCTAGGGTCATCTTTGAAAGAGTACATAAATGTTGTAGGAGCAGGCGCATTGATACTGTTCAAATGGAAGTAAATATTTTCATACGTGGGATAATTTACATGTTTCGTTGTTTTTCACTGCACAGCTTGCCATTAATATTATTCATTTTTGTGGCATGTGTTCCCAAACTGAAGCACTCTCTGACACGCTGTGAATGCTGGCTGAAGGGTTGCATTGTTATTTGTCTTTGAATTCACCGCACTAACAATTTGAAGGCCAAAACATCCAAAAAGAAGTGATAAGATTCACTATATTGAAAGCTTACATAGGAAAGTTAAGTTTCTATTACTGAGATCTGTCTTTTTCGAAGCGATTTTCCAAATGGAAACACAAGAAACAATGTAAGCAAGGTTTTAAATAATAGTTATGCAAGTGAGGATGGGAAGTGTGCTTTATGCTACATGATTAACGTTGTGAAAGATGTATGTTCAATTTGACGCAAATAATAGACATCGGGCCTCATTCGGAGCCTGGTGAAAAAAATCTGGTGTTACCATGATGACCGTCCCACCGGTTCCACCACTGTGGGGCACCAGAAAAAAGGTAGGTTTACGCCTTGTCGGGACCACGCACCCCCTATCTGCGGAACTGGTGCCACCGCCATCACGGTAACACCGGTAGAGATGGATGTACCGCCACCAAGGTTGCGCTGCATCCGCCTCCGCCGCGTGCATGCAGGACATTGCGGCACCGCGGACACAGAGCCGGAAACACCAGGACCAGAAATAATGTGATTGCTGGAACCGGAAAAAGCCTGGAGGCCATTTCAAAAATCACAATCCACTGCAATCTCCCTGTGCTGGAAGCCATCCACCCCTTCTGAGTGCCTGAGCTAATCCCGGGACCTGTCAGCTAGGATTCCCCAAACCCGCCAGCTCAAGCCACACTTTATTGAGGCTGAGCTCAACATGCTGGTTGATCACATTGTGGAGCATGCCGGGGAGCTTTTTTAAGCATACCAGCTCCTCAGCACACAGCTCTGGAAGAAGGCAATCTGGGTGGGAGTTGCCGGAAGTTGACTGCTGTGGGGGTGACACCATGCAGTGTCAAGGACTGCCATAAGCGCTGGGACGAGCTGCACCGTTGTGTCCGTGGCTTCAGGACAGTATTTCCCATCAGCTGGCTGAACCACACAGTGAGATTCATCGAGCGTTCTGCTTGTGAGTGCCTTGGTGGATTTTTGTTCTGCACATTTGCTTCATCTGCATAGAATTCCAAACACTGCGAAATTCAACCTAAGGTGTAATTCTAAATTGTTTGCGTGTTACTCTCAGCCTCGTTTCCTTCCTTCCCCTCACCTCTCCCTCCTCCTCCTTCTCCCTCCCCTGGTTGTGATTGGGCAGTGGCCCGTAGCACAGAGGTGCCTCGTTGTGTCCGCGGCTATAGGCCAGCATTTCCCATCAGCTGACTGAAGCACACAGTGAGATTGATCGAGTGTTCTGCTCGTGAGTGCCTTGATGGATTTTTGTTCCGCATACTGGCTCCATCTAGTTTGTTAGGGCCTGACGTTTCGTGTCCCTTTCCCCTCACCGACCCGCTTCTGCTTGTCTCCAACCAGCTCCCAGACCACCCACCACCCCTGATTGGCCCTCTGGCAAACATAACTAACCCTCGCAGGGCAGCCCTCTGCCCGGCAGCTCCTGCGGCTAGGGACCCCAAGGCAAAGGGCGGCTCCTTCAGAGGCGGCTCCTACTAGTTTCTGCAGGGGAAGCTAGCGGCCAGCCGTCTACCAGCAGCTACTCAGGAAGGTAGGAGTGTCCCGTGTTAGGTATAGAACCTCACTCTACCCTGCAAACCTGCCCATATAGGAGACTCTCAGACTTAGGTGTGTTTTTCTCCTGTTTTTAAAATTGCATTGTGAAAGTATTTAAAATTGCATTATGAAACCTAGGCCTTTTCCCCACTATTCAGGACTCTGAAACTTAGGTGTGTTTTTTTCCTGTTTTTAAAATTGCATCATGGAAATAGTGCCGTTCTGTGGCTTTCCCTCCTAGCAAAGCACTCATCTAGCAAACCTTTCTACCACTATCTAAGCGCCTGCCGTCTTGTCCAAATGTAGACTTGTCTCGTCTCTCTCTGTCTCGTCTGCTTGCACCCTTCCCTGTGTCCTTCCCTAGTGTTTTTACCATACCTCTTCCTACTCCCCTCCTCTTGTATCCTCTCCCTACCTACTCTATGGTGCTCTCTGTCTCTCCTATCTTCTCTAACTGCTCTCTATCGACTATCCTGTTCTCCTCACTAAATCTGGTAGCAAGAAGTTTAAAAAGGACATCCTGGTCGCCAACCCAGGCCTCCCTATCACTGACACCTATACCAGTGACACCTTCAGGCAAACTTTAACCGACATCCTCTTTGTGGTTCCCTCGCCAGACCTATGGACTTTACAAATGGTCTCTGTGCTCTCTCACTTCTCGTCCTCTATCATGGTGGCACCTGGTGGGAGGCCCTGCTGGCCTCCTTCCACTCCTCTAAGGTCATCATTAATGTTTACTTGAATGGTACCGTCTTGGTCCAAGGCCCTCAAGCCAACCTTCTCCTCTTTGATAGACGCTTCCCGTGCCTCATCAATTTTCTTTCTTCTCCTTCTGTCCCCTCTCTCCCCTCCACAGCTCCTCGCCTCCCCCTGCTGTCTCCTCCTTTGCTACCTTTTCCTCTCCTCATTCCTCTTCTGCCCCCACTCTGGCTGCTTCTACACCTTCGCAGGGCATGCCTCTGATTTGTACCCCTCCCCAGAAGTCCTTCAAGGATGGCAACCTTCTCCATATTGCCACCATAAACTCTCGCTCAGCTGTCAAACACTCCCCTGACCTATGCCGCCTCCTGAAGGAACTTGACCTCGATGTCCTCGGTCTCACAGAGACATGGTTCATGGCTAGCTCGGTCACAAGCTTTGACACTCTCCTCCCTGATGGCTACACTCTGGCTGCTTCTACACCTTCGCAGGGCATACCTCTGATTTGAACCCCTCCCCGGAAGTCCTTCAAGGATGGCAACCTTCTCCATATTGCCACTATAAACTCTCGCTCAGTTATCAAACACTCCCTGACCTCTGCCGCCTCCTGAAGGAACTTGACCTCGATGTCCTCGGTCTCACAGAGACATGGTTCATGGCCAGCTCGGTCACAAGCTTTGACACTCTCCTCCCTGATGGCTACAAGATCCTCTCCGCGCCCAGATCCAACCATTCTCGAGGGGGTGTAGCCCTGGTCTTCCCAGAGTTGATTCCTGCCTCCATAATTTCTACGCAGGCCTACTCCTCTTTGAAATGCCTCGTCTGCAGGCTCTCTCTCTCCTGGCCATTCCCTTACTGTGGCTACCATCTATCGGCCACCTGGTCAAATCTCTTCCTTCCTCTTTGAGTGGGTGGACCTCTCCTCTTCCCTCCTGGTCTCAACCACTCAACTCCTCCTTCTTGGAGACTTCAACATCCACCTGGATGCTTCCTGTCCTTCCACTGGACTCTTTCGTGACCTCTGCAACTCTCTCTCTCTCTCTCTCTATTCTCCCCTCTTGCCGAACTCACTCTGCAGGGCACACTCTGGATGTTCTGATCTCTTCAGTCTTTCCCCTTTTCATCCCTCTCACCACTCCTCTCTCCTGGAGTGATCACTTTATCCTTTCCTCCCATCTCACCCTCACTACCCCTCAGGCCAAGCCAACTCCAGCACTTCCACCTACCTTCTCCATTATCCGACCTATAAAGCGTGTGTCAGTTGAGACTTTTGCTGTCACTTTCTCACTCTCCACCCTCCCCCTTGGCTGTCTCACACCCTGACACAACCGTTTCCATGCTCCACTCTGCTATATGTGCTACTCTCGATGTTCTTGCCCCTGTCATGAGGATCCGCTTGAAACCCAAAGCTAAGTGCAACTCTGGGTACGACTCAGACCTCGTCACCCTTAAATGCAAGTGCAGGGTGGCTGAGAGGAGATGGCATGCTTCCGGTACATTCTCTGAGAAACTGGTCTGCCGACTACTCCAAAGGCAATACCGGCTCTCTGTCCAAGCCCGCATCTGTGCAACATCTAACAACTCGGCCAAACTCTTTCAAATCTGCATCTCTAAAACTCAGGACATCCTGTCCTCTCTCTCTTCCTCTCCCTGTCCTCTCCCTACCCACTGCTCTTCCTCTGGCCCTTTTTCGGCCACCTCTCCTCCCTCCTTTCCTACATTTCCCCTGTTCTCCTCAGACAAGGTTTCTAGACAAGTGTGATCTATAAAAGTCTTGTCAAAACAGGTTCAGCCCTCTTCCTCCAAAACCATCAAGGACCACATTGACACCCTTGCTCCTGCTCTGACTGAATTCTGCAACCACTCCTTCACCAGTGGAGTCTTCCACTCCCCCCTGAAGCACTCCCTTGTGCACCCTCTTCTTAAGAAACCCTCTGCCGACCCTTCCTGCCTGGCTAACTATTGTCCAATCTCCAGCACTCCTTTCCCGGGCAAACTCCTGGAAAAGCTGGCCATCTCCCAGCTTAACCTTCACACTGAATCTGTTGGTTGTCTCCATGATCATCAGTCTGGCTTCAGAGCTGCAAGAAGCAGGGAAGCTGCTCTCCTGAACATCTGTGAAGACATGCTCTCCAAGTTCGATTCCAACACCCCATGTGTCTCATATTACTTGATCTCTCTTCTGCCTTTGACACGGTCAACCACACCACACTGCTCAACCGTCTCTGTGATAACCTGGATATCACCGATCAGGCCCTGGTTTGGCTGACCTCCTTCCTCTCCGATCGACCCTCCCAGGCCCATCTTGGGTTCTTCGTCTCCTCTATCTCTACCTTTGGTGCTCCGCAGGGGTCTAACCTCTCTCCCTGGCTGTTCAACCAATACCTGGCACTCCTGCCCAACACATTGCAGCTCTCTGCTCCAATTTCCAGTGCTATGCGGATGACACTCCACTCATTTTCAGGCTCCGTTCCGCCACCTCTTCTCCTTCTCTCATCTCTGACTGTCTGTCCACCATCCAGGAGTGGTGTGCTGCCAATGATCTCTGCCGTAATGCCAATAAGACTGAGATTCTCATCGGCACACCTGCTCCCTCCTTTCCTGCCACTCTCTGGCCGGCCTCTCTTGGCCCTCTTCCTGCTCCCACCTGTGAGGCTAAACCCTTGGGGTCATCTTCGACTCCACACTTTCCTTCTCTTCTCACATCTCTGTCGTCTCCAAGAAGTCACACTACCAGCTGCAACTCCTCAGAGATATTCTTCCTTTCCTCTCCTTCCCCCAGAAGCTCACTGTCTCAAAAGCTCTGGTTCTCGCTAGGCTGGACTACTGCAATAGCCTCTTTCTAAATCTGTGTGCCTCTACTCTCCGCCCTCTGCAACTCATCCAAAACAGGACTGCAACACTTGTCCTTGGTCTCAAGCCCAGGGATCATAACTCTCCAAAACTGAAATCTCTGCACTGGCTCCCAGTGGCGTCAAGGATTAAGTTCAAAACCCTCTGCATTGTTCACAAGGCCTTCTGGGGCCTGGGACCGCAATACTTCCAACTCTCTCTTCCTAAATATCTTCCTTCTAGAGCTCTTCACTCATCCGCATCCAACTCTGTCACGCTCACCTGGTTCCCACGGGGGCGTCGACCGGAACTGGGCCGCTGTTGTTTCCGCCAGCGTGACGTGTAGCGCCGAGATGACTGACTGGACTGGCCTGCGCAGTCTAGTTTGTCTGGCTCGCAGGAATATTCTTCTGCAAAGGAGAAGAGGAATTAACCACCCGTGGAATTGAGTGTCAACCCACCTTCCCCACTCCCTTTGTCTTCCCACAGATCACTCTTGATGTCCCCTCCTTAGTCTCACCTGATGGTTTGGAAGGATGAGCTCACCATCCTGCGTCGACCGCAGGGGCGCATTGATGACCAGTTACTTCACTGGCGTAGAGGAATTGGTGAGTTCCAGTATTGACTCTAAAGTCCAATTGTTCATAAGAGTTCAAATGTCTGATCTTCACTCTGTCCGATTCCTAGCAGGTTGCCGATTAATCCACTCGAAGATTTCCAAATGGCAATTGGTAAGATTCAGGTAAGTCTATTGTGGTTTTCCTCTTAGGGGCCGGGGTATGGCGATGAAGCAGAGTTGATTGCGCCGACCCGAGATGAGGTGAGTACCCCCCATGGTAAATCAGGTAAGTCCTTGGGGGTAGCTTGTATAGCCTTAGAGAGTTCCCTTGCTCACCTTGCTGTCTTTGTCTCCTTAGGTGTCGTAGGGCGGCCGCGAGATGGAGAGAGCGTGATGGAATGCTGAAGTACCGCCAAGCAGGTGAGTTCAGCGCGGCGCCGTAGGAATGCGAAGCGATGCTTCAAAGACTTCTGTCTTTCAGCTCTGTGGCGAAATGGATCAGGATTCAGGTAAGGATTAAAGTTAAAACTCCTGTTCTAACCTTTATCCTTCTTTTCTTCTTGTTTCAGGAGTCCCAGGACTGAAGCGGGCGTGGCTGAAGACTGGAGCTGCTGAAAACACGGTGAGCGTTACGCTGCAGCAAGCAGAATAACGCGAAGCACGTGTGGCTGTCCGGGCGTGGTTTAAATAGCCTTGGAAGAAGATCCAGGTAAGTATTCTTCCACAGCCCCACCCAAGTAACAAAATAGTCCCTTCAGTAAAATAGTCCCTCCTAAGCCTCATTTGGCTTGAGTCTTCATGCAGCATGGTCTGCCTCAGGTGAGTATGCAGCATGGTCTGCTTCAGGTAAGTTATCAATAATGAGCCTGGCGCCCATGGCGCCAGGACTGACTTTATCTGTATGAGCCTGGCGCCATAGGCGCCAGGACTGCACCCAAACAGCCCCTAACTGGGGCTTTTGGGCATGCTCCAAGTGGCATGATGCCTGCTTCCGGGGCTGCTGGGCCTGGTCTGGTCTTCCGGGGGCAGGCATCATGACAAACTCCCTCAGGGTCAGTCACTTCTCCAACCTGCGAGTTGGTGGCAGATCTCTTTCTTCTGGCAGGGCCTCCCTCTGGAACAGCCTCCCGGCCTCTCTGAAACTTGAGGAGAACCATCTCTGGTTCCGGAAGCAACTCAAGTCCTTCCTCTTTGCTTCTGCTTTCTCTCCCCCTCTCCCCTGCTGATCACCTGGCTGAACCTGAAACTGCACTGGTTATCTGGCTACCCTCTGATCTCGGCCTCAGGTCCCCAGCCCCGCTAGTTGAACACCTGTACTGCCCCCCTGGCAACCCTTGCACTCAGGGACTGTTTCTGTATCTCTACAGCCCCTACTAGCACTGGACACCTGATGTCTGCACCTGCCACCAGCTGGCCGCACTTTTATTTATTTTCCTATTTATTTTTTTATCCTTTGTACTGCACTGCCCCCTCCCTTTCCCCCTGCACTTTTCCCCTTCCCCCTCCCCTGCACTTGCACAATCTCAATGTCACCTGTCCTAGTAGGATTTTTGTCTCTGTCTTCCCTCTGTTTCCCCTCCCTTGCCTTGTCGCGCCTTGAAACACTTGTGCATAGGCGCGTTATATCATATCACCTGAGGGTGTGGAACCTCCTTGCTGCACACCGCAGGCACTGCACGCTACAGGTGGCAGACCATCCTCACCCATCAAGCTGCTGCCCTGGGAGGAGAAGTGCAGCAGTGTGCTGCATATAGAGGGGATTGAGGGAGCCGGTGCAGTGGAGGGGGAACCCAAGACAACTGTTGAGGCTGGTGAGTACAGAAAGTGCCCAAATTTCAAGTGCACACCTTCCCACCCAGCCCCCATACCACCACTGCATTGACATGCACATAGCATTGCCCACATCACCCAGACCCGACCCAGCACTACCATGCCCCGCCACCTAGAGAATGTTGCGCAAAGCAAGTCACATGCCCTGCCTCCCATGCATGCCCATACCCAACCACATGACAAGGCACCACACATGATGGTGTGAGTCCCGAAACAATGGAGCCTGTAAGTTCGCCATCACACATGTCACTGGACCAGCACACACGATGATGTCCCATTACAGTGGCTGCCAGGGCTGCAGAGCCCAACAGACCTGTCCCTGGTGGGTGCTGCGGGCCTGGCATGCTGAGTTGCTATGGAAGCACCGGCACCGTTAACAACGTTGCCACTGCTTCCATGTACCCACTCCCATAGATTTCTATGGGAGTGGGTACATGGAAGCCCTGGTGGGTGCTGCGTCCCTGGGTCCCTGGTGGGTGCTGCGGGCCTGGCATGCTGAGTTGCTATGGAAGCACCAGCACCGTTAACAACGTTGCCACTGCTTCCATGTACCCACTCCCATAGATTCCTATGGGACTCCATAGGAATGTGGATCAAGAAATGTTCTGGCGCCTGACTTCCCGGCCCCTGGACTTGTAATAGGCCAGTGGCACCGGGAAGTCAGGCAGTGGTAATTGTTAATGGGTCTGGCAGCAACCCGCCGGTAGCACCAGCAGGGTTAACACCGGATCCATAATGAGGCCCGGTGTCGCCTGCACACTGCATCACACACCCCCTGCAGGGACACCCATACACACGTGCATGGACAACATAGGTATGGCATTGAACATGCACCCAGGCCCCACCCCCAATAACACCCAAGAACACTGATGAACAACTCATAGGCAGCCTCTACTGCCAAGTAAAAAATACAGAATCCATGATGCAGACACTGTGCATTCTGGTCGCAAGTACTGCATGTTTGCCTGCCGTGCTGCCACCGCCACCACAGCACAACACTGGTAGGCCGCATCTGCATGCACACATGGGCTTCCACCCACCCAATGGGGAGTGCATGTCCCTTACATGACCCTGCCAGCCCTTCCCCGAAAACCCCACACACATTCTGGGCATGCAACCAGGTCACACATGAACTCCAGGCACGCACGCCCTGAACACCACTCTGTACACATCCCAACTACCTGCACATGGGCAGACCGGCATGCCACTACCCACAGCCAAAAGTGGGTGTACATGTCAGCAGCCCCAGCACAGCTGTGTTGCAATTGCCACATGCACAGTGCCTGCAGCTGTGGCCACACAACACATGCATGAGTTTGACATACCATACAGCACTGCATGCCCCCACAATGCAATGCTGCACGATCACCATGTTGCATGTAACTGGACAATTGTTAGCCAGACAGGTCACTAACATCATGCCTTTCATTGATCCACAGGAACATCATCTGACTTGGACGGCAGTCAACCTGAGACATTGAGGGGCTCCGGACATGCAAGGTGTACGCCACAACCCCTTCCAACATCCTGTGGCAGTACATATGGCAGTGTGCATGTGACAACTGCCACCATGCACCAGGCAGCCCCTGTGGCGGATACCCCAGCTGCCCCTGTGCCCCAGGCAGCCCCTTGTGGTGGTTACCCGAGCTGCCCCAGTGCCACAGGCAGCCCCTGTAGCGATTATCCTAGCTGCCCCTGTGCCCAGGCAGCCCTGTAGCAGACACCCCAGCTGCCCATGTGGCGGAGACCCCAGCTGCGATGGACCACCTGGAAAATATCTGCAGTACCACAGGCACACACAAGAGGAACGGTATCGGGATGTGCACCACCGCCTCCCCAGCAGCCTGTCTACCATGCCACTGACACCATTGATGGGGATGCAGCTGGAGACGCTGGACTTCACACGGGGGACGACACTGATCACACCCCGGATGTGGTTGAGACATTCAGCCCCATGAGCCTATCAAGCCCACTGCGCTCCCCCTACCCCTCTGTCAGCGAAATAAATGCACATCTCAGACACACAGAGGAGCGTCAGGACACCTTCACTGACCTGGTGCTATAGCACCTGGAAGAGTCACACCTCATGAGGGAAAGCAACCAGGCCATTGGACGGGGGTTGCCCGTGCACTTGGGCGGTCAACTGTGGCCACTGTACATTTGGCTAGTAGGGTCAGTGAGGGTAATAGCATCCAGTCCACAATTGCTGAGACAATGGCACTGACCCTCCAGGTATGCATGTCCCGAATCGCTAGCGACCACACACCATTGGCCTCCACCAGCTCGATCTCCAAGCCAGGCAGCCCTAGGAGGTGATCCATGCGCCTGTCTGGCACGGCACACATGCCGCCAAGCGTGGTCGCAAGTAGGGTGTAAACATGGACAAGGCAAGGATCACACATGGGCATAGAACACTTGCACCACGTGTGACTAGTAGAGGAGGAGGAGGATAAGTTGGGGACGGGGTGTTCATGGTTGGGGAGTGGGAGGGTGGAGGGTACATTGGGGAGGGTAATAATGGTCCACCTGCTGTTCAAATGCTTAATTTACTTTACACTTGGTTCTGCATATAAATCATGACTGGACATTACATTTCTGCATGAGTATTAAGTGTGTAATAGAAGTGCTCAGAAATATGTGCCACCAGTTGTGCACCATGTGCTTGTGGGTAGTGTTCAAAAGAAGATGTGTATTAGTGCATCCCATGCATGTTGCCCATCGATGGCCTCCCGCCGGGGGTCGCAATGGCATTCCGTCATCGTCGGCATCCCCATCCTCCTCCTCAGCAGGGTCTATGTCCGGGTGCAGTGCAATGTTGCGCCTAATACACATATTGTGCAACATTGCACAGGCCAGGACAATCTTGCCCACCTTTATGGGGCTATACATGAGGGCACCGACGGATCTGCTGAGGCAGTGGACCCTTGCCTTGAGTAGTCCACATGTCCGTTCAATAGTGCCCCATGTACGTATATGTGCACGTTTGTAGGCCTCTTCATGCATGTTCTGTGGCCGTTTAACGGGTGTCAACAGCCACGGCATAAGGGAGTATCCGGTATCACCTGCATGGGAGTGACACAGAAGGGGGATGGAATCATTGTGGTGGCAATTTTATGTCAGTGAAGTGTGCAAGTACCCATTTCCCACATTTACTTAGCACAAGACATAGCATATGCCACAGATGACCCTAATGATTTCTGCAATGTCACATGTAATGCCATAACCACAGTCAAATGGTTGGTCACTCATTTGATCTGAGACTGTTCGGCATGCTCACTGTCTGCAGTCATACATTGAAAAGGCCTTCAATGCTTCTATGTGTTTTTTGCTGATATGGAAACAAGGGTGCGTGGCTGCCTACTAGGAGCATCGTATCTTGTACAGTGCTAAAAATCTGCCTACCGCACCTGCGGCGCCCGAGAGGCCTGACACTGCTGTGCGCTGCTGTCCCGGTTGGCAGTGTGCTCACCGGAGCACCAGCAACTTTTTCAACGGTGACAGTCATCCATGTCCATATCCCCATTGCGTACTCTGGCACTCCATGGTAAGGGGGACTTGCAATTTACCGGCACCTGGCATCCGGTGCCACAGAAACCTGTAATGGCCGTGTGGCACTGGTAAACCAGGTGCATGTAAGGTGTCCGGTGTCTGGTACAACCCCGGCAGGGGAAAGGTTGGCCTTCCCGCAGGCCTCTGGATGTGGCCCATGTGTGTGTTCGCTTTGATGTCTCTCACATATTGATGCCCAATCCCACTGCATTGTTCCTTAATGGGTGTTTTGCTTGCTGCACCATGCTATTCTACATCTTCTGAATGCTCATATGTCAATTTGCATCTCTGCGATCACAGGTACAATTTGTATCATGATGGCACACAGATGTGCATCGATTTGAGACAGATGAACATGTGTGCAGTGATACATTTATCGTTATCACACATGATGCAGCATGGGTGTGGTTGTCATTCATTGTCAGAATTGTGTAGTATTTGCGGTGGGTGTATGCCCTGTAATGTGCACTTGGTGCTTGCTGAACAGTTGTGTAGGCATGGGTACTGGATATACGCTGTGGGGTTCACTGATGATGGTGTGTAGGATTGCATACATTTGACTTGCCTGTTATGCAGGCAGTGGTGGATCTACACAGTCTTTTAGCAGGCACTATTGTAGGTTGTCTGATGCATTCTGGTACATGTGGTACTTTTGTGTTGCATCATTGGACTTCTAATTGATACGGACTAAGTGTGATCCATATGCCCGTTTAGTGCATGCGTTCCATGCCTTTGAAATCAGGGATGCAATGTATGTGTGTTAGGTTGCATTTGCCACATGCTCTGCTGTCTGTGTTTCTACCCCCCACTACACAGAGGTCATGCATTGGTCATTCTACTCACCCAACAGCCAGGTGCACTATGGTTAGTGCCTATTCTCCCCCACTACACAGAGGTCATGCACTGGTCATTCTACTCACCCAACAGCCAGGTGCTCTCTGGTGAGTGCCTATTCCCCCCCCCACTACACAGAGGTCATGCTCTAGTCATTCTACTCACCCAATAGCCAGGTGCACTCTGGTCAGTGCCTATTTCCCCCAAACTACACAGAGATCATGCATTGGTCATTCTACTCACCCAACATCCAGGTGGGCTCTCTGGTGTGCCGTGACATGTACCCTGCCAACGTGTATTTCCGCAACAACATTGAGTCTTGTGTGGATACCGGAAACCGTGCACAACAATGGATGATGAGGTATTCAGCATCACAGACCATCTGCACATTGAGGGAGTGGAATTGTTTGAGGTTTCTATACACTGCCTCAATGGCATGTCTGTCCACCAACTCCACATGAGTGCAATCTAACGCACTGATGAAATTGGGCATGCCTGCCAGGGCATGGAAGGTCACTTTGGTGGCATTAACTTGGGCAGGGGTTCGGGCTATGGTGACATGGTCTGCTACATGGCACAGCAGTGCATCCAGTACCTGGACCAAGACCCTTGAAAAACAGGGTTGTGACAGCCGTGCAGCTCACCAACGGTGTGTTGGTATCTGCTGGTTGCAAGGAAGTGCAGTACCGACACTACCTTCAGCAAGGGGGGGATTGCAGTCTGTATATTTATGAGGTTGCTGATGTCCTCATGAATGAGGGTGACAATTGATGTTAGGTGTCTCTTTGGCATAGGGTCAGGTTCCAGGGCGAGGCCCTGATGAGGGGTATTGGTGGCTGCCTGCGGGGTGCTACCTGCTGCCCATTGTTGTTATGCATGGCAAACTGGTTCCTCATTCGCCTCATGCACCTACACCACCTCCTCTGCCTCTCTGCTGCTTCATCCTCAATCCCTCCTTGCAGGTTCCCAGCTCAATTGCTGTTACAGCGACTGCCAGCATGGTAGTGTTGGGAGGTGGGTTTGGAGCAGGTGTGGTTCTTTGTACATTCCCAGTGGTGAATGGTGTGCAGCTGGGCTAATCTTGGACACCTATGACCTGTTTGCCAGCATGGTTGTGTTAAGAGGGGGGAATGGTGTGGGTGTGGTCCTTTTGTACATTCACAATGGTCAAGGGTGTGCAGCTGGGCTGATTTTGGACACACAGGGCCTGTTGCTTCTTACCTGGCACTGTTTAACACCTGGTCCTCTATGCTGGTAATTCAGGGACGTCCGGTGACTCTTCTGCAGTTTACGGTCACGGTGCTGGCGGGTGCGGTGGCGCCGTGGGTAACACTTTGCAGTAACAGTGTTTCCGCACTTGCGACTCTGATTGTACCAGTCCAGAAAGCGGTGCCGGTACGGTGCTGCTGGCACCGCTCTTTACGGACCGGCATATTTGTAATGTGGCCCATCGTACATGTTAATTGTAACTTAAATTGAAAGTTAACATAAATATGTACTGCACATATACGGTTATAAAATGGGTAGTGAAATATATTTTTGAATTCTCAATTTTACACAGTTATATTATACCGATGTTTGCCTGTAATGGGTACAATTTACCGGTCAACGGCTTTTTCAACTGTAATTGGACAATAATCATCAACAACGCATCTGTGATAACCATTATCTGGGACAATCGCCTGTCACCAATATGTACTTTTGGGGTTGCAGTAATAAGGAGCAACATGGCATCCTATAGGTTCTGAAAACTGATTTACGTGATTGCCGCTCACCCCATTTAGCGAATCCGAAAATGTCAAATTCCAAATCGGCGGTGCACAGTAACCATACTGATCGCTCTGTGCTGTCCACTTACCTCAAACCCCCTCTTTACTTACCTTTGCCTCCTCACACTTACCTGAATTCCCATCTCTTCTCGCTATAATGGGATTCGTTATTTTAGTTCACGGCAAATGCGCAGTACCTGCGCATTCTGCATTTTATTTTCGGTATTTTGGGGCAATGCCTATGAAAACGTGCAGATGTGAAAGTGTTGCATTTGAAATTTAAACCACTTATTTATATTCTGTAATGGAATGCCATGTGCGTCGATCAGAAATTGGTGATGGAAGATAACTTTCTGTGAAGAATGCAAAGGCTGGGATTAATCAATCAGAATCAGCATTATAAGATCACTGTTTGCAGTTAAACAAAACATTACAACTATTTATTTTATTTATTTTATTTTTGGATTTGTAAAGCGCACTGCAGCCCTCTAGGCAATGAGGCGCTATAAGTATACTTAAGGAGGCTTGCTTGTGGGTTACAATAAGCCGCCCAATGTGTGAAGCTTAACAACATACAGTTATTTATACAGTTGAATTACTGGGTACAATGTTCTACAATACAGTGTGTGTCTATTTCAAGTTATAGCAGTAGCAGAAACATTATACAGGAGGAAAAATAGGCTCTTTAGACAAAGAGCCTTGTTTTTAGGGCCTTGCGGAAGGCGGCATGGGACTCGATAGATCTAATCTGGTCTGGGAGTTTGTTCCAAAGAGTGGCGGCCATAGTTGGGAAGCTAGATCCTCCAGCACACAATCGGCGTGAGTGAGGTACTGTGATGTGGTTAGCATATGCAGTTCTTGGAGGTCTGGAGGCTGTTTGTCTGGAGATCCTTTGCGTAAGGTATCTGGGGGCAAGGCTGTGAATACATTTGTGGGTTAGGGCTAGTGTTTTGAAGACGACCCTTTCCTTAATAGGTAGCCAGTGTGCCTGTCTTCTGATCATGGAGATGTGTTCCCTGCGTGAAAGGCCAGTGGCTGCCCTTAAGGCATTGTTCTGTGCTATCTGAAGTTTGGCCAGGTTCTTTTGAGATGTACCAATGAAGAGAGCATTGCAGTAATCCAGTCTAGAGCTGATGAGGGCTCTAGCTATGGCGATACAGTTCTGTTGGGTCAGGAATGGTCTGACAGCGTTAATCAGTTTGGCGTGGTAAGCTGCAGAGGATGCGATGGCGTTGACCTGCCTGTCCATGGTGAGGGTTGGTTCAAGATACACGCCTAGTATTTTGATTGTTTGTGATACTGTGATAGGGATGTTATCAATTGTGAATGTATGGTATTCTTTGGCAAGTTTATTTAGAGTGAAGGGGGATCCTATCAGCAGGAGTTCCGTTTTGTCACTGTTTAAACAAAGCTAATTATCTGCCATCCAAGATTGTTTGGTGGAGTAGATGAGGTTGAGGGTGCCAGAGTCAGCTCGATAGTCTACTGTGAGAGGTATGAGCACCTGGGTGTCATCTGCATAATTTGTATATGAGATGCCCAGCGAGTCTAAGATTTTGAATAAGAAGGGTCTGGTGAAAAGGTTATACAGCATAGGGGCTATGCATGAGCCCTTTGGGACCCCACATTTGATAGGGCTCGGGGTGGCATTGTCCGATTCAGAAAAGACCTTCATTACTCTCTCCTGAAGGAACGAGTTGATCCAGTCGCAGGCCATAGGAGAGAAGTTTGCTGTGGAGGTGAGATGGTGCCATAAGGTTTTGTGCTCAACGAGGTCGAAGGCAGCAGAGAGGTCAAGTAGCAGGAGCAGAGCAGGTTTGCCTGCATCTCTAAGGTCATCTATTTGGTTTTTCAAATCTAGTAGTGTCGTTTCTGTGCCATGGCGAGGACGAAAGCCAGACTGGCGAAGTCCAAGAAGGTGATTGTCCTCAATGTATTTTTGAACTTGCAGGTAAGGCTGCTTTGTCCAGGATTTGTAATAGAAACGGAACCATGCTGGTGGGTCTATAGTTCCCTGGTGTCATTGGATCGAGAGAGGGTTTCTTTAGTAGGGGTCTCACCCAGGCTTCTTTAAGGGAAGTAGGCACATGAGCTGTTTGGAAGGACGAATTGATGAAAGCAGTAACAAATGGCGCAAGTGCTGGTGCACATTCTTAGATGATGTGAGCTGGGCATGCGTCCCCATTGCAGTTGGAGGGCTTGATGGATTTTATGAGGGCCGTGACCTCTGTCTCGTTCATGGCAATGAATTCAAATTTAGGTGTCTGGTTGTCTGCAATGCAAGTGGGGGGTGCTGTGTGGGAGGCTATGAGGGAAGTGAGGGCTTCTTGATGGGAAAGAATTTTGGTGTGCAGGGTGTCAAGTTTGTCAAGCATGGCAGATTGGATTTGGTTGCACCATGATTGATCTTTAACAATTGTGGTGGGTGGAGATGAGGGTGATTCCAGTTCCCTAAAAATCGCGAAGATTTCTTTGGTCCCTGATTTTGCATTGTTGATCCTAGTATTGTAGGAATCAGCTTTGTCATGAATGATGGCTGTTTTATATTACCTCGCAATCGTCTTGAATGCGGTTTTGTTCAGTTCAGTAGGGTTTCTTTTCCATGTGGAAAGTGATACCCTTTTTTTGGCTCGAGGATCCATGAGTGCTTGGGAGAACCAGGCATTAGAGTGCTTGGTTTTCTTGGCTTTTTTGGCTGTAAGGGGGGCAATGATGTCTACCACAGTGGTAATCACCTGGTTGAAGGTGTTGGCTAGGATAACAAGATCATTTAGAAAGGGAGATTGCAGTTCTGGAACTAGAAGGTGCGGTAGGAGAGTGTCTTTGGTCAGCTTCTTGGAGCTCCTAGAAAGAGTGGCAGGGAGAAGGATAGAGGGTTTGGAGGGAGCTGAGGACGTGTCAATGTGAAAGTTGATATAGAAATGGTCTGTCCAAGGTAAGGGGGTGGTGGTGGAGAATGGGATGGGACAGTTGTGATGTGCAGCCCAGTCCAGTGTACATCCTTTGATGTGAGTGAGGGCTCAGTGATGCTTTGAAGAAATCCAAGGGTGGCTAGTCCTTTCTGAAGTGTGGAGGCATTGGAATCATGGGGATCGCCTAGGCCGAGATTGAGGTCGCCAAGTAATACTATTTTGGATGTAGTTTTCAAGTTGTGGGAGAGAGAGTGGAGGATGGATTCTTGGAAGTCACCTAATGGGCCTGGCGGGCGATATATGAGGTGGAAGGCAATGGAAGAGTTGGGGGAAGTCTTGAGTTTAATGAGGAGGTATTCCGCATTATGACCAAAATCACACTGAATTCTTTTAATGTCAAGGGTGTCTTTGGCTATGATGGCCACCCCTCCACCCCTTTGACCTAGCCGGTCCTGCCTGAATATGGTGTATCCTGATGGGATAGCCAGCGAGAGGGCAGGGCCAGAGGTGTCTTGCAACTAGGTTTTGCATACAAAGAGAATGTCTAGCTTATCTTTGGAGATAAGATCATGCACGTCAAGTGTGTGTGCTGGGATGGAACGGGCGTTAACCAGGGCACATAAGAGGAGGTTGGAGTTGGGCCTGCAGTGTTTGGTTGGTGTGGTCGATGTGGGCTTAGGGGCAGCAAAGTCTAGCAAGGCAACATTAGATGCGATTACTGGCATAGTACTGGGGCAGCAGAATCTGGCAAGGCATCATTAAAGGCATTTACTGGCATAGTACTTGGGGCAGCAGAATCTGGCAAGGCATAATTAAAGGCATTTACTGGCATAGTACTTGGGGCATCAGAATCTGGCAAGGCATCATTACTGGGGGCAGCAGAATCTAGCAGGGCATCATTACAGGCATTTACTGGCATAGTACTTGGGGCAGCAGAATCTGGCGAGGCATCATTAAAGGCATTTACTGACATAGTACTTGGGGCAGCAGAATCTGGCAAGGCATCATTACTGGGGGCAGCAGAATGTAGCAGGGCATCATTAAAGGCCTTTACTGGCATAGAACTGGGGGCAGCAGAATCTGGCAAGGCATCATTACTGGGGGAAGCAGAATCTGGCAAGGCATCATTACTGGGGGCAGCAGAATCTAACAGGGCATCATTACAGGCATTTACTGGCATAGTGCTGGTGGCAGCGGCGTATAGCAAGGCATGATTAGCAGTATTGCTGGGTGGGGCATAAGATAAGGCAGATACAGTAGCTCCAGTAGCACTTACATGATGTGCTGAGGGTGCTTCGGTGCTTGAATCCAGACGGTTGCCATGGCGCGATATGGTGGCTGTGGCCGTGAGCAGCTGCAGCTGGTGGAGGTGAGAGTCCGATGCGCATGACTGCAGAGGCGTTGAATGGGGAGCGGGAGCAGTGTTCTTGTCCCAGAGTGGATCAATATGCACTCGGTTTAAATTCGACCTGACCGTGTTGGCGGGCTCCTTTTTGTTTATGGCAATGCAGGTAAGTCGTGTGCAGTAGGCGGGGCGGCTTCCAGACTCAGGCATACGAGCATTATTTTGGTTCCTAGTGCTGAGCCAAGCGTTTTGGGTAGTCACGCTGGCCTGGAAGGTGCAGGGGCGCTGCGAGGCAGTGCGCAGACGTAGGGATTCGTTCCTGCATGTGAGAGTGGGCGGGTATGTAGTAGCGGATATGGAAGCATTTGAATGGGATAGGACGTGGAGGCCAACATCCAGCAGCTCCGAGCAGCGAGAGCTGCAGAGAGGGCGACGGCCTTTCCTATAGGCCTTCCCTCGGCGGCTTCGCCTCGCGGCGCGCCTCCCCTCCATTTAAGGCAGGAGGAAAGGTCGGCGCGAGGTGTGGGACCCAATCGGGTCGGACTTGGAGGGCATGTTGATTACTGGTTTCCATGGCGACGATCTCGGCGGCGGCTGCCATCTTATGATGAATACGCTCCTTGTGGCGTATAATGAGCACACAGAGTGCACGGCCATGCATCTGGGTGCTCTGGAGCGGCACTGGTGCTGCAGGTACGGCGACTGTGACTCCTTGCTGTTCCCCTCGCAGCGGAGCTGCAGAGAGGGGCGACGGCCTTTCCTGTTGGCCTTCCCTCGGCGGCTTGTTCGCTAGCTACAACCTCTATTGGAAAAGGTTACCCATATTTTTGTGGACTGAAGTACCTCTTTTCAGCATTATGTCAAAATTAAAAGTACTTGTCTCGCTCCCGACTATTGCTGTTTTCTTCAAAATTAATATTTTTTATCATTTTTGTGAAAAGAAACAAATGTTTTGTGTTTATTGTGTTGAGAATGTGTGTTTATGTTCCTCGTTCTGCGTTAGATAACGTTATGACGTTGGTGATGACTGGGTACGTTTGCCTATGCTGCCCACTAATGTCATTAAAATAGGTGGAGCTCATTGTGTGCATATAGTGATGTCAGCCTTAGGGGCGGGTGATCTGAATTAGTGCCTTGAGGGCACTTGAACTTAGGGTAATGGATCAATGGATAAGATTAGCACAAGATGGCGAAACGCGACCTGTTGTTTTCTCATGTGTTAAAGTGAGAAAAACTTGGATAAGTTGCATTGGAATGTTTTTTTAAGAACGATCGATGTATGCTCCAAATGACATGCTCATTCGATTGAGCCAATAAAATGTCTGACAAACTACCCCCTTAAGTTAAATTCCCTCAGCTTTCAACCCTTCCGTTTTTTCAACTGCTGACTCGTTTGCTAAAACATAATGTCCATCACCAAACATAATATGTACAAATATTGCTTTTTTTCCATACTTACTCAAAATGTTTTTGCCTCCCAGTAAAAAGCATAGTTTGGTAGGGTTACTCCATGGCACCTGAACATGTGTTTCCAGTGCTGGGCTTTTGTGCAATAGATCAATGCATTCTGGCAATTGTTGTCTTTTGTTTTTACTGGATTAACTTACCAGCAAACATAGAATTTCAAAAGAAACCCCAGTGGTGTTTAGATGACAAGGAGCCACTCATTTGATTACCATAAAACATCCCACAAACATGAAAATGAGCCTAGCCACCTGCTAAAATACCATACATGAATGACAATTCCTCCCCTCCTCACACCACGCCTTCCTTTGGTCATTTACTTTGCTCCCACACAACCGCCTACACCTGCAGGCTACCTCTGACCCTTTTGATTATGCCAGCAAACACGAAATGCAGCTCTTTCTGTCCACTGTAGCCGCCCAACCCTCCGTTCTGGTTTGCCAGTGCTATGTAGAAATGATCACACTGTCTAAGCACGATTGCTGCTTTTGGTGGGAGCCTCCTTAAAAGCATGGACAGCCATTGGCTGCATCGCTGGAGGCAGATTTCTTTGGGTGAGGCAGGCTTTTCTCCCCTGCCTCTGTCCGTGTAGTGCTCAACGGTTTTGAATAAGTTGGCTCCCTGCACTCCCAAATGTGCCCTGGCCATCGCCCAGTTTGCCCGCCCCTAGAAACGGGCCTGACTATGCAGTTTAGAAAGCAGGATTTTGGGGTTATGCTTTGGACCGTTTTGTGCATAGGGCCCTGAAGGAGATGTGTTGGTAAACAGCAGCCTGTTAAGCATAAGGTTACCAGATGACTCCATGTCATTGCAGATACCATGCCCCAGTGCCAGGCTTTAATTGCTCATTTACATAGCCGCGACAACCCACACATTTTTTTATCGACGTTCGCCATTTGCTTACCGCATGCATACTCCACTCTCCCATTATCTAAGCCCTTGGTGCTCCGGCTGCCAAATAATGGACCACAGTGCGAGCGCGGAGAAGCAGCCTGCAGCTGCTTAAATACGACTGGAGTTAATTTATAGGTGATAGTTTATAGGTAATCTACGCAAACGTCACAGCATCAGGATTCTAACAAGAGCTTGTGTACCAGGTTGCTTGCTAAACTGTGCCTCATGCGTGCAATAGACACTGTGTGGTATTTTTTTATAGCTGGAAGGAATTCCAGGGCACCCTGTCCCCTCCCAAACTCCCTGTGGCCTCCACCAGTTTTCCCTCCCAGAACTCCCTGTGGCCTCCACCAGTTTTCCCTCCCAGAACTCCCTGTGGACTCCACCAGTTTTCCCTCCTAAACTCCCTGTGGCCTCCACCTGTTTTCCCTCCCAAACTCCCTGTGGCCTCCACCAGTTTTCCCTCCCAGAACTCCCTGTGGCCTCCACCAGTTGTCCCTCCCAGAACTCCCTTTGACCTCCACCAGTTTTCCCTCCCAAACTCCCTGGGGCCTCCACCACTTTTCCCTCCCAAACTCCATGTGACCTCCAACACTTTTCCCTCCCAAACTCCCTGTGGCCTTCACCTGTTTTCCCTCCCAAACTCCCTGTGGCCCCCACCAGTTTTCCCTCCCAAACGCCCTGTGGCCTCCACCAGTTTTCCCTCCCAGAAGTCCCTGTGGCCTCCACCAGTTTTCCCTCCCAAACTCCCTGTGGCCTCCACCACTTTTCCCTCCCAAAATCCCTGTGGCCTCCACCAGTTTTCACTCCCAGAACTCCCTGTGGCCTCCACCAGTTTTCACTCCCAGAACTCCCTGTGGCCTCCACCAGTTTTCCCTCCCAAAACTCCCTGTGGCCTCCGCCAGTTGTTGTACTCCTGAGCGCCATTGATGTAAGCGTGTGACTGTACAGTAGCCAGGATATTTAGCCAATACCACTTTGCTTGCTTGGATATGTACCTCCGTAACTAGAATCGGAGAAAAGCTATATTATACGTTTTTATTACGACCGGGTGAAGGTGCTTTTAATGACACGAGGTCGGTTGGTAACTCTGGCTTTTGGACTTTTTTGTTTTACTTTCCACGGTTGGAAATAGAAGCAAGCGTGTTCGGTGACTATTGCGGAAAATGCCAGTTTATAAAGGATGGCCTACTTTCCTGCCTCCGCCCCGGTGATAATCGTGGCAGCGCTAACGATGGACATTAGCCTCACGCATGCACAAGCTTGCTAAGGTAACAGGGATATCTCGAGGAGGCAGGAATGAAGAACCGAGAGGCGGTGAAAGCTGCTGCTTAAACTCCCTCACGGTCCTTTCGAGAGCATTTCACCCCGGCCTTGACCTAATTTGAATTAAAATACAGGCTTTTGTGTTGTTTACTTGCATGAAAAGACTTCCTTGTGTAAAACCCTTGCCAAAGACCGCCTTCCTGCCTGCAGGGGGCATTAGGAGACGTTGTCCAAAGGGAATGGAATTCGCCCTGAGCAATAAAGATTGTTGTGGTGAATGTCGAAGTCAGAACTGGGGATCTGGGCTGATTAACAAGCAGTGCTTTATCGTCTACACGTTGCATGATTCACCGACTGCCAACAGAAAGGATAGGGGGCCAGGGGCTGAGGCGAGAAACAACACAAAAGAGCATGACTTGGCTAGCGCCATCGCCTTTACTACGGTGTTGTGTGCACTGACATAACTCAGTTCGCACTCTTTTGATATGAGCTTCTCACGTCTGCACACCATGCAGCACAGGTGCACTCAACTAGTCTCAATGACGGCAGGCCCACCACTGTCCTTGAATCTCCCATGCAGCAGAGGCCTGGGAGCGGACATGGACAGTCAGGGCCCCTTGCTCACCCTGCCTAGGGAATCAAGTTGCACCTCTGTCCATGTCCTCTTCCATGCAGCAGATGCATGTGAGCGAGCATGGACATTCATTTACCCTTGCACACTGTGCCTAAGGGTATCAAACTGCACCTCTGTCCATGCCCTCTTCCATGCAGCAGACGCATGCGAGCGAGCACAGGCAGACATGGGCCCCTTGCTCACCCTGCCTAGCGTATCAAACTGCTCCTCTGTCCATGTCCTCTTCCATGCAGCAGATGCATGTGAGCGAGCATGGACATCCATTTACCCTTGCTTACTGTGCCTAAGGGTATCAAACTGCACCTCTGTCCATGCCCTCTTCCATGCAGCAGACGCATGCGAGCGAGCACAGGCAGACATGGGCCCCTTGCTCACCCTGCCTAGCATATCAAACTGCACCTCTGTCCATGCCCTCTTCCATGCAGCAGACGCATGCGAGCGAGCACAGGCAGACATGGGCCCCTTGCTCACCCTGCCTAGCGTATCAAACTGCACCTCTGTCCATGTCCTCTTCCATGCAGCAGATGCATGTGAGCGAGCATGGACATCCATTTACCCTTGCTTACTGTGCCTAAGGGTATCAAACTGCACCTCTGTCCATGCCCTCTTCCATGCAGCAGGCGCATGCGAGCGAGCACAGGCAGACATGGGCCCCTTGCTCACCCTGCCTAGCGTATCAAACTGCACCTCTGTCCATGCCCTCTTCCATGCAGCAGACGCATACGAGCGAGCACAGGCAGACATGGGCCCCTTGCTCACCCTGCCTAGCATATCAAACTGCACCTCTGTCCATGCCCTCTTCCATGCAGCAGATGCATGTGAGCGAGCATGGACATCCATTTACCCTTGCTCACTGTGCCTAAGGGTATCAAACTGCACCTCTGTCCATGCCCTCTTCCATGCAGCAGACGCATGCGAGCGAGCACAGGCAGACATGGGCCCATTGCTCACCCTGCCTAGCGTATCAAACTGCACCTCTGTCCATGTCCTCTTCCATGCAGCAGATGCATGTGAGCGAGCATGGACATCCATTTACCCTTGCTCACTGTGCCTAAGGGTATCAAACTGCACCTCTGTCCATGCCCTCTTCCATGCAGCAGACGCATGCGAGCGAGCACAGGCAGACATGGGCCCCTTGCTCACCCTGCCTAGCGTATCAAACTGTACCTCTGTCCATGCCCTCTTCCATGCAGCAGACGCATGCGAGCGAGCACAGGCAGACATGGGCCCCTTGCTCACCCTGCCTAGCGTATCAAACTGCACCTCTGTCCATGCCCTCTTCCATGCAGCAGACGCATGCGAGCGAGCACAGGCAGACATGGGCCCCTTGCTCACCCTGCCTAGCATATCAAACTGCACCTCTGTCCATGCCCTCTTCCATGCAGCAGATGCATGTGAGCGAGCATGGACATTCATTTACCCTTGCACACTGTGCCTAAGGGTATCAAACTGCACCTCTGTCCATGCCCTCTTCCATGCAGCAGACGCATGCGAGCGAGCACAGGCAGACATGGGCCCCTTGCTCACCCTGCCTAGCGTATCAAACTGCTCCTCTGTCCATGTCCTCTTCCATGCAGCAGATGCATGTGAGCGAGCATGGACATCCATTTACCCTTGCTTACTGTGCCTAAGGGTATCAAACTGCACCTCTGTCCATGCCCTCTTCCATGCAGCAGACGCATGCGAGCGAGCACAGGCAGACATGGGCCCCTTGCTCACCCTGCCTAGCATATCAAACTGCACCTCTGTCCATGCCCTCTTCCATGCAGCAGACGCATGCGAGCGAGCACAGGCAGACATGGGCCCCTTGCTCACCCTGCCTAGCGTATCAAACTGCACCTCTGTCCATGTCCTCTTCCATGCAGCAGATGCATGTGAGCGAGCATGGACATCCATTTACCCTTGCTTACTGTGCCTAAGGGTATCAAACTGCACCTCTGTCCATGCCCTCTTCCATGCAGCAGGCGCATGCGAGCGAGCACAGGCAGACATGGGCCCCTTGCTCACCCTGCCTAGCGTATCAAACTGCACCTCTGTCCATGCCCTCTTCCATGCAGCAGACGCATACGAGCGAGCACAGGCAGACATGGGCCCCTTGCTCACCCTGCCTAGCATATCAAACTGCACCTCTGTCCATGCCCTCTTCCATGCAGCAGATGCATGTGAGCGAGCATGGACATCCATTTACCCTTGCTCACTGTGCCTAAGGGTATCAAACTGCACCTCTGTCCATGCCCTCTTCCATGCAGCAGACGCATGCGAGCGAGCACAGGCAGACATGGGCCCATTGCTCACCCTGCCTAGCGTATCAAACTGCACCTCTGTCCATGTCCTCTTCCATGCAGCAGATGCATGTGAGCGAGCATGGACATCCATTTACCCTTGCTCACTGTGCCTAAGGGTATCAAACTGCACCTCTGTCCATGCCCTCTTCCATGCAGCAGACGCATGCGAGCGAGCACAGGCAGACATGGGCCCCTTGCTCACCCTGCCTAGCGTATCAAACTGTACCTCTGTCCATGCCCTCTTCCATGCAGCAGACGCATGCGAGCGAGCACAGGCAGACATGGGCCCCTTGCTCACCCTGCCTAGCGTATCAAACTGCACCTCTGTCCATGCCCTCTTCCATGCAGCAGACGCATGCGAGCGAGCACAGGCAGACATGGGCCCCTTGCTCACCCTGCCTAGCGTATCAAACTGTACCTCTGTCCATGCCCTCTTCCATGCAGCAGATGCATGTGAGCGAGCATGGACATCCATTTACCCTTGCTTACTGTGCCTAAGGGTATCAAACTGCACCTCTGTCCATGTCCTCTTCCATGCAGCAGATGCATGTGAGCGAGCATGGACATCCATTTACCCTTGCTTACTGTGCCTAAGGGTATCAAACTGCACCTCTGTCCATGCCCTCTTCCATGCAGCAGGCGCATGCGAGCGAGCACAGGCAGACATGGGCCCCTTGCTCACCCTGCCTAGCGTATCAAACTGCACCTCTGTCCATGCCCTCTTCCATGCAGCAGACGCATACGAGCGAGCACAGGCAGACATGGGCCCCTTGCTCACCCTGCCTAGCATATCAAACTGCACCTCTGTCCATGCCCTCTTCCATGCAGCAGATGCATGTGAGCGAGCATGGACATCCATTTACCCTTGCTCACTGTGCCTAAGGGTATCAAACTGCACCTCTGTCCATGCCCTCTTCCATGCAGCAGACGCATGCGAGCGAGCACAGGCAGACATGGGCCCATTGCTCACCCTGCCTAGCGTATCAAACTGCACCTCTGTCCATGTCCTCTTCCATGCAGCAGATGCATGTGAGCGAGCATGGACATCCATTTACCCTTGCTCACTGTGCCTAAGGGTATCAAACTGCACCTCTGTCCATGCCCTCTTCCATGCAGCAGACGCATGCGAGCGAGCACAGGCAGACATGGGCCCCTTGCTCACCCTGCCTAGCGTATCAAACTGTACCTCTGTCCATGCCCTCTTCCATGCAGCAGACGCATGCGAGCGAGCACAGGCAGACATGGGCCCCTTGCTCACCCTGCCTAGCGTATCAAACTGCACCTCTGTCCATGCCCTCTTCCATGCAGCAGATGCATGGGAGTGAGCACGGGCAGACATGGGCCCCTTGCTTTCCCTGCCTAGGGAATCAAGCTGAACCTCTGTCCATGCCCTCTTCCATGCAGCAGACGCATGGGATCGAGCATGGACAGACAAAAGCCCCTTGCTCACCCTGCCTTTGGTATCAAGTTGCACCTATGTCCATGCACTCTTCCATGCAGCAGACGCATGTGAGCGAGCACAGGCAGACATGGGCCCCTTGCTTTCCCTGCCTAGGGAATCAAGCTGAACCTCTGTCCATGCCCTCTTCCATGCAGCAGACGCATGGGATCGAGCATGGACAGACAAAGGCCCCTTGCTCACCCTGCCTTTGGTATCAAGTTGCACCTATGTCCATGCACTCTTCCATGCAGCAGACGCATGTGAGCGAGCACAGGCAGACATGGGCCCCTTGCTCACCCTGCCTAGGGTATCAAGTTGCACCTATGTCCATGCACTCTTCCATGCAGCAGACACATGTGAGTCGGCATGGACAGTCAGGGCCCCTTGACCACCCTGCTTAGGGTATCAAGTTGCACCTATGTCCATGCCCTCTCCCATGTAGCAGACACATGGGAGCGGGCATAGGCCGCCATGTGACCCTTGCCCACTCTGCCTAAGTAATCAAGCGGCACCTTTGTCCATGCCCTCTTCCATGAAATAAGTATGAAGTCCCTTGTTGAATCGTCTTGACACCCCAAGATCCTATCCTCATGGAACAAATTGTCAAGAGTCCCTATTCGACAGCCCACACAAAAATAATACATTTGAGGGGGCAAATCTGCTATTCAATCCACTGGAATTAGAACCATAACTTGATAAAAGCAAATCACTACAGTGCCAGCCAGAAACCGCAGCACACTTCTATTGTACAACATATCACATTTATTTGTATTTGGTTAAAAACTGTACACGTTATGAACATCATGGGATATAGTGACTTGCATCTTGTGTGCTCTTTGTCCAAGTGCTAAAACCTCTTCACACCCATAACCACAGTCACCTAATCCGGTCACATTAAAAAATTCCACAACCGTGTGTCAGAAATCATGTTCTGTATGCGAGATCCACATTGATATAATAATAATACTGCAAATTAGGTCATATCATGCAATGTGTGGCAGGTGATCTCTTACAATGTATTGAAATAACATAGTATTCCATTCAATACTAATATCTGGACTGTATCTCACACTGTCAAAAGGATGAAGACATTGTTGTTCCATCTTGCTTAGGATGCCATCAATTTTGCCCCCTTTTGTATTCTTGGGGACTGGTGTAATATGACCCAATTCTGAGTCATTTTCATTTTCTGTTTTCCCCATTTTAGCATAAGGTTCTGCTAAGGGTTTCTCTGCAACTTTTTTCCTAATGCAGGATCTGTGCTCAGATATTCTCTGCTTGACCGGTCATTTCGTCTTAGCAATGTACAATAAGTCACAGCCCTGCCTGGGATGTGTTGATAGGCCGGATGGGAAGCTACCCACCGAGGGTCAGCTATGCCCGGGCCTCCCTGCATCTCCCCTCTTTGTCAGATTGATTTCTATACGGGGTAGAATTTGAGATTTGTTGACGTCTTTCTGCCTTTGTTTAGCTTTTTTCTAAACAGGAGGACAGTCAGGCAGCGGTTTTCTGTATATATTATCTGTTGATACAAGTCTTTCTTGTGGAAACTCTGTTTTCTTTCTGTGATGTTCTTTATGTCTAATTTACTTTGAATTTTGCTGCATAAAAAAGAACACGTTTTGTGTATCATGTCATTCATTTTTTGTCTTCACTTTGGGGAAATGAAATAACCCCAGTCCCTGTAGGACGTATTAGTTTATAAATAAAAGGGTATAATTTGCATGTGCTGTTTTGCCTACATCAGATTAACCGTGTCTTCATTTGACTTAGCCCACTAAAGCCTTTATTCTCATTCAGTGTGTGGTTTGTAACCCCGACTAAATCAGATTTCTAAAAAAAAGGTCCACTTGGGGACTCATTTTTTTGATTAGATCAATAAGTCACTGGGGCAGTACTTGCATGGGAGCGGGAATGATCAGATATGGCCCATTGCTCACCCTTCCTAGAGAATCACGCTGCACTTCTGCCCATGCCCTTATTTATGTAGCAGATGCATGTGAGTGGGCATGGACAGACATTGCCCCTTGCTTACTCTGCCTAGGGAATCAAGCTGAACCACTGCCCATGCCCTCAGATATGCAGCAGATGCATGTGAGTGGGCATGGACAGACATTGCCCCTTGCTCACCCTGCATAGGGAATCAAGCTGAACCACTGCCCATGCCCTCTTCCATGCTGCAGATGCATGTGAGTCGGCATGGACAGTCATTGCCCCCTGATCACTCTGCCTAGGGAATCAAGCTGAACCTCTGTCCATGCCCCCATCTATGCAGCAGATGCATGTGAGTGGGCATGGACAGACATTGCCCCTTGCTTACTCTGCCTAGGGAATCAAGCTGCACCTCTGCCCATGCCCTCAGATATGCAGCAGATGCATGTGAGTGGGCATGGACAGACATTGCCCCTTGCTTACTCTGCCTAGGGAATCAAGCTGCACCTCTGCCCATGCCCTCAGATATGCAGCAGATGCATGTGAGTGGGCATGGACAGGCATTGCCCCTTGCTCACCCTGCCTAGGAAATCAAGCTGAACCACTGCCCATGCCCTCTTCCACGCTGCAGATGCATGTGAGTGGGCATGGACAGGCATTGCTCCTTGCTCACCCTTCCTAGAGAATCAAGCTGCACCACTGCCCATGCCCTCATTTATGTATCAGATGCATGTGAGTGGGCATGGACAGTCATTGCCCCTTGCTCACCCTGCCTAAGGAATCAAGCTGAACCTCTGTCCATGCCCTAATCTATGCAGCAGATGCATACGAGTGGGCATGGACAGGCATTGCCCCTTGCTCACCCTGCCTAGGAAATCAAGCTGAACCACTGCCCATGCCCTCTTCCATGCTGCAGATGCATGCGAGTGGGCATGGGCAGGCATTGCCTCTTGCTCACCCTGCTTAGGGAATCAAACTGAACCTCTGCCGATGCCCTCTTCTATGTAGCAGATGCATGTGAGTGGGCATGAACAGGCATTGCCCCTTGCTCACCCTGCCTAGGAAATCAAGCTGAACCACTGCCCATGCCCTCTTCCATGCTGCAGATGCATGTGAGTGGGCATGAACAGGCATTGCCCCTTGCTCACCAAACCTAGGGAATAAAACTGCACCTGGCAGGGGTTGCCTGCTTTTCCAATCAGAGTGTTTGTGAGGTAGCAATTGGCACTGGACAGCTCCACATGGGGAGGACACACAAACCATAGTGTAGATAGGCTAAAGACAATACAGTAGCCACATTCTGGGGATTACCAAGTGGGAGAAGGGCTGACCGGACATGAATCCCTTGCTTTATGTGCTGAGGGAATCGAGCTGTCCACTCACTGAGTGGGGCCAACATGGCTGAAACATCTCTGGGGGCTCTTGTGTTCTCATGCCGGGGGACCATGGCCTTGCAGTTCGGACTCGGCTGCTCTGATTAGTGTCAGGACCAGGACGTTTTTGTATTTATAATAGCACAGATGGACTAAAACATTTAATGGAAGCTGCAGGGACATTCTATGATAAATTGCAAGCTTTCCATCATCACATTTTTGAGTAGGTGTATGGTTCCATTGACTTCATTTACTAATTTACATTCCCGATGTTACCATTAAAAAATGAACCTTTGATACATGTTATTTAATTACAATTCCTGTGGACTGACCTATTGAGCATCGGAACTAGTAAGGATATTTAGTGTAGGGTCTGGGCACATACACACTTGTGTGCCTTAATGTATGTGCAAGATCTGACAGCAATAAAGCTATCAGTGTCTGCACACAGTTACAGAGTGTGCACCTTTAATATCATTAATTATTTAGGCTGGGCGTGGTAAATTGGTGTAGGAGGGAACTGGACATTATTCCAGGCATGGCAGAAGCAGGATCCCAGATCTTTTGAACCTTTTAGGCTGTAGTTTCCAACTCCTGTGCCTTTGTGGCTTGGACAATCTCATCTGTGGAGTCATGAACTGGGATTAAGAGGGCTTAAACTTCACAGAGGTGGTAATAATTTTGAAGATAGAAGAGTGTCAAGGACCTTGAGGTGGGCTATGGTCGAATTTTAGTGGAAGTGCTGGAATGTGTGATTTCCTTTTGTAGGAGTCTCATTGAAAAAAGTCGCTCAGCGCAAACCGAACAAATACGGTATTATTCGCATGCTTACTCCTCATTGGGCCCCCCTCTCCAAGATCCACATCCTATAGGCTGCACTCTGGCCCGAGGTGTCATTGGTTATCACATTCAGGCAGAGTAGAGTGGTAGCGGTTTAGTCAAGCTTAGATGCTGCATGGCCTGAATGAAACGGAAGTCTAGGTCTGCACCTGCTAGCGGAAGTTTTCATCGCCTCCGGGAGGACCATGCTGGCCATCACAGATAAGTATCCCAGGTTGGATGGGAGCAAACTCCAACCACCATCATCTTCCCTTAAATGGCAACTGGCTTGTTGGCAGATAGGCAACTAGTTAGAACAACATTAGAAGTAATGCAGAGGTGCTGGGCATACACATCCAAGCAGAGGTCCTGATGGTATCGGGGATGGCAAGTAAAGAGATGTAAATCCAAGGTGGGGTGGAGGGATGACCACCAAATACATAGGTGTCCCTTGAAGTGATCACCAGCTTGTTGGCCGCTGAAAAGTGTTCACTAGAGTGAGAGTGGGAGTCCAAGAATTATTTACATCTCTCCTTAAAGTACAATGTTCATTCATCAACAGAGTTATTTTCGATGTTTTTTTCCCCCAACATTGTATTTCTTGAAAAAACGAATCACAAAATAAAGGGGGTTGTGGGTAAGGGTATATAAAGGGTTCCAGGGGTCAGGAATATTGTGAAATTAATAGAGGAGGCCGTCTTCAGTTGGAACCCCCAAAAATAAAAATACAAATTCTGATGAGTTTAAAAAAAACATTACAAAAAACACTGATGATGCATGAACATAGAACCATGAGCAGGTTTCTGATTATAAGATGAATTCAAGGAAAACCGAGGCAATGCCGATTACATCACTCTGCTTCAGTGTAAATATGGTTGATGAGGGCTTCCAGCGGTGCCCGACAAAAATACAATATCTGGCTCACAAATTATTTAGCCCAGTTGATGGATGTGAATATGTCATGGGCATTGGAGAAATTTGAACGTGATGTGGGAGGATGTTCTGGGCTTAATATGATATGATAGGTTATTTATAACGTGCTTGATACCCAGAGGCTTCTAAGCGCAGACCCGGGCATCGAACCTGTGTTGCTAGGTGTCGTCTTGCTTCCAAAGCGAGCACGTTGCCCCTGAGCTATCCTCCCAAGACTAATATATATAACTCTATGGGGCAAGGTTAATACGATCAAGAAAACAGCTACCCTGAGAATCAACAATATTTTGGAAATGCTTCCGTTCCCTGTGAGAGCAGGAACTTGCGATAGGCTGGATTTTGGAAATGCTTCGGTGCCCTGTGACAGGAGGAACTTGTGATAGGCTGGATTTTGGAAATGCTTCCGTGCCCTGTGAGAGGAGGAACTTGTGATAGGCTGGATTTTGGAAATGCTTCCGTGCCCTGTGGGAAGAGGCACTTGCGATAGACTGGATTTTGGAAATACTTCCGGGTCCTGTGAGAGGAGGAACTTGGGAAAGGCTGGATATAGAATGGACTTTGGGATAAAAAGCTAAGGATGACATTTGTGGAAGCTACAACGGCCAGTGAGTAGAGGTGGCATGAATCTACCCAGCTTTGGGGCTTATAAACTTACATTTCAGGTTCAACATATTGTGCCTTTCCTGAAAGTGGAACCAGATGACTGGACCAGGAAGACTACTCAGGCAGGGGAGGAAGCCACGGGGTAGAGAGCTAAAAGAGAACGGTCTAAGTGCTCTTCTAAAACCAAGATGATTGGGAATTTGCCTCATGACATGAGGAAGGCTGTTCCAAAGGTTAGCAGCTGCTATGGAAAAAGCCCTGCCACCGACCCTCGTATGGCTGAATCTTGGAACACCAAGAGGATTTGCAGTAGAGGAGTGTAAATCCCTATCGGGGAGATAGTGGGCAAATTTTGTCTGCAGGAACTCGGCCCCTTGACCATGAATAGCCTGATGAACTATACACAGGGCCTTGAAATGAACACATTGGCCGACCGGGAGCCAGTGAGGTTGGCATAGCACCAGAGAGATATGAGCTCCATACGGGGTGCCCCTGGCCAACCTGGCCAACAGATTCTGTATGCGCTGTAGCCGCTGTATTAAGCCAATCGGCTGCGACAGGTACAATGAATTACAATAATCCAAGCGGGAGAGAACTAGCGCTGCGACTACAGGAGGGCGCATGGGTTCAGGTATCATGGGTAGAACCTTCTACATGACCCTGATTTGATAGTGAGCGGCTTGACACACAGCCGTCACTTGGTTAGACATGGAAAGGGAAGCTGAGAGAATGACACCCAGGTTTTTTACTTTGCTTACTGGGCTGGGAAGAGGACCCAGAGAAGCGGGCCAGAAAGCGGTGGTCCAGAGCGAGGGGCCAGGGGGGCAGCCCACACCAATACCTCGGTCTTGTCACCCTTGCGCTTGAGCCAGTTCTGATCCATCCAGTCGCCGACGGCACTCAAACAGTCATGAAGACACAACAACACATCAATTCGATCTTGATCTAACTGGATCAGGATTTGAGTGTCATCGGCATAAGAGTAACAGTTGAGGACGTGGGCACGGATGAGGCACCCCAGCGCCCAGATGTAGATGTTAAACAGGATCAGGGAAAGTGAAGAACCCTGTGGGACACCACAAGTGAGAGGAGAGGACGAAGAAAGGAAAGGGGGCATAGCAAGAGTTTGTGTGCGGTCTAATAGAAAAGAGGTGAACCAAGCAAGAACTTGGCCAGATATTCCGCTCTGTGCCAGGTGTGACAGCAGGATGGGGTGGTCGACTGTGTCAAACACGGCCAACAGATCTAACAGGATCAAAGGACCAACCCCACCCGAGTCAACTAGCCTGAACATATCATCCTGCACGGAAACAGCACACTTTCAGATCCTCTTCCTGGTCTAAAACCTGCCTGGATTCCAGAAAGGAGGATAAGAGGGGGGTGATAAGAGATTCCAATAGTTTGGAAAGAAAAGGGAGCAGAGAAATGGGGCGAAAATTAGCCGGAACCGTGGGGTCGAGTGAGGGCTTCTTCAGAAGAGGTACAACCCTTGCGGATTTCACCTCCAAGGGGACAAGTCCTGATTGACAAGAATTGTCGACCAGTTGGCGATGGGTTCAGTGGGGAGAGCGGTGGCGGCTTGACAACATTAGGAGTCAGTATAGCTGGGGATTTAGCAATATTTGTGCGGATAACTTAAATTTTATTAATAAAAAAAGAAGAGAGATCATTGCACATCTTTTGAGAGGGTTTAACCCTAGAAGTAAGGGTCTCAGAGGAAGCTAATGACTTCACGATAGAGAAGAGGGTTTTTGGCTGACATAGCGCAGTTTCAATCTTCTGAGAGGAGAAAGTGGCTTTAGCTATTTTAACGTTGGCCAAATAGGTGGAAAGGCAGGATTTGTAAGTTTCTCTAAGTTCAGAATCATAGTTTTTGCGCCATTTACGTTCTGTCTGCCTTAGTTTCAGGCGGGTGGATTTAAGTTGTTCCGAGAACCAGGGTTGAGAAGGTAGCTTACGACCCTGAACTAATTTTAGTGGGGCACAGATGTCTCAGCGTCCAAGAGGGATTGAGAGAGTAGCTTCAGTGATAAGGGCCTTGAGGGGGCACAATTGATGGCTATTTGAGCACTAAGTGCTTTGGTATCGACCAAGCGCCAAGCGGGCAACAAGGATTTTGGAGGAAGAAGATTACTAGGTGGACTCAACAGTTTTAATGTGCAGGATACTAAGTGGTGATCAGACCATACCACTGGTTCAGTGAACCCAGGGCATAGCAGTGAGTCCTTAGAAAAAACCAAGTCAAGAGTATTACCATGAATGTGAGTGGGGCCTTGGACCAGTTGGTGCAGGTGCAGGTCAAATAAGCTATCAAAAAAAGAGCTCAACTCATTTGATCTAAGGAGATTAAAGTGGAGATTGAGATTGCCTAATACCACTAAATTGGTATATTGTAGACTCAAGTCTGCACTAAATCCACTAGAGATTTCCCAAAGTGCCCTATAGGTCCAGGGGGTGGTATATAAACAGTAAGTGACTGATGCAGGAGGGTGTGATGGCACATCTGAAGAATAAAGCTTCCATATTAAGCTTATGCGAGCAAGATAACTGGGTAATATTATACTCAGCACGGAAAATAACAGCCACCCCACCACTGTGGGGGTGGGCGATCATAATGAATGATACAGTAATCAGAGGGTATGGCTTAAACCAATGCAAGCGCTGAGCTCGGCGCCAGACATGTTTCAGTCAGGCAGAGAAGTGCGGGCTGCCTGCTAGATAACAATTCCCAGATTTCACCTGTATGGGCTGGAGGAGACTGGGTGTTCAGTAAGAGTAGAGTGGGTGTACCAGTTGCAGACGTCTTACCACTCGTGATATTAGTGAAGGCAGTGGGGGAGGAGCAATGGTTCCACCCAGCTGGCCAAACTGTTTTTACTGGGGCAAGAGAAAGCAAAAGGTTTCTATCAGGCAGTCCCTCCCGTCCCATCCTGGCACGGAGGGACACAGACGAGCTTGCCTTAAGCGCGCCTTCGGCACATAAGTGCAAGGATCGGCACAAAACAGAGGCAGAGGGCTGGTGTAATGAGGCTAGAAAGAGGACTCAAGAGTAGTCCTGGCCCGTAACACCAACATCCAAAGCTGCCATAATAGTTCTGAATAGAATGGAGCAGCGCACAATTTTAAAAGTGAAAGTACACTTCATTCACATCACCGGACCAAATTAAAATACAATCTTAAGCAATTAAAAGGTATTGTTTTCTTAGCAAAATACGCTGCACGCCTGTATGAGCAGATCTGGAGTAGATTTTTAGATCTTGACCTGCAATGAGTAAGTGCAATGAGTATACTTTAGAATGAAATATATATATATATTTTTTTTGTTTTTTCACAGGACCTGCGGTAGTGGCCCTGTACTTATGGTTAAGTTGCTCAACTCGTAGGGGGTGCAAAGTTATAGGAGGGTCCCAAATTGTGTGTTGTTTCCATAGACACAATGGAAATAAAATGTTGCTCATGCCTACAGCCCAAACCGCTGCACAGGTTTTCACCAAATATGCGGCAGGAGTGGCGGTTTGGTCCCGAAAGTGTGCTTTTCTAAATTTGGCATTAATCTGTCCAGTAGTTTTTTTTAAACTGCCCAAAAGTAGGTAAAAAGAATTAGTGATAACTGTGGACTGATTTCCCTGTTCGCTCTGTGGACCGAGTTCGAATTGGTGGAGGGTGTGAAGTGATGTCTGCGGACACCAGATGTGCTCACCGATTGGACGGTGAAGAGCGTGAGGTGCGTAAAATTTCCTGAAAGGCCCGCCATGTTGGATCCACAGACAGTGGCTGTGTCTGCGGACAGCTCAGCGAGGGAAAATATCTTGGAAACACATTTTGGGTTATTTGGTGGTGGAAAGAGGGACTGGGGAGGGTGGAGGAGAGGAAAAAAGATGATATGTGGCTCTTTGTATAGATGGAAAAAGAGTGTACGGGTTGTGCTGTAGTCTGCAGACACCATAGTAGTCTGCTGATAGCTTCCTGAATGGACAGCTTGAGAAACAAATTTGGGGTTATTTGGTGACTGAAAGAGGGCTTGGTCAGGGTAGGGGAGTGGAATATAGATGATATGGGGATGTTTTCATAAGTGAAAAATAGGGTTGACGCTCCTGCAGATGTTATTTGAATTGGGAAGGGGGAGTTCAGGGTGAGTTGTGTTATGCCAATATGTATTATATGTCCTTCTTATGTATGGTTTAATTATGCTGTGGTGGTTGTGACCATGCACCCAATAATCCGGCCACTGACCACAATCATTATAATAATATGTGTATAGTAATTAAATCTGCCCACTGGCTACAACCATTATAATTATATGTGTATAGTAATTGAATCTAGGAACTGGCTACAAACATTATAATAATATGTGTAGAGTATTTCTAGGTAGTGTACAGTATTTGTAACATGGTGACATAATACAATTGAAGTGCAAGTAGTACTTATGATTGCTGTACAATTCGGGGCATAGATTGAGTTTGTGGTACATGGTAATGAAGGAGAAATCTTTGCTTCTTTCTCTGTGAAAAAACACAGTATAATATGTTAGGCAGGACAGTTTAAAATGTTTCATTGCATTCAATCTCACATATTCATGTACTACTTAGACCCTCATAATCAGAACATTCTAAGTACTATGTGTGGAACAACATTACTGTGTGTTCTGCACAGTTGCTATTTCTGTTTACAAAATAATTGGGTCATTAGTAAAAAAACCCATACAGGATTATTTTTTTAATCAACTATATTTGTGTGAGTTTATGTTTGACAGTATGTTTGTTTGTGTGCTATACTTAAGGGAATGTTTAAAGTGCAGAGTCAAGTGGATTTGTTGTTGCATGCAGTGTTGGTGTAAGAAGAAGTAATGAAGGGTATTTTTGAAGTAGTTAGATACATTTTAGCATATTCTAACTGTTTTGCTTTTCAAAAGTACCTTTGTACTATTTTTGGATAGGTATTTTTGAAGTACTTAGATACCTATTGGCCTATTGAAACTGTTTTACATTTTAAAAGAAGCATTGCAGTACTGTAGATGTAGTTGGATACCTGTTGGCGTATTCTAACTATTTTGCTTTTCAAAAGTAGCATTGTAGTATTATGGATGTAGTTAGATACCAGTTTGCCTATTCTAACTGTTGATAGTTTTACAGATCAGTGACTACATTAGGTTTAAGGAATATTAAGTGGGCATTTGTTAGATTTGCTGGTAATCTCTGTTTTAGAGTAATGGAAGTGTTGTTGCGTTCAAACCAACCACTTCATTTTTTATTGTATGCAGTATGGTGACCTGCAGTGGTTGTGACACTAGTGTGGTATAATATGCCTACTGTCATGAAGGTTTTCTTGCCAAGGGATACTTGCCAGTGTGTGAAGCTAGTAAGCTTACAGTTGTTTTTGGTACCATCTGTGTTGTACATTAAAAGCAGTAGTGCCAGATATTGGCTATGTGAGTTTATGTGCAAGGTGGAACGATTGGCTGAATTGCAGAAAGTGCATAATATGGCATGATTTGCATTTTGCAACAGCTGGTTAAATGGAATGGATTTACAATTTGGTATAGATACATACACAAATCGTTCATTGGGGATGTTCTCTTGTGAAACATGGTTACAAAGAGTGCATGTATGTTTCCACATGTATGCAATCTGCAAGATTTAATTTATAGATATATTTTTGGTTTGCAGTACTGGCAGTAAGTACATTATAAATTCTTGTTGATCTTCCTGTGTGTTTTTAGTGAATTCTATTGTTCCTGTACAATAGTCCAAATCTTGCCTTATTCCTGAGATACCGAAAGTATTGTCAGGATTATTTGTAGCATTTCTATGAAGGACAAGCATTTGCAAACACAACTGGTCTGAGGTGTTCAAGTAAATGTTTTGAACAATTGGTGGCAATTGGAAGAGAAGATTGATTGCTACATTTGCTACATTTGCATAGCAATTCACACCAGTTGTGTTGGAAAATTTAAATTAACCAGAGAGCTCTGTCTCTGTGTCACTTGCTGAACCTACACTTGTTTTTTTAGAAGAAATATTTCTCTTTCTATCTTCTGATAGATGTGCAGTTCTGTTTACATTGGACAGTTTTGTAGTTGTACAGCTTGACGGAATAGCAGTTGGTTTTTGTTTCTTTGGTGGTATTTTGGGGGGATCTTATAGAAGTTCTGTTTGTATTCATTTTGATTTTAAAACTTTAGCTTTTTGAGGAACACGGTACATATTCTAGTAATGTCAGTCTTGACTTTGTTTGTATCAAAATTAATTAGGAATTTGAGTGTATGTAGAGGTGAAAGTGCTACATAACTCATACTTTTTTCAAAGACTGTGCTGCCAATGTCAATCAGTGCCTGGTCTAGAGGTAGACCTTGCGATTTGTGATTAGTGACAGCATCTGCAAGAGACAGAGAGAATTGTTCTCTGCGTACATACATGTCTTTGAAAAGAAGGAATTGTGCTGTTGAGCGCCATTTTCTATTAATTTCTGCATGCTTGTCAAAGGGGGATGTTGACAAAATGAATGTTGTTTTCATGTGGATATGTCTGGAAGTCAACAACTGTACCAATTGCTCCACTGACGTTTAAGATGCAGCCAGACCTTTTCTATCCAAGGACAATTGCCTAACCATTGATAGAGCCATAACAGGGTCAAGACTTGACTACTGTAATGCCCTTTTCCTGGGGAGCACATCAGCAAAAAACATGGAAAAACTGCAGGTTATCCAAAACAGCGCTCTGCGTACAGCATTAGGCATCCCCAAAAGGGAAAACATAACTGCTGCCACAAAACAGGCACACTGGCTACCCATTAGGGAGTGTGTCTTCTTCAAGACCCTTGTGTTGACCCACAAATGTGTCCACCAACTTGCCCCCCTTACCTGTACCAAAGAATACACCTATCGGCTTCCACAAGACCAATCAGAACTCCATACTCTAACTGGCTCACTGTTCCCAAAATCAATCAAGTCAGAATAGGTGGAGCCAGCTTCCCTTACCTCGCAGCCCTGCAGTGGAATGCCCTTCCGCCATCTCTTAGAGCTGAAAACTCACGCCTGGCCTTCCGTAAAGCGGCCAAGATGCTACTCTTCATCTAATCACCACCACATGCTACATATATATCACACTGTCAATATTACTTGCCTGTCACTTATATTGCCTGCCTAACATGTATGATGTATGCAAATAATCTGCATTGAATTCAAAGGCGTCTCTGATGCGCCATGTAACTAAGCTCTTCATATGTAACAGCGCCTCGATGCCCAAGGGCTGTCTGTGCGCTATATAAATCTAAATAAATAAAATAATTACTCTGCATTTTAGACACAATATTAACATTTTCTCCAATCCAGCTGTTTTGGAGATAGATTGGTCTAAGCTATTTAGTCATGTTGTTGCTTCTTAACACATAGGGAGTGTCATCTGGTGCACTTCCAGTTTGTCTGTGTAGTTAATATGCAGTATGTGTTGCATTTCATTTTTTTTTTACATTGTCTCGTTGAATTGACTACAGCTTGCTAGGGTTGGCATTAAGGACATGCATTTTATATTTTGTTGAGTTAAGATGTGTTATGACCATATAGCTCATGCATTTGTCTATCATGTAAGATTGATTTAGCATCTTTAGTACGCAAACCAGTTCTAATGCTTTTAAAAATATTAGCATAGGTGAGGTCTGCAGACTGACACATATTTTGAGTTAGTTCTCTGTACTGAAAATGTTGCCAGAGATTTACATATCCTATGCTGCTGAGTGTGTTGAGGCATTGTTTGTGTCCTAATGCTTTGAAAATAGGTTCTCCTTTTACTGGTGTTAACTGTAGGAGGTCTCTAAAAACTATAACGTGTTTCCTCCATTCCTCCAAACAGGTCTCCGTACTCTGTTTTTAGGACTTCTTGCATTCTGGGTTGGATAACCTGCTTACCTTTAGGAGCACTTCAATTTGTTTCAGAATCCTGCGTACTTCAGTAGCAGCTTCTGCTGATACTTTGTAGTATTCTAATTTGTTTTGGTGTTCTACTGGAAGGAGCAGTAGTCAGTGTCAAGTTACATCTCCTACGTTGTAGGCAGCTAAACCTGTGGGTGCTGTTACAACAGCCAAAAGGTTGTTTGTTACATTTTGTAGAAATTTACTGATGATTTTAATTAAGAATGACCAGCTTCACCACTTACATAGGGGAGCAGAGGTTTATAACTTTAGAGCTCCAAGTTTTAGGTTCATGTTTAAAACCATGTTCAATTTCTTCAGTGACTTGTAGATATTCTTCAGTGACTTGTAGATAAAAGGTGAGTTGCTCATCATTTAGCTGTGATTTTAGCACTGACAAGTCTTCTTCTGATTGTTTATATTGGTACATGGTATTGTCTACTTCAAATATGGCTATTTTTGCTTCATTTAGAATGAGTGGTTCTCAGAGGGTGGTTCTTGGCTTCCTGTAAGAGAAGGTTGACTGCCTTCAGGAGTGTCTTTATCTAGTTGAGCTCCAATATCTTCCTCTTGTTGGCGTTCATTGTCCAACATTTCTTTGTATCTCTTGAAACTAACATTTGTTATGCTGCTTTCATTTGCATTTCATGCAGTTTCAAATGAGTCAGAGTTACCTAATAATTCTTCTTCTTTTCTCCATGGTTTATAAAGTTGTAGTAGGGCCATGTAATAAAGTTCCCTATGTTGTGGAGTTTTAAATGATCATTTTATGTGAATAATTAGGCTGGGTTTCGTAATTTTGACTAGGCTTCCTTCACAAGTTGAGACTACATATTTGCCAGTTGTCTCATCTGGTTTGACATTATTTTTGTAAGAGTAGTTTTGGACTAGGTGGTACAGGCACATGTTTTCGAAAGAAGTACTTCTGTTTGGATAGTATGTGTCGAGTACATCGTTTTTTTAAATGTCCTGGTTGTTGGGAACATTTGTAGCTATTGTTTCTATCTCTTGGCAGGATTTGAGTACTCTTTTTCTGGATGAAGCTGGACCAAGGTTTAGCCAGGCAATGGGCCTCATTATGAGGCTGACACTCCCGTAATTGAAGGGTGCCGGTACGGGACCGGCACCCTTCATTATGGGATGCCCTAATACGAGGTTCCCTTACGGGACCCAGTAAGGACGTCTGGTAAAACCAGGCATCCTTAGCGAGTCCCACGAGGGGACCAGGGAGCTAATAACGGGCCCGTTATTAGCTCCCTCCCCATTCCCATTGAGCCCTATAGGGGCTCAAATGGGAATGGGGATGGGTTTTTCCAATGAGGACTTACCGGGTCCTCCAAGGTTGGAGGAACCCGGTACTGGAACCCGGTATGGAGGCAGCCATGCCCTTGTTAAGGGCATGGCTGCCTCCATACTCGTAATGAGGCCCAATCTGTTCAGATTTGCCATATAAGGCTGTACCTGTTAAACGTTCTGCATCTTTGTAGCACCCGCATTTCCGATGGGAGAACATTTTTACACCGAAGCTGTACAGTGTTGTATTGGATGATATTTCATCCCAGAGGTCTTTTAGCTCTGTTTCTCAGCTTTGGTGAGATAAGCTGTGACATAGCTTGAAACAGCAATGGAATTGTCTGTAATGTATTGTATGTCTATATTTGCATTCCACAAGAGGGCAATGATAGCATTGTAATCATTGATATACTTGGATGCTTCATCCTTTTTAATGTTGTATGTTATTTTAGGTGATTTGCCTTTTACGCTGTGTTTAATGGAGGACATGATGCTATTTACTTGTCCTTTTGTGCAAACTGTTCTAGGGAAGCCAAAGCGACATTTGGTATAGTAATTCCCTTTGTTTTTATATCTAAGTCAGCAGTATTTGCCATACTTATGTTTTTGGAAGCGTACCATTTGTGTACGTAAGTCACTATGCAAGGTTTCTGAAGGGATGTTGCAGTTTATGTATTTTTCTATAAACTGTAAAACGGTGGCATCACTGTCATGGCCAAATTCTGGAGCACCTTTCGTCCACAAAAGCATGTGGATGTGTGGTGCTCCTCTAGATTGATATTCTTTTCTGAAAAAGTAGTGTTCTACTTCTCTGAGCGGAGGGGTATATTGATCGCAGATGGAGTGCAGCATGGCAATAAAGCGATGGTGAAAGTACCTTGATATATTGACAGGGTCAAGAGAACAAAGTTCTCCTGGTATTTTTATATCTATTCCTTCTTTATTTTGGTTTGCTATGCGTAAGAAGTCATGCAAGTCATCCCATGCATATTCTGCACAACTTAATGTAACAAACCATGTGGGTAGGCCTAGGTTCCTTAGCATACAAAGTACATCAACATGACGTCGGAACCAGTATTCTTTGGACCACGCATGTTTGCAAAGAGATTTGTGATACTTGACTGCAAAACTTCATCTTTGTCTTTTATATTTTGTATCAGTTGGGTAGCGGACATGTTTAAAAAATTGTAGCCTGTTTTTAATGTGTTTGCAACTCCATGATAGAGTTGCTAGTTCACTTTCAAACAGGAGGTGAAAATGTATTCTACATTTTGTCTGAATGTGGGGTCTTCAGAATACATTTGTAAAGAGTGATATTCTGATGCACTAATTTGTGTGGGTCTTTCCTCATATCTTCCTCCTTTTGCTGTAGGAAAGAGTAGAGGAAAAGAATGTGCTTTGAGACTTTTCTCCCATGTGCTGATTGAAGATCCTTTGGCTTGACGCATTTGATATGTTTCTAATGCATCGTTTATAGTGTCTTTGGAGTGTAGTGGGTGAATTGTATACTGGTCCAAAATGGTGGCTGCAGTAATAGGATCTACATGTTTAAATTGGCCAGTTGGTGGAGAATCCTCAATTAATTGGGTGGTTTCTGTTAAGGTCTACTCTATGTTTATATCTTTGTAGTATTCATTGTTTTCTTTAAGGTATTGTAGGGCTTGTCTAACCTTGTTTAAGTTGACTAGTTTCCAAATTCTTGTGTCTTTGGTTGGTACACTGTTAACTAGGATAATCAAAGATTGGTCTAGTGGCTGTTGTATTCCCAGAGTTTGTACATTTTCTTTAAGATCTAATGGAAAATATACAACTTTGCCAGACATGCCTTTTAGTAATTGAGAAGGAGGCAATTTGGCTGTTTTGGGTTGAATACATATTATACCTTGAAATGGGTGTACTGTTTGGATGATAATGCTCTCATACAGCTTAGGTTGTTGCAGAGCCTTTGGAAGTGGGAATATTTCTAAGTTATTTAGTGACAGCACATGATGGCATTTGGTTATTGTCAAGCTTTGTGTTGCACTATGTGCAAACTATTGAGGGGTCAGTTATTTTGTATTTATTTTCTGTTTTTAAATATAAAGCTAATTGGAACCATTGGGATTCCTCATTGTTCTCTATTTTGTAGGACATATATACTATTTTTGTGCTCTTTTTATAAAAGGTTCTGCAACCACAGACACATACTTGGTCTGGTATTTCAGCAGATGTGTTTGGAAACTATTTCTTTTGTGTATGTGTGTGTTAGGTGGTTGGTGTTTGTAAGGTTTTCACTCACGTTTTCTAAAGTTACCGAATTTTCGAAGTGATCTTCAGTTCAAAAATATTTACTTTGGATGTGCTGTATTTGTTGAAGGAGTTATTTGGCTGTTTCATGTAGGAGTATGTTATTTAAATATTGCAGTTGTAAAGCAGGACATGTAGTATAGTACAGTCCCTGCACAAGATTCTGTATAGTGGAATGGTGTGTTGCTAACATTTTTATGTGGTGGACGGTGCTTTTGCAAGCAGTTCACGAAATGCCGGCCAATGAATGTCCTTGCAGTGCAGTGTAGTTGGGCACTGGACAGGAGTCCATGGTTTGTACAGTGTTTATTCTACTTTTATCTTTTAGTTTTACATACTGATTGAGGAATTGTCGTAAAGATGTGAATGATTGTTGCTGTATGTTACACATTGAGTTGCATGTCCATTTGTACACTGGATGGATTGTTTGGGCGGAAGGAACAGTTGGTTGAAATTTTGTTGGAGATGTTTTTTCTATAAGGGTTCCTTGTGCCCTGATGGTGTCTCCTACCATTTCATATCCTCGGCCACTACTGTGTATGGCAATTGTGTTCTTGTTGTTCTTGTTTATAAGCATGGAAATGAAATATGGTTCTGTGCTGCTTGTGTGAATCTATTCACCTGCACAGAAGTTTGAAAATGTATCTATATTGACCTTGCCCATGTTTAGAAGTACTTTTTGTATTGTACTGATTAATTTAGTTAGTGGTTTCATATTTTTTTAAAATTAATATAAACAACTTTTTTTAGCAGAAATGCTCTGTCAATTAGAGCTTCGAGGATTAGTCTTCTGTAGTAATTTTTAAAGTGCAGAGCGTGACTTTTCAGCTGTTTTCATAAGATTGTGAAGTACTCTACGATGGAAAATATTTTGTAAAGTTAATTTTTGGAATGCTTAACTGGGGCTATGATGCCATTGTTAGATATAATGTTACATTTATTCATAGGTATGCTTTTGTTTATACATTGTTTTTGTTTTAGTTTTGGCAAGGGGGGGCTTTACTTTTTTTAGTGGTTGCTGGATTCGCTTTGTTGATTGATGTTATTAGCAGTTGTGTTTGAATATTTTCTATACATTGTTTTAGAGGTGGATGAGTATATGGCTTGCTTTTATTCTTATCTGCTCTATTTTTTCTTTGTTTTCTATGGGGTTTCTTTTTAGTAGGCACTCTGTTCTGTCTGTTGGGAAGAAAAAGTGTGCGTTTCAAAGTTGTGGAATATATATGTATGTATTGTGAATGGGTGTGTGAATGTGATGGTAGAGATGAATACAAGGCGGTGTGATTGTGTAATGGGATGATATTTGTGCGTGGGAAGGTTGTAAGAGTAACTGTGTGTGTAGAGGTGTGTAGGGCTTGGGGTAGTAAGAGAGTGGTGGTGTGAATTAATACATAGGGACATTATGATGTTTTGAGGAAAGTAGTGGGTGTTATAATGATGTTGTTTAGATGAGAATAGAAAGAGTGTGCATACTGAAATGCAATGAGTAAGAGTGAAATAAATGTTGATGATTTGAAAGGAATACTTTAGGCTAAAATATAGCAAAAATACATTGGTACTATAATAAAGAGATTAATAGTATAGTAATGTACTTACTTTTCAGGTTGTGAAGAGTGGTCTTCTTCTGGTTGGCGTCTTCAGTAAATTTTGTTTTTTCTTGTAATTATGAAATAAAGTTATTGGGTATAGAGGAGTTGTTGGGAAATAGAGTTAATAAAGTTGTGCTTTGGATAGTTTAGTGAAGTATGTTAACTGTGTTGTTAGAACAATTGAAGTATGAGTAGTGTTGTTTAGGAGATTAGAAAGAAAGGGGAACAATGGGTGTAAGGAAAAAGTGTATGTGTAGGTTATTTTAATGCTGCTGAGTTTAATAAAAGAAGTGCTGTGTTTGTAGTGCAATATATGTGCTGCAGTATAATTAATTAATAGGGAAACTGTGGCCTAGTGGTAATGTAATGGTGGATTGTGGTTGCAGCAGTGTTTGGTGGCCTATAGTAGAGTTTGGAAAAGAAGAGTACTTTATATGTAAGGTGAAGTGTCGTATATAGATACTTTGGCAGCATATACATATGTGTAAGCCAGTTAAGAGTGTTGGCTGTGTAAGGCTTGTAATGAGTAAAGTTGGAAAATGTGACTTTTATATGGAATGAAAAATCGAAAATGATGACCGTGAAGGTTTGTTTTTAGGAGAATTTTTATGAAAGATAAACAATGGATATGCACATTCATAGCAGCACTGTCTGTAACTGTTTTGTAAAATAAAAGTGGAGGTTAAAGATTTGTAGAACATGTTTAAGGGGTACTTGATGTGTGGAGGTTTAATATATTGGCAGTGGATGCATACTTGCAAACATGATCTGTTGCAATATGTAGGCGCTTATCAAGTCTTGTGTTGTCTGCTTTGCATTCTGGGAGTTGTAGTTGCAGTTCTTTCATTAGAAAAGTTGGACTACAAGTCCCAGAATGTAGAGAAAAAAACCTAGGACTGGATAAGTACCTGTAGATTGGAACGGGTCATGTTAGCAAGTATGCATGTACTGTCAAGATATTAAACATTCAGACAAAATTTGTTGTGGACATCTTTTGCATCTGCTTTTTGTTTCTTTTTTTCGACAGTGTTTTGTATGGCCTGTGAGGCAGCGGCTGGTATCCTAAACCCCACAGGAGTAGCTCTTGTGGTGACAGGAGCAGACGATGAAGAAGGGGTAGAGGGCGTCAGCCTACTCCTTCCTTTAAAAGGTACCACCTTTCTAACTGCCCCCTTGTGGTTTGACTTGGCATGGCGCAGCATGGAGATGGTCCCGTAGGAGTACAGACCCGGTTTTCCACGACTGAGTACAAGCTTGCACTCAGTGCATCAAAGTTTGTCTGCCTGAGCCTTTGGTTTACCTCCTATGGTGGTGACAATTTGCCACACCCAGGACTCACGACAGGAGCTGGTGACAGGGACTTCCTATACCTAATCTTCATTTTCCTCTTGTTTCTCCTCTGTATCTCCACGCCTGTTCCCCTCTCCAGGCCTTCCAGATGGTGGTGGTGGTGGGGAGGGCAGAGTTTGGGGAGCAGAGATGGCCGTAGTGGATGCCAATGGATATAGTTTTGAAAGTTCTGCAGAGCAGGTGTTTCATAAATGCTCTCTCCTGCACAGCCAGATTGAGAATGAGGAAAAGTAATGGGTAGGTCCTTTCAGAGGGGCTATCCAGGGACCGCAGGACTGTCCGGACTATTGAACTACAAATAGGGCTTAAAAAGTTATAAAGAGTTGCCAGATCAACTAAGACACGGTTTAGGAGCTCTGCAAGGGTAACGTTTCAGCTTGAAACACCCTAGATTGGCCGGAAATGCAGTTTTAAACTGTTTGGGGGGAATGGACATTGTCCGCAAACACTTATGTCATGCCGCATGGGCGCAGTCACATGGTGTTGTCCCCGCACGTCCGGGGCACGATGGCTTTCCCTGGACACCTAGAAGGCGGGCAACGATGTGCGCATGTGCGCCAGTGTTCGCAAGACAGGTGTGGTGGCCCCAAACTAAATAAAAGTGTCCCACATGACAGTGGATCTGTCCGGACAGGCGTGATGTTCAGGGGCAAGGGCGATAAGGTGCGCACGTGCGGCTGTGTTCGCAGGACAGGGGTGGTGTCCCTGGACTAATTAAATGTGCACCACATGAGAGCAGACATGTCCGGACAGGCGCGAGGTTCGCGGGCACAGGGAGACGAGGTGCGTATGCGTACCAGTGTTAGCAGGACAGGGGTGGTGTCCCCAGACTAATTAAAAGTGCGCCAAGCGAGAGCGGACATGACCGTACAGGCGCTGGGTCCGTGGATTAATTAAAGGTGCGTCATGAAAAAAACAGGCGCTCGTGTCTGGGAGCAGCGCCATTTCGGCACCCCGGACAGTCACGCTGTCTGTGGACCCATAATTGGCTCTTTTTTTAACCAGTGACTGGACTTTACCCACATTTATTTACAGTAAAAACATAAATTCATTTATCAAAGATATCGGGAATCGGAATGGGAAACATATATGGGAGAATTGGGAATTTCTGTACAATGTTCATGAGGGGAGGAATGGAGTGAAGTTTCATCATAGCGTCTTTTATTTAAATTGAGGGGATTTGATGGGGATGATTGGTTGGGAGAAGGTGAACAGGTACAGGTACAAGTAGAGCAGTGATAGCGAACATTTTCCTTGACAAGATTTTTAACAAAGGTTAGGAGCTGAATAAAATTATTATTCCGGTCATCAATCTTTGCTCATAATTTCATTAGTTCATTATGTATATTTGGGGTTAGGGCTCTCTGTTTAATTCTTCAGATTCTCTGAAATGGAATTGGACTGTGGCTTCTTCAGTACAAGTATGTACTGTTAAAAACAAAAGAATTTTATAGTGAGATTTCAACAAATTACATTAGTTATTTGTTCTAAAAAGTGTATTGCATACCATGAGAGAGGTTTTCATCAGTCATTTCTTCTTTAGGGAAATTGTCCTCTAACCATTCCAGTGTGCTTCCCATTTCTGTGAACAAAATAGTGATTTTTCCTTATAAGATATGCATATATAATAAATGGTAATAATAGAGAAATGATTACAGTGTACTTACTATTTTGCAAGAGTTTCTTTTGAAAAAGTGCTAGGTGTCTCTCAGTCAGTAAGCAGAGTTGTACCTAGATGATACTGTGAGGTGTACACCAGAGTTATGCTTTGTGGTTGGTGCATTCCATTATATTGTGCGCTAAATGAAAACATTGCTGTACATTTTGAAGTGAATATTTTCAATGCACGCTTATCTTTGGGTGTAGAACATATTCCTATTGATCTTTTATGTATATGTGTTTGTCGGTTGAAGGATACAACAGTGTAAGATGACCCCTGTGCTTTTGGGCAGTGTGAATGCTGTCCGCTGTCCGTGGACATTGGTGCTGTCCATAGACTTTGCGACTGTCATGTTGGGGTGTCAGTATGCTGGAAGGGATAGCCACTAATAAAAACCTATGAAATTCACAGAACATTTTTTGTTAAAGAGATGTTATGGTTAGGTTGCACTAATAAAAACTTATGAAATTCACTGAAAACTTTGTTAAAGGGATGCTATGGTTAAGTTGCACTAATAAAAACCCACGAAATTCAGTGAAAAAACTTTGCTAAAGGGACACTATTGTTAATTGCACTAATAAAAACCCATGAAATTCAATTAAAAAATGTTGTTAAAGGGACGTTATGGTTACAGGTAAAACCAAAAAACTTTATAATTCATGCCACCAGTGTGCACTGCTAAGACTAACACCCAGGACATCAAAAATGAAATCACGAATGTCATTGATGACATCACATATGAAATTAATTTTGATGAAAAGTACTTAGAAGGGGTTGTGTTTATAATGTTGGTAACTACATGTCAGGGGTGATAAGCAGATTTCTAATAAACCACTTAATGTATTAAAACATGTATTTATCTAAACCAAACATTATATTTGGAGTGCTGTTGTTCATACAGGAATGTATTCATACATATACATAGGCAATGCCGCCACCATGCACCATAGAAGTACAGCATTGGTGATGTTATCTTTGATGTCCTGGGTATTTGTTTTAGCAGTGCATGATGGTGGCATGAGTTAGGGTTGCTTAGCTTACCATAACTGGCAAGTTTCATGGGGATTTCGGTTTTACTTGTAACCATAACAACCTTTAACAACGTTTTTTCACTGAATTTCATAGGTTTTTATTGGTGCAACTTAACCATAATGTCCCTTTAACAACATTTTTTTATTGAATTTCCTAGGTTTTTATTAGCGCAACTTAACCATAACGTCCCTTTAACAATGTTGTCTCTGTGAATTTCATAGGTTTCTATGAGTGAAAATGTTTCATGATGTTACATCACTGTATATAAGTTATTAATAATTCCTCTTTTAACATATATGAAAGAACTGTAAACCTCCTTTAACAAACATATATTTATACTGATCTGTGTCGTTATCAACAGCACAGGCTGGGGATGCAATTCATGGATGAATTGCCTAGGGCATGAGGCTCTATCCTGACCCCAGCCCCACCAAACTACCCCAGTTATCAACTGCACCTACCCTGCATCCTAGTTCAGTGTCCTCTATACCCTCATAATGTGTCCAATGGCAACAGCTCATGGCTTGCAGCCATGGCCATTCTCCACAATACATGGGGCCTGGGCTTCGGCCATGGCGCATTCCCCAATAGGCAAATAATCAGAATAGAGATTTGTCCTTGCCGAGGGCCAGGCCCACTGCCCAGGCAGCAAAGTTATATCACTATTTTTTTGTGCTTAGTTTTTGACACTTTCAAAAGTAAAACACAGGACAGATTTCCAAAAGCATGCTTTCAAGTCCTTTCTGATGCTCCTTACGCAGGTGTCTTGTATTCCAGTCCAGCACTTCGGTCTGCATTCGCAAGCAGAACTTTTTTACCATTCAAACCTAGGGCTTCCGCCATGCTGCACGCCCCAAAAAACATTTCAGAGTACACTTTGGTCTTTGCAGAGGGCCAGGCCCACTATCCATGGACCAAAGTTATATCACTATTGTTTGTACTTAAACTTTGATAATGGAAAAACAAAACACAAGACAGATTTGCAAAATCATGCTTTCAAGTCTATGCTGATGCTCCTCCCGCAGGTCTATTGTAATCCAGTCCAGCACTTCAGGCTGTAGCCGCAAGCAGAATATTTTTGCCCATTCAAACCTAGGGCTTCGGCCATGCTGCACGCCCCAATAAGCAAATCAGAGTACAGATATGTCCTTCCTCAGGGCCAGGCCCATTGCCCAGGCACCAAAGTTATATCACAATTTTTTGCAGTTACATTTTTAAACTTTAGAAAAAAATAAAACACAGGACAGATTTGCACAACCATGCTTTGAGGTTCTTGCTGATGCTCCTCGCGAATATTTGCTGCAATCTTGTCCAGCACTTCGGGGTGTAGCGGCGAGCAGAAATTTCTTTTCCCACTCAAACCTATGACGATTTCAAAAATGTTTACCATATAGCAGAACCCTGGTGTCCATTCCCACTTTAACCCCATTGCCGGTCCCTTGTGGTCACGACCCGGATAATCCGGCCACTGCCCATGGCCACAGGCTTTATCTCAGTCACCAAAGGTATATGACGATTTGTTATACCTACATTATGATGGATCTATGTGAATGATTTTTGACCGAACCCAAAACAATGAAAAAATAGCATAAATCCACCACCAACCTCATCCCCACACGTGTTACCCCCTTATCCCACCCTCACATACATTTTTCCCAAATGTTGGTATTTATTTTGTTGTTCATGTTTTTGGTTAAAAAAAGCATTTGCTGTAATGTATTCAGTAAAATCACTGGCTATCCATTATAACACTTTTCAAAAAATAAAACAGACACATTTGAAAAACCATGCTTTCAGGTCCTTGCCAATGCTCCTTGCATGGGTTTACTGCAAATCCGTCCATGTTTTATTTTTTGAAAAGTGTCAAAATGTACATACAAAAAACAGTCATATAACTTAGCTCACACTTGATAAAATCCATTTAGACTGTGCACAAACATTCAAGGTTGGGTCTATAATCTTTCAGAAACTTACGTGCAGATTCTTCAAATGGCACCAAATTTATAAGTTTTTCAAATATTTTGGGACGCCCCTCTATTTTTACCCCCTCTTGGTGAAACAGCACCAAACTTTACAGAACCATTCAGGGTCAGGTGTAACATGATATTTCATGCAGTTTCATTGAGTTGCGTCAACGTTACAAGCCACCCAAAAACTGCTTTTCACCAACCCTGTAATGCAGAAATATACATGGATGTCCCCGAACATTTGAGATGTTCGCGAACATCACAGGAATGCCCGGCCATTTGAGATGTTCGCAGACTTCCTAGTAGAGAAAACACCAGATTTTTTGCTTTTTATGGCCATATCTCATCCCATCCTCCTCACCCCTCACCTACCCAGAGATTGGTTCATTAGTTTGACAAGTGCAATGTTGATTTTTTAAATATGTTTTTACCACGATGTCTGCGGACTATGGGCGCAGTTCATGAATGCAACATGACATCCATTTCAAAGGGTTTGATGCACCTCACGTTTTTAATTGACCGATCAGTGGGCGCGTTTGATATCCGCGAATATCACACTGCTCTCTGATTGGTCCAGAGGTCTCCACGGACTCCGAATCTGTAAATGAGTCTGCGGACCGGACATAGATATCACAAATGTTTGATTATGCCACATAACAACCCTGTCAACATTGCAAATAGAGTACATTTCATGCAACCACATATCCTTAGCAGGGAAAACTGCAGATCTCCAATTTTGTAGAATTATCCTTTTCACAATCATCAAAGCCCTTAAGATCTCAGACACATGATGGTATGACAACTCTTCCAGGTCAGTGACCTCGCCCAAAATCAGAGTTCCAAAGTCATACTCTCTTGCTACTGCTAGGACTTCATTCATCACACTCGTTACACGCTCCAGAAATTTTTGACCTTGTAACAATCCCATAACATTTGTTCAAGTGTTCCTACTGATCGACCGCATCCCCAGGAGGCATCTGACAGGCTCAATCCTTGCTTGCAGTTCTTGCTCGCTCTGATGTCCAATAAACCTTGTTCAACATTTTTTTTGACAAGCCCTTTCTCTCATGTTGATCGACATCCATGGGAGTTTTGTATTCTCCTCTGAACCACCGCTCAAGAGTTTGTACATAACCAAGACCATATGAATTTTACCTCCCAAATGGGCGATAGTTTCTAGCAGGTCCAATTTCAAGAGTTCTGCCACTAGCACAGTTGCTCTAAGTGATCAATACTCTCTGTATGTTCAACCTTCAAGTCCATATTTGATATTCAGGTCACGAAACAACACGCAAGACCTGTCATCAAAAAGGTCATCAACCATGCTTACTCCCTCCGAGTACAAATTTGGCCAAAACAAAGTTGTATTCCTGAGCTTGATCAAAGGATTTAGCCATAAAGATGCAGAGCCCATCAGGCCTGGGTTCTGGTTTAGAGAACTTGCTATAGCTTTCTAACAGGCCTGCAGGAATCCACCCAATACCGAACTTTCGCCCCACCCTCTGCTCATGGTGGTTAACAATGCTGACAGTTTCATTGGACCAACCATGCTCGCCTCTCCAATTGACCAATCATCAAAAGGCTTCATTAGAAATGGTAGGAAATGCTTTGACATGAAAGCATTGGTGGTATCTAGCAAAGTAAGGCACCCTCAGGCCCCCTCGATGGCTCTGAAGTTACAATTTCCATAGTTTAAGTCTGGGCGGCTTGTGCTCCCATAACAACATTTGCACCATACTATCCAGTCTTTTCATCATGGATTTACATGGTGGAAGTGGGATCATGCTCATGATATGATCCTTGGCACCACCGTCATTTTCAATGCACTCAGTTTGTCTCCCAACAAAGGTTTGAGCGAGTCGCAGAGCAACAGATCTGCTGACAACTTCTCCATTGCTAATCTCAGATTAAGGTTCATCATGAGAGTCATATCTACAGTCAGCCGGATCCCAAAATATTTCATCTTTGTGGGGCACCATTGCCAGTGAGATCTGTACTATTGCAGAATTGCGAACACGGCAGCGCCTCCGATTTCAGCCAATTGATCGTATAGTTTGAAACTCTGCCATACCTCTCGATATGGCCCATTAAAGCAGGAATAGACACTGTTAAGTCCTTTAATAACAGAAAGAGATCATCTGCATACAGCCATAGCTTCTGCATTACTGCATTGAAGTTGATCCCAACTATCCTCTCCTCTGATCTGATTGGCAAAGCCAATGGCTTCAATGACAGGAGAAAGAGCAATGGCGATAATGGGCAACCCTGACATTTGCCTCGATGTAAATTGAACTTCGATGAAACAGTACCCTTAGTCAATCCTTCGCTGTTGGCTGGGCGCTTGTTAACATCCTCACCCAGCCCATATTTTCTGGACCAAAATTAATGTTCTCTAACGTCTTGAACAGAAAATCCCATCGTACTCTATGGAAGGCTTTCTCTGCATTCAATTAAAGAGCAGCAGCTCCCTCCTTCAGCTGGTTTGATTTTGATAGCTTAAATAGCAGCTTTCTATTATTTGTCCCTGATATTCGACCCTTTATAAAAACCTGACTGATTCGGGTGTACCAGTTTCGGATAGACTCCCTCCAATCATCTCTCCAGGACCTTAGAAAGTATTTTATTGTCTGCATTTATCAAGCTGATTGGTCTATAGCTTTCTGTATCTAAAGGAAGCTTCCCTGGCTTTAAAAGGACCAAGATCATGGCATGTGTAAGTGAAGGCGGAAGCCTAACCTTGTCTTTGCAGAATGTGTAGGTGATTTCATCAAAGCAAAAATACCCTCTGGTATAGCCTTATACAATTCTGCAGGTTCCCAGAATCAGACAATATACTGATCTCTTTATCTCATCCAGGGTCAGCTCCCCCTCTAATATATTCTTGTCCTCCTCCATCAAACATTCCATAGACTATTTCCTCAAGTAATCATCATTTATCTCAGAATCATTCAAAGTTGTCTCCTGGTAAGTCTCTCATAAAAATCTCCAAATTCCCTGTTAATCTCTACACGGTCATGGGTAATCTGACCCCCACTGTTCTCAGTCGCACAAATAGCCTTGCTCCCAGCAACCACTCTCAGTCAGTGCCCCAGTAATTGGCTACACTTCTCTCCTCCTTCATAGTAACAGCACCATGTTCTAAACAGTGACCTCTCTGCAATTACACTCAGGTGCTTGTTCAATTAGTATTTCAATATAAAGAGTTGTATCTTATTCCTTTCATCCGGTAGCCTCATCCTTTCTTTCTCCATATCTTTTACAGATCCACTCAGGGCCACCAGTTCATCTGTCTTCTCTTTATACCTAACCCCATAGAGCCTCATTAAAACATCATGCATCACACACTTGAAGGTCTCCCACAGTGTGTCCACTTCCACTTCACCATTCATATTTAATGCAATGAACTCCTCGCCTCACACACTAGCACTACCCTCAAAGTCTCATCCTCCAACGCTGAAGTGTGCAGTCTCCATGTGTGTGATCTTCTGGACGTGTAAGTCAATGATAAAACCATTGCTACTGGTGCGTGATCCGAGACCACAATATTTTAGATCTCTCATCTTTTTAAATTATGTGACACCAATCCCAATGTCAGAATGTTATCTATTGTTGATTAGACGTCATGAGCCCCTGAGTGGAAAGTATATTCTGTAGCAGTCCGATGTTCTAATCTCCATATGTCCAACAATCGAAAACCATTGATGAGCAGGCCCAAAACCTCTCTGTATTTCTTACTCCTGTCCTTATATCTCTGGCTGCTCCTATCCAGAAAAGGACCCAGTACCACACTAAAATCCCCACCTAGTAAGATATTCTGTTCCCTTGAACTTTGCAAATGTCATCCCACATCACCAAAAACGGCTCCACTGCTTCCGACCGGGGCATAAATATTACAGACCAACATGACTATGTCCTGGATCCTCAGGGTCACTGAAACTACCCGACCTTCTTTGTCACTGTGAGAAACCAAAACTACTCCTGGAAAACCATTTCAAATCAAAATCATCAGGCCTCTAGAACTCGATGAATATGATGAATGGAACACTTGCGTGACCCAGGCCCTACAAATATGTTGTGCCCCTGCCTCTACCAATTGTGTTTCCTGAAGGAGGGCAATACCCACCTTAAAATGGCTCAAATGAGACAGTGGACCTCATTACGACCTCGGCGGTAGCCATGCCGCTATTGGCAGCATGGCTGCCGCCGAAATCACGTCCGGGTCCACGGAATGAGGAATTACCGGGCCATTCTGAGTTCGGAAGGCCTGGTAATTCCTCCCACCAAGGACCCGGACCCGATCCTTCCCCAGAGAGGGGAAGAGGGAGCAAACAACGGGCCATTACAAGTTGGCCCGTTGTTTGCTCCCTCTTCTCCTCACGGGACCCGGTAAGCACGCCTGGTTTGACCAGGCGTTACTTACCAGGTCCCGCAAGGGGACCTCGTAATGAGGCGGTACGGGGTTAACGGCGCAAGCACCTTTTACGGCGCCGTTAACCCCGTACTGCCAGGGTTGTAATGAGGCCCAGTACCTTTTTTCTCTTTATCTGGTCATTTTTTTCCATTCACATTCCATGACACAACATTCAGGGTATCCTTAACCCCAGACGAAGGAGTAGCCATGACTCCTATTCTATCCTCATCAAAAAATGCACGTTCAAAACCAGCAAAACCTGGGAACCAAAACCCCCTTGAGTCAAACGAAAGATAAAAAGCTAAAAAGAAATACAAATAAAATATTTAAAAAAAACCTGCAACCAAAATTCAAAACTCCACCACAGAGTTGTAAATGAATGTTTTGGCAACCACCCAATTGTAGTTGATGAACAACCCTTAGTGCCGTCCCCCTAGATCCTTAATAACTTCCCAATCAATTCAAAATGAACAACATCTCAAGATACATTCCTATCCATATTCTTGTCTTCACCCCAACTGACCAAATTTGTGACCCAGTTCTATTATAGTCCCTTAAAACCAGTCCACCAAACATCCAGCCAGGATTTTACATTCCAGCAAAGCCTTAAACAATAATCCCTTGAACAACCCTCTCAACTGTGGTCCAGCATGTCCTCTGCCTGCCCATATCAAATCAGTAACTTTATAATAATAATTATACAATATGCGGCGTTGACAAAAGATTTGTAACCATCCATAGATAAGCTATGTTTCAGACCAATATAAACAAAAACAAAAAAAGCCCCGTCCTTCATGTAGAGTTGCCTCACGTGGCCTCCAATGAAACAAAACCGTACACCAAATAGTCTGTATCTATCCCGGCATTTCGTATGTGGAACACGTATAAGGGTAAAGTAGTTTCACTTAATAGCATTCAAGCCTCTCATTGCATTTCAAGTCGTTCTGAAAATGTTATCCCATTCCCTCGCCAAGGGACGCCAATTCGAAAATGGTATAATCATTTCAGGAGTCGTCAAAGCATATACAAAATATTTATTGCGCATCCCGCAGTGCCCTCCAGCAGGGTTGGAAAGATGTTTTTAACCTTCTACATTAAGATCACAAGAGTTAATTTTGGCATGGCATGACTGTCCGACGGGCAGGTAGGCCATATTCCAGGGAGGCCCCTGCGAATACTGGGTGTGCTAAGGCTATCTACAGCATAGACTAAAAGGTAAGTACCCCACGTAATGTAATCAGGTCTCTTTGAATATCGCCCCACCAGCAGTGCAGCGATCCTCGCCCGTTCCCTTCAACTCTCAACCTGTTCTCTCTCGTTCTCCCATTCTCTCACTCTAGATTCTGGATCCCTACAACACCCCGCGATTCCAGCCTGTGCCGCCAGAATATCCCACAATGCTTTAATCCAATGGGAAATACCACTGAGCTCTGAATGAGGGGTCAAGTGCCAACATGAAGGAAAGAGGGAACACAAAGTCCAAACATATCTATTCAGCTGTAGAGAGTGGGACTAATGCACACTCATTTGCACTATAGAACATGAGGAGCTACCAAATAGCACCTAGGTTGGCACCTTATACCTGCCTCACAGAGCCAAAACCTGGGGCCAATCCGGAGATGCCGAGAGCGTCAGTAGGACCCGCATGTGCAAATGTGATACACAAAGATTTGTCAGAGGCATTTCAGAGATGCTCAGGGCGTCTTCAGATTCTATCCAGTTGAAGCATTGGGAAGGGAGTAAGTGCATTGCCTCTCTTACTGCAGTACACATCTTTGTGACTCAGACCCAAAAGAGCCCTAAAACCATCATACTCCTGTAGTTCCTGAGATTTCCTTTAGATGATGTACGATGCACTGGCGGGCACTGTCTCTTCATAAAGGTGGATCATAGAACAAACTGGCAATGTTAAGTTATAGGACAATGTAAGTCAAGTAACAGTAAGAAAAGGAAACAATTGAAAAGAGCACAGCTTTTGCAAACTGTGTGTTTCAAAAATAATCAACATGGTTGTCACAAATCGTTAACAATTGAACCTCTGCCTGTAATTTGCTCTGCTGGCTTGGAGCTCCATAAATAATGGCAACGCCAGAATCTTCAGCTGAGTCTGGAAGTTCTTGATCAAAGCTCCACAACCCAGCACCCATAGGTGTTACCTTTGATTGGATGGTGTAAGTATAACTTATCATATTATGTGTTCATTTCTGAGTAGGTGTATTTTTAGAGTCTTTCACAAAGAAATACAATATTGTTTTCTCACAGCTGGCTTTTTACAAGTTGAAGGATCCTTAGATATTTTGTCACTCATTTTACAACTGTGCAATTTGTCTTAGGTACACCCACACTGGATCTGATTTCCACTTAAGCCACAAGCAGCCAAATACTGGCCATGTATCTATGCTGACCCTAATCTCAAAATGGCTACCATTGACGACAAACATGACTTTAGGCTAACTCCACAGTATGTTGTACTTCGTTTCAAGATGGCTTCTCTTGAACCCTAACATGTCCTTAACAGGTTCTGCATGCCTGTGTTGAAGTTGATCTCAATATTTTCCCCCACGGAAGGACCGTAGACTAGCCACATACTATGATGAACTTGATTAAAAAACGACTCCCCACTGAAGTACAACATGACCATACACTGGATATGTATCTATTCTGGTTCCATGTGTTAATATCCCCGCAAAAATATCTCTATACAAAAATATCGCCAGATTTATGCGGCAATATTGAGCCATGGACCCTGCAGGGGACACCCCCGCAACTCCTGCATTATTTTTAAATGTGCAGGGACACATTGGCAACGCCTGCTCCCACAAATTATCCCCCCCCAAAAAATATTGCCTATGGTGAGACAGATGGCCATATGTACACGATATTTTTGGTGGGGATAATATGTAGGGATAACACTATTCTGACCTTCCAATCAAAATGGCTCCACAGTGAAGGTGACCATGATCTATTACTGCCTCCATACCCCTGCTGAACTTCATATCAAAATGGCTCACAAAAGCCAAACATGACCTCAGACTCACTGTGCACCTATGCTGAACTAGATTTCAAAATGGTTTCCATTATAGCAAAATATGACGTTAAAGAGGCAGTGTAGCTATGATGAACTTGATCTCAAAATGTTCCATGCTGAATCAATACACAACGATCACCTGAATCTGTAATTATTCTAAACTTCCTTTAAAAAATCGCTGTACACACAAGTCAAACATAATTTCAGTATTTGCACCTTTGCTGAATTTTGCATCAAAAAGGCTCTCCAATGAAGCTGAACATGACATTAGAATCACTCTGAGCTTGATTTCAAAATGGCTTTCGTTTTAAGCTGAATACAAAGTTAGAAGAGGTGCGTACCTATGGTGCACCTGATCTCAAAATGGCTTCCCATTGATGCTGAACCTGACCCTAGACAGGATCTGTATCTTTGCATAATTGATCTCAGTTTACCCTGTTCTGAAGCTTAACATGACCTTAGACTGGCTCTCCAACTTAAGCAGAATGGGCTCTTAGGTTGACTCCTCATTGAAATTCAAGATGATCATAATCTGGCTCACTGCTGAACCAGGACTGGTCCCATGAGGAAGCGGAAGAAGACCGCAGACTGGCCGATCATCACTGAGGGGATTGGGGGGGAATTAATTAGCAATGGTTCTCAATGTAAGACCAACGTGACTTGAGAACAGACTAACTCCCAATGAAGGTAAAAGCAAAGCTTGATCTTAGGCAGCCCGCTGCATTGGTGGGCAAACTTTGGAATAATTTTCTTTTTATAAATGTTGTAATTTTACCTTGGATTCAGTTCCCGTAAAATTTGTAAGGACAATTTCATCATCATCCAGGCCACCCTCGGGAAGGGTGGCCATGATTTCAGTGTAGTCATGCCGAGCACCAGTCTGTAAAAGAAAACATTGGACAGAGTCAATGGTTTCCTTCAAGCAATGAGGGCATTATTCTCTTACTATCGCTTAGACCTTCTGGAATAATTTACATTGACATTTCTGGATGATATGTAATCATTGTGCTGAGGTTGTTTGCTGCAGTGGCATGTGTATGTGTATGAGAACATAGGGACACACACATACATGCCACCTCCTCTCCATTAGCCCAGCACCCAAGCCTGTACTGCAGTTCATGACAAAATCAGGGTTAAGCAATGAAGTAATGGACGTAACATTGATTTGTGGAGTCAAGTTGCATAGTTCATGCTGTGCAAACAATGACCCCTAGACACTCTACGAGTGTGCAACCTTTTCCTCATAAGATGTTTAGGCAAATTGAAATCTCATGAGTCCGAGGCAACATAGTAAAGGGTGAGAGATCATGAGAATCCTAGTCCAAAACATCTGGAGAGATGCAGTTTGCAGACCCCTGCTTTAGACACATGGCTATGCTCAGGGCAAATGGGTGTTGATGTTTCATCATTGAGAAAGACCAGCTCGCTTTCTTTTTCTTTTACAAAGAAAAAGACTATCAGCATATTGCAGCAAGAATGGACATGAAGCCTGATCTGGAGAGGTTCATAGGTCATGATTACAGAACCTTAGGTCTCTTTTCTAGGACTGCCAATTACTTCCAATTGTATTGATGTTTCTTTGAAGTACCTGGACCTATGGGGCCTCATTACAAGTATTGTGGAATGGGTTAACAAGCGGGTCCCGCGAGGGGACTAGGGAGCTAACAACGGGCCGGTCGTAATCAGCCCGTTGTTAGCTCCCACACCCATTCCCATTGAGCCCGATGGGGGCTCAAATGGGAATGGGGAAGGTCCGGGCCCGAGTTCCCTGAAGGAGGAATTACCGGGCCCTCCAAACTCGGAATGGCCCAGTAATTTCCCATTCAGGGAACCCGGACACGGTTTGGAGGCATGACTACCTCCAAAGTCGTAATGAGGCCCATAGAGTGAACTATCCACCACCGCCACCATAGCTTCCCAACAAACTACCCAATGGTAATTGGTAATGGTAATTTATTTGAACACGTCCAAATTCATCATTCCAAATTCACCCCACTTTGGGGTCTAATGGAAGCCCCAGCAAAATAAACAAAAAGGTGAGACTTGCCTCTAATGTGAAATACACTGTATAATGGAAAAGGGCACACTGGAAAAATGACATGGCAAGGCCAAAAACCTTCAGGCAGTCAAGTGCTTAGTGAATGCGAGGTGTCTTGCTAACTGTGGCCCAAGGAACAGTCCAAATGGAAAATGTGTGTCTTTCCGATAGGGACACAATGAACAATGGTAAAATGAAAAATGGCAATTGTGTAGGAAACTAAAACAGCAAGATTGCACCTTCAGCTGCCAATTTAAACAGACTTTGGGTAAAGCAAGAGAAATAATGATTCAGATATGCATTAAACAATGATAGCAGAATGTCAGTGATTAAAGTAAATAAGAGGCTTCACATAAATTAAAAAGACATGCCACGTTGTAAGATCTGTATTTTCTTTCAGATGCAATATGAGAATCTCTTAAACTCTCTGAGGAAAACATGCATTTATTTTGCTGCAGGCCTTCCCCCATTGCAAGTGCCTGCCTGGTTCTTTATCTGGAAGGTAAATCTCCGTGCATCTGGGGAACACCAAGGGCCTCATTACAAGTAGTGCGGAATGGGTTAACGGGCGCCGCTAATGGTGGTGGTGCCGTTAATCCGATTCCGCAATATTACGAGGTTCCCTCGCGGGACCCAATGTGGACGTCTGGTTTTACCAGACGGGTCCTGCCAATAGCACCATGGCTACCTCCAAAGTCGTAATGAGGCCCCAAGTCTTTACAAGGCATCAGCGGAACAGACCGCTTGAGGGGGGGTAAATACTTTAAAAATACAAACATTTAGATCAAATCTACAGTGAACCTCAGATAACCTGACCTTTGAAGATCCTGGCCCGGCATCAAAGCTGCTTATGGCAGCCACAAACTGACCATTAGCTTCAAGCCCAGGGCTGCTAATGGACTTAAATTGGAGAATGTGTAAACATCACCATAGACCCAGAGCAGATGCTCTGGGGCACATGATTTCAAGGAAATGGGGATTCCACTTTTCACTGTAAAAAGAAACTAAACTTAACAATGTTAAGCTATCTCATCATTGACTTGCATTACAAATGTGTTGTTAGTTTAATAACTGTTGAACCATTATGACTATAATAGCCATTGAGGTGTCATGTGAAAGCTGATGACTAGCCTGTGGTGTTGGTGTTCTTTGTGTTTCGGTCAGATGTATAATAATCCTGGAACAATTTAAAAGGTGTTGATAGCCTACCCAAAAATGTTTTGAGTTTGAAACTTGGGGGGCTGGTGGGTTATTAAATAACATATCAGAATATAAATATTGCACCTTCCTAACCATTACAATATTCGCATAAAGGGCGAAGGTTTTCTATGCGTGCATGCAATGTCATGCTGAAATGAAAGTAACCCCAACCAATGCGTCATACAGAAAGGAATCTGAATATATGTATATATTATGGCATTCTTCAGTAAATTGCAATACTTTGTCATTTAGGTACTTTTTGTGTTCCAAAAACTGACATGCAAAATGCAAATGAGAAGATAATGTGGACCTGTTTCACATCACTTTCATCATAGAACTCCTGACCTTATCCTTAGAGAGGGGCTGGATTAAGGGGGTGGAGAGAAGTGTAAATTTCCAATCAGGGGTGCAAGATAGTATGCTGGCACCTCCCCATATCAGGGGTTGTGAGAAATTAGCAACTTACTGTCCACAAGGCTGTCTGGGGCCTGGGACCACAATACCTCCAACTCTCTCTTCCTAAATATCTGCCTTCTTGAACTCTCTGCTCTTCCCCCTCTAACTCTTTCAGGGTCAGTTGCTTTTGCAAGCAAAGAGTTGGGGGCAGATCTCTTTCGTCAGCTTGGAGCCTTCCTCTGGAACAGCCTCCCTGCCTCTCTGAAACTTGAGCAGAACCATCTCTGAATCCGGAAGAGAACTCATCACCTTTCTCTTTGCTTTTGCCTTGTCTCTTCCTCTCCCCTGCTGATCACCTACCTGTTCCATGCACTGGCCACCTGGTCAGCCTCCTCTGAATTCGGGCCAGGTCCCTGCCTGTCCATCTACAATACTGCACAGCCTCATGGATCCCCTGCACTTGTGGTCTATAGCTTTAACCCAACAGTCCCCTCTCTTGTATTTATTTGCCACTCATTGGCTGCACTTATGAGTACCCGCACTTGCAAGCCATTGGCTGCAGTCTTGTTGTTTCTCCTTGTCCTGCACTTCTCCATCCTCCCCCTACCCTCAGCAATTCTCTCCCCCCCTTTCCTGCACTTACGTAATCTGAATGACACAAGGCCTAGTAGAATTGTTGTTTTGTCATCCCTTTGTTTCCCTCTCCTTGTCTTGTTGTGCCTAGAAAGACTTGTGTACAGGCACAATATAAATTCCATATCATATCATATCTGATGTTGAAGCAGACAGTGTAACACAGCACGTTAGCAGATGCAGAACCAAGTACGCCGATATCTTCTCCTGAGAGAACAGGGGAACAAAGAAAGAACCAGCTGCAAAGCTCAAAATGAGGGAAAAAGGTTTCCCAGAAAAAGCCCTTGTGAAGTATCAGAGCTTCTGTAGCAGGAAGGCTTGCCTGATGAAAGGTGAGCAGTGAGTTGCAAGGATTACAAAGCAGCAGCACAATGCAAAGTGGTGTGCAAGGTAGAAGGGTATCAAAACATCAGCGTGATGCGGAAATGTGCGCGGAGCACATTAGAATACAAAAGTACCAGCAGGATGCAGAGATGTGCGCGAGGCACATTAGAAGACAAAAGCAGCAGCGGGAAGGTCCAGAAATGGAGAATGGAAGATTAGAGAATGATTAAGGTATGGTGGAACATCAATGCAGAGAGGAATACCTTTTGAGATGCAGCAACCTGAACATCCTGTTCCTATTTCACAGTATGTTATCAACGTGCAATGCGGCGGGCGCCATCTTGGAATCAACTAGACCGCTCAAACAGAAGCAGTAAATGCTGTAGTAGAACAATACTATGATTCTGATGCCCAGTGTTTCCATAGGGCCATGGGGTTGCAGCTCTGACAGGGGTACATAAAGTTTATGCTCTATGGGAAATGGGGAGAGCTGCTTAACACCATCGAGGTACCACCTTGCCTGCGGAGAGCTGCTAAAACCCATCTAGCTGAATCTTAACAACTTCCTAATACCACTTGGGTGGAAAGCACTATAAACTGCTGCAGGATTACACTTTTCCTTGGAGAGAGAAACTGGGAAAGCCAACAGTTGACAGGGCCCTGGTTCTGAAGGAGAGCCAGGTGAGGGATAGAAGCTGGTGACGATCTCTGACTGGAAATCCCATGTAAGTTGCCTGTCTGAAATAAACAATGTGTGTGTGATCTGCATCCCTTAATATCTTCTCTTAATAGTGGGTGGGGGTCATTGTGTAGACCCTTAGCATACTTTTACTAAATATGAATTAAATTAATTCCCATATAGCTTGACGCAGGGGGGAGCACTGGGAATTTGAAACCTCCGACCTCGTCCCTAGCGAGTAAGGTAAGTTATAGTTATATAAAGTAATTGGGTGCATGCATTTTTTGGTCATCTTCTGACTTGTCTAAAGAAAGCGTGGCATCCCTGTCTAAAAACGAAAATTCTCAACTGCACCCCTTAACAAAACTTGTTTTAAACCAAAGATATACTTGCCACCAAAACAAAATTTCCCAAACTGTCCCCACTCCATAGACCATGCCTTTCAACAGAGTGGTGCTGCATATAGCGGATCCAGGGGTTTTGGGTGCTAGGGGGGAAAAGTGTTGTGCTAAGTGAAACCAATGTAACTCTCCATTGAGAATATACACTCTTTTGTGAGAGTAAGTGACCCTGATAGCAGAACTATATCATTGCTTTTGGGGTGAAGGAGGAAAGGTTTTATCAGTTTCAAAATATTCTTAATAATCTGTGTGATTTTGAGACTGACAGTAGTTTAGGTGTGCAGGAAATTAAAACACAGGACTGCACGTGGATGTGTAACCTGTTTGTAAATCTAAACTTTGCTTTGTGTTAAATCTAAACCTGATCAAGTACTATCTACCTGTGTATCACTGAATTGTTCATTTGTGCCACAGAGGAGGTGGTGTGAAATTTATTAAAACAATTATTAAATGGAACCTATATTATAAATAAAAAAATATATTCTCTCTATACCCCATCCTGGTAATTGGCTCATTGTGGCACAGGGGGAGAGATCAAAGTGACTCTAAATGAGCCATCAGCAGGGCTAGATTGAATCTAAAGAACTTTACTTTGGTTTATTGTGGGGCGCTTTAACTGCGGGGGGATCCCTTCATGTTAAAGGTGGTCTCCCAATATATCTCGGCAAATGGGGGCTCATCTGGGATGTAGATTACTGTATGTGACTCATGACAAATACATGGTGAAAGGCCATTCATTCTGGTGTAACCACATTGAGGTGGATGGAATATTGTTTGTGCGCTTGTTAAAGTGCCACTGCGGCTTGACCCCTGAGTGTCAGGGAGGGGGGTAGGTCAGAAATAAGATTGTGCAGAACACCAATGCAAATATACATTAATTGAACTCATTATTGATTTGGCATTGATTGTGGAAATCAAGCAGGAATAGGGTGATGTTGCCCCAGTGTAAAAAGAAAGTTTCACTAAGGTGCAAAAAGTCATTGTGAAAATGACTACAATACAAATTGGTGAAGCCGGGGAGCATCTCCAAACTAAATTATTTCTTAAAGGAGAATGGGTTGAGGATGATGCTGGAAACTGGCAAACCAGAATTGTGTACGAGGACCTCAGTAAGCAATGATATTTGGCTTGAAGGTGAAATGTTACACCAGGCGCTTGAAGCATTTTATATGACCACAACTGCTCATGATGAACAGATACAAATGGCTCTGCTGATTGCTCAGTTATATTTTCATTTGCTATTAGTGGAAGAGCATTGGCAAAATAGTGAGGCTAGTAGGATGAATCATGTTGGAGACCTGTCACAGGCCCAGGATCTTGTTCAACAACTCAAAAATGAGCTAAAAGCACTACAGCAAAATAGGGTAGAGTGAGAAATGCAGTTTGCTGCAGTGCAGGATATACAGAAAGAGGGTACAGATACTGTAAGCCATCTTCAAGGCCAGTTGACTGACCAAACTGGTCCTAATAGAGGGTTGTTAGATGACATTGTGGCCCTCAAGCTACAAATGAAGACCTTAGAAAGGGAAAATAGTCAGTTTATCATTAAAGAAATAGACTCACAAAAGGAGTCTATTCTTGATGACATATACCAAGGTATAGATACTGTGAAATAACAGAGGGCGTAGCTAATTCAGGAAAAATATCTCTTGAATCAGGAGAACTGTGTTCTATTACAGAGGATAAATCAGTTGGAAATGGAGTTAGAAAAGGAACAGCCAGGTTCTCAGGAACTGACCAGAATTAGAGAGGAAAGGAATGAGCTAGAAAGGCATGTGAGACGAATAGAAGCTGAACTATCGGATGCAGGGAATTGTAGGGATGAGCAAGAGAAAGAGATTAGTCTCCTGAAGGAAAAGCACCTTGAATATGCACGTGGCATACAAGGCTCACAGAGGGAGAATTAATCACTTCAGCATGTGGAGCAGCAAACAAAGAATCGGTTGGTAGCTCAGAACAGGGTGCTTGAGATTAATCAGGCCTGTCAAAATTAAAAAGCTAGCTCTCTGGATGGCAACAGGAAATAAGGACAGAGCAAAGCAGACGTGAGAGTCTCACAAACGAAATTGAGGATTACAAACAGGCTCTCAGGCACCCTGACCAATCAGGATATGGGACAAGGCCCACTGATCAAGGTGAAATTCCCATCCCATCAGGGGCTGCAGACCCACCACATACAACCTCCAGGTACAGATGGGAACTGACTTCATGTATGCCACCAATAAAGAACAGGGGAACATGAGGCAGTTGGACTTTCCCAGGCTTAGCCTAACTGATCCAGAATGCTATTCCCTGTCTGATATGGATGAAGATTCATCTATACCACAAAGAAGGGAAGGGCAACGGACCAGCGTGTCCTGGGAGACTAAGAGGAATAATGTAAGTACTTCAGACCATGAACACTCTTATGATGAGAAAGTCAGGGAGTTAGATTGACTGAAGATGAGATTACAAAGAGACCCCCATGCCCGCTTTGCTGAATGAGAAAAGCCAGACCCTTAGTCTAGGAAGGGCATTCTAAAAACCTCTGTACATTGAGGGGAAGGAGTGGAATGGTAGGAGGGATGAGAAAATTGGGTTTTACCCTTGGCCTAAAAGGAACTCCAGGGAAAGTGACCCTGAGAGTTCACTTTGGTCCAGGCAAGAAGAGTCCAGATCCTGTGGTACTGTGAGATTTTCCCAGTCTCATAGAGATAGGGAGCGCCTAGTAAACAGGTAAGGGAGTAAGTACCAGGTGCAGTTCTGAGTCAGAAGGTGAATGGACTCTGGTGCAGAAGAGGAAAGAGACAGGGAAGCAAATGAAGGGTTTTGTCAAAGACTCAATCAGACAGATCAAGGCCATAAAGAGCTTCCTGACCTCATACCACAAGAATACCAAGTATTTCGGGATAGGAGAACCTGGAACTTTATGAGCAGATGATGGCATCATTACAGATCAGAAATTATGTAAATTGCATTGCATTTGCGAAGTGGACATTCTCATTTGAGTACTCCAGTTTCTTTGCAGGACTGGAGGACCAGGATCATTATGCATTGTCCACCCATAAGGTGGCCATTTTAAAACATTTCTCCTCACACAGAAATCCACAGGAGGCCTGTAAGGCTGCATATAATTTGCAATGTGGGGGGATCAGACACCTAGGGAGTTTGAGCAGGAGCTAAAGCGTGCATTTGCTTAGACTTCTAGGCGAGTGAGCATGCGTAGTAAGGAGCTCATAACTACATTTCCATGCTCTCCCAAAATACATAATGACTCAGTTGGTGCGTGATTTTCAAAGGGCGTAGGACCCTGGATTGGGTGATTGTACAGGCCACTAGGATCTACGAGGTCCAGAAGCCCACTAAGAGTAAAAACAACCCCAAAACCCCTAAACCCTCTACTACACCTGCCGCTGCACCTTGATTGGATCTGGAGATGGGGGGCCTAAAAATACTCCTGCCAACAAGCAGAATGAAAGGCAGAGGTGACCTCTGACCCAGCCCAATCAAATGGTAGTCAGGGTGGGTACCAGAATGGTGACCCATCTGACACTGCCACCTATGTAACCCTGAGATACACAAGTAATAGGCCAGTCCTGGGGTATGTATGCACTCCCTCGGCACATAGGGAGGTGCAACTGGGTAGCTACTGCCCAGGGATATGTCCCTCCAAACTTCCCTCCCAACCTGAACTTTTTCCCCAGGTTCCCAACAAACCAGAACTTCCAGAATAATCCTCCTCTGTCTCACCGCTTCCAGGAGAATAGATCCCTGAACCCAGGAGAAGGGAGACCCAGGATGGAAAATTATGGGGAAAACGTCCAATACCCGAACTTCTCCGGGAGAATGGACAGTTACCTTTTCTGGAAGCAGCAGAGGTATGACCAGAGCCGTCCTTACAACTCAGAAAAAGTTCCCCAACTGGAGCCACAGGTCCAGCAACTGACAAAGGATTTGAGATGCATGCTAAGGGCTCATTCAAACCCTCAACTGGAATCTGCTGCCCAGAACACCCCAACACCCAGGTCTGATGTCCCAGAGGGGAAACGACGGGCTGAAACATCATACAAACCACAGGTTCCTGAGGTGGCAGCCCGGGTGGAGGGGAGATGCCAAGCCCTAGAGGTAGCTTCCTTTCTCACGCAAAAAGGACCCCTAGAAACCTCTCAGCCTGAAAGTGTCTCTTCTAACCTCCAAATGCAAGATCAAAGGTTAAGTAGGAGAGGCCAAAGAGGAACGCACTTTGTGGAGGAACTCCGGATGATCCCCTTTGAATGAGAAGAATCCCTGGAGGATTCAGGTAAGCAGACCTTCTCTTTCAAAAATGGGGAGATCCCTCCAAAAGAAAAATGCATCCCAAAAGACCCTGAGTGGGACAGTGTAAGTATGGAGACTGACTCAGAACCAGAAACTGTTCAACCTCAAAAATGGGAGCCAGACCGAATTGAAACTGAGGGGGTGTTGTTTCCCCAAACAGATTCTGAAAACTACCTCCAGATAAAGGGGTGACCACAAAGAATAAGGGGAAAAGAGGATTCCTCAAATCAACCCATTGTTAGTTGGAAAATTTTATTTACAGATTCTCGATCTCTAACCAGAAAATAGCCCAAGATCACACAGTGTCGGAATTTAATATTAAGAAAATGACCACTGTGCTGGCAAATAACACACTTTCTTTGCACACTGGAGTAGAAAGAAGGCAGATTCTATGCACCAGTCAGGATGCAGGGTCAGTGTGATATTGGATCCCAAGCCACCCTACTGTCCAAAAAGGCTTTTGACCAACTAAACTCATGATGGGGGAGGGCCATCATATTCCCCACACACCACTTCCCGGACAACTTAAAAGTTTCAATGCGAATTACATTTACGTCGAAGGGACTGCATATCTAGAAATACAAATTGGACAACATCAACTGTTCAACTGTAACATCCGGTGATAGTCGTGACTCCAGAAGGCACACCTTGTTTAGTGGGGGACCATCTCCTGAGGAGGGTATCACCTCTGATCGACTGTGTAAACAAGGTCCTCTGGACACAGACTAACCAGCCTCTAAAATTAAAAATGAGTACCAATTATAAAGTAGGAATGGTACCTGTCATTTAATTGATCAGCGTTCTGAGAATGTAGATTTCCATTTCAAGAATATCCAAGTTCCAGACATCACTGTCATCTCTGTAGAAGAACAAACTGATGATGGGAACCCTTCTCCATTCTTGAAAATCAACCTTCCTCACAGTTTTAAGTGACAATCCATACTGAAAGGGAACACTACAATTTTACACCAGTCCAAAATCAGAAGAAACCCTGAGTCCTGTGAAACCAGATAAGGAAGAATCCTCTCAAAGTCAGACAGACATTCCGAAAAAGGCCAGACAGTTGTGTTTCCCCATTCAGTTAAATGAGGTGGAGGAGGCGGTGCTCGCCAGAGTATGCCTGAATAATAGAAGGAGCTTCATCAGTGAAGAATTATTCAGGAAACTCCCAAGAGATCAGACCATTCCCACATTTAAACTGATTGACAAATGGACAATCGGTCTGGTAAACCCACATTCCAAACATCTCCAGCCCTGCAGCTGTATGCTAAAAATGTCCATTGGCAACAAAAGCATAGAGCATAATTGTTAGGACATGAGAGATGTCCTTTTGGCCTTTTATTTGGGCAGTGACATTCTCACCGATTTGCAAACAATTTAGACCTAAATAATAAGAAAGTCTGGTCACAACTGGGGAGTAACCCCATTGCCTTTGGCAACACTGAAAAAGCATTTTGGTCAGCTCAATTGCTGGCTTATGCCATCGAAGTTCAAGTACAAGAAGAGGATACCGTCCCTTGACAGATGTGACAATTTGCTATTCACCTCAAAATTGAGCAAGGACAGAACCTCAAACATCAGTATGCCTATATAAATTTGAATTCCCATCTCCAAAAACAAGGTTTGTATATAAATCCGACATCTCTAATAGACCTAGAACACAACTCTATTAAATTATTGGTGGATAACAGCGACCCTAGAAGTATCACTTTGGGCGCAGGCACCTTTATTGGAATGGCGGTTGATGCCCAACATTATTCTATTGATTTAGGTAATGAAATGATGGGACCAATCCCAAACAACTGTTTTAACATCAGTGACGGTATTCCTCCACAAAAGATTTTTACTAGGCATGGGGAGGAATTTCATGGTATACTCTTCCTGCCCCTATGGGGTGGAAGAGGTGATATGTCACATTAGGAGGGAGGAGCTAGTGTTCAGAGTCAACAACCACTTCCTCGAATGCCCTGTCCAGGTCAACACCGTCAAAAGAGATCTCTCCACCCAACTGGAGGATACCACTGAAATTGCCAAGCCCGAGGTCTTTCCAGGTTTTAAGCAGATGGATGAGGAAAGGATCAACCTTGTGGATACCTGTGAGACTGAGGAGCAAAGACAAAAGCTGAAACCGGTCTTCCTGGAATTCGAGGATATCTTTTCAGTGGACTCATACGACTGTGGACACACATCCATTAATTCAACCACCATACCCAAGGGGCCAGAGATGGCTCCAGTATTTGTCAAACAATACCGGTTACCTCTCGCTTCCATGGAGTCACTCACAGAGATTATTAAGAACTTTGTTAGATCCACAATACCTTTAACAAACCAGTACTGGGGATTCTCAAACCAAACTGCCAATGGAGACTATGTGCAGACCTGAGGGAGTTGAAAAAATGGCTCCACATGTGAAGATGTCCCCTTCCCTACATTGATCAGGGACTGGCCCAGATCCAAGGGTCAAAGCGGTACACCGCCATTGACCGTAACGACGGTTACTGGACAGTACCTGTGAGTAAGGAAGACCAGTACAAGCTTGCCTTTACCTTCGGGGGGCAGCAATACACGTGGACCCGAACCCGCTTTGGATACATCAACTCCGGCAATGAGTTCAATTTCTTTGTATATTAGGCCATGCCTGACTTGGGCGAAAGGAGAAGCCTGGCCAATGTAGAAGATGTTCTGATCAAGTGCTCAACTGTGGAGGAACATATAGTGGGAATCCGCTATGCTCTGACCCAATTGCAGAAAGACAGAGCAAAATGTTCCTTTCCGAAGGCACAGTGGTGTAAGACCCAGCTCAACTTCTTAGGGCACAAGATCACCCCAGAGAAATTAAAAGACCCTACTATTCTGCAACAATTAAGAAGCCTTCTTGGAGTCACGTCATTGAAGACTATGCAGAGGTAACTCGACCCTTGATCCATTTATTAAAGGCCGGAGACAAGTGGTAGTGGGGTCCGGAACAAGCCATAGGCAGTTAAATAACTGAAAAGAAGCCTTTCCCTGGCTACTTGTTTGGCTTACTCCATAAAGAACAAGGCATTCTGCTTGGAGACAGAGTTCTCAGATACCTGCCTAACAGCAGTGTTGTATCAAAAGCACAACAAGGTCAACAAAGTCATCTCATTCCTGTGGAGGAATAATTCAATGACTGCGAGAAGGCACTCCTGGCAACGGTGTGGCAGTTGAAAAATTACTGCCATTCATACAGGGGGAGCACATCATTGTTGAGACTCCTCACCAACCATTGCAATATCTCCAAAGTGACAGAATCCAAATAGGGAATGCTAGTAATTCCAGAATTACTTCCTGGTACCTGTCCATGCAAGGCTTTCCTGTGGAGGTCAGATATAGCCAAAACAAGAATAGTCTTCTAGCGCAAGGTTTGGCAGACTTGCATGATTGTGCTCAAGAAAACTGTCTTGAGGACGAAAGTCTAATGACCAACAACTACATGGAGGTGTACTTAGCTTCCCCACACAAGGCCTATGAAGAAAACACGTGTCAGGGAATACCCACAGTTTATGTGGATGGGTGTTCCTACCATGTTGACAACAACAGGGGAAAAAGAACATGTGGCTTGCATTGGGAGTGCCTGGGTGAATGAAACCCTGGACCCCTCTGCGGGTTATAAAATAGGGCCCCTAAGTAGTCAGGTTGCAGAACTGATGGCTGTTCATCAAGCCATCCTCACTGCAGTGCACCACCAACTCAATAAACCGGTCATAGTCACTGACTCTGATTATGCCAGGAATGGATTTGTGGAGCACCTTATTAACGGGAAGAATCAAGGCATGAGTTGTGCCAAAGAATTCAACCCCTAAAGCATGCCAAACTGATCCAGTCAATTGATGATCTGGTGACCTCCAATGAATGAGATGACCATCTATTGGAAGAAGATAAGAGGGCATTCCAAAATAGAGGGGCCAGATAAGACTGGGAATGATATGGCTGACCAGCTGGCTAAAACGGGAGCTCTGCAGGGGAATTTCATAGAAACAGAATCCTTGATGGGTGAAATCCAAATTGCTGCTGTCACCAGTTAGCAAACTCATGCTAACAGCGAACTCTCAGCTGCCCAGTGGAGTAAAGATACCCAAGATGCAGTTTTGATCACTGCACAGAAAGAGGACTTGATCATTGGAACATTTTCTGAACACTTTGAAGACCCTGTGAGTTTTCCTCTAACAGAGTCCGATTATTGATGAGGTTTTCCAAGATTGTTGGTAAGGTGAGCCCTATCTGGCTGTGACCAGTGGATGGTGCCTACCTCAATTCCGAAGCCTGATGTTGAACCACGTCCATGACGCGGCCACTGCCGGTCATAGGGGGTTTCACATAGCATTGGAAATCTTATTCAAGGTTGCCTACTGGCCACACATGGGCCAGGTCCTTGACACATACCTAAAAGGGTGTCTTATGTGTGCTCAATTTAAACCCAGTTTACTCACACACAGACCTCCCCTACAAAAAGGGGTATGACACTGCATTGGTCAGATTTTTAAGTCGATTTCCTTGTGCCAGTGATTCTCGCCTCTACAGGAAACAAGTGGGTAGAATGTCTTCCAGCCCTGAATTGTAAGGCAGAGACAGCTGCTGCACAATGATCAATAACACCTTCTCTTGTTTCGGCCTCGCCCAGATGATTGAGTCAGACCGAGGAAGCCATTTTACCAGTGAGGTGATGGCGAAGATGTGCGAGATTCTAAAAGTTAAAAGAAACACCCACATTGCCTACCACCTGGCCTTGAGTGGGGGGGCCGAGAGATACTACAAAACAATTGTGGGCATCCTGAAAAAGTTTGTGGCAGACCCTGGAACCAGTTGGGACGTTCAATGGCTGCTTGTCATGATGGCTATCCAGTCTACAACATCTTATGTAACCAAAATGTCTCCATTTGAGCTCATGAGCGGATGAAAGATGGTGCTACCTCAACATCTGCTCTACAGAACTCAGGAGCAGACATTGATAAATGCGTCCACTACCTATGAATACATTGAAAATGTAAGGAAACACCTCCAGCATGCTTTGGCTTATGCCCAGCACAACTTAGAGAAGCCGGCTGAAGGGATGAAACCCTACCATGACCTAAAAACCAGAAAGAAAGAGTACGAGGTAGGGGACAAAGTTTACCTGTACAATTTTCAAAGGAACCAGACCAAGGAGTGGAAGTATCTCCCGTCTTGGCGAAGTGACTTTGAAATTGTAGATAAAATCTCACCTGTTGCCTACAAGATCTGCACCTGGAAAAGAGAACAGATGGAAGAGAAATGGGTCCACATCAATCAGTAAAATATCTGTCATCCCAGACAAGCTTTATGAAAGTCAGACTGAGGAAGCATCTGAGGAATGAAGGGGAGAAGGAACACCCTGGATGGAGACCAAAAGATAGATAACAGGGAGTAATTTAATTAATACCCATGAAAAAGAAAATGATGAAATTTAAAAACTGTAATTGAAACTGCTGGCCATATATGTTTTGTTTCTCTGAAATGTTGTTGTACGTGTTTCTCGAATATTGTATCTTTAATTCTCTGTAATGTTTTCGGGGAAATATGTTTTGTAAAAATACTGAACCTCTCTTTTTCTTCCTATCTCCAGAAATACTAAATTCCTTTCCTTTCATCTGGGACGTCAGACATGCTGGAGTCCCAGAGCTCCCACTCCCTCAGGAAAGAAAATAAGCCAGATGTGTTCCAAACGAAAAAGGACTTCCGAGGAAAAGCCCACTCTCCCCTACATTTTCCCATGACCAATCAGTGAAAAGAGTCAGGGGCATGTGAGGTCTAATGGAAGCCCTGGCAAAATAAACAGAAAGGCCAGACAAGCCTCTATTGCAAAATACACTGTATAATGGTAAAGGGCACACTGGAAAAATTACATGGCAAGGCTTAAAACCTTCATGCACCCAAGTGCATAGTAAATGCGCGGTGTCTGGCTAAATGTGACGCAAGGAACAGTCAAAATGGAAAATGCGTGTCTTGCCTATAGGGACACAATGAACAGTGGGAACATTACAAATGCCCATTGTGAAGGAAACTAAAACAGCAAGGTTCCACCTTCAGCTGCCAATTTAAACAGACTTTGGGTAAAGTAAGAGCAATAATGATTCAGCTCTGCATTAAACAATAATAGCAGAATGTCAGTGATTAAAGTAAATAAGAAGCTTCACAAACATGAAAAATGCATGCCACATTGTAAAACCAGTATTTTCTTTCAGATGCAATATGAGAATCTCTTAAACTCTCTGAGGAAAACAAGCATTTACTTTGTTGCTGGGCAAAAGCAAAGGCCTTACCCCATTGCAAGTGCCTGCCTGGTCCTTTATCTAGAAGGAAAATCTCTGTGGAGCTGCAGCACACCAAGTCTTTACAATGCACCAGCAGAACAGACCTGCCTTGAGTGGGGAAAAATACTTTAAAAATACAAACCTTTAGATCAAAACTGTGGTAAACTTCAGATAACCTGACCTTTGAAGATCCCAGCCCGGCATCGAAGCTGGTTATGGCGCCACAAACTGACCATTAGCTTCAAGCCCAGAACTTAAATTGGAGAATGTGTAAATATCACCATCGACCCAGAGCGAGCACATGATTTCAAGGAAATGGGGATTCCATTTTTCACAGTAAAATGAATCTAAACTTATCAATGTTAAACTATCTCATCTTTGACTTGCATTACAGATGTGTTGTTAGTTTAATAACTGTTCAACCATTCTGACTATAATAGTCAGTGAGGTGTCATGTGAAAGCTGATGACTAGCCTGTCGTGTTTGTGTTTCTGTCAGATGTATAATAATCCTGGAACAATTTAAATGTGTTCCTAGCCTCCCCAAAAATTTTTCTGAGTTTGAAACTTGGGGGGCTGGTGGGTTATTAAATAAGATATCAGAATATAAATATTTCACATTTCTAACCATTACAAAGTCACATGAAGGGTGTAAGTGTACTATGTGTGCATGCAATGTCGTGCCAAAATGAAAGTAACCTCTACTGATGCATCATGCAGAAAGAAATCTGAATATCTATATGTTATGGCATTTATCAGTAAGTTACACTATTTTGTCATGTAGGTACTTTTTGTGTGCCAGAAACTGACATGAAAAATGCAAATGAGAAGGTGAGGACCTGTTTCACATCACTTTCAACATAAAACTTCGAACCCTATCCTTAGAGAGGGGCTGGATTTAGGGGGTGGAGAGAAATGTGAATGACTGATCAGGGGCGCCAGATAGTATGCTGCTGCCTCCTCATATTAGGGGTACATAAAGTGGATGCTCTATGGTAAAAGGGGGGAGCTGCCTAAAACCATCGGGGTACCACCTTGCCAGAGGAGCTGCTAAAATCCATCTGGCTGAATCCTGACAACTGCTTAATACCACTTGGGTGGAAAGCACTATAAACTGCTGCAGGATTAAACTTTGCCTGGGAGAGAGAAACTGGGGAAACCAATAGCTGACAGGGCCCTGATTCGGAAGGAGAGCCAGATGAGGGATAGAAGCTAGTGACGATCTCTGACTGGACTGACCAGACCCTGTGCTGACCACAGAGGAGTCCTGTCCCTGAGCACGAAACCCAAACAAATCCCATGTAAGTTGCCTGTCTGAAATAACTGTGGGGGATCTGCCTGCCTTCCTATTTTCCCTTAATAGCGGGTCGGGGTAATTGTGTAGACCCTTAGCATACTTTTACTAAATATGAATTTAATGAATTCCCATATAGCTTGACGCAGGGGGAAGCATGGTAGAATTCAAAACTTCATCCCTCTTCCCTAGCGAGTAAGATAATGTATAGTTATTTAAAGTAATTACGTGCATTTATTTTTCGGTCAACTCCTGACTTCCCTAAAGGAAGAGCAGATATCCTAGCTGTAAAGTAAGCATTAGACGGGAAGTTTCATTATTGCTTGCTTTCATTGCCTAATAAGAAATTCAGTAGGTAACTGGAGCTGTCGAAAACGTCCCAACTCTAATATGTAACTAAGATTTACATATTAGAATAGGTAACTTGTGGTTGGTCAACCTAAGTTACCTGGGGAACCCAGATGTGGACCCCTTGTTCACTGTGCTCAGAGAGGCACAGCTCCACCTCACTGATGGGTCCAACAAGGCTGAAACATGGGTCTGGGGTTTCTGTTGGTACTCTTGTTCGGAGGAGGTTTGCTTGGAATTTCAGTGCTGGACTTCCCTTGTGGGTTGGACAAAGACTGATATGCAAATGGTTATTCCTCCTTTGTGAAAAGTTGTGACTTGAACGGTACCCTTGGCTGAGTTCCCCCTGTACACACGCTCTCCTCACCTGAGCTTTCCGAGTCGATGGTATCTTGCAGGCCTCGACGTGCCAGGTAGTCTCTCTCCTTCTTCTGGTGCGTGGGCTTGTCACGGAAAGAAGCCACTGTGGCCGCTGGGTGAGAACAGCGGCTCAGTGACCTCCTTTCCGGAACCAAGCCAGAAAATACAGGGAAAAACCCGCAAGGGGAAAAAAAACCCTGATAAGAGGTGTCAAGTCTTGTCTCAGAAGGCCAGTTGTTAACAGATGAAAGAAGGAAGCGAAGGATCTCCAACAATGAGGGTGTGGCCACAATACGTCCAAGTCCAACGGCAGCAGAGCAGGTAGGCCTGAAGAGCAGGTGGAGAAGGCAGCAGCTGAAATGGCTGAGGTGGAGGTAGATATCTTCCAAGAAAGCACTGCGGAGGAGCACGGGAGAAAACCCCACGCTGACTGGACTCAAAGAGCAAGAGAAGAAGAACGGGTGAGAGAAAGAGAGAGAGAGAGAGAGAGAGAGAGAGTGAGAGAGAGAGAGAGAGAGAGAGAGAGAGACCGCCGGAGAAAAAGGCACAGGTAGCGCCGCCCAGGGAAGGCGGTGGAGAAGAGTAACCACGGGGAAAAAAAAAACCCTGAGTAGTTCCAAAGCGAAGTGCAGAGGAAGAGCGAAGGACCCAGAGTCGAAAGGTAAACAACAGAGGGGGTTGCAACGCAACGACCTGCCGGGAGGCGGGGATTTAAATTCTACCGGCAGCGTTGCGTCCCGCGTTTGGAGCTGCGGCTGCGAACACAGAAAAAGGACTAAAGTAACCTTCCTCTGCGTCCTCTCAAACTCCAACGCGGAAGACATCGCCAGTCACGGCGACGGCCGCGACTGCGAGCGACAGTATGCCCCCCCCTAGAGTGCAACCACCCAGGCTTACCCGGGTGCAAGCGATGAAACCTGGCCAACAGCTGAGGGGCATGTATTTGGGAAGCTGGCTCCCAGGAATCCTCCGATACCGGGTAGCCCTTCCAGGACAGGAGGTATTCCAACCGACCACGAAGGAATCTAGAATCACGAATGGCAGAAACTTCGTATTCATCCTGATCGGCAGCAGTGACAGGAAGATTCCGGTTGAGAGGCCGGCGATGTGGATCTGAATAGTAGGGTTTAAGAAGAGAGGTGTGAAAGACAGGGTGTATGCGTTTGAGAGATGGAGAAAGTTGTAGACGATAGGCAACAGGATTGACCTTGGAGAGAATAGGGAAAGGTCCCAAGAAACGTGGAGACAGTTTAGAAGGTTTTGTCCATCTGGGAAGGAATCTGGTGGACAACCACACCTTGTCCCCAGGTTTCCATGAAGGTGCTTCCCTGCGATGTTTGTCGGCTTCAACCTTATTCCGCTGTCTACAATCCCCCAAACTTAGCAATGCACTGTCCCTGGCCTCCTTGATATTTCTTAGCACCTCTTCCGCAGTTGGAGAGTTGGAGAAACTGGGCACCTCGGGCATTAAATAATGCGGGTGAACCCTGTAGGTACAAAAAAAAGGGGATACGCCTGTGGCAGTGTGCCTGAAGTTGTTGTAAGCAAATTCCGCAGTAGGGAGTAGAGAAACCCAATTATCTTGATGCTGGGAAATAAAGCATCGCAAGTACTGCTCCAAGGTTGCGTTGAGTCGCTCCGTTTGGCCGTTCGTCTGTGGGTGAAACCCAGAGGAAAGGGCCCTTTCCACTCCCAATCGAGTACATAAAGCCGTCCAGAATTTGGAAATGTACTGGCTTCCTCGATCGGATATTATCTTGTCGGGGAGGCCATGAAGCTTGAAGATATCTCGGGCAAATGTTTCTGCCATCTTGGTGGCAGAAGGGAGTCCTGGAAGAGGAGAGAAATGTGCTAGCTTGCTTAGAGAGTCCACCGTAACCATGATACATGTGCATGACTCAGAATCAGGAAGTTCCACTATGAAGTCCATGGAGATGAGTCCCCACGGGCGAGTCGGCATCTCCACTTGGGTGAGAAGTCCTAGGGGCTTCCCCGAGGCATATTTGACTCTGGCACAAGTTGGGCAGGTCTTTACGTAGTTGAACACGTCTCTCCTGATGTTGGGCCAAAGAAACGACCTCGAGATAAGTTCCAATGTACCATTTCCACTTCTGTGTCTGCCTAGACGTGAGTCGTGACACCATTTAAGAACTTTCCGGCGCAGCGACCCTTCAGGGATATACCACCTCTTCTTGTAGAAGACCCAACCGTCCTTGATTTGGAAAGGGGAATCAGCGGAAAAAGAGATATGAGGAGCTTCTTGTGCAACCGCAGCCTTGACCTCCTGAAGGAAAGAACTCACCGTGGCTAGGATCCGATTTCTGTGGAACAATGGCTCAGACCTGACAGCTACCGTTTCCAAGTGGGAATCCTTGCGAGACAAAGCGTCACCAGACGATTGAGAGACCCCGGGATGTACGTGATCTGGAAGTCGTACTGCGAAAACAGGTAGGCCCATCTAGCCTGCCTGGAGTTCGAACATTCCATGTCCTGTAAAGCCTTTAGGTTCTTATGGTCGGTGCGAATGAGGAACCGATGACGGGCACCCATGAGAAGGTGCCTCCATTCCTCACAAGCCAATTTCATCGCCAACAATTCCTTCTCCAGAACTGAGTAGTTGAGTTGGCTGGGAGAAAGAGTCTTAGAGAGATAGGCGACAGGATGCTCCACCATGTTGAAGGACTGAAGCAACACCGCCCCGACAGCTATAGCGGAGGCGTCCGTCTCCAGAATAAATGGAAGAGTTTGGTTGGGATGCTGCAGAATCGGGGCAGAGCAGAAGAGGGTTTTCAGATGACAGAAACTTCTTTCCGCCTCAGTAGACCAGGAAAAAGGATAGGCTGTCTTCTTGAGTAGGCGGGTGATGGGAAACACCACCTCTGAAAAGTTTGGAATAAATCTCCTGTAGTAATTGGAAAGACCCAAGAACCTCTGGACCTCTCGGACGGAGGTCGGGGCCGGCCAGTCAAGAATAACGTGCACCTTGTCAGGATCCATGGCGATCCCTCCTTCTGATAGAACATATCCCAGATAATGTACCGAAGGTACAGCGAATCTGCACTTCTCCTCCTTGACCAGTAGATTGTTCTCCTTAAGACGCTCCAAAACTCGTCGTACTTGTGCTATGTGATCTCTCATGTTAGGGGAAAAAACCAAGATATCATCTAAATAGATGATGACCGAGATGGAAAGCATGTCAGAGAACATTCGGTCCATGAACCTCTGGAATACCGCTGGGGCGTTCCCCAAACCGAACGGCATAACCTTATACTCAAATAAGCCCAGAGGAGTACGAAACGCGGTTTTCCATTCGTCACCCTTGGCAATCCGCAACAGATGGTATGCGTTGCGAAGATCCAGTTTGGTAAAAACTCGAGCACCTTGCACCGCCTCAATAATGTCTGTGATTAGGGGCATAGGATACCGGTCACGGACTGTCACTGTATTTAGGCCCCTGTAGTCGATGCAGGGTCTAAGGTCGGTGGAATCTCTTTTCTTAATGAAAAACAAAGGAGCTCCTGCTGGAGACTTTGAAGGTTGGATGAGACCATTTTCCATGTTGGTATCCAAGTATCTCCGAAGAACTTGTCTCTCGGTTTGGGTGAGAGCAAACATCCGTCCGAATGGAACCAAGGCATTGGGCTCCAGATCGATAGTGCAGTCTTCTGGCCGATGGGGTGGAAGTCTGGCATGGAGGCACTCCTGAAAAACCTCTGAAAACCCAGAGCAGAAATTGGGTAAAGCATGGATACCCACATGGTTGTTGGGAAACACCTTGACTGGCTGAAGATCAGCTCGACCTTCCAGTGAAAAACAGTTGGTTGCGCAATACGGGGAACTGAAACTTATCTGATTCTCGGTCCAGTTAATCAGAGGATTATGTCGACGGAGCCAGGTAATGCCCAAGATGATGGGGAAATGGGCAGCCCTGATAATATCAAAGCTCAAAACTTCCTTATGTTGGTTGATCGTCAAGGAGAGATCTTCAGTGGTATGGGTGATGGGACCTGAGGACAAAGGCGAACCGTCCACACCTTCCACCTTCTGACCTTCTGCCCGGGGGATCCGACGGAGACCCACCTTGTCTGCCCACAGGGTGTCGACGAAGTTCCCTGCCGCGCCACAGTCCAATAGAGCCAGTGTTTCCACCTGATGGTGTCCGAGGTTGAGTTGTACTGGAATGACCATCAGCCTGGAGTCCTCCTTAGATTCGGAGGAGGTCACTGACAGAGAGACATAGGGACGATGAAGATTGCTCGAAGACCCTCGGTCGCTTGTCCCTATTGACGCCGAGGGTAGTCGTTTCCCGACCTCTTGCTTGACAGTTCTGTACAGTCTCTGAGAAGATGTTGCTCTGATCCGCAGTAGGCACACAGTCCTTTCTCTCTTCTGCGACGTCTTTCAGCTGCGGACAAGGGCGCCCTGGTGGCACCGATCTGCATGGGTTCTTCGGTAACAATGTTAGTAGAGCGACCAGGGAGAAAGGTTACAGAGGGGTCTGAGGTATGGCCAGGAGTTCTTTGCTTACGACGTTCAACTCGTCCCTCTTGAAGGCGATACTCTATATGAAGGGCAGCAGAAAGCAGATCTGAAAAAGTAGGAGAACGAGGAGATCTGGCTAGCTCGTCTTTAATCTCCTCCTTCAGTCCTCTTCTGAAGATGGCATACTGCGCTGTCTCGGGCCATCCTGCTCCGGCTGCTAATGTTTTGAAAGAGGAGATGTATGACAAAACGTCTAGCGAGCCTTGCCTGACATCCAACAGGTCTTCGCAGGCTGTAAAGGAGAGCTCGGGTCATTCGAAGGTCTGCTTGAGAAGGTTCTGAAACCCCGAATAGTCCTGCAGAATGGCGTTTCCACTAGTCACCAATGGGGTGGCCCAGGACAGAGCGTTTCCAGTCATGTTGGATATTAGGAAACCCACCCGGGCCTGATCTGTAGAAAAGGTACGGGGTCTGAATGTGAAATGAACCAGGCATGCTTCAAGAAACTCCTTCACCTTCTTGGGGACAGCGCCATGGGTGGCAATTCCGAGGGAGTTGGTTCCCTAGCCGCAACCATTTCTCTCTCCTTCTTCTGGTGCGTGGGCTTGTCACGGAAAGAAGCCACTGTGGCCGCTGGGTGAGAACAGCGGCTCAGTGACCTCCTTTCCGGAACCAAGCCAGAATACAGGGAAAAACCCGCAAGGGAAAAAAAAAACCCTGAGTAGTTCCAAAGCGAGGTGCAGAGGAAGAGCGAAGGACCCAGAGTCGAAAGGTAAACAACAGAGGGGGTTGCAACGCAACGACCTGCCGGGAGGCGGGGATTTAAATACTCCCGGCAGCGTTGCGTCCCGCGTTTGGAGCTGCGGCTGCGAACACAGAAAAAGGACTAAAGTATCCTTCCTCTGCGTCCTCTCAAACTCCAACGCGGAAGACATCGCCAGTCACGACGGCCGTGACTGCGAGCGACAAAAGTACAGTGAGCAACAAGCGATGGCTGCGGTCTCTCAAAGTGGGATAAAAACACGGAACAGGTTAACATGGCATGTTCTTGCTACCTTTTTTGTATTAGAATAGGTACTGCTAATAACAAAGAAACATCTTTAAAAAGTAATTTTACAGGCTTTCCTACTCCATCCCAGCTCCATCAAAGGACACTAATCGTAACAGGTGAAGCCCACTTAGATAAACAGTGTTCCCGCCTACTGTGCTGAAGTAAATTAGATGCATGTTTGTCTCTCCTTTTGTTCTGCAGGGTGGGCCCTGAAGGAGACATTATGGGAACTGTGGGTGATGGAGAGAGGAGGAGGGAGAGGGCGCTGTTTTCCCCAGCAAAGCCTGCAGAGGTTTAGTCCCTTAAATTGTGATGAAGTGAAATAAAAAGATATTATTCTCACCTCGCAACATAGTTCAGTACCAGTACTCACTCTCAAGTGTTCAGAAGTGCAGGTACTGAATTGATCAAAAATTAGAAGTACGGGCGCTAAGTGCCAGGAAGGACCAGCCCATTTAAAGCACTGACTGATGCGGATACAGATTGCTTACACCTGTGCCACTCATGAACAACACATTTACGAAGCACAGGCTAAAGCTAAGTGGAGAGACAGCCTGGCAGCTGTGCATAAGTGTTACGGTGGTAAGGCGGTACCATTAATTCCTTTTCTGGTGTGATAATATGTTGAAGTGAGTCTATACTCTGAAACATAACCTTGTGGATAATATATTTTGAGGGGCACAAATTGATGGAATTAAAGGATACTCTGCATTCCCACATTCATCTATAACGTGTGCTTTAGACTAAAATGGAAACTAAATGTTCTAATGTAAGTCTCTTAAAGTCCCTATGAGAGAGGTTAACAATGGCTGAAAGTTGGGTTAAATGAACAAGAAACAATTCCTGATTCTAATTCAGTTGTAGTCGAGGGACTAACATAAAAATATAGTAAATAAACAAGAAAACTTAATATTCTAAAAGACAAACAGAATTGGCAAATAAGAAAGGCTTACAAGAAGAACCTATGGGACAAATATCAGAAAAAGATTAACAAGTTATTTTCCAGAGCCATCTCATATTTTTTTAATATTAAATAATACATTTTATTACAGACATGTTTAAGCTTACAAAAGTTGGGGGTATTGCATGGATGCTTAAGTGAGCGGATGTGAGCTAGCTCTTCACACTGAGAACTTCTAGATCCTACTCCTGATCCGCTGCTAATGTCATAGGAGGTATAGTTGGGACACAGGGCTGGCCACACATAGCAATGGGGCAGCTCCAGTGCCAACTCTGGTGGAAATCTGCTCCCAGGGGCGTGCACGGACATTGCTGAAACTGGGTCCCTCTCCCTCTCCCTGTCCAAGTCGCAGCGCTCCAAATACCCAGGATAGCCCCCTAGACTCTTAAACGCTGATGTACTTCATCCTATGAACTGCCCTGGGGAATGGCAGTGATTGGACAGACTGTGGGAGACCCCAGCCAGGGTGCATGAGTCCAGACTGCATGCTGGGCTGCACCTAAAATCCATGCAACTCGCGCTGTGCCGCACTATTGATTAGGTTGTCATATGGAAGGTTTGAGCCCTGTGGTGCAAAGAGAATTGACGTCTTACCTGGACAACTTGAACCTGGTGTACAATGTAGCATCGTACCCACAATGTAATACCTCTTTGCGGTTGTATCACTACCATGTTGAGACCATCTGCGAACATGATGACTGGTAAGCCCACACAACATCAACAGACTGATTCACGATGAGTAGTCAAGCCAGAGAATTGTGACCTTGCCACAGCGCATATCGCCAATAACATCATTGCCTCTTAGTTTAAAACAACATGGGGAATCAGATCACTTGGTCCTAGAGGCGATAGCTGTGCTATGGGAGTCCTAGGAAACAAAAATGGCTGAAGTAGGATTGTATGTTTTGCTTTTACGTCAGTATCTCTGAAATCTTACAGAGAAATTGAATGCCCAGGAAAAGGAGGTGACTGAAATATTGTCTTTGGTCATGGCATTATGGGAACAGGTGGTGGAATTGACTAATCACACCCAAATGCTGAAAGGACAGGTAAGGAGGAAGAATGTGTGCATAATTGGCCTGCCGGAGGGAGAGAGGGATGCTGACCCTACAGATTATGTGGAGAATCTGCTGCTGCAATTGGTGGACCTGGGGAGACTGTCAAAGGGGTTTGTGGTGGAAAAGGCACATTGTGCATTGCAGAGGAGGCTGCCACCGGGTGCATAGCCACACGTGAAAATCACCAACAATCATGAACTACATGGACAAAGGACTGATACTCCCATATTCACGAGGGGGCGGGATACTCACAGGGGGTTATCAGAATTTTGCTGTCTTCCTGGACTACACATGCCAGAGGCAACTCAGATGCAGGACCTTTGTGAAGGTATACAAATTCCTACTGTGGCGTGGTCAGATTTGCTACATGCTACTGTTTCCGGCCAAACTTAAGCTCATACACAGCAGGAAGGCGTTGTGTGAAACTGAATCCATTTTGGTTAGCCTAAGCCTCAATTTTGTTCACAATCAGACTCCATTTTGTGTCTCCTATTTATCTCCTTAAAACGAAATATGTTTGTGACATGAGAATGTTGTGGTGCACGCAAAATGCCTGACTCAGTGTTTGTTCCACATCGGACCCTGAACAGCCAACCCCGGTGAGATAGGAGATAATATATGCCTTCCTTGTCTGCCTCCCTTTATTGTGTGGGTCCTAAGTTGTATGTACCAATGATTAATGGCGCAGGAGACGCACCATACATTCCAGGAAAGGGTATCCTAAATAAACTGCTGCAGAGTCTTTTGGTCGTGCCTGGAGAGAGACTCTACAGCGTTTGCTCCTGATTCCAGTGAGGGTGTGCTTTACCCTTTTGTCCTCTTTCTACTTTTACACTTTGAGGATTTAAAATACCCAGCAAGCCGCGGAGCGGCCGCGGAGTCTGCTGCAGAGTCTTTTGGTCGTGCCTGGAGAGAGACTCTACAGCGTTTGCTCCTGATTCCAGTGAGGGTGTGCTTTACCCTTTTGTCCTCTTTCTACTTTTACACTTTGAGGATTTAAAATACCCAGCAAGCCGCGGAGCGGCCGCGGAGTCTGCTGCAGAGTCTTTTGGTCTTTAGGCTCTGCAGGCTCCGCGGCGCTCCCGCCCGGTATATCCATTAGAACTTTAACTTAAACACCATCGAAAAGCTCCTGTGAAACAACAATCGCAGTGTACTACCATCATATCAAGCCGGAGCTGATACTGCCGCTCTCTTTCGACACTTGCTCGAAAGTTACACTCGCCGGACGGCGTATCATCAAGATTCCCTCCGTGAAACCCACGCCCGACAGCCCGCCTGGCCCAGCTTACCCCCCGGCACTCCTGGCTGCGATCGCTGGCCCCCGAGCGACTTCGACGTCCCTAAAGCCTGCAGTATACGACTCATTTTATCGATATTTTCACACAATCCTGTAGTGTAATACCTCACCCCCAAGACGTCCACTGAGGATAGCACGGGACTTCCTGATCACTAACCAGTTTACAAACACCCTACACATCTCAGCGGAGAAAATCTGCGGAAAACTCAACACAGCTGCTCCCTTTATTGAGCTCCGCCACTCGAACACTAACAGGCCTGCCCAACCCATCTGCGCTCCAGGAGATCGAAAGAGCTTGTCCCTTGAATCCTGTGAACGACATACCCTCAACTAACAACATTCTCTGACAAAACCTGGTGTGAGACTGAAAGAACACCTCATTGAGACACATCAGCGCCCCAGGAGACCGAAAGGGCTCGTCCCTTGGATCCTGCGAGCGCCATACCCTCAACAAACAACATCCTTTGATAACACCTGGATGTGAGATATCGAAAGAACACCTGATTGAGACACACCAGCGCTCCAGGAGACCGAAAGGGTTCGCCCCTTGGATCCTGTGAGCGCCATACCCTAAACAACCAACATCCTTTGGCAACACCTGGATGTGAGATATTGAAAGAACACCCTCTTTAGACACACCAGCGCCCCAGGAGACCGAAAGGGTTCGTCCCTTGGATCCTGTGTGCGCCATATTTCCACCTTCAAACTTCGAACGCGTCAGGAAACACCAGATTCCTCAGTAAACAAAACAGAAATGCTGACAACCCGTCCTAAGCAACCAACAGCTGCCCGTCCGAAGACGAGACTGAGAACAAAACTGAACACAGCTGCTCAATCTGACTTGGATTCGTCACAACTCACGATGGAACAATCCTTTCTACGAGGACAACATCATCACTCCCATAAACCTCATAATCAGACTGAACAACCGCTCAATACAGACCATTTTTCAAATACAACAAGCTCGACAACAAGTTTACTAAAGGACCATCGTGATATGCAACCTCAACCCAGCACACAAAACCAAATACATAACACATCTGAGTCTTCTGAACACATCACTAACAGCCCCTGCGTCAATATCAGCGAAGACGATCAGCCAATTGCAGAAGCAGAAGACGTCTCGACTGCATCACTACATGAAAGCCGAATTAACCATGACAAAAATCTCCCGTTAACACTGGGCTCCAACAAATCACATGCCCTAGACGGAAAAATTGCACTTTCACCTAATGAAGAAGCAAACCCCCTGCACGGACCAAAGGACCTTCAGATTCTCGACAACACAAAATATCCTCATGAAATAACAACACTACCATTACAAAGAGATCTTGTCCTACAACCAGCGGAAGATATGAACAAGTTACTGAACAATCGCCCTGAAGATAGACGCAAAGAGTTGATCTTGCCCAATACCGCTACACAGCCTCATGCAGAATCAAGTGCAAGCAGAGAGACCTCTCCATTAATCAAACCACACGACAGAGCACAAGCTCCCGGCTCGACAGAAGACAGACACAACTCCGAGCTGCAACCAGCCACAGCAAAAAATCAACAACGAATTGATAATACCGAACAAAAGAACAACGGAAAACAAAGCCCATTGGACAATACTATTTCCATAGTCAAAAATCACAATTATAATAAAGACTATCCCTACAATAAAAATGTAGACTTCTCTAACCATGAATCAATCAAACCGCAACCAGAAGAGTCAATCAAATTATGCACCTCTTTAAGTAACACATTGCAGCAAACACAGAAGGAAAAAGCAAGATTAGCCAAACTTGCATGGCTACAGACGCACAACTCAACCAAACGCCCCCACTCCCAAGAATCTACCAACACCAAAATTCTTCTCAAAGCAAAAAGACTATCAATGGACATAACAGAAATAGAATCAATCATGTCAAGCTTTGACAAACGCAAAGAAATATTTAGCACAACTACAGGAAACCAACAACTACAGATGACATCAACCCCGTCTCTAATACAAGCAACCGGAAAAAGACTCATCAAGACAGAAAGCGACGCGAACCATCCAGGAAATCAGAATATCCCCGACCGATTCAACTACGATACGATAGAATCCTTCTACACACCAGACAACATAAACAAAAACAACACCTCAATGCTGCTACCAGAACCAACAGAACGCAATTCTCCTACCACAACACCCAACAAACCGGAAAATGACGAAAATACCAACTTAAGAATTCCAACTACAATGATCGATCTGCAAAACATGTTGATGGCAATACTTTCTCAAACTATGATACCTTTCATCAAATTACACGAAGCAATGAACGATAATATCAAAGACCAAGGAACCCTCTTAGCAATGATCCACGCCAAACAGATCTATATCGAAAACTTTCTAAACAAAACAGAGGACCGTCTCAACTCAGAGGCAGAGCATTCGAATCGATGGCAACAACGTCTAATCGAAATGGCCAGAACTGACCGACAGGAAAAAACCCACCTAAACAACGAACTACTAACTCTACTGAAGCTACAACAACAATGCCAAGCTAATCAAAAATCAATCTCAAAGAGCATTCAACCTCAAATACCTCAGTGTTCAAATATTCAGCAGACTGCTACACAAACCGAAACCTTGGACACAACCCTTACACTACAACCTGTACCAGTGGCTCCTGCCATTCTAATAGAGCCCTCCGTCTCTTCTCAACCACAAGCACCCAAACCGGAACAGTTCAAGATCTTCCTGAAAGAAAAACCGATCCTTACCACCAAATCAACACAGCCCAAGACAACTAAGAAAAAACAAACAGGATCTAGAGCCTTCCTCAGAACACTAAAATCTACGGATCAACCTATACATGCGTTAAAAAACAAAACACTTATACAAGCCAACCAAGCATCATCGGATCAAGTAACATCACAATTGGCAAAACCTTCAAACAGACTACAAGCCTCTAAAGATACTTCCAATATACAGCTGCCACAACTCCTCCCACAGTCCCCTGTCAACGACGAAGAACTCCTAAACTGTTCAATACATGAAGACTCTGAACTAGACGACACACCGCCACCCATTCATTCCATAACATCACCAGGATATATCATGCTTGATGAATACTCCAACACCCGTGAATCACAATTCTCATACCAATATGAAAATATCTCAGAACATTCCTTACAGGAAACCTCCAAGATTTCGTCGAATACTTCTGCTTGCACATCAGCACTTGCTGATGACTATGATCAAGTCTCATATGTCTCCTTTGCCCCTCACAAAATGGATTCCACTGACTGCACATTTCCTTCTTTCGTCAATCCGCTAGAACAAAACTTAATCTACCAAATTCACATTGAAAATCAAACTACTAGACCAAAACCTCTAATACTCAATAGAACTAATACCCTTAGACTATTTGGAGCGATATCACACCTAAAACACATAACATCTAGCAAGATCGATACAATAATTTTCAAAGATGAAGAGCACTTAGACAGAATCATCGTAGAATTATCTGATCCAGACGATCAAGAACTAATTATAACAAAACGTGACCAACTACTTAAACTTGGATTCAACTGCTGGGCCTCAACATCAAGGAAAAATCCTATAAAAAAGTACACACAAAATCGTAATAAAAAACACTCCCTGTACCTCCCAACTCCAGAAGAACTGAACATACATGAAAGACCATTCAACAGAGTTTATGATCTAGAAACGTCATTTACAGAAACCATTTCCTCAAGAAGTTCAATCTACTCTCAAGCATAACAACTAAACAATAAGAATATAACATGGTCACTCTGTTCATGGAACACAAGAGGAAACCAGCATCTGTTCACTCAACCTTTGCCTGACCTTGAGAACTATCTCATCATCTGTCTACAAGAGACTTGGATCACTGAAACACCAGCATGCGACGGCTACCTCACGTTCCTAAATCCTGCCATAAAAAAACAACAAGGAAGACCAGCATCAGGCCTACTCACTCTAATCAAAATTACCACGCATTGGAAAGTAGTGCGCAATGAAAATATAATTTCCTGGATTCAACTGCTGATAATAACAACACAAATGCACCAACAACGAAAAAAAGGAGACGGCGAAACAACAATCGCCATCTTGAACTTGTACTGGAATCCTGCAGCCATTTCACCTGTCGCATTCATTGATGGCGTATTCACAACAATAGACAATCTAGTAATGACCCATCAATGTCTTGAACTTATACTGTGCGGAGATCTCATTATCAACCTAATCACACCAAATGGAACCCCGCGCCCACTCGAACAATTGACAGGCAAAGCAGCGACATGGATGAACGAAATCAGAACGCGAAACCTTACTCTCCTAAATCATGCAAAAGATAACTCTTCCCCCTTTGTCCCAACATGGAACAGAGGCCATTCAACAGCAATAATTGACTATATATTTCTCTCCCAAAACCTCCATGAATCGGTCAAGACAGCTCTAACATTAACCTCTGACCACAGTGACCACAACAAGATAACTGTCACCTCACACAGCATCAGCCAACAAAACGTAAAAGTTGTTCCGCTCGAACTTACTGGTACATCATCAAGGCTACGAATACCACAATCAGTGCTAACACTCCTGCCGATGAAACTACACGCTTCAACAAAACCAGATCTTGAAAAGTTGAATTATGAATGGATTCTGCTCCCATTCCATCAAACATCAAAAAACCGTCCACAAAGAACTCACCTACATTCCTACAACGGAGAAATAGCACAAAGAAAAAAGGAGTTAGCTAAACAGATACGCCAACTCAAGAAAAACAAAATATCAGAAAACATGACAAAGAGTAGAAAACTGAAACTTCAATACAACAACTGGAGGAAATCACAACAAGCAATCCTCCTCCAGACAGATGCCGAAACAATAATGGAAACCTACAAGACAAACAACACAAGAGAATTGTGGAACCTATTGAACGATAACCAGCAAAAACAACACAAACTCGTAGCTAACGTACCAGAACAAACATGGATTACCCACTTCTCGTCCATGTATGCAGCACACGTACAACAACCTCAAGAAAACTTCAACCTCAAACCCAAAACACACTGGACTGTAGACATCATGTACGAAGAGCTACTACTCATGATCCAAAATCTTAACCCCTCAAGAGCCCCGGGTCCTGATGGTCTGTCCAATGCTGCCCTCAAACAAAATCCTGAGGCATGGGCTGAATTCATGATACAGATCTTGGAAATTATAAACACACACAACCGAATTCCAACTACATGGAGAACAGCCACCATAGTGCCGATTCATAAACAAGGACCACGTGACCTTCCTCAGAACTTTCGTCCGATTGCCTTGCTTGACCCACTCGGAAAAATATTTGCAACAGCACTCTTGAGGCAACTCACTGAATGGGCCACTTCCACTGGACGACTATCACCGCGACAAACAGGCTTCACACGTAACGTTGGAACTAACATCAATCTTCTTTTATTGCACGTAATTAAGCACGAAGCAATAAACAACAAGTCCATGATCTACACCGCCTTCATTGACTTAAAGATGGCCTTTGATGCAATACCTCGCCAAAAGCTTTGGGCTAAATTGAGCAAATGGAACTGCCCTGCGAATATCCTAGAACCCATTATACAACTTTATTCAAACACTTCAATAAAAATCAGACTCACAAAACAAGGTCTGACAACGGACCCTATCAACACAGTGAATGGTCTAAAACAAGGATGTCCCCTTGCAGCGACCTTATACAACCTGTTTACATCAGACATTGATCAATACCTCTCCAACACTCAAATAAACCCTCCGAAAATAAACTCAACACCGGTCCCCATTATGTCTTATGCAGACGACATCGTCTTGCTTGATAAAACACCATTTGGTCTCCAAATTTCTCTTACAGCACTAAGTGCCTACATGAATCAAAATGAGCTAACAATTAACAGCACAAAAACAAAAACCATGGCTCTAACAAAACCTAAACCAAAAGCAAAAAAAACACTGGACTTCAGCATCAATGGAATACGTTTGGAAAATGTCACAACATTTAAATATCTTGGCATCATGATCAATCAATCAAAGACAGAAAGAGAATGGCTAGACAACCTAGAACAAAAGGCTCAATCACTTGCACGACAGGGCTCCATTCTACACAGAAAATATGGAAAATTCTCATTTAAGCCCATCATCATGTTCTACAGACATAAATATATTCCCATCATAACCTATGGAACGGAAACAATGATGAACGCAGACCAGGTAGACTGGGTGAAATTTGAAGCAATATTCTGGCGCAGGATCTTAACTCTTCCTCAATCGTATCCCATGGCGAGAATTCGATACGAAGTAGCTACTCAATCCATCGGCTCCATGGTACGATGGAAAAGACTAGACATATATCGAAAAATACTGTCGGATGACAAGACCCCGGCAACCCAAATTTTGAAAACTAACTCAACTGCTCTAAATAACACAGTACTACAAACTTGGAAAAAATCAATAACCAATGAAATGGAACAAGAAAACATATCTGAAGAACTCCTAACGAAACGTCCTCAACACGCTAAAACCAAAATGCTACAAAATGATTGGATCAAAACCATCGAAAAGAAAAATACATACAAACGGACTTTGCGATGCAACAAGGACAACAGAAAATTACATGAACCACAGCCATACATCCTGTCATTTCCTGATCCAAATATCAGATCGACCTTTTTAAAAATCCGCCTGAACACTTTACCAACTAATGAGTACTTAGCATCCATTAGACAAATTCCAAAAAATCAGAACCACTGTCGATTCTGTGAAATCACCACGATACCAGAAACCATATTTCATTTGATCATGGAATGCCCCTTCCTTGCCAACCACCGCAAGCAGTTTGGGGCCTACTTTGACATGGCCTCGCAGCAAATGACAACAGATGAGAGATGGGCTGCGATTCTCAGTGGACAAAATAACAAATACACCTTCACAGTTGTCCTTTACCTTCACAGCATTCTTGAGATTAACGGAGGAAAAAAGATATCCTAGAAATGTAGACTGCAATTCTGACCCCTCTTCTATTCACGTACTCCGCACGAATCACAAGATGAAAAAGTTTTGAGACGAAACTAAATCATCAAAAAAAAATAAATAAATAAATAAACTGCAAATGCACAGTGACCTTTGATCGGACAAACATAGATTAGGTGGGTGAGAATGTGTCTTGGCGCTGGGAACTGCCTGAACTAGGAGAAGGTTAGAAATTGCAATTACAAATACCCGATGGGAGATGCATGTTTATGCAAGACTTCGCAGAAAATTCTGTATGTTCCAGGAAACCATAAACTGTCTGGGAAATAACAAGCTCGGCAACACTAATATATAAAAGCCAAAGTGAATATGTAACAAATTGCTCACTTCTGTGTGACTGTGCTTAGTTATAGATGAACCTGGGTCTGCTTGAAGCGAATTAACTGTTGTTAATATTTGACTCAGGACTGCTGGTCTTCTCCTGTCTTGTTTGCAGTCACCAGATTTGGTTTTAACAAATTGGCACCCAACGTGGGGACCTTCCGAGGATGATCCATCGCTTTTTGAGAATGGAGTAAATGGACCAGTGAGTCCCAGGGATCCCTGCTAATCTGAGACTGAGTTTCTCACAGCAGCTACTCGTGATCCATGTCCGGCGCTTCGGCCAGAGTTCATCCCGTCGAGGGTCATGAACCGTAAGCTGCGATTTTCGCCCTTTTGAAGACCTCCAGCCTTGGAGTTTGTTTGATGGGGGTTTGGCCTTAATTTGAATTAGGTGAGTTTGTTTCAAACTGTTTGTATATGTAAATATTTTGCAAAATATTTACCAGGTAACAACCAATTTTTGAGTTAAGAAATGCCTGGTTTTAGTAAGATGCGCACATGTTGGCCAGCAATTTGCTGCAAGAGAAAAAAGCCTAATGGGTTAGAATATGGTCAATCCGCCCCAAACGAGGGTACCCCATCTTAGGAGATGTACATTCAATTTGGGCTGTGAGCAATAGTTTTTAATAGTGTTCGGCGCCGCCAGACCAGACATGTCCCAGTGTTGCAATGGCCAGAACATGGATCGTTTGAACCCACAAGAATATGCACTTGGATTTAGTATTATTAAATAAAAAAGCTAGGCCTGCTGATTTTGATGTGGTTCGAGATTGGCGCAAAGAAGCCACCCAGCGCCTCAAAAGTAGTGAGAAACACACTCGCAGACATACTACCCAAGCAGAAAAAGCTTTAGCACATGACCAACAGAAGCAGGATGAGGCTAATAGGGCCATGGACAGGAACTTCCAGTTAGAGGTACAAAAAATATACCCGTCAAAAGACTTGCGCATATCTGATGAGTTGATGGACACACTGCTAAGTGAGAGATGAGCACCTCCCTATGTACCACCGTCACCTCCAGCAGTCCAGCCACAGGTACTAGCTCCTGACACAAGCTCTGAATCTTGGCCCCTAACCCCTTCTCTTCCAGGATCACCTGAGACCTCACAACTAACATCCCCTGCCACGTCCAACACTCTCTTACTTGAATACCACAGTTCCCTCAGTAACCATAGAGCTGTCACTCATAGTACAGTATCCACTGAGCAAAAAAGAATATTAACATTATTTGCGGAACAATATATACTGGAAGGCAATGAATCAGCCTCTTCCAGCTCTCTTAGTGATCATGAAAGTATCCCTGAGTAGAAAGTGTTGCTAGAACAGATGGGACAATACCTGGTCAAGATTTGGGGCAAACTTACCGACATCGCTGTCCTACAAGATTTTGAAGTTTTTAATTTTCTACCCTGTACCTGAGTTACATCACTAGAAGTACACAGACACATGGTGAAGTTATGATCCTTTAAGCGAGAAATAGATCAGCTACAGCAATCCAAGCTATATAAAGAGGCTGGTACGGCTCGACTTGCATCCTATGTCCAAAAAAGCACTTTACCTATACACATTACAGTCACTGAAGAAATGCGTATCATCACCAAACCTGCTCTCAGGTGAATTTCAGATGTCTCTCTCTCGCCCCTATAGATATCAATGACACCTTTGTTCAATATTCCACAGCAATCCAAAAAAAGTGTTACAGATAATGGCAGAATACTTAAAGGACAAATGTCTTAAAAGAAAATGATGTTGCTCTGGAGATATTATGAATATATAAACACACCTTTGCAGACAACATTCCACCCACTTCGTTATCTCTGGATTTGGCTGTTCTTTTAAATAACAGACTTGATAACCCAACCCTGTAGTTATCCATTAGGGAAGTACCCCCTACTCACATACCACGTACAGAGGTATGAGTAGCGAATGGGGGCGAGCCTGCAGTTATTACTGAGAGTTATCTCAAAAAATTAATATACAGCCCTGTTAGGAAAGATTTCATATTGTATGTAATTTTCCCTCCCTGTGGCAACCCCCAAACTTTTTGCTGCTGTTTTACACCCTGATCTAAACTTTGCCAGAGAAGCGCAGCCTTCCGCCGCACTCCTCTGGGCTTTTGTTCAATTCTTATTTGGAAACTGACATGCCCTTAAAATAGTCAGTACTGGGAGACTTTGTTTCCCTTAGTCCTTTTCTCATGTTGCAGCTTTTGTGCAGCATAACACAAGAGTGCACCGTAACTTACATTATCGCGCTCTTGGGTCTCTAGTCATTCCAAAGGCCCTAGAAACTCTCGATGGACTTATTATGAACTGTGCAAGTGTGTCACGTATGGGACTGGTGGCAGCTATCGTTTCTCTTGTGTTTTGAACCCTTTTTCGCCATGTTATCCGCGCTTACCGCATTTGGCACAAATGAGTGGCCTGGCTCCAAAATGGCCATGCCACAAGGTTCTATATCCTGTCTGATGACCGTCTTGCCCCTTCACCTTCCCCCCAGTTCGAGCCGACCCGGGGCAGTCCTTATTTGGTCATGCACTTTCCTGCAAAACACAACGCTTTCGCGGGCTTCTGCATGCCTTGTGTGGGTGTCAGAGAGTCTGGAGTGTCCTGAATGCCTGGGACCACCGTGGTCCGTGATAGGTCCACATATGGTGTGAGTGTTTGTGAGCAGATCTCCAATTGGGTCCTTTCCGTTTTGGAGCGAAGGGAACTTTGGATAAGAGGAGGCTGGAAACACCACTACCATGTCGATCTCCTGAGTTCACAATGAACAAGGGATAAGGAGCCAAGTATCCTGAAACAAGAAGCTGAGTCGAAGAACCGCTGGTGACCCGCTGAAGGTTTGGCATCCTGAACTGCTGTCGTCCTGCGAGACCCCTCTGTATCTCATGGTCCTAGAAGGTCTGCGAAGGCACTTTGACCCGTTTGAATAGTGGGACCAACTATTCCCGACACCTTCATCAAACCCGGCAAGTAATCCTCTTCGGAAGTGTCCCTGGGCCAACCAGTGGGCTGACCAGCTCACGCAGGACACTTTGCTCTGTCACCGCCGCCGTTTCGGGGAAGCCCTCAAAACTTGGTTTACTGCTTGCTCTGCATCCACGGCACCCTCACACCAAATTTCGTACACTTGGCATTCCCAGGTCTAAAGTGAGACGAGTGCGCCCGGACCAGAGTAAACGCGGTTGCCGTGTTGCCCTGCATTGGTAACAACCTGTGCATGTCCGCTGCCTTTGGGACACCCTCGACCCTGCATCCTGCTACGCAGAATCTACACAGTGTCAAGACGTCCTGATCATCACAGCAGAACCTGCCAGCAACGTGAACTGAACTGGAGAAGTCTGGGTCTGCCTGCGTCGGGGACCGGTGAGTAGTCCATACCCCACCGGTGGCCCCTCGCGCTGGAGCCCATTTCTTTTCTACCGCTGTTGCGAAATAGCGACTCTATCCCACACTCTCTCCCTGCCTCTGCCCCAAGTGGAGGCCTTGCTTGAGTAGTGGGGACTTGTTCAGCATCGCTTCATTCACCTTCCTGAACTGCCTGTTATCCTTGAAGAGGCCCTCTTTTGTGCATTGGCACCAGCGCGGGCAGGTACTTTTGAGCATAAGGCTCCTCTCTTCGTAGGGCTTGGACTTCCTCCTAGTTAGGTGTATTTCTGATGCCGAACTGGGTCTAATGATTACTTGCACTGCCTGTTTTCCTCCCCATCTAGGTGGTCTACATATTACGTGCTCCTAACTCCTTAGTCCCCTCGGTCTTGTATATATATTGTATTGATTGTGATGTGTTGGTTTACTTTAGTATTATTGTGATTCTTTGCTATGGTCGATGTTACAAAGGCCTTGTAATAAATGTGTCTATATTTTTAATATAACACCTGTCTGGAGTAATTTGTAAGTGTCCTTGCTGTGTGTGGTCATTGAGGTCTTTCCGTCACCCTCACCCCTCTTGAGAATTAGTCTTGACCGCCGCCATCGCTACCCTGATTGGTCTGGCTGGTCCAGAGGTTACCCTGTTGTAAGAAACTAGGCTGGCCTTCTGAACCTCTGCCCCTCCAGGTCAGAGTTCAGAAATCCATCTTAACAGTCCCTTTCTCCAGGTCACAGATAAATTTGCTTAAACAATCTATCTTCGATATTAGGAAATATCCCCCAGGGTTGTATTGTTTATTTTATTGTTTATTCATTCATATGGAGCTCCCAACCCTGAGGTATCTGGGCGCAGTACATTTTAAAGGTTACAGGCTTTATTCAATAAAACAAATTTCCATTTACACTTACAGTATTAAAAGGTTATATACAGCAGTAATTCCATATACAGAGACAGACATACAGAGTTCATACATCGTTGTCAAGGGAGCGTATCCACGTTTTTACATCAATCTTAAAAGTTTGAAAGGATGGTGTAGCTCTAAGGGGATCGGACATTGAATTCCATAATTGTGCTGCCATGTCCGGGAATCTGGTCCCTCCTGCTTTTTTTAGTTTAAATTTAGGGATCCTCAGGCTGTTAGTTTGCATCATTCTGATGGGTCGATCTGAGGTCTGTCTGGTAAATCTCTCCACTAGGTACTGAGGAGCCATGTTGGAGGTAGGGTTAAAGGATTTCAACTTTATTCTATCTATTATAGAGAGCCAGTTCGTGAAGCGCCAAGCATAAGAAATATGATGTGTTTTAGGGATACCTAAGCAGTTTTCAAATCATTGTTTTGGAGTGTTTGCAATTTATTAATGTTGTGTTTGCTGGTACTGAGATAGAGAGCATTACAGTAGTCCAACTTTGATAGTATGATGGTGTGTGCTATCGTGATGCAACTTTCAGTGGTGAGGAACGTTTTACATGCGTAGATCAGTTTACATGTGTAACTAGTAGAAAAAGCTGTCGCGTTTACTTACTTATTGAGGTTCTGAGTTGAGTCCAGATAAAATCCTAATATTTTTACTTCCTTTTTTACTTTGATTTTTAGTCCGTCGATGATGAAGGAGTTGTATTGGTGGGAATGTTTATTCAGTTTGTTGGTTGACCCAATGAGTAAGAGCTCGGTCATATCATCTTTGAGGCAGAGGCCGTGTGTGGCCATCCAGGTTTGTATGATCAAGTAGATTTTGTTGATCAAGGCTTTGTCTGTGTCATATTCTCCTTGGGTAGGGATAGGAATGTGGGTGTGATCAGCGTGATAGGTATATGAGACACCCAGCATATCCAATATATCTAACAAGGGCTTCGTAAATATGTTATACATGGTTGGAGAGACGGAAGAGCCCTGCGGCACTCCACATGTCATAGGTACTGGGTCCGCTGCGGAAGCAGGCGAGAAGACTCTCATGGATCTGTTATCTAAGAAATATTTGATCCAAGTGGTGGCCTCTTTCGAGACGTGGGCAGCAGATTTGAGTTGGTTGCACAGGACTTTGTGGTCAACCACGCGTCCGATAAGTCCAATAGGAGGAGAATGGAAGCTTCTCCTTTGTCCTTCCGTTCATCCATTTGGTTCTTTAGGTCGATGAGGGCAGACAGACTCTGTCCCGTATTTTGGTGTAAAGCCCGATTGACCGGTGCCTACTAAGTTGTTGGACTCCAGATAGGATTGAATTTGGAGGTAGGAAGCCTTATATAGGATCTTTAGGAGAAACGGTACAGTTGTTCTTGGCCTATAGTTTGTTGGTATGCTCAGGTATAGGTTAACCTTTTTTAGAAGGGGTGGCAACCAGGCGTCTTTAAGATTCGTCAGAACTGAGCAGGTTTCGAATGAGGAGTTGATAAATGTGGTAATGAAAGGAGCTAGGTCTCTAGCTTCTTCTTTAATTATAGGTGCTGGACACGAATCCCCTAGACACTTAGAGGGTTTAAGTGATGTAATGATTTTTTCCGCTTCTTTAACAGAGATAGGTTTGAAATTTAACTGATTACTTGGTTTAGCTTGTTTGTTGGCAGCTTCCTGAAGTATATTTTCTTGTGCCACTAGTACATTCGTATGAAGCATGCTTTTTTTGGCTGTGATATTTTCTTTAAGCATGGTTATTTTGTTGCAAAGGGCATTTTGTATGTTGGTGCACCACATTTGATTTTTGATGCATGTATCGATAGGGGTGACAGGTGATTCTAATTCTCTTAGGATAGAGAATAGTTCTCTTGAACTGGAGTTCGCTTTTTCAATTCTTTCGTTGAAGGTGGGTTTTTTTGTTTGGATGATTTCCTTATTATACATGTCTGTATATAAAGTTTGGTTAATTTTAATAAAGGTTCATTTTGTTTTGTTCGGACTGATTATTTCTCCATTGAGCTTCTGCATGTCTTTTTTCATTGCGTAGGGCTTTCAGATGAGCCCGAGGTTTCTCTTTGCTGAGTTTAATCATTGCAATAGAGTCGATAGCTTGATTAATAGTAGTGTTATACAGGTCAACAAGCGAAGTGGGGTCTGTAGGGAGGTTGGCCATGTTGGTGATCGGTTGGATGAGGGGCAGAATGTTGCTGACTGTTAAATTCTGTTTATTTCCTGTTAGGGCTGGTGGGGCCATGGTTTTGACTGAGTTGCTTAGTCGGTTATCTTGTATAGAGAACAAGATCAAGTAGTGATCTGTCCATGTACAAGGTTCGATTGCGGTTATGGAAGTTTTGCAGTTAGTGTCCGCAATCCAATCCAAGGTACGGTCTTTTATATGCATAGGGGCGTTACTTCTGAGGGTAAGGCCAGCTTCCGTGATTGAATTCGCTAGGGAGGAAGTGTTAGCATCGTTAGGGTCATTAAACCTAAGTTGAAGTCTCCAAGTATGATAGATTGTGACCCAAGTTTAGTATTGGTATTAAGTAGGGCTGTTATGTCTTCTTCAAAAGACGCAATGGGCCCGGGAGGCCTATAAATTAGGTGCATGGTGATGGTACGTGAGGCTGACAGGGGTAGTTTAACTTAGAGGAGTTCAGTAGAGAGTAGTGGCAGATGTTGTATAGCTCTCAGACCCAAGTTAGACTTAGTGATGAAGGCAATGCCCCCACCTCTAGAGGATTCTCTATCTGATTTAAGGATAGAGTAGATCTCAGGGACAGCTAGTGAGAGGACCAGGCCTGCCTTCGCGTGAAGCCAGGTCTCTGTCATGGCAAGAAAGTCTAACTGGTTGTTCGAGATGATATTCGCAATGTCTGTGGCATGGGCCACTAGAGATCTTGCGTTGATTAGTGCTCCTTTAATTTCGTGAGGTTTCTTGACTAGATTCTTGTCTGGCACGTTGAGGTGGAGGGATGGAGCACTACACTCAGCAGTAGATGTAGGTTTAATATTGTTTTTTTGCCAGTTACAGGGAGTCTGATCGTTACATATGTTGGCTGTTGATGAGAAATTGGTGAGTCTAGAGACTAGTCTGAAGTTTTGTATAATGATGGGGCAGGGTTGGTTGGGTTTAGGTCTCCTAGCAATTTTCTGGATCCATTGAGCTGGCGTCATAAGGTCTGGTATGGATTTAGTGGTCCCTGAAACTGAAAGTTCTCTATCCTGTATAGGAAAGAGAGGTGGCAGGAAATAGGTAGGACAGATTTGGTTAGATTGAGGTGGAGTTCTACTAATCAGAGAAGATAGGAGGTTCATGTTGTAAGCAAATCTGGATCCACCTTGAGATAGGGTGGGTATATCCATATAGTTTGCTGTAGGGTTAAAAGGAAGCTGAGTGATTGTACAGCAGAATAGCTGTAATTTAATGGCCACCTTAGGGTGAGCATGTAGCATGATTGAGGTTGGGCAAAACTGGTGGAGGATCCTGGGTCTGCAGGGCTATCATGTGATAGGGTGGTAGCCTAGTCCTGTTATTAGTAATGGGCTCTCAAGACGTCAGCCTAGTGCTGTGCCTAGATGCCACATAAAACCCTTTGTAATGGATGCAACAGGAGAGCCTGCTGCAGTAGGTATAGTATGTAAGACTTGTGCAGAGTCTAGATGACACAAGTGTACTAACTACAGTGCAGTGGATGCAACAGGAAAAGCATCTGCAGTGAAAGGCTAGAGACAGCATGAGTACCATCTGTGATGGAAGTAACAGGTGAATCTTTCGACGGAGAAAGGCGGCTAAGGGGCAAACATGGAAAACCTTGTACAGTGCAGGGCTAGATTGGCACGTTATAGTCAATAGCAATACAGCACTACAGCAGTTAATCAGTGGCTATGTAATCAATAGCAATACAGTCAGCATTGTGGGCACAATGGGATTGCAGTATGAACAGAGTCAAATCAGAGGTTATGCGGGCAAGTTGTGGTCAATACCAACTCAATTAATCAATTAATCAATAACAATCAGTGCCAGTTGAATAGTTGTCGAGTAGGTTTAACATACAGTAAGAATCAAGAATATATTGTATTGTACTGTGGTATAGACAATGGTGAATCTATAAAGAGGTGCAATTAACTTTGCTTTCTTCAATATTCAGTTTGAAAGACATAGAATTATTATTTTTGGTTATTTTACCTCCCAACTTATGGAAACAAATCAGAAACGTAGATGACAGTGAAGAAGTAGGTGGTACATGGGCCACTCATAAACACGGACAGGGACAGGAAGGTGGGAGAGAGGCCATCGCTGATGATACTTGCACTACCTAACCACATTCTTACCAAACTTAAAATATTGGTACCCGAGAAAGAGATTAACTGGGACACAGTGGCTGCCTGTATGCAAGGGAAGACTGAGGAAGCAACTGAATTCTTTAATAGATTTGAACAGATATTTTCTGATTACAGTGGACCGGATCTGAGTACTGAACCGGGGAAAGATTATTTGTTGATAAATTTGTACACGCACTTCTTCCTGACAGTGTCAGATCACAGTGTCGGAAAGTGCTTGGCAGTCAAAAACCCGGTCTAAGATTTTACATATTGCTCAGTATTATGAGAACAGAGTGAATTATGAGAAGGAAAAGGTAGAAAAGAAAAAGATGGACCTAAAGACTAGAGTGCTCTTGCAACACATAGCTAGGCGACCAAGAGGAGGGTATGCCTAACCCAGAGGACAGTTTACCCCGCACACGGGAATTGTGAATGTAAACCAGTGTGCCTACTGTAAACAGGAAGGCCATTGGAGGGCACCGTGTCCGATCCTCCAGCAGAAGGTGAATGGAATGTCAGGTAGAAGGCTGAGAGCATGTAGCAGTGGCATACAGGGGCCAAACAGAAGTATGTTCTCCCAGAATCAGCCGTACGACAACAATACAGGAAATCAAGATGGCCTAGAGAATACTAAGGGGGCGGGCACACATTTTTGACAACACTTCACACTCTTCTTTTTCTGAGGATTACACATCCAATTATATACTTTTTCACTAGGACAGCCCCGACACAGGATCTGGAACCGACTCCTATCCCGTAGATCAAAAATGACCTTACGAGAAAATGAAAGTTGGGAATAGGGCGCCACACTTTTCTAGTGGACACAGGAGCCCAAAAATGTTCCATTGATCAATCAACGATTCCAGATATCCCTTTGTCAGGGCCTCAAAATGTATCAGTAGGGTACTCTGGTACTCCGGTGGTAAACCCAGTCTCTCAACCGGTGCCCATTTCTTTAAGGCCTTTTACTGACTCGTGTCCCTTTTTGTTAACAATCAACTGCAGTGAAAATCTGCTGGGGCTGGGGCTGAAAAAAAATACATGCAGTAATTTATTGCTCTCCAGATGGAGTTTACTTGACAATTCCCCCCAGCAGAATTCCACCTCTCAATTCATGGCTTTGCCTTTACCCAGTGAGCTGCACCAAGTACCTACACATCTGTGGGCAATCAATGACAATGATGTTGGAATTTTAGATGTTGAACCAGTGCACATAGTTTTAAAAACCGGTGTCACATTGCCTTGTTTTCCCCAACATAGAGTTTCGGTTGAAGGAGAGCAAGCACATAAAGGTAATGTCTCTGACCTCGTACAGCAAGGTGTAATAGAGGACATTTCTGGTAGCAAATGTAATAGCCCGGTTTTGCCTGTTTACAAGAAAGGTGTTAATGCATTACCTTACTGTTTTGTTATTGACTTGAGAGCTATTAATAAGGTTGTTTCGCCTCAGTTTACCATTCTAACAATGATCCCGGCTCAGACTGCCCATTTTTCGGTGATCAATTTGGAAAATGTATTTTTTAGAAAACCCATACACCCGGATAGCAGATATTTGTTTGCCTTTACTCTTGGGGGATGATCATTTACTTTCACCAGAATACTGCAGGGATAAACAGAAAGCCCTATCATTTACAGTAGGGCTCACAAGGAGCAACGAGATGCACTAGAATTACCTTCCTCTTGTACGCTAATGCAGTACATAGATGACTTGACTGCAGATTCAGAGAGTGCTTGTCAGGAGGGTACTATATTATTGTTAAAACATTCAGCTGACAACAGACATAAGGCATCTTTGAAATAATTCCAGAATTCTCAACAGGAGGTCGCCTACTTAGGTTACCTCATGTCAAAGGAGGGAAAGCCCCTTGCACGTGAAAGGGCACAAACTATCTCTGACATTGTGGTGCCAAACACTCAGGATGGCTTCCTATTGCAGGTAATGGATTCCGAATTTCTCCCTCTACGGTGGGATACAGTTTGTCAAGATGCTTTTGATATGCTCAAAATTGCATTGTGTTCTGCGCCAGTATCAGCCCACCAAATTGCGCTAAAGAATTTGTGTTATTTGTGCATGGAAGAGATTGTTGTGCTTTGGCTGTTTTGATGCAGGCACATGGGGGAAAGAACATGCTGTGTAGCTATTTTTCCTCCATGTTGGATCTTGTTGCATGTGCTTTGCCGAAATGTCTCAAGGCAGAGGCTGCTGCCGCCACCTCAATGAGGAAAAGTGGAGGCATGGTTTTTGGGTCACTCCTTAAGTGTAATGGTGTCTCACTCGGTAGATGTACTACTGAATAGAATGAAAACTCAGCATCTCACATCCACCCAGCTCAAGAGATGCAATTCTTTGAATCCGGCTGAACTTTTACCTCCTCTAGACGAGGACAGTACTAATGACACCAATCATGATTACATCTACATCACCAAGCAAGACACAAAAGGAAGACTTGATTTGATTGACACACCCTTTCCCTCCCCGGATGGGGAAATATTTTGTTACAGCTCTTGCTTTAAACTTCCAGACGGCACTTCTACTGCTGCCTATGCAATCACCACCTTAGACACCATTGTTGAAAGTAGAAAAATTCCCCATAATTCTGCCCACGCAGCAGAAATAATCACTTTAACTCAAGCTTGTGAGATATCCCAGGGGCTCCAAGTGAATATTTATACTGTGGAGTAGCTCACTGTTTTGGGAGAATATGGACCGAGAGGGGATTTTTAACATCCCATGGCACTAAGATTCTACACGGTCCCTTGATAGTGCAACTATTGTCAGCATTGGCTTTCCTAAGCTACTGGCCATAATGGAATGTGCAGCACACCAGATAATTACTGATGCTATTGGGAAGGGGAATGCATTTGCAGACAGAATAGCCAAACAATCTGCCACAGATCTATAATCAGGAATGTACATAAATTGGACCTGTCAGGTGGGTCGCTGAAAGTGTGATGATGGAAGAGGGCATTAGCAGTGTAAAAGAGATTCAAGCCGAGGCCCCAGCAGAAGAAATCAAAGAGTGAGGATTGGCACCAGCCCGTGTAGATGAGGAAGGTTGCTGGGTTGACCATGACAAAAAAAGATGAATGCTACCTAATGCCTATGTACAGGCCATTGTCACCATGGCTCATGACCCAGCCTACATAAGCGCGAATGGCATTTGTAAACACCTAGACCCAGTATGGAGGAACTCAAACATACCCAAAGTAGCAGACCAGCTGGTAAAATACTGCATGATCTGTTTACAGCACAACATTGGGAAAGGTATTCCAGCACCTAAGGGCAGTTTTGGCCCCTATTCCATGCCTTTCGAAGTGATACATTTTGATTTCATTAAGATGGAAAGATGTCAGAATTTTAAATATGTTCTAGTGGTAGTCTGTGCATTTAGCAAATGGGACGAAGCTTTCCCTCTGAAAGAAACACTGCAATCTCAACAGCAAAAGTAATGCTAAAGAGTACTTTCCCTGTTTTGGTCTACTATGGGTAATATGGTCAGATAACGAGCATCAGTGATCAAGCATGTGTGTGAGGGTGTACAGATAATTAAGAAACCTCATTCCGTGAACCATCTACAATCGGCAGGGTAAATTGAGAGAAATAACAGCACCCTGAAGACTAAACTGGCTAAGATTTGGGCACACAGCCAGCTGAAATGGCCTGATGCCCTACCCTTAGCGTTAATGTCAATGAGAACAACAGCCGAAGCAAATAAAAGCCTGTCCACATATGAGTCTGTGATGCGGAGACCTGCTAATGTGTGGAATGTACATAGGCCAAAGAAATTCTCAGAGATTAAGTATCCATTATTGGTAGACTATTGTTACCAGTTGATTCAAAACTTGCGCTTGATTCACCAACAGGTGCAAGAAACTTTGCCTTTCTGGTACATGGGTCCTGGCCACACCATCCGGCCTGGTGATTACGTTCTGGTAAAAGACTTCCAGCAGAAATACAGCCTTGAACCTCCCTGGAAAGGGACGTTCCAAGTCCTATTGGCCGCACAGACTGCTGTACGTGTCAAAAGCAAGAAGCATTGGATCCATGCAACAAATCTGAAAAGAGTACCTTTGCCCTTGCTATATGACAGATGGGTAAAGGAGGGGGTAGCTGACATGGAACACCAATATGTTCCTCAGCACATGCCTTTCAGTGACAGAGAATACACTGACCCAGATTTTAAGCAGCCGGACGCTTCATCCATGCCAGCCACTGACCATTGTTTGAGGAACACTCCGTGACCAGGGGCCAGATACAATCTTCAACCACGGAAATAGCTAGGGAAGAACTCTTTGCGAGTAGGAAAGTGTGTTAAAATACTGCACCCACAGGATACCAAGGATATTCCCTCCATACCCCCCATAGATGCCTGGAGGTAGAGGGGGGCAGGGAAAGGAAGACTACAAGCAAGATTGACCACGTGGTCAGCTGCCACCCATGTATGAACGTATAGATCCTATACCAGTGAGGCTTCTTAATGGACACTTAAGGACTATGGGCCTCATTACAAGGTAGGCGGTGGACCAAGGTGCTAAAATATGTTTGTGGCATGGGAATGCTGTGATGCATGCAAAATGCCTGACTCAGTATCTGTTGAGCCTTCGACACTGAACAGCCAGGCCCCCGTGAGATAGCAGACAATATATGCCTTCCTCGTCTGCCTCCGTTGATTGTGCGGGTCCCAAGATGTATGCATCAATGATTAACGATGCAGGAGACGTTCCGTACATTCCAGGAAAGAGTATACTAAATTAACTGCAGATGCACAGTGACCTTTGATCAGACAACCATAGATTAGGTGGGTGAGAATGTGTCTTGGCCCTGGGAACTGCTTGAACTCTGAGAAGGTTACAATTTGTAATTACAAATACTGATGAGTGATGCATGTTTATGCAAGACTTTGCAGAAAATTTTAAAAGTTGCAGGAAACCATAAGCTGCCTGGGAAATGAAAAGCTTGGCAAAACTAATGTATATAATCCAAGGTGAATTTGTAACAAATTTCTCAATTCTCTAAGACTGTGCTTAGTTATAGATGAACCTGGGTCCACTTGAAGAGAATACATTGTTGTTAATATTTGACTCATGACTGTTGGTTTTCTCTTATCTCGTTTGCAGTTACCAGATTTGGTTTTCACAGTTATTTTTCAATACGCCGGAGGAGGTCCTTACGTGAATGTGCCTACAAAACTTGAGTATTGTTTCAGCAGAGGACCTGGTTGAACTTGCTGGTGGTAGACCCTGCAGAGAAGGCAGAAATGCTGCAGGGTAGAATACATTGGGGAAGCGGTGCGAACAAGACACCTTGGGACTTGGGAATGTTTCCACCTCTCAACAATCAAATAGTACTTCAGGATTCACTGACCAATCTTCATGAGCTTAAATATGTACACTCCTGGTGCGTATTGAGTAGGATGATGCCCGACCTTGTAGTGCAGAATAGCATGTTTACTTGACCGACAGCCATTGTGTCATAGTACACTGATGTGTGGTGGCTGAGTGCCTACTATTTGAAAACCTCTTGCGGACGCCTGCCCCAGGCTTCCCCCGAACTGCTTATACCCCACACACAGCTTTTACTACTCTGTGTGTCTTTGTGTTCGTGTGAACATGTGCTCCTACCAGGCAGCAGATGACCCTGGATAGTGAAGGGGTCTCCTGTGTTTGGCTGAGAGTGTGTGTTTGACTATCAAGCATGTTTTATTGTTTGTTTATTTCTTTCTTTCTTATAGTTTGTGCTATGATTAGAATGGGCATGGGGTTATAAAAACAGGTTTGGAATATGGATAACATACGGAATCCACCTTATAGGGAGGTTGTCTGAATTATTTGTGTGCGGTCTGTGGCCACCATGGGTACAAGATGTCAAGCAATAGCTGTATTAGTGTTGATAGCTACAATTCAGGACATTACATAAATATGACTGTTGGTTAAATGTATAACGTGGGCATTGTTGGAAAATGTGAATCTAGGACCAGGGATGAGGCGGTGGCTCTGATTATTATATACATCTGTGACCAACAGAGTCCAGATGGGTGGGCTGATCTCGGGGAAGCTGTCTCAGATATTATTTAATTTGGTGTTGGAACAATTTGCATGCATGCTACCTACACTGGGCTATGTCAGAAGCGGGGATAGTGATAGATGGGTAGACAAATGTTGTATCTTTATATGCAGATGACATGCTACTTTTTGTGAGCAATCCTGTCAGACATGTACCAATACTGTTGCAGGTTTTGGACAACTTCGATGCACTGTCGATATCCGGATAAATGTAAGCAAGTCATGTGTCTTCCTCTTGGCAGGATTTGTGCAGTTACTTACTAAGGACTTGCCCAGACTTCTGATTAAATGGGAACCTGTGACTTTCACCTATCTCGGCATAGGATCAAACATGAGTTCCAGGATACATACCATGATAACACATTAAGGGCTGTAGAAAGGATTGAAAGCTCTGCTAAATTCTGGCCGAAATTACCTTTGTCACTGATGGTGAGGACTGTGCTTACCACAATGGTCATCCTTTCAATATTACTGTATTATTTTGTTACCGTCCCATGTGGCATCCCTAAAGAGTTGTTTAAAAGATTGGATCCAACAATCAGGGAACTATTATGGGTCAAAGGCTGCAGATGAGCCGCTCTGCCGACTCTGCAGGAATGGTATGACGCAGATGGTTTGCAACTGCCGAATTTTGGCTCCTATTATCTGGTGGCACAATTGCAGTATGTGACCCCGTGGCTGGCTGATGAGGTGACTCCTGAACTTAGACTCTTCGTGTTATCGGTAGCACTGCACACTCGCAAGGGAATTCTGTGGGTACAATATAAGGGGAACAGAGGGATACATTCCCCTTGGCATGTATACCACCTGTATGGTGCGCTCATTGTAGGAGGGTTCTTGGGGATTGGAAGCAAAAGGCTTGGTGGTATGGGGGGATCTATTTGCTAAGGGATGACTAAAACCTTATCCTAATCTTTGTGTGGGAATGGGACTCCATTGTTTCCACAAAGTAAATTACTACGATGTAATTTAATTTGGGAATATTACTTTGAAAATACTTCAAAATATATATGTATTTGGGGGTACGGTGTAAAAGGGGTGTGGAGAAGGGTTTGGGGTGGGGCTCATAGTGAAGGGGAAGGAGGGCATGGGTGGCCCTCAAAAAACAAATTCAAAGTATATTTTCAAAGTAATAGCAATGAAGTATATTACATCAAAGTTATTTAATTCACTGAAATGACATGGAACCTGGCTGTTGGCAGGACTGTAAGCCCTGGGGAATGCCCCCTCCTTCCAGTTTTCATGATCTGTAAAATTCTACAGGAACAAAGGAAGAAAGGGGAGCTCAAGGTGATGAAAGACTGGGAGTGCAAGTTACACTTGACGTTGTACAAGGAACAATGGCACAGAGTTTGCTCATACACGAAAGCGGTCTCCCAAAATGCCCGCCTTCCAGATTGCATAGGATGTGTCCCCCAAGGCCCGATGCATGTCCCAAATGTGGCCAGACAGAGCTGTCTTTTCTCCATATGCCCATGAGGAGCGTGTTACAGTTGTCCAGTTTGCTGAGGATGGTGGCTCTTGCAAGCCTGAGGCAGTTATTCAATGAGAGAAATTGCCTACTCAAAGCGGTGGGTTTTGAGGTGTAGGCAGTAGAAGAGGCCAGGGCATTAATGTGTTTGGACATAGATAGTTCTGCATCCAGATAGACCCCCAGTGTTTTGACCTACTGAAGGACTGGTATGGTAGTGCCATAAGCTGAAAAGGGTAATGACCTTTGCCTTGCAAGTACACAAAAGGTTCAAGTTCAAAAGGTAAGGTGTAACTCCAACACAAAGGTTCCCAATGGACAACGTTCACAGTTGCAGGGGATTGCTTCCTTCCTCAGGTTTTATATTCATAATACTTTAAACTTCTAGGGTATGAGACTTCCTTGGAATTCTCTGATCAACAACAACTTGTATATTAAACATCTTGTCTGTTAGTCACAAAGGCTAATGCTTTTTGCAGGCGTTAAAACCCATGCCGCAAAGTGACCTTGGTGCTAAGGCTCGTAATGAGGGCCAATGTCATATGAAACCTGGTGTGCTCCCCTGCCAGATTTCTTCTCACTTTAATGTACCATTTTCTCACAGTCTTGGCTTTGCCTGGCATCTTCTTCTACCATGACTTCCTCAAGTGATTCACTTTACATACTTGTCAACTTGACTTTGCATGGTATAATCTCCTACCAAGGCTTTTGCATGTGCTTCAGTTGACACACTTATAAACCTGATGCTGAATGGTATACACTCCTGCCAGGGCTTTCTTATGGCTTTACCTAACAACCCTGAAAACTCGACTTTGCTTGGTATAATCTCCTACCAGGGCTTTCTCGTATGATTCACTTAACACACTTGCAAACTTAACTGTGCCTGGTATACTCTCCTTCGAGGGCCTTTTTAATGTGACTTGCTTTACACATTTGTAAACATGACTTTGCCTGGTATACTCTCCTGCCAGGGCTTTCTTATGTGCTTTACTTAACACACTTGTAAACTTGACTTTGCCTGGTATACTCGCCTGCCAGGGCTTTTTATGTGACTTGCTTTATACACTTGTAAACTTGACCGTGCCTGGTATACTCTCCTACCAGGGTGTTCTTATGTTCTTTACATAACAAACTTGCAAACTTGACTGTGCCTGGTATACTCTGCTGCCAAAGCTTTTTGTGTGAATTGCTTTACACACTTGTAAACTTGACTGTGCCCGGTATACTCTCCTGCCAGGGGTTTTTATGTGACTTGCTTTTATCACTTGAAAATTGTATAATTCTCACATTCATTCTATTAGTCTTTTCCTGATAGTATCGGCTCTCATATTCCCTCTCATTTATTCCGGTTTCCTTTATCCTTCTTTGGCAATGTTGCCCAAGTGCCGTAGGACTCACCGGCGTCTCGTGGCATTCTTTGGTTCCTCAGCTGTAAACGGGAAGCAGCTTTGTGTTCGGTCTCTATCTCACTTGCTCGCCGGCTCCGGCTGGAGGCTTCCACATCCTTCACAGCACTCGCTTGCCTCCTGGAATTTTCTGTGTCTTTGAGCGGCATTGAGACTGCTCCCAGGTTCCTGTGGCCATAAGGAAGTCTCTTATCTATTTCCTCCCACAGTCTCCACATGGCGAACCGACTCTTGCAGTCTTCCGTCTTCTTTCTTCTCCATGAGCAGGCTGGCTCCACTGACTTCCTAGCGATGTCGTCCCTTGGTCAGTGCCAAGAGGGTGAAACTTCCCCAGGCAGCCAGTCTCCCCTGTCAGCTGGTTAGGAGTTTTAAATGTCCCGGTACGAATTATGCACTCACAGTCACTAGAGTGCATCTTGTGCTTCTCGCCTTTACTGCTCCTCATTACTCTATTCAGCTTTCTCGTTGCAGTACTTTCACATGCATTGAAATGGTAGTCAGTTCTTGGTAACTTATGCGTAGAATATTGGAAGGTATTTTGAGTAGCTTCCATGGGTGGTTGAAGGGAGCCACGACAATATGCATTTAAAACATCTGGAATGGAAGGGGTATCCCTAAAAGGGAAAGGTGGATACCATGTCTCATCGGATGATGTATCACCCCTCTGACGGTCACCTCCCCCATGTGATCCTACCTCTTATAGCCACCCCCATGGTCAGGATCAGGTAGCAGTTGCCATCCCCTAGCCACATGGCAGAGGGTTCTCCCGGGGAAGCAGTGAGGACATCATCAGATTCATCAAAGTAGACATTCGAGTACCAGGTCTTACAGCCAAGGATCACAGACATGATGCACATGCTAAATGGGGCTAGAATGTTCTCCAAGTTAGACATGAATAAAGGACATCACCATCTTGTAATGATGCCATAACTGAGATACGTCATGGCTTTTGAAATGCACCTTAGATTATTTTGCTACAAGTGACCTAGCGTCAGCATATACTGAGCTGCTGAGATATTTCAAAATCCCATGCACCTTATTCCTATGTCATCTTAGTATTCAGAAATGTACAAGAATAACAGGATGCAAAATTACATAGAGTGTGCATGACTTTGGAAGATTCCCAATTGACGTTCAATAGTGAAAAAATATGAGTATGGAAAATACACACAGAAATTCTTCTGCTATATCTTTTCAGAAAGAGGAATATAATCAGATCCCAACAAAGTGGTGGCACCAACAACTGCACTTTGCCCTTCCAATGTATCATCTATGCGCTCATTTTTAGCCGTTGCCAAATTGCATACAATATATGTAGGACTTGGTATAATGCGCGTGAAACTCTGTCATCTCACTAAGCAAGGTCAGGAATTCATCTGCTCACGTGACCAGATCACAGAGCTTTTGATAAAATCCAATAACACATTGTCTCACCCATCTGCATGTTTATAAGGAAAGTAAGCACGGGTCCTCTTCTCTTAGACACATGTATCCTATGCCAGCAGAAGCTCAACAGCAACTGAACAGGCATACGCACAAGCCAAAGAAAAGAGTGCGGCTATCATGTGGACTATACCACCTATTTCTATATGGAAAGTCCTTCACTGTAAGTCACTGACCAACAAACAATGACATTGTATGGCAAGTCCATGGCACAAACACCCCTTCGAGTAGCTAGATGGGGTTTATGCTTGCAAGACTATAATTTCAGTATAAGGCCAGGCAAAGATGCCAATCCAGCTTATTTCTTATCCTAACACCAGCTACCTTCACACCAAAGGTAGCAATCCATTTCAGACCGCTACATAAATGACATGCAAAAGGGCTGACCTAGTGGACTGATAATAGAAAACGTTCAAATGTACCCAATGCTCAGCATCACCATGAAGTGTCTAAAATAGGGAAAATGGAGGCATGGAAAAAATCTGACTGGTGATAACCAACACACCATGTGATCACTACTGGTGGTTAAAGAGGTTAAAGATGTACTATCGGTACTCGGGACCAACATATTATCAAGTGACAACAACATAGTCATGCTCTCATCCCTACACCAACCTGTCATTGATCTAGTTCATGGACACTGAGGCATCATGACCATCAAATGACTAATACGGCAACAAGTATCGTTCCTGAGAATGGACTCTCTTTGAGAACACAGTAAAAGCCTTCACCATTTGCAAGAGCTTTCAACCCCACACATTCATACAGCACCTCCAAATGTCTCCCATATCTCAAGCAATATGGGAAGAGGTAGCAAGAGATTTCTTCGGCCCTTGACAGTAAGGCCCATACATATTAGTGGTGCTGGATATATATTCTAGATATCTCGACTAGCAAATAATCTCATCCGCTGGTGGCTTGTCGTTGATACCTGCAATTGGCAAAACCTTCACATTTTGCGACATAGCAAAAGTAGTCATTCCGGACAATGGTCCAGCTTTTATGAGTCAAGACTGTCTATTATCCGAATACAGCACTGCTCCCTCCCCTTTCCCATGGCACTTTTTCCCTCCCACTCCCCTACACTTGCGCAATCTCAATGTCACTTGGCCTAGTAAGATCGTTGTCTCTGTCCTCCCTCTGTTCCCCCTTCCTTGCCTCGTTGCACCTTGAAACACTTCTGTATAGGCCTGTTACAAATTTCATATCATATCATATCTTATCATTGGTAAACCCAAGTGAACAGGGAAGTGAAATGCTTCATGCCAAACTTATAACGTGCCATACAAATGTGTTACATAACTAATCAATCAATTGAACAAGAGGTCTATCCACTATTTCATGATTATCGAATACTTCCCTCAGCACAATCGATCGTTGCCCCTCAGACTTGCTGTTTGGCCTTCCTCAATACACAGCTGACAGCCAGAAGCATCTGTATGACTGAGAGCGCAAAGAAAAGAAAGGATGCACAACTCAACGAAAATATGAAATACAATGCAGACAAGAGAAGAAGGTCCAACGAGTTACACGTAGCACAGGGAGGCACTATATTGATAAGGCCACCAATGACTCACAAGGAGAAGTCGCTGTTTAACAATGACAGATCTCAGTGACAAGAGTGAAGGGTTCCATGTCGACTGCTGTGAAGAAAGGCAAGACAATCACAAGGAATGCATAGTTCTTTAAAACAGTGGATGAGCCTAAGCCATACCCACGTGCAAATGACAGCGTTGAAAAAGGATACTCAGGGACAGAGAATTTTTGGAAGAAGATTATGAACCTCAGCACAGTAATCTTGCAGTAGACTGTGCAAGCAATATACTTGAAAGTCAATAATGAAGGACAATAAAATTAACTGTCAGGTGGATTGAAGAGATGGGTCAAAGAGGGACTTTAAATAGATACGGGGCGGGGGCAGCAATTATAGTGCAGGGTGTGAGACTCAAGTAGTATTGTCCACCTCCAGGCCTCGAGGGCCGGATCAATACCAGGTTTTCAATATACGACATTAGGTGAGAGTAATTTGGACTAAGACAATACAGCAGATGTGATGAAATGAAAGTAGGGAAGTTACAGTTAGTAAACAGGAAGCTGATGTATAAGGAAGACATGTTTTACATATTCTCACCACTGTGTACATTGAAAATGCATGGTTCCTTACAGGGCTTACCGGGAGCTACAGGAGAATATGTCCAGGATGCAAATTGTGAATATAAATTTGGAAATTCGGGCCAGGAGTAACAATATTCGCCTGATTGGCATTCCTGAAAAGTCTGATCAAGATCTGTCTGCTCTGGTGATTGATGTGCTGCAAGGTAGTCTACCTGGAAGTAATGTTCAACCAAATGACCTGGATGTATTTTTTAGAGCTGGCAAGCCAGAAGAGGGCTTATAATAAGTATTTGATCATTATTAATTAATAATAATTATCAAATTTGCTTGGTCATCGGTGAAGGAGAAAGTGTTAAACATTGCTAGACAGCAGGAAACTCTAACTTGGCAAGGAAAACAATTTCAAATTTATCCTGATTTCCCTAAGGAAGTGGCAACTAAAAGTAAGGCATTTACAGAAGCAAAGCATTTGGCCAGGGAGTGTGGTTTCAAGACTACTATGATGAAGCCAGCAGTTTTAAAGCTGTTTTTGCCGGATGGGATTAACATTACAGACAACCCTGGGCAAGCATTTGTCTGGCTCAGAAACTTCCATAGCAAAAAAACATTATAAGGAGTTTCTTTTTTTACCTCTAACGTTTAATTGCTATTCTATTCTTATTTAGTGTACACATGTTATAGTGCTTCTAATACCTTTAATTTTGTAATTCGCAGTTGATTAATTTGAAAATACATTGATTATATTATTAATTATTATTTATAGGTATTTACAGGTATTTTATTTCAATTTTAATGTACCGTTTAATGGATGCGGCGCACGCACAATCAATTCTTTACTTTTCGTCGGATGTTCTTTGATGCGCGTCACTTTTGTATGGTACGCAAGTGTTTAAAGAAACGGACCAAGGGAAGTTCAGATGTACACAACTGCTAACATCAGTATACGTCTATGCAGCTTGTGCTCCGTTTGTTCTGAGGGCTCCGGATACGCGATGGTATGCTTTTTGAATGTGGAAGGTAGACACGATTTAAAATACAGTCTATGTATTTACGCATATTGAAATGCCCGCCCCATTTTTATCATTGCGTTTACATATGGAAAAATGTATCATTCATGATTACTAGTTCCCTTTTGTTTTTCGTACTGGTAATTTACGGCACGTGTCTGTAATGCTGTACCTATAGTTTAAGCTAGGCATTCAGAGTGAGTACTGACATTGTACACAGCCAGAGGAGCGTAAGTTAAGTGCCATCATTTCCATTTTTAGAATATTGAGTGCTATGGGCTCAGCCTATGTTAGCCAATGAATTGACAAGGTAGTGCAGCCTGGATTTTAGGGACATGATATGCGTTCAGAATGAGTGCTGTTGATACCAGTTGACTGTGTGAGAGATTTGATGCGGGCTGTTATGTAAACTGCATGGACCAACATTAGCATGCTGGTTTATCAATCATTCACTAGGTAAAGGGGTTATTCTTCTAATGTTCCTTTCGATTTCATAGATCAATTAGAGTAAGATCCTTATAATTAACAAATTGTTTTAGATAAGAGGTCTATCGGCTTGCTGATCTTTTTTTTATCTACTTCAGATGAAAGGTCCATGATTCTGTGTGGATGCCTTATGGAAGGTGCTATTATCGGCACCTTGGATTCCGTTGTTTTAATTGGAAACTGAGCTTTAATACTCTAATATGCAAATAATATACGTACTCCCATATTAAGCAGAGGCCTGTGTCTTCTGCGCTGATGAATTCTCTACACATGTTCATAGCATAATGTTGGTGGATGTATTGAGCTCAATATCTCAAACGCAAATATTCATTTTTTGTAAACCAAATTCAGGAGACACAGGTGGTAAGTATGACTTTTGTCAATTTTGAGTTCATAGATTACTCAAATCAGCTATAGCATTGCAGAATATAGCTGTCTATGTGATTATATTTATTGTGACGGGACATTGCTCACGCGGTCTCTGTCATTATGCTTGCTCTCATTGATGTTTTTTTCTGAATTGGTTCAATTGTTTCAGCATGAATGACATTTAAATTGTTTGGGCAATTGTATTAGAATAAGATGCATTTTAAATGTAATAAGCCCTATTCTCGCATTGGTTTGGCAGCAGCAGAATACATTTAGGGTGTGGGTGGGAGATTCAGGGTCGTTGATTTTCTATTTTTAGAGTGTTTCCTTGGAACACTTTACTAGCGTGCTACCTTGTTGTTACATCCTTACAGCGGGCCATCTATTTGTAACCTATGACAGGTTTTTCGGGTGGCTTTATGTCCTGTCGGGGCATGGGCCTCCGCCTTTTTCTTTTTCATTCTTTACTATTTCTACTTTTTCTACTGTTCTTAAATGACCTTACATGCTTTTGTGAGAACCAAAACAAGATTATTATGACGAATGCAAGGGCTTTGAATCATCTCAACATCATCTCTTGGAATGTGAATGGACTTAAAACTGTGGGAAAGAGAACCAAAATCCTATCTTACTTAAGAGATAATTAATGTGATATTGCCCTCCTCCAAGAGACACACCTAGACAATCTTGAGGCTGAAAAACTGAAAGAGTTGGATCGGTGAAACGTTCTTCTCAATCTTTACATCCAGCAAAAAGGGAATTTCAATACTTGTAAAGAAAAACCTGCCAATGTCAATCATCTCAAGTAAGTTGGATAAGGAAGGGAGAATAGTCTGTGTTTTAATGAAAGTGCAGGATTTGAAAATTCTCTTGTATAATGTGTATGCACCAAATTTGGATAACCCAATCGTCTTTCATGAGGTGGCTGCTTTGCTTCAAAGCTTCAATGTGGACTCTATTATTGTGGCTGGTAACTTCAACATGGTGTTGGATCCGGCACTGGATCGCTCGAATGGAGATTGCTCAAGAAATCCAAAAAAAAGCAATAAGTCCTTGGAGAGCCTAATGGGGGAATTCAACCTGGCAGACATTTGTCGTTTAGAGCACCCATGCGATTGGGACTATACCTTTCATTCTCAATGTCATGATACATATTCCTGCATTGATTTTGTTTTGACTTCAGGCCAAGTAACTTCAAATTGTTATGACTCCAAAATTGGGGTCATTGCTCTGTCAGATCATGCTCCTGTTTCTTTAAGCCTTTCACTCCAACATACTTTAATACAATCATCAAGATGGAGAATGAATTGAAAAATACTTAACAATGAGCAGATCAGAGAGGAGGTCATAGATGAAATTGAAAACTTTATTCATATCAACAGGACAGAAGATGTTAAAGTTTCACCGTTTTGGATAGAACTGAAATGTTATGTCTGTGGTGTGCTAATTTCTAAAACCGGCAAACAAAAAAAATTGAAAGCAAAAGAAACCCAAAGACTATCCACTGAAGCTAAGCGACTAGACAACGTATTTGCAGTCAGCAGGGATGAAGTAACGAAGACTGAACTGCGGAGAGCAAAGTACGAATTGAACAAACTTATCTCAAGCCAAGTGGACTACGCCCTTTTCAGGCAGAAAATCAATTACTTTGAAAATGGTGAGAAAGCCGGGAAGTTGCTGGCACACAGATTAAAGATGGCAGAGGGTGAACGCTTCATTACTGCAATTGAGGGTCTGAATATTACTATGGAAACTCAACAAAAAGGAATAAATACATTGTTTTGTAACTTCTATGGAAAGCTTTACGAATCCGATTTGACTCTGAGATCAAGAACTATCTTGATTCTTATGATATACCCAAACTTTCAGCTGACCAATGGGCAAGTCTTGATGGGGAATGTACAATTGAGGATATGCGACTAGCCATTTCAAAGCTAACTGTAGGTAAAACCCCTGGTATGGACAGTCTAGCAAGTGAGTTTTACAAAATTCTGCCTGATTCAGCCTTACAGCTTTTATCTGATGTCTACAATGACGCTTTTGATTCCGGCACATTATCAAAAACAATGAGACATGCGTTGATAACAGTACTGAGGAAAAAAGATAAATCTGCCACACGATGTGAGAACTACAGGCCGATCAGCTTGATTAACTTTGACCTCAACCTTGGAGTCCACGACCCCACAGACACAAATGTGTCTGCCCTAGTGAACTCTACATCTTCCCTATGTTGCACCCAGCATATCCTGAACCCCACCCACCTGATTGGTCGCACCCTAGACTGGCTACTAGAACATATTGCAACATCTCCATCTCGTCCGATCAACCTTGCCCATGGTCTGACTTCAACATCATCTCTTTCACGATTCCCCAGTCTAAACAAGCGCCCTAAAATCAGCATCCCTTTACCCCCACACAAGCCCACAGCATGCGCAACATCACCGATGCTAACCTCCCCCCTCTACTTAACCACCCACTACCTCCTCTCTAGGATACTGACTCCCTCGTAAAACACTACAACTCTTTGCTTGACAATGGAGTCAACACTGAAGCCCCACTCAAAGCCAGCAAAGCAAAAAACACCACACATGACATTTCCTGGTTCACCACTGACCTCTGCTTGATCTGTGCTAAAGAAGGGGCAGTTGAAGCTGTTTGGCAAAAAGCCCCCAACTTTAAAAAACAAAGCGGCTTTCTCTGACATCTCTTGAACCTACAGACAAGCTATCCATACCACTAAAGCAGCCACTTACAATAAGAGGATTGCCACTGCATCATCCAACTCATGAGAACGATTTGCAATCCTCTGTGAATTGGAATATCCTGTTGCCCCCATCCAGCCCCCATCCACCATCGTGAACAACACTCTCTGGTGCAACAACATGCAAAACGCCCTCACTGGAAACATCACTCAACTACAAACGAAAAAAAATCAATTCCAAGATCCCCCCAGGCCTGCAACCCCGGAAAACTAATCTCCCCCCAGACCTATCTGCCCACATTCCACTCTTCAACTTCCAACCCAGCTTTGACCACCTTAATAAATGGACTCAAACTGTCCCGGTGCAAAGGTGACATCTGCCCAGCTTCTATAGTTGGGGAATGTGCTGAACCTCTGCTGCCACTCACCACTGCCATTGTCAAAGCATCCTTCGCAGTCCTGCTACGTGCCTTCCTCTCTCAAAAAATCATGGATCTCCCCCTTCTCAAAAAAGCTTTGCTGGACCCAGCTATCCCCACCAATGACCAGCTCATAACCACAATCCCTTTCCTATTGAAAATCATTAACATAGTGGCTTATCTCCAAATCCAAGACTTCCTGGAAACCCACCACATTCACAACTATCGGCAATCTGACTTCTGCCCAAGACATGGAACTGAAACTGCCCTTCTCAACCTAAAAACAACTTGATGACTCCAACAGGCAGGAAAACTCTCCCTCCTCCTGCTCCTCGACCTTTCCACCACCTTTGATCTTGTTGACCACCAGACCCTATGGCACCACCTCACTGCTTCAGCTAATTTCTCTGCTGAAGCCGCTAAATGGATCTTCCCCTTCCTTGCTAACAGAACCTCTAGACCAAACCTTTATTCGAACAGCTCGACTCGCTTGGCATCTCTTATACAGACTATGAAGATGATACCCAAATCCTTGTCAGCCTTTCCGGTGACTTTACCCGGGAAAGACTCAAAGTCAACAAAATTTACAAAGTAATCCAAGCCTGGATGGCCACTCACTTCCTCTGTCTGAACAACAACAAAAACAAGCTCTTCCTTGTTGGAACCCCTGCCCACCTTGCCAAACTTGACAATGCATACAACTCCTTCACTATCGATGGCCACATCATCCCTGTTGCAACATCTGCCAAAAGCCTGGGTGTCTACCTTGAGGCTACACTCAACATGTCGCGATATGTCAATCACTTTGCATCCACTTCAACTTACGCAACAAAGCTCATCCATGCGAGCAAACCCTTCCTCTCTTCTGACAATCACCTCATAGTCGCTCCAGCACTCATTGACTCTAGAGCAGACTACTGTAAGCCCTTCTCTGTGGCATAGGACAATGCCATCCTAGTGCCACTGGCCTTAAGGAAGCACGACCGTATGTCTGATGCCAGAAGAGCCGCTCACTGCTTCCCCATCAGGGAAAGGGTCACATTTAAAGTCCTATCCATCTTGCACCACTCACTGCCTCTCTAACAATGCACTGTCATGCCCGGTTCAGAGAGTAGACAGACCACTATGCCCATCACACAGCCATCGCCTCACCCTACCAAGGTTTCACCATAAGAAAGCTGGAGGATCCAGCTTCCCAGGCTGTGCTGCCGCCCTCTGGAACAACCTACCACTTCACCTTCTCTCTGACCCTTCCTACCTCCTCAGAAAAATCCTGAAAACCCACTTGTTTCATTAACTTCCTTTGTATCCTACCGATCTTCTGTACTTCTTGTAACTAGCACCTAGATGCCCATGGGCTTTCTGCGCTGCTTTAATTTAAAAAATAAATAGTTTCGAGCCTCTGTTGAAAGAATGTAAACCTTTCCAGATGCACCTTAACTGCCCACCATAGAGAAGTCATTTAAAGCTAGCAGGAGAGTCCACAGAGCACGCTCTAGTTTCCTGTCTGTGTATCATTAGTGATAGGGCTTCAGAGTATCACAGTTTCTTAACCCTCCCCAACTCATTTGCCATTTTTAACACAAAAGACCCAGACCATGGCGGAAATAGGAGGATACGCCCGTATGCCTGGTTATCTGGATCAACAGGATGTTCAAGGATGTCAGGCTCAGCGTGGTGCACGGGGCATGGACTCACTCTAAACCTAGAGGCACCCGAGTCAGGTTGGCATGCAGGTTTGTGTGTCTCAGTGGGAAGCCAGAGGGAAGTGGGACCAGCAGAGTGTCCTGGAGATGTAACCCTGCACTGTTATTGACAGTGAGGTGCGAGTAACATTATTGTGATAGGTTAGGTAATAGAAAGAGGACTTGATTGTTAGGACCAGAGATGCAGGTTACACAAATAATGTGTTGAACGTTGACCCACTTGTGTAGTTTTGAGCTTGTGAGAGGGGCCAGTGAACTACACGTGTGTTAAGGGGCAGTGCATGGACCAGATACAATGACAAGTAGGTGAGATGGCCATCCAAAGGAGGGTTTTCCTTGTTTTGTTTCATGGTATACTCTTCATAAAAGGAAAATGTTTAAGGGAGTTGGCCATTTCAAATCTTAGATTGCTGTTCAACAGTACCTCACTCTTTTAAAATACAATAAACTAAAATATTTGAAGTGTACATTAATGGAATAGAGAGTTCTGTTTTCAAAAAAATTAAATTTAGTTGGAGGAGGGGAAGTCCATACTTTTTAATGTACTACCGAATTTTAGTCATATCTGCCCCTGTTAAGCTTACAGCCTCTGAGAGATGCCAGTTGTGGGGCTACTAAGCACTCCCAAGTTGTCTAAAAGTAGTTTGGTTTGTGTGGGAAAACAACGCACATATTTGTCAGCAAACAAATAAAAGAGGGATCATTTAAAACCTAAAGGATCTATCGATTCAAGATATAATGTATTTGTTTGGTTATTAATGTTTTGCAAGGGCTTTTCAAGAATAAACAAACAAATGCATAACGTGATGACTATGTGTCTCACCAATAGCACAGCATACTTCTACCATATGTCCCTGAGGCAGGGTTTACATCTTTTTTCTGTACTGCTTACGAGATCAGCACAGGCCAAATAAAAGTGAGTAGCCTTGAGGAGGCAATCAAGTAAAATGAGATGTATGCTGTAGCTTCAAAAGGACAGTTCTGGAAGTGTAAACATAGTTCTATAAAGCAGTGGAACTATAAACCATAAAACAATAAAAGGACTGGAAGTCCCCCGCCTGGTCAGGACCATCATTTCAGATGTTCCTAGTGCATGATGGCCAATATGGCTAATGTCACTTATGCTTTTCTGTTATGATATGGTTGGTTATTTTACTAAGCACGGACCCGGGGATCGAACCTGTGTTGCTCCCTATCGTCCTGCTTCCTAAGCGAGTACGTTGCCACTGAGCTATCCTCCAGAGACTCCACCATGGCCACTCATTGAGCATTAACTCTTTCCTGTTCGTAGAGCGCAACTTCTCTGTTCTTCTGTATGATGCCAGCCCTTTGCCACTGATTTCCAGCTCTCACCAGATGAACCTATTCTCAGGCAATGTTTTCTATGGCATTGCGGTGCCACCCTTTTTTAGAGACCACTTCCACTCGACATCCTTAATTCCTCAATGTGCTGCCTTGCGTCATGCGGGTGGCTTTAGACAAGGGCCATCCACTCCGAATGACGTCAAGGTAGTGGGCAAAACCAGCGTGTCCACATTCTGACAGTAAACGGAAAAGTTAAAGATTAACTACTTCTTGTTTTGCAACTTGAAACACAAGCGCCTCGCAAAATCTCACACACAGTAGCCTAAACAAAAAAGAAATACTTTAACATAGTTAGTGCTGATGAGATGAATACATAGGTTAAGGAAATCCAAAGAATGAAACTAACGCAGGAATGTCAAAGGAATGATCAGACCCTGGACAGTTTCAAGACATAATAATACCCAGGATGAAACATTGGACTGTGCCCCCATACTGCAAACTCTGCACTGCAATCGCAACCAAACATTGCAAAATCATTGCAATATGCACAAAAGATAATTTTAGTAACTTGTAATTAAAGTACTTTCCAGTAAAAGTAGACACCGCAAAGTAGCGATTCCCCTCCATATGTCATGTATATGTTCATTGCATAAAGGCCACTCTCCTAGATTCTGCACCAGCAAACAAGTGTAGCGCTGCAGCATAATCTATTTTTATGATCATTTGCTCTCAATTGAAAGTATAACTGGAGCCAATTGCCTCTCTTCATATGTTAAAGACCTTAATTAGGCTTTTATCAATTTTACTTCATTGACATCCGTCTCAACAATCAGCAACAGCACCGTTAAGCAAGAACCTATATCCAGCCCACGCATTTGGAAACATGAAATCACTCTTTGCATGAGGAGTACATTACAACATGGAACACATTCAAACAGTTTCACTATCCCCAAGTCATAATTGTTGCCTCTAGTCAATGAGACACCACAGTCTACCAAACCATGAGTGTGGCTTTTTTGGAACAGATTGCATTGTGAACTGAATCAAACCTAGGGACTCTCAATTTTGGCAGATAAAAGTGATTCCGTAATTCGGCGAGGATGACACACATTGATTAAATGGTGAAGCTGCAATGAGAGCCAGGGCTGCAATGTAGGCACTTCACAACTTGTTTTCTAAGCTGTAATTGGTATAAATATGAGTTAATGATATGATATTATATGATATGATATGGCATTTATAACGCGCCTATACACACACGTTCTGCTTCCCACGGCTAAAATAGCATTACAGGATTCTGCTTTATAAAGATTACTTCAAAAGTACACAAACCGCACATTAAAATGAAAAACATAATTATTGTTATAGAAACATGTTCAGCAAAAAGAGAACAATTGCAGTTTTTGTTTACATCTGCACTAGTGACACTTAGATACACATGCAAAGGAAATGTCTGATAAGGTGTCTGGCTTGTAGTAGTTGTTTCATTCAGCACGGATATTGGTTTGCCACTCTCCCATTTCCAATCACCCCGCATTTGCACTTCTTAAGGGACGTGCCTCTAACAACAGTTGCTCCCAGTAACCTATGCACTTCTGTGTCAGCAACCATGTAATCGCTTCACGTTTAAATCCTTCTGAAAAAAGGAGGCTTCTAAAAACCTATTTGACAGACTCTGTGACACCATGTTTCTGTCTTTGTACTTCAAATGCAGTAGGTTTTTGAGCGTTGATCCTGCACTTGTGCCATGGGCAACCTGCAACGGCAAGAGATGGACCTGAGCAGATCAAACCATACAAAAAGGTATAATCCAAAATAAATCAAGCATGAGGAAGTCACTGGTGAGATGTTTGTAGATGTATCTTTTATTTATTTAATTGTTTTTTTATAACACATCTAATACCATACCTGAGTTTGGTTTCGAAGCGCAGATTCAGGATTCAAACCTCTGTCGATCTGCATGGTCTTGCTTCCAAGACCAGCCATTGGCCCTGTGCTATCTTCAGGGACTGCTACCCAATCTTCAATTATGGTCTCGGAGACCTCTGATAAGGGGGCTCCACCTGGGCATCCAACTCATAACTAGCTTCATATGCAGCACAAAAGTCCCAGGGATCCTTGCAATGGTCTGGGAGATATCTCAGACAATTAGATAGGAGAATTGTGGCAAGGATAGATATTTTGGCTCACAAGCTCATGCGCACATGGCTTTCGAGGCTGCAGAATAACATTAAAGAGGTGTGCAAGAGGTAAGTAGAGGTATGTGCCACAAATTATCCCCAGGTAGGGACGGGGTCTCGCCAATCTCCCAAAGCAATAACGAAACACACAGACATCCCTACGCAGCCTACCTTTGAAGCACATCTTGGAGATGGGCAGACATGGAAAGCGGGTCACCTAAGTCCAAGATGGCCAACCTCACATATGTTTCCTTGCCATGAGAAACCACAGCTCTCTTCACAGCCCAAATAGCCACACATCAGGAAATTGTAGTTCCTGCCAATCAGAAGGCCAGCTCTGGAGCACATAGCTGCTATGGATCTCCTGCTTATCAGGGGTGGCTCGTCCATAGTGGCCGAGGTGGCGTTGACCCACCCGCCCCCTCGCTCATTATAGAGGAGCTGAGGAGCCAGCCCAGTGAGACACTGAAAGCTCCCTCACTTGCTTTTTCCAGCTGACGGAGTGCTCCATGCCTGCCACCTGTGCCCCCTAGCACCTCGCATACACACATAATCATGTTGATTGTGTTTGTTTGTTAGGCACTGTGGGGCCCAGAGAACAGGGATGTTTTTCTTTACTGGACATCTATGATAGATGTCTAAAAAATAAATACCATGTCTGCCACCTGATCCCCGAAGCACCTCGCATACACAAATAATCATGTTGATTGTGTGTGTCTATGAGGCGGTGTGGGGCCCTTAGGGCAGGCATAGTATTTTTTTACTGGACATCTATGACAGATGTCTAGTAAAAAATAACATACCTGCCCCCTGGGCCAGCACTGCCCCTCATACACAAATAATCACATTGATTGTGTGCATGTGTCAGGAGCTGGGGGTCCAGAGGGCAGGCATGTCATTGGGCAACTTTGATAGATGCCCAGTAAATAATGCCATGCCTGGGCCCCCCAGCGACACACACAGACCCAATTGATTGTGTTTCTGCAAGGTGCTGGGGGCACCAGTGGGCAGGCATAGCCTTTATTACTGGACATGCATGCCCAGTAAAAAATGCCATGGCTGTCCCCTTAGATCCCAGTTCCTCACACACACACATAATCACATTCATAATAAATGTGGTTATTTGCGAGTGACAGGTGCTGATGCATCAGGGGCAGGCATGGCATTTTTTTCTAGACATCTGTGATAAAGCAAGCATGATACGTTTTATTTTGTAGCTGGACTGGCATTTTGGTGGATGCAGTCTAGCCATTTCTTACTGTGGCATGACATTTTGTATTGGGCGTCTTTGATAAAGCAGGCATGATGAGTGTTATTATACAGCTAGACTGGCATTTGAATGCAGACAATCTAGCCATTTATTTTTGTGGTCTGACATTTTGTATTGGACATCTTTGATAAAGCAAGCATGATAAGTGTTATTATGTAGCTAAACTGGCATTTTGGTGCAGCCAGTTTGGATATATTTTCATTCTGTGGCCTGCATTTTGGTAAAGCCAACAGGAATATTTTATGTGGGTGTTGGCATATATTGGCAGAATCAGCGTGGACATATTTTCTTATAATATCATTAGTGGTGTTATGTTCAAAGCAAACATGAGTATGTTCTTATATGGGAATATTGACATATATTGGTGCAGCCAGTGTTTAAATGTAGCCAGCATGAAAATATGTTTATACTTAGACATATTGTGGGCAAAGGCATTATGAAAATATGTTGGAGAAATGCTCATGTGCACATTGGTGACTTGCATCTATTGGATATTTTTCATGAGTTACCATACAAAACTAATTGCAAACGGTTTGCCTTTTTACTCAATTCTTCCAAAAAGAGTGCTGTAAAATGTACAATTTTTAACCCATTATTTAAAAAATAATCTCTGGAGAGGCGCCCCCAAACTGCCCTTAATTGGTGCAGGCTTCTTCGCTATGCTTGGTCACTAAGACATAGTTGGGGGAAATATGTATGCCCCTTCACTGCTGCTTACAGGCTCAATTACAATCGCTGAGTATAAGAGCAAGTACGACAAAGATGCTAGTGTGAGGATTAGGTGGCAGTCGGTGAATACAAGGAAAAGCAAGCAGAGCGAGAAGCGAGAGAGAGATCAGGGAGAGGATGGAGCGACACATGGGAGAGAGAAGAAAGGAGAGTTGAAAAAGGAGGATCATCTAGAAGAGAGGACAGTGGGGAGAAACAGAAAGGGGAAGACAGAAGAGGAGAAGGAGGAAAAATAATGAGAAAGAAGTATTTGGGACACTATCAAATCCCAGAGACTGTAAGTGACATTTGGTTCCCTACGGAGAGGTGACCCTACATCAAGGGAAGGAGCGAAGGGCTGAGCACCCAGGACCTAAGGAAGTGAAAAATAACAGTAAGAGACTAGGCTGTTTGTCACATGTGTTTTAACCCTATTACTGTTTATTTTATCGACCATC